>NC_141699.1:1076823944-1078173744 GCF_964263255.1 Lissotriton vulgaris | reverse complement strand
CCAAAATTCGCCGAATTTCGGCCTTTGCGAAACCCAGAAGGCTGTTTTGCATTTATTGATATGTAACAAAAATCGCATCTTAAGGAATCGCAATTTTGCGATTCCTTAAATGCTATGTATGAAGCATTTTACTGTAGCGAATTTAGCTTAAGAAATCGCAATTCACCACCAACTTTCAGTTGGCGGTAAATTGCGATTTCCTTTCATAATACACTAATTTGCATTTTTGAATGTGGCATGTGACGCACATACATGCCCATAGGGCATGTATGTGCGCCATATGCACACACATGTTGATTTCAGGGGTGCAGCAGGGTGTCCTTGTGACACCCCTGCACCCTTGGAATCAATCTCATTTTGCGATTAGCAAATTGTGAATCGCAAAATGAAATGCATTTCACAATCATTCCTATGGGCCTCCTGGCCCATAGGAATGAATGGGAAATTATTCCTTATTTGTGAATTCGCAACTTGTGAATTCGCAAATAAGGAAGATTAAGGAATCGCAATAAAAATGCGATTTATTTTCATACATACCGTTTTGCGATTTCTAAATAGCGATTCCTTAAAAATCGCTATTTAGAATTCGCAAAACGGAACTATGATACATATGGCCCATAATGACATAGATAAAATGTAGTGTTTCATCTTTTTAAGCTTAGTTTCCTACATCCAATGGGAGAGCAGGGTTCCAATTCACGATTTTTGCTGTGAGTAGTTGTTTCTTAGTTTTGTTGTAGGAGCCACCTGATTTACTTCTGATTTTCCAGGCTTGAATTTGAAAGCCCATTTTGTGAGCAGTTGGGGCTTACTCCAGGGTTGTGACTTAGTGCTGATAATTTGTATGTCAGTCCATAAGACCGCTAGTGCTCGTGGTGGAAGTCCGGTGGCAGTCAGGGACTGCCGCGCCAGTGGTCCGACTGCCATATTACGACGATCGTACCGCATTAGGAACGCCGCGCAGTGGTGCGGCAGTCTAAGGCCCCCAATATACTAGGGGTGCCACTGCGCCACCGCCAACCATATTACGGGTTTCCTCACCACCACAGATTGCATGGTGGTGCGCCCGCCATGAAACCTGTGGCAGTGAGGAAACTAAAGGGCCCTACAGGCCCCCCTTTTGCCTCATGACCGGGGGATGCATGCAGGGGATCGTATGGTGTGCCCCCTGTCTGAATGAAACCCCTTTCCTGCATGGCATAAATTGCACAGCCCATGCCATACAGGAATGGGCTTTGGCGTTCCCATTACGGTGTCTTTTTAATAGGCACTGCTGTGGTAACGCCAGGGGATCGCCTGCCAGACCGCGAGAAAACTCCTAATCTAGCGGACAGCCGGCCGTGAGGTTTGTCGGTGTGGGAGCAGGGCAGTGGCACGGTGCCCACTCCCATACGGCGAAACTCCTAATCAAGCCCTTGTTTATAAAATCTACACATACTGAGCCAGCCACCTCTAGGCGCTAGCCTTGGGTGACGCTGGTATGTTACAAGTTTGATATCAAGTTTATAAAGAGCTGTATCAAACTGGTCATTTTTAATATTGTGGAAAGAAGATTGAAAGGAGAGATTTCTCCATTTTCTGAAAGGTGAAAATAAGTGGACATTGATTGAATTAAAATTAATGAAAACTTCTCTGCTTCTTGAATATATTTGCATGTTTTATTTTATGGGCATTTCAACCTGAGAGCTTTGAATGCACTAGGGTGCTTCAACACACATAGCAGCGTCTCCCAAGGGGCTGGCTATTTCTGTTGTCTGTGCTTTGTCGTTATGTTTAAGTTGAGGACAGTCAATATTCAGTAGCAGCTGCTACCCGACAGGGTGAAGGGTCGGGGGAGGGGATGGAAAAATAGAAAAAAGGACTTAACTTCAACAGCTGGCCGCCGCTTCTCCTCTGTCCTCTTCATCTTCTTTCTCCCGGCAGCAGAAAGCACCCGGGCTCACAGGCTCTCCTGAGCAATGCACCATCTGAGCGCTGTGGTTCAGCGCTCAGACAGGGACAGGGGGGGCTGTGCATGTTCCTCACCAGGCTGTGCATTGCCGGGCCAAGATGGCCGACCAAACAGTTCATGCGCACTTAGGAAGTGTAAACCACTCCTCTCCTGCTTTGGCCAGCCCTGCCACTGACTGCAATAGCAAAAATAAAATGATACGTTATTATCATTTCATTTTTCCTTTTGAGCAGTGGGGCAACTCTCCTCTTCCTTATCGGAGGAGCCGCCGCTGCTTATATTGACTGTCCCTTTCCACTTTTCCAGTTTGCCATGTTCCATGTCTTTCGCACACAAATTATGTTTATTCAAGAGCTTATTAAATTTTATATTCGTTCACTACTCACTGCGGCACCTTACATAGGCTTTCCTTATTTATATAAGCTCGTGACAGCAGTCGTTAGGCTTTTTATAGCACAGCCTGATTACTTTGGCGTACCCGCTCTGCTTATTACCATGTTAAATCATCTTGTAATTACCAATTAAATGGAGCGCATTTTATTTGGTAAAATAGCCCCGTTGCTGCTCTTTGGCGCACTTTATTGATAGAAGTGGTTAAACTAATGGTATCGCATACTGGACAGCAGTCAGATGTGGCTGTTTACAAATCTGTAGACTCCACATGATAGTGTGTCCTAATTGGTTCATTCACACCCAATCAGATGATGCCAACATGTATGCTATGGTGCTCAGAGACTCACCAGCAGTGCTTGTCCAGTGATTATTCCTTACCCAGTACACAGAAATATGAAGTGAAGGTGGATTACTCTGGACACTTGCTCTCCACAGTTTACCCTTATCAACAACAGAAACGTGCATCAAATCAGACATGGGGTTTGATTACAACAGGGGCGGTGCAAGCTGTGCTCCTGCACACGGCCTTAGGCATGTGCAAGCTGTGCTCCTGCACAAGGCCACCAAACCCCAGGGGCCACCACGCCAATATATATCCTTAATATAATAATCCTCTGAGGATGGATACACATTTGCGTGGCAGCCCCTGGCAGGGATTTGGCGGCCTCCAGCTCTGTTCCACTTCCAAACACCCTGACCCCCCCCTACTCACTGGCCTCCGCGCTCCGCCCTGCCCGGACCCCCCTTCCAGGGCCCCCTACCTACGCTCCCTGCCCAGGGCCATCATGAGCCTAGAGCCGCCCCTGATTACAATGCCGGGAGGTTTGGAGACCCACTGACGAGCATGTGGCGGTCCGACCATCGTATTTGGATGTGACCAGCAAGTTGGAAGTCGGAAAGTCGCCGGTACCATGGTGGGGACATACTGCAGCCATGGAAAAGGGCTGCAGCACATGCCGCTGCCGTGCAGCACCACCTGCATGTCCATGCACTATGTGCCGTGCACTATGTTGTGCATGGCACGCAGTGCAGGAGGTAAGTGGCGGCACTATATGTGCCCCAGGGACAATTTCCAATGGCCTACCACAGCCGGGGGCCTGTTTGGGACCCCCAATCCCTTTCCGACAACCATTTGATTGCAGGGTTCCCGCCATGAAAAGGCTGTCGGAAAGGAATATCGAAATCCATTATGAGACGCTCCTCCAACCGCCACACTGTCGGGATCTATGATCCTGGCGGAGGCAGCAGTCTTGCTTCTGGCAGCTGTGAGTCTGACCACCAGTATCATTACACAACAGTCCGACCCAAGGGCTGTCGGGGGTTGGACTGCCACCGACGGCCGACATCGGAATCAGCCCGTGGTAACCTTACATGCAAGTACTGGCTTGTAACAAGTCGGACACTACACATACACAAAGAAGGCCCAAATTGTACAAGGCATCAATGCATGCAGGTCCAGGCGTAATTCACATCATTTCAGGAACTGCGTCTTACGCTTGTTATATGAAAATCCCAAAATGTACGCACATTGTGTAACTGTTCATGGGGATAACCAGAATGGCAGTTCGCAAGCAGCTGTTGCTCATGCCACTTGTGATTTTTGCACTATATGTTAACTAAGTAATGGATTTGCATTTTGCATATTTATGCATATATTTGTGTAATTTCCCTGAAATTTTGCATGAGCACATCAAAGCAAATTACGCACATTCCTTACACCCCTAATATTGGCTTGCTCCTAATGGGTCTAGACAGTCAGACCTGCAACAAGCCTGTTGACACACCTCAGCGCTACATTAAACCCATAACTGAACAAGTATGGTATTTTTTTCAATTTTTAGAAAGCTATACCATTCCCATCTTTCTCGCCCTCATTACACAAACTTGAACATGCAAACATGAACGGCCACATGCATCAAAGTCCGTTTTTGCGATTCCTTATTTGCGATTTTTAGGGTATCGCAAATAAGGAATCTCAAAACGGGATGCATGATCAAAATTGCATAAAATTTGCGATTCGGTAAAAATCGAAATTTTTACCGAATCGCAAATATTATGCGAATTCCAATTTGCGATTTCGCAATTCCCATTGATTCCTATGGGCCAAAAGGCCCATAGGAATCAATGGGAATTGCGAATTCGCAAATTGGAATTCGCAAAATGTTAATGCATTCCATGGGTGCAGGGGGGTGTCCAACGGACCCCCCCCTGCACCCCTGAAATGTATTTTAAAATGGATGTTTCACACACACATGTCCTAAGGACATGTGTGTCTGTAACATGACAGTGTTGAAAATGCTAATTTGAGCATTTTAAACCTTTTTCGCAAATTACCACGAGGTTCACCCTCGTGGTAATTTGCCCCCCCCTAATTGCGAATTCGCAATTTTAAAAACAATCATGCATTGCTTTTAAGGAATCGCAAATTTGCGATTCCTTAGAAGCAGTCGCATTTTTGGAAATCGCTAGAAATAGCGATTTTTCCAAAAATGATTGATGCATACTAAAAAGGTATTTAGGAATCGCAAACGGACGATTTTACTGAATCGCACCGTTTGCGATTCCTAAATACCTTGATGCATGTGGTCGGAAGTCACAGCATCAAGTTCAAAGCACATCTTAGGCTCAACCAGAGCATCAATGCTTCAAGAAAGGTGGCACTGTAAATGTGCACCCGTCTGACCCCTCAGACAAACTCTGGCCAGCAACTTGGCGGTCAAGACAACCTTGCGTGCATTTTCAGGCTCTGGACCTGACCAGACAACCTGGTTTGGAAACCCTGGCATACACCTAACTGGACAAGATCATAAGCGGTTGAGTGATTGGTCATATCAATGGTCGACCCGATCAGTGTTGAATCAGACAATACAACGACAGAAGATTACATACAATCTGTTTTTAACTTGAACGCATTTACAATTTCAGGCAAATGGAGAAATATGCTTTGCCCCGAATCACCCAGTGCTTGGTTAAGCGACAAAGCCGTCATTGTAACTCAGATCTTAGGTTCCACTGCTAATCTGTAGACTTTATTGGGCATCAAGTATCACATTGTCCTAAGTTTCAGCTGTGACTCCCTATGCTATACTGGCATGCCACTGGATTCAAGCTAGCCTTCCTGATGAGGGGTGTTACCACAAAACCGATCCCAGGATGCTTGTTTCCGGTCCAGGAAAGACCTGGCTTGGCAGTTCGGGCTAGACTGTTCACATGAGGAACAGGGTCAAGAGTGATTTGCATATGGCTGGGTTTGAACTGGGGTGGCGAAGTGAGCTAAAGAACAATGAAGGATTCAACCCAGATCTGTGATTGGGGGTGAGTGTCTGAAAAGTTTCAGCAGTCCGTTCATCATCTCCTTGTCTTTGCTTTGTTTGCCCTAAGTTGGCAGGGTATGCCCAGACGAGGGTCCCTTGCTCACTTTGCCACTGGATTCAAGCTAGCCCAGCTGATGAGGGGTGTTACCCCAAACCCGGTCCAAGTATGCTTGTTTCCGGTCCAGAGAAGAGCATGCTTGGCAGTTTGGACTGGTCTGTTCCCATGAGGCACAGGGTCAAGACTGATTTGCATATAGCTGTGTCTGAACTGGGGTGGCGAAGTGAGCAAAAGAACGAGGATGGATTCAACCCAGATCTGTGACTGAGGGGGAGTGTCTGAAAAGTTTAAGCGCTCCGTCCATTATTTCCTTGGGTTTGTGTTGTTTCTGTAACCAAATCTCCACAGCATTTCCTGAGTATCAAACTCTATTGCCTTCCTCTGGCCACTGTCCTGTCTCCTCATATATCTCCCCTCAAGCATCCTCCTTCACTGGAATGGATGGCCACTTCGCATAGCGTCAAAATCCATCCCTGTTTTCCCCTTTCTCCATCAGCATCTTTTCAAAGAGCATCTATGGTCGAACTGATAAGGTGACTTTATTGTTCGCCATCTTGAGGTCAGTATTGCATGCACTGACCTCTTTATGAGTATCAGCAGGTCAGTTAAACAGTTTCAGACTGCTCTCCCAGGCACTGACTACCTGATGACGAGTCCCACCCATAGCACACAGTCTGGTAAACTCTGTCCAACACCTGAAGGTCGCTACGGCTGGAGCTCCACAAGACAGGTGGAAACTCAGAGTCATCCTCACCAAATGCCCCGCTAGTTTCTTCGGGCAGTAGGCGCTTGACGTAGGTCCCACAATACAGGCAGACTGTAGACCCCTCTATGGCTATTGTTGAGTTGTTGGTGGAAAAGACACCAGGAGCCAGGATGTATTCTAGACTTCTTTATTCAGTCTTCTGTTAAGGTAACAACATCTCTGTACTCCAGCCAGCCTAGTGTGGTACCAGCCCCACCAGGAGCATCCTCCCCAGCTGCTCAGCCCATCTCCAACTGCCACATTCATCCCACTCAGTCACCCAGGCATTCCACGCATCACAGGCACACCAACATTCTAATACTAAGGCACACTCTGGCTGAGCAGCTAGAGGCAGCAGGGCTAGAATACCTGTTATAATTATGTAGAATATAACAGCTATGAGCCGTAGCCGGGAGGATTCTTGAGGTACCTCCTGAGGGCCAGTTCTTGCTGTAAATTCCTTCCTTCTTCTTCCAAGTTCTAGGAGGAACGATTGAGGAGTGGTTGACTCTGCTCAGCCCTACTGACCTCTGCGAGGTACAAACTTAGCAGGTGACCTCCTTTTCATGAAGAATTTGCTTTTTTACAGCTGATAACCATTCAAAACAAGATCCCTGGAAGGGGCAAATGCATTTACCACTGAAGATTTATGTCTGTCACAGTGTACGTCAATCAAAACCATTTCCACCCAGGAAATGGGCAGAGATTTACCAAAGCCAAGGACTGGGGTAACTCCCCTTCCAGGATAGGAAGGGAACAAATGATCCCTAGATTTGCCGGATGTGTGGCATCAGAGCTTTCTCCACTGTGAAAAGGTTTTCCTCACCACAGAGGAGAAAATAGCATGTTCACAGAGGCCTCCTATTCCTCCTGTACAGAGTTCTGTGGCATGGAGGCTCCTCACAGGTTCATTAAGAAGCCTGTAAAACAGTCAGACCCCATTCCTGTTTGTATGTCTAGAAACCTGTGCCTGGCGCAGCTTTCCCGGAATACTTCTGGAAATGGTTGTGAATAAAATAACGTTGTAGAACTACATTCAGGCAACAATGTAAATATCTACTGGTACTTTTATCACTATATAGTGTTTGGTGTACGTGGAGCAATCTTGATACACATAGGCACTGGATAATTTTGTTACCCACTTGAAGCAATTCTCCAAGACATGAACAGGGACTTGGCCAGTCATTGACACCACTTTTTTCTCACCATATTGTCAGGAATGGGGCTGATGTTTTAATGGGTATGGGAATGAATCCATTTGTCCAACAGCTGGCCACCCATCCACACCTGAGTCAAGTCCCTTCCTCACTGTTGGTACCTTGTGTACTGGCTGCCTCTATCTATGTTCCTTAGGGGAGTATGTTTGTCTGTATGTTGTAGGTGCTTGTCAGCCTCTGTTTGGTGGCATATGTCTTTGGGATGCTGTCTCTCCCTCGTTAGTATGTATTACATCTACTTATGGGGGAAAGAGACAACACATTCTGTAGTGTCATGGCTCTGGTACACCCTCCACTTGTAATATCTGTAATGCAAATGTCCAAGGGAACCTCAAACAAGGTGATATTGTCAACAGCCCAGCCTTTACTAGGCTTGAGAGGAAATCTTTCGGCCTCTACTGACCTCAGCCACGAGTAGTAAAATAGACACTAACCCTCAGCCACCCCAAGTGACTTGCTTCATCAGCAGAGTCCTCCTCACCATGACCAGGTATTTTTCTTGCTCATGGTGGGCCCCCCTGGGACCTCTTGAAATGTTCATTCTGTACCCAGGAATTTAGGCGCGCTCTCTGTGGAGTTATTCTAATATTCTATCAGAAGGGCAAGTTCTTCTTACACCCTCCTTTGGTGGTCGAACAGGGGCATCTGGGAACCTTAAAAATATTTAGCGGTGGGTAATTCGAAACTATTTTATTCATAACTCTCTTTCTGGTGACTAATGGTGTTGTATTATGAGCCAGTTCATTGCCACCAACATGTTTCTGCCCCTCCTATTTACCCTCTAAGGTCATGGGCATTCTTCAGGACAGATCTGGGATTATCAACCCTTCCTAATCACCACCCCTTTGGGCCCGATAATTGCGTGGTTTTGGGAAAAAGAAGGGAAAATACACTCCGTGTACCTTGGCTAGTTCAATATCCCTTAAGTGTTTTAAGCGAATTTTTGTTTTTATTTTTTAATTTGTTGCTTTAAAACACAGTAGAAGACATCATCGAGTAGTCAAGATCATGCCATGCCAGAGCCTTTCACAATCCCCTACCAACATGGAGTGTTTCAAGAAGCCACCCTACCCTTCCTTAGGGGTTCAAATGGGTACTTGCTAGCAAATTTACATCTTACTGAATGTGTAACTGTCTTTTTGAGGACCCTCAATAATTCATCATGTGTGGCTCAAGCGTGTAGTCTTGGCTCGCTGCTTATTAATTAATTGGACAGAAGTATCATACGCAGGCCTAGATTTCCAAAGGTTTGTGCTGGTGTGCATGCGCTGCAAAGTAGTTTGAAGTGACACCACTAATAGCGTTTCTCATCTTTCACGCGCCGAAAGTCACAGAGCTGAACGTGCTGTTCTAAATGGCATTGCGTTGCGTAGAGCAAACCCTGTGACGATGTATACAAATCGAGCATTAAGACACAAGAACTTTACAAACACATATGGATGTGTCACACAAATCTGGTAAATCTGCCCCAAAGCTGGTTGGAAAAATCAAACCATCCAAGGTTGTATGTACAGATCTTTCAAATCTGCTGGTTCCTGGAACAGTATCCCAGCTCCTTGGCAGAAGGGTGACCAGGGAGCTCAGTCACTGACTAAGGCATTTGTGTGTGCTTGGAACACCCCAAAATATCACCTCAACAGCACACCCACCAGTGGATGAAGCGAAGACAGTGTTAAACCTCAATTTTATGAGACAATGTGCCCCCGAGGTAAGGCACCTTACAGCATATCAAAATACAGTCAATGAAGTAAAGATAGACTCAATAATTGAGTTCTAGGGCAGGAATAGAAATTTAGAAAGATTTATTATGAAAATTGGTGCGATACATAAATTGTAAATGCAAATGCATAAAGGTATTGCCATGAAGGACCTCAGTAAATAGCAAAAGAAACAAATGGTGGATAGAATGCTAAACTAGGCAAACATTCATCCCCAGTCACAAAGATCTGGGTTTAATCCATTGTTCTTTTGCTCAACAAGCCACCCCAGTTTGGACCCAGCCATAAGCAAATCAGTCTTGACCCTGCTCCTGATGGGAACAGTCCAGACCGAACTGCGAAGCCAGTTCCTCCCCGGACAAGAATCAAGCATCCTGGGACCGGTTTCAGGGCATCACCAGGCTGGCTTTAATACAGTGGCGCAGTGAGCACGGAACCCATGTCTGGGCATACCCTTCCCACTTAAGGAGACAAAAGCAAAATAAACAAATGATTGACAGAATGCTGAACAATGCAAACATCCACCCCCCAGTCACAAGGATCTGGGTTTCTTTTACTTTTGTCCTAAATGGGAAGGGTATACCTAGACATTGGTCCCCTGCTCACTTTGCCACTGGATTCAAGCTTGCCTGGTCCAGATTTTGCCTGCGGCCATTGAAAATGCTCTATCGCCCCATTTCTTTTTTTTGGTTCTTGGTGCCAACGATTTGCAGACGAGAACTCAGAGCACAGCGGATGGACGTAGATGGGCTTGCCTATGGTGTTCCTACAGCGCACCGGCGGCGCGTCCGTGTACACATGGGAGTTAAATAGCAGTACTAGTGAAGAACACTAGACCGCTAACTGCAAGATTCTCCTTCGTCTCCAGGAGACGAGAAGTGTCTAGGAGCTTACCTCCCTCCGCATCAATCGAGCAGGAAATGCCCGCTGCAGACCAGGGAGGCAACGCCCACAGGAAAAGCAGAGGTGAGAGCAACCACATAAAGATAATATTTTGGAATTGCTCAGCATTCCATTCATCAATTGTTCCTTTTACTCAGTGAATAGGGCAACCACACAATAAAGTGCAGAATCAGGAAATTATAAAGGCCTGATTACGAGTTGATGTAATGCCAGAAACCGGTCCTAGGAAGCTTGGTTCCGGTCCAGGGAGACATGGCTTGGCAGTTCGGGCTGGACTGTTCCCGTGAGGCACAGAGTCAGACTGATTTGCATATGGCCATGTCTGAACTGGGGTGGTAGAGTGGGCTAAAGAACGGTGATGGACTAAACCCAGATCAGTTGACTGGGGGTGAGTGTTTGATTGGTTCAGATGCTCCGTCCATAACCACCCCCTTTCGTTCTGATTACGAGTTGAGGCATTATTCATCACCCCTGATAAATAATGGTACCACGGCGATACCACTGTATGTAATTTATCTGGTGTGATAACTACCACTTGTTACGAGCTTATGAGCAATAACATGCGGATTTTGGTGTTTTATGCACCAAAATCCACATGACATGGTAATTACCATATGTTTTCCCCTGTAAAATTTTCTGACCTGATGAAATTTACCGAATGTTGGGTGTTTTATTGCATCACATAATTATCGGATGCGTTAAATAAAACTCAACTCGTAATTCAGTCCCATGGGTAAATTTAATGACCCACTGATCGTTAGGCCCTTAGCCTCAAATGAGAAGCAAACTCAGTAAAAATCAGGCAGCATCCCTTGAGCTTTCAAGACAAACAGGAAAGTCTTCTGTCTAGCCCCCCAAATCTGGGGTTTTTATCAGTTTTCTTGCATAGAAATCATTAATTTCTGCAAAATCACACTTTTAGCCAATGAGAGCACGGTTCTGTTGAACGTCATATTTCCTTACCATCTAAGCACTAGCCCACTACATGAATATTGATTCTGGCCACTCTGTACTAACGAAATCTGGAGATTGCAGGAGCAGCTAATTATAAGAACAAGAGCTGGCTGTTGTGAATGAACGCCGTACAGTAAAGTAGCGGAAGGGCCTTGAGAAACTGCAACATTGCTGTGTGCATGCTGCTAAGTATTCTTTGAGAGCACCAAGGACAGCATCAATGGAAATAAGCAAACTTAACTTAGCCACAGAAAGGATAAACAGTGAACACGCTGTAGGAGAACGTTGCTCTGTTCGCAGAGTTTTCTGCACTCCGCGGAGCTTGCGGAGTGCAGAAATCTCCGCTTCGCGATGTACAGCAGTGTTTTTTTCCCCGCTTTTGAACGGTAAGTTTGCGACAGAGAACAGTAAGTTTGCGAGCGTGAGCTGCCGCTCGGGTGGCAGAAATACCAGCACAAACTGCAGTTCGCACTGCAATCCATCAGTCGCGAAACTTTGCTGAGTTTTTTTCCGCATAGCGAAACTCCTCGAACTACGCCCAGGCCTAGTTATCATATGCCAGAAAAAAGCACTTTAACAAGTCATAGCTTATTTGTTTCAAATGCAAAAGCACCATGTCGGTGTGCACATTTAAATTTGAGAGTAAATCCACATTCTGCAAACTCCAACACATTTAAACAAACATACATTGATGTTTATATCTGCAACCTCACCAAAAAGCCAATGAAAAACAAATCACCATCCACCCATCTCTCCTCCGCTTAGAATTTTTCCCCTGTAAAAATTGGCAAAGAGGATGTCCTATGTTTAAGAGGTACACGTCAGTGGCTAGATCGCCACGACATTCGAAACGAGGGATTGACCTGGGATAGCTGCTCCGCATTCAAAGGAGAAACGTCGGCATTTATTATATCTGTTTGAAGACTGATGCGCTATATAACACGCCTAAAAGAAACTGCTCTTTGACCTCTTGACTAATTAAGAAGCCTTGAGAAAGCCCTGGTCCTACTGACCACCTAGGGCGAAACACGTGTCAGCTGTTGCACCATTTACAGTATAAAACAATATTCTGGAATAACAAGGATGTAACCAATAAAGAACTTTTTCAAGACAACACAAGACAATTGCTTTCTTCAAAAAACACCAGAACCTTTAAGGGAGTCTTCCGAGAGATCTAAATACACGTAATTAGAAAGGAGGAGGACACGCTCAAATTTTCGTCGTACTGTTACAAAAACGAGGCTGGAAAGGTTCAGTGCCTCTCCGCCACCCATTAAAAGCAGATGTAGGCAATACCATTCAGGACCAGGACCCCTGGGCCTTTCGTGAAACTAGGGACACATCACACATGTCAGTGGCATAACAATACCCCCGCAGCTCCCAAGTGCAGGGGGGCCTCTGAGCTCTGGAGGGCCCCCTCCGGCAGTATGCAGGGGCGGGCCTAAGAACTCCTGACTAGGTCCAGAGCAGGGGGGGTGGGGGCCCCATGCACTTTGCAGGGGAGCCGGCAAGCTTCATTATACCACTGGCACACGTGCAGGGACATAATGTAGACCCCTGCAATCCCTGCGGCACCGGAAGATGGCGTGGCGGAGGGGCACAGCCCTCCCTTTGGGCCCCAATGGTTCATGTTTGGCCCCATGCAACTCAACACCAATGAATGTAACGGTCGGGCCCTTGGTCACATTTTGCAGTGGGGCCCCTGACAAGTTATCCACTTGCTAAAAAAAAATGTGAAATGACAACACAAAAGTGATAAACGCATTTGGCATCAGAGCTCTGAATTTGTTTCAGGTGCTGGAGCGTTCCAACCAACCCCCTCCCCTCCATTCCCCCCCCTCCCCCCCGACTTCCATTCCATATTCCGTAGCTAATGCTGAATCCAGCCGGCTGAGAAAATTACCCGGGGAATGTGTTTTCATGTTGTCACATTAGGGTGAGCCATTAAAAACCTATAATGAAAACGAAATCATTTCAAACAGCGTTGCGAGACGTCTAATAGTCGGTGAGAAATGGTGGAAAGCGCGCGCCTGTTTTACGTTTCTTAATTCAACCTGCATCTGCTTTGTGCGCCAGGGCTACAAAGAATGTCGTAAGTCTGGACTGCAGGTTTACTACCTTGCTTGGTGTCCATTTACAACTTCGTAGCATTTGTAAAACTTTTCGAGGTTTGCCTGGGTTTTCTATGAGGACTTTTTGAAAGTTTTGGGGGTGCTGTGTAAACCTAATGCACTTTAGAACGTGATTTACTCCTGTCCTTGACAGGAGTACATCTGAGACCATTTTCCGGATCGGAAGTTGTCTGACAGAGTTACTTACATGTATGAGGGAGTTTACAAACTTTCAAGGTCATGCAAGCTTCGCAACGCCCAGGAGGGTGGGATATTAATTACATGAAGTAGAAGAATTTACAACTACACGGTCACCATATTTATGAAACTCTCACACTGTATGTCAAGGAATTTACCATCACAAATCTAATTTAGGAGTCGAATGGCTGTGATTCAGGTGATCAACCTCATTAAAGGGTGAATTTCTCCTCATGACCATTTTAATAAGTTAAACTTTCCCACAAACAGAGATCCGGATATGAACTGTTGATATGTTCTGTTGTCATCTATTATTATTTCAGCAAGTTTCTTAAGTTCAGTTATCCCCTGTGTTTAACTAACGCTCTCATTCTCGCACTCCGGACTGCACCATTTCCCTCCTGCATTCTTATCTCCCTTCACCACCATCAGTGGCGGCTGCCACTGAATAGTACAGGTGGGGCAGGGGGAGGTAGAAAATAGAAAAGTGACTTACCCGGCCACCTCTCCTCCATCCCCTTCGATTCCTCCGGGAAGCAGGGAGCACTCAGGCTCCCCTAAACCAATCACAACGCTGCTGTCACCAGCATGAGAGCAGCATCGTGATTGGTCTAAGCACCCTAGTTCAGCGCTCAGACAGGTAATGGGAGCCGGTTCATGTTCTCCACCCAGGCTCTCAAGTACAGCTAGGTAAAAACATGCTAAGTGCGCATGACTGTTTGGCCAGCCCAAGACGGTCATCCAAACCGTCACGTGCACCTAAGTGCCCCAACCACTCCTCGCCCTGCTGGCAGTAACGACAGCCCAGCTCCGCCCCACCCTGTAAAACTGCCTCAGTACGGAAAAAGAAAACAATAATAACATTGTGTTATTATCATTTTATTATTATAATTTTTTTCCTTTTTAGCAATGGGGCGGCACTCCACCACCTTAGCGGAAGAGCCGCCGCAGTCACCATTCCCCCCTCCCTCATTATGTGGATGGAATGTTCCCCTCTATCAAATCGTCACCTTAGAACGTTGTGAGTACGCAGCTGACTGGATTTGGTGATATGGAATAGACTTACCCTGTTTATTTGTTCTCACACATTTAATAAAGCTGAAATATTTTTGGGGAAATCAGAAATGCATAAACAATTTTTGGTGTCTTTTACATATACAAAAAACACTTTCAACCATGGCAGGATTGCTGATGTGCTAGCAACCTGTTTCTCCTGCAAGAGCCGTGGCGACGTGGCTCTTTGAGGTACACTGACTGTGTTCACCCAAGGAAGTAGCATACTATTGGTGCACTCCAAGGGCAACATTTAAAGTAGTGCTGGGCGTCAAATTCCGCTCCGCCGGTGGTGTTTCCGGAGTTTTGCCAACTCCGTGCTCCGTTTGGGCAAAAGCTCGGACTTTGCGGTGGAGCGGAGTTAGCCCATGCACCCACACCCCAAAAAAAGAGTAGGAAATAAACACTTACCTGCTCTGGCGTCTTCGGGCTGCCCTCCTCCTCGCCATGGTCTCTGCTCCTCGCTGTCCTTGCCAGTCACAAACCCTAGTTTGTATGTCTTAGGAGGACTGTGCATGCGTGCGCATGTGCCATCCTCGCAAGACGTTGAACGTGACAGAGAGGAGGAGACCACGGCGAGGAGGAGGGCTGCCCGGAGATGCCAGAGCAGGTAAGTGTTTATTTCCTACTTTTAACATTTTTATTGTAAGTGGAGGGAAACGGAGCTGAGTTTCACATAGTTTTTTTTCAACTCCGTGGAACTCCGCATAGTGAACTCCCCCAACTCACATGACTTCCCATATGAAGAGGCATAATTGCATGATCCGCTGGAAACCCTTTCACACAAAGGGTTTCAAGCTCAGGTGTCAACTCAGTACATAGCTGGGCTTCAATTAAACCTTCACCAGGACATGGGAGGGGCTGCCAGACAGAGCCGGACTGGGAACCAAAACCAGCCCCAGCAAAGTGCTTGGCCGCTGTCCCCCTCCCCACTCGGGGGGGGGGGCGTTGGAGGTGCCGCCGAGCTCTTTGCCGGGGCCGGTTGTGGCCGATTCTGCTGCAAAAACGGCCCTGTAACAAAAACGGCCCCCAGTGGCCCAGAACTGGCCCCACCCTTGCGCCGCACCGGGGGCTTGCCCGGTGCCCTGTTGCCAGATGTCACTTATTGCAGTGGGGTGGGTAGCTGAAACTCCACTCACGACCCTGCCTCCCTCCAATCCCGCCCCCCCTCGCCAGTGCTCTTAAATGCTTCCTGTTCGTGCATGACTTTTTACTTTTTAGTGAAGGACTCCATGAGAGTTCATGTTCTTTTCCACCGTCTCCTTCATTTACTTCTCTTCCACCCCTTCACCGCGCTCTGTGTTACGCTCACTGGTCTGTGTGCTTCTCTCCTGCCCCTCTGGTTTGCACTCACCCTCATGAGCTTCTCCCTTGTTGCATTCTCGCTCGTTTAGTTATCCTTCAACTGCTGGTTCCCTCTAGCTCTTCTCCATTGAGAGCTGCTTCCAGGGCCGGTCGGGCCGTACCGGGCCTTGCGTGTTTCCCGGGAGGTCGGAAGGGTGGCGGCCGGTTTGGTAGTGGTGTTGCAATATCAGTCCCAGTAACAAAAGCAGCAAGCAGCATAATTGACTCACTTTGATTTCCAGCCTCCCAGGGCCATCCAGTGCTAAACACTTGCACACCCCCTCCCCCCCCCCCTACACCCAGTGGTCAAACTCTGCACCATGCGGGGGCTGGTCTGACAAAGTTGACAGGGCTGCTTTTGGTTTTCAGTCCGGCCATGGCTGCTTCCCATACTTCCGCTTCCTGTTGCCTCCACCTCTCACACGTTCACTCCCCAGTGCCAACCCCAAACACCCTGCCGTCCCTCCCCCCCTCACCTGCAGGCATTTCTTTGTTTTAAAAAGAATTAAAAAACATATTATTTATTATTAATACAGTTTCTGCCAGCCTTTCCACCTTAAAAGCACTTTTGCATTACTTCAAATGTTTTTTTATTTTTTATTTACTGATCCTTCCCGGATTTGTAAAAAAAATAAAAAATGCCACCTGCGTAATTTTGTAGGCGTGGATGCATAATAGAGCATGCCACGCCTACAAATTTACCAGGCTCTTCATTTTTTAGAAATCTTTTCACTATGCTGCACAGCATCTTGCCAATGCATGGCTTCAAGGCGTTGGCCAAGACAATAGGTCCCAAAGGCAAGTCTCATGTACTTTGACAAGGCTTGTTTTTTTGTGTGTTGTAAAGTATTCTGGAGTAAGTAAAGTACCTTGGGGTACGTAAAGTATTCTGGAGTACGCAAAGTAGCAGTGCTGCAGTACGTAAAGTATTCTAGAGTATGTAAAATATTCTGCAGTATGTAAAGTATTCTGGAGTGCGTAAAGTAGCAGTGCCGCAGTACATAAAGCATTATGCAGTATTATGTAGGCGTCGTACAACAGGCTCCCATTGACTTCAATGGGGCTCCGAGCGACCCGTGCCCGTCAACGCTGGTTTGCATCGTACTCGGGTGCTCGGAGCCCCGGAGCACGAGTCGTCAGAAAGCCCTCCGGATCCAAATCGGACGGAGCCTTCTCCCAGCGAGATTGGAATCGGCTCCTTAGTAGCGTGCTGCACTCTACAGCACACATATAAAGAGGGAGAAGGATTAAAGTCAGTCTATGCGTGGTATTTTGTACGAAATATATGTTAGACTCACAGAGACACCGGATCACTGACAAGTCAAGTCAAGTCAAGTCAAGTCAAGAGATTTATATAGCGCGCTACATACCCATAGGGTCTCAAGGCGCTAGAGGAAGGGTGGGGAAATTACTTCTCAAATATCCAAGTTTTAAGTTGTTTTCTGAATGCTAGGTGGTTCAGAGTAAGGCGAAGGTGAGTGGGAAGTGAGTTCCATGTTTTAGCTGCCAAGTAGGAGAAGGATCTACCTCCCATGGTGGTTTTGTTGATGCGAGGTACAGTGGCAAGGGCTAGGTTGGAGGATCGCACCTGACGGGAGGGGGTGTAGAAGGACAATCGTGTGTTGAGGCATTCGGGTCCAAGTTCGTAAAGTGCTTTGTGTGCGTGGGTTAGGAGGCGGAAAGTAATCCTCTTATTTACGGGGAGCCAGTGGAGATTTTTCAGGTGACCAGAGATGTGTTCTTTACGTAGGATGTCTAGTATGAGCCTGGCTGAAGCATTCTGGATGCGTTGTAGTTTTTTCTGGAGTTTTGCGGTGGTACCGGCGTAGAGTGTGTTTCCGTAGTCCAGGCGGCTCGTGACCAGTGCGTGGGTGACCGTTTTTCTAGTTTCGGTGGGGATCCAGCAAAATGTTTTTTTGAGCATGCGAAGAATGTTGAAGCAAGATGATGAAACGGCGTTGACTTGTCTGGTCATCGAGAGTGAGGAGTCCAGGATGACGCCCAGGTTCCGTGTGTGGTCCGTCGGGATGGGTGCTTTTCCAAGGGCTTCTGGCCACCAAGAGTCATCCCAGGCGGAGGGGGAGGTGCCTAAGATGAGGACTTCTGTTTTGGCTGAGTTCAGTTTCAGACGGCGGTGTTTCATCCACTCGGCTACTTCTTTCATTCCTTCGTGTAAGTTGGTTTTGGCGGTGGTAGGGTCTTTGGTGAGTGATAGGATCAGTTGAGTGTCATCCGCATAGGAGATGATGTTGAGATTGTGTTGGCGAGCGATGGCCGCAAGGGGGCTCATGTATACGTTAAAGAGGGTGGGGCTGAGTGACGATCCTTGTGGCACGCCGCAGATGACTGCAGAGGCCTCTGACTTGAATGGTGGGAGGCGGACTCTCTGTGTTCTTCCGGTGAGGAACGAGGTGATCCATTCCAGTGCTTTTCCTTGGATTCCTACGTCTCTGAGGCGCTGTAGAAGGGTGCTATGACAGACTGTGTCGAAGGCAGCGGAGAGGTCGAGGAGGATGAGGGCGACTGTGTCTTCATTGTCCAGTAGAGTTCGAATGTCGTCTGTTGCTGCGATGAGGGCGGTTTCAGTGCTGTGTTTGGCTCGGAAGCCAGACTGTGAGGAGTCGAGGGATTTGTTGGCTTCGAGGAAGGCGGCGAGCTGGTTGTTGACAGCTTTCTCAATGACTTTGGCCGGGAATGGAAGAAGCGAGATGGGGCGGTAGTTTTTGAGTTCGGTGGGGTCAGCTCTGGGTTTTTTCAGAAGGGCGCTGAGTTCTGCGTGTTTCCAGCTTTCCGGGAAGGTGGCGGAGTTGAGGGAGCAGTTGATGACATCTCGGAGGTGTGGTGCTATGATGGAGTCTGCTTTGTTGAAGATGTGGTGAGGGCATGGGTCAGTTGGGGATCCTGAGTGGATGGAGTTGATCAGGCGGATGGTGTCCTCAGTGGAGATTGGGTTCCAGTCGTTAAGGATGTTCACGGGGGGTGAAGGTCCTGCGGAAGGTTGGGTGGGTTGGTCTTCGGGTCGGTTGTTGAAGCTGTTGTGGATGTCTGCGATTTTGTTGTGGAAGAAGGAAGCTAGGGAGTCGCAGAGGGCTTGGGAGGGGGTGATGTCGTTGGAGTTGGCTGATGGGTTGGTAAATTCTTTGACGATGTTGAATAATTCCTTGCTGTTGTGAGCGTTGTTATCTAGACGGTCTTTGAGTGCGGCTTTCTTGGCAGACCGGATCAGTTGGTGGTGTATGCGGGTGGCGTTTTTGAAGGCGTCCCTGGTGCTACTGTTTGGGTCTTTTTTCCAGGCCTTCTCGAGGGAGCGACAGAGTTTCTTCGATTTCTTAAGGTCATCGTTGAACCAGGTGGCGTTTTTGCTGCCTAGTTTGCTTTGGCGTTTTTTCAGCGGTGCTAGGATGTCGGCGCTGTTGGATAGCCATTGGGTGAGGTTGATGGCTGCTTGGTCAAATATCGACAGTCCGTATATGGGGTACAAAAATATTTACGCAAAAATATCGATGTCCAGAATATTGAAGTCCTAGCTACATAATGGTAAGTACAAAAATATCGATAAAAAAATTTTGTTAAAAATATCGTTGTTAAAAATATTGTTTTTTTTATGTATAAAATATCATGTAAAATAAAGTAAATAATACATATAATAGAATACGTTATCTACTGCAGCACTGCTACTTCACATACTCCAGAATACTTTACGTACTCCAGAATACTTTATGTATCCAGAATGCTTTACGTACTACAGCACTGATACTTTATGCGCTCCAGAATACTTTACGTACTGCAGAATACTTTGCATACTCCAGAATACTTTATGGACTGCAGAATGCTTTACGTACTGCAGCACTGCTACTTTACACACTGCAGAATACTTTGGGTACTGCAGAATGCTTTACATACTCTAGAATACTTTAAGTACTGCAGCGCTGCTACTTTGCGAACTCCAGAATACTTTACGTACCCCAGGATACCGTACTTACTCCAGAATAATTTACATACTCTAGAATACTTTACATACTGCAGCACTGCTACTTTACATACTCCAGACAACTTTACATACTCCAGAATACTTTACATACTCTAGAATACTTTATGTACTGCAGCACTGCTACTTTACGTACTCCCGAATACTTTATGTACCCCAGGATACCGTACTTACTCCAGAATACTTTACGTACTCTAGAAGACTTTACATACTGCAGCACTGCTACTTTACATACTCCAGAAAACGTTACATACTCCAGAATACTTTACATTCTCTAGAATACTTTATGTGCTGCAGCACTGCTACTTTACGTACTCCAGAATGCTTTATGTACTGCAGCACTGCTACTTCACAAACTCCAGAATATGTTGCATACTCCAGAATACTTTACGTACTCTAGAATACTTTACATACTGCAGCACTGCTACTTTAAGTACTCCAGAATGCTTTACATACTCCAGGATACTTTACGTACTCTAGAATGATTTATGTACTGCAGCACTGCTTTTTTACGTACTCCAGGATGCTTTATGTACTGCAGCACTGCTACTTCACAAACTCCAGAATATTTACGCACTCCAAAATACTTTACATACTCCAGAATACTTTACGTACTCTAGAATACTTTATGATCTGCAGCACTGGTTTTTTACGTACTCCAGGATGCCTTATGTACTGCAGCACTGCTACTTCACAAACTCCAGAATACTTTACATACTCCAGAATACTTTACGTACTCTAGAATACTTTGCATACTCCAAAATACTTTATGTACTCCAGAATGCTTTACATACTCCAGAATACTTTACGTACTGCAGAATATTTTACATACTCCAGAATTCTTTAGGTACTGCAGAATGCTTTATGTACTGCAGCACTGCTACTTCAAAAACTCCAGAATATTTACGTACTCCAGAATATTTACGTACTCCAGAATACTTTGCATACTCCAAAATACTTTATGCACTCCAGAATACTTTACATACTCCAGAATACTTTACGTACTGCAGAATATTTCACATACTCCAAAATACTTTAGGTACTGCAGAATGCTTTATGTACTGCAGCACTGCTACTTCACAAACTCCAGAATATTTACGTACTCCAGAATACTTTACATACTCCAGAATACTTTATGTACTCTAGAATACTTTATGCACTGCATCACTGCTACTTCACAAACTCCAGAAACCTTTACATACTCCAGAATACTTTACATACTTTAGAATACTTTATGTACTGCAGCACTGCACTTGAGAAACTCCAGAATATTTACGTACTCCAGAATATTTACGTACTCCAGAATATTTACGTACTCCAGAATACTTTATGTACTCCAGAATGCTTTACACACTCCAGAATACTTTACGTACTGCAGAATATTTTATATACTCCAGAATACTTTAGGTACTGCAGAACACTTTACCTACTGCAGCACTGCTACTTTGCACACTGCAGAATGCTTTACGTCCTGCAGCACTGCCACTTTACACACTGCAGAATGCTTTACACACTCCTGAATTCTTTACGTACTGCAGCACTGCTACTTTGCGTACTCCATAATACTTTATGTACTGCAGAGAGCTTTTGTGAATAGACCCAATAGTTCAAATTCATGCTTGGTTTTTAAATGCACAGGACAGTGTTTTCATTTCGTCACCCCGGTCTTCTGTATCCTGCTGCCCCAGATCTGCTTCTCGCTGATCTTTACTCCTGCCTTATGTTTATCTCTCTCCTGAGTACATGATTGCTGCTGAGACCCACGCTCGCTCGGACAGGATGAGAGAAGCGATGAAGATTGCGGCGGACATGAAAATCACTCTGAAGAAAAGCCCAGTCCGGGGTCGCTGTGACTTTTCATTCTTAGATGAACGGCGGACTCTCTGCAGTGAGCGTTTCCTGCAGCCGCGTTCACACAAAGATGCGTCTTTTCCAGGAGACACATATTTCTAAATGTTCCTTCGCTGACGTAAATAAAACTGGATCCAACTGAGGTTAGATTCAGAAGAATCAATTGTAGCTCAAAGATGCACTTTTCTGAGAGCCCATCAAAAACTTTAATTTCGACTACTTTATCTCTACAAAAAAAATGAGGCAGCGAGCAAATAGTGAAATAGTTGTAAAGTAGTGCCTGGTGAATTTCGATATAAGAACTGTAATAGCGGTGGATAGATACATCCAAACTGCCAATAGTGTCAGTGAGAAATGAATGCACCACTGGGCTGAGCCACAACGTGACTGACAATGTCTTCATTTTTTTAAGTAAACAAGGGGGACCCACTTAATGGCTTTGGACCATGGGTAATAGCTATTCAAAAGAACAAAGGTCCTAAGCTGAAAACAATTTCTGGAAAAGTAAATAACAAATGGACCACAATCGGAAACCATGTATAGTTCTTCTAATACCCAGCCGGGCATAGAATTTATTTTGGGAATGTTTTGACACGAAGTCAATTTGAATCTTTCAATCACATAGCAAACAAAATATTGTTTGAAGTAAGGCACAGGCCTGTACCGAACTCATCAGAATAAAGAAAAAGTTTGTGAAAAAGGGTGCAGAAGAAAGAGTATTTTACATCAGGCAAAGAAAGAGTTGAGCAAAAAAAGTGGTACTGCTTTAGAATTAAAATTGGCAGTATTCCCTACAGTAGAACATACAACATTAATTCACAATAAATAACAATGTATGTCTACATAACAGTGTTGACGGCGTTTCGATCCTATGCTCTATGCTAGGAGGATCATCATCAGGACTTAATATATGCCTGGAATTTAAATAATCAAGCCCAGGGCGGATTTGAAGAGCACACTTTGATTTGGAGTTTCGCCTCGATATTCTGGTACAATGACGAACAAGAGGCTATATCTGGATTAAGCTGGAACAACTGCCCGGGTCGGGCTGCCTCGTAAAGAGGAGATAAGTAGAGAACCAATCTTAGCACGGGAAATTGTATCCCGTAGTAGCGCCAAATGGCTGGTTGAAGTCGAATGAGCGCCGAGTTTGGCGTTCTCACTCGGGTTCCAGGGGCTCTATGGCGGCGGTCGGGTAGATACACCAATCCGCTTGTTGTGGTATGGACGTCACAGAAGCTGCATCGCCAGCGTGGAGCAGATGCACTGACGTCCATACCACAACAAGCGGATTGGTGTATCTACCCGACCGCCGCCATAGAGCCCCTGGAACCCGAGTGAGAACGCCAAACTCGGCGCTCATTCGACTTCAACCAGCCATTTGGCGCTACTACGGGATACAATTTCCCGTGCTAAGATTGGTTCTCTACTTATCTCCTCTTTACGAGGCAGCCCGACCCGGGCAGTTGTTCCAGCTTAATCCAGATATAGCCTCTTGTTCGTCATTGTACCAGAATATCGAGGCGAAACTCCAAATCAAAGTGTGCTCTTCAAATCCGCCCTGGGCTTGATTATTTAAATTCCAGGCATATATTAAGTCCTGATGATGATCCTCCTAGCATAGAGCATAGGATCGAAACGCCGTCGACACTGTTATGTAGACATACATTGTTATTTATTGTGAATTAATGTTGTATGTTTTACTGTAGGGAATACTGCCAATTTTAATTCTAAAGCAGTACCACTTTTTTTGCTCAACTCTTTCTTTGCCTGATGTAAAATACTCTTTCTTCTGCACCCTTTTTCACAAACTTTTTCTTTATTCTGATGAGTTCGGTACAGGCCTGTGCCTTACTTCAAACAATATTTTGTTTGCTATGTGATTGAAAGATTCAAATTGACTTCGTGTCAAAACATTCCCAAAATAAATTCTATGCCCGGCTGGGTATTAGAAGAACTATACATGGTTTCCGATTGTGGTCCATTTGTTATTTACTTTTCCAGAAATTGTTTTCAGCTTAGGACCTTTGTTCTTTTGAATGACAATGTCTTCATAGCGCTGCTTTGTATTCCCTAGTGCCAAGGCGGAGCACTGTGCGTGGAGCACGGGCATTACCGTGAAACCATCCAAGGTTTCTTACGCTAAACGCTATTTACTAAATAAAGTAGACAGGGTTTAACATCCGAAATGTGCGCCCTTTTGAATTAGGTGCAACAAAGGAGAAGTACTTTAATTTCTCCTTCCTTTTTCCGACTTTGTATGTGTACTGCACTCTCCAGACACATGCAAAGAGAGAGCAGGGTTAAAGTCAGTCTATGCAGGGTATTTTGTACAAAATATATTTTAGACTCACAGAGACACCGGATCACTGATAGAATATCGACAGTCAGAATATCGAGGTACCAAAATATCAACGCAAAAATATTGATGTCCAGAATATCATAGTCCTATCTACATAATGGTAAGTACAAAAATATAGATAAAAAAATGTTGTTAAAAATATCAGTGTTAAAAATATTGTTTTTTTGTGTATAAAATAAAGTAAATAATACATATAAATAAAAAAATAGTTACAATTATTTTAAAAAGTTTAAAATTACAAGTAATACATATAATGTAAAAATCACTTAAACATATATATGTATATAATATATATATACTTAATAATATTTATAACTAATTATTTTAATAACAAATTGTTAAAAAACATATGAAAAAATATAAATATATATATATATATATATATATATATAATGGCGGACGCACTGGCACTTATGGAATAAATAAAATCACTGCACCAGCTATTGAAGGGTCTGCCTTTCGTCATTTGTGGATATTACAGCGGACGCTGTGTGACGATTTCCAGGATATATATATATATATATATATATATATGTCCAAATAGCCATCCATGCAAAGAAGAAGGCGGCAACCACAGAGGAGATACTTTTCAGAGCAGCTTTATTAACGGAAACGCACAGTCCGGTGGCGGCGAATGCATTTCAGCGCATTTGCCTTCCTCAGCGCCCTTCACCCGACAGAATGTCCCGATAAGTGCCTCCTGCTGCCTTTTGATGAAAACAAGGCTCCGCTCCTCCCCCTTGCCGTGAAGCACACCTGTTGCAGTGCATGTTACTGCCATCGCACCACAACTCCCACAATGCCATATACTGAGGCAGAATGGGCTGGTGACATGGCGGAGGCTCAAATGTTGTTTTTCTTTGTGCAGTAGCCCAAACCAGCAGGGCTCGATGTTACCTTTGTCCGTTCTCCGCCAGTATGAAAAAATATAAATATATATATATATATAATGGCGGACGCGCTGGCACTTATGGAATAAATAAAATCACTGCACCAGCTATTGAAGGGTCTGCTTTTCGTCATTTGTGGATATTACAGCGGACGCTGTGTGACGATTTCCAGGATATATATATATATATATATATATATATATATATATTACCTACTGGCGGTCGCCAGTAGGTATATATAGTTAGGATTTTTTCCCTATGGGATTTTTGAAAATTCTATGTCTAATAACTTTGGCGTTTGTGGACAGAATCGGCTGAAATTTTCAGGAAAATGGCACATTTTGTTTCTGAGCAGCCCTTGAAAATTTGGGGGGGTTTTGTCAAGGGGGGGCCGAGAAAAAAGGGGGGTCCCAAAACGCGTTTTTCCCATGTTAATTTCCATAGGGCGGTTGGACTCACTTTTAGCTCGAACGGCTGAATGGATTTGCACGAAACTTGGCAAAATTGTAGGGACTGTTAGCCCGATGTGCCTTTGCTAGGTCTCAATATATGTGCTCCAGTAGTTTTTGAGAAATTAACGTTCAAAACAAGATATATATCTGTAACAGCGCTCCGGGCAGCGATCCGGTCCGCTTACTTTTCGCGAAACGGAACTTTGCGCGCAGAAAGCTGATTGGCTCTCCGGTGTCTGTCAACATTCTAAACAGTCCGGAGCGGCCGCCATCTTATCTCTC
The DNA here is from genome assembly GCF_964263255.1 of Lissotriton vulgaris. Lineage (NCBI taxonomy): Eukaryota > Metazoa > Chordata > Amphibia > Caudata > Salamandridae > Lissotriton > Lissotriton vulgaris. Next base: position 1,078,147,960 of record NC_141699.1, on the reverse strand, counting down.
GGTAGGATCGAGAGAGAAGAAGAGGTGAAAAACGAAGGGGGAATTTATTGAAAGGGGGCAAGGTATACCCCTCTTGACCCCCTAGGAATGTTGTTGGGGTTATTAAAGGGTCCCGTGGGGAAAATAAAAAAAAAATGATTTTTCACGGTAGAAGCGCTTCACGGGCCGCGAACTGGGCCGCAAACTGGTAGCGAAACGGGAATTCGCCATTTTGTGCTTCGTTTTAATTGTTTAGAGACAAAAATTATCGCCGCACATCGGCCACAATGCATGAATATCGCTGAAAAGTCAGCGATATTCATGCATTATCCAGCAAATGCTCTTAGCCATGTTATCCACCTTCCATTGGATAACATGGCTAAAAACTGCTCTGTGCGTGAGCTTTTTTTTTTTTTTTTGCTGCGTGACGTTTGTTAACGTTCGATTCGATGGAAATCAGGAAGTGTTGACCACCATTTTGTCACTGCGAGTAAATATTTTGTTATAAATGAATCCTTATTGATAAACATTGTCTGCGCCATCTTGCGTTTTTGTCCAATGCCACAATTTTGTCGTGCACGGCAGCCATTTTAGATGCCTTGACCAGGGCCACTCTCTGCACGCCGCCGATCCTCAGCATGGCTCCCCACCCTCGCAAGCATCTCCCCCACGCACTGGTCACCCCCGCTCTTTCTCTCATGCATGGGCCATATACTTCCCCCCATCTGCGCTGCTCTTCTCTGAGAATCACACCCTGTGCCCGCCCGACACCTCCCTTTCACCCTATTCACTACCGCACCCTCTGACACTCCTCTTCCTCTGTGTCCGATTGTCCAGGCCGGACCTAGGCTATCACCTAGCCCTGCGGATGTAGTTTATGGCCCCAGCTGTAGAGTATCCAGACATGCCAACCCTCCCGATTCAGGCGTGAGACTACTGATTTCAGTGCTAGTCTCCCGCCTCCCGATTCCTGCAAGCAAAAACCCGGGGGCATATTATCAACAACTAGCGATAATTTTTGTCTCTAACTTGTTTAGAGACAAAAATTATCGCCGCACATCGGCGAATTTTATCGCACATAAACCTTGCTATTAGCAAGGTTTATCGCAAATGCGATAAAAAACGGCCGCAATGCATCAATATCGTTGAAAAGTCAGCGATATTCATGCATTATCCAGCAAATGCTCTTAGCCATGTTATCCACTTCCCATTGGATAACATGGCTAAAACTGCTCAGGGCAGGTGTTAGGTTTTGGAGATATTTGCGCTTAGCGCGAATATCTCCAAAAGTTGGTAATAGGAGATAGCGATGGTTAGGGACTGTTTCCAGTCGCTAAAATCTTGGCACGCCCACTTTGCATGTCATTAGTGATAAATATCACTGATATGCAAAGCGGGGCCCAAGATGGTCGCTATCTCCTTTTAGATGTCACTAACTGGTGTTAGCGACAGCTTGGTAATAGGGAGATAATTTTATCTCTTTTTCTTTTGGCTTTTAAAGCCCAAAAAGCGGAAATAAACCCCCTTGATAATATGCCCCATGATTTCTCGGGGGTTTCAGCTGACAGGGCTTGGTATTGTGTTACGTGCTAATTCTTTCAGGAAACGTCAGAGGGTCGATGCAGGGGTTCTAGAAGGGGTGATAAACCATTTAAGCCTCATGAACAAGCGCATGGTCTTTTAAAGATTTGTGAAGTACTCGGGGCGGCGGTGTGTGTGTGCCCTCTTTCAGGAGCGGGCGGGGGGGGCACTGCCAGCAACTTGCCAGGCCAGGCAGTGTTCAACACGTGCATCACCCTTTCTCTGCCTGCTATTGCGCTCCATGCTTCGGAAAGGTAAGAAAAAGAACGTGCATTTGAGTTTGAAATGTCCGATCTTGTAGCAGTACACTTGCAAAGCCCACACATGACAATAACCCGATTCAAGGGCCCATTCACCCGATTTTTTAAACATATATAGCACTCCAACAAAGTTAGATTTTAAAACTTTATTAACTTTTAACTATAATGAACGGAACAAAAACTGTAAAAACATTTAAACATTTTTCACCCAAAAAAGCAACAATTGTCAGAAGCTGTCTTTTGTGCGAATAGTCCCAAGGCAGCACAACGTGCTGAGTTCTGGACGGCACCCAGGTGATGTCGCCTGGGTGCCGCACTGGTTTTGGTATCCTACAATGCTGCTCCAAAAATTGGCGTGGGGCGTCCCGGGTGGGGCGGGGGGAGGCCTCGTCAGTAGCGGTCTGTTGTGCGAATAGTCCCAAGGCAGCAGAACGCGCTGAGATGTTGATGGCACCCAGGTGATGTCCAGTAAACTGCCGCACTGGTTTTGGTATCCTACAATGCTGCTCCGAAAATTGGCGTGGGGCGGCCCGGAGGGGGGGGGGCGTGGGGGAGGCGGCGTGAACGGGCCTCCCCAGGTGGCGGCCATCCAGCTGAGTTGCGTCCGCTCTTGCGGCTACAGCGTCTCGCTCACCATGTAGTTGAGTTGCTCCCACTCTTGCAGTGCAGCGATAGGCGGCTGCCACATGACTCTTAAAATGGCGGACGGCTCTTCGGTTTTGGGCCTGGTCCACTGAAATGGCCCTGGGACACCTTGGAACTCGGACGCTTGCCTGCTAGGGCTTGGGCTCCATTCTCGAAAAGCGTCCCCTCAGCCGTGAAGATTCTACAAAAGTCTTGGGGGCCCCCGACTCCCGCAGGCTTCCGGTGGGGAGCGGCTGCCATGATTGCTCGCGGAATGACCACGACGGAGCTACGAGATGGTGGTGCTCTCATGCTGACGCCAGCTTTAGTCTGAAACATCCAGAAACAAGGTGGGGCTTTCATCGTTTGGGAAAAAAAAATGTTCTAAACCAATGAAAAGTGTTATTTTTAGGTCATATGACCAAGCCTTCCATCTTTAGGAAACCAAAAGTAAAATGAACCAATGAAAAGTTTTATAAACAAGTCACATGACCTGTTATGCGGCATAGGGCTACAAAAAGCGTAGAAAATCCGTTGGCACGTGAGGCGGCGTCAGTAGCGGACCGATGTGCGAATAGGCCGAAGGCAGCACAACGCGCTGAGATCCGGATGGCACCGAGGTGGTGTCCAGCAAATTGCCGCACTGGTGTGGCCATCCTACAATGCTGCGCCGAAAGACGGCGTGTCCAGCTGAGTTCCGGTCACTCTTGCGGTACAGTGAGTCGAACGCGCCGAGATCCGGATGGCACCGAGGTTGTGTCCAGCAAGTTGCCGCACTGGTGTGGCCATCCTACAATGCTGTGCCGAAAGTCGGCGTGGGGTGCCCCGTTGGCTTATGAGGTGATGTCAGTAGTGGACCGATGTGTGAATAGGTCGGAACCAGCACAAGGCGCCAAGATCCGAATGGCAAGTCCTGGATGTTGAGTGCCATAGTTGAGAGTTCTGAGCAGTGCTTGTAAGACTATCTGAAGCTTATTTGCACCTGCTGCAGCTTCACTGTTGCCCAAGGTGGTGTCCAGCAAATTGCTGCAGTGGTGTGGCCATCCTACAATGCTGCGCCGAAAGACGGCGTGTCCAGCTGAGTTCCGGTCACTCTTGCGGTACAGTGAGTCGAACGCGCCGAGATCCGGATGGCACCGAGGTTGTGTCCAGCAAGTTGCCGCACTGGTGTGGCCATCCTACAATGCTGCGCCGAAAGTCGGCGTGGGGTGCCCCGTTGGCTTATGAGGTGATGTCAGTAGTGGACCGATGTGTGAATAGGTCGGAACCAGCACAAGGCGCCAAGATCCGAATGGCAAGTCCTGGACGTTGAGTGCCTCAGTTGAGAGTTCTGAGCAGTGCTTGTAAGACTGTCTGAAGCTTATTTGCACCTGCTGCAGCTTCACTATTGCCCTGGTGTGGCCAAAGGTCGCACATGACATAGGCGGCCGGCTCCCGAGGTCCGGCGGAACTTTTTTCCTTTTCCTTTCTGCTTCTTTTCCTACAATCCGTTTCATCTGAAGACACGACCAGGTCCCTGAATGTGTGCAGGGGGACGCTATTGATTGAATGAAAATGGCGGCTTGACTCAAAGCTGACTCAAGCGTTGCTGTTGATGCTATACAGACAAAAATTGGTTTTCAGTTTGTACATTCTTCAGGATTTTTTTTTCCATCCAAGTCTGATTGAGAGTTTGTAGAAAAATGGCTTCAGATTTTCCACATACTACTCTTCAACATTCTTCCTAAATGTAACAATGTGAAACTCACTAGGAGAACGGCTGTTTCTGTTTCCTTTCAAAATGCTGCCAACAATATTTTCTGAATGGAAGACACCATCTTGTAGCATAAAGGGCCGAAAGGGGTTCTGGTCTGGCCGATGGTTGGTGGAGACATTTTGACTATATCTTGGACCTGCCCGCCTCGCCCAAAATGGCGCCGGTATAAATGGGACTCGTAACTCCTTGCCCGCAAATGTATATCTAGAAAATGTTATTGTAAGTGGCCCTGTCGTATTTTAATTACAAAATGTACGTCCACCGATTCCGCAACTGTTAGACACCTTTGTTCTTGCAACCTAATGGCCCGCTCGTTACGTTCCTCTACAGTGTAAATGTCTCCTCATCATATACGATTTCAGTTTGCTCCGTGGCCGGCCCACGTGGTTATAGGCCCGTATTTGTATACTGACATTTTCACAATAAAGGTTTTTAAAACAAAACACGGTAGTAGTATTTACATTGGTAAAGTTTTTACTTTTAGTCACTGTTTTCGAATCAGTAAAAGGCAAGTGAAATAAAGCAGTCCAATTACATGACGGATAAAAGGTATAATATGTAGGAACGCAGTAAAGATAAATGGTCAAGGGCAGTTGTGTTTTTCATTTCTGCAACATAAAGTGATCGATAAGAATCTGATAATCAGGCGTATCGGCGACTAAGACAGCAGGCCGAATCTCTTTTACTCAACGGCTCCGTCATGGAAGGAAGAAACGCCCTTTTTCTCGAAAAAGGAATATATTTTACTTGCAGGACAGTTGTAAATTTTCCGGGAAAGTACATTAGCCTGGAATATTATAACATATGTTTAAAAAAAAATAATGTTCGAAAACAATAAAAAGCGTAATTTTTAGGTCATATGACCAAGCTTTTCATCATTAAAATAACAAAAGTAAAATGAACCAATGAAAAGTTTTATTAACAAGTCACATGATCTGTTATGCTTACGTTACGCGCTGCGCGCCGCGCCTCGGATCACTTCCGGGTGCGCTAACGTGGCGTGTCATATAACGCATTACGCGACAACGTAGCTCAAGAATATAGTCAAAATGTCTCCACCAACCAGCGTTCGGAACACAACCCCTTTCAGCAGTCCAAAAAGTTCTGTTAAATGACAACAGAGGGGACAGGCAACAAGAACCATCAGTCAAAGAGGGGAGGGCAAGTTCTTCTCTTCCGGGTCATGTTGGGGCGCTACCGGAACTGATCGAATTGGTAGTCTACAGTGTTTCTGGATGTTTCAGACTAAAGCTGGCGTCAGCATGAGAGCACTACCATCTCGTAGCTCCGTCGTGGCCATTCCACGAGCAATCATGGCAGCCGCTCCCCACCAGAAGCCTGCGGGAGTCGGAGGCCCCCAAGACTTTTGTAGAATCTTCACGGCTGAGGGGACGCTTTTCGAGAATGGAGCCCAAGCCCTATCAGGCAAGTGTCCGAGTTCAAAGGTGTCCCAGGGCCATTTTAGTGGACCAGGCCCAAAACCGAAGAGCCGGCCGCCATTTTGAGAGTCCTGTGGCAGCCGCCTATCGCTGCACCGCAAGAGCGGGAGCAACTCAACTACATGATGAGCGAGACGCTGTAGTCGCAAGAGCGGGCGGTAAACAGCTGAATGGCGGAAGAGGCACAGTGTAGCAAAAGCGGGCGGAATGGCAACTGAAACGGTAAAGGGGCGCCCCACTACAGCGTGTCTTCAGGTCAAACGGATTGTGGGACAAGGTCCAGAATTGAAGAGTCATCAAAAGGCAAAAAGTTCCGCCGGACCCCGGGAGCCGGCCGCCTATGTCGGGGGCGATCTCAGGCTACACCAGTGCTATAAGACTTGGGGAGGGTGTCGGAGCCAAGCGTCTTCTCCGAGTCCATGGCCATCACACCGCCCCTCAGGGGCCTCCGTCAAGCTGTTTAGGAAGGTAACATATCACATTGTTTTCTAATGCAGTCAGGTCCACAAACGACACTCACTTACTTTGAGAATAGTGAAGCTGCAGTAGGTGGAAATAAGCTTCAGACAGTGTTACAAGCACTGCTCAGAACTCTTAACTATGGCACCCAACATCCAGAACTTATGCCATTTGAGAATGGCAGTGACATTGAAGCAACTCAGGGACCAAAACCATTAACGTACTTTCACGTATGAAAATCTTACTTGGGGAGGGGGCAGGAGCGAAGCGCCCCCTCCCAGTCCGCGCCACCACACCGTATGTTGAAAATCTGAAGCCATCGTTCTACAAAGTCAACCAACCTTGGATTGAAAAATCTAGAAAAATGTACAAACTGAAAACCAGTTTTGGTCTGCATAGCATCAGTAGCAACGCTTGCTATCAGAGTGCATGAGTTTCATGCTCGATCGATTGAGCTAGCCGGATCGGGCAATAAAAAGTATAAAATAGTTATGTAAATAGTTATTTAATAAAATGTTTTACCCTGTTTCTTTGCTGGTGTGTTGTCTATATTTTTAATATTTGCATAGGGTTTGTCGTTATTTTGGGCGGGGTGGGTGACGGAGTCGAGCTGTCTTGCAGCCCTCATGGTGTGGAGCTCAGTTCATCTCAATATTTTCGTATTTCTCATGAAGGGTTGTTCCTAATATTTCTATTTTAGCGAGGTCAAAAACAGATCCAATTAGTGGCCTACTGATTTTGCTCGATTACTTTTATTTTTTTACACGATTTTTCACTATCTGCAAAGACTAAACAGAGTATTGCGACTTTGTGCTTGTTTGTAAATAGAGAATGATCCAAAGAGAACCAATTCTAAAACAGTAAATGCTTGGATAACAATCAATCAAATGGAGAGACAAGCAGGCACGACGGATTACAACGGGGGCAAAGGCCTGCGTTAACTACCGTTCACTATCTGCAAAGAGAGAGTACTACTAAGAGAAAAGAGGGGAGGGGGGGGCAGCGTTCAAAGCACATCAGCGTGCATAAATACGAAAATGTTTTTATCTATCACGTACTTGACATTTTAAAGCTTTTCATATTTGCTATTAAAAAACCAATGAAATTCACAGAAAAAACCATAGGTTATAGTGGATATATAGTTAGGAATTTGCATTTACAAAACCTTGAAAATTCAATGAAAAAACCATTGGTTTTAGGCCATATATAGTTAGGGATTTGCATTTACAAAACCTTATTTTACTCGCATAAAACCATTGAAATTCCATATATAGTTAGATGCGCTAACTATATATCGCGCACCCGCAATCCACTGCTGATGATGTCACATATTACATCATTCATGACATGGTCAGTGACATCACTGATGACATCACTGATGACAACTCAAATGACATCACTGATGACATCTCAAATGACATCACTGATGACATCACTGATGACAACTCAAATGACATCACTGACAACATCACAGATGACATCATTCATGTGTTAATACGATGAACCTCTACAGACTCTGATATATCCTTAGATACACTCAGTGAAAACAGACACTCACAGATTGTCACTCATCCATGGAGTTACTCATACACCTAGACAGTCATGCAAAGAATCAATCACACCTCCAATTCCTCAACTATACAGTTATACACACCTTACTTATTGAAACATTCTAACACATATTTACTCTCTTATATAATCCCTAATAAAAGTTCACAATGATCCATACAGCCACTCACACATTCACTGGCTCTAATGCACAGTTATTTATATATGTCAACTCTCACATGGAGTGTGTTTTACATATGTACTTACTTTGACATGTAGCACTGAGATATCCATTCACTCACCAATACACTCATGCACACAGTCAACCGCCCATACAGCTGTTTCCAAATGCACTTTTGAAACCATACATCTAGTGAATCAACTGCTCACACATCTATGCACAGAGTCACACACCTCCCAGCCACCCCCACACACACACTTACTCGCCCATAGAAATACTTAGGCAACCAATCAATAACCCATATAGTTACTCATATAGCTACTGATTAACACATGCAGCACTTCATAGAACAACAGATATAATGATGCACAAATTAATACAGTTTAATCACTAACCCATGCACTCAGTGAGACACATTTAATCACTCCCTCATACAATCAGTCATGCACCTACTAAATCCTTCATCCAGACATTTATACATCCACTCATTCTTCAATATGTAAGACATATTTTAACTTTACAGAAACATACAGTCACTGGATGTTGTGATCAGTGATGTCATCAGTGATGTCACTGACCATGTCATGAATGATGTAATATGTGACATCATCAGCAGTGGATTGCGGGTGCGCGATATATAGTTAGCGCATCTAACTATATATGGAATTTCAATGGTTTTATGCGAGTAAAATAAGGTTTTGTAAATGCAAATCCCTAACTATATATGGCCTAAAATCAATGGTTTTTTCATTGAATTTTCAAGGTTTTGTAAATGCAAATTCCTAACTATATATCCACTATAACCTATGGTTTTTTCTGTGAATATATATATATATATATATATATATATATATATATATATATATATATATATATATACATACACCAATATATAAATAAAAAATATATTTAACAAATTAAAATATTACAATATTTTTAATCTTTTTAAAATACATTTTATACTACATTAACTAAAACAGTAGAGAAAATATTAGACAACAGAGGGGATAAAATTACTATTCCCACTCCAGTGAGTGCAACAGTAGGGAAAGTGCTGGATAGCGTACGGGTAAAATTACTATTTCAGCTCCAGAGAGTGCAACAGTAGGGAAAGTGTTGGATACCGTAAGGGTAAAAATTACTATTCCCACTCCAGTGAGTGCAGCAGTAGGGAAAACGTTGCATAGCATAGGGGTAACAATTACTATTCTCAATCCAGAGAGTGCAACAGTAGGGAAAGTGTTGGATACCGTAAGGGTAAAAATTACTATTCCCACTCCAGTGAGTGCAGCAGTAGGGAAAACGTTGCATAGCATAGGGGTAACAATTACTATTCTCAATCCAGAGAGTGCAACAGTAGTGAAAGTGTTTGATAGCAAAGGGGTAAAAATTACTATTCCCACTCCAGTGAGAGCAACAGTAGGGACAGTTTTGGATAGCGTAAGGGTAACATTTTCTATTCCCACTCTAGTGAGTGCAACAGTAGGGAAAGTTTTGGATAGCGTAGGGGCAAAAATTACTATTCCCACTCCACAGAGTGCAACAGTAGGGAAAGCGTTGGATAGCGTAGAGGTAAAAATTACTATTCCCACTCCAGACAATGCAATAGAAGGGAAAGAGTTGGATAGTATAGGGGTAAAAATTACTATTCCCACTCCACAGTGTGCAAAAGTAGGGAAAGTGTTGGAAAGCGTATGATTAAAAATGATTATTCCCACTCCAGTGAGTGCAACAGTAGGGAAAGTGTTGGATAGCTGAGCGTTAAAATGAACATACTTATCAATTAAATAAGCAATTAATAATTAATTAATAAAAAATACTAATAAATATTAATAATTACATTTTTATAATTACATTACTTCACACCCTATTCCCCTATAAACCCACAAACCACTCCTAAAAAAACACAATAAATATAATTATCAAATAATTAATGAATACAAATTAATAAACAATGTGTTGATGAATTATTAATTATAAATATGAATAAATAAATATTAATAATGACTTTATTATAATTAAATTACTTCCCACCCTATTCCCCTATAAACCCACAACCCACTCCTAAAAATAACACAATTAATATAAATATCTAACAAATTAATTGATATCAATTAATAATCAATAACCAATTATTAAAAATCAATTATAAATACTAATAAATACATATTAATAGTTACTTTTTATAATGAAAATACTTATCACCCTATTCCCCTATAAACCCACAACCCGCTCCTAAAAATACCACAATTAATATAATTATCTATTAAATAATTAATAACCAATAACCAATTAATCATTAATTAAGTAGAAATACAAATAAATAAATATTAATAATTACTTTTGTATAAATAAATTACTTCGCACCCTATTCCCCTATAAACCCACAACCTGCTCCCAAAAAAAACCACAATTAAAATAATGATCTATTGATTAATTAATAACAATTAATAATTCATTATAAATTAACTATAAATACAAATTAATGATTACTTTTTTATATCTAAATTACTTCCCACCCTATTCCCCTATAAACCCACAACCAGCTACAGAACTAAACTACGCAAAAATTAATTTACATAAATGTATTTACTGCTAAAAATTTAACACATACATTTAAAAAACGACACTTATAAAAGAAAATTACATTACATTCTTTTAACACACATACTAAAAGACAGAAAACTCATTTAAATATCGATATTAACAAGAAAATGTTTACAAACGATATTACTTCGATATTTACCTTACTTTCGATATTCTGTACCACAAAATTCTTTCAGTAGATTTTTTTGACCTACAATATTTAAAACTCGATATTATGGTAGGTCAAAATTAAAAACTCGATATTCTGTCTGTGCACCAGAGACACCCTTGTACTATGATGCAAAGGTGTCTCCATGGCGCACGGCAGCTGATTTCAGCGCCGGAACTAGGGAAATGGGAGAAAGTGTCATATTTCTGTAAATATGGTGCTCTCCTCCTCTCCCCTTTTCACGAAGTGCAGCATTTACCGCTGCTGTAGTGCGCTGCATAAATAAGTGGTAAATCAGGCCCCCGCAACCCCTAGCATGATCTGTGGTCACTAGGTGGACATCCGGAGAGACTTTCGTAACACAGATGGTCGTGACCGTTCGTGGTCAGAAGGCAAAATCAACTTGAATAGCAGCGCCCTCTGGCACACCATGTGGTGTAGTTTGTGCTGTTTTTCAGTACGCAATGTGCTCCCGGCGCTAAATCACAGTGCGAGCAGCGCAACCTACCTATTTCTGCCCTTGGAGTCTTGCTGAATTTTTGTGAAACTCTGCAAAAATTCCAAAGAATCGAAATCTGCAAGTTCCTCCCACCCCTAGTATTTTACCAGCTTTTAATGATGCCTCAAGACTCAAGGTTGAAACCCCGCAGTTGAGGCACTTCCTCCAGTAACAGTTATGTCTCTCTTCGTGCCCTGTACCAATACCTTATATCAATGGCGTATTAGACCTACTTCCACCTGGGGTGGACCCTACGTTTGTCGACTGGTGCAGGTAAGAGCTGGGGCGGTGGCCGGCTGGCAACTTGCTCCAGGGGGAGAGAATGGGGGGGGCGTCCGATGGATTACTTGTTCGAGGGGGCTGGGAGATGGGTTGGTAGTCGACTGACACTTCCTTATATACCTTTTCTGGGCATAGTGTTTAATAAAGCAAGGATGGCTCAGCTCATTCTCTACTCCTGTGTCAACACACAGGTTACTCACACAACACATTTTTATTAAAAAGATATGCTGTTACTTCTTTTTTCCTTCCTTCTTCATGCAGAATGAAAGACACAAGATCATCCCCCACACAACTATCTCTTCCGCTGTCCTTCTAATAAACGTTTGCATCAGAGAATGGAGATTGTTCGTTTTGGGTTTGTTTGCCTCAGTTGAAAAAAATTGCAATTTACACATTTATTACCATGAAAAAAATAAAACAACATGTCAACCTTCTTTCAATTTTCACGACCATTCACTTGCACTGTGCACGGACAGCATCTGAGTATAAAATACACTATTACGTGAGCGTGCGTTACATGCTACCATGCCTGTATAGCAGACAGCACTAAGAACACATCAAAACCCTGCTTCACAAGTCACCAGCAGAGTCGACTGCACTGCTGAGTTCCCTACGCGTCAAGGAACCCAGAAGAGGACTTAGACCCCAAGGAAGCATGTTGATCCTTGGACCCCAATCAAGAGGCATCAAGACTCTGTCTGGCCCCGCGACATCATCTGTGTGGGATCTTGAAGGACATGCTTTGGAGATAAATGTCTGAGCGATCAAGCAATGTCAGAGCCTCCATCAGCTTGAGTAGGAGAATAAGAATGGCCCAAAGGAAGGTGGAGACGCGGTATAGCTTGTAGGTGGACATGGGCTTCCCCTGATGAACTGTGAGGTTGTAGCTTTGGATCCTGTAGGCACCCTCTTGAGATGTAACCCTTAAACCGGCAAAAGAAACGATGGTTCATCATGGAGTGATTTGCAAACACAATGTTGTTATATTTAGTATCAAAACAATTACTTTACACAATCAATGTAGAGAGCACAACTAGTAAACTAGGCTCTTAAAGCATATCATGATATTATTTAAGCTAAGCAAAATAAAAAGAGTTAACATTTTTAAGTTTATATAGGTAACCTGCACAGGGAAAAAGTTGCTTAAGGCACAAAGAAAGGGGTGTCTATATTCACACAGCCTAAATCCTATATGTTAGGGCTATACATAATAGTTGAGCTGTTCTGCCTGATCTAGACATATATTCACTAAGTTTGTATGTGGTGGTATTGATGATGTTTTGTTTCAACCTCTAAAAAGGTTAGAGAGGTCTGATCAGTGGTATCTAGCATTCAGACACTTTTTAAAGTGGAGCCACCATACAAACTGCAATTTTTTGGGAATATAGACATATCCCAGATGATATGAAAAACCTCAATGTGGACTGGATCAAAGGGTTACTTGCTTATATGTGATGGGTTCAAGGAAAAGTAATGTTGTACAGTGACAACTGCACTGCGCGCCAAAAAAATAGCTGTCACTCAATATATGCGGGTACCTCATGAGGATAACAAAAGGTTGGCACAATCTAAGATAAGAGAAAGTAAAGTATTGACTTCCACTGTCAAGGTAAAGTATTGCGTGTCTAATGAAATTTTGCGACACTCGTTACCAGGCCCTAAGTATATTAGAGTCTTGAAATGTAAGTGACTCTATCAAGTTGACCATTTAATTCACACATCATCCCACAGCAGGTCTCAAGTTCTTCCAAGAGGCCAATAGGTTGTTTGGTATCCTCATTGGCCAAGAGAGAAACTCTTTATTTTTAGGTAGTAATACCTTTTGTTTGATCAGCAAACTGATTCCAGAGATGCCATGTAAACAGTACAGTGTTATACCAGTGTATATTGGGTTTCTGATACATCCTGGTTACGTCATGCAACACAGGGTTTACTTAAAATTGCCCTTTAATTGCAAACCTTTTGCATCCAATCAATAGATACTCCCAGGGTCTTTTAGGGTAATACACAGGGTTGGCCCGAGCACCAAATTCTAGGAAGCCCCCCACTAGTGAATCAGATAGCTAAGAAGGTGGCCCACATTTGGAAACCAGTCCAGTTTTAGACTTGTGAAGACACGCTGTACAGGGGTTTTACAAGCCATGGGAGACTACATACACATGGGTTTGCTACAGGCAATGTTTGTGGTCATATCTGAGAAATAAACAATAAAAGCAAGCCCACCAGACCATTAAACCAGCCCACAAACAGCCAAAGATGAGCCCATACACTAATCAGAGCATTCTTTGGATACTGCCCTGTTAGCCAGTATATCACTGGTAATACTGTGTCCGAGGTCTCCCTTATGAATATCTACTGAAAAAGTAATTGACTCCAGGAAGAGGTAGCATCTCCTCCCTGTTCGAGCCTGCCTCCAGAGATTGCTGTCACAAAGTCTACACCTTTACACTCAAGAGTAATGTGATGTTCTGGCCAAAGATTTGTCCCACTAGATTTGGTCTCTGGGTTGAAATTAGACTTTACCTCTATTTGCTATGATTGATAGTACCTGTGAGCCTTCACTAGTATATGCAGTAGACCTTTGTACTCTCTACCATTCCTATGTGACCCTTAGAGTATATTATTGTAAATAAGCAATCCTCAGTAGCCGGATGATGTGTAGATAAATATAGTAGATTTATTGATAAGTTAACAACATCAATTAGACACAGGAAGATGGTAAGTCCATGTGATGCCCCACCAGGAGCAGCCTCTGTCCTGCTCAGCCTGCACACTCCAACTGACACTCCCAACCTCACCAGGCACCCATCATTCCATGACATCATCAATCATCCAACATTCCAGACATCTCCAGGCACACCAACACTCATTCTGGCTGAGCAGAAGGAAGAGAAACATAGGCAAGGGGAAATGCAACAGTAGATTATAACACATCCCCCTCCCTAAGGAAACCAAACACAATAAAAGAATTGAAAGTACATAAGTCAATCAACATAGTAAATCCATCAGATTATAAAAGATGCATGAAAATACATTGAGCAATTGAATCAAGAACACTTAACACAAAAGAAATGCATGACAATTCATAATGCCAATGAAATCACACACCTAGAATCAAAATAAAAGAGTTCCCAGGAAAGCATTAGACTTAGACAGTATTAGAATAATCAATCAAACATTACATAAGTAAAACCAGAAAAGCCTAAAAAAAACTCATAACCAGGTAAAACCCAAAGAAGCTTCAAGTCAAACATTCCAGAAGTAAGAAGCACAGAAATTTCGCAAGAAAGTGTCTTCTCCAACACAGTCTTATCAGGGATAACTTTAAAAGAAACTTACAGGAAAAACCATTTACCCACGAACCAAACAGTGAGTGTGCACGAAGAGAAACTTCATGAGAAAGTGTTTTCTCTTACGCAGTCCAAACATGAAAAACCATTCACCCACCCAATCCAACGGTGAAGAAAATCGACAAGCTAATGTCATCCAGGTAACACACTAATGTGAATCAATAACCACAAATAAGTGGTTGGTAAACCAAAAGATACAGGAAAACTAGGGATGAGTACTCTACCCCTAAACTCAGGGAATTACTCAAGTCAAAACACAACGCACACTGGGTGCAGAGAGATCAAAAACACAACGCACACTGGGTGCAGAGAGACAAAAAAAAACCAACACACTCACCTCCTCCACTGCATGCAGAATCAATGTGCAGACAGATAGATCCAAAGAATGACCAGATACACAACAACCCGTAACGGAAAACCCCACCAAGCTAAGTATACAAACAAGGACATCACACACTCTCCTCCTCTCATTCCATATAAATTCAATAGGCAGACAGAAAGAACCTGCAACAACTGCAACATGCCCCCATTACAATATTGTAAACACCCAGCTGTAAACAGGTCAAAGCATCAGTAACACAACAAATTAAAACAATAAACGTAGTCACCGTTGTCCACGATCGGGAGCGATTTCTCACCCGAAGTCCTTGTAGCCTCTGACCCGAAGTCCATGTGGTAATACAGTGAGTTCCTCCTCTCCGTTGATGTCTCACAATAGAGGGAATAATAATTAAAGGTGTGCTCTGTCTTTCAAAGTATCACAATACTGCAGGCCAGATCCAGTGTTTCCAAGTGCTCGCATTTGCACCACCATTATTTGGAGAAGTACCACAATCCCAGTCATGACTGCAACGTTTGAATTAACTTAGAAACGTGGTTGGTAAAATGCAAAAAAAACACAGTTGGCAATACAAGAGCAATCGTGCTTGAGACAGCTACAATCCAAAATGGCGTCACAGTTCCCACGCAGCACCAAGTGGCTCAAGTCACGCCCACGGTGCACAACGTGCTCCAGCAGCTCCAAACTGACGTGGAGAAGGCTAAACTCGAAGACATCGCCGAACACTCGAAGATCAGGTAGGACTGCAAGGATTTACTGTGCGCGCGCTGTGTGCAGCACGTGCTATTATTAAAACAGGCTAAATGTCCAGGGGGCAGCCAAAGACCGTAAAGCAAAATGGACATACCCCAAAGAGTCCGCATAAGTATGTGAAGTGCAGCATCTAATTAACCGTTGCGCATTCCAGTAGTGAAAGTCTCCTCACAACAACAGCAAAGTCCCTTTGTGTGAATGTATATAGAGATAACTCTAATCACTAGTATATGCAGTAGACCTTTGTACTCTCTACCATTCCTATGTGACTCTTAGAGTATATCCATTTGTATCTCCTCCTTGTGTGACTTTACATCTTGTACATTTGCAATTTTTTCTGTTTGTATCCTTTATGTAACGCATGTAATCCTAAGTCCTTATGTTTCTCAACTGGTTCTTATGTAAAGCGCTCTGACACCTTCGGGTAAAGTTTGCCTTATATAAAATCGCATAAATAAATAAAAATAAAATCCTCAACACATCTGCGCCACCCCTGGACCCCCTGCTTTTTTTCTGGGCATTTGCCCTGCGGGCGCAGCCACTGGAGTCTGGTTTTTAGGGCAAAGCATATGTCTGGTTTGCTAATGGCATCTTGGGGACATTCGGAAAACTACCCTGGAAATGGATTCCAACCCTTATTTACCATTGACTTTGTGGTTTTTAACTCAAATGTGCTTGCTTTCTGTTTGCTGGTTTGATTAATTTCTTTTTTAGGCTGTCCAGCTGTAGTTCCTTCCTTCCCCTGCCCAAACCCCCTATTTGCTGCATTCATCCACCAGAGCTCCATTTCTGTAAACAGGTCTTTAAATCTTGTTCTTATCTTGTCACATTTCCTGTGCATTCAAAGACAGAGGTCAAATGTCAGACTCTCTCTTCCAGGGATCTGGGTGTTTACTTTTCATTCTCTGACTTGAAAGAGTCAGGATTTATGTGGCAATCATGCTGGCTCTGTGGAGTGCTTGGGGAAGGCTGTATTGTTTTTCTAGCACATAACAAAATGTAAATGCCTCTAAATGAACTGTGCAGATTTTTCAGAATTAGAAAAACCCAAATGAAGCACACTTTGGGAAATTCTGAAGTGAGGTGGAAACAAATATTTTTAAACAAATCAATACACTAGGTGAACGCATTTCAACACATTATTGAATTATAAACAGTAATCTGCCACTCCCAACAATTGAACTATAAGCAGCCGGTTTTCACTTCTAACTATTGAATAATTGTAAGCAGTCGTCTGAATTCCTAAACAATGAGGAACTACTCACAGTTAGCTGACACTCTTAACCACTGAACAACTTTAAGCAATCAGCTGCCACTCCTAACCAGTGAAGAACTTTAAGCAATCCGCTGCCACTCCTAACCAGTGAAGAACTTTAAGCAATCCGCTGCCACTCCTAACCAGTGAATAACTGCAGTCAGCTGCCACTCCTACCCACTGAAAAAGTCTAAGCAGCCGGCTGCCACTCCTAACCACCGAAGAAATGTAAGCAGTCGGCCACCACTCAAACCCACTGAAGAAGTGTAAGCAGTCGGCTGCCACTTCCAACCACTAAAGAACTGTAAGCAGTCGGCTGCCACTCCTACCCACTGAAAGAAATGTAAGCAGTTGGCTGCCACTTCTAACCACTGAAGAAGTGAAGGATTTGGCTGCCACTCTTAACGCCTGAAAAAGTGTAAGCAGTTGGCTGCCACTCGTACCCACTCAAGAAGTGAAGAAGTCGGCTGCCACTCCTAACCACTGAAGAAGTGTAAGCAGCCAGCTGCCACTCCTAACCACCGAAGAAATGTAAGCAGTCGGCCACCACTCAAAC
Organism: Lissotriton vulgaris; assembly: GCF_964263255.1. Taxonomy (NCBI): domain Eukaryota; kingdom Metazoa; phylum Chordata; class Amphibia; order Caudata; family Salamandridae; genus Lissotriton; species Lissotriton vulgaris. Next base: position 1,078,130,343 of record NC_141699.1, on the reverse strand, counting down.
CCACTGAAGAAGTGTAAGCAGTCGGCTGCCACTTCCAACCACTAAAGAACTGTAAGCAGTCGGCTGCCACTCCTACCCACTGAAAGAAATGTAAGCAGTTGGCTGCCACTTCTAACCACTGAAGAAGTGAAGGATTTGGCTGCCACTCTTAACGCCTGAAAAAGTGTAAGCAGTTGGCTGCCACTCGTACCCACTCAAGAAGTGAAGAAGTCGGCTGCCACTCCTAACCACTGAAGAAGTGTAAGCAGCCAGCTGCCACTCCTAACCACTGAAGAAGTGTAAGCAGTCGGCCACCACTCAAACCCACTGAAGAAGTGTAAGCAGTCGGCTGCCACTCCTACCCACTGAAGAAGTGTAAGCAGCTGGATGACACTCCTAATCATTGAACAACCGGGACTAGTTTGCTGCACCCTCACAAATACCGCAGCACAGAATCATGCAGGGACCTTGTTAATGATTGTTTAAAGCTTCCAGGGCTGCCTGGTAGGGAATAGGATTTTTGTTGTAAGGCATCTCTTTCATTTAAAAAAAAAAAAAAGATATACATATATTCCCCTTTTAATAGATGTCACTGAAGTTGTTACATTTCCTATGTATTCTCCTGTCTGACATTGCATCCTGTAAACACTCATTAATGTCAGAATTTCAGGATAACCAGAGGCAATTTAAACAATAGCATTTGGATATATTCTGTCTAAATGTATTCCATGCGAATATCCTAAAAATCTGTGTGGGTCTGGTCCTCAGAGAGTACGTTGTCGCACATTTCTGGCTCAGAAGGACTGGGAGCAGTGCTGGATTAAACCCTGCGGGGGCTACTAGGCAGTCGAAATTTTACCCCCCCCCCTTCACAAATGATCTCCTAATACCCACTGTACCAGGTGTTTTTTTACAAACTGACAGCTGTCAGAAGATGAACTTTTAAGAGACAAACTGTTATGTGAATCTGATGTCTCTGGTTTACGTACTTTAAGCTGTTAACAAGTGCTTTACATTAATGCAGTATTTTCTCTATAGAGTCTTTACTGTAAAGTTTTTGTTTCTTTGAGGTGATTCATTTTTTTAAATCTTTTGGAAACAGTATTTAAGAAAGCTTGATTGTAATTTACTTTCAAGATCAAATCAATATTATTTTGATCTGTTGTAGCGGGCCCATAAAAGGAGAGGGGCCCATAGGCCGGCGCCTACTTTGCCTATTTGGTAATCTGGATCCCCGAATGACCGGTAGTCCCAACAGAGTTTAGGACAGAGGTGTCCAACTTCGTCCATGACGGACAGTTAATTTCAGGATACCACTGGCTATTTAAATAATCCCATTTGGATACATTCTGTCTACATTTATTCCATGCGAATATGCTAAAAATCTGGCGTGGGTCTGGTCCATGGAGAGAGTTGTTGTATTTTTCTGGCTCAGAAGGACTTGGAGGTGATTGTATTGTACTGTATTGTAATTGCATTTATATAGCGCTTACTACCCCTGACGAGGCGTCAAAGCTCTTTTTCAGTGAGTAGCACGCTACTCCGGGACCCATAGAGGATTAGTGTTGAATTAGTATAGACAAGTACATTTTAAATGATGGATGGAAATGCCAGGAAGACGAGAAGGGCAGTAGAAGTTGAAAGACGTTTATTACCGGTATGCCCAAGTGGTGAGGAATTTAGTAAAATACTTTGTCTTATCAGTTTAGTTTTCTTTGTTCAGAATACTTTGCAAGGCGAATCCTTTGCACGATGATTTCTTACACCTGCAAGATATCATTGTTGTAAACATCGACTTGACTTTTAAACACTATTCACGTGCTGGTCATTTATGACGCACTTCCGCCCAAGACTACTTTTGCCTGGCTGTGATGTCTGCCCTTACAGCCGAAGTGTTGGGCCTCGGTTTGACTCCTCCCCCTGTCCAGGTGCCAGTCCTTCCCACTCCAGCAGTCGCAGATAAGTTAAAAGCACCCAAGATTGGTGTGCCTGCCTCCGGCGATGATTGCCAGCAGCACCTGGGGCTCCCCCAGCCCACTCGCCACCGGCTCCGGGGCTAATGGGAAGCAATCCATCATATTTTAGTCGGAAAAATCCCATCACGGCGTGTCAGCCCCGCAGTGATATATTTATCTGCAGTCACCTAGGCAATTTCCCTTTTTTTTCTAATCAATATATGGCAGTTCAATATGAAAATGAGGATTGTCAGTCTGAAGCTTATTGGAGGGGGAAATTGCTGGAGGACATGACAGGCCGGTCAGATTGCTGGCTCGCCCATCACACCTCAGGAGTGTTTTACTGTTTGTGAAGGTGATTCTACACGCAGGGCGAAGGCAGGCGGCCATCTTGTTTACTCAGCAAGGATTCCAAGACCGAGCAGTTCTCACAAGGCCCTGAAAATCTCGTTTCCCCAAGGCCCTGAATCCTACACCCAAATAACAGATTTATAGATAAACAGGAACTTGCATGCATTAAGAGTTCATTAAATGCCAGCATAGCTGCCAAGTTTACCAGGTTCCTGCGTGGTGTTCCAGTTTAGACTTTTCCCATTGAATTCTGGGACTTTTAGTCCTTTCATAATGAAATAAGCAAGGCTGCAGGTCCCAAAATTCAAAGAAAAAACTTGGTGCGGCACATTACGCATGGACCGGGGAACAGTGCTTAATTTGTACCAGTGGTTTCCAGTGCTCGACACTGGTACTTAATTGTCAACACCGGCACTTATGGGAGTGTCTGCCACAGGGTGGTGCTCTTTCTACGATTTAGAGATGAGCACAGCTACAGTTGTTTATTAATTCAAAATACATAAAAAATTAATAATACCTTGTGACCAAGCTATTTTTATAGCTTTGGGGCCTTGAATTGCCACTCTTGTAGGAGTGCAATGGTTAGTAGTTGTGTTGGGATTGAGCGAGCTGCAGTAACCTCCTAACCAGGCACTGGCACTTACTGTTTTACAACTCAAGTACTGCCTGCAAAACTTGGCAGGGCTGCAAGGCATGAGAAGTCACAAACATGTGTCTTGCCATCAGAGTTGCATTGACTTATGGGTCATTTGGGGTGTGCATACATGCAGAATTTGATATGGAGAAAGAATAAACATGCAGGCCTATGCAGCCCGTGGACATAACTCGATGTCAACAGGCACAGAATGATTTTTTTCTACACATTCAGTTAACAACCCTGTGCATTCTGGTAGTTGTAGTCCTGTTTCACATAATCAGGCCAGTTTCCGTAGAGTGCTAGAACACAATGAAGTGTTGTAAACTCTTGACTTGGTTATTACACCTGTGAGGACCTCATTCACAATACACGTGTCCTTCACCTCTGGCTCTGTTCACACTACAACCATGGGCGGCCGGTCTTTTTCAGTCTTGATACCACAGATCTGGAACGGATTGCCGGAAGGCTTGAGGAAAGAAACTACCCTCCTCCCCTTTCGGAAAAGCCTGAAAACTTTTTCATTCAAACAAACCTGTCAGTAACATGTTACTACAACCTTCAGGTAAGCGCCATCAGACCAGTGGTATTTGTGCGCTATAGAAGTGCTATTAACATAACATAACACTTTGAAATGCCCCTTTGTCCTATGAGCTTCCTCCACCGGTCCTGCAGGAGAGGTTCTCAGGGCAGCTAGGTCCATTTCTGTGGAGGGCTTGATTGGCCATAAGTTGCCACCAACTCCCTCCAGGACACCATGGGATAGATTTATTTACACCTAGTGCTACCACAAATCACGCAAAGTGTCACAAAGCGTCACAAAGTATTGGAAGGGTATTTACTTTCCAGCGCAAAATGTCTTTGTTGTAGAAAACTGTCCCTTTTCAAGGGCAAATAGCGCTTTGTTCTACTTTTTGTTATCTTTGGGGCATTGCTAGGCTTGTACTTTTGCTATCCTGAGCAAGCACTTGTGTTTTCTGATGCAAAGCCCTTTCAGACAGTGCTTTGTGTCCTAACATAACACCTCATTTAGGCAAGCTCAAAGTTGGGAAAAAAGTGTTTATTTCTCCAAACAGTTAATACGTTGTGTGAATGCTGCGCTATACAGCACACATCCAATGTGTGAAATGTTTTGAATAAGTGTCTGTGCATATGAGTTTGTACTGAGAAGGTATACGTTCAGTACAGAGACTATGTAAGTCATCATGCACATACCTTTACACATTTATGCAAGGTGTGTGCGTGACGCGAGGCAGCCTGTTTGTGCAGCAACGCAGGGGAAGAGAACAGCAGACCATATTTTGTAAATATGGCTGTGCTCTGGTCTCTCCCCTGGGCTCAATTGAGCATCTTTGGTTGCTGTGCTGTGTTACAGGATATCTTACTGCATCTGCTCCATGTTTCCAATCCCAGGCGTCCATCAAACAGTCAAGTGCCTTCTAGGAGCTGGGTTCTTGGATTGAACCAATTTAATTACAGTTAATGGGACTCTATCATAATGGTGCACAGGGGAGCACAGCAGAATCTATCTGGGTGTATTGTTCTGCGGCTATTCATACTTACAGAACAGGCCTCAGACATGTGAGTGAATTCTATGGGAGGGGACATAGAGTTTCAGACTGCATACAGGGATCTCAAGTTTCCCTAGTCCATGTGTTTATAGCTCATCCAGTCCAGGTTTTATTTGTACTCTGTATTTGACTTGTAGTCCTGATTTTATAATGAGATAAACAGGACTCCAAGTCCCAGCATGCTCAGCAAAAACTAGCACTGGGTGGTCGAATCAGTCACAGACCTGGGTAACTTGAAAGCTCTGTCCATTTTGGGAAAGAGTCTGTGGTCTGTGTCTAAATTAGTTCTTAATTTGAGCCGGGGTTTCTGGTGCTCGGCACCAGAAATTAATTGCTTTCGGGTGCTCACCACTGGCACTTAATTGTCCTCACCACACTCATGACACTCTACACTGCTCATCTAATTTAGAGATGAGCAGAACAATGGTTGTTTATGAATACAATATGCATTAACAATGACTAATACCTGCCTCCCCGGCCCTTCCTATAGCTCTTGGGACCTGGAATAATCTGAACTGTCGCACTTGCAGGCGAGAGAGGTGGTTAGTAGTTGCTTTGGTACCCTCATTGGCAGTGATGACAGGGCAATGGGTGATGCAAGCTGCAGTGGCCCCCTGCTCAGGGCCTTGGCACTTATTATTTTACAAATTAAGCTCTGTCAAGGGAGGCTTGTATGTGCATGGAGTGAAACATACATGTCAGTTTGAAAGCAACATTTCATGCATCTTTGCTGGACTCTCTGCAGTGCATGAAGTAATTTGGAAAATCAGGGTATATGCTGCAGAGAATGCATTATTTTTATAATGAGGACAATCACAGTTTGTGCTGGGGTGTGCACTAGAGCAAACCAGGACTAGAATCATGAGTGTAGGCAGAGTGAGGTGTACAGATTTACTGAATATGTACAATCGGGGCATTGAAACATCTGTGCTGGCAGTCTTGAATACGCGTGTACAGATGTGCAAATGGCTGACTTGCTGATTCGAGTTTCTGTAAAGTTGGAATCCCTGAGGACTTTCACTACAACCCAATTTTTGACTTTTCAGCTTCAGCATTGAAAGACGAGGTCCTTACATCTGCCCACTCTCCACATGCATAGTGCCATGAATATGCAGGCACAAGTCTCTCTCCTGGCTCTTGTGTATTCACTCTGGGGCTGACTGCTCACAGAATGGCACTGAAATTGACTGCCCAAAAATATGCAAGTGTGTTTTGTAAAACCACAAACATGGGGATTTTGAGAACTTTATTTAAAAATGCAGATGTTAGTGAAGGAAGGTCCTGAATTTATTAAAGACATGGAGGCCAATATTACACTGTTTTATCTTTCTACTTTTATTATAGCAGCCACAAATCACAGGGAACTACACTTCCCAGAAAACCCTGGGTCACAATCTACAGGTTATTGGGAACAGCCTCTTTTCTTGAGGTGCAGACAAGTTAAACTTCATGAATAAAACAGAAGAACATCAGAGGAAGCCCACTAGAAAATGCTGAAAAACCTTTGAATTCTCAGATGCCGTATCAGGTATATCCTGGACTCTTCATGTTTAACTTTCATATGGGTCCTGTTGAGATGAATCGGTGGGAAGATCCCGGATTTAAAGTGATTGAAGCTGAAAGAAAGAATCAAGAGCATTTGTATAGAACATATAGTGATGGGGGGGCAAAACATATGACGAGACACACACAGTAGAAGGATAAGATTTCCCTCTATGTCTTCAATAAAATCATACCTTTCTTCACTATTCTAGCTATGAAAACCCACATTTATTACTAAACTGCAGTCTTGTGTGGATGTTTGTTTAAAGCACATTCACTACTACCAAACAAGTGCAAGGCAATGCTTTGCAAGAAAAAGTCAAGAATGTTTGTACTCTGAACCAATCAGCAGATCTAAGAATGTCCTCTAAATGTGTTTAAGTCAAAAGGATCTGGAAGCCAAGACTCTTCTAGAGGAATGAGCCACAAATGATTTTGTATAATTTCAGCTAAAGCCAAAGTTGAAGAAAATCCAGGAATATTGTTATTTAAAATAAGACTGCAATTCTCATCTGTCCACCAACCCCCTCTAAGCTTGCTAAGTTTTCTTGTAAGCCTTGATGGATCATGGCCCCAGAATGATTTTGAGGTTAGCGGCTGAAAGTAAAAGGCTCATCAGTGACCATGAATACCTGGAACATCTCAAAGCCATCCGCTATAGACTGATAGGATAGGATCAGGTATTGATGGGAAACGTCCATTAGAACGCGGGCATTGCATCGCAATGCCTTTACATCGCGGTCATTACAAAGCAAGTCGTTACAACGACTTGCGCTGGATGGTGCTCTAACCTAAGGAATAGTATGATTTACTATTCCAACACCTTCCCTACTGTACGTAGACTGGAGTTGGAATAATAAATCATGCTATTCCTAAAACCAGCGCCCATCAGTGCAAGTCGTTGTAACGACTTGCGTTGTAACGAACGCAATGTAAAATACCGCCTTGTGAATGTATGCGTAGTAATGTCATACATTCGGTATTGACTCTTGCTGTGGGCATCTTAGAGGAGGGGAGGGTGCAGTGACAGCAATGCCCATGCCATACTGAGAAGGGATTCAAACCAATCCTAAGCCATTCGGAGAGGAGCGATTAGAACCACCAGTGCCTTCTGTCTAAGAATCTGAGGCAGGCACCTGGAGATCTTGACAAAAGGATGAAAAGGGTAAATATGTCCAGTTAGCCAGTCTTGCAAAAACATGTCAATGGCTAGAGGAAGAGGATACTGTAAAGTTTGGCCAGTTGTGAGTTCAAATATGACACAAGATCCATTGGCAACAGACCCTAATGATAATTCAGTGTTTGTAAAACTACTGGATGAAAGCTCCTCTTAGGTACGCGCTAGGAGAACCTACCACCATGTGAATGCCAGGAAGAACTTTTGCCCGGACTAACATTTTTAGTTGAGGTTAGAGCTCCCAGAATTCCCTTGCTAGCCCTACCAAGGCCTTAGACTTGGTGCCTCTCCGAGAGTGTATGTATCAGACTGTGGAGATTTTATCCATCTAAAAAAGTACTGTGAAACTTGCCATGTCCTTGGAAAAACTGAATTGGCAAATTACTCTGCAAAAGATCTGAACAATTTACATGCAATGAAAATTCCTTTACAGATCATGTCTCACATAGACCCACCAAAGAACTCAAATCCACAGATCTGAACATCTGTCGAAGATGGTACGACCATTCCAAGCAAATAAATGTTCTTGCCACCATGTCATCTCTTTTTGCTTATCTTTTTGTAAGGGAACTTTATCTCTATATGAGAGAAGCTTCTGTAAATGTTTGATCTTGAGGTTTTAACATGCATGGTAATAGATAGATCCTGGAAATATGGATAGACTATATTACTAAATTGTCCTACCATTCTGGCCCATTTGTTTGAGACGTTTGTGCAAGTGTAATATCATTCTTAATTATTTTTAATAGGAGTAATATTGAACTTCAAAGTTTTAAATCCGGCATGGGAGACATTTAAATTGCGCAAGCGTAACCCGCGTAGTTTTGGGAATTTATTTTACGCTTCTTTTTCCCCCATTGTGTCAGTTCACATTACATATCAGCAGTTGAGTGACTTTTGTTTGCAGTGCTTTTATTAAATGCATCCACATACCAAACATTGACACAAGAATGCATTTCACACTAAACTACAGCACAAAATGATGCATTTGCATTTCACATAATTATACATAATTATGTGTTATTTTGCCATGATTTCCCATAGGTACATGAAAGCAAATTACATGACTTTTGCACACCCCTAATTGAATTTGGTTAAATCCCTCTGTGTCAGCGAAATTAAAGGACACTTTTATGTTCCAAACAAGTTGGAAAAGAGAAGCAAGAGTCTTTGAGATCTAGCTTCACCACCAGCTCACCTAGAACAAAAATCATCCATGAGATGAACATTCACATCCATTTCGAAGATACAGTTCCTTTTTTCATTTTGTATCTGTTCTTTTTTTTTTTTTACAAGATATGTGCTGGTCTCAATTCCCCGAGGATGGAGGAAACAGGCTTCTCTTTTTCTCTTGGAAGGAAGCTTGCCTATAGTCTGTGAAAGCTCAGATTCTTCGACACATAAATGAATGGACCTTAGAGAAAAACCTCAAAACAAAGGAGAGAAAAACTAATGCCCACATGCATCAAAGTAAATTGCATTCGCAAACGGTGCGAATCAGAATTTTTGGCCGTTTGCGAATGCAATTGACAAAATTGGGATGCATCATGTTTTTCGCAATTTTAGAAATCGCAATCACATTGCGATTTCTAAAATTGCGATTGCATTTAAGAAATCGCAATTTGAGATTTCTTAAATGCAATGCATGAACATTTTCAATTTGCGAATTCGCAAATAGGGAGAGGTAAATTACCATGAAGTTGACCTTCATGGTAATTTGTGAAAAGTTTCAAAAATGCACAAAAGTGCATTTTTGAAAGTTTCATTTTACACACACACATGCCCTTGGGGCATGTGTGTGTGAAAAATGCACTTAAAGTTATATTTCAGGGGTGCAGGGGGGGATGTCCTTTGAACCCCCCCCCCCCTACACCCTTGAAATTGAATTTTCAATTTGCGATTCGCAAATTGGTAATCGCAAATTGAAAATGACTTCCCATTCATTCCTATGGGCCTCTAGGGTCATAGGAATCAATGGGAAGGGATTCCTTAATTGCGATTCGCAAATTGTAGATCGCAATTAAGGAAATGTAAGAAATCGCAAAAAAAATTGCAATTTCTTGGTGCATAGCCGTTTGCGATTTCTTAATTGCGATTCCTTAATTTTTGCAATTAAGAAATCGCAAACGGCAACAATGATGCATATGGCCGTAAGTGAAAGCCCCTGCAGGGTTTGAAGGACTGGGGCATTCTCTGAAATTGCATGCTAAATTTAAAGAAACAACTATTTTGCAACCAATTAAAAGAGGGAAAAATTGGATATTTCCTTGAGTAAAACCTCTCCCTTGTCCTCTGTTGTAGGGACATTTCTACCCATTCACCTTTGAGCAAAGAGGGAGGGCTGTTGGTGTTGCTGAATTGTTTAGTGCGACAGTTCTTAGACTTACACTGGCTCCTCTCAATACCATTCTTTAGTGAGTAGGGTCACTCTTCCAGACACTGATGCAGGGGCAGATGTGAAATGGTAGTGCTCAATAGGAGATGGCGGCAATGGACAGCGTTTATCTTTTTGACATGCAGTGAGGGGCTGTACGGAGTGCAGCAGCCACCCAGCAACATGAAATAAAAAACACAGTAGGTCTCCTGGGTCATTAAATCTATGGCCCCAGGAGATCTTACCATTTTTGTAATTATATTTTTTAAGCACTCTCAGCTTGAATTGTATCCTCTTCAGCTGGAGTGTCGGGACCCTGTGTTTGGTGCTAAAAATGCCATTAAAATGTTAAAAAAGACTCAGACATGTTAAATGTTTTTATTTTAAAATGCTTTATTAAAACATGTTGTGATGCCTTTTATTAAACATTGCAATGTGTACATTTATCAAATATACATTTGATCATCATTATATGTGACTTTTTGTGAAAGCCTATAGGTCTGCTGTATATATGTTGGAGTGCTGACCACTTTATAAAGCAAATAGGCCCCTGCTTTTTATGTTTTGGTATTTTGACCCGTTGACCAAGCCAGTAGGTCCGCCTTACTTGAAACGACACTGGCAGCCAAGCCCTGTACCCAACCACATGCCACACACGGCCTTGTGTAATATAAGTGGAACTCATGTAAAGGGCTCAAATACTTGTTGTGTTTGCACTAGATAAAGCTGCAAAAAAATAAAAATAATTAACAGTCAAGGGGCAACAGCATTTTCGGCTCCTCCATAGGGAGCGCCAGGGCCTCTCTCTGCAGATAATTGCTTCAGGTGTTGCATACAGCGTTTGCGTGAAGGCAAATGAGCTCAGATCGTTTGTTTGCCTATAAAAGCTGTAATGTCCACTTGGCAGCAGAAGAGGGCTCCACTAGTTGTATTGTGCATGTGTCAGTTGGGGGCTGTTACAGCCCGGCCTTACACAAGTTTCAAATTTATTTTTTATTTGATTTAGTTCTCGGCTGAGAACAACAAGTATTTAATATATCAAATTTTCCTTTAAAATTTGGCAATATGATGATAAAAACAGTCGTTCTAATACAAAGTTGAAAAAAGATTTTTAAAATGTGAATAAATTGTAACATACCAATTCATTTAGTGGTACCTTACAAAGCGAGATCAGGTTCTGAACAGAATTAATTTTACATTTTGTGTGAATTGGTTGTATAAACCTTTTTCTTGCTTCTACTTCTGACACATTAGGGAAAGCAAATAACTTGTGTTCCAGATCTTGTTCCCAGGCCTTACACAATTACAATACATATCTGACATGCTGTACTAGCGTCACGCAGGGCAGCACGTCAGATAATGGAGCTTCATGCGCCCTTTTATCCTATCAGAATGCGGAATAGAGAAAATGAGTTTACCTCTAACCCTATCCCAGCTTCTGATTGGGTAGAAGCTCTTCGACCTAGCTCTGATGAGCCACTTGCCAGAGTTAAGCCATTCGGAAAGCGTGGGCCCTGATGGAAAAGAATACCAGCTCGTGGTGAAGAGGCCGGCCTCAGGTATGTTATCTATTTTGCAGTTTTAATTTGTATGAGTTTGGGTGTCCCTGTTTGTTTGTCTGTATGCCAGTGACTGTGTTAGTATGTCAGTATGATTGTCATTGAATGCGTGCCTGGGAGTGTATGGGGCTGATTCACAGAACTAACTTAAGACAAGATCCTAAACTTACAACTTTTGGTATTCACAGAATGCACTTACGATTTTTGGTATTCACAGAATGAACTTAAGACAGACTTAAGACAACCTTAAGACAAACTTAAGACAGACTTAAGACAGACTTAAGACAGACTTAAGACAGACTTAAGACAGACTTAAGACGAACTTAAGACAAACTTAACTTAAGACAGACTTAAGACAAACTTAAGACAAAATCCTAACTTAAGTCTGTCTTAAGTCTGTCTTAAATCTGTCTTAAGTCTGTCTTAATTTTTCTTAAGTTCATTCTGTGAATACCAAAAATCGTAAGTTCAGGATTTTGTCGTAAGTTTGTTCTGTGAATCGGGCCCTATATGTTTATATGCATAAGCGCGTGCCATATTAAAGCCTGTGGAGTTGGAGGTCTTGCACCCAGTGGATAGCGAAGACAGGAGTCTGCAATTAAACCTATCCGTAAAATTAGTGAAAGAATCCAGGCTGTATAATAAAAGGCCTGTGAAGAAACAGTCTGCTAAATTGGTGAAAGAATCTGACTGCAGAATTCGTAGAGCTTTCTGGTTTCTACAAATCCATGCGACTGGCTTTTTTTTGGTTTTGATGATAATCCTGCTTATTCCAACCACTATCGTTCCACACAAACCAGAATGCAAAAAAAATCTGTCAAACATAGGAGATGCTAGCACTTGAGATTAAATGAGTGTAGCTACCAATAGTGCAACAGGTGCAGTTGCACCGGGACCCTATAGTGTGATGGGTCCTCTTTACCCCTGTTTTCGCAGCCAATCTAGGGAAAGGAGGCCACATTTTTTTGCTTGCATTTGGGCCCAAGGTGGCTTTACTATGCCAGTGTGTTTCTATATTTTGTAAATTATGGAAACGCTATGGAGTTGCCTGCAGAGGGCAGGTTCTGGAAGGAGTTTATAGTATTCTCCGTCTCTTCTCTTTGTGCATTGTCAAAGATGAGTGAGTCACTACTGGCGAATCACAGGCATTTTCCTCTCCTAGCAATTGAATTACCGCTGTTAGAATTATTTTCTGGTGGACAAAGGCAGTAAAGTACTTAGTTTCTGCTGCTGCAGTCTTGCCCTTTAGTATATTTCAACAGTTCCTACTCATATCAACTTGCTGAACCATTTGGTTTTTAAATAATTTAAGAGAATGCAGTGGTTGGCATCCATGTTTTTTTCTAACATTCCTTGGAGAAGGGGAGAACCCCAAACTGACCCCAGGGACTTTGGGCTACCTCATTATGGTCACTCTGGACCATACAGTGTAGCCATTTACGGCTCACCTATTTGAAAGTTCACCAGCCGCCACTGGTCACAAATGCTTGCGCTCTGCCTGACACCATGCCTTCAGTCTGTCTTTGGAGGCCTTAGACTCACAACTTTCAGATTAGCTTTTATCTGAGTCTCTAGTCCCATGTGGAGCACAGATATTGCACTTTTATGCAGAACAGATGTGAGCTGATGTGTCAAATATATGCCAGCTGTTTGCCTGGTGTTTCTATTGGGCAGAATATTTTCTGATGAGCACCCAATGATATTGTCTGCTACAGAGAAATAATTATTTTGAATTCAAGTACAATGATGGCTTCTGCTGTGATCTTCCCATCTGAAGTGTCCTTCATACGTACAGCCTTTGGTCTATGTATGTAGAGGCATACTTTGACCTTTCATAACCCTCCTCCATTCTGCGTTAACCATTTCGCCCACACCTCGAAGATCTTGGTTTCATCTCTGATCCTGCTTCCCAGGTTGCTCTCCTGGAGATCCCAGGTAAAGATTGGGTACCAGCCAAGGTGAGATGGGTGCCCAAATGCCCCACCCTGAGGAAATTAATGTCCTACCACCAGGCTGACTTACGTCACTCGCCGACAGATTACCTAGTGCAACCCGCGTTCTTCAGCTGGCTCAAGAGCTTGAAGAACCGACTGGATATAGTGCAGATCATAGGAATCCAAGACTACCTGGGGTCCTGGTGGCACAGTAAGTAGGCGATGGGTACGTGGCCATCTTTAGTCATCTATTAGGCTGAGTGAGTGCGTAAAATCTAGCTGAGGTTCGACTCTGTTATTCAAGGCTGGTTCTAGTCTGAACTAGAGCATAATTAGGTCATATTCTTGTTCACTCTGTTGCCTGGGATGCTGCATTGAGACCCCGATTATGAAGGCTTAACCATCAAGTTTGCATCCAGGCCCACCTTCTTCGAGTACAAGCAAATGTCCACAGAGGCCGCATCATGCAGAGAAGCATTTGTAGTTTGTGATGTAGTTTAGGTCTAAAGCAAACCTCACCCTCACAAAGATACACAGCCCCCTCAGGGATAAAGAGTAGATTTCCCAATAGTTGTTAGGGGGGCTAAAACATTTGTGCTAGAAGCCTGTGCTCCGGAATCCGTACCACATGATGAAAGGGGGATCACGATGCACGGTTTCGCACCAGCACTGTAGGGTTGGAGCAACAACTATGGACAGCAGTTTGGGGTGTCATTTTGGCCTTAACGCTCTTCCTGAGAACAGTTCATCTCTTGGCTGCGACTTCTGCGACCGCTGCATTCACTTCACCTTCAAAAAAAACAACCACGCACCATTGCACCCAACAGCTGTCCCGCCGCTGCTGGAGCAAAGTCACCGAAGATCAGCTGATCACCACCCTCTACCAGAACCCAAACACCGACTCCACCAACCCAGATGCCGCAGCCCGCAACCTCAGACAGTGGATCAACGACTGTGCCAACACCCTTGCCCCACTGAAGAAACCCTACAACAACCACGCCAGCAAGAGAGCCACCTGGTTTACCGACGAGCTCCTGGCCTCCAAGCGCGCACGCCGGAAACTGAAGAAGAAATGGCTCCACGAACGCACACCGGACAACCACGCAGCCCTCAAGGATGCCACCCGCAGACACCACCACCTCATCAGATCAGCCAAGAGATCATCCTTCAAAGACCACCTGGATAACAACGCACACAACAGCAAAGAGCTCTTCCGCATCGTAAAAGAACTCTCCAACCCCAGCGCCAACACCAACGACATCCCGCCCTCACAGGAACTGTGCGACTCACTGGCCATCTTATTCCACCGCAAGATGGCCGACATCCACGAAAGCTTCAACACCACGACTGACCCGACCACGCCAGACTCCACCCCTCTCCCGAACACCAACAGCGCCAACCGCTTGACCTCCTGGTCCAATGTCAGCGACGTCGAGACACGCAAGGTCATGAACTCCATCCACTCAGGAACACCGACAGACCCGTGCCCACACCACATATTCAACAAGGCAGACGCAGCCATCGCACCCCAACTACGGAAGTTGATCAACATCTCCTTCGAAACAGCGACATTCCCGGAAAGCTGGAAGCACGCCGAAATCAACACCCTCCTCAAAAAGCCCAAGGCGGACCCCAAGGACCTTAAGAACTTCCGGCCCATCTCCCTGCTCCCGTTCCCGGCGAAGGTCATTGAGAAAATTGTCAACATGCAACTGACCCGCCACCTCGAAGACAACAACATCCTGGACCCGTCTCAATCCGGTTTCAGACGAAACCACAGCACCGAGACAGCCTTTATTGCCGCCACAGACAACATCAGGCGCCAATTAGACAACGGCGAAACATCTGCCCTCATCCTCCTGGACCTCTCGGCTGCCTTCGACACGGTCTGCCATCGCACTCTATAAACACACCTCCAAGAAGCCGGTATCCAAGAGAAGGCCCTCGACTGGACCACATCCTTCCTCTCCGACAGATCCCAGAGCGTCCGCCTCCCACCTTTCCAATCCGAAGCCACCAACATCATCTGCGGCGTCCCCCAGGGCTCCTCCCTCAGCCCGACGTTGTTCCAACATCTACATGGCTCCCTCGCACAAGTGGCCCGCCACCACAACCTCAACATCATCTCCTACGCCGACGACACTCAGCTCATCCTCTCCCTCACCAAGGACCCACGCACCGCCAAAACCAACATCCACAACAAAATGAAGGCTATCGCCGACTAGATGAGGAGCAGCCGTCTGAAACTGAACTCGGACAAGACGGAGGTCCTCATCCTCGGACCCAACCCCACAGCCTGGGACAATTCCTGCTGGCCAACCACTCTGGGGACAGCACCGACACCAACCGACCGCGCACGCAATCTTGGATTCATCCTCAACTCCTCCCTCTCCATGTCCAAACAGGTCAAAGCCGTCTCCTCCTCCTGCTACAACACCCTCCGCATGCTCCACAGGATCTACAAGTGGATCCCGACCGAAACAAGAAGAACGGTGACACAGGCCCTCGTCAGCAGCAGGCTGGACTACGGCAACGCACTCTACGCCGGAATCCTAGCCAAACACCTATGACGACTACAGCGGATCCAAAATGCCTCCGCCCGACTGATCATCAACGTCCCCCGCCGCAGCCACATCACCCCCCACCTGAGAAACCTACACTGGCTCCCCGTCGACAAGAGGATCACCTTCAAACTCCTCACCCACGCACACAAAGCACTCCACAACACCGGACCAGCCTACCTGAACAGCAGACTCAGCTTCCACACCCGACCCGCCAGCTCCGCTCCACCAGCCGCGCCCTCGCCGCTGTCCCCCGCATCCAACGAACAACCTCAGGCGGCAGATTCTTCTCCTACCTCGCCGCCAAGGCCTGGAACACCCTTCCTACCCACCTACGGCAGACCGAAGACCTACTCGCCTTCAGAAGACTCCTCAAGACCTGGCTCTTCGGACAGTAGCGAAGCTTCCTCCCCTCAGCGCCTTGAGACCCTCACGGGTATATAGCGCGCTCTACAAATTGATTGATTGATTGATTGATTGATTGCAGAATGTGTGGTCCCATTTCTTTGTGATGCTACATGCATTGAACAGTAGACAGAGAGACTTTCTTCTGTCATGCTAGGGTCCACTCTTAGATTGTCCCTCTGCTGCTCCATGCTGCCACCTACTCTGATCAGTTCAGGCAGAGGGGCTGAGAAACATCTTGAGGCCCATTGAGGGTAACCAGGGACATGAACAACAGTGACTGCATGCTCACCACAGTTTACTCAGCACCTGCTAAGTTTTTGGAGCAACGTGGAAAGTTCTTAATTGGGCCAGTGCCCCCTTCTGAGCAGCTCCTCTGCACGTGTGCTTCTTCTGCTGGGAAGTCTCCTCTAGCAGGAAAACTTCCAGCACCCCTTTATCAGTAGGCCAAGAAGACTCCTTGACCAAGGCAGCCTACATCTTTTCCATTAGATAATTGCAGATGTCTCAAGGAGATGTCTCCCCTCCTGTGGGAGGCTGGCTGTCAAGGACTCCATGCCTGGACCTCAGACATTTTCCCAACACCTTGTGAGGTGTGGTCAACACTGGTCATGAAGAAGTCCTGAAACACTGACTGGCAGTTTCCGTTCTTCTTTTATTCTCCTTTCTCAGACATTTTTTGTTTTTTTCACATGTGCTGTTTTGGAATCAGTTTAATGTAGTTCCTTCCCTTTGTGCCTTCATCTTCTTCCAAAGCAGACACGCTTCATCTCCAAGAGATGGCGAGAAGAAAGAGGTGATGAATGGAGAAACCCAGAATATGAGCACAAAGACCAGATAAGCCTTCACACCTGACACCCATCAACGTTCTGGGTGAAGCACATCTAGGACAAAGGGGACAAAAGTGCACAGGCCCTGTCAAAAGGCCAAACCTGCACTTAAAAAGAGACTGCTGTCTCCAGACTACTCAAATCCTCCCTCTAATGTAATGAGAGTGCACATGGAAGGAAAAAAAGACAGGACTCTGTGAAAGGTCACTCCAACAAATCTAAAGGGAGTCCCCTCTCTCTCCTCCCAGACTTCAGAGTGTGTGGCCAAGCAAAAACCTTAGAGATGCTAGAAGTAGGAAATCCTACTCTGGCAAGCTACAGCCAACCTTTATCTTGTACAATATACTTGCAGTGACATTGTGGGTGGATTAATGTGTCCTAGAGTGCACTCAAGTTTGGAGATGGCTAAGGCAAAGAGTGAAGATGGAGAAAAGCACGAGTTGTGCTAAAAAAAAGTGGGCAACCCTGTTGCTAAATCTGGCCCTCCACTAATAAATGTATTTTTTAAATCTCTGCCACAAAGAAATTGGCAACAAGGAGAAGCATGGCAGTAGTAAGATAACTCTGGAGGTTAACACTTTTGCTGGAGGGAGCTGTGTTTTCTCTGGTCCCAGATTTGAATCAAAGTAGCATAGAAGATTATTGTGTCTCCTGCCAAGCACATCATGTAACATGCAGATGACACATTTCTATTTTAGGTAAATATGTAAGTGTGTTTTAACACAGATATGTTTTTTTAATTGCAGTTCATAAATTGTAATCCTTCTAATATAGCACAGTGAACTACAAAGGACATGTGACTCCTACACCTTAAAACCCTCGCTTTTGTATGTAACACCCTGTGTACATTGATTTACACACATGATTTGTTGTCAATGTATAAAGTGTATATTACGTAAAGCTCGGTGACACCCTGCATTGGGATGAGTAGTGCTATTAAAAAAAAACAAAATGCAGTATTTACATTGTTACTTGAATAAATACTGGGAGATACCAACATATCTGACATTCTCACAGTGCATGCATCTCTTATATGCAGGGACTGAACAAAGTCAACCGCCGGCCTCTCTTAAGTGCCTGTGAAGTGATAACAAGCTGTGTGCCTTTATTTCCCCTCCCTTGCATTTGCTTCTAAGTTTGGGGTGCCAGACCACATCCAGCCAGGATCATACTGGAAAAAAAGGAGGTCTGATGGCCACTTAACTTCGGCCTTTATCTTTCACAACTTAGCTGGAGGTGAAAATAAAAAGTCCCCTCCCTGACTGCTTATTGATGGTAGGCAGGGCCTGCTTTAGGGCAGTGTGACCGGTGCAGCCGCACTGGGCGCTGACCTGGGGAGAGGACGCTGACCTCAAGGAAGGGTACTGTGTTTAGCAATAACTTGTGATTTAAAAACACCTGCGGCAGAGTTCCTTGTGTGTTCAGCTTTCAGGCAGCAATAAAAATGTCAAAATAACTCTTGTAGTTACTTTTCCTGCTGGAGAGAGAGTTTTGGCTCACCATAATGTAGCGCAGAGGGTTAGTATGCCTGCTGCAAAGAATGTGTGCAGGCCAGATCACAGATCTGTATTTTATGTGGATAGCTGGGTGGAATATTGCTTTTGTCACAGAGATTCTTTTGTTACCGCAGTTCATAAGATACATTCCCGATATAGAACAGTGACTGTTACAAACTGTCATCAAAAAGCTGCATGCAAACTGCTTAAAATAGGTTAAGACCTTATGTCTCTCCCCCCTTCGTTATTTTTTCCAAGTATTGTTAAAAAAAAGGTTTGTTTGGGTAGATGTACATTCTTTTTAGTATAGTCAGCCTTTACCAGTGCTTTAAAACAAATGAAATGTATGTGAGGAGAGAGGGGCTATGGAGAGATGAGGGGCACTTTTTTGCAGTGGTAGTGACTGTCTGTCGCACTAGGCCGGGCGCCACCAGCACTAAAGTCGACCCCGCTGCTAGGAATGGAATGCAGACCGCGTGCAGCCGCTGTTGAATGCGTTCTAGTGTCTGAAAATGACATTGCGACCAGTTCAGTATATTTCAGAGGGGGCCCGACTTCTTGACAGGGTGGACGGCGTCTACCCACGTGGTACCCCTGACTTATGCCCTGTATTTGCACCAGGGTGCTCCCAACTTCACCACCGTCTGCATACTACACACGTACCACTCTTCTGCGGAATGAGGGTGGCCAGTGCTTGAAATGGAAAAATAGAAGTGCAGGTGCTCTGAACCATAGTACCTGCCTGTTTCTGAGAAGTGCCGGTACTGTCCAATTAAATGTATTATGTCACTCTTGAAAAGTGCCGGTACTCTGAACCGGAGTACCTGCCTGTTTCTGAGAAGTGCCGGTACTCTCCAATTAAATGTATTACGTCACTCTTGAAAAGTGCTGGTACTCTCCAATTAAATGTATTACGTCACTCTTGAAAAGTGCTGGTACTCTCCCTCTCAAAATAAAAAAGTGCCGGTACTCCGTACCTGGCAGTACCAGCGCTTGTAAAGCACTTGGGGTGAATCATTTGCTATACGGGTTCTTTGTGGGAGGCTTGGCTTTTTCACAACCCCGATGACTTCAGTTAGGTAACTTTGAGGGCAGCACCCCCCACTCTGAAATTGGTTTCAGAAGCACTGCCTCAAAGCAGACTTTGGATGCACCCCCGGGGGCCCTTGGCAGCCCCAGCACTGGTTTAGAAGTGTTAAAAGCAAGGCATGAGGCGTCAGGCTGCAATCGATGCAAGCGTTTGTAAAACAGACCCCGGACTATTTTCCGGTCCCCGGCGGAGGGGGATATTGAAGCGATTGAACGGCGCAATTACACGGGATTAGCTCGCCCTCCCCAGCCGCTCGTGTCACTCCGCCTCGCTGCCTGGCTGACTCCGCCGCCGAGAATTTCTGAAACAAGATTTCTTTTCTCCTCTTTATAATTACAGAAAGCCACGTCCCTTTAATATTTGCCCATTGAATCGCTCTATTTTATTTCGCGTGGCTATGAAGAAAGGCGGCTTTTAAGAGTCTGTGGGAGATTTTTAATTAACTTTTTCTTCTCTAAGTGAGGAGAGGGGCCCCGCTGGTCAGCGGGCTCCGAAGCAAGCGGTGCGTAAAGTGGCAGCGATTTCTCTTTGTTTCATTTCTTTTTTCGTGTGATGAGCCGCCCCGAGGTCCAAGCCATTAGCACTCGGAATATAATGCCGAGGGCGGGGCGCTGAGACAGGCGGAAGGGCTCAGTGTCCTGAGGAACCAGCCCCCACCGCGCGCCAGCGCCTAGAATAGCATTCCAGCGCACGAGCTGGCTTCAAGGCACTGACCGCTCCATCAGCCTTGCGGATTTGTGGGGAGTCCACCCTGAGGGAAGCTGACACTCAGTCGGTGCCATTTAGGGGCAGATATGGGATTCAGTCAGTCCTATGTTTCTGCTTCACACTAGGATAGTGTTAAGTTATTTTGTAAAAAAACTTTCAGAATTCCTTGCTGCTGTGTGCCAGAATGTCGACTATAAAAAGAATGTGAAAATTCTGAAAATGTTGTGAATAAACATATATCAAAGTTCACTCCTAGCTATGACCTCATTAAATCGAATGGATGCCTGGTTGATGGGAAGCTGTCAGACGCCTCTTCTGCCTTCAGAACACCATGGGGGTCATTAGGATGGCGGGCGGACTTTGTCCGCCCGCCATCCTCCCGTGGAATGAGCCCGCCCGCCATAGGTGCGGGGGTCCCGTTGCAGAGATTAGGATGCACCCGCCACACTGGCGGGCACATCCTGCATTCCTGACATTGCGGCAGGCGGTGCACTCAGCACCGCCCACCACAATGCCAGGAAGGCATGCCGTGCACTTCCATGCACAACATGGCAGGCACCGCGCGGTGCCTGCCATGTTGTGCATGGAAGTACCATAGGTACCCCCCATGTGCACCCCCCAACCCCCGGAGTCCCTGGGGGCCCACAACTGGCCACCATAGGCAGACTCCGCATGCCTTTCTGCCGCTATGGAAAGGCACGTCCCAGCACACATTCTAATACGGCTGGCGGTGTCAAACAGACACGGCCACCATATTGAAGCCTTTTCCGCCCGGTCGCAAGTCGACCTGGGTGGAAAAGCAGTGGACGGTCTTCCCGTCCACCGCGGACGCCCCAGCCATTGTAATATGGCAAGGGGTCTTTGATGCAAGGATGGTGGGTGGATCACCCCCGCCGGGCCGGCGGTGACTACCGCCGGCCCTTCGGGGGCGATCCGCCCGCCATCCTAATGACTCCCCAAGACTCCAACAGGACAAGCTGCAGTTTACAATTGATTCTTTTATTTTCATTGGTGTACATATGTAGAGTTAGCTGTAGTAAATAAAATATTTGCACACATCTATTTCTGGCATCCGCAGATTGGTTTTCTGTCCTTATGACATATCCAAGGTGACAACCAGGGACTGTCACACAGTAGTACACTGGGTGAATACAGGTTAGGACAGGCAGATACGCTTTTTGAATATATGACGTTACAACGCAAACCATTACAACGCATACCTTTACAACGCGGTTTTTACATTGTAACTACCATTACGTCGCATGATTTTACAATGCATGCCACTACAACGTATTTTTAGAAACTACCATTACAACGCATTCCATTACAAAGCATACCATTACAACGCATAACACTTTTAGGGTAACAGTAGGGTAAGTGTTGGATATTGTAGGGGTAAAATCTACTAGTCCAACTCCAGTGAGTGCAACAGTAGGGTGAGTGTTGGATAGTGTAGGGGTAAAATTTACTATTCCCGTGTACCCCAAAACCCATACTCACCCTAAAACAAAAAAAATCCCCATTACTTACCTTATAATGCGTTGTAATGGCATGCGTTGTAATGGCATGCGTTGTAATGGTATGTGTTATAATGGCTGCGTTGTAATGGCATGCGTTATAGTGACATGCGTTATAATGGCTGCGTTGTAATGGCATGCGATGTGAATGCAGTCGTGTTGTAACAGCTGCATTGTAAAGGTAGTGCTTTGTAATGACTGCATTGTAATGGATGTTTCCCACTCTTTTTAGACCTGGTATTAACCAGGATCTTTTGATTTCACAAAAATCAGCCAGCTCTCTTCATCCATTGGTCTGTTGGGGTGCCATTCACATTTCTTCTCTGCCCGCTAATGCGTTGTGCACGGGGCAGTGTGTCAGCCCAATTCAGCCATTGGCTAACTTCCCTGTGAGTGAAGGCATTGTGCCCCTTCACAATGATCACATTACCACAGAAATAGTTCCTTTCAGTGCCACGGAGTGCTATGGCTGTGTATGTTTTTTGAGTTAA
This sequence comes from Lissotriton vulgaris, assembly GCF_964263255.1. Taxonomy (NCBI): domain Eukaryota; kingdom Metazoa; phylum Chordata; class Amphibia; order Caudata; family Salamandridae; genus Lissotriton; species Lissotriton vulgaris. The sequence continues at coordinate 1,078,108,169 of NC_141699.1, read as the reverse complement.
AAATGGTTTTTGCTTTCAGACAATTTTTTTTTTAATGACATTAATGAGTGCCCGGCAGCTTCTCCAAAAATAAGGTTGTGCAAAAACTATGACAAAATAAAACTAGTTGACTAAAGTCAAATGGTTGATGGCCAGTGCCATACCCATTGATTTTGCCAGTGCTTTTTGCTTAATATTGCAAAGGGCTTGGAAGTACCCCCAACAATTAAGTTTTGCAAAAGTCATGACAAAACAAGCATTGGTAAAACCAAAAGCTGGCAGCCAATGCAGACTTATTTGTTTTTGCCTATTCTTTTTTTAAATCCGAATAATATTGTGTAATTGAGACAGAACAGACTCAACACGGCACAAAACGTACTTGCCATTCACCTTACAAATAATCCTATACCTTCCTAACCCGGGTCCCTGTGAAGGGAAAGGGCTTGGTGGGTGCAAAGAAAGGGAACTTTGCAGTGAATGTAGCGTAATGAAAAAGCAGGGGACAAGGTAAGCGCAGTGGCAGGGTATATGCTAAGGTCGGACCACGGATGGCTACCAAGAGATACCAGCCTCTGCTTCTTACGATAGCTACCTGCAAAGGAAACAGTTTCCCACTGCCACAGAGGGCCACTGAAGAGGCACCACATTAAGTTTTGATAAACAAGTTTAGGTTGGGAGACCCTCAACTTTTGCACACTTCTGATAGAAACCTTCATTTTATGTCTCAAGAGGCTCTTTTAAATCCTCCATACATTTTTAAAATCAAACAGCCTTTGCAAACCTCAACTCTGTCACCTCTAGGAGTATCTGGGCGCTGTGTCTCCGGCGAAGAACCAAGTCTTGAGTGTCTTTCTGACGTCTGACAGTGGGGGGTACGGAGCAGAAGGGGGAAGATCATTCCAGGTCTTGGCAGCGATGTAGGAGAAGGAGTGGCCACGACTATGACCAATGCAGGGTGTGTGCGAGGGTGGCGATGCGCAGGTGCCTGGAGGTTTGGTGGAAGTTGAGTTGAAGGTTGACCTATGACGGCTTAAGCCATGGAGGGCTTTGGTGGTCTGAATGACGATATTGAACCGACATCTCTGGCCATCCCACTCCCTGGACCAGAACTGTGGTATCTTTTCTCTTTCTCTTTTTCTGTGGAAAAACTTTCTGCTTACTTATCATTGTAACATTAGACTGAAGTGGTCCTCTACTTTTTAAAAGGAAGAAACATGTTTTGGGGCCTGCTTGCATTGCCCTAACTAAACCACCCAATATCCAGGTATGAAAGGCTGGATCATGACCCACTGCACAGGAAGGAACATCTTGCCATGAGACAATAAACTTGTAGTTTCATCTGATGCTGTCAGGATGGCTCAGTGAGTTGAAGACTCACTTTTGATACATTGGATGATCTGCAGCTCAGATCCTGACAAGACCGGCTTTGCCTACCTTCCTCCAAAATGAGTATATGGAACAGTGTTAAGTTTTTTTAGCAGTAATACATTATAACAGCACTTATAAATGGCAGACGTGCTGTATAAAAACAAGCTATTAATGTGAAGGCACTGTTCACGTGTCACAGTTGAGAGCCTATATGTGCTGCACTTGGAAACACACCAAAGGTTTGCCCTTTTACAGGAAAGGGTGGAGTAAAGTGCTTAATTTGAGCCTGTGCTTTCTGGTTGCTCAGCACCAACACTTAATTGGTTTCCAGCCCTCAGCACCGGCACTTAATTGTCAACACCACACTTATGACTGTCTGGCACATGCTGGCACTGCTCCTCTAATTTAGAGATGAGAAAAACAACGGTTGTTTATGAATACAATAAAAATTACTAATCCCCCCCCCCCCCTCCCCAGCCATTACTTTAGCTTTGGGGACCTTAAATAATCTGAACTGTTGCACTTTAAGGCGAGAGAGATCGTTAGTAGTTGTTTTGGCAGCGATGACAGGGGCAGGTGGGTGGTACAAGCTGCATTGGCCTCCCGGTCAAGGCCCTTGCACCTATTATTTTACAAATTAAGTGCTGATGGGGTTTAAGTGAGATGAGGCCAGAGTACAACAAAAGAAAGACCGAAGCGAATGGGGAGGCAGTGAGTAAAGAATATGAAATAAAAACCTACACAAAAAGAAATAGTAGGAAGATACAGCCCGATTCATCATTGTGAAGTTTTGCGAGTCTGAAATAGCGATTAATAAGGAATCGCTATTCCAGACTCGCAAAACGGGATTCATGTAGGAATCGCAATATTTTTTGCGATTCCTACAGATTCCTTATTTGCGATTAGCTAATTGCTAATCGCAAATAAGGAATAACTCCCCATTCATTCCTATGGGCCTAAAGGCCCATAGGAATGAATGGGGAGTCATTCCTTATTTGCGATTAGCAATTAGCTAATCGCAAATGAGATAGCGATTTCAAGGGTTCAGGGGTGTCCAAAAGACACCCTGTAACACCCCTAAATGTCAATTCACACAGATGTTACACACACAAATGTCCAAAGGACATGTGTGTGTGTAACATGCAACTTAGAAAAATGCATTTTAATGTATTTTTCTAACTTTTTGTTATTTACCACGAGGTTTGACTTCGTGGTAAATAGCGGTTCTAAATTGCGAATTCACAATTTTTAAATGTTTCAAGAATAGCATTTAAGGAATCTCTAATAGAGATTCCTTAAATGCTATTCCTCCCAAATTTGCGAGTTCTTAAATAGCGAATTTTGCATTTGGAATGATGAATCCCAAATGCAATAATTGCACTCGCAAAGGGCCAGATTCTCAGAATCTGGCCCTTTGCGAGCGCAATTTCGCTTGATGAATTGGGCTGTAAGTCCGAGGAAAAGTAAAGCCTGAGAGAAGGAAGTAGAAGAGCTATCTAGAGAGGTGGAGCTGGTCTCAGTGTCAACTTTAGGATTTTTGAGGCCTTGAACAAAAGATATTTAGGACCCACTGTTCAAAACACATTGAATCCTTTACCATTTAAGAAGTAATAGCAAATGAATCCCCCTTCACAGATGAAAATCTTGCTGCTCCAGTGAAAAGGCACTGCCCCAAGGATTTTGACCATTCCGCTGTGTGACATTTGGCAAGCTATTTTTAACCCTTTGTTCTTTCCCCTGCCTTGCATTTCTCTCTTCTTACTACTGTTGCTAGACACTTCCCATGTCTTTTATAATTCATTTTTGTATATGACAAAGGAGTATCGTTACATATCTCAAGTACAGAATCGGTGGCGGTTCCTTAACAAGGGCTTCAGGGCCCAGCCCTATTTCCTATGAAAGGGTACAGCTGCTAATGATTTAACAGAAAAGGTTTCATGAAAGCAAACTTTCACGTTTCCATGCACACTGTCAGAGCACTGCCCAGAACTCTTGGCCTTGTCTCCAGGCTCCTGATGACAGGAGGGGGTGGGGTGTGCAGGCATAAACCAGCTACAAAGTGCTGTTAAAACACAACCCCCTGTGGGTGGATTTCTGCATTTTGTATGTCTAAGGGGCTTAGTTCAACTATGATCCCCTCACAAAGGCACACTCCATTTTATTAGCAGAAATGCTGGTCATGCTTCAGGCATCACAGTAGATTTGCTCAAATGTGGCTTTGAGGGCACACATCAGTGCATCCCTGAGCCAATTAAAAGCAAGATGGTCAGTATTCCCAGCACTGGCCAGGATCTTCATAGGGCTGCGCTTCGAGTCCTATCAAGAAGTTGGGAGATGGATTTAAGTGGTTGCCCCCTCTTTTCAAAAATGGGCTTGAGGCTCTGGCTGGAAACCTGTTGACAATCATGACTTGCTGGTTCCAGTGCCCAGCGCCAGATTCCTGCTGTGCACCTGCTATTTCAACAATATTTTATTAAAAAAGAAAATTTTGTCATACAATACAGAGAAAGAGAAGGCAATGTACGACATTGTTATTGTGCTGTTGCAGTTACATTTGGCTTACACAACATATGTTAAGGCATAAAAAAAACGAAAATAACTATTCGTGGCCCATGGCTGTACTAGAGTGGAGACATATTGCATTACCTTCGAGCAAGAAAAAAAAAAAGGTAGAGAAGGAAAGGATGAGAGATAGGAAAGTGGTATTTAGTTAATACCAAGGTCTCCTAGTTTTGTGTTGGGAGGTGGATAGATACAATATTTGGAGATGTGCTTAGTGCCTAAGGCGGCTTGTGAGATCCAAGGAAGCTGTCTAGTGTGTGCCACATCTCTCCTTTTGAGTGCATCTCGGGGGAGTATTTTAAAGTTATGTTGTCCGCCCCCCTTAACCCCTTGGAACGCTCATATGCGAGGATAATTCCCCTGCTGTGCTGAGCGTTCCACAGGAACGGGTGTGGCCGTGACGAGCTGAGCTCGTCATGAGCACAGGAGCGCCGTGCCTCAAGACGAGCTCAGCTCGTCATGAGCATGTGAGCGCTGTGCGCGCCCCCCTCCCCCCCAGCACAGCGGGGGAATATCCCCCGCAGCGAAGGGGTTAAAGAAAAGAAAGGAAAAAAGATGTTGATTTTCTTTTCATGTATGTGTTTGTAAATGATTGAGAGTGAATACGATTAAGTAAGAGTGTGCATCTGAGAGTGAAAGTGAGTGAGAATCCGTATTTGAGAGAGTGTATAATTAAGCAAAAGTGCATGTGAAGGAGTGAGTGTGAATGTTTAAGGTGTGAGTGAATGGACATTGTGAGGGGGAGGGAAAGTGGGTCAGAGGTGTAGCTATCACTGGTGCTGCAGGGGCAGTTTTTGCAGGCCCAGTGTGGGTGAGTGAGAAAAGGTGAGTGTGTGTGATTATGAGAGTGAGAACTTATGAGTGAGAGTACACTTCTATGCAAGTGACAGTGAGTGGAAGTGAGAGTGAGGAAGTGAGAGAGTGTGAGTTAGAGTGAGTGTGGGGTAAGAGAGTGAATGTGAGAGGTAGTGTGCATGAGTAAGGCTGAGAGAGTGAGTAAGAATTGTTTGTTTGCCTATGTTATTGCTTTTGTGATTGTCTGATATAACAATCAAATAAAGCCTTATTTTGATTTGATTTGAGTCTGCCGCTGGCTATGGCATACTCAATATAATTCTGGACTAATGGCAGCTCCCAAGGTAACATGCTGCCGCTGGCGTACTGCAGATAATTCTTGGCATAAGTAAGGGCACCCATGGCAAAATGCAGGCCCTGACATACTAGAATTAATTCTAGGCACAGGGCCACTTTGTAAAAATGGTGTGTCTTGGATACTGGAGGAAATTCTTTGTATGGGGGTATCCTTGTCACTATGCAGGCTATGCAGATAATTCTTGGCACAAGGCCATGAACCCAAGGTAAAATTCTGGTACTGGCAATAGAGGGCACCTGTGGCATATTGGGGCAGAGGGTTGAGTTGAATGAAGCAATCAAACCATGATAAAATGCTGGGTCTGAAATACTGGAGATACAATTTGAAATACGGGCACCCATGGTATATTGAAAGTATCAATATCAAAATTCTGGTAATAATGCGTATGATTCATGGCATAAGGGGCTACCCATAACACATTTCTGGCATTGGCACAATAAGGTATTTTTTTAACATACGGTGAAGGGAATTCTCAAGGCAAAGTTTGAAAAAATGGTGCAAACTCCTACAAAAGAATTGCGACTCACAACTTTCAGAGCACACCACCTGCCACTGTACAGAATACAACATTGATGGCTATGCAAAGGCTTTCCAGTGAAAATAAATACACATGTAATAAATAAAGTGTGGGGTTCTCATTGATATATCAATTGGATCCCAGTAATTATCATGCTGACATATTGTCCTATTTATTTTCGGAGTCTCATTGATGAAGGCATTTCTTTTTGGTTTGGATCTTATGTTTTTGTATTTTGAAACAATATTTTTCATGGAATTCAGTGTTTAACCCCTCCCCTGCTGGTGATGGAACTACTCCATCATCAGCCGAGGTCGCTCTGTGCTGATGACGGAGCGGTTCCGTCACGGCCCGCTCGGAACGCCTGCGCGTGCGGATTCCGCGCCTGCGCTGAGCGTTCCATTGAGCGGGCGGGGCCATGACGGAACCGCTCCGTCATGAGCACAGCGCAACCGCGGCTGGTGACAGAGCGGTTCCGTCACCAGCATTCGCCCACTGCGCGGCCGCCCCGCCCCCTTAGCACTGCGGTGGAATAGCCACCGCAGTGAACGGGTTAAGCAGGATGTTAATCACACTGGAAGGGTGAAATGATAAATGTCATGTGGACTAGTGCATATTTTTTTAATGGACATATGCGCTCAGTACATGAGGTTTTAATTTAACTTACCAGATGTTTGTGACCACAAATACATCTCCAGTCACAGCTGGCATCCTTGCTGCTATAGGCGAAGTCAAAGCATTGCTTCAAGGACGTTCACTTACATACCGGATGAAGCTTGATGATTTTCCTACCTTAGTTCTCTTCTCCTGCCTTGTTCTTCCTCTCTTCTTACTAAATGGGGAAACAGCCTTTACAATGAGGTTTGTACCACGTTGTACCTTTACCACGCATGTTTTTAGAACGCATATGCTTTTACAACGTATGCCTTTACCACGCATTTAAGGTAAGCCTGGGGGTATGTGGATCTCCCCCACATATATTATATATATATATATATATATATATATATATATATATATATATATATATATATATATATATATATATATATATATATATATATATTATATATTATATATAAACCATGCTTGGTAAAGGCATACGTTGTAAAAGAATATGCGATCTAAAGAAATGCAAGGTAAAAAATGCATGGTAAAGGCATGGAGAGTATTTCCCTACATTGTTCCATCATACAACCCGTCCCTTGCTAGACAGTGACCACTGACTGTGGAGAAAGAGAAATTGGAATGGATAGGAGACAGGAGAACGGCAGAGGTAAAGAGGATGGTATAATGCAAGAGGCGAAGGGAAGTGATAAGTAAAATAGGGGTGAGGTAGAAAACTAGGTGAAGTAGAGAGATACATAAGGTAAGGGTGAGGAAGCCAGAAAGATACAAAGTGGTGGAAAGAAGAAGAGGAGAGTAGACGATGAGATAAAGAGACTGTTAGAGAGAGCTAGAGTTAAGAAAGAAAAGTCGAAAGGAAGGGGAAAGTACATTGAAGGGTAGGGTAGAGAAAGAGAGGTAAGGTACAAAGAGAGGTGAATATAGAGAGATAAAGCTAGATAGGTAGAACGGTGTGGCACATAGTGTGGTGACGTAGAGACGTGGCAAATTGAGAAGTTGTGCAGAAAGAAATTCCCAATAAGCAAAGTGATGAGGCAGAGTGAAGGGTAAAAAAAGAGGGGGAAGAGTAGAAGATGAATTAACATGCAGAGTGAAAAGCCATCAAATACAGACAGATGAGGTAGACAAAGAAGGGGAAGTGATGTAAAGGTGGAGAGAGCTGGTGAGGTAGAGTGTTGTGAGATAGACAAAGAGGTGAGGAAGGGGATGCAAAGAGAAATGTAGAGTGAAAGATGAGGGATGGAGAGTGAGTTAAAATATTAAAGGAGGTGCTGAGAGGAAGGAGAGCAATAGAGAAAATATAATGATGGAGGAAATTAGGTAAAGATAGAGATATAGAGGCAGAGAGGAAGGAGCAAAATAGTGAGGGAGGTGGGGTAGAGGCAACAGAGGTAGAGAGAGAGAGTAGAGGTGTCAAGTTAACGTATTTGACAAATAGTGATGCCAGTTGAGTGGTTAGATAGAGTGAGGAAGTCAGAGAGGTGGTTAGAGAGAAAGATGAGTTAGTGAGACAGTTGTGAGGTAGAAATAGAAATAGGATGGAGAAAGAAGTGAGCTAGAGAATACTTTTACAGAGAGAGAGGCGAAAGAGAGAGCGAGAGAGAGAAAGTCTCAAAGAAGTGAGATAGCAAGAGAGGTTAATATGAATATAAATTTGAGAAAGGTAGAGTGAATTTTACTTGGTGCTATTTGGTGCACGACTGGCATGATGTACGTGCCTCCGTTACCCGAAAAACACGCTTCTTTAAATATTGGCTGACCATTGTTGGCGCTTCTGCACCGCAGCCATGGCGCTCTTGATCTTGGGACCAATCGGTGGCTCTGCTTTTGGAAAGGGCAGCTTCTCTTGCCTCACAATAAGAGAATGCCGAAGAGGGCAGCCATGACTTCTGATGTTTTTTAGTGTCAGTTACACCGACCCTCCTTAGTGTTTTCATAAATATTGTACTGAAATGTGCTACGTATATGTTGTTACTGGGGATGGTAGCGGCTATCAGAGCACCCTTGTGGGTTCGAGGACTAGGCTTCCCTTTGCATCAGGGACAACCTTCTTCAAATGATACATAGACAGATTATTGAAAACTGGCAGATCTGGAAAATGAAGAAAGCCAAAACAACTCCCGCTACGCGCGTCCTTTGTCTCCCGCCCACGGCCATCTTGGGATCAGGCACGCTTCATTAGCCATTTTCAGGCAGCAGGTCCCTCTGCGTGGGCCTAAGGCAAATTAGGGGCTGCCAAGCCGCTTACAGCGGCTTAACAGATGTGACCAATCTCTGGTGGAAAGTCTGGGGCCTGGCGAGGATTGCGTATGGGGTACTGATATGATACCGGTGCTTAAAGTAAAGTGATCCAGGCCGCCGGCGGAAGACGTTTTCACGTTCTTTAATTCAATGCATTTTACAGCGTGACTTGCCTAGAAGCACGCTATACAGTCATAATAGCAAGGATGAGCTGCAACACAAATGCAGTTACAAAACAAACAGTACAAGATGGCTGGATTCACAAACGTTGTCCATGACAGAATAGGAATTTAAGATACAAGCACGTAGAGCTTTGATGTCTGGGAATAGAATTCTGTCCAGTGGCGGCTCCTCCGCTAAGGCGAAGGAGCGTCGCACCACTGCTTTTTTGCAGTGGGACAAAACGAAAAGAAAATGATAATAACTCACGATATTATCATTTTAATTTTCTTCTACTTGCTCAGCTTTGGATGATGAGGAGGTGGGGGCAGGGGTAGCACCCTCCTAAGTGCGCATGACTGCTTGGCCGGCCCTCTCGGGCTGCCCCAAGCAGTCTTGGGCACTTTGCATGTTTTCCATGGAGGCTAAATCGCAGCCTACATGGAGAGCTTACCCAGGCCTCCACGGCGCTCAGACCAATCACAACACTGCTAAGCCAGCGTCTTAGCAGCGTTGTGATTGGCTGGGTGGGAGCCTGGGTGTGCTTCCTGTGGCCAATCGAGAGAGGACTATGGAGGAGAGACGCGGCGAGGAAGCAGCAAAAATATAAGTTTTTATTTTATTTTTCTATACCGACCTCCCCCCCTCCCACCCCCACTACCTCTGATCAATGCCGGCCTCCTCTGTGTAGCACAGAGCCAGGGGTTTACAGAGCCAGCTCTTTTCAAAGTTTAAGCTTTGTAGGGCCAATTCACAAACATCTTTTAAAAACTTAGACTTCTTGTCATGGTATGTGTTGGGAACCTTTCTGCCCTCCCAAAAATCCCCAGAATGGCAACTGATACATTTCCAATGTTGTTCCTGTCCCCTATTATTATTATTAGGGGCATTTGTAGAGCGCCTGGTGTATGCCTGCAGGCGTGTCCAAGCGCTATAAAAGTGGTGTAAGCAGTAAGACAGCTAGCGCAGCCGACTACCGTCTGAAAAGGTAGGTCTTAAGTTTAGTTCTAAACAGAGGTTCTGATGCCTCCAGGCGTATCTCAGACGGAAGGTCATTCCAATGCTTCGGTGCCAAAAATCTGAACGACCTTCCCCCCATACGCGCTTTTCTGATTTTAGGAATTTTCAAGAGGCCTGTACAGGAGGAGCGCAGAGTCCTAGTGGGCTCATACCTGGTCACCAGGCTCTGGAGCGGGGCAGGGGCTTTGCCACCCAGAATCCGGTGACACGTAGCAAGGGCTTTGAATTCCACCCTGCTCCTCACAGGCAGCCAGTGCAGAGCCTGAAGTGCTGCCCTAGAGGAAGATCTTCTAGGAAGCCTTAAAATAAGGCGAGCGGCAGCATTTTGCAGCACCTGTAGGCGGTTGAGAGCCTTTCCCGTGGCCTCCAGATACAGCAAATTGCCGTAATCTAGGCGTGAGGTGACTAAGGCATGCACCAACGTCCGACGAGCGGAAGTGGGCAGGAAATCCAAGACCTTTCTCAGAGTTCTTAGGACTCCAAAGCATGTCCCCACCACACGACCAATCTGGGATTCGAAGGCAAGATTAGTGTCCAACCACATCCCAAGATTCCTGGCTTCCTGGCAAGGAACCGGTGTCTCTCCAAGGCAAGATGGCCACCACGCCGACGTCCACACAGATGGACATCCCCCCACCACGAGCACCTCGGTTTTGCTGCCATTAAGTTTCAGGCAGTTGGCGGACATCCAGGCTGCCAGTTCTTGCATGCAAGCTCTGAAATTGTCCGCCATCAAACTGGGCGCGCGCGAAAGGGAGATGACCAGCTGCGTGTCGTCGGCGTAGGACACTAGGTGAAGTCCATAGCTTTCCACTACGGCCGCCAGCGGGGAGACATACAGATTGAACAGGGTCGGGCTCAGGGACGAGCCTTGCGGCACACCCTGTCCCAACCCAACCTCTCTAGAGTAACACTCTCCCTGGCGGACCTGGAAGCATCTGCCTGTTAGGAAAGACTGGATCCACCCAAGCGCAGCCCCTGATACTCCTCCATCATTCAGACACTGTAGCAAGATGGAATGAGCTACAGTGTTGAATGCTGCGCTTAGGTCCAAGAGGATCAGAGCCATAGTCTGGCCCTCATCCACTCCTTGCCGTAGAGATTCAACTGCCATCAGCAGTGCTGACTCGGTTGAATGCCGCAGACGGAATCCAAACTGCGAGTCATGAAGCAGGGAGGCTTCCTATGCTTCCTACTTCAATTTATCACAATGGGGTAAGAGTGGAAGATCTGTGCATTAGCATACTTAAGCTTTGCACTCCTAAGTTTGATGTTTTGGTATTAAAGTTAAGTGAGACTTGGTTTTGGAAATGTTAGTAAATTCTTTGAACACCTGTGCAGTTTGTTGACGCTCACCTGTTTTTCCACCGTGCTCCCTTCTGCTCCTGTCTGGGATCAGCATGATTCAACCCCTATCACAAAATTTACTACACAGAAAAACACACACACACTCCGACCCCCCACTCCCACCCCCCTGTTGACTCATCAGAGGCAAAGCTTTTCTAAAATAAACACACACCGCAGTATCCAAACTAGATGCACGTAAGGTGGGACATTATTTTTATACACATAAAGGAAAGATCAATCGAAATCCCAGCCCTAAAAAAATCAAAACAGTACTTTGTACCTAAACGTTACCACACTCAGGTTTTTACATGTGGCTCACGGAGAGGTAGGGGAAACCACGTAGGCATGGAAATAACAGAGGCCAATATAATGCTCCATTGGCAGTTATATAACTCAGCTCATGTCCCAAAAGAACCATTCATGTGTCCCCATCACACACTCTCCTTTCAAGAAAGCAAGTATGGATCAGGTAGGACCCTTGGTGCACTCATCTGCAGACATCATTATTGCATTGTTTTAGTGGATTATGCTACCAGATTTCCTGAAGTCACTCTGTTTAAGAACAATAAAGGCACTGCGCAAGCCAAGATTGAGTTTTTTTTTCACAGGTGGCATTTCCGGAGGGGATTATTACTGACGGGGACACCCCTTTTATGTCACGATTTATCTCTCAAACACGTGACCAATTAGGTTACAACAGCTCTGCGCTTCAGTTTATCATACCCAGACTGCTGGCTTTGTGGAAAGATACAATCAGACCACAAAAACCTATATTAGCAAATAATTCAGACAGACAAGAAAGACTAAGACTGAAAGTTGCCGTTCATATGAAATGGCTTTAGGTGTCATGCGTAAGCGTCAACTGGATACTCCCCTTTTGAGTTCTTGTTTGAATGTAAGACACATATGCTCCAGGGCACGACCTGAGTATATTGGGAAGTGCAACAAACTAAGGGAAAACTAGTACTGGAAAACACCCTCCTTTTATGAGTTGGAGGAACACCCTTTGTGCTGCTGTAAATTAAAATTTGTGAAAAGCCCAGTCAAATCAGTGTAAGTGATATGATGAGCTTGCAAAACTTGTGAGTTCATACCTGGAGACAAAGTACTAGTACTCCTTCCATCCTACAAAAATAAAATGCTGGCAGTTTGAAGTGGACTGTATAATTTTAGAAATGAGTCCAGTCAATACAAAATTGATTTGTCGCATAGCATAAAGGCTAAACAAATGAAACAATTAAAATAAAACCTATAAACAATGGAACGAAAGCCTATCTAATCTGACCTTATTAATTAGCACCACATAACTCCTAGAAGCACATACATTAGAATCAGATGTCATTTCCCTTTAAAATATTTCTGGTCCATATCTTTAATGTAATGAAAAATGATATTCTTGAAGTATTGCAAGATTATCTACATCTGTTTTGAGACTTTCCAGGGTGGCCCTCTTTAGTTCAGCATTATATTTTAACCCATCTTAATATTATTGTATGACAGGTACTCTACAGAATTTCTAAAGCAAAAAGACAGGCCTTTAAAGACAATACTGATAACATGCAGAATATTGTTATTATTATTGAGCTTTCCAGAAGCTCATGGAGTTCTCCTGTAGTTCTGGTTACAACACCAGATGCATGGATATGTTTCTGTATTGATTTCTGTGAAGTAAATGAAATTGAACAATTTTATTCATACCTTATGAAATTATTGAATACCAAGGCTAACCCGATTTATCATCACCCTGGACCTTACCAAGGTATACTGGCAAATTCCCTTGGCACCGTCTGATAAAGAAAATACCGTTTTTTCTCCACTCTATATTGGATTTATAATTTCATGGACTTTATAGAGGTCATGTCACTTTTCAGTGCCCAATGCACACCATACTATGGTCTCACAAGAGATGCGCCACAGCATACCTTGACTACATAGTAAGATATAGAGTTGATTGGAAAGCACATTTAAAACATCTTAGAAAGGTATTTATCTCTTTTGACTACGGAGGCCTACATATAAACTCAAAAAGTAAACTCATTGGCAGCTAGAGAAGGTAAATATTTAGGATATACCTTGGGAAAAATGCATTGACATGTGGATAAAGTGTGTGCCATACAAGCCATTCTGCTACTTAGAGGTAAAGAAATAATAAGTGAGAGTTGATTCAAGGTTAGTGGCATAGTATCAACAATCAAGTCCCATATTCCAGATCATACTTGCCCTCTTACTGTTTATTACTAAATCATATAAGTAATAGGTTACCAGTGCCTAACAATCAAGTAACCAAAGCCTTCAAAGAACTAAAACAATGTTTGTGGAAAAACCCAGTATTAGTATACCCAAACTTTTAAAACCCCTTTACCCTACAAAAGGGTGCCTCAGAAGCAGGCTTAGGAGTTGTGCTATTGCAAACATGACAGGATGGAATTGGCCATCCATTGCAAAACATCATTTGAAAATGGTTCCCCCTGAGAATGTCATTACTCAACATTTGAAAAGGAATGCTAGCGATAAAGTGGGCATTGAGTCTTTATAATATTTCTAATTAGGAGGTTCCTTTCTACTTTATGTAGATCATGTTCTATTAACTTGGCTTTCCTGAGCTTAGGACACTAATCCTTGTGTCTGAAGATAGTTCTTGGCATCAAAGCCTTTTTTCTTTCAGACTCTACATAATGCCAGATCTCATGAAACCAACAATGGGGCAGATTCACAGAACTAATGAGATAAAATCCTAAACTTACTACTTTTGGTATTCACAGAAGGCATTTAGTTTTAGTAAAGTTAGGACTCCTAACTTTCCTACTACTAAACTGAGACAAAATCCTAACTTTCTGACTTTCGATATTCACAAAAGGCATTTAGTAGTAGTAAAGTTAGGAGTCCTAACTTTACTACTACTAAATGCCTTCTGTGAATACCAATAATAGTACGTTTAGGATTTTATCAAAGATTAGTTCTGTGAATCAGCCTTATTGACTTCCTGTCTAGAGTTCATTCTCGGTTGTCACCAATCGGTACAAGAGTGTGAGGAGAAATGTTACAGGTCATCTGTTATGAGCATGGTTTGACAATATTAACAGGGGGTCAGACACTGTCTTTGTTACTGGCCACCCACATCCTTCCACATTTCAATGGGGGGCTGATCTTCCTGAAATCTGTGAGAAACACATTAACCCAAAACACGGAGAGAATGTCTGCACAGACCGGATATCCAGAAGTGAAACTGTCTTTACGGATGCAACTTCCTGTATCAGGGTGTGGTGGAGAAGTGAGGAGAGAGAGTAGAGCAGAAGATCAGAGTGACAGCCCAGGGGCATGGCAGCCGAGAGAGGAGCCAGAGGAGAGGAGGAGTAGCAGTGCAGCAAAGCAGAGCGAAGACTCCGAGACATGGCTGCAGAAAATCCCCTTGGAGCAGAAAGAGAATCCATAGCAGTGGCGGCTCCTCCGCTATGGCGGAGGAGCATCACCCCACTGCTTTTGAGCAGTGAAAAGTAAAGGAAATATACAATGATAATTACTTTGAGTTCTCATTTTAAGTTTCCTTGCGGGTGGGAGGGTGGGCGGGGCTGCTCTGAGCAGGGCAGGGGAGGAGTGGTAGGCCCATTCCTAAGTCTGCATTGTCTGAAATGTTAAGCTGCTAGAGGTCAGATGAAGTTCAAAATCAGCAGTCACAGAAGATGAATGTTGGATGAGAGAGGCAGACAAATCAGTCCTCTCTATAGAGAGAGAGAGAGAACAAAAATTAAAAACCAATCAATCAATCAAAGCATTTATATAGCGCACTACTCACCCAGAGGGTCTCAAGGCGCTAGGGGAGGGGGGTCCGCTACTGCTCGAACAGCCAGGTCTTGAGTTGCTTCCTGAAGGCGAGGTGGTCCTTGGTCAGGCGGAGGTGGGTCTGGAGGGAGTTCCATGTCTTGGCGGCGAGTTAGGAGAAGGACCGTCCCCCTGTGGTGGCTCTTCGGATGCGGGGCATGTCCGGTCGATCGAAGCTGGCGTTTGGGAGCGTAGAAGTTGAGGTGGCTGTTGAGGTATCCTGGGCCTTGGTTGTGTAGGGCTTTGTGTGCGTGGGTGAGGAGACGGAAGGTGATTCTCTTGTTGACCGGGAGCCAGTGCAGGTCTCTCAGGTGTCCGGAGATGTGGCTGCGACGGGGGATGTCCAGTATGAGTCGTGCTGAGGCATTCTGGATCCGCTGGAGTCTCTTCTGGAGTTTGGCGGTGGTTCCGGCGTAGAGGGAGTTGCCGTAGTCCAGACGGCTGGTGACGAGGGCCTGGGTGACCGTCTTCCCGGTGTCGGTGGGGATCCACCGGAAGATCTTGCGTAGCATGCGCAGGATGTTGAAGCACGACGAGGAGACGGCGTTGACTTGTCTGGTCATGGAGAGGGAGGAGTCCAGGATGAAGCCTAGGTTGCGTGCGTGGTCTGTTGGTTTGGGTGCGCAGCCTAGGGCGGGGGGCCACCAGGAGTCGTCCCAGGCGGAGGGTGAAGATCCCAGGATGAGGACTTCCGTCTTGTCCGAGTTCAGTTTCAGGTGGCTGTTCTTCATCCATTCGGCTACCTCTTTCATCCCTTCGTGAAGGTTGGCTCTGGCGGTGGCGGGGTCGTTGGTGAGGGGGACGATCAGGTCTCGTAGGATATCCTAGTCACTCCTGAGGCCTCCTCTGGCAAGATCTACAGCAGCAAGTGTCCCTAAGAATAGCCTAGAACTAAGACAGAAGTCTCCTACTATGCCCTTTATAGGGCATCTGAGAGGTTATCTGACAAGCCAATCCATGAGAATATAAAAAATATCTAGCCAATGGATGCTGTGCTCTAGACAAGGACTTCTGCTCCCTGAACTCTCAAGCTGATGTTACACGCACCACCACCCCGGGATCCAGTGGTAGCCATAGTGCCCATCCCTTTCTTTATTACAGTCCATACCTATATGATCAGGTCTACATGAGGCCTAGGCTCTGCTCAAATCATGCATATGCCTGGGTCTAAAGGTAGTCCATCTTGAAGCCTACCATAGAAGGCTGTTAGATTTGTCCTCCCCTGATGCAACCAAAGCATGTAACCTGTGCCTCCCCTGATGCAACCAAAGTATGTAACCTATGCTGGGAAGGCACCAGTAAATGGGGAGGAGAAGCTGAACCTTCTTGGGTTCCCAAGACGAGGGGCAGCACATCATTGGGCTCCATGACCTAAGGCCATGGAGCAGAACGACTCCTGGTTCCAAGAGCCCGATGCACTTCATCGCCACCTATACATATAGGTAAGATCTAACTCCCCAGACAGATCCGGTCTTCTGGGGGTGTTGGCAGGGCTGTTCTGGTGGGCCTCAGCCTGCCCTGTTTACTCCAAATCTTAATGGGTTTCATGCTAGACCCCCTTCATGCTGTGGGACTGAGTTGCAGCCCATTGCAGTTGGTGGTAAGCACCTCATGGCTATGATAACCTTGGCCTACCCAAAACACATACGCAAGTGGACCTAATGAGCTTAGAGCATGACCGTCATGTTCTTCTTCTCGGTGTACATGTCCCATCATGTATGTGTCATTTGGGCCTCTATTGATCGGGGATACTGGTCCACCCAACTCGAAATCAGCACCTAGAATTGGGATTTTCACACGCAAAACCTACTTTTGCAGGCTTTTTACTGCATAATTAGGCTTTCCTGTTTTCAGTTTCTATTTTGGGTAAATTCTGGTGGTGTTTTGTCAGTGTTTTCCAGTGATTTCAATCACTGAAAAAAACAGTGTTTTTCAGTGATTACTAATTTTCGCCCCATAAAAAACAACTGAAACAGTGTTTTTCCGGTGTTTATGGAACGCTTTGCTTTTATTTTTCCTGGCTTTCTTCATTGATGCATGGCATATAGACAGTGTACGTACGTGTATATGAAGTCCAAATACATTTTTACAAGTCAAATTTATTGTAGTACACCATACAATATTTTTTCAGTGATTCTTTAGTCATTCGCGCTCTCTCTTTTCTTCCCATGTACACTTTTATTTGTGAAAACGCCCTCTCAACATTGGCACTTGAGACTGGCAACGCCAAAACAGCCAGTACACAATTTGCCAACTCTGGCCACTGACGTAGCTTTCCATGCCATTACTGGTGCACCTCAAGGTTGACATTCTCTGGGACAGGTTCTGCAACATATGCGTTGAATTGGGTGCACATGCCCTCAGAGGTATTAAAGCGGTCAAAAATGAAGCTGTACTTTGCAAAGTCTGGAAAAAATGTTCCTTTACGGCAGGGATCTTATACTTGTGCAGAGTACCACAGTGAACGCCATGGTTGGTGAAGGGACATTTCTATGCATAATTGCTAGCCATTTCTCATGCATTGTAAAATAACATTTCCTGAATTGGTCCTCAGCACTTGCCAATGGTATTCTTAAATGAATTATTCACAGTGGACATCCACATCAGTGCACTCGTCCTCATGCCCAGAGTCTACATCCGAGAGATTTTAAGTGAGTAAGATCTAATTTCATAAAACATATGCGGTCGATTAATCTTATCTAATTAAAACAAAAAAAGGATGTTGCTGTTGGATATATTTTGAAGGGAAAACATTCTTGGGGGTCTTTTTCTTTAAAAAAATGTTTTAGCAAATATTCTTGGCATGGTATGAATGTGTACTGCTGCCCCGTGCAGGAATGTTCTTGAGTGACAAATACCAATAACAGGCCAGTGTACCCCTCCCAGGGCTCCGTGTCCTCAGAGGCTCTTCAAGGGTCGGGTGCAAAGGTTGGAAGGTTAGTGTCTCCACTTACATGATATCTGTGGACTGTGCCAAGAGCCGAGCTCTTTCTTCAAATTCTAGAGCGCAGGCAAAATCTCGCATTTCAGTATTCATTTTATTTTTTAGCCTTCTTTTCACCCTTTTCTTACTTTCCTTTTCCTTAATTTTGTTACTTTTTACTATTTGTCCTTTCTTTTTACTCTTACTTCCATTTTTGCTCTTGCCTTTTGAATATGTTTGCAAACTGCAGAAGCTTCTTTACAGGCAGTGAGGGATCATGCTATAAAATCACATCTGTGAATCCCTTGCAGCAAGAAAATGTATTATTCAAACTACTGATAACACTCTAAAAAAAGAAAGCGAGAAGAATTATTGCTTTCTAGGTTGCAGGGTTATATTAACAAAATGGATTTTAACAAAACATAATTAATCTTCACTGTGGTAACATTCTAAACACATTACTGTTCAGAATAAAAAAGCAACTTCTAATGGGGACTATACCATATATATAAATATATGTGTGTGCATATTTATATAAGAAAGAGGTGCTAATATTACAACATACATAGTTGAAAAGGGGCAAAGAACACACACTATTTAAAGCAATTACTAAATGTCTTTGCTAGATCAGTCCATTTAAATC
The DNA here is from genome assembly GCF_964263255.1 of Lissotriton vulgaris. Lineage (NCBI taxonomy): Eukaryota > Metazoa > Chordata > Amphibia > Caudata > Salamandridae > Lissotriton > Lissotriton vulgaris. The sequence continues at coordinate 1,078,089,811 of NC_141699.1, read as the reverse complement.
AAGAATTCAGTGATACTTTTATGATGTTCACTTTTTTTGGGAGACTCCAGCAATAATCTCAAATAATCACGATTTTGAATGAAAGAAATAGCTTGATAGTGTTGTTTTTGCGTTTTAAATTACTAAAATTCATTGAATTCAGTTAAAGCACGGCATTCAGTGACACCTCAATGTAAAATGACCCCAGAAGAAAGAAAAACACAGGCGCGGAATCAATTAACAGCCCTAAACCAAGAAGTCAACCTGGCGATGAGGGTACAGGCCATTATTTCAATGGGAGCAAAATAATAATTTAAAGATGTGCCTGTTCCGAGGTGCACTTTCTTGGTGCAAATCCATTTACCTCTTGATTCAGAAAAGCAATTACTGTGGGATTACGTGTTTTAAAAGCACAACCAACAGTAAATCTAAACAGTAAATCTCAGAGAAGCACATTCTCCTCTGGGAGGTTTTGTCTAATATTAGAGCAAACAGTGAGGTGTTTAGAGAGGGGGCGGGAGAGCCCAGCCTGTGTTTAGCCAGGTACTTTGCATTGCAATGTCACCTGTGGGTGGTTTGGGGATTAGCCTGAGTGTGAATGATAAGGGGACCCCCGGGACTCATCCCTCTGCCTTCAGGGGCGTCTGGTGACATTTGAAACTGGTGGGTGGGGAAGGGGCCGCCGGAGCGTGGGTATGGGGATGTCTGGATGCAGATCGGGCTGCTGTTGCTGGTGAGAGAAAGCAATCATAGACCCCCCCCCTACCCCCAACGCAAACACAAACCATCTTATTACACTCTGCAGAGTGCACCAGTGTCAGTGTAGGTTGATGGTTGAAGCGCCCTACAGACTCGCGACAGTCACCCTTCACACCTTCGGATAATCATTAAGAAAAACAGAAGACTTCAGGGATAGCAAGAGAAAAACTGGCGAGGGAGCGATACGGGCGGGTAAAAAATAAAGGAGAAACCATGGTGAGAGCAGGGATAGAACAGAGAAAACTGCAGAAAGAGAGCAGAGAATGGAGCGCGGGAGAAGGGATGGAGTTAGAAAGCAAGAACCATGAAAGCAAGAGAGAAAGAGAGGTTGGTTGGGGGGAGGCGGCTGAAGAACAAAATGATACAACGGGAATGAGAAAGGAGACAATTTATTGTGATAAGTGGTAGAGAATACCGGTGAAGGGCTTGGTCGGGAAAAGGAAGGGTTTAAAGTCCCACATTGGACTCTGAACGTTAATTGATACTAACTAATTGAAGCGAAGTACGTACTTCAATAATTGCAGCATGCATTTACTTTTCTTGTCATGCAGTGCTGTGATTGTTCAAAGAGATGCACTTTTGGAGATGACCCCCACCCTCCCCGTTTCCCTCAATGTCTGCAGTGAACCCCTTCCCAGTCCCCCTCCCACCACCACACACACACTTTCCCACTTTCTCCTAAAGAGAGCTCCAAACACAATGGGGGTTTGAATCGGGGAACATCCTCTCCTCTGCTTACACGGGGAACCCGATCCCCGGCGCAGAAACGGGTCACCACAACTCATCTTCGAGGTCAGCCCGCAGATTCCCCTCACTGCTGGAGCATGGGGAGAGCCCCCCCTCCCCCCACCCCCGCTGCCTTGCCTCATGCTGGGAGCAGGAATGGGTAACTGCGTGTTTTAATAGACATGCTAATGAAGGGATTCTGAGCAGCAACCAGGTCGCAGCGGTAACCCTTTCACAAACAATGTACCTCTGCGGCATCCGTCCCTGTAGGCTGTTTGGCTGCTTCACTATTAGACAGAGCCTAAAACGCCCTGCCTCCTCCTCTCAGCAGGCACCCCACCACCCCAGGGTGCACACTGACCCGTCCCGGTGTGAAGATACTACAGCCTGCTGACAGGCTCGCCACTCTCCTCCCAGAATACACTGCAGGCCCTATTTACTAACAATAACGCCAGCTGGGGCAAAAGAAACCTCTATAAAATTAAGTCATGCAAAGTGCCTCACTCCATCGTGTCCATTTCATGATGGGATCTAAGGGTATTTGTGGATTCTCTGCAGTTTCAGCCCGGACAAAACAGATGACATTTGTCCAGTTTCCAAAAGAAAGTTGGTTTCCCAGGGGCAGGAAATGTGTTGCGCAAATGCTATTTAAACGTGCAGTCAGGGAATTCAACTGCTTCTTTCACTGACACAAAGCAATGCCAAAGTAAGAATCTTTTTTTTTTTTAATTATTGCCCCGGAGGGCGGAGCGGGGCTGCAGCACACCAGGCTCTGGTTCTGGGGGACAGAAGCGGTCTGTGAGGGGCCCATGCTTAAGGACTCAGGCCGCCCGTCACCACTGAGTCCGTATGTGGTCCCGCACAGGCAGCGCAGCGGGTTGTGTGCTGGCTGCATGGTGTTCGCCTCAACCTTGCTCCGAGGGGAGATGGGGGTCTCGGCGTGCAGCTTGTGCGTGCCCCACTCCATTGTTCCTCTGGGTGCAGCAGTTATTCTGCCACTTGCTGTTCCAAATACTGCCACTTGTCCTGTTAACAATGGCCCGACGCCTGCCCTGCTCTGCTCGAGGTCACGGGTCTCCCCCTTTCCACCTGTCCCAGCTCCGAAGGGCCTGTCCGTTCACACGCTGTGAAGCTCACATTCACATTATAGGGATATGGCTCCATCAAGTGGCCAAATGGTGCAACTACAGTGCAACAGCTAACAACAACTATGAAAATCAGCGACACTCGGTTTAAACCGGGTCCGCTGATTTTCATCCAGTAGGGTAGTCTCGGGCAGACTCGGTTTAAACCGAAAACCGGACAGCCTATGCATAATTTACAGACCTTGACGTGCCAATGTATATTGTAGATTTAGGAACTTTCTCATTTTTACACTGAGCGGTTTAATTTGTAGGGATGTCACTGCAGTGTCATCTTGGATGGTAAACACACAGCAAGGGTGGTGGACTTTCCTCCAGAGTTGGTTGCAGGGTGCTCTGCATCTCCTCAGTGACGTTTACACTGCACGGATAGATCTAAATTGTAAAGCATATTTGTGTAAAGGATCCGTTTGGAAAGGCTGATGTTTCCATATTCGACCCTTTACAAATGGATTAAATGTGTGAATGTAAAGGGCATTTCATCCTTTGAGATGGACTTTGCTTCTAGTCTGATAATGGGTTTTCCATTTAATATTTAATTGTGTTCTAAGGTTAGTGTTGCCCTTGGTAGCATGGACCTAAGGACGAGGGGTCACTACATAGGAGTCTTATAGTGGTGGCAATATGGGGGCATTAAACCAACTCCTCATCTGATGTGCCTCAACATTCCTGGGATGCTGAGGTGCCTGAAGCTGGAAGGGGCGGAGTCTAGAGATAGAAACACTCTAGTATAGGGGTGGAGAAAGACAAGTGTGACAAGGGGTGAGCGGACTGAGATGCTGACACAACAAGCATTTGCAATGCAATAGGTCTCACAATGACGAGAGTTGGTGCTATTGGCATTGTAAATGGCAATGCCTTTTATTTATGTGTTTTTTAAAATTATGATAAATAAAAGGCATTGTCATTTACAATGCCAATAGCTTAAACTCTTGCAAATGCGAGACCTATTGCATTGTAAATGCGTTCGGCGCCGCGTTATAATCTTTTTTTTAAAGCGTTAGGAGAGAGCGTGTCCTAAGCTATTTGAAAAAATAGGGCTGTAATTAAAGCCTACCGAGAAACAACACATGTAACAGGGGGTGTCGCCATGGAAGGTTACAAAATGAGACAAGGCGGTACTAAGGAGGGACTACTAAGCCTATTGACCAATGGACAGCCATAGTTTACAGTGGACAATGACACGAGCCAATGAAAAATATGGGTTGAAATTGGGTGGAGCTTCATGTCCCTGCCTGGATACAGCATGCCTGACAGAGGAGCGCATTCGCTGCCCAGGCTCGACCTATAAAGTGAGTTTAACCCAACAGAGTTGGCAGTTTGACAGGTGATGGAGAGCTCCCCATTGTAGTAACACAAACTTTACTCTAAGTGTCACAACATTCTACTCTGTGACTGTAAAGTTTGGAACCAAGGTTTGCGTACACTGGATTATGTGCTAGCGTCTTGTCTTCAGGTTGGATTAGTCATCAATTTGAGGTGCCACGTGCACTATAAGATTTTGTGTTCTCTGGGGTGAGCCAGAGAACATCTGGTAATCGTGAGTGTTCCACAAGGGATAGGGGAAATGCCCAATTTAACAAATTATTGATACTCACTTTTAGGGTTCATTGTAGAGATTTGAGGGGCTCATTCCAACTCTAAAATTTGGACAGCATAGAAGAAAAGGCGGGAACCCAGAGTTGCACAGGATATAGAAGTTTTTCAGCGAAGACGAGGGCCAGTATTACGCTTGCTTCATGGGAGGGAACAGTCAATAAGAGTCTGAAGTCCCCTTCTAGGGCATTATCAATATTCTCTCCCTTAGTATTGACATCTTGGAAACAAATTGCTGGAGAAGGCGGTGGAGCTCACATTGTAAACATCAATGCAATCAGGTAGGGCTCGCGGCTTGGACCTTTAGGCCTGGATATTAAGTGCTCGCGCAGGGTGGCGATTGTTCTTTGTGCTCATTTGCATGAATGTGATTCAAATGAGCTCAGCCAGGCCAGAGGGTTGGTGTGCTTTGGGAGAGCACTGCCTCTTCTGGTTGTATTCTGGATGTTTTCTTTCGTTACACTCGGCCAGATGGTGGTACTTAGCGTAACAGTGGGTAGAAGCATTTTAATATTTCCTTCCTTCCTTCCTTCCTTCCTTCCTTCCTTCCTTCCTTCCTTCCTTCCTTCCTTCCTTCCTTCCTTCCTTCCTTCCTTCCTTCCTTCCTCCCTTCCTCCCTTCCTCCCTTCCTCCCTTCCTCCCTTCCTCCCTTCCTCCCTTCCCTTTCTCAGACCTGGCTTCAGAGTTACAATTTAAATGGGTTCGATAAAGAAAACTAGAGCATAGGAAATTTAAAATATGACAGTGTGAATTCCACTAAACATTTATAGAGCACCTGCTCTATCAAACTCATCCTTTCTCTGCCCCACTGAGGAGTGGGGAACTGCAGAATGACTGCCTTAGGGGCCTGCTTGATCAATGGTGGTGGCCCATCTGCTACAGGGCTGTCACCTTTGCATGGACAGGAGCCCTCCCTGGTCAGGGTGGGCCTCTTGTGAATCTTCTCTGCCCTGTTAAGCACACAGGGGAAATTCAACAATGGACCTCATTTGTGGGACTGGGCAGAGTTCACGGTGTTCCGCTACATGGAATTCCGCGAAGTGCAAAAAAACCTCTGCCGTGCTACATGGAGCTCCACAAGCGGCAGAGTGCATTAGATAAATGCTGTTTTCAGTGATTTTCAGTGCCAGATGCTTGTCCGCACTGGGCAATCATCGCGAACTGCACCATGCACAGCGCAGGCAGGCGCTGCTTCCTTTCTGCCGCTTGAGTAGATTTCTACTCGAGCTGTAGCTTTCGCAACGCAAACGAACAGTTTCTCAACACGAGCGGTCGCTAGCACACATGACCACTCGCAATGAGAAATCTGACCGCCCGCGTTGAGAAATCGGAGCGGAGTTCACCGCCCAGACTTACTCACTTGAAGGGAGAAAACTAGCTCAACCTGAGGGCCATTGTTTTTTGATTTTCAGAAATAAATATCTACTTTGGGGATTTCTAAGGGACAAAAAATGGTGAGTTGATGGATTCCGCCGGTTGGCGTTCTCATTCAGCAAACCAATCGCCATGAAAGTAGGGGGAGGTGTAGGTATGAAGGGCCACCTTCTGCTAGGACTGCAAAGACTGTGGACCTCACAGACCCGGCAGAGAAACAGCAGCCCCCTGCCAGCCTTCAATGGATCCCTTTAGCACTGAAGCGGTGAACCAGTGGAATTTTATAGAAGGGGAAAGTAGATCCAGTGGTGTAACACAGGTCTCTGCAGCCCCCACAGTGCGGGGAGGCCCTCATGTTCCAGGAGGCCCCCTCAGCACAGTACTCTGAATGAGTGCAGATGGGGGCCCTCCACGTACCGTACTGTGGGGAAGTTTGGCTCAATGATTAAAGCGGCAGACCCTGATGCAGAGGTCTAGCCCGGGACCAGGGTTCAATTCCCCCCCTCGGCGGGTCTTGGGCTCAGTTTCCTCGGACCTGATAATTCTCGCCTCGGTGCCTATTCCAATCATGGAGTCTCTCTCTGCAACTCTGGGCAATAGCTTGCTTAATCTCCACAACGGCCCCCACAACGCTAAGGATGCCTGGCCTTAACCCTGGGGGTGCCCAGGAGTGGACGCCTCACAGGGAAAGCCAGGATGGGTTCCACAGCGGTATTCGTACAAGCGCCTTGAGACACTTGCGTGTGAGTAGCGCGCTATACAAGTATCAATTTACATTTACATTTGTGCAGGGGGGGGCCCTCATGTTTTCGTTACGCCAATGAGTATATCATGATTGAGCCTTATGTTTTCTGGTACCCTATTCCAGAGCCATGGAGCTAGACATCAGAATGGTTGGTTGGTAAGAACTTGTTTTTTACATAGCCCTAAATATCACATTTTTTTCATTTCTAAGAACTGTAATAGAACCGTTTTAAAAGCTGTTAGTATTACTCTAGTTAGGGTACTTGACTTACATATCTACCACTCAAAATACTTTCATATTTCGCTATACTAATTCACCACTAATCCTTTATGGGTTCTGGATTAGCGTGCTACTCGCCGTAAAAGCGATTTGATGCCCCGTCAGGGGTAGTAAGCGCTATATAAAGGCAATTACAATTACTCACTTCCCAGAGATGGAAGCCTGAGCCTGCCTGGCCAGGGTTCATAGTCCTGACATTCAAGACACCTTATTTTGTCAGTGACAGGTGTTCAGCTCACTGAGCCACCCTCCAAATTTTTGCTTTTCTGGGTCTGGGTAGCCCAAGGAGGAGACTGAATTTAGCTCTCATTTTTTTTAACCCTGAACTAATTTGCAGTTTCTCCTTCGGTTAGGCTGTGGGTCAAATGGGCAATGTTTTGTGGATGAGACATGACATATTGAAGGTGCTTCTTGTGTCGGTGGGGACCATTAGCGCAGGCTTTGGCTGTTAAGGTTGCTCATCCGGTACCCCTAGTAACTAGGATGAGAAGACTAGGATGAGAAGACAATGTTCTGACCTGGAACTTGGCTTGGGCTGTGCATGTTTGCTGTTCATGAGTCAACAGAAGTCCCCTGGGCCCTTGTTCTTCATTGTATGTATAGTTGTGACTGTTTGAAGTAATTTGCTTTTAGTTTTAGTTTTTATAGCAATTACTAGGATTTATTGTAAACATGTAGTCAAGTATTCCTTTGTGGGCGGGAGACTTGTAGTTAGCCTAAATATATATGGGTTCTACCAATGGAGAGAATGAGATGGGGGTACTTATAAACTGAGAGTGTTATTCTAAACTTAGAGTAAAGTTAGAACCTCATTTGCTATCAAATAGCAGCAGTTGTTTGGCCTGGCCATATGATCCATCAGTGATGCTCTTTTCAACACACGGAGATGCCTTTTTCTACTAAGAGAGTTGGAAGTGGGTTTTTCTAAAGCCATAATTTTAAATTGTGTCAAAAATCTTGGCATGCGGGCGTGGCCCCCTGCCTAGGGAAATGGCCACACAGTAGCGAAGCTCTGTTGCGCAGCTCCCGAAATATCCGTTCAAAACAACATTGTCCCGAGCAAGACCTCCTAAAACTCTCTCTGCTTACCTCTAGCCCAGTGGCTCTCCACTCCGCCGACGGTGAGTTCGAACAGTCGAGTGGAGCCGGTGATTTGAGTCCGGGCCTGGGACGGGCTGGTTGGAGCCTTTGGCGGGGCCTGTGGCTGCAGACTGCCGGCATACGAACCTCCGGCGGCTCGGTGTGTGGCTCCCGCCTGCTGTTTCCCGGTGGGGCCGCCCGGCAGGGCCCATCACACACCAAAGGCCCTGTCGCAGCCGAATTCACTGCAGAAGCGACTGGCAGCAGTGAACACAGCGGGCGCCACCAGGACACTGCCTAGCGCGGTTGTGCCTTTGTCGTGGGCGCATTGTAGGTAGAACCTGTTGCGACATCCACAAGGCCGCATCAGCACTGAGACATTGGGGCACTTACTGAGGCAGCATCGCTATAGCCGTACCAGCCTTGCCGGAGGCACCGTGGTGGGGGGGGGGGGGGGGGGGCGCGGTGAGTGCCTGATGCCGCCGTAAGTAAAGAAACCCATACTGAGTTGGACTATCTTCGGAGGCAGCGTTGGAGTAAGCGGTACTGCGGACTCCTATCGAGGCAACAAGTAAGCAGCCTTCACTACATCTGGCGTATTATTACATGAGACCTCAGCGCTATAATTTACAGACTGCCCAGCACTGTGACAAATACAGCACATGCAGTTCACCCTCAAGGTTGCCCCTGCATCAAGAGAACATTACCCACTGAGGACTTCCTCTCACAGCCTTGTGCTCCCTCTTTGCGCACCTCCATCTCAACAGATGCACAGAACGCAACAGCAGAGTGGTGGACACTGCGGCGCGGTGAGGCCTCCTCTGGGCCATAGCGGTTGCCTGCCAGGGACGTTGACCAGCGGTGAGAAGTACATTGTGGTGACGGTTTGCTCCCGGGGCCCAGAGATCTCTACCTGCTGTGACCACTGGTGTGCTCAACAGTTGGGCACGAGGGGGAGCAACATCACGCCAGTCGCCTTCAATTGATTCAAGGTCACCATCAGGGTCCCACCCTCATTACATACAAGCACTGCACGTATTGAGTGGATGGCTGGGTCACTGCCGACCCCTCCTTCTGCTGGCTGGACCGTGTGTGACCTCGAGCACGCCACCCTCAGCCCCCTCCGGCTGGTGAAACCTGACAGGCTGGACTGGGTGTATCCCATGAGCAGGCGGCAGTGACTAACCAGCTGGAACCGCATTCTTTCTTGCTGCGGCCTACGCATCATTCACTATGGCGAGTGGCCACGGTGGCCGGCAGGCACTCCAGGCAAAACTGAAAAAATTTGCCTGGCAGAAGGGGCAGGATGAGGCACAGTCTACCCCAAAGCAGAAAGTTGACCCACCAGAACCGACATTGCAAGGCATACTGGCAGCCATTACAACTGTGCAAAATTCCCTGAAGAGCCGCATCGATAGTCGCATCGGAGGTCTCCCCGATCAGGGCAGAGATGCGGAAAATGTCTGAGCGTCTCGCTACAGTGGAATCCACCACCCAAAATTTTACGACTGACTCTGATTTCCTCAAGCGCCAGGTGGCTGAACTTCAAGGTAAAGAAGACCTACTAGAGCGCTAACTTGATGACTATGAGGGCTGCATGAGACGCAACAATATCCGTATCATGGGGGTACCTGAACGGGCGGAAGGGCAGGCGGCAGACTTATTCGTAGAACAATTGGTTTTGCGACGCCTCCGGCCTAAGGCCCTATCCAATTATTTCTCTATCGAGAGGGCTCACAGGGTGCAAGCGGAAGACCAAAACCAGGAGCACCACCGGATCCCTATTGGCGTAGGTCTTCAACTATCGGGACTGAGATGTAATATTGCACTTAGCAAGAGTGGCCCACCGGTTACTGTTGATAAAAGCCAAGTCACCTTTTTCCCGGACTTCACGATACGGGTCCAGAGACAGCGTCGTAGTCTCCTAGAGGTGAAATGTGCCCTGCGTGACCAAGAAATTAAATACGCCATGCCCTTCCATGCAAAACTGCGGGTAGTTTCCGAAGGGGAAGCCTGGTTCTTTTCGAGCCCTGAAGACACGTGGGATTGGCTTGAGGGTTGGCGCACAGTTGGGTAGCGGCACAACAAAGGTCGTCGTGGGACCGGGACCCAGGACGGACCGGACCATCATCATGGGTCCCCGAGGGGTGGCGGCACCGCCACGGCAGCCTCGCAAGAACAGCACCATTCCGATAAGGGACATGGCCACGAGACACAGGCTTACATGGTGGACTCCTTGGTGCCTCATTGCCTGAAACGAACACTGTGCCTTCGAACTGTCCTATGGTGATAATCCATGAGCGCATGTTGCTGACATCAGTGGACCCAGAGACGTAACTATATAATTAATTTTGGGTGTTGGGGGTACTTTGAGCAAGTGCTGAGAGACACTTTAGCTTCCTCTCCGGTTATTCATGCTCGAGGATAACGTAAAACGCAAATCATTGAATAAGGGAGTGGGGTTGAATCGTGTCCCCAAACTTGGTTAGGCTGGGGGATAGGCACTCTGCAAAATGGGGGCGGCGGGAGGTTTTTTGCCCGTCATGCAGGGAGGCAGGGAGGGGGGAGGGTGAGACTCTTATTGGGGAGGTGAGTGCATGCTTGTTTTCTTTTTGGGGGGTAGGGGGGCTCGTTGTTGGGGAATGTTCATAACAAGCAAAAGTGTTTCCTATTCGCAACGCTACGGGTCACAGCTTACGTTCACACCACACTGATGTGGTGGCTACAAGGGACACTTGAGTGTGTCTGCACTGGGCCGCCCGCTACAGAGGGGATCACGGTGACTCCTACACAGACACTTTGTGCAGTCATCTATTCGGAACTTCACCAGGGTGAGACAATTGACGTGCTCCACACGGGAATGCACATAGACCTTAAGTTCCTCACGTGGAACGTTAACAGCCTTGGGGAAAAATTAAAAGAGGGATAGTCCTCCAATATCTGAAGATAAAGGCTCCAGATATTATCCTTCTCCAAGAAACACATTTAATTGGCAGCTCCTGGGGAGCCTTGAATAGTTGGGGATGTCGACTGGTTGCAAAAAAAAAAAAAGAAAATCTTGGTATCGAATCGGACTCAACTCTTACTTTGATGTAGATAGAATCTGTTCTGAGATCCTGCACTTTTTAAGCTTTTTTAATTCATTTACTTTTAGATTTTTTTAATTTTTAATTTATTTTCTTTCTCTCACAAATTATCAAATCTTTTCTTGCATTCCAGATCAATTATTGTGATGCACTTTACCTGATTATTGTGATGCACTTTACCTGATTATTGTAATGCACATTACTTGATTATTGTAATGCACTTTACTCTTACCTGGATTAATTACGTATGCCCTTGAAAAACTGCAACCGGTACAGAATTGGTCTGCTAGACCAGCGCTAAGATAAGAGAGGGCACATCAGGTTACAATTGATCTGGTCTCCTTGTGTTGGCTTCCAGTCCAGAGGAGAGGGTTATTTAAATCACTCCACTCAGTTCACAAACCCTTGTATGATACTGGATACACCCCGCTATCACATTGTGATTTTGTGGTACAAACACACTTGACTGTTGTGGGTCCCAAAGTAAGTGGAGAACAAAAATATTGTGAAGGCAAGGTCCTACAGATAAGTATAAATGTACTATTCTTAACTCTACATCTACATTATATTATTCTATATATATATATATATAGATATAATATATATATTGCAGTTATTCATCTGTAAACTTCTATCTCATATCGAAAAGATGAATGCGGACCCAAGGGTCTTCGTGCCAGGTATTTTCTTTATTTAATCACCCTGCATCGCCGCCTCGACGCGTTTCAGCCCCACCTGGGCCTTAATCACATGACGCTTTGCGTATGTTTAACCCATTATTTAACCCTTTAAGTGCTGATGACGGAACCGCTCCGTCATCAGCTGCGGGTGCGCTGTGCTGATGACGGAGCGGTTCCGTCATGGCCCGCTCGCTGCTCATGCGCGACGCGAATTCCACGCCTGCGCTGAGCGTTCTATTGAGCGGGGGGGCCATGACGGAACCGCTCCGTCATAAGCACAGCGCCACCGACGCTGGGGACGGAGCGGTTCCTCACCAGCATGCGGCCGCCGCGCGGCCGCCCCGCCCCCTTAGCACTGCGGCGGAATAGCCGTCGCAGTGAAGGGGTTAAAGTGCTAGTACCAATTCCAAATTACAAGCTGTTGTGTCCACAATGGATAGCGAGGAAATACTCTAAAAAAAAACATGAACATGTTTATACAACAAGTTGATATCGGTACAACTGTGTCTATATTGGTAACACAATCTGAAATCCCAACAATTACTTTACTGCTTAAATGCAAGTAACGGACATACGTATACAAAGTACTATACATAACGGACCAATAAATATAACATTAATGGCATTTAAAATCTATAAAAACATTAAAAAATGTAAAAAAGCTAAAAATGCCAAAATAAATACTATGATAGTGTAAATATTTTACTTGATCCAAAAAATGACAAAAAGTTGGTATGGATTAAAGCAGTGCTGTCAATATTGATCAATATGCGTTTTGAATCTATCAAGATGAAAAAAATCATCAATTGCATAAATGTATACTAAACCCATGGAAAAATATAGCCCAATTGGGCATATCATAACCGCCTGCCTATGGTACACCACTGACCTGTTTAAAAGGAACAAACCATGTTTGTTTGAAGTGCTACCGTGCAAACAAATGTGCCCACTAGTGTAAAAACATCGTAAAAAATAATACATTTGTATTCACATGGAAAATATGACATATTGCATAATCTCATTATTGCACAACAACCCTAAGGCTGAATTCCTATGATCAGTATATTGTATTGAGAAATTACAGTATAAAGGTATCAATAACATAAGAAGTCACAGCATGTAAATTCCTAGAGGCAAGTGTATAAATCCTCACTGGCGTTAACTCCTCCCGGGGACTTTGTATTGAGCTCCAGTATGTACCTTGTTTCCAAAAGTCGGAGAGTGGCTTCACGGTCTCCTCCCCTTCTGAGTGGAGGAACACAATCTATTACGAAGTAATTAAGGTGTACTGGATTACTTCCATGAACCATCTCAAAATGCCTTGCCACTGGGTAGACTTCGTCTTTATTTGTGATGGCTCGTATGTGATGGAGTATCCTTTTATGCACAGGAAGTTTGGTGCTTCCAATATACCTTAACGCACAAGGACACTCCAGCACATACACGGCATAGTCCGTTTTACAATTGAGTTTTTATATATATATTCATATACACATATACTTTAGGAAGGAGAGAGTGTAGAGGAGAGCACCAGGGGATGGATGGGAAGAATGAGGTAGAAACAGCGGGCAGTAGAGAGCCCGGCTGATTTCAACATTTTTCTCAGGGATGCTTATGGGCCTTGTCTGCCCCCCCCCCCCACGCCCTCCCCCCTCACCATGGTAGAGCTAGACGTTGTGTTTTCGCCGGCTGACCATATTTAAATAGCATTCACTACTTGACTGGGTCGCTCAAATATCGTTTTTGCACAAAGAATGCTTTAACACGAAGCCTCAAAACACATTTACAGCCAATTTTCCGGTTGACCAAGGACTGCGCATGTGTGCATATTAGTCAGGCGCTTCGTTAGCGCCATGTCGGTGATTGCTCCTATTAAGTAATAAGGCCATGGCTGGTGGAGCGCTTCTCGCTTTCTTGGTTATATTAATCCCAAAGGCTTTAGTTAGTAAGTGGATGTGTCACGGCCGCCATCCTTAATGCCACACTCTGGCTTCACTAAATGCATCACATTCGCAGGAATCAGCGAGCATGCGCTAAGTGGTAAATTGCTGCCTATTTATGAATGTAGAGCACACCTCCTTGAAGGGGTCTATGAATTCAGCTGAAAAATATGCGAAGTTCAGGTGATACTCCAACTGGTATTGTTTTCGGCAACCATAATTTCAGAATTTAAGGTAAATTTGCTTATGAAGCAACTAATATAGGGCCAGATGCACTAAGGTTTTTTGCATTCGCAAACGGTCAGATTCACAAAATCAGGTCATTTGCGATCCCAAGAAGGCCTTTTGGTATGTAACAAACAAAAATTGTGAATCAGTAACAAGTTACCAAATCGCAACTTAAGCTTGCGGCTACATACTGAATAGATATTTGGAAAAGTAGTGTTTAGGGCATTCTTTCCAAATACTGATTAGGAATGGGATGTATTAATGGTTGCAAAACAATAATATACACAAAAGTAGTGGTAACCCATTCGTAAAAGGGAGGGTTTCCTAAAGCGACCCCTTCCTCTTTGTGAATGTTGACAAAATAATTTTTCCCATGGATCACTGCCTATTCTTAGACATTTTTCTTATACTTTAAAAACAGTTTCAATACATTCTATTTTCCTTTATGGAAAACTGCTTACGTAAAATATTTATAACTTTACTCAAAAGTACTCACAGTTGTGGTGGTTTGCTAACTTAGACAGGCGGCCTTCCCTGTGCAAAGTGTAGTGGCTCATTAATATTTAAGAGGTAGGCCGAATTTCAGTACACAAAGATACGTCAGTTTGAGAACCCACCTATTAGAACATAGCTTGGTTTGCAAAATATTGCACAGGTCGCAAACATAGTAAATACTGCTCGGAAACTGGCTACTATTTTGTGACCAGTTCTTAAAACATCTGTCACATAGTGAGAAAGAAGTGCTATAAAACGTACTGATCACCATGAACGTAATACCACAGATTTCTACCGTAATATCATAATTTAAACATCGTCCAGCTAAAGTGTTATGGCAAAAATATCAAGCACTGCAATGTGATGCATGCAGACACGGATTTACAATTCTTAACTCACATCTATCAGTCTATCTGTCTATCTGTCTATCTATCTATCTATCTATCTATCTATCTATCTATCTATCTATCTATCTATCTATCTATCTATCTATCTATCTATCTATCTATCTATCTATCTATCTATCTATCTATCCATCTATGTATCTATCTTTCGAACCAGTCACCATTGTGTAGTTATAGTTTGCTTAGACTTTCCATAGGAAGAGCATTTTTTGTTTTGCTAATAGCTTTGGTGCCGTTGGTAGAATCGTCAAAAAACTTTCCCCAAACAATTCATCCACTTCAGCTCCTTCTTCAAATATTTTGGGGTGATCCATCAAGAGGGAGCTCAGAAAAATAGATGCGTATCCCAAAACATTATTTCCCCATGCAGTTTCCTTAGGGAATTTTAGACAGTACTAGAGCCAAATCATCTGAATTGAATTACGTCACATTTTGGATAAAGCTAGCCCTTAACAAAAATGTGTACTTTTTGAGATATTGTATAAATCCATTGAGTAGTTTAAGAGAAATTAAGGTTTAAAATGTACATATATTTTGACAGTTGGGCATGAATAAAAAAAATGCAAGCCCCCTGATTTGCTGAGGGTGCTGTTTTGGAGCAAGCATAATGATCGGCTGGCTGCAACATGAACAAAAATGATCCAGCAGCCATTTCTGGACTCTGGAATTGGTCCCCTGTCCTGAAAATGTATTTTTTAAATACCTGATAAGGGGGCATGTAGAGGTACCCTTACCCCTGGCCCTTATGTGTGCGGTGGGGGGGAGGGGGTGTGGCGATCTCATGGGACTCCCAAGGAAGCCCTAAGTGACCAGAAAAATTAAAAACAAAAAAAATCAGAAATGGGTATCTGTGGAGAGTTGGCTGCAAGCAGAGGGGGGGGGGGGGGGTACGGGCGCTGCACCCAACTCCATGTGGTGTATGACTTGGGGTTGGCTGTACTCTAGGGGTTAGATATAGTAATATAATATTACTTTTTGTTAAAATAACCCAAGAAATTCACAGAAAAAAACAAAGGTTAAAGTGACATCATAGTGAGGTGAAAATGCCAGTCGAATCGTAATATTTTAAACTCAAAAAAGTCACTGAAATTCACAAGTTATAGTTTACTGAGCTAACAAAAGATTTTGCCCGCACCATGCTCTGCTTATGACCTCACGGATTGCATCACTCATGATATGTTTAATTACATATTTCGTAACATCACTAATAAAATGTCAAATAACATCATTGACGATATCACAGTCACAGTTCATAGGTTTGTGTAAATTGGAAAAAGTTCAGTCTGGAAAGATCTTTTAGTGTCTTATGTGTATAGACTGGTGTACCAATGGCATTACCGAAGCGGACGACTCGTTACTTCCTTCTGTTACATGCCACGAGCAATCAGCACGTATCAAAGTAGCCCATGCGGCTCTGACGACTTTTCCATTTTACATCTCCTCACCTAGGATTGTGACATAAAGCCCTGAAGAAGTTCATTCTCATGAAACGAAACGTGTTGGCTTGCATTTTGTATATGGACACCTATGAAAAAAAAGGATTGGTTAAAAGACAACTTTAACAGAAACCTTATGATTTCTTGACTCATTTGGCTACCATTCTTTGCAATATCAAGAGGTGCACCACTCCAAAAAATTCAGGTTCTTTATTTATCTGGTGTACCAATGGACCATTCCTTTTTTTGGGATTGGATTGGATTGGATTGGACGATTGGTTGAACATTGTTCTGCCACAGTAAAGTTATTTCTGCATTAGCATCACACCACAGCTAGGTTCAGTAATGTTCACATGTAAGAGTGTGCTTTATTTATGCTTGTTTTAACTGAATGGTTATGTGGTAGATTTGGTTTTGTGCATGGCAGAGCTGTTTGTTGGACACAGTTTGACAACTTTGGTCCTGATTGAGATCTTGTCGGAGGGATTTTTCCGTCACAATGGTAACGGATATCCTATCAACCGAAATATAAATCCCATAGGCTATAATGAGATTTATATTTCGGCTAACGGGATCTCTATCACTATTGTGACAAAGTAACCCATCCGTAAAGATCTAAATCGGACCCTATATTGCTTTGGTACCTAGTTGTACGTATGAGGGTCTAAAGCTTATTTCTAACCGGTTGTCTCTGGCTGAGCATTTGTGGTTGTGTTTGGAATGATGGTGTGTAAGGATATTGTGTCGAAAACTATGGTATGTAAGGATATTGCTGAGTGGAGAGTTCTGGTGAAGACCACATTACGGAACATCAGGCTAGCGTCAGGTGTGTATAGTTCGAACTGTCCTTAAGGTATTGATTGAAAATATATGTGGTGTATCTTTGGTAAAGGGAATTAATGATTTGAAAAATTAACTATACTCTAAACCGAAGTGCGGTAGATGCATGTAGGATGTTCACGTAGAAATTGTGAAGGGGTTATTCAACATCCCTGTGAGGTAGGTGCAAACGGGGCTTTGTCCACAGGGGTGTTTAGACAAAATATTTTGTGGAGAAAAATATTGTGCCAAGAATATCGAGGACAAAACTTTTGTGAGGGTAAGTTTCTATGGGAATGCAACGTTTTACTATACTTAGCTCCACATTTACATACCTTGACGACATATATATCTACAAGGTACGTAGATGTGGAGTTAAGAATTGTAAATCCATACTTACCTATTTGCACTTACCTTCTCGATATTTTGGTCCTCGGCATTTGTGACACAATATTCTGTCCACACAATATTTTTGCCTTCAATAATCTATCAGACATATTGCAGGGGGTGCAATAATTTTTGAGCACCAGTGAAGCCTGTGCCCCGATGCATCCAGGGTTGTATCCCCTTTGACCACTTTCAGGTTAATCGCTAGCGCTGTACAGCCACTGAATACCCCGCAAGAGCGAACGCAGATATCTCAGTTCTGTGTTTGAGCAGCTTACACAGTCCAGCCTTTTCATATTATTCTTGTACTCGCAGCCCCAACGTTTTAACCAGTTTGTTGCGTGCGTCGCCCATTGGCCGTCGCGAGCACTACCCCCTTTAGTGCTGCACACGTCCGTTGTCCGACGCGGCCGTCCCCGCGCACGGAAACGTCCGCACCAGATTCAATGCTGCGCTTAAGGCTTTAATGTGATTGCCAGGACTACCATAATGGAACCATGTACCATTATCAAATCTTGAAAGCCTGGATGTTATGAATTTCTCATGAATGGAGTGGGGAAACTTGAGAGTTCTAATGTTAATGCCCTCTTACTGCTGTTAATGCCTTGACTCACTAATATGTACATCAGCTGGAGAAAGGGCTGAATAATGGTAAGAAAAGGCAAGCAATAATTCCTAAATTCTAGCCTGGTTGGAAACAATGCTGGTAGAATCCATCCCCATGGTATCCCTCAAAACTGGCAGGGACACAGATGTCCTCTCTGTCACTTGTTTTAATAGCACTGCCTGTCCCTCTCACTGAACTTAGAATGAAGGCCACCAAGGCTGGTGATGTAGGGTCACTGACATGATCTGATAGTTCATAGCACTGCATGCGAGGAGCAAGTGATTCTTAGCAAAGGTACTCAATTATTGACTACAGACGCAAACTTTATTAACATCCACCTCACTTCGTAAGAAGCGCAGCATTCTGCCTCTCTCCTGTCAATCCCTTGCGTTAAGTGAGTCTGGAGGGCTGGCAAAGCTTCTTCCCTTCGTGCTGCTAAAGCATGGAATGAGCTCCACGCGAATTGCGTTTAATCTGTACGAGCAAATATTTCACAGAAAATGTAAAACTTGGCTCTTCACAGTAGGGCAGTGAGGTCTTGTATGCTGGGTACATATCATTGAATGCTTGTGTTAGCGCTGCGACCCTCCTCGGAGTAGCCACACACTCTGCAAATACCCCCATTCATTCATTCTCTCACCCACTCCCATTATTGAAACCAGCAACTCACTAAGGGCCCGATGTAGGTAAATCTCATTTACCGACTCTAGAATACCGAATTTTACCGATTCGGTATTCTAGATTCGGTAAATGAGATGTAGGAAATAATTTGGTAATTTTTACCGAATCGGTATGATTCGGTAATTAGTGAATCGGTATTTACCGGTTCGGTAATTGCCATTGATTCCTATGGGCCTTAAGGCCCATAGGAATCAATGTCAATTACCAAATTGGTAAATACCGATTCGGTAAAATTACCGAATTGTCAAGGGGGACAGGGTGTCACTTTGACACCCTGTTGCACCCCTGATTCTGGCTTGTGTGCCACATGGCACAGGTGTACATGCACAGATGTGCATGTACACAGGAATTCGTTATTTACCACCAAATATTATTTCCTGCTAAATAACGAATTCTTAAGGGCCTGTGGCACTGTTTTCAGTGCCACCTACATCTAGATTTACCGTTTCGATAACTTTACCGATTCGGTATTTTACCGAATTGGTAAATTTACCGAATCGGTAAATGTACCGATTCTGTAAATTTTAGGCCCACTACATATCAAAAACCAAATACCGGTCAGTAACGGCCGAAATCGGCCGATACCGACCGGTATTTGGTGTCCTACATCTGTCCCTAGCTTCCATATGGTCTCAGTAGAGGCCATTCAGTTGCATAGCTAACGGGGGTAGGGAGGCAGTCCGCCCCGGGCGGCAGAGTTTTTGGGTGCTGGGAGATGACCAAGTTGTGTCTGCCGACTACTACCATCCCCCCACGACCGAGAACAAGTTGTCTGTCGGCCACCAGAAACCTTTTCCCAGAACAAGTCGGCCGTAGGTCTAGCTACGCCGGTGAGGCCGTTCCACCTACCGAGCTGTCTTTACTTATAAGCACCTTTAGTTTCATTGTCTTCTGAACTGGGTGAGGGAGGGCCACCGTGAACAGGAGAGCATGTTGGGAACCGTGCTATTGTGGGTGCTGTTTTTGGTATTAAGCATATTGTGACTATTAATTGCATCAGTTGACATGACTAGGCCTTATTAGGCTTCAGCATTTAATAGAATGTTTATTTGTTTGCATCAGATCTGCACCTTCTTGTTTTAATTCTGTTTCAATAAATCATTTAAATTCAGCTTTAAATGCATGTACCAGATAATGTTTCATTGCCTCCCCAGGAAAGGATACTCTGATCTTGCAACTTTGTAAGGCTACTCTGCTGTGCCGCCGTTAACATGTCAATGTTATTTATGTGTTAATGCAGTTCATTGTCTTTCTTTTGTGCATTACATTAATATTCATTCTGCTACAAATTATGTGCACTATAAGCCAATGCAAGTAGGTGCGGTTTCAAAATAATAATGTGATTGGTGTTGTGCAAGTAACATTTCTGTGCTGCAGCTTTATGTAATATTGTGCTATAAAAATTGTGTGCTTTCTTTGTCTAAAGCTTTGTTAAATATGTGCTTTTTGGGGACCAGAGCAGTAAGGGCTGGCAAGAATAATTTTACACAGTAGCAGATAGTAATATTAACGTATCGTGGGGTGCAATGGCACCAAACTCACCATACATGCGTCTCCCCCGGTGCGGCTCAGTACTATGGAGACTGTAATATTGTGAAAATCAACAGCTCCTTAGAAATTCAAATCTCAATTTGTGTTTTAAACCTCGCCTGCTTCTCTGAATTCCATGCCTCATTTGCTAACACTCTCAACAACTGTACGTACATTAGGACATAGATAAATAGGTCTTGTTGCCAGCAAAGTGGCAGCGTAACCTTCTCACTTCATTTGTTTTAGGATATGATACACCAGTAGCAAATATGTCCGCTGATAAGTTGAGAGAGGAAGGGTTATGCTACAGTTAGAGGGAATAATAAAAACTATGAATAGCATATTTACTATCTTCATTTAGCCATATACTACCGGTTCAAAAATAGTGAAGTCGAGACTCATATGCTACAAACATTCATTCATACAAATTTAGAAATCTCAAGAAATGCCCTGATTTCTTTTATCTTACCATCTTAGTTTTCAGTTGGGCATCCTGTCTACCCTGCTAGTCATTTCAATACTCAGATAAATGTATCTGATTGCTTGCTGGGCAATTGATTAGTCCTCATGTCAGACAATATCCTGCTTTAGCTTTACGATGTCAGAGCACCGCTGGACCAATTGCCCTGGGTGAAGGTGACACACAGGAGGATGAGATATCAGCAATTGTACACTTGGTTACTATCTGTATTCATGACTGCAAGGCAAGTAGGAGGTGGAATGGTAAAGGGCTCTGAGCCAGTCAAAGCGTTTTCCCCCTGAGCCAATCACGATGCTGCAATGCAGCAGTGTGATTGGTCTGAGCGGCTTGGTCCGGCACTTAACCAGGGACTGTGAACCTGGGCATGTTCCCAACCCAGGCTGAAATACAGCCTTCGTGGAGAACATGCAAAGTGCACATGACTGTTTGGGTGGCCCAAGACAGACGGCTAAACTGATACAGTACATATCACTCCCGTGGGTGCCTGTTATCCCCCTGGACCCCTCCCCCCAAGACTCTGGGTCACATAATAAAATTATAATAAATCGCAGTTTATTATCGTTTTTTTTTTTTTAATTTGGGTTGCTGGAAGGGGTGGGTGATGCTCCTCAGCCCTAACGGAGGAGCCGCCGCTGGTGCACACATAGAAGAATGAGAGGAGGGAGAAAGCAGAGGAAGAGACCGAATAGGAAATTATCAGGTTTCATTGGATGAAAACAGCCCTGTTGTTATGAGGATGCAAGCTTTATTTCTGATCACAAATACCTGGCAATCAAAGATACAACCTCAAATGCTACATATGTATGTCTTTTGTAATATTATGCGCCAGTCCACTAACCATCCATCATGTCACCCTTGCCACCTGTCACCTCCAATGGTATTGTCTAAATATTGTTCAATATGGTTGGCTTCATGGGAGCTACAAGCGGTTAAAATGTGAACTAAACTTAAAGTCATTGTGAACCGGGGACCCCCGAAATATATCTTTCCTGGGCCCCAAAAACCCATAAGATGGCACTGATTTAATTGATGCTCAGCTGTGGGGTCAGGATCCTTCATACCACAGCATTGATTAGAAGTATTGTATAGCAAAGAGGCAATATCAGCGAGTCCCTGCAAGTCATGAGCTTGCTCTGGTGTGATGTTTCCTGGTATGAAGCGGAAGGAATTGGTGGTTCACTCTTTTATAGGGAAAGGTTTATATCACCAAGGTTCAAAGTGCACTTGCATGTAGAGGATGGCTTTGGGGAACAAATTATTTTTTTTTACAACACTTAGCGGCCGCTTCTGTCTCTCTTCACTTGTTGCAGAAGAGTCCGGAAGCACACAGGCTCCCCATAGCCAATCAAAACGCTGCAATACAGCATTGTGACTGGTCTGAACGCCGTGGTGTGGCACTCAGATGGGGACTGGGGGCCTGGGCATGTTCCCCATCAGACCGTGTTATGTAGCCTGGTGGGGAACATGCAAAGTGCGCATGACGGTTCAGCCGGCCTGAGAGCGCCGGTCAAGTAGTCATGCGCACTTAGGGCCAGATGTAGGTAATTCCTATTTACCGACTCTTAAATACCGAATTTTACCGATTCGGTATTTAAGAGTCGGTAAATAGGAAGGGGGGAGATGTAGGTAATTCGAATTTAAGAATTACCGAATTGGTAGGATTTGGTATTTACCGATTCGGTAAATACCGAATCGGTATTGTCCATTGATTTCTATGGGCCATGAAGCCCAAAGGAATCAATGGGCAATACCGATTCGATATTTACCAAATCGGTAAATATACCGATTCTGTATTTTACCGATTCTGTAAATTTACTGATTCGGTACATTTACAGAATCGGTAAAATATAGGCCCCTACATCTGAAAACCCTAATACCGGTCGGTAACGGCCGAATTCGGCCGTTACCGACCGGTATTAGGGCTCCAACATCTGGCCCCTAGTGTGCACTGGTTAGTCCACTCCTTACCCTGAGCCACCAGCCCCACCCCGCCCTAACCCAACCCTGCAGCAACAAAAAATGATAATAACCTTGATAATATCATTTTATCTTTCCCTTTCCCTCTGCTCTGAGAGCAGTGGGGCGGCGTTCCTCCACCTGAGCTGAGGAGCCGCCACTGCAATTGTCTATGCAAAGGGCCTGATTTTTTCCTTTGGTCAATTGGAGCATGAAATGCTAAAATCTGTACATTTTGTTGCTACATTTATACACTTTTTCTAATACAAGTTAATGGAAGCAGGTCACGTGACGACAGAGAAAGCTAAGCTCGTCCAGTGGGGATAATACAAGAATGTCTTCGCCAGCAGGAGCTTTCTCCACTTTGTAAAATCATCACTTTGCTGCCAGCTTCAGAGCCAGGCTGCACTCACCAGAACGCTTCATCTAAAATGTGCAGTATGCAATACAGGATAACACAATGGAAACTCATTTAAAATGCATTTAATTGTGCAATAGTGCTAAGGCTTGAGTGGGTTTCAAGCAGGTACAAAACCGATATTGTGACTGATTAATAAAATCTTGCAGCACAATTTATGGCACATTTGGATTTGCATTAGCGATCTTTAAGGCCTACATGTAAGTGAATTCACAGTCTGACTTCTGGTTCAGTGGCAATCTCTCTGCCTGCAAGGGCTCTCAGAGAGCACACCTGAGGGGGCGGTGTGGGGGCAGCAGTGAATGGGACTGGAAGTGAATAACCGAATTTGACAAACCTACACTTCTGTGACAACCTTCTGATTTGCATGACTGATTGAAAGGGGCTAATTAATGGCACCAGCTTCCCCCAGGGAGGTGCAAGATATGGCTGGGCTGTCACTGGGCGCATGGGGGACTGGAGGAGGCAGGCCAGCTCGCTGCAAATGCTCTCTAGAGGCATAGAAGCACAAACTCTCTCTCTCGCTCACTCTCTTTCTATCTGCCTTTCTCTCTCTCTCTCTTTTTCTCTCCGTCTCTACCTCTTCTCTCTCTCTCTCGTTTGCACTCGTTCTTTGTCTCTCTCCCTCTCTATCTTTTTCTCTCTGTCTCTGTCTGTCTTTCTCTCTCTCTCTCTCTCTCTCTCTCTCTCTCTCTCTCTCTCTCTCTCTCTCTCTCTCTCTCTATCTCTGCCTCTTTCTCTCTGACTTTGTATCTCTCCTTCTCTCTCTCTCTCTTTCCCCATCTCCCCTCTCTCTCTTTCCCCATCTCCCCTCTCTCTCTCTCTCTCTCTCTCTCTCTCTCTCTCTCTCGCTCTCTCTCACTTTCTCTCTCTTTTTTCTCCATTTCTTTCTTTCACCCTATCTCTCTCTCTTGCTCTCTTTCTCTCTGACTCTGTATCTCTCCTTCTATTTCTCTCCATCTCTCTCTCTCTCTCTCATGGTCTCTGTATCTCTGTCTCTCTCTCGCTCTCTCTCTTTTTCTCTCTGTGTATCTCACTCTTTCTCTCTCTCTCTTTCTCTATGTATCTCTCACTCTCTCTCTTTCTCTCTTTCTCTCTCTGTATCTCTTTATGTCTCTATATTTCTCTTGCTGTCTTTCACTTCCTCTTTCTCTTTTTCTGTATCTCTCTCTCTCCCCCTTGCTCTCTCTTTTTTCTGTTTCTCTCTCTACCCTTCTCTCTGCCTTTCCCTCTCTCTTTCTCGCTCCCTGTATATCTCTTTCTCTTCCTCTATCTCTTTGTTCTGTATCTCTCTCTCCCTTCCCCTCTCTCTCTTTTTTCTGTATAAATAAAAAAAATCATAAATACGGTATTTGTAAAGAGCAAACTACTCACCCTTACGGGTCTCAGGGCGCTGGGGGCCATCGTGGAAATTAAGTGAGCTAATGCCCAGAGTCACATGGTGCTGATCTGAGCTGCCGCCGGAGATCGAACCGTGAGCCCTGTACTCCAAAGTCAGCTGCCCCGGCCCCTGCACCACACCTCTCCACTATCTCTCTCTCTCTTTCTCTCTCGCTCTCTCTTTCTCGCTCTCGCTTTCTCGCTCTCTGTATATCTTTCGCTTCCTGTATCTCTTTGCTCTGTATCTCTCTCTCCCTTCCTCTCTCTCTCTTTTTTCTGTATCTCTCTCTCTTTGTCCTCCCCTCTCCCTTCCTCTCTTTTTCCTGTATATCTCTCTCTCCCTTTCTCTGTCTCTTTCACTCTTTCTGTCTGTATATCTCTCTCTGTCTCTCCCTCTCTTTTTTCTGCCTCTCTCTCTCTCTTTCCTGCCTCTCCCTCTCTTTTTTCTGCCTCTCTCTCTCTCTTTTCTGCCTCTCTCTCTCTCTGTCTCCCCTCCCCCTTCAGTGGAGTGCTTTTAAACTGCTGTAGTGAAAGCTAACAGTTCAAACTGCACTGAACTGCCGACCCAATGCAGTATCCACAACCCCCCATTTTAAATGGCTGAAAAATCATAGTTTTTCAGGCATTTTTGAGTGAGCCCTCAGGAACGTTTTCAATTTTTTTCATTGGTTTCACACATTCAACTCCTTAACAATGCCCAATTTCACACATTTAGTAAAGAGTTCCAGGCTTGACTAAACTATGTGAACCTGGGCAACTTTTCATAGTGCCCCACACACCTTCCTGGCCAGCATTGGTATAATCAGATGTAGTCTTAAGGTTAGAGCTGTAGAGCTCGAAGCTGGGGAAACGGGTTCGAGTCTCGGCAACGACGCTCAACATCCTGTGATTCTGGGCAAATCACTTAATCTTCCCGTGCCTAACAAAAATGAATGTGTCCGTATGTAACGAAACTGTTGCTCATGTAAATCGCTCTAATACCCGATGTCTCGGGTCTGGTTTGCGCTATATAAAACTCTTAAAAAAAAAAAAACAATAACCTTATGGTCAGCCGAAGTGTAAAACATTTCTGGAAGGAAATGCTTAAATCGACTTAAAGCTCAGTGTTCCAGAGAAGGTCCTGGTCTCCTTCCCTTTCAAAGTGAAAAACTAGTAACCCCATATATGTCTTCAGTAGGCCTGGGCGGAGGTCGCGGAGTTCCAAGTTCCGCTCTACGGAACTCCGTGAAGTGCCTCAGAAAATCTGACGAGCTACTAGGAGTTCCACAAGTGGTGGAGCGCGTTCCGTTGCGCCATTCATGCTCATTTGTAGCGCTTGGAACCATGCACATAGCAAGATGTTCTACTTGAGCGGCAGATTCCTCAACGCGAGTGGTGGCGGCCCTCAGTGAATGCCCGCATTAAGATATCTCGCTGGGATGTGGTTTGGAGTAAGATTTTCATCTCTCGCTCTTTCCAACTCATCATTGGTGAAGGAAAGTTAATGAGAATACTCCACTGCGCCAAGCGGAGCAGATTTTTTCAGAACTCTGAACACTACACGGAGTGGGAAAAGCTCTGCAAACTCAGCGAGCGGAATTCAATACCCAGGCCAAGTCTTCAGGCTTCGTGTAGACAACGACCCACAGCATCTGAGCTTGGGCAAGGATTAGAACAAGAAGTCTAAGGGTTTCCACGGCCATTTTCATTTTTACCACAACTATTCCTGGTTCAGGAGACTTCTCAAATTAAGAAATGTATGTCAGCAATGAAGTGTGTAGAAGCATCATTTCAGCTATTTTATCCATACCAGCACCCAGGAGTGCCAAGTGTGTCGACCTAGCACCTAGAAGCAGCAAAAGCGATGTATGGCACTTTGAAAAACTCTGTCATAATTACATTCATAAATAAATTCCTGTATACTAAATGTTGTACGGCCATTTTATGGTCTGGCTTGACAATGCAGCTGTTGCCAGACAATTATGTGAATATCACTAGAAAGGGGCATTGGCTCCGCCCACATGATGGGGATCAGGAGTACATGTTTTGATTAGGCAGAAGTTGTGTGCTTCCACAAAAAAGTGCTTGCCCTTCAGCAGCTGTGATCATTTTGTGTATTTATCCAGCTGGCTGAGCTTGAACTTTCAGGGGCACACACATGGCATTATAATGTTGTAAAAATGTCATAGATGAGTAGATACTCTCTGGTCTTTTTTCTGGCAGTGGCACAGATGGGAGAGGGCAGTCATTAATCTACAGGGATTTTTAAGTCTGGCTTGACAGTGCAACTATCCCCTACCCGTTAACCTAAATCAATATTATTTTTTTTGTTCTTTACTTACACACAAATACATATGTTACTTACTTGTAATGCTACACATTATCTTACAGCATCCCTTTAAAGCCAGACCTAAGAACTGTAGCCCTTCGTTCTCTCCGTCACATCCGACTGCCTGTCGATAGCCCCGCCCCCCATGGGAGGGACACCGTCAAGGGTCCAACAGAGTTAATTATTTTCCAGCCAAGTGTCTTGACCCACGTTTTCGAAGCAGGACGCAGTCCCCGAGGGACAAGCCATCATGGTGGGACATTAACCCGATCAATGGTCCCTCAGGAGCCCCCAGTGCTCGCTGAGAATAATGGGAAGAAAGACCCCCTCCTCTCTCAAAGACCCCCAACCCTAGATTTATGTCTGACGTCTTAGTATAGGATTTGTTTTTCTTGATTGAGTTTCACAGCTGACAATTAATCAAATTGCACCTCGGAATCGCCATCTCTCCCCCCCCCACACACACACATCAACATGCCTGGGAGAGAGAGGTGTGAATGGCTCTTTGTAGGACGTCATTTCAGAAAGTGGTCTGCAACTCAAGTCTGCCCTACTGCAGTGCAGCTGGCACCGGTGTACACTACACTGGCCAGACCACTGCAGAACATGTACCCTACTTGGTCCCTATCTTTGTAGAGCTTGTACCTCGGTACCCTTCTCTGCACATACCATGCACAGCTTGTACACTACACTGCCCAGACCACTGCAGAACATGTACCTGTGTACCCTACTTTGACCCTGTCATTGTCGTGCTTGTACCTGGGTACACTACACTACCCAGACCGCTTCAGAACATGTACCCGTGTACCCTACTCTGACCCTGTCATTGTCGTGCTTGTACCTGGGTACATTACACTGCCCAGACCGCTTCAGAACATGTACCCGTGTACCCTACTCTGACCCTGTCATTGTCGTGCTTGTACCTGGGTACACTACACGGCCCAGACCGCTTCAGAACATATACCCGTGTACCCTACTCTGACCCTGTCATTGTCGTGCTTGTTCATGGGTCCCCTTCTCTGCCCTACCGCTGCAGAGCTAGCACCGGTGTACAATACATGGCCCAGACCACTGCAGAACATGTACCCTACTCTGACCCTATCATTGTAGAGCTTGTACCTAGGCACCCTTCTTTGCCCATGCCACTGCAGAGTGAATAAAGGTGTACACTACACTGCCCAGACCACTGCCTAACGTGGACCCTACTCTTACCCTATCATTGTAGAGCTTGTACCTGGGTGCCCTACTGTGCCACTATCTCTGCAGAACTATCACCGGTTTACACTACACTGCCCAGACTACTGCATAACATGTTCACTTGTACCCTACTCTGCCCCGATCATTGTAGTGCTTGTACCTAGGCACCCTTCTCTGCCCATACCACTGCGGAGTTAGTATAGGTGTACACTACACTGCCCAGACTACTGCAGAACATGTACCTGTGTACCCTACTCTGACCCTGTCATTGTCGTGCTTGTACCTGGGTACACTACACGGCCCAGACCGCTTCAGATCATATACTTGTGTACCCTACTCTGACCCTGTCATTGTAGTGCTTGTTCATGGGTCCCCTTCTCTGCCCTACCGCTGCAGAGCTAGCACGGGTGTACACTACACGGCCCTGACCCCTGCAGAACGTGTACCCTACTCTGACCCTATCATTGTAGAGCTTGTACCTAGGCACCCTTCTTTACCCATGCCACTGCAGAGTGAATAAAGGTGTACACTACACTGCCCAGACCACTGCCTAACGTGGACCCTACTCTTCCCCTATCATTGTAGAGCTTGTACCTGGGTGCCCTACTGTGCCACTACCTCTGCAGAACTATAACCGGTTTACACTACACTGCCCAGACCACTGCATAACATGTACACTTGTACCCTATCTGCCCCGATCATTGTAGTGCCTGTGCCTAGGCACCCTTCTCTGCCCATACCACTGCAGAGTTAGTATAGGTGTACACTACACTGCCCAGACTACTGCCGAACATGTACCCTACTCTGACCCTATCATTTTAGAGCTTGCACCTGGGTACCCTAATGGGCCCATACCTTTGCAGAGCTTGCATCCGAGTGCCCTACTCTGCTACTGCCATTGAAGAGCTTGTACCCGAGTACCCTACTCTCCCACTACCATTGCAGAGCTTGTACCTGAGTACCCTACTCTACCACTACCATTGCAGAGCTTGTACCGGAGGACCCTACTCTCCCACTACCATTGCAGAGCTTGTACCTGAGTACCCTACTCTACCATTACCATTGCAGAGCTTGTACCCGAGTACCCTACTCTACCACTACCATTGCAGAGCTTGTACCCAAGCACCCTACTCTCCCACTACCATTGCAGAGCTTGTACCCGAGTACCCTACTCTACCACTACCATTGCAGAGCTTGTACTGGAGGACCATACTCTCCCACTACCATTGCAGAGCTTGTACCCGAGTACCCTACTCTACCACTACCATTGTAGAGCTTGTACCAGAGTACCCTACTCTACCACTACCATTGCAGAGCTTGTACCCGAGTACCCTACTCTACCACTACCATTGCAGAGCTTGTACCCGAGTACCCTACTCTACCACTACCATTGCAGTGCTTGTACCGGAGGACCCTACTCTCCCACTACCATTGCAGAGCTTGTACCTGAGTACCCTACTCTACCACTACCATTGCAGAGCTTGTACCCGAGTACCCTACTCTACCACTACCATTGCAGTGCTTGTACCCGAGTACCCTACTCTACCACTACCATTGCAGAGCTTGTACCCGAGTACCCTACTCTACCACTACCATTGCAGAGCTTGTACCTGAGTACCCTACTCTCCCACTACCATTGCAGAGCTTGTACCTGAGTACCCTACTCTACCACTACCATTGCAGAGCTTGTACCCGAGTACCCTACTCTACCACTACCATTGCAGAGCTTGTACCCGAGTACCCTACTCTACCACTACCATTGCAGAGCTTGTACCTGAGTTCCCTACTCTACCACTACCATTGTAGAGCTTGTACCCGAGTACCCTACTCTACCACTACCATTGCAGAGCTTGTACCTGAGTACCCTACTCTACCACTACCATTGCAGAGCCTGTACTTTGTGCCCTACTCAGCTGTACAATAGCATAGCTTGTACCTGCAGTCCTCCCAATGCATCATTCTATTGCAGGTACCTGTGTACCCTACTCTGCCTACACATTGGTAGGACTTTTGCCCATGTAGCCTACTCATGCTGTTTCCTTCCAGAGCTTGTATATTTATACACTGCTCAGCCATTAGCATTGTAGAAACTTGTACCCTATCTTTGGCATCTAAAGAATTCTAATTCAAGCCCCTCTTTAATGATAAAGTCGGATTTTAAGTAGGGGTGCGCGGAGCACGCAGAGTTTCACTCAGCGGGAATCTGCGAAATTCCGCAGAGATACATAAAAACGCTGCGAGATTCCATTGAGTTCTGCCAAAGTACAGAAAATGTGCAGCTTATGCTGTCCGCGCTGAAATGTATCGCTGGTAGAGCGAACAGTGCTGAAAGATCAGCGAGAACGGTACCATGCGTTGAGGAAGAGCACACGCCCATTCAAGTTCATGTTGCTGCCATTCAAGTAAAAAATCTACTTGCGCAGGAGCAAATCTGCTCAAAATGCAGCCCTGTGACCACAGTGGTCTGCATTAGAAAATTGTGCTAGAAGATGCCAAATCTCAATCGTCCCACCAGCTCACATTTTTACGCAAGGGCCTGTGGCCATCCCAGTTGATTTTGCTGCCGCACGAGTAGAAAATCAAATGAAGCAGATCTACTAGAGCAGCAGCCCTTTGACTGTGACCGGTTGTAACCACCAGTGTTAGAAAATCATGCTGGGGATGCCAAATCTCACTTGTGCTTGCCAGCTTGCACTTTCTGAAGCCTCGCAGTAGAAATTCTGCCACACTGCATTTGGAGGAATTTGGCTAGAGCTCTGCGTTAAAGAGTAAAGTGGAGTGATCACAATTCCGCCAATTCCACAGGTGGAATGAAACATTCCATCCACCCCTAATTTTAAGTCACAGTTCTGAAAATGCCACCTTTAGACAGGGAGGACCTGGCTTGGCAGTTCGGCTGGACTGTTCCCATGGGGAACATGGTCAAGACTGATTTGCATATGGCTTAGTCTAACTCCAAACCAGGGTGGCATGGCAAGCAAAAGAACGATGTATTTAAACCAGATCTTTTGACTAGGGATAAATGCATGATTTACTCCTCATTCCGTCCATCACTTGTTCATGTAGCACTTTTTGCCCTAGGTGGGATGGGTATGCCCAGATGTGGGTATCTTGTCCACTGTTCCACTGGATTCAAGCAAGCCTGGCTGATGAGTGGTAATACTCTGAAACTGGTCCTAGGATGCGTGTTTCCAGTCCAGGGAGGACCTGGCTTGGCAGTTCAGGCTAGGCTGTTCCATGGGGAAGAGGGTAAGACTGATTTGCATATGGCTGGGTCCAAAC
The DNA here is from genome assembly GCF_964263255.1 of Lissotriton vulgaris. Taxonomy (NCBI): domain Eukaryota; kingdom Metazoa; phylum Chordata; class Amphibia; order Caudata; family Salamandridae; genus Lissotriton; species Lissotriton vulgaris. The sequence continues at coordinate 1,078,058,816 of NC_141699.1, read as the reverse complement.
TGGGGTGGTGTGGTGACAAAAGAACAATGGATTTAACCCAAATCCTTTGACTTGGGGGTGAATGTGTGATTTACTCAGCATTCCGTACATCATTTGTTTGCGTAGAACATTTATTTTTTTTAATGTATTTTATTAAATAAAAACAGTTGCATCGTCAGCAATAATCACATTCACAAATGAGTTCGAGCATTATACCATAAGCAAGTACTTGTTGCATCTGACAGTAGGTTACATGACCATTCTCAAGACAGGCCACATATCATACATTTTCTATCGAAATAGACAATTCTTTCTACACGTTGCATCATTACGCCTCTAAGAAAAACAGTTGCATTGCGTAGAACATTTAGAAAGTTTGCATTTTCTTGATCTAACCATTTGGTGCCTGCAGCCTACGTCATGAGTCATATGACTAGATGTAGCTTGCATTTGGTCTTTTTATATTTCTACCACCAGTCTGTGAGAGAAAGGTGAATTAGGTGTTGGCAGAATGGGCCATCTCTGAATTGATTATGTGGAGGAACTATCACTTACCACACTTGGACATCACAAAGGCACTCACAAAGGGTTTTACACCACTATTGTCCCACCATGACCAACTGGAGCCGAGGCAGGGGGGAAAGAAATTTCAAATGCTTTTGGGGTGGAAACCTCTGAAAACGTCTCGTAGTTCAAAGTTTTATATATATCAGACCTTCAGACCCAACTCGTCAGTACACTCTTGGAACTGTGGATACTACAGATGAAGGACACCCTGCTGCCCTTCTGCTTGAGGCCTGTCCTGCTTGCTGAAAAGGAAGACTGGACCTGCACCCTTCATCCCAGACTGAAGTGACTCCAAGAGTCAGCTGACTGGCCTTCTGTTCTGAGCTACAGGAACATAACAAGCTCCAGAGGCCTCCCTGCATCTGCTCAGCTGACCGTCTGGTCCTGGTCCTTCAACTGAAACTGCCCGAGACCTGCAGGCCTCTGCTCGAGAAAACTGGGTTGGCTAAGTGAGCTAAAGAACGATGATAGATTCAACCCAGATCTGTGACTGGGGGTGAGTGTCTGAAAAGTTTCAACCCCGTCCATCATCTCCTTGTGTTTGCTTTGTTCACCCTAAGTTGGCAGGGTATGCCCAGACGTGGATCCCTTGCTCACTGCGCCACTAGATTCAAGCCAGCCTGGCTGATGAGGGTTGTACCCCGAACCCGGTCCCATGATGCTTGTTTTTGGTCCAGGGAATACCTGGCTTGGCAGTTCGGGCTGGACTGTTCCCATGAGAAACAGAGTCAAGACTTATTTGCATATGGCTGGGTCTGAACTAAGGGTGGGCGTAGATTGCGTAGCCGCACTCCGCGGAGCTACGCGAAGTTGCACTTGCACTTCGCGAACTACGCGTAGCTCCGCGAACTTGCGTAGTAGCTTGCTCGACCCGTTCGCGAGCTGATTTTCGTCTTCCGGAGCGCTGTGCGTGTGTTTGGGGCGCTGCCTGCATGCTCGGGATGTGTAGCGTGCGAAGTTACCCATGAGGGTTGTCCCCCCCCGCTCGCGTCCCCTTATTTCCGGTTCCGGGTCACTACTAACGTGTTTGCGAGTTATTCTGTGCCAGATTGCAGTTTCTGCGTGTTCGGCAACTCGATCTTACCGACAAGCATCCTCGCGCGTCCTAATGACGTTATCGCGCATACAAATTACGTTATCGCGTTCGCACAGTCGCGCGGGATCGTGCGGTAGGGTTTACAAACATCGTGGCACACTCGACCGGGACAAAGCGAACGCAGGGTAAGGTAAGACATTGCAGCGCACGCGAAAATGCTATTGAGCGCGCGAGAACTATTGCCGCGCACGCGAAAATGCTATTGAGCGCGCGAGAACTACGCTACGCAGCAGATTGCGGAGTATTCGACAACTACGCATTCTCCGCGGAGCGCGGAGTTGCCGAAACTCCGCAAACTCCGCGAACGGAGCGTAGTTCTTCGCCCAGGGTTAGTCTGAACTGGGGTGGCGAAGTGAGCAAAAGAACTATAATGGATTCAGCCCAGATCTGTGACTGGGGTGAGTGTCTGAAAGGTTTCAGCACTCCGTCCATTATCTCCTTGTATTTGCAAGAGTTTTTGACCCCCCAAGTGGTGCCCCTCAGATCCTGGACCCTTTGTGCAGTATCACTGAAATAGGTGGCCGGGGGGGGAAGGGTGCACATCTTAAGTATCAACACAGTTCCATATTTCTTAATCAACATATATCATCAAGTAACGGGTACTCAAGAAGGGAGAAGAGTTACCACTTCCTCTGCTGGATCAGGCCCAGTCATAAGCTAAAGAACTCCAAGCACTCCTAAAATAACTAAACGTTGAGTTTCATTCATCAAAGGAATGAACTACCATATATTTGTGGATTCTGACCACACAACCTCGTAGAACCACCAGACTAGCCCTGGTGAAGCCTGCTGCTAAATCTACAGCAAAGACGAAACATGTGTTGGCAGAAAATTGGAAAATCCTTTGAGAGGAATAAAGACTGTTATTGATAACACACAACAGAACTCATTGTTGATAGGCTTTCGGAGTGCTTGGAGCTCTTATCTTATGCCTTTGTGTGGTGTCAGTTGAGCTCATCCTTTGAAGAAAGGACAAATCCTGAAATTTTGGGCACTTCACGACCGTTAATGGGCCTGTTTGCACCAATATCATTCTACCCACGGCAACGCCAACAAGAAGTTCCGGTAAACCAGACTCTTCGCACTACAGCGGCCATCAGCAACACGAGAGCTGCACTTCACGCCACAGCATCAACAGCCACAGTGACCACCAATGCTAAGGTCCAACAGTGACCAGCCGTGATGGCCGACAGCGCCTTCACAGTACAGCAACAACCGTCTGCAATGCCTGGCCTGCTCTTCGCGCTAAGCAACTATCTGCGGACATCCTGTTCCTTGTGGCCTCCTCCTCCGAGAACTGGACTCTTTGCACTAGGCTTTTGAAGGTAACTCTACCAGTGGGACTAACCTGGTTCCTGTATCCGACCTGCACTCCATCGCCGTCGGCCTGAACTTGTGACTTTCACCCGGTCTTGCACAACCAGCATCTGGATACCCTCACAGTTGACAAGAAGTGCTCTACAAATCTAATGATTGCTTGACTGACTAGATAACCGCGAGTGGCGCTTTCTGCTCTTAGATGCTATACTTACCCTAAATCTTAAAAATTGCATACCTCTAATTCCACTGATTGGATATTTGTCATTCTGGTGCCAAATAATGTATTAAACTTGACTCTGATTTACTAAATTGGTGTAGGATTTTGTTGATGTTGTGTTTTCACTTCATTAGTGCTGCAAATATACTTTACACATCACCTCCAAGTTACACCTGGCTACTTCTGTGCCTAATCTACCAGAGGGTTGAGCACAGGTTATTTTGGGGTTGGCTTGTGATTCACCTGGACCAGAATTGTCGTTGCTGCTCGAATAGGGTTTCACCCCCCTCAACCAGTAACCCAATTGCAGGCCATTTACCTCTGTACACCACTCCTCCATGTCATTGGATAGTATGGTCCTTAGCATCCCATGCCATTGCGGAGGAAGGACATGGTCACACCACCATATCAGTTATTTGCTGGGCCTCGCCCACATCGTTAGACATCAGGTACCAGGGACTCTGCCTCTTTTGTTGCTGGGCAGGCCACTGGGACATGGGAGAGTGTGATTCTGGGGCTCTTCAAATGATTTTCTTTCCTGTTCTTCAGGACTCTGCCCCTGGTCTTGTGGCTCGGTGGACTAACGCCTCCACTGTAGGGGCCTGTGTTTGACCTCATGGTCACAGGTTTAAACTCTGCCGTATCCACTCAGCCTTTCATCTTTCTGAGGTCAATAAAATGAGTACTGTTGAGTTGGGTAACAATAAACATCCGTTATTCAGTACCAGGATACCCTTCTGGGCGAACGTGCGCTTTACAAATACACATATTATTTTATGTTATAACTGCAGGGTAAGGAGGCGTAGTTCGCTATTACTATGGCAGGCATTGGACCCTTCCCTTGACATTACAGAGTGCCACCTCCGGGCTCCGCCCTTACACTGGACTTACAAAGTGGGTATCTCACAGTGAAAATAATCCTCATTCCCACAGCCTCGTCAAGTGCCTTCAATCTAGAACAATAGCCTTTAATAAAAAAGCTCCACATCTCGGTGCATAGATCCTTCTCAGCTGAAAGTTTTACTACATTCAATTGAATGTTTATAAACCTGTCTAATTTAACATGTACACGTAGTTTTTACTACATTCTGAGGGAGGATCCACTCCTTGCTTTGCAGAAACTGAAGTTTCTTCTAGCCTTGCTCGGCGGAACAACTTCAAGTTGATAGTAATCGGGGGGGATAAAAACCCTACTGTGAGAGCAAATTTAGCAAGCAAAATTACCAATGATAACATGATTACGTCCACTCACATGATTAAGATTAATTTTGAGGAAAGTATCCCACTGTGCGAGCATATTTAGTGAGATTAAGTTGGGGGATGAAAATCCTACCCCAAGCGCACATTTAGAGAGCACGAGCAGCTCCTCACTCTGCTGTTTGTGTTCTGTTGCATTTAACGCTATTTCTTATTCCAAAATGCATTCTCTTGCGTCCATTTTGGACGTGAAGGGGCATTTTTTCATTACGAAAATAGAGCTAAATGCAGAATTACTCCTCTCACTAATTGTGCGTAATCTCGCAGAATTTTGGGGTAATTACATTGGATTGCGCTATACGCCCACCTCGAAAGAGTACTTTGTGATAATGATTAGGCCAGAGATATTATGTACCCACTTGCTGTTACAAACATCTTACACATGGCCTACTTATCAGCAATAAGCAGTCAACAAACTTTTCTCCAGCGCTAATCCTCGACTCCATGCTGTAGTGTTGATTCTGCAGATTTCCAATACATTCTGTGGTCTTGCCCCTCCTTGGCAGCCCATTGGCTTGAGGTATTGAGTCAACTTGTACGCATCACTCTAATAATTGGGAAACATGTGCCTTGGGCATATACAAAAAAGACCCCAAAAGAGTAAGGTAGCAGCCCACTTCATTGGTCTTGTCCTGCTCCTAGCCAAATGGCGGTCAGTATGATATTGAAAGCAATGATTCCTTCCAGGTACAGGGCATGGTGCCAAGTGGCCATATAATTGGCTAAGGCTGGGAGCAAGGTCTTGCACTAACTAGAAAGCTGCTGTAAAGTTCTTCATGCTAACTTTATTCCAGGACTGACATTTGGCTGATTTGTTATCAGTGTCCACTTTCTAAAATTGCTAATAAAGATGGTTTTAAAAAAATACTGATTTCAAGAGGACAGAGGTATCAGGGACCAGTTTTCAGACACCAAGGCAAAGAATAATTTGTGAACTAATATGAATACTTAGAGGTTATTGCTGCTGCAGGTGCCACATCCTACACATCTGGAAGTCCGCAACATCACCGTAGAGAAACAACATTATGCACCCAGTTAGCTGACTTCCATCCAGCCCTACCGGATGCTCTTTCTACTATTAGGCTTAGGCTCATGAGCGAATAGTCTTGCTGTATTCCTGTCCAAAAGTTCACTCTTTTCATACAAGAGAATTTTTTTTTTGCTGCTTTTGAACGCACTTTGTATGCAATGGGGATTTTGTTTTATAACACAATATCTTTAAATCAGTGGGGGGTTGGATCACTTGTCCTGCCAACCTGGATTACTCAGGTATTCGGTACGTTCCTCTGTAAAAAACCCTCATACACTCGAGATGGAATCGTGGGTAGCGGTATATCTTGTTTCTCCGCTGAATTTATCGAGTGTCTGCATAATCACAGGGTTCTTTGGTATGCAGCCTCCGCCCGGAGGTAGTCATCCAAGGTTGTGTGCAGTAGTGTCCAGTGATTAGTGAAAGTGGTGAATCTAAAATAACTCGAAGAGCCAGAGCGTGAATTTTATTATTCTGGGTTCGAGCCAGTGAGGTTGAAAATAGCGTTGGTATGCGTTTCTGAGAATTATTAGGGTTCTCTACGCTACCTATTTTCGTGACACAATATCACATCACTACTTCTATTTTGACTCTATTTTTTTAATATTTTTTTTTACTGACACTTCATGTGGACTTTTAACTTAGATTGTTGTTTAGATGTTTGTTTACAGATAGCGCCTTACACATTTCTCAAGAATTGCTATTCATGCTCAGACCCAGCTACCAAATGTGAGCCAAGGAGCCTCTAGAAATATCTGCTCCCCTCTGTGGATTTGTATGTTTGAACGTTGTGGGAGCTCAACCATAGTTTACATAAAGGTTGCAACATCTTTTCCCAGAGCCTCCTTGGCCAATGTCAAACACCTTAACTCAGGTGCACCAGATACAATTCCAAATGTACACTGTAGCATTCCCCCCAGCCGGGGGAAATGTAAATGATCACGCCACACACGAAGCTTGGTATTACACACCTTATTCTTCAGAGTGTAACCGTTAACTGAATGTAATACATCATAAAGTTCCTTAACCACACACAATCATTTACGTCACTATTCTACAGAGTTTGTCAGGGACCAGGGAGTCCTTTTATCTAACACAAAACACGACATACACTGATGTACTAACACTTACATCCGACTGAAGAAGAAATGGGGACAGAAGACAGGCAAACATCACCAAATGTCCTGCACACTTCCACCAAAGAATGACAGTAGGCTTTCTGTGCTAGAATGGAGCTGAAATAGAAATGCTACTGCTGAAACAGGGAGTGGGTAAGAATCCTACAAAACTCTATATCAACAGGGCCTACAAATCTGGGGTCCACCCCACCCACACAGCAGAAAGAAAAAAAAGGATTTATAGTAAAGGAAGACAACTAATTTGGAAACCATTATAAGGTTGTGTTCAATCAATTAATGAACTGTCCATGTTTGTGAAAATCCATGCAGTACCTAAATCCAGCTGTTGGATGTGCCAGGCTAGTTCTCCAAGGCCTCTATCACTCAAGGAGAGGCGGGCACTCCTTGCGACAAATATTGCTGCTAATCTGGGAAACACAGGAACCAGATACTATTTTGAGCTCACTGAATCAAAAATTTGCTAGCATTCGCAACAAGAATTTTCAATTCTATTAAGGACACGGAGGTGAGGATTATGCTTCTCAATCTTTACTGCATATAACACAGCAGCCAATGAAAATGCATATTTTCACAAAAAAACGTAAATATACTTCATTTCCCATGAACACACATGAACATAGGCACGCCCCCATAGTCCATAAGAACCCCTTGCGTGCTCCCATCATCCTCTTTCTTTGAGGCGAAACAAGTCCAACTAAACTTGAACAGGCACAACTCCTCCAACGTGGAAGAAACATCTGCAGGTTAACATCCTGACATCCGACGTCGTTCAATCCGACTTCTTATCAGATCCTGAAAGAAAGGATAACACCACCGTAATCACTGGATAATAGGGTGGGTAAGCTTAATACATACTGTATATTAAGCCGGTGGGATAATCCTCGCCTCCGTGTCCTTAATAGAATTGAAAATTCTTGTCGCGAATGCTAGCAAATTTTTGATTCTATTACAGGACCGAATGCTTCGGATTATGCTACTTTAACGCTGATTAAATACTACTGAAGTAATATCTCCCACCGGCTTATAGTAAAATGTTTTAAACGTTGATTCAGAAGACCAATCGGCACAACGCATTATATCTTGGATAGTAGAACCCAAACCATATGATTTTGACGCCATAGCGCCTCTCACTGAATGAGCACCAAAGATCTGTGTATCAACACCGGCTTCTTTCATAATGAAGCGGAGCCATCTGGCAATAGTGGCCGCAGCCACCGGTTTAAAGGGCTTTTGGATCGCAATCAACAACTGAGTACAGCCCTGAGGCCACAAGGCCTTGGTACATTCCTCGTAAACCTTTAAACATTGGACCACACATAGTTTTTCATTATCAGGGAAAGAATTGTAAGAAATATGTCGAGACAATGTTTTAGTACGACCTGTAATATGGAAAGAAACCCCTTCCGGGGTAAACACTCTACCTGTTACGTCGAGTGCTCTCACATCTGAAGACCTTCTGCAAGACGATAAGCAAAGCAACATGGCCAATTTCGCCGACAATTGTTTTCTAGACAGAAGAGCATTGATCGGCCAACTGTTAAATAACGAGATCACTAAAGAAACGTCCCATAACCTGGTATACTTGGGTTTAGGAGGGTTAGCCACCCTGATTCCCTTCAATAACTTGCAAACCACGGGATGCATGCCTACCGGTTTCCCGTTTACCTGGGCATGCCCCGCCGAGATAGCAGAACGAAAATTATTGACCGAACGGTACGCTAAGCCATCGGCAGCTTTCTCCAACAGAAAGTTTAAAACTTGGAGCAACTCTGCCCCCACGGGATCCACGTGTCGTCCCACGCACCAATCCACCCAATTCTTCCAGGCTGCGGAGTAACGTTTCCTGGTGGAAGGTGCCCATGCCTGCCTGATGAACTTGGCAGTTTTGCTCGAAACTCCCGGCAACTGCCACTGTTCCCGGAAAGCCTCCATGCCATCAGCGACAGCCTGGCCTCCAACAGCAACAGATGCTGCTCCTGAAGAGGGCCCTGCAGCAACCACTTCGAGTCCGGTAGTAACCGCGGACGATCGCGACTCCACTGTAACAACGTGGGAAACCACGCTTGTGACGTCCACCACGGAGTCACCATGACTATTTCCGCCCGTTGTCTGATCACTTGAGTCATCACTCTGGGAATCAACAAGAACGGGGGAAAGGCATATTGAATTCCTTGAGACCAATCCTGCAGAAAGGCATCGGTCGCTGCTGCCATTGGGTCCGGTCTCCAACTGAAGAACCGGGGAATTTGATAAGTCAATCTGGAGGCAAATAGGTCTGTCTGAAAAGGACCCCAAACCGCTTGTAGCCAGTGAAAAACTTGGGGAAGCAGCTTCCAGTCACTGTAATCCCTCAAATGTCTGGAATTCCAGTCTGCCACCTGATTGGCCTGACCTGGGATGTATTCTGCTATTACTGAGATCTGATTATGGAGGCAATAATGCCAGAAGTCCTTGGCTATTTGAACAAGGAGAGACGACCTCGTATCGCCCAACTTGTTGATATACCTCACTGCGGACACATTGTCCAGGCGGAGGAGAATGCAACAAGATGTCTTTTTCGGGGACAACGTGTGAATCGCAAACGACCCTGCTAGTAGTTCCAAACAATTTATGTGAAGTTCTAGCTCTTGCGTTGACCATCTGCTGCCTGTGGAAACTTCTCCACAGCGCGCGCCCCAGCCCCACCTGCTGGCGTCTGACTCTATTACTACCTCTGGTTGTGATCCGAAGATCGCCCTGCCGTTCCATGCGTCCACGTGGCCTAGCCACCAGTGAAGCTCGGTTCGGACTTCCTCCGAAAGAGGGACTGAGTCCGTATATGAGAGTCCCCTCTGAAGGTGCCTGATCTTCAGACGTTGAAGGGCCCTGTAATGCAGAGGCCCCGGGAATATCGCTTGAATAGACGATGCCAATATCCCCACTACTCTGGCCAGCGCTCTTAGCGTGACCATTCGTTTGTCCAGTAGTCTCACAATCTCCTTCTTCAAATCCCTCAATTTCGCTTGGGGCAGGCATAGTTGCGCTGTCTGAGAATTGATCGTGAATCCCAGGAATTCTATAACCCCTGTCGGTACCATCACCGACTTCGTCAGATTTACCACGAATCCTAAGGCCTGTAGCAGCGTAGTAGTCATGATCAACTGCTGCTGAAGGACGGACTGATCCTGCGCCATGATCAGAATATCGTCCAGATAAATGATCAGTCGCACTCCCCTTTCTCTGAGATAGGCTACCACCGGCTTCATCACCTTGGTGAAGCACCATGGAGCCGAAGAGAGACCGAAAGGAAGGGCCAAATATTCGTAGCAACGGCCGTTCCAGAGAAACTGCAGGAACCTGCGATGTGGAGGAAAAATCGGTACAGAAAGATACGCATCTTTGAGGTCCAGACGGACCAACCAATCGTTTTCTTGTAATAAATCTGCTAACAAATGAATACCTTCCATTTTGAAATGATTGTACGTCAAGTATTGATTGAACTCTTTGAGGTTGAGCACTAGCCTGTTGCCACCCCCTTTCTTCTGAACAAGAAAGACATTGCTGAAGAAACCGCGATGGCCCGTCTGACACTGAGCAATCGCGCCTTTCTTCAGCAGGTCCGCCACCTCTTCGTCTATGAAATTGTGATCTAGTTGGGAAAAATGGAGAGGTGGAGGGGGAAACTCTTGCGTTGGGCGAGAGTAGAACTCCAGCTGAAACCCTTGAATGGTCTGCAGCACCCAAGCGCCTTGAGTCAAAGCTTGCCACTGCGGCAGACAATGCAGCGTGTGCCCCCTAATGGAAGTAGAGAAACATCTGTTACACTCACCGGTACTTTGGCTTGACTTGAAGCTCGCTCTATTGTTTCCCGACTGGAAACGACCTATGTTGAACATTCGTCTGGATGGGTAAAAGGTGCCACCACGGGTGGAGTCCCACTCTCCACGACCGCGGCCAAAGTTTCCTCTTTGGGAGCCCTGCTGAAAACCTCGGCCTGACGAGCGACTCCGCCTCGCCCGGCCCTGTTGAAAACCCTTTGGTTTAGGGCTCGCTTTATCCCGCTTTGTGCCTTATCTAAGGCGGTGAAGGTCCCCACGTATTTAGTGACGTCCTTGACGAAGCGGTCTCCGAATAGAAAACCCCCTGCCAGAGGACCTGGCTCAGCTTCGGCAAGTTCAGTCAGATTGCTATCCATCCGTAAGAGTAAGGATTTGCGCCTCTCGGAAGAGATCGCGCAGTTCGCATTGCCTATCAAACAAATAGCGCACTGGGCCCAGCCTGCCATTATATCCGGATCCACCGAAGATGCCCCTTCTTTGGCCACCAGGGCCATCTCCAAGATTTTTGCCAAAGGCCCTACAACATTGAGCAGCTTATCTTGGCATCCCCGCCAAGCCCGATCCAACCCCTTTTTGGGGTCCTTCGAGAACCTCTTTAAGAAGGTTAGCATACTGGTGTCTATCTCTGGAGTGCCAGCCACCCCATCCGGGATATCTGGGCGAGGACACTCCGATCGCAACCTGTTACGGACTTCCCTATCGAAGCTCTTCCTGAGGTTCTCATGGAGATAATCAGAAACTTCTTGCGGCCGGACCCAGTCAGAGGACCGCGGGTGTACGATATCCGAAGGATCAAAGCTGAAGGTTTTGGCGACCTTGTCCTCCGTCGTTTTGGGGACAACCTTGGCCTTTTTGGGAGGGGGAGGCTGTTCCACCGAAGTGTCGGTGTCCGTATCAGTATCGGTATTGGTGGTGGTGGTATCGGTGTCCATTGGTGCCGATCTTTTGGATCTCGCTTTACCACACGCCTGGGGGTGGTCCGATGTCCCCTTTGCCGGCAGGGAAGCCAACGACTGAGAATGTGGCCATTGCTGGTCGGCCGAACCTGCGGCGTATCCGTGGCGTTTCGCGAAGCCCTCTAGTTGTTTCCGTAGAGGGCGCAGGGCCACTGTGAGTGCCTGTTGCACTGTCTGAGGGACCTTCGTCTCCATAGCTCGATTCACTGAAGCTTGGACCGAGGCATCCAACGCTTCCACAATATTGTACTCTAAGACAGCGTCTTGTTGTCTTTCAACCATCTCCTCCCCACCGGCATTTTCTTAGTCCGGATACTGTACCCAATCTTCCATGGTGCGGAAAAAAAAACACCTTGCCGTACGCGGGAGAACACTCTGGAATGTCTCACACCGGGAGGGTAATGGGGGGGGTCAGCCCAAGCACACTAATACGAAACAATCCGGTAACGTTGCCCAAACCCCCTCAGCAAAGCTGTAGTCCAGTGGGTCAGTGACCTCGGCCCTTAAATCTCCTGAGTGTGTGCACACCCTGGGCCTCTAGTATTTTACAACCAAGTCTCTGGCGATCGAACAAGGAGCACGTCGGTGTGTGGAACGTGTGAGCATGTGCGTTCCTGTAAGCCGGGGTATCGCATTGAGGCGCACAGCCCAAAAGCGACCAAAATCTACCAAAAATAGCCCAATTTGGTCAGCTATTCGGACGCGCGCGTCGAGCAAGAGCCACCCGGTCTAAACGTCAGGGCGTATCAGGGGAGCCCATGCGCGCCCTAGGGCAGTCGGTACCGGGCTCCACTGAAAAGCGCGACGGCCCCTTGCCGGTCAAAGACCGTTGGAATAAGCGCCTGAAGCGAACGCTCTAGAGCGGAAAATAACAGCCGAAGCTGAAGGCCCAAAGCGAGATCATAATGAGCTAAAGTCAGAGAGTGCAATAATCAAGAACAAAAATACATTAACAGCAATAATAAATGGCAACACAATTAGCCCCAAGTATAGGCGGAAGGTCCCGCAATAACATCAAATCATAGCAATATAAACCCCAAACAGTATCCTAAACCACAAGCAGGTTGAGGGGACCCGAGGGGAGGTGCACTTAACTCTGACTTGGAGCAGCAAAGAAAGAGGATGATGGGAGCACGCAAGGGGTTCTTATGGACTATCGGGGAGTGCCTATGCTCATGTGTGTTCATGGGAAATGAAGTTTATTTACTGTTTTTTGTGAAATTATACATTTTCATTGGCTGCTGTGTTATATGCAGTAAAGATTGAGAAGCATAATCTGAAGCCTCCGGTCCTGTAATAGAATTGTCAAGGACCTTTCTTGGAGCTTTGATTATCAGGTGGTTGCAAAGTAGAAGTTTACTGTAGAGGGTGATGTGGGGTTGAACTTCCAATTCAGGCAGCACTCCTATATCTTAAGATCAATATAACCTATAAGATGTGTTGTTCTTTTATTCAGTGACCACGGGTGGGCCTGTAGGGTCCTGTCGCAGGCATGGTAGCACTGTCTGGGAGACTGTCTCAGTCCACAGGGGCTGAAGCAATGCAGCATTGAGAGCTGCCAACCCTCATTGTCTTAGCCCAGGTGGGGTTGCAGAAATGCAATCTCCTCTGGGGGTACACGGGAAAAGTGAGTTACCATGACATCCAAAAAGCCAGAATCTATCACTTCGGGCGGTGGTACCTGCAAGTTCTTGATGAAAAAACCAAGCTTAGCTTTGGTGATCAAAAAAGTATCGACTAAAAGTCAAATAAAAGTTCTTTTGGACAAAATAGACTTTTCCCCAAGAAAATGACACCATTTTGTATAAGGGAATTTAGCTTTTTTACGCCAAAGAAAAGTATTCGTATTCACTATCAAAACATATATATTTTTAGACCAGTTGATTTTGAGGAACAATCATCACTTTATTTCTTACCTTGGTTCTTTGGTAACAGAGGGCATTGGCTGCTAGGCCTATTGCTGCATTATTTTGGTATCTTTGTTGGTAACATTGTTTCATTCGCATTGCTGCTATTTGATGCACTAGTATGTAATACTGGTGCAGTCTGTCTGTTACCTGACCCTAAAAGCTATATGGAGTTTCACGCATGCATTAATCAGCTGCCACAATAGGCAATTTCCAGGAACTCGTGTTCATAGATGCTTTGTTTTGCTATCATTTCAACATTACCAAGGACAATGTAAAAATTACATGTAATAAAATAAATGAGTTGGAATATTTCAGTGGCACCTTTCAAGAACCTGTGTGTTTTTTTAAACAATTCTTTGGAAATTGGGGCCATATGTATCAAGCCGAATTGACTTCACAAACGCCGAAATTCACAGAATTTCGGCGTTTGCGAATGCAATTTGGACAAATGGTATGTATCAAGGAAATCTGCTTTAAAAATAAGCAATCCCAAAATTTGCGATTCCTTATTTTGCGATTGCATTTAAGGAATCGCAAATTTTGCGATTCCTTAAATGCAATGTTAGAAGCCAAAAAATTTCGCAAATTGGCCTTAAGGAATCGCAAATTACCACCAACTTCTAGTTGGTGGTAAGTTGCAAATTCCTTTAAAAATGCAAAATTTTGCATTTTTCAAAGTGCCATGTGACGCACATACATGCTCTTAGGGCATGTATGTGCACCACATGTGCACCCATGCATATTTCAGGGGTGCAACAGGGTGTCCTTTGGACACCCCTGCACCGTTGAAATTATTCTCAATTTGGATTAGCAAATCGCGAATCGCAAATTGAGAATTATTTCCCATTCATTCCTATGGGCCTCCTGGCCCATAGAAATGAATGGGAAAGTATTCCTTAATTGCGATTCGCAATTTGCTAATCGCAATTAAGGAATTCTAAGGAATCGCAAAAAAAATACGATTTTGTACATACATACCCATTTGCGATTCTCAAATAGCGATTCCATAAAAATCGCTATTTGAGAATCGCAAATGGGTATCTTGATACATATGGCCCTTGGTCTGTAAAAAAGCACCAGATGGCCCCTTTTCTTTTTCCAAAATTTACCACAGCGAAAATTATCCAGTTCCCTTAGAGGAAGTCAGGTTTTTTAATCGAGTTCAAGACAGGGATTAACATTCCACCACTGTCACCAATTCTGTTTCTAAGATCTACTGGAACATGCACTGAGCACCCCAAAAATATGTTAGTAAAAAGATAAACCATTGCACTCCTTGTTGGTGAAGCCCAACCACGCAAAACAACATAGGGCCTGCTTCACAGCTTGGCGGACAGGGTACTTTTATTTATTTATTTTATTTTAAAGGTTTTATATAGCGCTGGCTAGACCCGGAGGTATCAGAGCGCTTTACATGAGCATCAGATCATAGTTACAGGTTACATCGTTACAAAGGTTACACAGTTGTTAGAGCATGGCAACATAGTTACTTGTATCGTCGAGATAAACAATAAGCACGAATACGTAAGGGGAGAAGCAGGCAGGGGGAAAGATTCAGGGGAGGGGGGGTAGGAGCAGGGGAAGAAAACAGATAATGAAGGCGGGAAAGAGGAGGGGAGGGTGACAGACACAGCATGGAAAGAGGAGGGGAAGGGCGACGGGGACACAAACCAGTAGACGAGACAAAGCAACGTCCAAAGTCCAGTAAGCTGTGATCTCAGTTGCGGGAGGCTCAAATGTAACAAAATACCTGTTGGTCACGCCTTTGATCCACATGCTCTATTTTGAGTTTGACCGACTGTCAGTTTTCCCACAGTAGTGCCCCCGCTGGTTCTGCCTTCAAAAACGTACTCTGACGGCCTGGCGGAGTAGGACCCGAGTAGGGGCATCTGGCCGCCGACACTGTTTAGAGCTGACAATGTGATGTCCCTTTTTTCTGTTTGTCACCAAAACCTGGCTGTTACAAATTACATAAATAATGACCCGCCACACCCTGGGAGATACATTCCCACAGTAGGAGCGCCATTTGTTTTTTCGTTTTTCAGAATCAAACTCCTGCTTTGCGTGTATGTTTGTGATAAGCAAAAAAGTATGTTGGCGGCTCCTGTGAAAGTAGAGGTAGCCCCACAGGGTTGGAGGTGATCTCTTTATTAGGTGGGTGGTGGTCTGGCTGGGGTGGTGTAGGGAACCTGACAAGAGGCAGTCACTCATCAGGTTCTAAAAAACCAAGCCCTAATTATGTCCCCAGACGAGGCCAACTACCTTAAGAACACTTAACTATGGAATACACCTCTGCTGTATGCAATCCTCAATGAGAGCAGACAGGCAGCCCTACTTCTGGAAACATCTTGAGTCACACTGTTTCTAAGGACCTTCTGTCCCCGCCCAGACATATGCAAATGTGTTAATTCATTTATAGCCCTTTGTTTTGGTTTGAAAGAGGGAAGAGACACTCAAGTGTTGTTAGAACATTGGAATGTTGAGAGTTCCATTGAAGACAATGAAGTAGCCCCAGGCTTATAATGGCTGGTAGAAGCCCGGAGCATCAACATTCCAATGCTTGTCTTCATGTTTTTCTCTTTTTTATTTTAGAACATTCTACTCCTAATGGGTGTAATGTTCTAATAGCCTTATAGCACTTCTGCTGAGGGATACCAGTTGTTAAAGGCCCTCTCCCTCGCTATAGGTCCTCGCCTGCAGCTCGGTGCTATAATTCGGGTTCAGGGCCTTTAACAACCAGTATAGCTCTCGAAAGAGGGCTACAAGGTTATATTATTTTATTTTTTGCAGACTGAAATGGAGAAAGGGTCCAGTTGAAAGTAAGTAGTAGGAGATTATTTTGTATCTTCTGAACCACTGTGAAAAGGGGTGGGGGAGGGGTGAGTCTCCAGGAGGAACAATGCAATTATTTCCCTGCCGCGGTGGAGGGCTCATAACTCCCCCATGACAGAGTGATTTGTGAGCCGAGCAGGACTCACCTATGCATATTTAATAATCAAGCAGACTCTATTTAAATATTTGAACAGGCCGTTGCGGCTGTCATCGGGGGCCATTCCTCATGGAGAGCGGGAGGGCTCTGCCAGAGGGCGGAGCCGCACCCTGGCCCCTCCTCAGAGGCCTGTCCTCAGCTACCCTTCGTTCTGGAGCCGGGAACCGCTCAGACCTCAGCAGGGAGGGCGGACGCGCACTATCCACAGGTGGCGTGTGTTATAGGGCTCGGGCTACACTACAGAAACCTTTGCTCCAAAATTTTTATATTTTCACTGACCTTTACTTCACTTTGGTACACTAGTGGTGCTTACCTGGAGTGTAACAGGAACAGTATATTCTTTTTTTTTAATGCTACAAAAACATCACACTAATGGATAAAAAGAGGTAACATAATTGCACTATGTTGCTGCTTGTATTATTCGAATATGTAATAGTTCAATTTACTGAAAGTTTTATACACCATGAGTAAAGACGAGAAACATAGTCTGTGTAGTTGTTTGCTAAACATATACAAGGCACTTTGTACCTATGAATTATTTTCTGTGTGTGATATAAAATTTACCAAAGAATTCCTGGGACATTAAGAACCCTTTAAACAAGGGCAACGTGATTTTGCACAGTTTTTGCTTCTTACTTAATAAAAAATGAACGAACTGATTTTGTGTTGAACACAGCCCCATATTTCACATTTGAAAGGTGGAGAAATGAATGCCCTCGACTTCTTGCTATGTAATCACAGCAAAAAAGAAAGTAAATATCATGTGAAATCAGTTGTGACAGGTGTGTTCTGGCGCAAATACAGTTTGTTTCATTTTTTATTACACAAACAATTGCACAGAGGGACCAGTTTAAGTTCCACAAGTACAACGATTTTCTAATATGGGCTTGTACCCCTAGCAACTGAGCCACTTCGGCAAAGCAGGTTTTAATTCACAAACTGCATCGGACCACACAGCCCCTTCAAGATACCACCACAAATGGCGCAATCCCTTTCCTGAGCTCGTACCAATGCCCACCCTCCACTCCCAGACACTTGCCACAGTCAGATGATGTCATCTTTTCCTAACTCTCTCCATCTATTGTCCACCAATCCTAAGAGATCTAGCTCATTTGTAATTGCACACCTGAGCAAGGTATGCAAAAACAAACAATATGCTACCAACTTGCTGGCACTATCTGACACAAGCAATAGAAAACTGCAGAAGTGTAAGATAAGCTGGGTATTTTCTACAGTATAGGCAGGCCAACATTTTAGAAGCCCACGAGGTTAGATTCGCATAATAAAAGCTTTGCACAGCCATAATATGACCATACCTCTAGGGGCTTCCAAATTCCAACAAATTACACGTTTGTAAATATAAGCCTCATATGGTACCATGTTCCTGATGAAGGCCAGTAATGCACCGAAACATGTTGACCCCCATGATAGGGTGAATAATGCATTCTACTTCAAAATATTGTTTTTAGAGTCAAACGAGGATAACAATGAGCGTGGAATAGTATAAGTACATTGTTTGGCTCCTGTTCCGCCTTACACCTTCTATTAATTGATTATTACTTATTGACCAAAATCCCATCCTTACAGTAACCTCAGCCATGTATGGCTGTGTGTTGTGCAGTTACTGTGCTGAGTAACTTTCAATGGCCCATCAAGGGAAGAGATAAGAATTTTCCTATTCCCTCAGTCCCTCATCACTAACCATCACTAACCATATGTGCTCCAGAACATCCCTTTGTTTGATGATATCTGCTTGTGTTTTTTGACATACTGTGGCTTCATCCACCCAATGACCCCTTGAAGAGTCTCCTCTTTTTGGCTGGGTTCCTGTCTACTAAAAAATTCTACTTCTCAAGGCATGCACTAACATTCTTATTCGTTTACGTTAAATTGATATTATTAATGGTGTTATCCTCTCCGTCCTCAGGATCAGCTTGTGGTATAAGTAGGCCACCTCCAGATCTATCCAAGCCCCGAATGCTGTTATAGCCGTGGGCTAGAGAAGGATCAGGTGAGGGCAAAAATAATAAAAGGAAGGAAAGGAAGGGGACTGCAGGGAGGGAGAGCTGTGAAGACAGAAACAAACAAATAATTGATTGGTATCTATTCTTCTGAATGTCTTCTTCTTAATATGGCTATCAATCAGGATATACGGCTCTATACCTGTAACGGGAATGCGAACAGCACTAACTCAGGAGATGCTTCTCTTCCACTGAGAATATGTAAATTCAGCCTGTGTCTGTCTTCCCCTGTAAACACAAACCTCACTATTGAATCAGCCCATAAGACCCCGGTAATAGCCAACCTATACTGGTAATTAAGGATACTACATACCCTGATATCTTTCCCTCAGAGTCCTGAAGAAACGTGGTCAGAGTTCCAAAAGTAATGACAGTACACAGTATCTCCCCGCAAGCTAGTCAAGGGTTACGCCACCCTAATGAAATGAAAACAAAGGTTACCTGAATCGAAGTGGGTTCAGGTGAAATCAAACAAAACTCTTCGTCCCAGCCTGGGACCTATAAATGGGAATCCTCCGCAATAGCCGATGCAATAAGGCTTTCCAACGGAGGATTTAAAGCGATAGAAAGCGCTTATCAACAAACAAATGTTTCCTCCGCAATAGCCGATGAAAAAAGGCTCGCCAACGGAGGAAACGGAATCGGATTCAACTCTGCTTAATAGGAGTAGAGCAAGCGTGTCCTCCGCAAGAGCCGATGCAAGGAGGCTCGCCAACGGAGACACGCGAACTGTAAACACTGTTACGGAAAGACCGTCCTCCGCAATAGCCGGTGAAAAAGGCTCCCCAACGGAGGACAAAATAGGGAAACAAAGCGGTTCCACTCACGAATAACACTCTCCAAACTTCACAAACGACAGGAACTATGGCGGTCACGAACCAGAATATCCGACACCGGCTGCAGGAAGTGATGTCTCCTTTATACCCCGCCTCCTGACCGCTGAGCATTCTGGGACTTGTAGTTTTTTACCCGTTCCGTGCCTGTTTATTACCTCGAGGCGCGACAGATTCTGACAGTACATCCCCCCTCCCCTAGAGCGCCGAAGGGGTCCGGGGCGCTCAGGGAATCGGCGATGATAAGCGGCCACCAGGCGTGGAGCATGAACACCAGATGCAGGCTCCCACGAGTTCTCTTCGGGACCGTAACCTTTCCAGGCCACCAGATACCTAAGGCCACGTCCGCGCCACCTTGAGTCCAGAATACCCTCCACCTCGTATTCCAGGCCATCAGGGACCAGCAGAGGGGGAGGGAGTCACCTTACTACCGCAGCTGCAGGCTTGAGCAGTGACACATGGAAAACTGGATGTATACGCAGATGTCTCGGTAACAGCAACTTCACCGCCACCTGGTTGATGCGTTGCACCACAGGAACGGACCAATGAAGCGAGGGTTAAACACACTGTAGTGCCTGAACCTGAAGTTCCGGGTGGACAACCACACCCAATCCCCCACCTGATACAAAGGACCTGGACGACGTCTTTTGTCAGCCGTATTCTTATATGCCACCTTGGATGATTTTAGGGAGTCCTGTACCCGCTCCAATACCATCTTGAGTCGGGAAACTCTCCTGGCGGCTTCAGGCACCGTCTCCTCAGTGTACGGCTGTACAAATGGAAGAAACCGGGGATGATGACCATAAGTACTAAAGAAAGGCGATACTCTCGTGGCAGAATGTGTTGCATTGTTGTATGCCACCTCCGCAAGCCAAAGGTGCTCCACCCAATTCTTCTGTCATAGCATCGCAAGAATTGTTTTAACGTCTGGTTGAGACGTTCCGTCTGTCCATCAGTCTGTGGATGAAAGCTCGTGGACAGAGCTGTTTCTATATGGAGAGAGGAGCACCATGCCTTCCAAAACCTTGCGGTAAATTGAGAGCCCCTATCTGACACTATGACAGTTGGTAGGCCATGCAGACGCACAACATGGATCATGAGAAGCTGTGCCAATTGACCTGCCGTAGGCACCTGAGGACAAGCAATGAAATGCCCCATCTTAGTCAAATAGTCAATGACTACCAACACTGCTGTACAACCCTGATCTCTGGGTAGACCTACCACAAAGTCCAATGAAATACGCTCCCACGGGGTAGAAGGGGTAGGCATGGGCTGCAGAAGCCCTGCAGGACGACGGTGATCTGACTTGGCGCGAGCACAAACATCACACTCATTCACCCACCTTTTTACATCGTCTTTTATCGTTGGCCACCAACATTTACGCTGAATTAGGTCCATAGTCTTCTCTCCTCCAGCATGTCCAGCACTGGGAGAATTGTGACACCACGAGAACATTTGTTTCCGCAAGGATTCAGTGGGAACCAACAATCGCCCTTGATTAATCGGAAAGCCATGTTGTAAGTGCCATTCAGGATGTGTCTGCAACCATCTCTTCCAAGGTTCCGTCTTAATCCCATACCGTATGCCCTGCAAAAAGGCATCA
The DNA here is from genome assembly GCF_964263255.1 of Lissotriton vulgaris. Classification (NCBI taxonomy): domain Eukaryota; kingdom Metazoa; phylum Chordata; class Amphibia; order Caudata; family Salamandridae; genus Lissotriton; species Lissotriton vulgaris. The sequence continues at coordinate 1,078,038,081 of NC_141699.1, read as the reverse complement.
GGTTGGATACCACAGACCACCTTAACAGGGTCCACTATAGGGGTCTCTACCATGGCATCCGCTGACTTCGTGGATGATTGACGGGACAAGGCATCCGCCTTTCTATTGTCCGCTCCGGGTCTGAAAGTAATAATGAAATGAAACTCTGAAAAGAAAAGCATCCACCTTAGTTGTCTAGGGGTGAGATGTCTAGCCGCTGACATAAACTGCAGATTGCGGTGATCGGTATAGACCGTCACCACGTGCTTGGCCCCCATGAGACAATGTCTCCATTCTGTGAATGCATTCTTGATGGCCAAGAGTTCTTTTTCTGCTATGCAGTAGTTGAGTTCTGCCCCCGTAAGTTTACGTGACATGAAAGCCACTGGATGTAATTGTCCTGTAGTCTTATTTCTTTGTGAAAGAATGGCTCCTATCGCAACTTCTGAAGCGTCTGCCTCAACAATAAACGGGATATCGGAATTGGGATGTGTCAATATAGGAGCAGTAACAAATGCTTCCTTTAGAGTTACAAACGCCTCCTGAGCTTTCTCATCCCACCCAAACCTTTGGTCTTTTTTCAGCAGTCTGGTTATGGGAGCCACCACTCTCGAAAACTGGTTGATAAAGCGCCTGTAGAAATTGGCGAATCCTAGGAAACATTGAACATCCATGATGTTTCGAGGAATCGGCCAATCTCGCACTGCTTGAATCTTTCTCTCCGCCATCTCCTGCCCCTGAGGGGTAAGCATAACCCCCAAAAATTCTACGGTGGTAACGTGAAAGTCACACTTGGACAGTTTGCAATATAGATGGTGTTGTTGTAGGATACTCAAGACAGATTTGACATGCTGCACGTGCATGTCCTCCGACTCAGAATAGATGAGTATATCATCTATATATACTATGACGTGTCTATCCAGTATTTCTCTCAATACGTCGTTTAAGAAAAACTGGAACGCTGCAGGGGCATTACATAGCCCGAAAGGCATGACCAGGTATTCGAACAACCCATACCTGGTCTGGAAGGCCGTTTTCCATTCATCCCCTGCTCTCATTCTCACGAGATGATATGCTCCTTTCAAGTCTAACTTGGTGAATACCTTGGCCTTTTTCACCTGTTCCAATAGTACGTTAATTAAAGGTAAAGGGTATCTGTTCTTTACCGTTACCGCGTTGAGGGCTCGAAAGTCTACACAGGCTCTTAAATCCCCATTGGCCTTGGGGATGAAAAACAAAGGGGATGCTGCTGGTGATCGTGAAGGGCGTATGAACCCCAGTTCGAATAGTTTGTCTAGATATGTTCTTAAGTAAGCATTTTCTGGCTCCGTCAACGCATACAGCCTGCCCTTGGGAATCACAACCCCAGGAACTAACTCAATCTGGCAATCGTATGGCCTATGTGGAGGAAACTCTACAGCCAGTACTTCATCAAATACCCCTTCAAAGTCCTGATATACCTCTGGAAGAGTTACTGCCTTTTCTGCTGCCGAGGCTATCCGATCCCCACATGCCAAAGCAAACGAAGGACTCTGTGCGTATCTAAAACAATGCTCCTCGCAATGTTTGGAATTCATCATTATTGTGTCTGTTTCCCAATTGATGTCAGGGTTGTGTCTTTTCAGCCAAGGAATGCCCAGGATCACCCCATACTGTGGTGCCTCGATTATGCTGAATGAAACTCTTTCTCTGTGATACCCAAACCTCATCTCTGTCAGAGCCGTTTGATAACTTATGGGCCCTGTATTTAGTTTCCTGCCATCCACTGCAAACACATCGGTACCATCTTCTTTAGGGATCAGAGGAATGCCTAATCTTTCCGATGCCTTCATGTCCATAAAAAAGCCCGTGGCCCCGGAATCCACCATGGCTTGTGTATGTACCTCCATCATGCCTATCATCAATATTATCTTGATGAACAAATGTTGCGCTCCCACTACCGTACTCAACATAGAAGGGATAATAACATGACTCCAGGGAACCCCTTCATCAACCCCAGAGCCCTTCAGTTTTCCGCCAGTTTCTCTGTGGCCGTTGACACCCCCCTATTCAAGCGGAATTTGGAAAACTTGGGTTTGACAGGGCACTCTCTAACAAAATGGCCCTTTTTGCCACAGTAAAGACAAAGACCAAACTTGCGCCTCTGTTCCTTTTCGGTAGCGGTTAAGGCCGCACGGACAGCTCCTATTTCCATAGGCTCAGGGGTGTGAGATACCGAACTGTCAAGGGTCTTTACCGGTACAGAAGAGGGAATTGTCCGGTTTTTGGCTCCGCTACCGCCCTTACGATTCTTCATCCTATGATCTAATCGCAATACCAAATTGATCAAATCCTCACATGACACTGGTTGGGGGTCTATTTGAGCTATGATGTCTTGCATTTCCTCAGTTAAACCCTGATGAAAGATTGATGCTTGTTTGGCTTCTGGCCACTTAGTTTCAGCAACTAGACGTCTGAAATGATTCAAATAAGTCACCATATCTTGATTCCCCTGACGTAAGCCTAATAGCTCTTTATCCGCCGTATACGTATCTGCTCTTCTATCGAACACTTTCGTGAACTCGGCTTGGAACGCGTCCCAATCATGTAACATTGGGTCATTTCTCTGGACTATCGGAACAGCCCATTAAGCCGCGTCCCCTACTAAATACGAAATGACGAACGCAACCTTTGACTGGTTGGTGGGGAATGATCGGGGTTTGCATGAGAAATGCATCATTGCTTGCGTCAAAAACACTTGCACTGACCCAGCATCTCCGTTAAATCGTTCTGGCTGTGCTAACGGAATGCTAGGGGGGATCTCCACCACTACTGAACCGGCTGTACCAGACCCTGAAGCCCCAGCACTAAAAGGGTTTTTCTGGATGTTATCTAACCGGTTCCTTAATTCAGTGCTTTCTTGTCTGGATGCTATCAACTCAGATTGCACCACGACTAAAGCAGCCATCACCTCGTCCAGAGTAGCCATAACCTTCAACTGATCGGGAGGAATACAATTCTTGGGTCGGATATTCTGTTATCCTCTCCGTCCTCAGGATCAGCTTGTGGTATAAGTAGGCCACCTCCAGATCTATCCAAGCCCCGAATGCTGTTATAGCCGTGGGCTAGAGAAGGATCAGGTGAGGGCAAAAATAATAAAAGGAAGGAAAGGAAGGGGACTGCAGGGAGGGAAGACAGAAAGCAAACAAATAATTGATTGGTATCTATTCTTCTGAATGTCTTCTTCTTAATATGGCTATCAATCAGGATATACGGCTCTATACCTGTAACGGGAATGTGAACAGCACTAACTCAGGAGATGCTTCTCTTCCACTGAGAATATGTAAATTCAGCCTGTGTCTGTCTTCCCCTGTAAACACAAACCTCACTATTGAATCAGCCCATAAGACCCCGGTAATAGCCAACCTATACTGGTAATTAAGGATACTACATACCCTGATATCTTTCCCTCAGAGTCCTGAAGAAACGTGGTCAGAGTTCCAAAAGTAATGACAGTACACAGTATCTCCCCGCAAGCTAGTCAAGGGTTACGTCACCCTAATGAAATGAAAACAAAGGTTACCTGAATCGAAGTGGGTTCAGGTGAAATCAAACAAAACTCTTCGTCCCAGCCTGGGACCTATAAATGGGAATCCTCCGCAATAGCCGATGCAATAAGGCTTTCCAACAGAGGATTTAAAGTGATAGAAAGCGCTTATCAACAAACAAATATTTCCTCCTCAATAGCCGATGAAAAAAGGCTCGCCAACGGAGGAAACGGAATCGGATTCAACTCTCCTTAATAGGAGTAGAGCAGTGGCGGCTGGTGACATTTGAAAGTAGTGGGGCGTAAAAGTTTGATCTGAGTGCTCGGTGGCGAGTGAGCCTAGCAAGTGAGTCTGACTGCTATAAGGTGGGTTTGTGGGGTCCTTCTCGCCATTTTTGTAATCACACTGACTATCCTCAGAGCTCAACTAACCCAACCAATACATACCTTCACACTACAGGCATACCAACACAGGCCCAAGTGATGGAGGAAGGCCATAATTCCCAGCGCCCAACTGGGCGTTGACCAAGCAAAACACAAGAAAATGAAGCACATTACAGCATCCACTGACCACACTTACTGAGGGATCCACCTGCTGGCGGATCTCTGCAGTAGGAAGACCCATAAAGAACCCCTAATGACTGGCACATGACCAACTGAACACATTTACATGGGTTTTGGATGAGGTCGCATGACACGCTACCCTATGAAGCTTCAATCTTATAGATTCCAACAACAACCTGCAGATAACGTTGTACATAATGCACTCTGTACCCATTGATTACAGCTGCCGTGGGAGATGCTGTGCTGTGTAATGTTTAAAGTTACATGGAATGCACGTGTATGCACACGTCCACTTTCTGCGTGGTTTGCATGAGACAACTGCACTTCAAAGTCTTTCCTCATTATAATTGTTTATAACTGTGAAAGTCTTTTTTTTCATTAGGATGACCACGTCATGCAGAGGGGTACAAAAAACGCTTTTATTGCTCCTAACTAGCATCCCTGGCAGAGTGCCTTTAGTAAAAGTAGGTGGCGAACTACAAGCACCTTGCTCTGGAACAAATGACGCACTATTTACACAGACATGTCTTTTCAAGAAACTGAAGAGTTTATTTTCCTGCTTTTCCGAGGTTGGGTCCAAAGACTGCCTGAAACTGACGTCTGAATGAAATAGAAATCAGGCGGCAGGGCTCCCGATCTTCCATGCTACCAATTTTGCTTCAATAACCGCCTCCCTATCTCTCTGTCCATCTTAACTCAATTAATGACGGTGATTGGCGCGCTAAAATGTTTAGTTTAGTGCGTGCTGATATAAACCAATTTCAGTTTTCTGGTGTGAGGAGCGCGGTGAAAGGCAACCAAACAATATTTTCTTGACCCAAGACATGCGCTACTAAAACAGTGCCTTAATTTCCCTCCTATTTGTTGACGTTCCAATAATGCGAGATAGGCAGTGGAATAAAAGCACACAAAAACTGACCAGTTCTTCATACACTCAGCCCTAGTTCAAAGCAGGTTAAATAATCGCAAACCCCTGTTCATAAACGGTAAAACGGATCCGATTTTACAAATATAAATAAGTTAAGTACACTTACCTTGTTACCGTCCAGCAGAGACTTCGTCCCGATTCCCGCCGTCCTCACTTTCAATTCCTGCAGGCAGCACCAGCACGTCATCAGGAAGGCGGCGCAGCAGGCAGCCTCCCTCTCCACTGCCGCTTTTTTCATTGGTGCGGCCGGCTGCCCCAGGTACGTCATTTTCTCTCTGTATGCTGCTGCTGCAGCATACAGAGAGAACAGGGAGAGTTACTCGAGGGCAGGGGGGAGTGGCTTGGGGGAGTGGCTTTCCCACTGTTGGTAATACTGTATGTTTGGGCGGCCTCAGGCTGCTCATACAGTCAGTATTAACAACAATGGGCAAGCCACTCCCCCAAGCCACTCCCCCCTTCCCTCGAGTAATTCTAACCAGGAAGTTCTGCTTTCTCGGGTGCGAGAAGGCAGAAACAATGGTAGTTATATAATATGATAACTACCATTGTTCTGCCTTCTGGCACGGCGAGAAAGCAGGGGGGGCGGCGCCCAAACGCCCCCATGCAAGAACCGCCGCTGGAGTAGAGCAAGCGTGTCCTCCGCAAGAGCCGATGCAAGGAGGCTCGCCAACGGAGACACGCGAACGGTAAACACTGTTACGGAAAGACCGTCCTCCGCAATAGCCGGTGAAAAAGGCTCTCCAACGGAGGACAAAATAGGGAAACAAAGCGGTTCCACTCACGAATAACACTCTCCAAACTTCACGAACGACAGGAACTATGGCGGTCATGAACCAGAATATCCGACACCGGCTGCAGGAAGTGATGTCTCCTTTATACCCCGCCTCCTGACCGCTGAGCATTCTGGGACATGTCGTTTTTTACCCGTTCCGTGCCTGTTTATTACCTCGAGGCGCGACAGATTCTGACAAATGGTTTTGTACCAAAAACTTTTTAAATTAAAAATATCCCTCAGATTGGTTGTTCCATCAGTATCCATAGTGGTATGACTAAATGCTTGCTGTGATGACCACGGCGACCCTAAAACCCTGCTATATGTATGGTTGGGCACTGGGCAGGCATTGCATCATCTTTTAAGGTGTTACATTGGAGGGCAGAGGACAACCTTACCATCTCATCAGACATTTTCTGCCATAGATTCTCAGGTCGTCTTTTAAAAACTGCAGATCTCAGCTCCTGATACTTCATTAGCGTTGGAAACCCTGTCGGATGATTATACAAATCAATTTAACATAACGTAACATAACACAATGGACCTTTTCTGCACCGCTGTTGATCCTGCTATGATTTGAAAATTGAATATGGGAGACTGAGTATCTTTGAGTATATCCGTGTATTTAGCAATGATGGCCACCCTTTGGAACACCGTCTGCCACCCTATGAGACCATCCGTGAACCTCTTTTTTAAGAGCTCTTACAAAATATACATTTTTCAGAATTACTCCCCACCATGTTGCGCTGTTTGTTGTGGATGGTTTAGGGATTTCTTTAGCACGAGGTATCCATAATTACTGTGGCAATGTGCTTTCTAAAATATTTAATTCAATTCTTTATCTGTTATAGTTAATAAAACCCATAACTAAATAGCCTTAGATTCAATAACATTTCTTTTTTAAACCATTAATGATGATCACTGGCCCTGTTAAAATTGACAAGAGATCAAATTCTTTAGCATTCACAGTGATCACTGCTGAATAAAATCCATGTCCTTTTAGAACAATCGTGCACGACTCGTTCCTCACTATAAAGAGGACCTAGCTTTAAAATTCTGAACTAAAATTCAATATTAATCTCTGTGTTCTTACTGAATACTGATGACAATGAAGTAAAATTCAGACCTTCCCTAAAGGTCTGATTGCCCTAAGCTTCCACCCTGCTTGTATGCTGGAATTTTCTGTATCGAAATATTGTCGGACATGTTCTAAATATTATTTACAATAATCGTGTCACATTGGGTCAAAATTCGCTCCAGTTTGGCAACATTTTTAGAAACTATATTTTTGACTACATATTTAAGTCAGATGATATTCTGACTACGATATTGAGGTACCAAACAATCCCACAATGATCTGCGATACCCCCAATTTTCTGCGATACTGCCTATTTGTTCGTTAATACACTGTAAGAAAGTGGGCTATTAGTTGTGAAGGATGTGAGTCATCATGAGTGATAAATCCACAATCACACTGTGGCACTTGACTGTCTCAGGGTAGCGATGCAGAGCAGTCTAAGCCCTACCGGGGGGTTTAGATGGAAATACCTTTAGTGATATACTCAGACCAGTTGACACCGCCCCCCCCCCCCCCCGTAGGCTCTATAATCTCAATCCCCCATCCCCAACTGTTCGAGACACAATATAAGCTGATGCTCTATAAAAAAAAGGCAAATTAACTCAGTTTGTCTGGGTGTCATCCCATTGATACAAAAGCAAAACCATGCTATGTTCAACCCATGCAACCCCATTGAACTCAAAAGGGGTGATTTCCGCTTTCGTTAACTTTCATTGACAACTGTATTTCACTGACAATATCAACCTTGTTAATTAAGGCTTTTTAATTCTATAAAGGTTTTGCAAGCATCATTATTTTACTCTCAGCATGCTGCTATGCAGCTTTGGAAGCAGCCAACAGAGGGTCGCTGCACCCCGGAGTCCATGTGCATAAGCACAACCTATAGGAGGACTTTGATCAACGCATTACTTCTACCAGTGGCTTCAGTGTAACCTCTTGGGGGGATAAAGAGCAAATTTCTAGGCGCACATTCTTGTGAAAGGTGGCCCAGCAAGCCCCAGACACCCCACAAACATTTTTGCAGGCCGTGGGGGGTGCCTCTGCCTTACCAGGGTGGCAAAAAAACAGCTGCGGCCCATGCAGGTAAGAGCAGTGTGGTGGTGGGGCATGCAACAGGTGACCATGAGCAAAAATTGAATAAATACTTAATTTTTCCGCGTCATCGTCTGTCGAAATCCCCCCTACCACTCTTACCTGTACGGGTCGTGGCTGACAGAAAACCTTAACAGAGGAAGGTGCCCTGAGCATTCTGGGATGCTTCATCTTCAAGCTGTGCATTTTATTTTTCTGGCTGTAATAGTTTCTCTTTCAGGTGCACCTTTGGGGGGTGGGGGGGGGGGGGGCACAGGGGCAGCACACAGCCCCTGCCATCTCCCCCCATGGCTTGTACTGCTCGCGGGTGCAGGAGCCATTATCTGTTTCTGGTCTGCTGATCACCTATAACAGGAGCTGGCAAGAGCATAACTGACTCCTCCCTCTCAGCCATGTTGGGTTCTTCTAGGGTTTCACCTCCCTGATCACCATAGACACATGCATGAAGAGTGGGATGCGCTATGCAAGTTTGATATTTGGGGAGATGGGATCCCCAAAAAACGTCTCCAACATCAGAGCGCAGAGGCTCTCAGGTACTTTTCCTACCACATTAGTCCTCGGAGATCGGGTCTCAAGGGGACAAAGATTGCTGTGGGGAGGGGGTCTCACACATTCCTCCTCCCCATTTAGAACATGAATTAAGCTTGCGCGACCACCCCTAGCGGGAATTAAAAGTAAATCATAGCGGGATGCTTCATGCTCTATTCTATACATAGTCTACCTGGAGACACCTTGACCATTCTTTTCAGGCCTCTACATTTTACTTTCTTCATGGGTCTGTATTTGTTCACAGCTCCTGAAGTTAGATCCGTCCTCTGTCTGGGCGCCTGGTGCCTACCTTCGCCCTCGGGCTTCTCCAGCAGCTTCTCTGTAGCCTGCCAGCAGAGCCCCTCTTCTTGCCACACTCCACATGGCTTTGGCCATCTTGCAGGGCACTGTGGGTAAGCAGCGGAGTCAATGGCCCCATCCTGATGAGGGTCATCCAACTGCAGGACTAGACCACAACAGATCCAGGGGAACCCTATGAAGTCCTCCCATGCTGGGCCATCTATCTACTGTGTCTCAGAGGGTAAAAGATATCAGGGCTCCAGCACCACTGGCCTTAGATAGACACTGCCTGTTCTACGGAGCCAGTTGGATTCTAAGACCTTCAATCCATCTTTGCAGTGGATCAGGTGGCTTCTCCATCCAGCTGGGCATTCTTCCAGTGCCGTGTTCCAGACCAGTGGGTTCTCAACTGTCCCTCTCTTGATCAGGTGTTTTTAAGTAGGGGTGGAAAGTTCTGGATGTTCGGCACCTCTGCCCAATCCTGGGATGCCACATCATCACTCCACCCCGGCCTGAACCCTCTTGCACATCCTTCTTGGACATTTAAACATGGCAGCCGGCAGTGGTATAAGCAAGGACCTTGCCTGAGAGCTTTGCTTTTCCCCCAACCGACACAACTGCCTTACCCCTTCCCAACAAAACTTCAGAACGGATCCCGTCCTGTGGATGGCTCCAGAGGTCTGGCCTTCCTGCTGCGTCTGTGTGGACTTGGACTTTCCCATACATGTAAATATCTACCTAGGCACTCGCAATTGCTTGTCTTAAGAATTGATATAAAGGCTAAGGGCCATTCTCAAAAGATGTCAAATTACAGTTTTATTAACACAGCAAAAATAATTTCATAAAACCAAATAAAAACAATCATTTAATCATATCGAAGATAGACAGAATTCCCGTAGGAACATGCAATACATATACAAAAAGGCAATTTATAAACAAATAAGAAAAAAACACCATATAAACAATATGTGGCACAGAAAAATGTTCTCGACCCGCGTATCTGCGACCAGCACCTTCTTCAGGACAAGCCACCGGATGACCTAAATCATAAATAACAATATATTCTACATTAAAAAACATACCACAATTACAATAACAAATCAATTAATTGTGTCATGATAAAAACAATAAAATACATATTTACAATGTAAAATGATACATCTTAGTTAAAGAGAATTAGTCAAAAAAGCCTTGGACTTTCCCATGCCAGGTACTGTTTGAAGAGCTAATGAGCTCAAATACATTTCCTCCCCACCCTTCATTTCCCAGAAATGGAGCCAATGATTGCCAAAGGGTTCTATTGTGAGGGGAGGCCTTTTATTCTCCTGCTGGTCAGCTGAGTAATTATCTTGGCCCTATGAGGGGCGAAACAGGACTGGAAGCTGTTTTGGAGCTGAGCGAGAGCGGTGCAGTCATAATGAAAGTGATAATTGATCTGTACTTGTGGTACATGTTTACCCTAGGATTAATACCCGACCGATATCTATAGGCCTACTCAGAACAAAACTGTGCTGTGGTGCAACACATTTTTAAAGCACACAGATGTTTCAGTAATCCTTACAGATGTACATTTTGAATGCCCACATTATAAGGCCTAGACAAGGTCAGCACCATTCCCCGAAGGGATTCTTCTGCAACAGGTACCTGTGCACAGATACCAGGTTGAACTATATGGTAGCCTAACATGCTCAGCCCATACATGTGTGCCCACTCGTATACTCACGTGTGCACATGTAACCAGCCTAGAGCCTCTTAGCCTAGGTGCTCATCAGCGACCTTATCTTAAAATGCAGACCTGGCAGTTAGAGCTCAGGTCCTTTCCACAGAATTTACTTCGAGTGACAGTCAGACTCGAGACTCACTCACAGTAAAAGTAAATAAAACAGAAAAGTCAAAAGTCTAAAACTCCAGGGGGATTAATTGGGTGGAAGCCATTTGCTACATATACCACAGGTTATCATCTGTAAATTTAGCAACTCTTTCTCACATCTGGTTATCTGACCCCTTAAAACACCAGGCAAGGACATCCTTTGTCCTGTGAAAATGATACGATCTATAGAAATGTATGTCAGATGGAGCACACTTTTTTTATTCCACCTGATGTGACAGTGCCTGCAGTTTGTGATTCTTTCTAATTAAAACTAATTGCGTTAATATAGATGTGTGTATATGTGTGGCTCTGTGTGTGTATTCACTGAAAAAAACAATGGGGCATATTATCAAGGGGGTTTATCTCCGTTTTTTTGGCTTTAAAAGCCAAGAAAGCGGAGATAAAATTATCTCCCTATTACCTAGCTGTCACTAACACCAGTTAGCGACAGCTAGTAGGAGATAGCGGCCATCTTGGGCCCCGCTTTGCATGTCAGTAATATTTATCACTAATGACATGCAAAGTGGGCGTGCCAAGATGTTAGCGACTGGAAACAGTCGCTAACATCGCTATCTCCTATTACCAACTTTTGGAGATATTTGCGCTAAGCGCGAATATCTCCAAAAGCTAACACCTGCCCTGAGCAGTTCTTAGCCATGTTATCCAATGGTAGGTGGATAACATGGCTAAGAGCATTAGCTCGGTAATGCATGAATATCGCTGACTTTTCAGCGATATTCATGCATTTCGGCCGATTTTTATTGCTTAGGAGATAAACCTTGATAATAGCAAGGTTCCTAAGCGATAAAAATCGCCGCAGCTCGGCGATAAAAATATCGCCGCTAAACCAACATAGCGATAATTATCGCTAGTTGTTGGTAATATGCTCCCTAGCTAAAAGTTAAATTAGGGTTCTAACGCAAGCGTAAAGTAAATACATATTTTGCCAGTTATTGTTGTCTACACACACGACACCCATAGCTTGCACTGCACTCACCCTACTGTTATTGTCATAGCTGTTTTTGTTTGTCAGTCTTACTTGGAAATTGGTGGTATGAGCAGGGCGCCCTACTTCAGCATCAGTGGTCGGGCACACCTCATCGGCAACGTCACCTGCTCCGGTTGGCTATCTTTTGCTGTACATGGTTCTGTCTCTCCACCTAAAAAGCTGTCTGGTTTTTTTTCCACCCATTCACGCCTGACTCAAGATTTTTTTCACAAAATGGCGGTCAAGTTCAGTAACTAAAATAAGCTCTGCTGAGCACAGGATTTCCTGTTCACTCACTCATCGCGCAGTATTTTTAGCATTTATTTCCGCGGTGGTCACCTTTGAGCAATGCCCCAGGGTCAGTTACCTTTGGTGGTGTTTTCTTTTTAACTCTACAAAATGTTTTTAGACATTGCAAAATTTGTGAGTCGGTGATGACTTGTGACTTTCAAGATGGTTGGAAAAAAAAAAATCTGAGTATTAATCCAGCCAATCACATTTCTCATAAAATGCAAAATGTGATTGACAGGATTTGTGGTTGAACTTGGCACAGGAAACACTCCACAACCCTTGTGGCTCTCCACACACAAAATCTCCATATGCAAATAGCACTGGAACGAGAATCAGACATGGTGGACGACATAAGTTATGGCGAGTGTTGTGTGGACTGAAGAGTTTCAGTGGCTTGTCGCGTTTGAGCCAGAATCATAACTCATTTTTAACTTTGTTTTTTTTTCAATGATACCACATTTATATGTTGCTCCCAAACCCTTATTTGAATATAATTTCTGCCACGAAGAATCGAGATAAGAGAGAACTTCAGTGTTGTTGATCAAGGCCTATAACCTACTGGAAATGTTCCTTTCAGATTGTTTATTTTGACTTTCCTTTATAAAATTGTGTTTGAATTTTTTTTTCTGATATAATTTTTATGCTACTGCAATTCACAAATTGATATCTGGTAAAAGTTTTTAATCTTTTTTTGCAGTCCATTTTCTATTCATGTCCTAAATAAGCGAATTCTTAGACACTACTCCCTCCTTTTACTCATTTGAGCTATCTAAATTGTGCTGCCGCATAAGATAATCCGAAGAAGTCTTGTGATCAACTTCCAGGAAGTGACTCACTTTTCCCGGCTTCATCTCAGATTGTCTTTTTTATCCTCATAAGCCTAGAGAAATGTATCTGCAGAAATCCACCAGCTACACTTGCTAGCCATGTAATACCCTTCTGGACTTCCAGCCCTTTAAAATGGCGGCATTTCCTTCCTTTGTGTTTTTCCCATTGGCCAAGAACCAAACGCCCAATCTCTTGGAAGTAAACACTGTCTAATCTTGTTCTGCTGATCAACTGGCTGACCAATGATAGCACAGAATAGGTGGATTCAAGGTTTTTCAGCCAATTAAAGCTCTTGAATTGAAGGCTTGCAGAAGTAGTACACTGTCCACTAGATCGGGGTTGGTATACTGAAGCGGCATGGTGGGCGCTAGAAAAGACCGTGCCTCATATGTCCATTATGAGAATTATGGGCTGGTTTAGAGCTTGGCGGATGGGTACTTCATCACAAAACATGTCAGATATTCCATCTGCTTTATTACAAACCCATTAACTCCTCTGTCTGTCTTTGTTAAAAGGATCAAATTGAGACTTCCATGAGCAGAACACAAATTATTTACTAAATCAATCTGAAAATTCTGAGCAGACTTTGGACAGGAGTATGTGAAAATCACATCATTTGCATAATTATGTGAAATACAAAATATACATTTGGCCACTTTGGACAAAAGGATGCATTTCAGGCTAGAATAATTGTGCCAAGAAAAGGGACCACACACAATAGCCGCTCGCGCTCCTAAACGTTATCATTGTTTCAGTGCATTTACTGTAAATTTTTACAGTGAACGGGGCATTCAAGGCAACTTTTTACCGCAAAATTATATGATGTGGCATGATAGCAGAACTTCCGAAATTTTGTAGAGTAAGGACACTTGATGAGATTATGCCAACTATGCCAGTGTTACAAAAGGGGGTGGTGATGGACGGAGCATCTGAATCAATCAAACACTCACACCCAGTCAAAAGATCTGGGTTTAATCCATCACCGTTCTTTAGCCCACTCTGCCACCCCAGTTCAGACATGGCTATATGCAAATCAGTCTGACCCTGTGCCTCATGGGAACAGTCCAGCCCGAACCGCCAAGCCATGCCTTCCCTGGGCCGGAAACAAGCTTCCGAGGACCGGTTTCTGGCATTCCAGCCGTCTTCAGCCCGGCTTGCTTGAATCCAGTGGCAAAGTGAGCAAGGGACTCACGTCTGAGCATACCCTGCCACACTTATGTCAGCCAAAAGCGGTTCAAAAGGGGGTGGTGATGGACGGAGCATCTGAATCAATCAAACACTCACACCCAGTCAAAAGATCTGGGTTTAATCCATCACCGTTCTTTAGCCCACTCTGCCACCCCAGTTCAGACATGGCTATATGCAAATCAGTCTGACCCTGTGCCTCATGGGAACAGTCCAGCCCGAACCGCCAAGCCATGCCTTCCCTGGGCCGGAAACAAGCTTCCGAGGACCGGTTTCTGGCATTCCAGCCGTCTTCAGCCTGGCTTGCTTGAATCCAGTGGCAAAGTGAACAAGGGACTCACGTCTGAGCATACCCTGCCACACTTATGTCAGCCAAAAACGGTTCAAAAGGGGGTGGTGATGGACGGAGCATCTGAATCAATCAAACACTCACACCCAGTCAAAAGATCTGGGTTTAATCCATCACCGTTCTTTAGCCCACTCTGCCACCCCAGTTCAGACATGGCTATATGGAAATCAGTCTGACCCTGTGCCTCATGGGAACAGTCCAGCCCGAACCGCCAAGCCATGCCTTCCCTGGACCGGAAACAAGCTTCTGAGGACCGGTTTCTGGCATTCCAGCCGTCTTCAGCCCGGCTTACTTGAACCCAGTGGCAAAGTGAGCAAGGGACTCACGTCTGAGCATACCCTGCCACACTTATGGCGGCCAAAAGCGGTTCAAAAGGGGGTGGTGATGGACGGAGCATCTGAATCAATCAAACACTCACACCCAGTCAAAAGATCTGGGTTTAATCCATCACCGTTCTTTATCCCACTCTGCCACCCCAGTTCAGACATGGCTATATGCAAATCAGTCTGACCCTGTGCCTCATGGGAACAGTCCAGCCCGAACCGCCAAGCCATGCCTTCCCTGGGCCGGAAACAAGCTTCCGAGGACCGGTTTCTGGCATTCCAGCCATCTTCAGCCCGGCTTGCTTGAATCCAGTGGCAAAGTGAGCAAGGGACTCACGTCTGAGCATACCCTGCCACACTTATGTCAGCCAAAAGCGGTTCAAAAGGGGGTGGTGATGGACGGAGCATCTGAATCAATCAAACACTCACACCCAGTCAAAAGATCTGGGTTTAATCCATCACCGTTCTTTAGCCCACTCTGCCACCCCAGTTCAGACATGGCTATATGGAAATCAGTCTGACCCTGTGCCTCATGGGAACAGTCCAGCCCGAACCGCCAAGCCATGCCTTCCCTGGACCGGAAACAAGCTTCCGAGGACCGGTTTCTGGCATTCCAGCCGTCTTCAGCCCGGCTTGCTTGAATCCAGTGGCAAAGTGAGCAAGGGACTCACGTCTGAGCATACCCTGCCACACTTATGGCGGCCAAAAGCGGTTCAAAAGGGGGTGGTGATATGCCAGTGTAGGACAAATGTATTTCTGGCCTAGTATTTACCACTGTTGGACAACGTTGGTTTTGTAAGTAGTGCACTATCACATTCCATGGATTAAAGATTTGCGCAGGTAAATTGCTTGACAATTTTCTAAAAATGTCCATGTATCAGTAAGTCAAGCATTCGTGTTAGCTCTGCCACCCTCCGGTCAGGCAACGAAGGGCTTGTTTCTCTTCTGGGATCTGGCTCTACAAATCCCACAACCCCGTGGCTACTGTCTACTTTTCCTCATATGAACATGAAATGAAGTTGCAATCTAGCTCGACTGTGAATTCAGCCACCTGTTTTCAATTCACAGTGTCCGATTTGCTGAAGTCTGTTTGATCAGTACCACAGGGTTGTCTTAATATTGAAGTGAATATATACTTTTGCATCATATTAACACACGATGGGGCATATTTACGAGTCCCTTGCGCTGCCGGAGCGTCACTATATGTGATGCTCTGATGGCGCAAATCACAGAATCATATCTATGAGGTCATGCAAAGCCCTACTTGTGGCTTTGATTGACCTCCTTGATATGGAGTGAGGAAAGGCAGTGCAAATCGCTGCGTTGCCTTACTGTGCACTCGGGAGGCCTTCCATGGGCGTTGCGGTGTGTTTTCCCATGCAACACCCATGGATGTTGACAATTCACAGATTTACAAGAGCAAGTAACCCTGGGGAAGAGTCAAAACCTTATTCCACCCAAGGTGGGGCATAACGAGGAGAAATAGCTTCATTTCTCCTCTATAATTCCTCTTTCCACGTGCGCTGCATTCTGTGGCACACGTAGCAAGAGGATAGCGCCTCTTAGGATTGTTTCTGTACAGGAAGGTGCCTTTTCTGCATAAAAACAATCATACCAGCATCACAGGCACCCATGCACCATGGTGCAAGGGTCAATCATTCAAGTGAACCTGCGTCCGCACTTTGCTGCCAAAACTGCGCCAGAGCAGGGCATAAATTCACCATATTGCATAAATACAGTGCGTTCCTGCCCGTTCACATTTGCGTTGGGTAGTGCAGGAAGCTGACTTCCTGCGCTGCCCGACGCCACATCCCCTTAAATGAGGGGCAATGTGTTTTCGCTTATCAGCATCAAAGGGAAAGGGTAGCCTTGTTCCTACATCTGGGCCCGTGCAACTGATTCACTCTTCAAAGGGGAGTTTGAAGCCTCTTTTATCACTGATACCCCTCTATGTAACCAGGTCCTCTGATTTTAAGGCCTTGTGCCCACAGTAACTTGTGCACTTAAAAATGTTCCCCACTGGTTTTACATTTCATGAAGAATATTGTCATCTTTACGCCCTTCTGAAGCTGGAATTATGTAGGTCAGTAAAGGGAGAATGTCAGCGATTATTCTATATGTCCCAGTGTGATACTGTGGAGCCCTTACTATCCGATCATGCTTGTATTTGATCTCATTTTGCATTACTACCCAAAGTTTCAGAAAAGGTCACTTTCTTCAACGATTCCCTTTGTTAAAAATATCTCTATTTGTTTTTTAGCTCCTTCCTATACATACTACTATTATAAAGGAAGAACTTTGAACCTTTGAGGCGGGTAAACTCGGGAACCACAGCGCTAATCCACACACCCGATACATCGTTGTAATCGTCAGGGTGTGCAGATGGACATAGGCTATATAAAGGTAATAAATATACGTTATTTGAAAAATTTACCGAAAAAAAAGTAGTCCCTTGGAAGAAGCGCCGGCCGCAACGTGAGTGCTGACGTGTGGAGCGCGGGGAGGAGCGGCGTCCAGGTGCGCGAGGGTGACCGGCGGACATGGCGCGGGGAGGAGCGCTGTGCCGGCGGTGAGGAGCAGCGGACAGGCGGTGAGGAGCGGCGGACAGGCGGTGAGGAGCGGCGGACAGGCAGGGAGGAGCGGTGAGCGGCGAATGAGGTAGGTTATTTATTTATTTAGTTAGGAGCGGTGAGCGGCGGAAAAATGAAGCAAAAATTACAATCGTGAGCAAGAGGAAGCAAACGGAGCATTACAAAAGTGAGCCAAACGGTGCATTACAGGAGGAAAAAGTTACGTGTGCAAGTTACAAAAGCGTACATCGGGAGCAAGAGGAAGCAAACGGAGCATTACAAAAGTGAGCCAAACGGTGCATTACAGGAGGAAAAAGTTATGTGTCCAAGTTACAAAACCGTAGAAAGTAAACATAGAGGTATAGGAGGAAAAAGTGACGTGTGCAGGTTACAAAAGCGTACAAAGTAAACATAGAGGCATAATACTGCAATATATGGAGGAAGGCTCTGGGGGACCCCCGGACAACATCGGGGCGGGCGGGGGCCCTGAAGCCTAATTGCTCCCGGACAACGTCGGGACGGGCTGCTAGTTTATATATATATCTATATGTATATGCAGTGAAAAAAAACAAAGGTTGCGGGGACGTTATAATTAGGCTCAGATTTCACTCGTACAAAACCTGTGAAATTCAGCAGTTATCGTTACATGAGCTAACTATAACGTGCGCCCCCACAATGCACTGTTTATGACCTAATATATTACATCACCCATGACATGGTCAGTGACATCACTGATGACATCTAAGTGTTTTCTAAGAGTTTATGTGTGTTAAACATATATATTAAGCTACTACAAAAGTTAAATTAGTATGCTAGATAAACTACTAATGAGTGGTACTACTTCTAACATATATTATGTGAGTGGCTAAGTGAGTGTGTGTATCCATGTGTGAGTGGGTGTCTGAGTGGCTGTATAGGTGTGTGAGTGGGTGTGGCTGTATGGGTGAATAAGTGGGCATGTGAGTAGATGTGTGGGTGAGTGAGAACCTGTGTGAATGGCTGTATTGGTGAGTGAGTGTGTGTGTTAGTGGCTCTGTCTGTGCGTGAGTGGCTGTATGGATCTGTCAATGGGTATGTGAGTGGCCATATAGGTCCATCAGTGGGTATGTGAGTGGCTGTATGGGTTTGTGAATGGGGTTAGGAGTGGTTTTCTGGGTGTGTGAGTGGTTGTATAGGTGTGTGAGTGGTTGTTTGGCTGTGTCAGTGTTTGCAGGGGTGTGTGGGTGGGTGTCTGAGTGGTTGTGCAGGTGTGTGAGTGGTTGTGTGAGAGGGTGTTTGGTTCAGGAGTTGGTGTGTGAGTGGCTGTTTTGCTGAGTGGGTGTCTGTGTTTGTGGCAGTATAGGTGAGTGAGCGGGTGTGTGTGCTTGTAGGCATGTGTGAATGGGTATGTAAGTGGTTGTGTGGGTGAGTGAGTGTGTGAGCGCTTGTCTGGCTGTGTTGAGAGGCTGTGTGGGTAAGTGAGTGGGCGTGTGACTGGCTGTAGAGGTGAATAAATGTGTGTGTAAGTAGCTGTATGGGTGAGCGTGTGGCTCTGTGAGTGGCTGTAGGGGTGAGTGACTGGCTGTATGAGTAGCTGTATGGGCAAGTGAGTGGTTGTGTGAGTGAGTGGGTGTGTGAGTGGCTCTATGAAAAAGGATGGCAAGTTGAACAGGGCTGGACTGGAATCGCAAACCAGCCCTGGCAATTGCATCTGACCGGCCCTGGGGGGAGGGGGGAAGGGGGTGGGGGTGGACACAATTGTCAGGGCTGGGACACTGCTGCTGCACTGCTGCTGCTCTTTTGACACTAGGGGCCGATTTTGCATCACTGCTGCAAAACCAGCCCCTAGCAACAAAACCAGCCCCCACTGGTACAAAACCAGCCCCCACCCTTCCGGCCCATTGGTAAAATGCCCGGTGCTCGCTACAGGCAGTCCAGCCCTGAAGTTGAGATGGGCAGAGAGAGCTGGTGCTCCAGCAAGGCAATGCCAAGCAGTTTAATAAACAACAAAAGAGTGTAATTCATTGGGTGTAGGTAAGCACGCAAAAGAAGAAAGGTGAAAATGAGCAACAATCAGTGGGTTTGCTCAGGAAGCCCTCACTCACCACCCTGGGTGGTGACATGCTTCATCATCGGGCCCACCAGAAGAAGCCAAATGCCTCCCTGGTGTGCTACTACGCCAGAATACTGCGGAGCTGGTTTTTTGTGAGAGTTATGTGAAAAAGAAGTGTTTAAAAATGTCGCAGTTGTAAACCACAGCAAAACTTTATTCAGTGGTCAGCCGGACATGTATAAAAACAATGTGATGGGAAATTACCAAAATAATTGGCTGGTTATTTCCACTTAAAGTGGGGTCAACATGTTTCTGCTCTCTATGTGTTAATTACTGGGCATTCTTCAGGACCATGGGGAGTGTACCTCGGCGGTATGGGCACCCTAAGGCCCACCCTAACCAGAGGACATGAAAGTTAAAAGCAGTGTAAAAACTATAAGTGCAGGACAAACAACAAGAGAACAAACCAACAAGTAAAGGGGGGTTTCCCTCAAATTCAGAGGAACCTCTATAGTTTGTCTCAAAAATGATCCCTGCCCCATAGGTCTCGAGAGGGGGTGGAGGCGAAAATGGCACACCGCCCGCAAAGCCAGGCACCCGCTTGGTACCTACGATTCTCCTCGTACCGGACCTCGTGCCAAGCAGTGTCATAAGTACTACCAGCCAAGAGGGGCAGATTTCCAACAGAGTCGTCAATTATGGCTGTGTCTATGAAGACTCGGCAAGGGGTGCTAAAATGTAGCTTTACCTAAGGTATAAAAAACCCAAGCAGAGTGGACTGTCTCAGTGCAGACGACGGAGCTGTCATTTCCCTCCCCGGATGAGGGAGTAATGTGAGATTGGAATGCAGACACCAGGCAGGAGCACTGCCAACTCACTTTATTGCTGCACACTGCATCAATCAATAACCCACACAGCCACAGACATTATTTTGTTTCCAACTCGCTTGGCTGACCCTGACAACCGATCCGCAGGGGTTTCACCTGGAGCTGAAAAATGTTTGCAGGGTTTGGGGGGGGGGGTAAAGAAAGAGCTGGCAAACAGGGAGGGCACACAGTACCGGAAGCTGACTGTTTGTATACCAATTTTACTCTGTTACTTATAATAAATAACTTCAACAATTCCAATGGTATTCATGGCCGTTTAACTTCGGTTACATCACTGACCCTAGCAGGAATGGATGCATCATGGTTTAAGGAGGCGTCTCTCCGAGGTGCCACAAAAGCACCCCTTCCATGTGACACCACTGTCTTTCATGACCATAGGTGATAGTGCGGGCCCACACTATTCTACGCGTGGGGAGCTCCAGAGGAAACATGCTCCCACACTCAGAGGATCGGGGGCTGCAGCATGACCTGCGACTTGGAGCGGGTCTTTAAGCTGAGGCATGGAGGGACCCAGCGGCAGAGATCGGCACAGACATCGGCCGCCACCGGGCGCTGGAATTGCCACAGTGCATTGGGTGCACATATGCCCGTATAACATTTGAAAGGGGACGCTGACCCCTAGCCCTTGATGCGGTCGAGACTGGCGGAGGACCGGGGCCCTTTCGGAGGCTTGACCGCTCAGCTAGGTGGGGAGAGGTGTGGTGTTGTGGCCAGGGCAACTGAGGCTAGAATCTGTGATTCACGGTTCGATCCCCGGAGCCGGCGCAGATTAGCCCAGCACCATGTGACTCTGGGCAATAGCTTGCTTAATCTTCCCGATGGCCCCCGCGCCTGAAAACCATTAAGGGTGATTGTTCGCGCTTTACAAATGTGGATTATTATTATTACTATTCTCTTGAGGCAAGATGTCTACAACCTGGCTTGATTCCCCCCGTGAAGCATGAGATTTACCTGCAGACTACCGCAAACCGCCTTCCCCCACCACCACCACCTGGCCTTCTACCCCTATGGCCAGCACCCGCTCTGGGATACCTCCAGGCCCAAGAGCACCGCCCGTGAGTGCACCTCAGCTGCTGATGTGGTTGAACGAGCAACGCAAGAACCCCAGCATTGGCGAGAATTTCATGCTCTGTAAATATGTAACTTTACTACTAGTAAAATCACTAAAAGTAAAGTTACTAGTAGTAACTTACCTTCGTGATTACTGGAACGTAGAAAAGTTAGACATTTTGGGGCAGATTTACAAGCCCCTTGCGCTACTTTTGCGTCACTTTTCCCATGTTAAAAGTGACACAAAAGTGGCGCAAGGGGCTTGTAAATCTGCCCCTCGGTCTATCTTTAGCTCTGTGAATTGGGCCCTGAGCGAGCAAAATGAGCAAACTCGGCCCTTTTCTGCAGAGCATTTATGTACTGTCGCCAGTCCTAATTTAAAAGGGCCACCTAGTGCATTTCACTGTACAATTCATCTCTACGTTAGGAGATACTGGGCTCAACTTAAAAACAAATGTCCAAATTGAGGCTAGGAAAAAACGTATTCTATTTCTATTTGGAGTGAAACCTGTATCACAGGTTTTGAGATACTCTCACGGAATGGACATGACGAAGGTCTTTCAAATTTCCTTTACGATTGTCCGAGGAAATGATAACTCAAATCAGTAGCCAAGGTGCTACTCTACACTTTGTAATACACATCAGGGGTGGCCTTAGGCATGTGCAAGCTGTGCACCTGCACAGGGCCACCAAACCCCAGGGGCCACCACACTACTGCTGTGGCATATGCAAAAAAAATAAAAAGCAGATGGGTGGGGGACAACACGAAGGAGGAGATGGGGAGGGAACAGCAACGACGGATGGAAGGGAGATAGAAATCAAAATGAGGGAGGTGCGGGAAGGAGGGAAGGAGCATCAGACTGGGGCATGGGGAGCTGGTGGGGGAAAGAAGAAATAGTACCTCAATCACAGCGCGAGCAGCAGATGAGAACTAATTAAGTTGAATCAATCTGGTCCATGCTTCACTGAAAAGAAGGGAAGTGAAGCTTGGCCTGTCCTGGCCAATTAGGAAGCAGCAAATAGACTGACACTGAAGCCAACAAATGTTAAGCAATGTGCAGGCTCCACGCCCTTTATTGTAAACAATAACGACTTGCACTCCTGCGCGCATACAGATCATGCACTGTCCTGGGCTCAACTTAAAAACAAATGTCCAAATTGAGGCTAGGAAAAAACGTATTCTATTTCTATTTGGAGTGAAACCTGTATTACAGGTTTGAGATACTCTCACGGAATGGGATTGACGAATGGTAATGGTAAAGGTAGTTGCATTCCGGTGTCGTACGCTGACGACACCCAACTTCTGTTTCCCTTCACAACTCTCACACCGGAAATTCTTTCATCATTTGCCAGTGGGATGAGAACGATAGCACACTGGATGGCAATAAATTTTCTTCAATGCAACGTGACCAAAACAGAGGTCATGCTGTTTGGAGGGGCGACTCTCCTCTGGTCACCAGATTGGTGGCCTCTGGAACTAGGCCCGGTCCCCAACCCCAAGCCCATAGCAAAAAACCTTGGTATTAAGTTGGACCAAGCACTCCTGCTTAAGGAACACACCACTCAGGTTGCAGGTGCCTGCATTCACGTGGTGGGGCTCCTAAGACGTGTCTTTCCTTTCCTGCCAGACAACCACAGAAAGACCCTCATCCAAACTTTAATCCTAGGCAGAATGGATTATTGTAATGGGCTTTACCTATCGGCGAATGAAGAACAAATAGACAAACTTCAGGTTGTCCAAAACACGGCAGCAAGGCTGGCCCCCAACGCCCCCCCCAGAACGCCCTCCCGCCCCCTACTGCACCAACTCCATTGGCTTCCTGTGAAGCAGCGCATCAATTTTAAAATCTGTAACATCATACACAGATGCCTGTACGGTACCAGCCCCAAATACTTACGAGAGAAATTCATACCTTACTGCCCTAGACGCGCACTTCGCTCTAGTAACCATCTGCTGCTACAAGTTCCAAAAATAAGAAGAGCTAGACAGGGAGGTCGAGCCCTGTCCTACAAAGGACCCTTACTTTGGAACTCCCTGCCCACTGAATTGAAACAGATTAGCAATTTAGTGTTGTTCAGAAAAAAATTGAAAACGTACCTTTTTACCAGGCCATAATACCTATCCCCCCCCCCAGCGTTTCACCACTGCAGTAAGCTGCCCTAAAACTGCTAGCAACAGCGCAGAGATATCCCTTCGAGAATTGACTCAGGCGCTTTACAAGCAAATAAATAAATAAATAAATAAAATAAAATTTGTAAAGCGCATTATCACCCAAGGGTCTCTAAGCGCTGTACGAATACCGCTGAGGAACCCTTCCTGGCTTGTTCCTGTGAGGTGCCCACTCCTGGGCACCCCCAGGTGATGCCAGGCATCCTAGCGTTGTTGGGGCCAGGGTGGAGATTAAGCAAGCTATTGTCCAGAGTTGAAGCATGGGACCCATGATTAGAGTAGGCGCCGAGGCGAGAATTATCGGGTCCAAAGACATTGAGCCCAAGACCCTGCCGCATCAGGACTTGAACCCTGGTCCCGGGCCTGATCTCTGCATCAGGGTCTGCCGCTCTAACCAGTGAGCCACACTCACGATTGTCCGAGGAAATGATAACTCAAACCAGTAGCCACGGTGCTACTCTACACTTTAAAATACACAACACATGCACGGTGTCAAGTGCATCCTGAACAGTGTTACGGTTAGGAAGAAAATGCCACAAAGGGTAGACATATCTTCCTTAGCAATCTTTTAGATGATGGTATAAGATGATGATAAATTCCAAATCAGATAAGCAAGGTACCATCCTCTCCCTAACAAAAGGAGAAGAGGGAAGAGCTGTGTAAGACCATTCATAGGAAAGCCAAACGGAATTTGGCTGCTTGAAGAAAAACCAGGGACACAAATAGAACAAAGATGTGATGCCCATGATGAGAAATGAAGGTC
Organism: Lissotriton vulgaris; assembly: GCF_964263255.1. NCBI lineage: Eukaryota > Metazoa > Chordata > Amphibia > Caudata > Salamandridae > Lissotriton > Lissotriton vulgaris. The sequence goes on along the minus strand of NC_141699.1, from coordinate 1,078,014,008 downwards.
TGACTGCATTTCAATGCATCAGTCACTTGTCAGTGCATCCTTACATATGTTTCACACAAGAACTGCCATAACGGGAAAAGCATTAAATCAATCTTGCTGAATTCAAAATTGCTTCGTATCCCTCTCAAAGAGAGAGAGAAAAAATACCTGCTTGGATTAGTTTGTACCGAACTGGTGAATTCCTTTTGAGAGGAGCAGCAATCATTTCCCTGATCTTAAGACTTTAAAGCTGCTCAGAAAGCTACTGAGTTATTGGTAGCAAGGGACCCTGGGTGTCGCCTGGGACCTTGGAAGAGCTAAGGTGTAAAGAACAGTGGTCTCAAGACCAAAGATATCACAATCAATGTATAAATACATCTAATGCTGAATTTATTCAATGATCTATAAAAAACATTAAAAACAATGTGATGGCGCAGTTGGTGTGTAGCGAGAAACATGCTCGGTGATCTCAAACAAGTGATACAGGCCATTCTCACCTTGAAATCATGATCTCCTCTTGGATCCCTGTCCTCCAGTGGTGGTCGAATTAGCGTCGGACACTATTGCTTCCCACCTGGCCTAGATTTTCAACATCATGTTCAGCTCAGGTCACTTCGCCAAACTCTGGAAAAGAGCTTCAATCCTCCCAAACAGCTATCGGTCCATTTCCCGTCTCCCAATTTCTATCAAAATCGTGGGAAAAGCCATGAACTTGCAACTGACTTCTTTTATCGAATGCAACCACTTATTCGATGAAACGCAATTTGGGTTTTAGAAGTGGCCGCATCACCGAGACGGCGCTGATGGCGGCCACCGAGAAACTCTGGTCGACGTTAGACAACAGCAGCAGAGCCACGGATGTGACGAAACGCGTTGGCAGAAAGCAATTCTGTTATTTTAATTGAGACATTGAATAAAGAAAGTTTGAAAATCTTCAATCAACTTCTTTTGAGATTCTTATTTGTGGTAAGTTTTCTTCTGAACATAGACAACACTTGTGAAATATAGAATTCTGATAATTCAGTACTTGTATATAAACCTTGGTGCGGGTCAATTTTTTGTGATAGCAGCAGAGCAGCCCTTTTCCTACTTGACCTGTCCACGGCATTCGACGCACTCAATCACGGCTTGCTGATTGACCATCTCCAGAAGCTTGGGATCGAGGGTGTTGCCCTGAGTCTGCTCCGCTCTTTCCTCTCTGACCGGGTGCAAAGGGTCTCTCTTCAGTAATTCACATCTGACCCTTTTCGTCTGCCCTGCGGGGTTCCACAGGGCTCCTCATTGAGCCCAATCCTGCTTAATCTTTATATCACACCGCTTGCTATTCCAGTCAAAACGTTGGGTTTTCGTTGGTATCCTATGCCACCCAGATTGTAGTTTTACTTTCCAATAGCAGTCAGGATCCTGGTGAGGCATTCCAGAACTGCATGCTCTGCAGTCAGTAAGTGGATGAATGACAACTACCTCAGACTTGATTTTTCTAAGACTGAGGTCCTCTAACTAGCCAGCAATGTTTCCTTCTGGGCCCCGTCTTGGTGGCCCCAAGAGCTGGGAACTCTCCCTACACCTGCAAGGAAGGTTACAAACTTGGGCGTGATAAGGGATGATAAACTTACCTTTAAAAATCAGGTTAATTTGATTATCTCCTTCTATACCCTCAAAATGACAAAAAAAGATGGTGAAATTCCTTCCTCCAGATCTGTTGAGGACAGTTGTCACTGCTTTAATTCAGTCCGGACTAGATTATTGCAATGGCTTCTATCAAAATCTCCCAAAAATGTCTGTGAATAAGCTCTAAATCCTGCAAATGTCAGCAGCTCGGACGCTTCTCAATGCGCCTAAATCCCACTCTGCATCCCATGCTATAAGCAAGCTTCATTGGCTTCCTGTGAAGCAACGTGTTACGTTTAAGGCTTTATACATTGACTTTAAAGCTCTTCATGGATCTGGCCCTGTATATTTGCAGGAACTTTTTAAGAGTTCCATCCTCAGCAGAACCTTACGTTCTAGCTTCCCCATCAACCTAGGTGTTCCGCCTTTTAAACGCTCATGCTAGGGAGGCAGAAGCTTTGTTATTGTGCACGGCTTAACAATGGAAGAGTCTCCCTGCAGAATTGAAATCTGTCCCCTCTCTGTTAGCCCTTATAATACTGTTAAAAACCTGGCTTTTTAGCACTTAGCCTCACTTCTGATAATGTGAGCTAGGTTCAGCTTCTCAAATGTGGTTCCCAATCTTGATTACTCTCAGTGCCAAGACAACTCTGGGCATTTGAGTGCTCTATAAGTTTTATCATCGCCATCTTCATTATAATTCCTCAACAATAAAGTAACTCTATATCAAATTTAAAAGTGTGTCCATTAATTTCCACTGAATCCCACCCACAGTAGGAAAGGAGGAGGCAGTAGGACATGAAAAGGAATGAAAGAGAATGCCTAAATGGAGCATCAGACAGAGTCAGAGAGATCAGAGGATAACAGCAGGTGCCCTCTTTGAGTGAAGTCTGCACTCTTCATTAATGACGCCCACAAAAGAGACGGTCTACGTCCACTCTGATGAGGTAGGTACCAGCCAGGGCAGACAGTGTAGGCAGTGCCACCGTCACGTTCAGCCGTTACGCAATCCATTATTAATACCTATTAATAAAATGTTAATTCTAAAACTGAGTTGCAAGAGAATATTTTTTAATTGATGACTGTTCCTTTTTAGGTCGAAGCCTACCAGACAGCTCAACAATCTGATTTGCTAACAACATCTTAGGGACATTCTTAAAGCTTCCCTGGGAATGCACAGCACCCATTGCTTACCATTGGCTTTGTGGTTTGTAATTCACATGTGTTCACTTTCTTTTTGCTGGCTCTAGTTGTTTTAAGCTGTCCTGCCTGAGTTTGTCCCTTCCATTGCACAAACTTTATTTGCTGTATTCTTCAACCAGTACTGGGTTTCTGTAGACAGGCCTTTAAATCTTGTTCTCATCTTGTCACAATTGCTGTGCTTACAAAGACAACGGTCAATTGTCAGGGTCTGTCTTCCAGGGAGCTTGGTGTTCACTTTATTTTCTCTGACTTCAAAGTAAGAGGATTTAGGTGGCAATTGTGCTGGCTATTGGAGGTGTGCTTGAGGTAGGCTGAATGATGTCATTTTGTTTCTAGCTCACAAGAAAATGTAAATGTCTGTAATGAGCTGTGCAGATATTTCAGAATATATCAGAGTTAGTAGAGCATAACTAAAGCACACTTTTTGGTAATTCCAAAGTGTGGGGGAAAGATATATTTTATTATGATCATAACCAATCAATGCGCTAGGTGGTGACATTTCCATATGTTCACGTTTGTGCGCTGTATTCTTGCATCCATAAAACTGTATGTCTGTGAAAATGTAATGATCATTTCAAATGAAGATGTGTTGTATGTAATGGTAGTACGTTACCACACCATGCATACTAGACTTTACGCCATTCCACTCTGCACCACTCCACACTACGCCCCTCCACTCCATGCCACTCCACACTGTGTCTCGGTGCTCTAATCTGCACCGCACCACCCTAGGCCACTTCGCTCTATGCCTCTCTACTCCACACTACTCTGTGCCAATGCACTCTACCCCCAAACTCCTCTAGTATGCACTACTGTACTCTTCGCCACTGCCCTCAGCAACCACTCCACTATGCGCTACTCAACTCTATGCCACTCTGCAACACTGCACTCAATGGCACGCCACTCTACACCAATGCACTCTACTCTGTACCACTCCAATCTATGCTAGTGCACTTTATGCCAATCCACTCTACAGCAATCTAATCTACTCATCGCTCTAAGCCACTCTACTCTACGCCACCCTACTCTATTGTGCGCCACTCCACTGTACTCTGAAGCAATCTACTCTATGCTACTGCTCTCAGCGCAAATGCACTAGGCGTCACTGCCTCTACACTGCACCACTGCATTCTACTCTGTATCACTGTCCTCTACTTTGCATCACTACACTTCATGCCAATGCACTCTACACCACCTTATTCAAAATCAGGCACTCTATGCCAATCTACACTGCACTCTACACCACTATGACCTACTCTGCAACACTTGACAGAACTTTACTCTGCATTGTTGTACTCTGCACCACTGCTCTCTGCGCCACTTGACTCTGCACCACTCTACACACTGCACTCCATGAAAATGCACTCTACTCTGAAACAATCTACTCTACACCACTGCACTCGACATCACTCTATTACCCTCTGCGCCAGTCAACTTTATGCCACTTTTTCTGCGCCATTACAGTTCCCCCTGCGCCACTCCATGCAACTCTTTTTTACGCCATTGCACTCTATGCCACTACACTCAACACCAATGCACTCTACCCCACTTCTCCCAATACACTCTATGCCACTACACTCTATGCCAATTTGCTCTTAACCACTGCACTGTACTCTACTCTGCAACACTCTACTTAATGCCATTGCACTCTGTCACTTTCCTCTGCGTCTCTCTACACCACTGCACTCTACATCTCTACAGTGAGCCACACCACTTGTGGAGTGGTGTGGCTCACTGGTTAGAGGCGGCAGACCCGGAAGCAGAGGTTGGCCCGGGACCAGGGTTCGATTCCCGACGCGGCAGGGTCTTGGGCCATGGTCAGCGGACTCGATAATTCTCGCCTCGGTGCCTACTCTAACCATGGGTCCCACTCTGCAACTCTGGGCAATAGCTTGCTTAATCTCTACTAACGGCCCCCTCAGCACTGGGGATGCTTGTCTTCACCTTGGAGATGCCCAGGAGGGACCATCTCACAGGGAAAGCCAGGATGGGTTCCCCAGCGGTACACAGCGCCGGGACGCCCCTTTGCTGGGGCAGCTGTGCGCTTTACAAGTATACGACATTTAACATCAGTGCACTCTGTGCCACTCTCCGATACACCGCTCCACTGCACTGTACAAAAAGTCTACTCTGCAGCACTGCACGTTCCAATGCTGAACTTTACACCACTCCACTCTATACCACTCCACTCAACAACAACCTATCCCACAACACTCTACTCCACTCAACATACTCTACTCCACTCCACTCTGCACCACTTGACACCACTCTATGCCACTCCACTTTACAACACTCTTCTCCAGTCTGAATCTGTACTCCACTCTACACCACTGAGCTCTACCCAACTCCACTCCAAGCCACTCAGCTCTAGGACACTCTATTCCCTCCATGAGACTCCAGAACACTCTACACCACTCCATGCCACTCCTTGGCACTTCACTTCATGCCACTCAACTCTACTCTGCACCACTCTACACTGCTCCACGCCTCTCTGACACTCCTTGCCACTCAACTCTACACCACTCTAGGCCACTCCCCAAGCTTCACTCTTCTCCACTTTGACACTTCGCCTCAGCCATGCATTTAGACTTTAATGTTTAATGGAAGCTGGGGTCGCGTTCCATTAATCTCATGTTAGTGCATTTAGGGCAAACATGATGCAGGCTGGTGGTAGCCACACAGGCTCATAGCGGCGGGAGGGGAGGGTGAGGCTTGGTTGGTAGACCTGCTGGTCCCGGAACTGTGGAGCCAGGTTAGAATCACAGCCTTGGCTGTGGGCAAATCCCTTAATCTCCCCGACCCTAAAAAGTGTAACATCTGGTTATCTTTTGATGTGCTCTATGCCCTTAGCAACGTTTGTGCTATATAAAAACTGCAAAAAGTAGTTGATCAGTTTCAACTCCTAGCCAGGGTTTTTCTTCCAGTCATGTGTCTGTAAGTTGCACTGTTGGTCAAACCTGACACTCGTCGGCCTTACCACACCAGTACTATAACTACCATTCCTGTTATCGGTCAGGCTAGCACAGAGGAATGACAGTTTTGTTCAGGATAGAACCTTACAATGAGAGCAGCATCATGAGTCGAGGCAGTGTCTCAAAGCGCTGTCAAAGTGTCACAGAGGATGACATTCGGGAATACTTTTGCAAGCCACCTTCATGATCTTCCTAAGCTTACATAGCACTTGTTGATGAACGCATACTCCTTCCTAGCACTGTGATAATCAGCGCTAGTATTCTCCAATTCAATGGTTGTACGTTTAAAGACCTGAGAAGGATCACTGGCTGAGTTGGCCTGCCAAGATCTCAATCTATATTGTTGGAAAGGAGTTCCTCCAATGGGCATCGATAAAAAGTACTTTTTGTCAGAGGATGTGGCTACATATTCTATGCATCCAAAGCATAATGTTGTTTAGCATTTTTTCAAACTTTTCAAGGAAAAAAGACTAACAAATACACCATTACCTTAATGCTCTGAAGACAGAGCTGCAATGACCTAAATTGTTGGACTCCCTATCGACAAGGAGAGAGCCGGTGCAACTAGTCACTGTAAACACTGGGCTGGTTTGGGCACAAAATGGAAGGAATGAAGCACCCACAGAGCACATCCTGTAAAAGGCATCGATTTAGGAAGAGTCCCTATAGATATTATCTGAATTGACAGAGGATCATGATATGTCTTCATCTACAAGCTGTTGCAAATGAAGGGAGACTTAGGATCTCCAGCACTGAATCCTGATGAAGACCTCCCCACCCTGTGAAGACATCTTCAGAGGCCGAAACGCATTGACAACACCTCTCGGGATGCTCATGGACCTGGGTGCATTTTGATAGCCGTAGAACCCCAATGAGAAATTAACTCAAGTACAAATGAACTTGAAGGGACCTGAAGGCACTCCCCTAGAGAGTTTCAATTATCAAAAATGTACTTAGGTCAAGAAAGGACTTTTTAAAGACACGATGAACACATATTGATTCTCAGAAATTTCATGTCAAACAATTCACTATATATTTTTTAGAAAAAGACTGTTGTTTTTTTATTTCCAAGAGTCCACAACCTTTTGACATCAGTCGTTTATCTCTTTGAGGTATTACTCAACTTATGGGAAGAAATGTCTCGTCTCATTTTCTCTTTCCCTTTCTCTTTGCACAGTGTGTAACTAAATTCAACTATTATGAATGAGTCGGGAGTGTTATCTGTTTTCAACCCCTGTGTATTTAAATTATACTCACAATAATTTGTGTTTTAGAATCTTTGTTCAATACATAGGCCATTGCATGCTGTTTTGGCAACAGCTGGTGTAGAATTTTCTGACCCTTTTTCTTCAAAAGTGTAAAACAAATAAAATAATTTCTTTAAGACGAATAAATGTTTGAGAAAGGAAGAAAAAAGCTTGCAGGGGTCCTGCGATTGCCCATGCCTTTGGCTGCTGTACACGCCCCCTGTTTGGCCTCAAGCTCTCTTTTAGAGACACGACACCTTGTTAAGCATGTGGTCGGTGTTAGCAAAAGTGTGTGTCCCTTTAAAAGCTTCTCGGCTACTTAACTTCTTTCACAGAGCTCAGTGCTGAAAACACAGAAGTGGCCGCCCCGGGGGAAATCAAGCCGAGAGACAGCCTATCAAAAACGCAAATGACAGGCGGAAAGCGCGGACAGCCAATCACCTTGAAAGGAGAGTCAAGGTGACAAATTCTCCTGAAAATTGGACAAGTGGCGGGACAGGCTGATGGGCGCCGAGAGGATATCACAGAACAAATGGAGGGAGGCTGCTGGGCGAGCCGTGTCAGGGCGACCACAGCACCCCCTCCCGTCATCTCAGTGTCTAAAAATACTGCTTCCTACTTTGAGACAGTCCATAGGAAGTCCAAACTTTCTTCTAGAAAAGAGGGCGCAGGCTTTATTTCAGAGGTGAATGGGAGCTGTGTCCATGGACGTCAGTTCACCGAAATGCCAGGGGTAGCGGAAGTGACATCACACGACCTTTGACCTCCACTTTCAGTTACTCACACATGCACACAAATTCACCCATATACACTCTCTCACACACAAATACGCTCTCACCTGAAAGCACTCACACAAAACACATTTAAAAGCATTTTTTACTTTCCTCAGCTGCCATGGAAGGGCATATTCCAGCTTATTGTACTCGATTTTTATTACACTATTAGTGAATAATATATTTTATTTATTCCTTATTAGTGAAATAAAAAAAATGACTGAAAATAAAGAGTGGAGCCCCAGCTGCCCCTGGGTTCCTGGCACTGAATTTGCCACCTCTAGGCCAGAAGTCGCAAAGGCAGTGCAAGGGGTAGCAAGGGCAAGCCAGTGGTCACAAATGAGACCCCTAAATGAAGTCCATGTCTGAGACTGTGTGTTGGTGGCACTCACTGCCATCAAGAAGACGCAGGTACTAGGGTGAGACGACCGCCAGTCTTCATGTGGGACGGTGCAAAGATCCCACCCCTCTGCCTTGCCCTCTCTCCATATGCGCCATGTACTTGCAGTTTATAGAAAATAAAAACCCAACATATAAAGAGTCCATGGTTTGGGGTGTACGCTAAACCCAGATAACTGGATTGATGACAGCCTGCACCACTACAGAAACAAAATCTTTGGGTCAATTTGCTATGATTTTGCATCGGGTTGCGTCACTTTTTTGGCGCAGCCGATGTAGAATACATTTTGGTATTTACAATGGCCACACATGCATTACCATGCGCAGTAACATAGCAAATGTGCATTTGTAAAGTGCATGTACACCTGTGGCCATCTTGGCCCAGCTTATTGTTACCCAACCCAGTAGTACTTATTTTATCAACCTCTAAAGGATGAGTGACACTGCTCCATAGAAAGCAATGCAATATTTTGCAAGGGTTTACACCATCTAGCACAAAACGTTTTGCACTGAAAAGTTTGCTTTTTCTAAGCTCAAATGCCCTTTGCCCTGCTTTCCATCACTTTGCATCAAAGGGGCATTACTGGAGCAGATCAGCGCAAATACCTATAGATTTTGTCACAACATCCAACCGATTTAGTTTTGTTTTCCAGTTTGCTTCCATGCAAGATTATAGCTATACCGGACTAGTCCAAACAGCTACATCTCTGTAAACATTTCCAATTGCTGACGCATGGGTGAATGAGAGGGTAAACAGCCTTTACAACAAAACTTTTACAACGCACTACCATTACGACGCAACCATTACAACGCAAACCATTACAATGCATTGCGCTGTGGGGCGCTCTAGGATAGGGAATAGATTTAATTTACTATCTAACACCTTCCCTACTATCCACGGGGACTGGAGTTGGAATAGTAAATTAAACTATTCACTATCCAGCACCCCAAAGCGCTATGCGTTGTAATGGTATGCGTTGTAAAGACTGCATTGTAACGGCATGCGTGGCAAAAGCATGCGTTGTAACGTCATACATCCGAATGAGAGGCATGATCTATAAATAATCTTCAACATATGTCAACCAGTGGAGTGAAAGGGCATTGAGTGTATCAACCCAATAAACAGGCAAAGCCAATATAAGATACAAGATTCTTTGGAATGCCTATCAAACCTTCGTAAAGTGCTCACACCAAGCCAGGGATGTGCACTCAAGGGCATTGGTGTTGGAAAATAGGGGAACAAAGTGAGGGTTACCGGTACTTACACAGGTGAATTCAAAAGTAGGCCTCTGCTAATGTGGAAGCAACACGAGCAAAGGCAGTAATAGTTCTTGCCCACCGCACAAACTTCAATTAATAAATTGATTAGAAAAAGATGGTGCTCACTCTTAGAGGTCCTACTGCCTAAGACTACCTTTGCACTAAATTTCCGAACTAAAACATGTGAGAAGAGCACTCAAACATAACATTTAATATCACTATTATCACATCCAATATTTAGTAAATGTAACAATCAACTATTCAGATAGTCCACATGCTGTCCATTAATTCCTCCAAGAATATCAATTCATTTATAGTCCTTTTTATTGTCCATTTTCTTCACAACATATTGAAAATAAATTGTCAGCCCAGCCAACGTGTTTCGGCCTTTACACAGGGCTTCATCAGGGATCATTTACACTGAAAGTTTAAGTATGGTACCCGATGTGATGATCCTTTCTTCTACAATATCCCTTCATTAATTTTCAGCATTAATCCAGCAAAGTCATTGTACCACCCACTGCATAGAGGGTAAGTATTGTGGCGATTTACCCCACAGCTCTTCGGCCACCAACATCCAGGACTGTAAATTAATTGGTCTTCCTGGATGAATTAATGGGATGAACATGGACTATCTGTATTTCATATTACATTTACTAAATATTATTTTGAAACCATCTTGGATGGAAGAATTGTGATACTAAAAATGTATTTTTGAGGGCTCTCTCACATGAGTTAGCTCTGCTAATGTGGCGCGGTGTTAGCAAATGCAGGTGACATACAATGCGTTCGGGGATCAGGGTTCTACGGGTCCCCAGCAGTGTTTTGGCACATGTGCATGGGAAAATGTGAGACCTCGTGGAGGTACACTTCATAAATGATCTGGGCTGCTGTGTGTAGTGGGGCTTAGCCAGATCTTGCAGATAAAGCTGCAACAATTCTCTCCAGGTACACCACAGAAGAGTGGGAACCCCTGGCAGCGGGGCCCATTTAAACGTTCCTATCTTCAAGATTAGGCCTGGACAGAATTTCAATTACACTGGAGTAATCCGAGTAATTTGGTAATTCCACCCTTTCGTTGACTTAGAATGGCCAGTAATAACGCGATTGCGCCCGCTTGCGTATTTAAGAGTAATTTGGGAGAAAAAATGCTACTGTGAGAGTACATTTGCTTGCTATGTCTTCTGTTGCATTTAGCATTATTTTGTACATGAGGGTGCATTTCGCGCTAAATGCCAGATGTAGGTTGAGGGGAAATCCTACCGCAAGTGCACATTTAACGATATTGCACTCACTATTCATGTTCTCTTGCATTCCGTTGCCCCCCCGTTTAGGAGTTCGAGGTCTAGCGCTGGGATACTCACGGGTGACTACGCGCTCTACAAAAACCATAAATAAATAAATAAATAAATTTAGCACTATTTGCATATAATGCAGCCTTGTTTCCATTGGAATGCATAATCACTCTTTTTCTGTATATTTTTGCAGAATTTTTGAGTAATTCTGCTATGTGAGTTGTGCCCACCCCTTTTCAAGATAATTTTGAAATGGAACAGCCAGTTCCAGTGTAGGGCAGTCTTTCCAACTCAGCGGGGAGTTGAGTACGACTTTTGAAACTCATAATCCTTTCCCGGTCAGAAAACCACCTTCCGATGAGGTGCTACTCCTCTGTTCTGGAAAAAATTAGTGAAGTCTTTAGACAACCAGCCTTGAGGCAAATCAATCAATTAGACCTCCTAGTTTGTTGTGAGCAGCCCCAGGTGAGGCCAAGAAGTGCCTAGGAGCACCATATTTCAGTGATTTCTAAGAAATGCCGTTTATCCAGGGAACTCTTTTGAAGATTGGGGTGCTCTGGTCTCTTTGGATTGTGACCAGATTTTTTCCTGGAAGGTGTGCATCTTTCTCAGTACAATTTGCTCATGTGTGAACCTCATGAAGTCCTGCCTTGGAGAGAAAAGACACAGAAGCATAGTGGTCTTAGGGCAGTGTCGGTTTCTTCAGATACCACATTACAGTACCCTTGTGCCATCTCTGGTCCTCTCGTTAGTAGGGGTGGGTGATAAATTCTGCTCCACCGGCAGAGTTTATGGAGTTTTACCCACACTTGCAAAGGGAAGTTTTGGCTGCATGGTGGAATTATTTCTAGTGTGTGGCTGGTCAAAGTTAAGTTGGTGAGCTAGAATCGGCATCCCCTAGTGTCATTTTCGGGTGCTAGGACGCTACCGGTGAGATTTTGTCAACGTTGGCAGTTGCGACCATTTCCGGTGAGAACGCTGCTGCTTCGAGTAAAAAATCTACTCGAGCAGCAGCAAAGAATCAGAATGGTGCCATTTGGACTTATTTTTCAGTGCAGAACAAGCTCCCGGTGCTAAAAATCAGCACGGCATGCAGATTTCGCCAGTTCGCTGAACTCCACGGAATCTCGCTGAGTTTTCATGTAACTTTGCACAATTCTGCTGGGTAAAACCCCATGAGTTCCGCCCACCCCTACGACGTTAGAAACCATTGTTACCAAATAAATCTGCTGTATAGAAAGTCAAAAAAAAATTAAGGAAAAGAAGAAAGAAAATCATACAAAAAATATAGACAAAAGAAAGAATGACAAGAGCAAAGACAGAAGTATCCAAATGAAATGAAGCATTAAAACAATACTTCTACTCTGCAAGGATACCGGAGGACGTTTTGACAATTACTCGTTGCAATACATTCGTATGGGAGCCCTGCCCTGACATTAGCCCTAATTATAACACTCATCACATTAATATGCAAGTGCACCTTGAAGGAAGGCAGTGTGAAGGGCCGGATGCCAGCATGTTTAAAGAAAGAAAGCTAATGCAGTGTGTGTGTGTGTGAGCTCTGTAGACACGTGTAATATGAGCAGCGTGTCAGCCCCAATTAATGCAAGCGACCAGGCAGGGGACCCAGTGAAAGAGACAATTGGACCACAGTGACACTTTTAATTGAATTCAGTGGGGCTGCACTCCATTGTCTGGGGATCTGGGTTGTGCTGGATGGATGGCAGGTTTTCTCTCATTTGAGCAACAGCAATTTAGCCTGAAAATTAATCTGAGCAGGGAGTCTGGGTGGTGGGGAGAGGGGAGGATGAGGAGAGACTGCAGAGGAGGGAGGTGAAGTGAATGAAACATGAAATAAAATGAAATGCCGGTATTTGTAAAGCGCGAGCAATTACCCCTAAGGGTGTCAAGGCGCTGGGGGCCGTCGGGAAGATTAAGCGAGCTATTGCCCAGAGTCACATGGTGCTGGGCTGACCTGCCGCCGGCACCGGGGATCGAAGTGTGAGCCCTGGTGTTCCGGAGTCAGCCGCCCTGGCCGCTGCGCCACACCACTTCCATGGAGCATTGCCTGAGTAAGGGAGCAAACTATAGGAAATGTCCCTGTCCTGTTCTGCATGTGGGTGCTCTAGGGCCTACCAGTAGGGAGAAGTTGGGGCAAGCAAAGAAAAAACAGTGCATTTGTAGCTAAATGACATTGGTGAAAATTAAAGGCTGCATGAGATTTTTAGTTGTGTTGCCCTACGTCAAGAGAAAAGGCAGGAATGTGCTGTATCTACAAGATAGGTTGCATTCTTGTCCTTTCTGCCATCGCCTCCGCACAAAATGCAGCCGAGCACCAATACAGGCACCCTTGCACCATGGTGCAAGGGTGTCTGTGTTGTTGGTATCATTGTTTTTGTGCTGGAAGGGACACCTTTGTGCACAAAAACAATCAAAGGGGGTGTTTTATTCCTTCTATCTGTGCTGAGAATGCAGCACATGTGGAGAGAGGAAAAACAAGGAGAAATGTTAGCAGGTCTCCTCGTTCTGCCTGCTTTGGGGAGGGGTTAGTTTGGACGATGCCCCAGATGTGGCCAATGTTGTAAATAAGGGTTTGTGTCAAATCCCAATGGTATTGCTTGATAACACCCACAACAGCACCTATGAAATGCCCTTCCATGTAGAGTAAGGCATTGCCTTACCAGGGGCGTAACACAGGCCCCTGCAGCCCATGCGGTGCGGGGGGACCCCTAGCTCCAAGGGGCCCCCTCAGCACTAAACTCTGGCCAGGAGAGCTCCTGATTGAGCCCGGAGGGGGCCCCCCTAAGTACTGTGTAGAGAGGCCACCTCACTTTTCGTTACGCCAGTGTGCCTTACTCCATATTCTCATGGCCATGAAAAGCCACGTAAGTGGCTTTACGTGGCTTTGTACATATGGGCCGGCACACTGCACCTCCAGAGCATCACAAAAGTAACGATCTGGCAGCCTAAAAGTGCTGCAGGGGTTTGTAAATATGCTCCAAACTTCTATGGGGTTATGCATTTGTAACCGCAGACTAACATGTATCACTGGACAAGGGGGCTCTTACAGCATTTTATGGGAATACACTATATCAGGGGTCTCCAACCTTTTCTGTAATAAGAGCTACTTATGTTCAATGAAACTCACTGAGAGCTAATAATATTATTAGCACTCTAATAGTGACCACATCAGGCAAGATTAGTTGCCGCCTTAGGCAGGAATACTACCGGCAATCACCCCAGTGAATCAGGATTGGTTGTCAGCAGTAACGTAAAAAAAGCTGAAGTAACTCAGAATGGGGAGAAACATGCAGAAAAACTCTCACTTTTCTGTAATTATCAAAGGAATGCTAAAATAATCCTGTTCTTTCTGGTAGTCACTGGAAGCTAGAAAAATAAAGAAGACGAATTGCATTTTCGTTGCTTTAAACAGCTGCTCTGTGACCTGACATGCCTTTCACCTCTGCTGCTGGCTCTAGCAGCAGGCATTCGGATGTCAGAACGCGACTGTAATAACTTATTACAGTTGAGTTCTGGCGTCTTTTCTTCTTTATTAGAGACTCGGTGCGTCACAAGTCTCTGATTATGAAAGAAATTAGAGACAAGAGTTTATAGAGGAATTAATGAACCCAATGTATTATATTAGAATTATTTGAGCAGGACAAACACTGATGCTGTTTCATGTTTTCTCTAGGGCAGTTACTGATCACAATGCATTTCCATAGCTCACATGGGAATCTTATTTGGGTGTGGGGGCATGGGGGTGTGTCACAAAGGAATTGAGACCACTGGGTTCCAATTGTGACAAATTGAATCTTTTAACTTTGGTGTCCCACCCCCAGGGTGGCAAGGCAGAGCAGTCCAGGCCTTACACAGGAAGGGGACGAGGGATAGAAATACAGGCTTCCATGAGACACTAACCATTGCATGAAAATAAACAAGCAAGGGAAACCAGCTATGTCAATTTGCAGCCACTGTGAGAGAGAGCAAGAAAGAGAGAATAAGTGTCAGGGAAGGAAAGTAATGTGTGTGAGTAATTTAGGTCTGGAAGTAGATTTGAAAAAAGGAGGAGCCGCTATGTGGGTGGGATACACAGTGCAGATTTGTTAGAGCTTTTTTTAAAGAGTGTATTTATCTTTTTCCTGGACACTAAACAAAACACAATTTGTGACTGTGGATCTCCAAACATAAACCTTACTTCCAGTAGAAGTGATACAAACAAAAAGGGAGTAGCCAGCAAATAAAATACCCCCCACTTTGATCCAGACCTCGAATGCCATTGGGTGAGGGAAGCGAGTAAGCCCTACCCACTCTAGGCGGGTCCCTTTAAGCCTTTCATGCATACATCCACCTAGCCATCTTTTCATATTTGTATCCATCCCTTCAAAATTCCATCCTTCCGCCCTTTCACTATTAGTTTTCCATTCACCCATCCGCTCACACTTCCAAACATTCATACATCCTTTTACCCACCCATCCATTCATCCATCCGTTCTTCAT
Organism: Lissotriton vulgaris; assembly: GCF_964263255.1. Lineage (NCBI taxonomy): Eukaryota > Metazoa > Chordata > Amphibia > Caudata > Salamandridae > Lissotriton > Lissotriton vulgaris. The sequence goes on along the minus strand of NC_141699.1, from coordinate 1,077,998,769 downwards.
CCATCCAGCAATTAGCCCTTCTTTTATCAATCCAGCAATCCATCCTTCCACACCTTCATCGAGGCGACCAGTCACCCATTCATCCAGTCTTTTATCATTCCAGCCACTTTCTTTCTCTCACTCATGCAAATATTGTTTCATCCTTACATCCGTCAGTCCATCCATCCTTTCATCCTTTTTACCCTTCAATCTCACCACCTTTTCTTCATTATTTTCAGATGCCCTTTATTTCATTCTTCCTTCCAGTCCTCCCTCGCCCTCTCCCTCCCTTCTTTCCTTCTTCATTCATTTGTTGTAATTAACTTTCCTGCTTGATCTCTTGTAGGGGTCCTGTATTTTTGTATTTTTAAGAGCTTTTGTCTGCAGAGCTGCAGACAGGAAAGGCTCATAAATGATTGGGAGTGTCAACATCACCTCCGCTTAAGCTGCAGAGGTGGGGGCGTTTGTGACACCACTGGATGCAAATTGCACAAGATATCAACAGACCAATCAGATTATCATCCTCCTCCAAAGCATATTTGTGTGACTAAATATCAGCCACAAAAATATTTTGGTGCAAAAAAATAATGGTAAAAACATTGACCACAAAAGCATAAATTTTACATGCTTATAGTGTAAAGTATAAAATGTTGTCCGATGGCCCATAATGTTGAAATTCCACTGCAATAGTAAGTGTGGTTATGTGGGTTTACATTACATTCCTGTGGAATGGGGGGTCCTGGGCCTAAATTGGCCTCTGGTGTGGGGGGGGGGTGTTGAATGGGGTCCACCGGGACTTTTTAGGCAGGGGAGCCTAATTAGGTTCTGGGTAGGGTACTGAGCCCCCTCCCTTCTGTTTCGCTTGAGCCCCAAGAGATGTGGCCCCTGGAGCTCCCTCAGAGGCTTCTGGAGAGTGGCCATGTGCCTCCTCCCCAAAAACATGTGTTGCCCCCGGGCCCTGGACCACAGTCGGTAGTTTTAATGATACAGGCACAGAACCCAGTTTGTATTTTAAAAAAATTTCAGCGATTTTGCCATGAATTTGCAGCGAAAATAGAAACATTAAAAAAATTGGGCCCCAGGCGGGGTCTTTTTGGGACCTCAACAGCAGGCCTAGGGGGTCTGGGTATTCCTACCATGCGCCCTTTTGTATTTGCTTTCGTTTTATAGATTAGGACTCAAGACTGAGTCCTGACTACTAAAATGGCTGCCACCACTTCCTGGTTAAAGTGGTGGCAGCCAACCAGATCTCATCTGTAGTTCTGTTTGATCTGTTGAGCCTTCCCTTCCATAGATATACACTTTTGTAAAGATTGAATCGCTCAGAAATGACTTTAGGGATTTACACCAAATCCCAGAAAGCACTCTTGCTGGACCAAGATCTATATTTCAGAAAATTTGGTGTAAATCTGTTGAGCGGTTTGGGCTGTAGCTGTGTCTAAATTTCCATAGCAATTTATAGAGCAATATGCGGCAAAACACAGCTTGGATGATGTCATTAGTGATGTCATTAGAGATGTCATCAATTATGTTATTTGAGATGTCATCAGTGATGACATAGAAGATGTCATGAGTGATGTCATGTGTGAGGTCATAGGCAGTGCATGACAGGGGCGCAAGTTACAGTAAGCTCTGCGAACTATAACTCACTCACAAATTTCAGTTTTTTTAGTTAAAAATGTTAATGTTGTCACTGACAAATTCCCCTTACCACAACAGTACTTTAATCTTTGTTATTTTTAGAATGGGATCCCCTGGCCACCATTGGCTTGTGGAGGGAGGCCGTGCACCCTCATTCTTTACTTAAGATCCCAGCCCTTGGAGATGGGGTCCCGAAGGCCCAAAATTCGCTTTGAGGGGCACTACTCCTGCCGCTCCTCCCAAATATTTTTTTAAAGAAAGTTTTCTTTTTGTTTTGCCCCGGTCCTGCTAATGTCCCACAGGATTGCACCAAAAACTGTTGATTTTTAAAAACTTTTTTATTTTGGCCCAAGGGAGAGTCGCTGTAGTTCTCCCCATTGGGCCTAGGGGGCAGTATATCTCTACCCTGTCACCTTATATTATTTTTTCTTTTGAACTTCAGGAGTCCTGTAAATGCTGCCAGCAACATTTTCTCCATGTTACTGGCAGCCTATCAGAGACCTCTCACCGGCAGGAGTCTGACTCCTGCTGGAATGAATTCACCCAACGACACAAAAAATCTTTTGGCCAATCAGAATGCTCTATTTTTTTTATTGGGATAGGGACAGAGGGACTATTGCGAGAGTACCTTGAACTAACCGTCCAGATATACAAATACATTTTAATCGTAATTTCTCAAAACGACTGAACTAATTTACACCAATTCACAAACAGCATGCTTTCAGGACAAAGATCTTGTGCAAATTTGGTTTTATTCCATTCAGTAGTTTTTGCAGTATTTTTTTCAAAAAGTCTATTGAAAGTGCATGGGGATATTCTCCCACATGCATCAAGGTAGGCTTTTGCGATTCCTTAATTGCGATTATTCAAGTCAAGTCAAAAGATCTTTATTCGGAATAAAAACATCCATAAAAGTACAGACAAAAACACAATACATTTTTAAAAACATTCAATCAATTCAATTCAATAGTTACAATTGGAGAATTATCCGAGAACAAACGAGCAAAATTAAAAACCATTTACAATATCCCAGCCATCCAACATATGTCCCTTCATAATAGTAAGTCGGTAAACTTTTATAAAAGAAGAGAATATCATACAATATTATTTAAAAACACTGTTTAAAAACACTGTTAAAAACACAATATTAAGACCATTATTAAACCATTATAAAAAGAGTATCAAAAATAGAAAGTGCAGTGTGCAATAATTTATACATCAATGTTAAGGGTGGTTCTCGATCTGACAGCAGCTTTGAGAAAACAGCTCATCCTAAAAATGAGTTCATCTGATCCCAGTACCAGAAAGGACCGGAGTGCCAATTTAAAATTAGTTAATCCGTTTTTCTTACAGTAGGGCATGAGAAAATGTACAGTGTATTTTTTATAGAAACCACAAAAGAACAAGAAATGCATAAGACTTTGCTTCATGTCAGGGTTACAGGGGCAATTTAAGGTTTCGAGATGTTTATTATATCCCATCGGGAAGTTCAATAGATTGACTATACTCCCGTCTCGGAAACGAAACAGTAAACCCCTTACCCATCTTCCAAGATGCAAACGCAAATATCTGTACGGTGGGCCAGGTTTTTTGACGTGTGGATCAGAATTGGCCAAATATTTTACAACCGTGCATTTAGTCAGGTTCTTTCTATCCCGCTCTTCTCTGTATAGGTCATACAATGCCCTTAAAATGATGGTCTTATGGGAGCGGTTTATTAGATTCGGTGATGTGAACAGAGAAACCAACCCCACACTTGCAAGGCAATCTTTTACTGCTTTCAGCCATGGTATATAATGTCCCCTGTCACACTTTAGACAATCCAGAATAATTTTGCGGGTCAATGTAGCAGCCGTGTTGTTCCAGATCTTTATCCAGAAAAGTGCTGGCCTGGATCTCACAAAATCCTCTATGTAGGGGATATTTAATTCGTTATGGCATACATAGTTTGAAGAACAGATAACCCCCCCCAATACCTTACGACAAAATCTATTCTCTTCTATTTGAATCGGGGAGCAGTTTGTATAACCCCAAACCTCCGCGCCGTAAGTGCCGGTAGGCATACATTGGGTTTGGTATATCTTGACCAGGGGAGTTATTACATCAGCTTGGTTGGGCTGTCTCAAGGAGGTTACACAATTAATAGCCTTGCCCAACTTGTTCCTGGCATAAGAAACATGTGCATGCCATGTACCACTATTTGAGAATAGCAGCCCTAAATAGGGAAAAGTGCTGGTGCTTTTTAGAACATTTGACCCTGAGATGATCTGGGGGATTTTGTGATTTTTTGGACCACAGCTCATAATTAATGATTTTTTAAAATTAGTTGTTAGGCCTAAATCGGCCATAAAAAGAACAAAACCTGAAATTAAAATACGGAGTGCCTTGGGAGTGCGGCCCATCAGGACCGCATCATCCGCATAAAGAAGTGTGGGTATAGGGACTCCATTAATGAAAGGCACATCACTAGTTAAGGTGCTCAAAGTGCTGCTTAGCTTATTAATATACAAAATAAACAGGAGAGGGGCCAGCACACACCCTTGTCTGACCCCCCTGCCAATACTAATATCATCAGAAACTTCACCCATTTGATTCACACGTACACAGGCTTTAAGATCACGATGTAAAAAAGCTAAAAAATGTACCAGATGGTCATCTAAACCATATTCAAGAAGGGTAGACCAAAGCCGGGAACGGTTAACAAAATCAAAGGCCGAGCTCAGATCCATAAAACCAAAGTATAAAGGGGATTTCTTTGCAATGTTATATTTTGCCATGATCAGGTTCAGGTTCAGGCATTGTTCCACTGTTCCGACATTACTACGGAACCCAAACTGGCTCGGATGTAGGATGTTATTCTCATCAGTCCATGTTCTAATCCTTTTAAATAAGATTCGTCCCAAAACCTTTAAAGTATTATCTATCAAAGAAATTGGGCGATAACACCCAGGATCCAGCCTGTCACCCTTTTTAAAAATAGGAACAATAATACTACGTGACCACGTTTCCGGGATCTCCCCTTCAGTTAAATTATTAAAAACATTGCACAGCAATGGGGCCCAAAAATCTGGCTCACATTTTAGCTGGTCTATGGAGAGCCCATCAGATCCGGGCGCTTTATTCCCGGCGCTTTCAAGAATGGCATCAAATACCTCAGATGTGGAAATAGACATTGGGTGTGGAGGGGGTAACAGTAGAGGAAGACTATCTGGTGTTGCATAGATTTTACCAAAATGAGCAACCCAGGTGGAACCAGTAATATTACAATTAATTTCGGTCAGGATCGAACCGATGGATCTTATTTCCTTTACCTCCTTCCAAAACCCAGTGGTATCTTTTAGGTCAGCAGATCGTGCCAGGGAATCCCAGTGGGTTTTCAGTAAATCATTTGATCTAGTGCGTAAGGCACGCTTATACTCTGCTCTGAGCAACCTTACCCGTGGTATATCCCTAGGTTCAGCTTTTAAGGCAGCTCTAAGCATCCTGTTTGCTTTTGAGCATGGGGCATCAAACCATCTAGGCGATTCCTCAGCCTTACTAGAGGCTGGTCTGGAAATTTCGCCTTTAATTGTGGTGCAGAGTTCAGAGAACGCTTTAACCACGTTGATCCCAGGGTCCTCTGTGCTTAGACAAACTTTGATCAAACTTGGGTGTTTTTTATATACTTCTGCCAGGATTCCCTTATTGTCTACTCCCTTCCAGATTACCCTTAACTTATCGGTCGATGCTTCCAGACCCGTTGCACCTATTTCACGTCTTGAACATTTACCCTTCGGCAATGATAAATGAATGGCAATTGGATAGTGATCACTGTGAATTTCACACACTACTTCTGCCCTCATTAATGCATTTGCAATGGCATGTGAAACGAAAACATAATCAATCGTTGTACCACCCCCATGTCCTATAAAAGTAGGGAAAGGGGATGCATGGTCTTCCATACCTACATGTTCCATGCAATTAACAAATTCACTGGTGGCAAGAAGGTCTAACAGTTCTTTCCCTCTTTTACATGGGGGATTTCTTGGATGTACATGTGCATTAAAATCCCCCCCTAAACAAATGCCATCAAATTTCCCATATGCCTGTCCATCCATGATTTCATTAATAAAATCAAATAAGAGAATAAAATTTCGATTAGGTTGGGACAGAAAATCATTATTGTAGAAATTGATTAAACACAGTTTTATCCGCTCGGTATACGAGAGTGCCATAAAACTAGGACAATTTGTCTGTAGTTCGTCAATTTTAGTTCCCGCACCAATTTTTATCCAAATGGACAATCCACCACTAGGACGGCCAACCAGAGGGACCGGGACAGTCCTGTTATGGCAGCTATACCCCTCAAACAATAAATCCTCCACACACCAAGTTTCTTGAAACATCAATATGTCATAACAATTGACACAGTCCCGCCATTGAAGAATTCCCAACTTGGACTTCAGGCCCGCGATGTTCCAACTGAGGATGCTTAGGTTATTACCATTATTGTTCCTTGGGCCGGAACCCTGATTAATACTTGAGGCGGGTTTAGGTGTGACATGTCCCTGTTGAACACTTAATGGACCAGATGGAGAAATCTCCTGTGTTAACGGGTCCGCCTCTCGAGATGGTTCCATTAACTGAACTACCTCAGGGCACACGGAAAGTAGTTTGGTATTTTTGGTGGGCAGTCAGTCCAATGTGTCCAGGTCCTGGAAAATTCCAAACCTATTCTGCAATGGGAAAACTGGGGGGGGTTGCATCATCTTGTGTGGAGGACGGTAAAAATATTTTAAGGGTAGTGGGGTCACCACAGTAGATGGGCCATGTCGACCAGGATTATGGTTCAGCAAGAATTTTGCAGTGCCCGGGTTTCTGAAGTTGATTACAATACAATCCCCATTGATATTTTTGTAGAGGGGACCAACCCAGGTTACACGCCGTGTGGTTATGATTTCTTTAGAAATATCATACCCCACTCCCTTGTGCTTCGTTAACCAGTCTATACACTTATTATGGAGTTGAACCCATGATTCACCTTGACCTTCCTTAAGCGGTGGGATGCCAGCCAGCACTAAGACATAAGGACAGGCCTCAGGTGGAAGATGTAGGGCCGGGCCTTGATGTTTATTAGGTCTGGTGTCCTCATGCGTGGTCTTTTTATCGTGCTGGCTGGGATTAGCAGAACCCTTCTGTACTAGTGTGGTCTGTTTTGCTATAATATCCTTTTTTGTAGAATTCATAGATGCCCTGCTTATGTCATTAGTAGAGACAGAAGGTTTGGATGATATGACTTTCCCATGTATAGGGTTACTTGGTAATGAGGGAGTATTGGTTTGACAGTCAGGCAGATTACTGCCAGTTGTACCCTTATTTTTAATCCCCTTAGGTGTAACAGACTGTGTTGGGGTAGAAGTGGCTTGTTGTTCCACTGTCCTGATGTTACCGGTAGTGGTGACACGAGTGGTGGATTCAAGGTCTTTTAGAAAACGTTCTACTCTCATTTTGTCCAAGTTCGCTATGCCTTTTCTCTTTGCATCCTCGTTTTTGATTAAATTCTCCAGTTTATCCAGTCTTTTAAAAATATTATTAAATTGTTTGATCATTTGACCTTCCAAATTTTTAAAAATTGTCTCTGCAATAGTCTCGATAAGGTTCCCTTCTGACTTAGCATAATGGCTAGGTTTAACGTTTTCGTGGGGGGACTCAGTCTGGGTGGAGATAGATATATAATGTAATCCCTCGTTATTTATAACGACTACATCACCCAGATGCGGTTGATCCTGTATAGGTGCTATGTGTTGGACCAACTTCTGTCTCTTCCCCTTATTCCACATGCTTTGTGGAGTTGGTTGGTTGACAGTCCTTAGGGGCTGCTTCCGTTTATTGTGGGTTATTTTGGTAGAGCCCCTCTTTCTTTTTGCTGCAACTTTACCCAATACCTTATTAGCAGGCTCGATAGATGGTGTTTCTAAGGTATGGCCAAGAGTCACTTCTGGTGCTATGTACGTGACAGTATCCTCATCGTCTAAGACAATCGGTACTTCAACAATAGGATGTGAGGGTTTTACAACAATTATTTCAGGGTTTATATGGGTGTGGTTGTTGCCATTGAGACTGCTTATGGCTTGTGGTTTATTTATACTTAGTGGACCCATAGAAAATCTTCTTTCAGTCTCAACAATCTCGTTGAAAGCAGTATCTATCAATGCCTCAAACGACGTTAGCAATGTTACAGGGGACTCAGCGTCCTGAGTAAGGATGTCAACATTAATGCATGTAGCGGTACAATCAGCCATTGTAGGGATCCTATTGGGAGACTAACCTTCTTCAGTAATGTTGGTGGGGTGGCCCGCCCGACCACTGTTGACCTCTGAGGGCCTCAGAGGGCCCGCCCTTTGCCCGGGCTTCGCCCCGGGCGTCCCGCTCGCGTCCCGCGACGCGGGGGTTCTCCTCCCTTTGTAGGGCTCTTGCGCCCTCAGCAGCGCGACGACCCGCGTCACTGCACACGCGCCGCCGCGAGGCCTGCCGGGATTTGTGGTCTCCCGGAGCGGCGGCGCGGAGTCCGGTGTCCAGGGACTCTTGGCGGTGGCGGCGGAGATGTCAGCGTTCCTTCCTCGCCTGCCCAAATGACTCTCGTGGCGGTGGCGGCAAAGTGCAGGTAAGTATGGCTCCCCCCGCTCTGCCGGGGTTCTCCCCCCTTTGTAGGGCTCTTGCGCCCTCAGCAGCGCGACGACCCGCGTCACTGCACACGCGCCGCCGCGAGGCCTGCCGGGATTTGTGGTCTCCCGGAGCGTCGGAGCGGAGTCCGGTGTCCAGGGACTCTTGGCGGTGGCGGCGGAGATGTCAGCGTTCCTTCCTCGCCTGCCCAAATGACTCTCGTGGCGGTGGCGGCAAAGTGCAGGTAAGTATGGCTCCCCCCGCTCTGCCGGGGTTCTCCCCCCTTTGTAGGGCTCTTGCGCCCTCAGCAGCGCGACGACCCGCGTCACTGCACACGTGCCGCCGCGAGGCCTGCCGGGATTTGTGGTCTCCCGGAGCGGCGGCGCGGAGTCCGGTGTCCAGGGACTCTTGGCGGTGGCGGCGGAGATGTCAGCGTTCCTTCCTCGCCTGCCCAAATGACTCTCGTGGCGGTGGCGGCAAAGTGCAGGTAAGTATGGCACCGATTATTAAAGAATCGCAATTATGGAATTGCAAAAGCCTATGCATGTAGGAATCGCTAAAAATATAGCGAGTCCTACACATTCCTTAATTGCGACTCGCAATTAAGGAATGGCTTCCCATTCATTCCTATGGGTCTACAGGCCCATAGGAATGAATGGGAATTGCATGCGCAATTTGCGAGTACCCATTAGGTACTTGCAAATTGCGCATGGAATTTCAAGGATGCAAGGGGGCCAAAAGGAGACCCTGTTCCACCCCTGAAATTGTAATGATAACTCATGTTGCGCACACACATGCGTTTTCAAAGTTTTTGCAAATTACCGTCAAGTTTCATTTGACTGTAATTAGCGTCCACTAATAGCAAAATCGCTATTTTAAATGTCATCATACATTGCATTTGAGGCTTCACAATTTGAGTTTCCTTAAATGCAATCACAATTTAAGTAATCGCAAATTTGTGGTTCCTTAAATTGCGATTTATGCAATTGGGGTGATGCATCCCAAATGCAAAAATACCAGTCGCAAAAGGGCAGATTCTGCAAATCTGCAATTAGCGACCGGTTTTTAGTTTGATGCATGTGGGGGTTTGTGTTTTGGGATCCCGCTTTTTTCTTGGTTCCTGATTTACAGATCACCCCGATGCACAATCTAGGCAAAATATAGTACTTATTTGGAAAGTTTTTTTGAAGATTATTCAGACAGTGCTAAGGTTATAGGAAAAACAAAAATGCAATTTCCTATGGAAACAATGACCTAGCTATACCCAATGGCGACCCACCCAGGGTAACATATATGTCTGTGGGTGTTTATATGCAAAACAAGGCCTGGAACTCTGCGTAGTTCTCAAGTTAGGTGGAGCGCATTCACAACACCATGTACACAGTAAATCTGTCCACCTCAAACGCCGTTTATTCTAGCAGAGTTTTTTAAGCATAGGATCAGCACAGTCCTATCCATGGCAAGCTAGAAAAAAAAAGGACAAAGCCTTTTGCATTTTGCAGCTAAGTCTTTAAGCGTAGGATTAGCTAGTGCTATCCAAGCTGAGATGAAAAATGACAAGTCTTTTATCACTCCAGGCACAGAATTACAGCTTTGTATTAGTAATATACTATCCAAGCCAACCTGGAATTATAAAAACAACTCCTGACACATGGGTTTCGCTCTCGTTTGAGCGCGCCAGAAAAGTATAGCTTTGCCTCGCTAGGAGGGAGCCCCCAGTATAGCTCAAAACAAAACACTCACAAGCTTAGACTACTGGATAAAGTATGCAAAATAAGGCTAGGAACTCTGGGTAGGCCACCATAATATAGCACAATAAAACAGCATAAAAATTAAATATTTTACATATTAATAGATGAAATAAATAAAAAAAAGCTATAATTGACTTCAATATTTTGGTTATCAATATTTACTGTCACTGGTATATGCTTGCTGTTTTCATTCACAGATGCAAATATTAATATATATATATTGAATTTTTATATACTGATTTTGAAAGTTTCGTATACAAATGAATTTTTTAGGTCTGCCTTTCTTCATAAGATGTATTGTAAATGGTTTTAAGTAACTGTGCAATATAAAATAAAAATATCACATACTGTCACAATATTTTGTTCATGATGTTACGTTCAAACAACATTTTGAGACAATATTTCCGGACAATTTCCACTAACTGCCACGTGGCGGGTTTTTTCTCAGGCGACGTTCACCGATGGTAAGTTAGCCAGCGGTAATTGGCGTCCCCTAGTGCATTTTTCGGGCGCTTGAAGGGCACCCGGGGGGAGATTTTCCTAACGCTGGTGGTAGTGATCGTTTGGGGTAAGAAAGCTGCTGATCGAGTAGAAAATCTGCTCGAGTGGTAGCAAAGAAGCAGCACCATGTGCCGCGGCTTGTGTTGCTGTTAACGCTAATTTTGCCGCACCGAACAAGCTCCCGGAGCCGAAGTTTGTGCTGATTTCTGCCCCTTCGAGGAAATCCACACAGTCTTGCAGGGTTTGCATGTTCCGCCCACCCCTACACCTAAGAGGCCGATTAATTTATTGGCGGTCTAACCATCCTCCACCAAGATGAAATCCCACAGATACCTACTTGGACACTTGGGTGCTGACCCAGAGGACCACCTTCCTTGTAATCTACTGGCGGTCAGTGTGTTGGCACCACTCCATAAGGCAATGCGCGCCCTCAAAATCAAGTCATTCAGCCATAGAAATCCTTTACTTTACTGCCACTCAGTGCCTTGCTGAAGTATTTTAAGAAATCCACCCAAGGCTGGTTCGGCAACTTCTGGCTATGCGGTGCCTTTATGGGGTGAGCCTAAATTTAATGACCCTCCTCAGCCACCCACTTTGCAGCAGCCCACTCCTCGGCCAGCTCCTCTGGGATCATAATGCAGGAAGAAATGCGGCTTCTTGCTCTGTATCCGGCAAGGGACCTCACTCCTCTAGGCCCCCTCTCTTCTCTGGAGCCATGACCAGGGGTGTTCCCATGCCCCATTCCCCTCTCCATCTCTTCCTCCTGCTTCTCCATATCCTCCTCTCCCTGTTCCTCTATTGTAGCTTGTAACTGGTGGCCTAGTTCCAGGCCCTGAGGACCGCCTGGAGCTCTTGGTTGGTGGAAGCACCTTTCTCTGCAGAAACCATTGAGCTCAGCCACAGGGTAGCTCTCCGGATTGTTGAGATCAAGCGCCATTCTTGCAGGCAGAGTTACAGGCGTAAACAGTCAGGTAGAATGGAAGTGAATTTGGAAAAAGAAAATAGGCCAATCAAGGAGAATTTAAATAAAAAAAGTCAAATTTGTTGTCAGATTGTTTGGGATTTTAATGTTAGACAAAGCACTGAATGTTACCGCTCAATCACAGGAACAGTGCTTAATTTTTAAAAACGTAGTGGCGGGGCCCTCGACAGGAGGACACTAGAGCTTGCACCATCCATTGCCCCTGGCAGCACTGCCAATGACAACACCAACACACTACTAATGATCACACACTTAAAAGTGTGACAATTCATACTATTACAGGCCCCCAAAGCTATAAGAATGGCTTTGGAGGCAAATACTAATAATTGGAAATGTAAATTGAAATAATGAACAGAAGTTGTTGAGCTCGTACCTAAATTGGCAGACACCACTACCATGTGGTAGACAGTCATAAGCCCAGGAGCTGGCAATTAAGTGCCGGTGCTGAGCACCGGAAAGCACCAGCACAAATTAAGCACTGACTGGATCCCACCACTGGATATCAATGACAAAAATTGGGTCATTGGTTGAGGTGGGTATAGTCTCTTCCCACGTAACAACCATAATCATTGCCAGGGTGAACCACAACAGTCACTAAATTAGCTTATGCTTAACTGCCTGATAGCTTTAGGCTCAATTTAGAGTAACTGTGTTAAGTATTTATGCAGCACACAAAAGGTAATAAAGTGAAAACACAACAAAAGAAAAATCACCCACCAATTTAGAAAAATAGAATACAATTTTAATTATTTGACAATACAATGACAAAATCCAATCAGTAGAACCGGTGTTATGAATTTTTCAAACTTAAGGTGAAAAATTGTGCAAAAATAAAAAGCACCAGCCTCTGGTATCTGGTCGCTTGAGACCGGGGCGAAGTCAAAATTTACATTGACAGCATATGACACCTAGTTCGTCTACACAGAGTGGGTTGGGTATGGTCTCGGCTTACCTTCGCCCTTAAAAGAAAAGTTGAAAAAAAGTTGGTGAGAAGGTAAAGTTTAGTAAGGCAAGGCAGCTGGTGGTTTCCCAGCAGGAGTTGTCATCGTCGGGGAGTTGCTGGATGAAGTCGTGGTGAAGATTTATACTATTGAGCTTGATCACTTTTTTGGAAGTAAAAAATCTCCAACAGGATGAGACTGTAGCCGATGGGGGCTTCACGAGGCCAGTTGCCCCTTCTTAGAGGAGCTGTTGAACAGGATTTGCTGGCGCAGAGAAGAACTTAGCGGAAGCTACGGCGAAGTCAGTGCACCTTGGTTGGATCGGTGAGCAGGTAGGTCCCAGTCTCCTGTTGGTTCTCAGGCCACTTTTTGGTGGTCAATTCCCAGGTTTTAGGGGTTAGCCTGGTACAGCATCCTTAGCACCACTTTGAAGGGTCCAGGACTAATTGGACACCACTTGAGTGGACAGAACTCACTTTAGCCAGGGTCGAGGTGCGGGTTCAAGGTTGTTGGGCATATAAAACTTTAAAGTACATGTTTAACTTTTTAAATACACTGAACCCTGCCCTATGGTCTGTTCAGAACCTACCTTAGCGGAGATATATATATTAAAGAGGAAGTTTTTTGAGCCTTGGAAAAAGCTTTATTTAACCAAGTTGAATTCGTATTCTAAAACGGCACACAGGCTACAATAGAAGCTCTGAGACATGTTTAAAGGGCTACTTAAGTAGAAGGTACAATAGGTGTTGCAGGACCACTAGTAGCATTTAATTCACAGACCCTGGGTACATGTAGTACCACTTTACTAGGGACTTATAAGTGAATTAAATGTGCCAATTGCGTGTGAGCTACTTTTTACTAGATTTTAAGACGTGAGAACAAGCACTTTAGCACTAGTTAGCAGACTTGACATGAGCCGAGTCCCAAGGCCAACAAAAAGTAATTTCAAGAAACAGGAGGGGAGAATACTAAAGGTTTGGTGGAAGAGCACACAAAGGCGGTTAGGTCCAACAACTCTATATTAAGACAAGCAGAAATTGCCACCAACTTAACCAGCAATATCTGACTGCTAGTGCGGGTGCCACGTTTATCAATCAATTATACTCATACAAGGCTGCTGCTGAATTTCCTCCATGTGTGTCTTGGATAATCCTTGGTTGCTTCATTGTGCTTTGTAAAGTCTGAGGTTGGGCCTACTGCATCACTCCTAAAGGCTTGGATAGCCTGCCGTTGCACATTAGAGCCACGCCCTCAATTATTGGATTGCGCAGGAAGCTAAAGACGTGACTCTTTGGATAGTTCACTTACCCACCCCTGGGCCAAGCCAGTCCCTCCCCATATTTAGCGCTAGGATACCCCCGGGTAATAAGGCCTTTTACAAATGTTCTAACATGACATAAAGCATGCCCACGTTGTTGTTTGCTGCTTCCGGAGTCGTGCAGAGAATATGTGATGTTACATCGCAGTCTTCACACTGCAATCCTTTTACAGCGCAGGCATTACAACGCAAGGCGTAACAACGACTTGAACTGGAGGGTGCTGGACTTAGGAATAGTATTATTTACTATTCCAACTCGAGCCTACCTTACAGTAGAGAAGGTGTTGGAATAGTGAATCATACTATTCCTTAGCTTAGAGCGCCATCCAGTGCAAGTCATTGTAATGACTTGCGTTGTAATGTAAAGGAAGTGCGGTGTGAAGACCGCGATGTAACCGATGTTTCCCCATGGAGAAGCCCCCATCAGTACTGGCTTCCATCATCAGTGAGGTGTACACCTTTTAGCAAAATGCAATATGTAAAAAATATTGATATTGTAAGCCCTTAAAGTATCTTAGGAGGGTGCCTGTTTAGGTGAATGAGACTTTTTTCCCTTTCTGCTCAGACATCTGAAGGCATCAGTGAAAGCTGAATGATCCTTCTCCACACAGCTTTGCAGTAGTTCATTTTAGTGATAATGTTTTGAAAGATACATGACACTAATTTAGGGTTTAATAGTTCTTAACAATTAAATTAGCTGCGTTTGCTCAGGCAAAATTTGATGATCTTACATATAAGGAAAAATAAATTGTTAGCAGTGACTTGGGTGGCGGTTGTGAGAACGTCTGGCATAATTTTCCTGCAAGCTGATATTGTTAAAATGTACTATTGTGCTCTGGTGCCAGAATTAAACCTGTAGTTAAAAGTGATATGTATTTTGTTGCTATCATTAAACTTAGTGCATAAGTTGGGCCCTATTCACAGAGGTAATTCTCTAATAAATGTATATTCAGAAAGTGATTCGTGGCAGGCATAAACCTATGTGCAAGTGTGCACATCTCCACCACATCTGCAAAGAACTCCACAGTTGTAAATACCACTCAAGCGGTGGAGGTGGGCATTCTAAGATATCCTCTATTTCACGCTGGGATATGCAAGAGTTTTACTCCCCTTCAAGTGTGGGAAGTGGAACGGACCTCTCCCAGATTTGGTAGGAATATAGGAAAAGTGCTTTTAACTAAGGTGAAATTGTTTTCCCCACGGAGGAGTAAAAATGTATGTGTAGAGTAGATCCTACTTACCCCCCCACCCCTCCCTAATATGGAGTTCTTCACTACTGAGAACTCTGCTCAGGGGACAAAGGTGCCCACACTGGAAAAGTCACTTGCCCTCCTTAGGCATACAACTGGAAACTTGTACCTGATACAGTTTGTAGCGGACTCCGCCGAAACGTGTTGAATAGCGAAAAGTAGGTAAAGTACATTGACTGAGAGCTCTCAGCTAGTACTCTCCTACGACCTCTTGTGGGCATTTTAACCCACTGTAAGAGTAAGTTCTGGCCATCCAACGGTACAATGACAAATGTCCATAGCAGTATTGGGTGGGAGTTTGACGGGTATATTTGTTCAGTCACAAGTGCATCCAGGCTCTCAGGACAAAAGCAGGATTAAAAACAAATCTTCAAGAATCAGGTCCCCTTCAGCCTCCAGATTCCAAACTCAAGATTCAAATTCCAGACTCAGCATTTTCTGAAAGAAGAATTCCTGTTTTCCTTCCCTTGTCTAGCTCTAGCAGTCCAAAACCCATCACCTGTGCAGGATATTAATAAGTCTCCAAGGGGCATATTTACAAGGGCTTAAAACGCCAAAAAGTGGAGATAAAACTATCTCCCTATTTACAAGAGGATGCTAACATGCATAATCGCATGTTAGCACCCTTTTTCCCAACGCCTCCCTTTGCATCTCTAATGAGATGCAAAGTGTGCATCACTGGGCGTACCCCGGATGGACTACCTTGCAAATATCGCTGATGTTCACATCACAATATTTTCAAGGATGCTCCAGCATTTTAGCACACGTTAGTTTTTGGAGACAACCGCTGTTTTCTCCAAAAACTAACGTCTGCTAAAATGCAGACTTAGCATAATCCGCCCCAATGTTAGGGATAGCTAATACAACCCTGTGGGTCGTATCAGCAAGGTTATCGCAGTTTGGCAGGGAACATCGCTGGAAAACCAGGGATGTTCCTTGCAAAACGGCGATAACCTCGCTATCCCGGGAATTTTTATTGCCCTGGAGAAACGCGTTGTTAATAATGCGCTACCAGGGCGATAATTTCCAGAGATAGCCTGCGATAACAAAATTATCGCTAAACACGGCCAGCGATAATTTTCGCTGCCCGTTGATAATATGCCCCCAAATTACTTCAGAGGAATTCCGCTATATCGGCAAACAAAGAAAACTGTTATCAATTACCTTTCTTTCCCCACACAAAGGTGTGTCATAGAAGGAAGCTGACCATTCAAAACAGAGCCTTTAAGATTGCCTGAAACTGGAGCTACAGATTAAGATATGATTAGAGAGTGCCTTGCTACAAAGGATCCACTTTGATCCCTAATTCAGAGTCTTACAAATGTCCTGAGTCATCAGTTCTTACTGCTCTAATTCTCCTGGTAAGAGTTCCTAATGTTTCTCCATCAATTATACGATATTGATTGAGGTTAACCTTGAGAAAAATCATAACTAAAAATCCACAGTTTTTTCTTTGATTTTTGGTAAATATTTTATTAGTTTACAATTTTTTGAAGACCTTGATATGCTTTACACTACATGTACAAATATTAAAAAGTATCAAATCAGGAACTGTTTTCAAGCATTTGTTGCTCTTTTTCATTGCAAATTCCTTTGTTCTTCTTTGCCCCGGGCCGATTCTTAGTTACAACAATTGTCGCAAGAAAGCCTATTACTGCGCACTATTTTTGAAATAATTTATTTTGTAAATCTTAGCGGTCTGGGTTTGTGGGCCTGCAGTCCATTACATTCTGCACAAATACTACATGGTTCTGTTTATTTATTTTGCACGTGATTTAGGCGAGGTCACACAGATTCTTTTTGCTCTCTCTGTTTTTAATGTTGCATTTGATGTATGAAAATTGTTTCTTCACTTGAAGTAAAAATTTAAAAAAAACAAGAGGTAAACTTTAACTGCAAATATTATATTGAGTATTTTGGCTTGCATTTGGAAGGCAAAACTAATCTTGTGATTTAGATATGCATGTATGATCGGTTGAGGGGTCACATTTACAAACGTATAATAATGGAATTTAGTCAGTTGCAAGTAAAATGTGGGTGCAATTTTTTAAAAATTTTTTTTTTGAAAAAGTTAATATCACAGGCTTTCGCTAATTTAAAGTTACTTTACACATGATCAAAACACTTACACTCCCCACACAACACATTTGGAAAAATAAAAATACTTTTGCATCAGTTGCATTAGAACAAGTCGATTTTCCTAATAAACAGCTTCTGAAATTATATTCGCTTCTCGTTTGGCAGTCACAGAAATTTCCATTTTGCTATGAATTTACACGTGGGTGCAAATCAATTTGCTGCATACTAATGGCAACAGAAATGTTGTTCTTCGCTTGTGATCTTGTAATTGATTTGTTGTATTAAACAGCAACCCTCTGGACTAAGTATTTTTGATTTATTTCAGGTTTTAACGAGAATAAATGAGATACTGAATGGTACCAACTAAAAGAAACTCAAGCATGTGGTACAGAAAAGTTTAGGAACACGCGTGTGAGAATTGGGACCATGACCTCAGGGTTCGAGTGGGGATCATGCTCAAAATGGAACTGCGCTCCCCTGAAACTGGTGATGTGTGTAGATCTTGAAACTTGACCAAGATATGTCAATTTTCTTTTATTGTACCTGTAAGTGCCTGCTAGTTTTGGTCTGCATTGGCTCTGGTTATGAAACAGTGAGTAGCAGCTTTTAGCCACTTTTGACATCCTTATGATCCTCTTGTCTTCCATTTTCTTTTCCCTTCTCGTTGGATGCCTTCCTTGTATTATGATTCAAAAAGGGGGTGGTGATGAACAGAGTGTCTGAATTAAGCAGACCACTCTTACCCAGTCAAGAGATCAGGGCTTGATCCATCACCGTTATTTAGCTCACTGCATCACCCCAGTTCAGAACCTGGCTATATGCAAATTAGTCTGACCCAGTGCCTCATGGGAACAGGGCAGACCAAACTACCAAGCCAATTCTTCACCGGAAAGGAGACAAGCTTCCGGGGACCGGTTTCTGGCATTTCAGCCGTCGTCGGCCCGGCTTGCTTGAATCCTGGTGGTGCAGTGAGCAAGGGACTCATGTCTGAGTATACCCTGCCACACTTATGGTGGCCAAAAACGATTCAAAAAGGGGGTGGTGATGAACAGAGTGTCTGAATTAAGCAGACCACTCTTACCCAGTCAAGAGATCAGGGCTTGATCCATCACCGTTATTTAGCTCACGGTGATGGATCAAGCCCTGATCTTTGGACTGGGTAAGAGTGGTCTGCTTAATTCAGGCACTCTGTTCATCACCACCCCCTTTTCTGAATCATTTTTGTCCACCATAAGCGTGGAAGGGTATACTCAGATGTGAGTCCCTTGCTCATTGCACCATCAGGATTCAAGCAAGCCGGGCGAAGACGGCTGAAATGCTAGAAACCGGTCCCCGGTAGCTTGTTTCCTTCCCAGTATAAGAATTGGCTTGGTAGTTTGGTCTGCCCTGTTCCCATGATGCACTGGGCCAGGGTCAGACTAATTTGCACATAGCCAAGTTCTGAGCTGGGATGGTGCAGTGAGCTAAAAAACGGTGATGGATCAAGCCCTGATCTTTGGACTGGGTAAGAGTGGTCTGCTTAATTCAGGCACTCTGTTCATCACCACCCTCTTTTCTGAATCATCTTCCTTGTATAATGAGCCGGGTGATAATCATTGCAGCTATTTAGAGTTTGTCGGGGTGTACTCTGCACCTCCAGAGTGGCGGAAGCCCATCATATTTTGAGATCTTTGCCCGCTTTGCGGAAATCTTTGTACCTTCAGAGAACCACCACCGATAAATGCATCATCCGTATACCTGCTGCTTCCTTATCCTCCCTATCATTCAACCTATCAAATTTATGTTCCAGATCTCTCTCGATCGCTTTTTCCTTCTGTCTACATCAGTTCCTTCTCTGTATTTTATGGTGGACGGGCTCTTGTTAGTGCAGAGCCAAGACTGATATACAAAAGGTTGGTCCCTGAAAAAAGCGCGGAAATGGAATGTTCCCAGATTGATCACAAGTGCTTTTTTAATCCATTTATCACCGTTGTGATGGTGTCTCCCCCCTCTACCTAGGTTCAAAGGTATATTTGCACTTACTTGACTTTCAAGCTTGCCCTAGTGACCAAGGTAGTATCTCACTGGTGTCATCCAATGAGGGAGAAGCACGCCTGGGTTTGCTTGCGTTTATCTTCATATAGGACATGGCGTGGCAGGTTGGGACTGATAGCACTTCTTTGGTTAATACCTATATTCCATGAAGGCCCAGGGCCATCCTCAGTTAGAGGACTGAAAACAGATGAATTACACCTTCTATCGTATGTATATGATATTTCTGCAGCGCAAACCTATCCAATAGGCAGCCGAGCGCTGAAGATGGACATCGACAAGCATCGAGACAACGAGTGAGAGGAGAGGTCAACAAATTGAGATGTAGTGTTCTTTAAAGAGGTGGGTCTTCAACTTTTCCTAAATTGAGCAGCGTAGAGGTAAATGTGGGGACATGCAGGTACATGCATCAATATTGCTTTTTGCGATTCCTTAATTGCGAAAAATCAGGAATTGCAAAATGCAATGCATCAAGAAATCACTAAATAAATTGCGATTTCTTAATATTCCTTAATTGCGACTCGCAAATTGCGAGTCGTAATCAAGGAATTCCACCCCATTCATTCCTATGGGCCTAGAGCCCATAGGAATGAATGGGAAGACATTCTCAATTTGCGATTAGCAATTAGCGAATCGCAAATTGAGAATGCGATTTCAAGGGTGCAGGGGTGTCCAAAGGACACCGTGTTGCACCCCTGAAATCAATCTGTGCAAAATGCGATTCCGTAAATGCAATCGCAATTTGAGAATTCGCAAATATTTGCGAATTCTCAAATAGGGAGGGCCTTCACCCTTCATGCATTCCAAAAGCAGATTTGCGATCGCAAATGGTCGATTTTTGCGATTCGCACCGTTTGTGATCACAAAATCCTTTGATGCATGTGCCTGATGGTTCCCATCCTTGTTGCCGGTGGATACGGCAATGTTGTTCCTGATTTGTCCACACACGAAAGAAAAAGGGTGAATATCCCCACAGCCAGTGTGCAATACATACCTGTAGCGTCAGTCACGCCTTCTATTCCTCATTCTTAGGAGGGTAAAGCAGATCTCAACACCGAATCCAGAACCATCTGCCTAAAAATGTCTACGCATGTGTTTGTGTATTCGCTCATATATGAAGCGTGTCAAACAAAACCACTGTTAAGATTTTTGTGCTGTTAGTTGGATATGGCGTACTGTACCCTGGGTATGTGTTACTGTACCCTGGGTATGTGTTATTGTGTATATGTATATATATATATATAAGTAAGTATGTAAGTGTGTCCCTTTTGTTGATGATTCTCGCTGAATCCAAAAACGGAAAGGGACTCCGCTTTATTTTGTGCGTCTTCTTCATTGATTCTTGTGCTTTGCTGCCATGACGTGTTTCGGCCTCGCAGGGCCTTGATCATTATATATATATTTGTAATCATATGTCCAACACATGAAGACACAATCTGGGAAAAACATTTTGGAGAGCAGTAGGATAGATGTAAGGGTGAACACCTTTTACAGTGATTTGTTGACAATTGTGAATCCCAAGAGGATTCACTTATCCCTTTGCCATTTGTTGATAAAATACACATTACTGAGTTGTGTTGTATATCTCCTGGGGTCTGATGCACAAGAGAGTCTGGTCACAGCATCGTGTTTTGCATTTGCGCGAGAACCAACCTCGCCTTTTCTGGTGGGAGGGGAGCTGAAGCGCTTCACTGTGTAAAGGGGGCCTCAACGGAAGAGCAGCCCACCATGCGTAATGTGCTTGTGTTGTGGTCCCCGCGTTGCAATGCCAGCCCTTTGTGAATGGGAATGCTGGGAGGCTGGGCTGCAGTCACATGCTGTCCTCCATCCAGCATTTGCAACTTTTAGCATTAATGAGGTGTGCAGAGCCCAACCTTTTTGCAGACAGTTATTTTGCACTGCGCATTATTTGAGAATCTATAGCACCATAAATGGGAAGGGTAGCCGCAGTGGGCTGCAAAATATTGTAAAGTGACAAACCTCTGTGCATTTATGCAAATTAGAAAAGGGGCTCCTTTCATAAGGAACAGTTTGATTGTCATAGGTGGCCTTGTGCAAAGTTTGCTATTGTTAGCACTTTACATTCACGTTGCAGGGTTGCAGGTTTTGTACCTTTCAATAGTGATTCTTACTGTGATTTGTGGTTGCTATTGACTTTACAGAAATCAGGAAAACAATTGATACCTTTGCACTGTGGCTCCTATTGACCTGGAACCCCTTTGCAGAGGACTTTCAAAATGCAAGGTATATCAGGTCCAAAGTTGTCCAACTATTACCAAATACTTCTCCTAACAAAAAGCAAGACCTATTGACTGTTCAATAATTATTTATTGCACATATTTATGCAGAACATTATGACTTCATAGCAGGCACTGAAGAGCTTAAAGGTGTAATACTTTCTCATCTTTCATTCACAGGATTCTTCTAAAGTGATAATGTGCAGAGTTTGACACTAGGAAACATTCCTCATTTTCACAAATTAATTTAGCAATTTGTAGATGTGCGCCCGCTCGGATTAAATACAGCGATAAAAATGATTTACATTTGTGAGGGAACAGGATGTAGTCTAGTGTACAAACTGGCACAGCAGACAGTTAGTTTACCCAGAGAGTTAGAGCTGCTCGCGAGATAATATTTTTATTGCCCAAGTTGTCAACCAGTAATTTGCAGAATATAATTTTAGAAAATTAAATTATTTCATTAGCAGCGAAACTCCACTTAATTAAAAATGTTGCAATTAAACTCTGAGTTGCTGGACCGAAAAACAGGCAGTGGCTGACACAGACAGTCTGAGGCAGAGAGAAAAACTGTTGCTGAGACGGTAGGGGCAGAGGTTGAGAGGGAGAGAGACAGAAGAGATATTATTGATAGATGGATGCATGGATGGACATGTAGGTGCATGGATGGATAGGTAGATAGATAGATAGAGGGATATATAGATAGATAGGTAGATAGATATATAGATAGAGATAGAGATAGAGATAGATAGATCGATAGATAGATCGATAGATAGATAGATAGATAGATAGATAGATAGATAGATAGATAGATAGATAGATAGATAGATATGGGGATAGATAGATAGATATGGGGATAGATAGATAGATATGGGGATAGATGGATGGATAGATACAGGGATAGATAGATATGGGGATAGATGGATGGATAGATACAGGGATAGATAGATATGGGGATAGATTGCCCAAGTTGTCAACCAGTAATTTGCAGAATATAATTTTAGAAAATTAAATTATTTCATTAGCAGCGAAACTCCACTTAATTAAAAATGTTGCAATTAAACTCTGAGTTGCTGGACCGAAAAACAGGCAGTGGCTGACACAGACAGTCTGAGGCAGAGAGAAAAACTGTTGCTGAGACGGTAGGGGCAGAGGTTGAGAGGGAGAGAGACAGAAGAGATATTATTGATAGATGGATGCATGGATGGACATGTAGGTGCATGGATGGATAGGTAGATAGATAGATAGAGGGATATATAGATAGATAGGTAGATAGATATATAGATAGAGATAGAGATAGAGATCGATAGATAGATCGATAGATAGATAGATAGATAGATAGATAGATAGATAGATAGATAGATAGATAGATAGATAGATATGGGGATAGATAGATAGATATGGGGATAGATAGATAGATATGGGGATAGATGGATGGATAGATACAGGGATAGATAGATATGGGGATAGATGGATGGATAGATACAGGGATAGATAGATATGGGGATAGATGGATGGATAGATACAGGGATAGATAGATGGATAGATGGATGGATAGATAGACAGATGGCGGACAGATGGATAGACAGATGGATGGATAAACAGATGGATGGATAGACGGATAGATGGATCAATAGATAGATAGATAGATAGGTAGATATTGGGATATATAGATAGATAGATCGATATGGGGATGGATAGATGAATGGATGGATGGATGGATGGACGGATGGATGGATGGATGGATGGATAGATGGATAGATGGATGGATGGATAGACAGATGGAGGCCAGATGGATAGACAGATGGATGGATAAACAGATGGTGGATGGATAGACGGATAGATGGATCAATAGATAGATAGTTAGATAGATAGGTAGATATTGGGATATATAGATAGATAGATCGATATTGGGATGGATAGATGGATGGATGGATGGATGGATGGATAGACAGATGGATGGATAGATAGATAGATAGATAGATAGATAGATAGATAGATAGATAGATAGATAGATAGATAGATAGATAGATAGATTAGACTAGGAATATCATCCTTACAAGGTCCACTCAGCTCGTTGTCCTCCTAAATGTCATAAACTGGGCACCACAAGGAGGGCAATGGTTACATCAGTGCACCAGGAAACAACGCTAAATACAACAGAACACAGTGAGCAGCGGCTCATACTCGCTAAGTTTGTTCTTGGGGGTAGGACATCCCCCCAGCTTACTACCATGATTTAGTGCTATTTATTTTCTCAGCGCAAAATGCTCCCTGGTGTCCAAAATGGATGTGAGGATGCATTTTATGCTATGAAATATCGCTAAATGCAGCAGAATCTGAAAAGCAATCGCGTGTCCGCTCATGCTTGCTAAATGTGCTGTCTCTGGAGGATTTCACGCCCAAATTACTCTTAATTACACTAGGAGGAGTTATCGCTTAATTATTGATAGCTCGGTATCCATGAGTAACAAAGAATTACCGGAATTACTCAATTACTCTGGCATAATCGGAATTCCATGCAGGCCTACTCGTGATACGTAGGAAAGCGCCCTTTTCCGGCATGTTCACCCACTCTTTTTGCCTGATATTTGATGTGATTTCAACTGGAAGTGCACTGGGTTCCTGCTAACAAGGCCCCCAGTGTCAGATCTCTTTCCCAAAATTGTACAAATGTTTCCTCCAATTGGCAATACCTTTAGGACTCTCTGAACGCTCCTAGTAAATGGTACCGCTAGTACCTAGGGCCAGAGGCACTAAAGAGCGTCCCCAAGGGCTGCAGCACAAAGTGTGCCGCTCTAAAGTCCCCCCCCCCCCAAGCTCATACAAACTGCCACTGCAGGCTGCATGTCTTGGTGAAGACAAAAGTGAAAACACGACATGCCTGCAGACACTGCATGCAGTATAAGTAAGCCATCCCTACAGCAGGCCTTACCGGTCTAAGGCAAGGTGCAATGCACTTCATGAGAGGGCACAGCGGCAGGAGCGGATATGACCCGCGCTGGTCAGTGCCATTACTGCCAGCACCAGTGGACAGGGACGCCATTTTAAAGAATGTGCTGGACACGGATGAAAACCAGCTACGTGATGGCTTCACTAAAAATAGGGATGTTTGGTATCAAACATCTTATAATAATAAATTCACACTGATGCCGGGGTCAAATGTAGTAATACGTGTACACAGAGGGCCCCATGGAGGTGCCCCTGAAAACTTTCTAGCCACTCGTGTGCTGATTGACAGGTTTCACCAGCCACGAGTTTCTGATCCCCAAGGGTGAGGGCCATTGCTCTCAGGGGGGCCATAAACCGAGCCTACTTGAGGAGGGGCTGTTTTCACCTCTTACCACAGGATGATCTGCAGATTAGCATTCCAAGGCAGGGGAGCTTCAAAGGGCCTACCACCTTTGGTATGCAAATCTGGTTCCTCTTACAGGAGAAGAAGCCGACCCCCTTTGTCGAGAGCCATTTGCCACCTGGATAGGTAGGAAAATTAGCTAGTCAGATAGGCGTGTCCATCCTCAGGCCAGTGCCACCCCTGAGGTGGTCTACCTGAAGTGGAGGTGACTTTTCAAAGTTAGCCAATTTGGTGATGGGAAAATTAGGCATTCTGGGACATGGTTATGACCACCTCTCCCAGAAAGTAGTCATATAGGGGCATACCCAACAATCCCCTTAATTTTGTATTTAGGATTGCCCCTGGCACAGGAGAATCATAGCCTGCTGACCAAAAGAAGAAGGACAGAAGAGCTGAAAAAGCAAGAACTGCAGAAGAAGCAACTGACTTGGCACCAGCCCTGCCGGCCTGTTTGCCTATTCTCCAGAACTGCGCCAAAGTCATCTCACCTTGCAAGCTGCTGATCCTCTAAATTCTGGTAGGACTGCCAGCACTTCTCGACACAGGAACTCAAGTGGAACAGCAGAGCTGTTCCCCTGCATCTTGAAGGTAACAAAGACTGGGCTTTGAGGCTTCAAGACACCGGGAAGCATTACTGCACCAAGCCACCTAGCCTGAGCTGAAGTGAGCCAACGCTGGCAACATGATCCCCCGACTCTTCAGACTCGATGCCCCACTTGGGTTTCCCCACTGTGGACTTCCTGGCGCCCACTGTCACATCTGTTCACCGACCATATCTACCACGACCTCTCACGGTGGTGAAAACCCAACTCCTAAGGACACATCTGCACCTGTTTCCCCAGGCCGATTGAGGACCAAAGTTGTCCCCCCATCCCTGAGCATCGTGATGTCTGAGTCCCCCTGTCGGTTCAGCCCTACTGGTACCCTAGTCGGGCACTGCGCATCTGTTCACGAAGACCGATCCCCATCGACTTGCATTGGACACCCAACTCTGTTTGGTACCACTGCACCCGGCTGCCCTTGGGCCGCTGTAGGTGATCTGCTGGTGCTGCCTTTAAGTCGGCGCAACAGATATAGACAACTTGCTGCGTCAAATGGAGGGAACAGGAATTCACTATATTTGCTAACATATGGCGCATTCCAGCTCTGTATGTGCAATGTGTGCGACCTCGCGCAAATGCAGGTACCCTTCCCCATGGTGCAAGGGTGGCTCTGTTGCAGGCAGGATTGCTTTTGTGCAAGAAAGGATTCCTTCCTGCACAAAAATAATCCTTACAGGTGTTTTGCACACCTTAAAAAGAGGAAAAATGAGGAGAAGTAAAGATATTTCTCCTCATTGCGCCTCTACAGGGAAGGTTTGCAATTCTGACACATCCCCAGGTTTACTTGTCTAGGTAAATCCGGCAAGGCACCAAAATACATGGGCGGATGCATGGGAACACACACTCTCCACCAATGCAACGCCCTCCTGGCACAGAGTAACGCAAGGCAGCGACTTGTGCAGCATTGGGTTACTCCGGATCTACCAAGCCATACAAAGACACGCAAGGTGGTTTGCGTAGCTCAGTATATCTGACATAATGGTTCGCTTGGGGAAACAATCTTTACAACGCAACTTTTACAACGCACTACCATTACAACGCAACATCCATTACAACGCAACATCCATTACAACGCATGCCTTTACAACGCAACCATTACAACGCATGACACTACAACGCATACCACTACAACTCATATCATTACAACGCAGTCATTACAACGCATACCATTACAACGCATAGCATTACAACACATAGTACCCTTACACTATCCAACACTTACCGTACTGTTGCACCCCCTGGAGTTGTAAAGGAATACGTTGTAATGGATGTTAAGTTGTAAAAAATGCGTTGTAAAGGTGTGCTTTGTAAAAGTATGCGTTGTAACGTCATACATCCGTTCGCTTGCCCTTGCATCACCTTGTGTGATGCAAAGGCGATGCAATCCTAGGATAAATCTAACCCTTAGACTTTTGTATGAGGCTTCTCCAGTTTCCTTCAAAGGTACTTAGTTCTAGATCTGCACCTGAAATAATCATTACTGGGTTTCCACAAAAGTTCATATCACCTAGAGCGCAAAACAAGCCTAGGTTGAATTTTTAGTTCTAGAGACGTTTGTGTTCCACCGCAGCTTTGTGTCGCTTTGTGCTATTTGTTGTCCTTCTTGTGTTTTCCTGCAAGTGTAGCGACTCCTTCTCCTAACATTGATGATATTCATCAACTTATGTTATTCTTCCCTTTACGCAGAAGCTGTTATCTAATTAATTCCTTTTCTTATGTTCTTTAGTTTTCAGCTGTATTGAGTTGTACTGCACTGATAATTGATCTCCGCTGCGACTCCTTGTATTTTTGTACTTGAAGGTGAATAAGAACCTCACTGACAAGGAATTGATGCAGAGATAGACAAATACATGGGAGTTTAGGTAGATAGACATACATATACCTACAGCATTCTGGCCTAGCTAATATATTTCCTAGACGTGGTCGCCACTAGGTTGTTATGGTTAGATCTGCTGTTCGATAGAAAGAGCCTTTTTTGTTTGCTAATAACTTTGGCCACAATTGATGAATCTTCGCAAAACTTTCCCCAAAAAGGTTCATCCACCTCAGCTGCTTCCTGGAATAAGAAACCCTGACCTCCTGGGCCTCAAGGAGGGGGGGGGGGGGTCAGAGGGTCCCCACGAGGGCCCAAAAAGTAAATTACTTGGGAAAAACGTATTTGATTCCAAAAGACTTTCTAAGGATCAGAAAAAAATTGTGTCCAGGCGCATTCATTGTATTTATGTCCTGGGGAGCCAACTTCCGGGGCTGTATTCATGAAGGGGAAGGGGACTGTGCGGCCCCTCTCCTCGAGCCTCCAGAGGCCCTGGCAAGCCCATCCCGGGCTGAAATGTGTTTATATGGGCAGGGGGTCATGCAGCCCACCTCCCTCAGCCTCCAGAGGCCCAAGAGGGTCCCCCCCCCCCCCCGGGTCAAAACGTGCTTATATGGGGATGGGGCACGGCCCCCCTCCCCGAGCCTCAAGGGCTGAAATTTAAGAAAATGGGTGGGGGGGGGCACGTGCTCTCTTCTCTGAGCCATTAGTGGCCCCAGGCACCCAATCTCCAGGGTCAGCTCAGTAGCTATGGGTAGCCCACCCCATGGACACAGCGGTTTAACTTGCCCACACTGGCACAGGCAGAGAAACCTGTGTTTGCTCTCACTTGGCGGGGGCATTTTGGAATTTCCTGCAATGCGAGAGCAAACACCAAGTCTGTTCCCAGTGGCCATGATCTTTGAGACACTCCCGCCCGTGGGGGCAGACTTTGAATCTGTTTCCCCACCCGCACTGATGCAGGGTGGGAAACAAATACAAATGTTGCTCCCGCCCAGAGAGAGCAGCAATACTAGCTGCTCCCTGTGGGTGGGAGCAATGCCGGCTTCTGCTGTATGCCAGCCACGGCCCGTGGAGGGAGTTTCGGAGTTAGTAGCGCGCCCTGCATCGCAAAATGTGATGCAGGGTGCGCTACGAAATTCGTTTTATTAATTAAATTGTTTACTTACCTCCAATTATCCATACTCCGATCTTTAGCACCCTGCCCCTCCCCCTCCCCGCCTCTCCGCCCCACTGAAACTCCCTCCACGGGCGGTGGCTGCTGTATGCATAGAGCCGGCTGGGGCAGTGGAGGCCTTGAGTCTTCCCCCCACAGCCCCTAGCAAGAGTATGCTGGATGCCCTGGGGGGGTGAGGCACCAGGATACTTACCTTTGAGTTTAGGGGCCCCAGGGATGGGGTTGGCCCGTGCAGGGGAGCTGTGTGCTCCCCTAATAATCTCACCAGGCCCCAGGGGAAGGGGTCTCTGGGACCGATAGCAGCTCGGGGAGGGGGGGGGGGCACCTGCCTCTCTTCTCCTGAAAATGACACCATCCCCTGGGCCTATAATGGCTTGGGGAAGGGGGACGCATGGCTCCCCTTCTCTTAAAAAAATACACGGCCCGTGGGCTGGGGTCCCCAGCGCCTAAAGAGACTCCGGGAGGAGGGCTGCAAGGACCCCTTCCCCTTTATTTAAGTGGCCCCAGGAGATGGGGTCCCTGGGGTTACTAACGCCTCAGGGAGGAGGGGATTGCGTGCCTCCCGTCCCTTTATTTTTCGAAATGGCCCTGGGGGATGGGTCCCTATGCCTAACAAGGCACAGGGAAGGGGGCGTGCATCCCCCTTACTCTTTATTTACTTACGTTCCTCCTGGCGAAGGGCTGCACAGGGCAGATAATGGCTAAAGAGTGGGAGTTGCCCAGACACCCCTAGTGGTTTTTTTCAGAAATGGCCCTGGTAGATGGGTCCACATGGCCTACCAAAGCTCTGGAAGGGTGGCCGCATGGCTCCCTTCCCCTTTATTTAAACAAGTTGCCCCGGGGCATGGGGTCCCTGGAGCTGATAATGGCTCAGGGAGGGGGGGGCGGGGGGGGGGGCCCACTCAGGCCCCCTCCCCTATATTTTTATAAATGGTCCTGGGTGGGGTCCCCGGCCTAACAAGGCTCACAGAGGGGATCGTGTGGCACCCCTCCCCTTTTAACTTATATGTACACCCTGGAGGATGGAGTCCCCAGGGCCTAAAGAGGCTCTGGAAGAGGGGGGCACAGAACCTATATATTAATAATAAAATGGCCCTGGGGTATAGGGTCCCCAGGGCTAGGCCCTATTGCCATCTTCCCACCATGCTCAGCTGTAGCAAAAAATAATATGTGGAACATAATGAACACAAATCGTCAACTGTCATCCACACCCGGAGTTTCTATTCAATACAAAGATTTATAACATGTTCAATACCTCTACACACCTTTACTTCATTCGAAACAGTTACACTCATTAGCTGGACACAGGATGTACACCATGCATTTTGGCAAAAGCCTAGCTCAAGATCGTAAGCTTGGCTTTTGCTGAAATGTGTTGATAGTGCCTCAGCAAGTAAACAGAGGTTGTTAAATTCTACCAGCGGAGTGCTGTTCTTATATTTTATTTTTAAGAGGTGTGTCTTGGATTTTGGACACGCACAGGTGGGCGCGTACCACGAGCACCGCTGACATTTAGGAGCACGCAGGCTACCACAGCACAGTGGCATAGAGAATATATATATAATTTGTATTTATTTATTTTTTCCTACAAACTGGTCATTATAGTGTGGTGAGGCCAGCCAACTCCTGCATTAATTTATTCCAAAAATATGTGACACTTAAAGTTGTGTTACTTACACGAAAGTAGGTGCAAACATAAAAACACCAACACATTTCAGCGTTACAGGTTTTTAGTGGTTTGTGGTTTTTTGGACGAAAATAAATGGTTGGCGTAATCAGATCCATTTACTTCAGAAACTTATATTCTTCTTCATTGATAAGCTCTCTAAGGACCAATGTCCATGTTCATGCGCAAATTAAAAAATAAATCTACATTAAGCCCGATACATGGACATTGGTCTTTATCTCCCATTCTTGTAGCGTTTGACTTTCCGTGAGTGGCCGATCTACTCCAATTACCAGATCATGCAAATTAATCAAGTCTGGGATCTGCCCTATCACCAGTACTGATTGTTTCTCCTTTATTGGTACTTTCTATTCAGCACCTTTATCTTTTTCATTGCATAACATTTTGCCAATTCTATCTTGCTGATGAATTTATATGCAGCTCTGCTACTTCTTGCTAAATAAAAATGGCTGGCTTGTTATTGGAGTTCCAATGTATCAATTCGTGGTCGCATTCCATTAGTGCTATCAATCAAACTAGATGCTTCCTCTCTCTTTATTGTAACTTGGTAAGTTTTATTGCCACTTGCTATCAACAAAGAGCAAGGCACCATCTATTTGAGTAAAATCTCAATAACCGAATCCTACAAAGAATTATTACATTGGAACTCCCATAACAAGAGACTTAGGCTGCAATAAGAAGTTAACCTTTCATGGCTGGAGTGAGAAATTGTCAGATGGACTTGCCACAAAGTAACCAGATGGAGAAACAGAAAGACAATGACAATAAGCACATTTATACAGTAACAAGTCTCACATAATTAAAGAATAGATGACTAAGAGAGAGTCAGAGACTTGATAAGAAACGAGGGAACAATTGCGATTGTAAAATAATAAGAATTGATTTGATACACTTATTTATAGTTTGGTGCGGATTACACACATTTTGGTAATTTGTGAACTGCATTTCCCAGATTGCACCATTTGTTTTTTTCTTTTAGTTTTATATAGAGCAAACCTGACCCAAAGGTATCAGAGCGCTTCATATGGCACCAGTTGCGTTATAGACGGACACATTTTTTTAGTTGTTGTTGGGCATGGGGAGATTCCGTGATTTGCCCAGAATCACAGGATGTTGAGCGTCCCTGCCAAGACATAAACCCGGTCCCCCAGCTTTGAGGTCAACCGCTCTAACTGTAAGACCACATCCTCCACCATAATAGTCAGAGTTGGAAAAGTATATAAGGTAACACTAAAAAAGGACTTACCAGCCATCATCAAAACCGTAAAGTTGAAACTTGTTGCCATTTATATGTTGCTACTACTTTTGTGTAGTAAAAGAAACTTTAATTGTGACTCCTTGAGTGCTGCATATTTGTGTAATGCATTTGTGTGTGTGTGTGTGTGTGTGTGTGTGTGTGTGTATGTATATATATATATATATATATATATATATATATATATATATATATATATATATATATATATATATATATATATATATATATATATATATATATATATATATATGTGTGTATATATATGTATGTATGTATAGATATGCCCACAAAAGACTCCCCACGAAACCCCAGGAAGTCATAGGCGGCACACTCAAGCTGGCGAATACTCTCCTTCATTAACCCCTTCCATGCTGATGACGAACCCCAGCCGTCATGCACTACGGTGCTCGTGTGCTGATGACGGCTGGGGTTCGTCACGGCCCGCCCCTGTTCGTGCTGTTTACAGCACACCAGGGTACTTCTGGAGTGGCGGAAGATACTAAAGATAGTAGATTATTAGGCGAAAAGAGATGAACAAAAGATTGAGACAGATACAAAGACCTATGGAAAAGGATTTTCATAGATTCATGGATTTCTAGATGTGCCCACTAATTGAAGAAAATTTAATTAGACATACATTTTCTTTCAATTGGGAGCATTGGGTATTTTGCATTCTTTATCTCTACTGCCATAACCGTCACTTGTTCTTGACCTGTGGGCTCCGACATGTAAATATTGAAGCGCTGAGGGGACGGTGAGGACTCTGGCTGGACACCACTACACACACATTGATGACTGGCCACTGGGTGTTCATTATCATACAGATGTTTTGACAGGAATGGTGAAAATAACTGTAGGAGCCAGCTTGATACTCAAGCCATTTTCCCAGTGGTCTAGAAAGATGTCCAGGTCCACCACGATCTACCAGCGGGATGAGGTGGATCTGATGTCGGCTTCTGTCGACTTGGTGCCCGTTGATGATCTATAATATCGATCGTGGACAATATTTGTTTTTGTCCGAATAATATTGGTGCAGATGCACCAACTTAAATTTCTTTATCTTTCTTAGGGAGGTTGGTTATGGGGATCACAGTTCCCCAATTCTTTGGAGGACTGCTGTTGCTTTTTTTGTTTGTAAGTAGTGAACTTTTTTTTTATAAAACTGTGATGAATAAAAATCTGAATTTGAATAAGCTACTGTGTTGAGGGAATGCTCTCTGAATATTTATATTAAGAAAATGTCTTGCAGCTCATATT
This sequence comes from Lissotriton vulgaris, assembly GCF_964263255.1. Lineage (NCBI taxonomy): Eukaryota > Metazoa > Chordata > Amphibia > Caudata > Salamandridae > Lissotriton > Lissotriton vulgaris. The sequence continues at coordinate 1,077,966,268 of NC_141699.1, read as the reverse complement.
TATGTATATATACATTTTGATGGCATGGACATAAATGCAGTAGAACACTATTAAATAGATCATAAAAGTGCACTGCCATGAAACGTAAAGTAAATCATGCACAAATGGCCAACAATGTGAAGTCTTTTCTCTAAGAACTGTGGCAGTTGGAGGTTACTCTGCAGCAGACTGACCACTAAGTTGTGCAAAGTGCAAATTATTTTTTTACTCGTAATTGCGCAAAATTTGGATAAAATTGTGCAAAATATTAATCTGCCATGTTTGCTATATTTTAGAGGGAAAGGCATCCTCCCACCATATTTTTAGGATGCATTTAAACATAGCATCATCAACAACAGTTGCTCGCGTTCTGTTCTTCGTGTGCGTTTGTGGTAAATCTTTACCTCGAGGGGCATGTTTCGCTATAAATTATTTTTAGTGAATTTCTCCTTAGAATAACGAAAATTCCCCAAAATTAAGCAAATGATTACAGTGTAATATAAATTTATCCCTGGACTAATGACTGCCTCCCCCACGTTGTTGAGACTTTTTTCAGTCCTGGACTTATGTGTGAAATAATGCGGTTTGTGTATTGTGGAGGTTTTTTGCTTCCTTTGAACGAAGTAGACTAAAACCAGAAAACAATAATTTGTAGGTGAAAAGTTCTAAACTGGGGTCAGCATCCGTAAAGTCCTTGACTGAGGTCTTCACCCTTCTTGAAGGGATTTTTGGTGAGTCCTGTCTTTCCCCACTAGATTCCCAGGACCACGAGTGCGGTTGCACGGCCATTGATTTGGTATATCAGAGGAAACAGGGTGGTTAAAATGAAGATCAACAAAGACATCTCAAACCTTGTGGCGCATTCTGGAGCTGAGATGTTGCCTTCCACCATACTACAGCGCCGAGATACAACGGAATCCCAACACTGTAGCGCTGCAGCCTTGGTGGGATGTTGCTCAGTGTTTTGGGACTTGGAAAAGGGAGGAGTTATCACAAGCCTTTATTGAATCTTGGGCGCGGTGCAAATCCAGAGCTCTATTCACAAAGGTAAATTTGTTGGAAACACATGTATGCGACCAGAGGTAACTTTTTTCCACCTCTTTACAGGGATTCTCAAAGGGATTCCTGGCAGTTGAAATTCCATTCATGAGGGCCGAGACCTCCCCTGGGAGTGCAGAGAAACCCTCGCTCAGAAATAGAGGAATAGAAAGTGTCGTTCAATGGGTAGCTTGTCTTAGAAGTTTTGGGAACATCAATAAAAATGTTTGCTTGTTGGTGTTACCAAACTCCTCTGTGAATCCTTTCCACCCTGGCAATAGGAAAAGATTTACTCCGGCATAGGGTTGGCTTAAGTCATCCTCAGGCGCGTGAAAGGGGACAGATCACACACGCATTTGTTAAGGATGAAGACGAAGGGCTTTATCCACAGGGAAAAATATTTTCTCCATGGGATAATAGAAAAGAAAGAAAAAGTGCTCATTTGCATAAAGGGTTACTATTCCACTTATGTGGAATAGGAACCCCTGTACTCTGTACATGGGGCAGTGATCCGCTTGGAATAGTCTCATGTTAAACGTACACCTGGAACGCGTTGCCTTTTGCAGCTTTCCGGGTGTACAAAGGTGCATGCTTGTGGATCCCAGAAAGTTGCAAATTTTCGCCTGTAGATAGATGTGAATCTGCGGTCTGTCTTCCACAACTTTTTTTGTGAATCAGATCCCAGTAAAAGGGCCCAAGCATGGTTTGCTACAAATATGTCTGTACCTATCTGACCTTTCCACCACCTTACAAGGACATAACATCTAATGTTTAGTGGGTTTGAGACCCTACAGTGGTGTTTTTGAGGGTCTACATTCTGAAACTCCAAGAAACAATCTCAAAATGAAACAAAGTTAAAAAAGGAAACTGGCTAGCAAGTGGTCGTGTAGACTAGATGAAAGCAGATATTGTCAGGAAACCAAGGCTGCCTTATTCCTGGGTTGGTGGACAGAACACATCACCCCTTCAGGTTGTCTACTAAGGTTCACAAGTCATAGTTTCTGGAACAATGTGTTGGAAAATGAGGTAGCACAGCATTGGGCCTGGGAGGTTGTTAGCAGTAACTTCAGGGGCCTGTATGTTAGAGAGGGCTGCTGGACACAAACAAGGTTTTCTGGTGCAAGTGGAACCCAAGGATCTGAGGCACCGACTTGACAAAAGGACACCCTCCAGGAATAGAAGCACCCGAGTTAGTATTACGTTGATACTAGAACTTGCAACCCTGAGAAGGCGGGAAGCATAATAAAACTCTTACATTACAATGGTTCCATTTGTCCTTCGTGCAGTACTACAGGGCCTGACAGTGAACAATAGTAAAAGCAATATATGTATTTGCATGCAGAGCTTTATACCACACATTTGCCAATTCCAAGTGCTGTGAATAAATGAGTTTGAGCTGGAGTGTTCTCATTGGATCAGGGCCAAGGCTGATTTGCATATGGCTGTCTGGGTACAAATCGAGGTGGCATTATTGGCAAAAATAATGATGGCCTGGGATGTGGCCCAAGTGATCAAGAGTGGTTGAAACTACTGCAAGCATTCCTGATATGCCATGCTACCCCTGCCACTGGAATCAAAGGGTATGTTACTAAGGGAGCCCATGTAGGCCAACACCTGTCTGTGATTGCCTATGTTCCTCTTTGGGGGAAACTTGCCAGGCAGGTTGGTTATGGACTGGTTTTACCTGAGCAGAACTAGGACTGATTTAATAAGGTGGGTCCCTGTCTGAAGGGGCATAGTTTGCAAAAATGATGGACTGGAATGTAGGGGCTGAAACTTTTGCAATCATTCCACCTATCTTCTTTCAGTTTACCCAGCTCAACGGTGCTCATTTTATCAACCTTAAAAGGATTAAAGGTTTAGTAGGTCCACTGTGATTCAAATCCATGACCAAGAGGTCAAAACATAGGACCTCATTATAATGCTGGATGGTCAGACCACCGACACACATTGGAGAGGTCGGGAGACCGCCCCACATGCATGCAGGGGTCCGACTGCTGAATCGTGATAGGACCGCCGGGCTAACAGTTGGAACTTGGTGGTACCATGACGAGGGCATGCTGCAGCCACAGGAAAGCGCTGCAGCAGATGCCATCTCCGTGCAGCGCCTTCAGCACGTCAGTACACTGTGTGCGATGCACTATGCCGTGCATGACACACAGTTCACACACAACAGTGCTAATGTTGGGGGGGGGGACTACATGGGCCCGATTCACAGAACTAACTTAAGACAAAATCCTAAACTTACTACTTTTGGTATTCACAGAAGTTAGGATTTTGTCTTAAGACAAACTTAAGACAGACTTAAGACAGACTTAAGACAAAATTCTAACTTAAGTCTGTCTTAAGTTTGTCTTAAGAATCCTAACTTCGGTGAATACCAAAAGTAGTAAGTTTAGGATTTTGTCTTAAGTTAGTTCTGTGAATCGGGCCCCATGTGCCCCCCGGCACATTTTAATGCGGGCTCCGAAGCCCGGGGGCCCTGTTTGGGGCCCCTTGATCCCTTTCTGACAACCTTTACATCCCTACCATGTAAAGGTTTTCGGAAAGTGATATTGTAATTCCGACGGTGGTGCTTGACTCTGCACTGCCACCATTATGGTATAGTGTTCCGAATGCCGCACTATGATCCTGGTCAAGGTGGTGGTGTTGCGTCCGACAGCTGTGGGTCCGACTGCCAGTACCGTACTACAACAGTCGAACTGAAGGGCTGTCGGTGATTGGACCTCCAACGACGGGCTTCCGGCGGTCTGACCAATGCCATCATCATAGATCCCTGTTGAAAATGCATTCATCCTCTGAGCCACCAGACCTGAGAACTGAAGTCTGCATTTGCAATTGTAGTAATAGTAATAGGTTATTTTGGAAAATTACATTCCTTAAAAGCATTCAAAAAAACTCATTTTCAGTGAAAGACACAATGCAAGTTAAAAATGTTAAAAAAAACAAGCTAAAAAGATAGTCATACTGAAGTGGCATTTTAATGCAAGTATCATTAATTCATATTGTGCTATTAAGATAAAGAGAGGAGGTTAAAAATTAAACTATAGCTGCCTTGAGGCAAATGAGATACGTATTTAAACTGCTAGTACACTTAGTTCTGTTGATAAAGACATACACAACTCATAAAAGATAGGTGCATTAATAAACATGAAAAGGTACAAGGAATGCAATTAGCTGTCTTTTATAAAAACACTTCATTAATCTCGTCTCTGATGACTATGGCACTTATGTGAATCTACTGCTTGCAGTCTCACGAGGAGCACAGTGTCAACTTTAAAAAAACAAATTTTGACTGTAAAACGTTAGATCTTGTTGTTTCCTCATTAGCCCTACTGCAAACAGATATTTACTCATAATAATCAAAGTGTAGGTAGATGTATTACCCTTCACTACCCTTAATGCTTCGTGGTGGCACCTGAAGCCTAAACGGTTCCATAATGGGCGACTCCATTTGCATCTTGGCTTTACATAGGCAGGACAGAAAAACAGGACGTAGTTGATGTTTTCTTGAGTAAGCGCGTGGCACATAGGGCAGGTGCCAATATCGACAGCGGCCCTGCCTGTTTTCCATTGAGATGTAAAAGACCCTATTTTGCGCGTGTTGTATCAGAACTTTAGATACAGGGGACTTGGCCAGTTGTGGTTGGGGGATATCCAGGAAGGGTTCAAAGTACAGTCTATCCTTGTAGGTCAAGAACTGGACAGACAGCCTTCCCAGAGTAGAGCTTGGATGGAGGATAGCTATACAAAAAATTCCAATAAAGGGATTTCAATTGCTTTTTCGAGGATCGATTTAAAGAGCCCAGATCAGACCCAACACTCCCAAGACTTAGCCTTAAAAACCATAAGTGGATGTGCTTGAGCCATGGAGAGGTGTTGTTCTTTTCTAAAACCAATAGATCAGCCACCGCCTTCCTATATGGCGAAAGACCTCTACAGTTCAGATCCTCACCCAATAAAGAAGAGGTCTTAGCACAGCAATGTGTTCTGCTCTTATAAGTGCTACATCAATGGGAACATGGGGTCAGTACTCTTTAGGAGGTGAAGGGGCGAGCGAACAAACTTATTCTCGCTCAGGGTAAGAGATTCAGCATTTGCATGGCCCCTAATTTCAACACCATATATGGCCGCAAATTGAGCCTTTAGCTTATACTAGTCTATGCTCTTGATGATGTTGCCTGGTGCTTGTTAGAAATAACCGTGGCTTGGTGCTGGCGCACTAACCTACATTTGTGTACGGGAGCAGTTCACAGCACCCTGCTATCCAATATGATCCCCAATTACTCAAATCTAAAAACTCACTCCAGTTTCTTCTGTTTCAGGAATATTGCTTTTTAGGCCTGATTACCGTAAAGCTTGCCTTAGAAGCGTAGATTTCCAGCCCCTTATTTTTACAAAAATCATAAAAATTATTGAATAGTTGTTTCAGGCCTCTAGGTGTCTGTGAATTGTAAAGAATGTTGTCTGAAACTAGAAGTGCAGGCTCACAAACCCCCTCAAGTTTAGGAGCATCAATGTTGCCTTCAAGTAGGGCCCATATAGCACCATTTACTTAGAGGGAGAAGAGAGTGGGAGCTAACGCACACCCCTCTACGTATAGGGATGCAGTCAGTTGCCCCTGAAGACCCCATCGAGTTTGGGCATAATTGTCCTAGTGTAATCTTATTAGTTGGAAAAGCAGGCCATCAAGAATCCCCATCTCCTTAAACGAAGCCCACTGCAGTCCCCTAGGGACGAGTCGAAGGCGGCCCTGAGGTCTACAAAAGCTATATATAAGTGGTGGTCACTCAGTTTAGTATATTTCCAGACGATAAAAATAAGCCTAATGACTTGGTCTATGGTGCTTACTCTAGATCTAAATCCCGCCTAGTAAGGAGTCAGGCTCCTTTTGACCTCAGTCCAATCGTAAGTTTATTTAAAACCTGCTTTACGTAGACCTTCCGTGGGGTGTCCAAGAGGCTAATTGGTCTATAGTTACCTGAATTCATAAGGTCCCCTTTCTTGTATATGGGAATTATCTCCGCACCTTTCCCGGTGTCAGGGATCAAAGCATCTGAGGCTATGAATTTACACAGTCGGTCGATATATGTGACCAAAATTGTTAAATCAGGGAGCAATAACTCTACTGGAATTTCGCCGGACCCTAGGGCCTTGCCCAGTAGCTTCTATGGTTAACGTTGTCTCCTCAAGGGTAAAGTAGGGATCCGATGGAATGAGCTCTGTTAGGGAGTTTGAGGGTGTACAATGTCATCAGAACTATTGTCATATAACTTGGTCAAATGTTAGTCCAAAATACCCGGATTCAGGTAGTATTAAATCTGTGATTTGGAATGTTTACTCATGTGAGCTATGACCTTGCTTCCTCTAACAAATTGTTCCAGTTGGATTCTTCCCAATTACGCTAGAGTCAGATTAGTGCTTTCTTATACTGGGCTCTAGCCAGAAGTACCTCAACTTGAGGTTCAGATTTCAGTGCTTTTATTAGAACATTTTTTGTAGCCCTGCAACAGTCCCTCATGCACTAAGAATCGTCATCGTTGTTTTTTACTCTAGATGCGAATGTTTCTTCGAAAGGGCGCTAGTTAAAATCCTTTTTTACATGCCGACAAGTTTATTATGTATGTCAACTATGGGTATATTGTAGGGTGGGAGATGAATAGAGGGATCGAAGACCGTAAAGAATGACTTATAAATATAATTTAGGGTCTCTGTATTTCCCAATTTCAATTCCCATTTGATAGACTTGCGATCAATACCTAAGACTGGAACGATGACTGGAACTTCATCGACGGATATATCTTTAATCAGGGATCTTGAGAGTTTTAAATGGAATGGGTAGTGGTCAGCATCTTTCTTGTCATCTAATCTGAAGTCAACAAGCTTATCCCACATAGTGACCACCATCAAAAAGTAATCAATTTTTGTTCTGATTGAACCTCTCTTGAAGGTAGGCAGACATTGTTTGTCAGAATTAGACCAGCCGTTAGACGTCCGCAACCATTTATCAGTGTAAAGAGGGCAACCTGTGATGTTGCCACTGTGCCGGGAACGTAGGATTTGGTACTAAAGGAGGGTATAACCTCTGTGTTTGTAATTGGAACAGCAAATTTGCATGTACCTGAATGCAACCAGTAAAAAACAGGAGAGATAAAACTTCTAAAACATATGTCGCCCCCTCTGCCAGTACAGGTTCTTAGTACACATAGTATTCCATGATGGCAGGTTCAAGCGCATTCTTGCCCAGGGATCAGCAGAAAGATACCAGGATGCAAACTGAGATTGCATACAAAGCCAAAAGTGGCCAAAGGCATCCTCCCTGATTTTAGTGTGCCTTTTCTGCAGACATTTTGGAAACGTCAGCTACTTATATACATACTGAGACGCTACGGGCTACTTTGAAAACACCATTTCTAGCCCAGTGTCTGCCTCTAGAGGGCCACAGCTTTTGTGAAACCTTCCAGCCAATCAGGGCACAGAAGGAGGAGAAGCTGCAAATGATGCAATGCTTGTCCATCCCAATGCCCTGGCATCAGTGCCAGTCAGGACAGGGCTGGCTTTGCAGGGGCACTTGTAGGGCAGGTGCTGGGCTGGAGGCACTCTCAGTAGAAACAAGTGGCTACAGCTGCTACAGTGTCTCCAAGAAAAAAAAGCAGGTAGGCAGTGAACCACTGTCCTGTGCTACAGGGTCTGTGTCCTTGCATAGGACACTATTTACACTACTACTACTCACTCTATGCTAGGTCTTTGTATGTACCACATGTAGCTAAATCAGGGAGCACACACTCTAGGTTAAAGACCCCCCTTAGTCAGGGATTGGACAAATGTCTTATGAGAAGGTCACTTGATTATCTGTCACAGGTGAAAAGGCGAATGCCCGGGACGCTAACAAGCCACCACCCTTGCAGGCTTTCCATAGACGGTTGAGGGCCAGTAGACTCCTCTGTCAGAGGTAGAAGTAAAAAGGCCGGTGCCAAATCGGTCCAAAAAGCCACCAAGATCCTTCTCTTTCTGTGAACTGCTGAGGATCAGTGGCCAACTGTCTACGTGAGCAGAAGTGCACCTGAGCTCATCCCTAGGTTCAAGGCAGACTTCAGTCTATTACTATGACCAAAACATCAGAATTCCTGTCAGTAAATGTGGGTGTCTGCTGCATATCTGTGCAGTGCAGTTTCCTGTGCCGCTCTGATTGACACCCGGGTTCCACTGAGTGATTGAAGAGCATCGTAGATAGAATTAGCGTGACATGGGGCAGTTTTACAGAAGATGAATGGGAAGACTCAGGGGCCTATTTGGGAAGTTGACACGCAGCGCAGAAGTCACCTTGCTGGGCTGCACTGTGCGATAGGGCAAAGTGCAGGAATGCTCTGTATTTAAGGCAATATGGCACATTTCTGTCTTTTCCGATGCACTAGCACCCTTTTGGCAGCCTAGCGCCAACATAGGCACCCTTGCACCATATGTTGCATGCAGGATTATTTTGTGCAGGAAGGAACACCTTCCTGCACAAAAACCATCCTGGGAGGCATGTTCCTCTTCCTAAGTGTGCTGCATAATGCAGCACATGTAGAAAGAAGAATAAACAAAGGAGAAATAGAGACATTTCTCCCCGTTACACCTCCCCTGGGAAGGCGTAACTCTTTCGGGCATTCCCAGGTTCACGAGGTCTGGTAAATCTGGGAATGCATCGAAAATCCTGGGAGTTGCATGAGAACACCCGCGCAACACTCATGGAATGCCTTCCAAGGGAAGAGTAATGCAACGAACACAGTGATTTGTGCTGCGTTGCATTCCTCCAGATTAATCACTCAGGGCCATGCAAAGTGGCTTTGAGCGGCTTCATAAATCTTCATTAAGATTTGCTTCGTACATTCATGCACCATGGTGTGTGGTGCAAACACAACACAAACCTCCTCGTAAATATGCCCTTCAGTCTTTAACCCCTTCGATGCTTGTGACGGAACGGTTCCGTCACGAGCGCAGGTTGGGCTGTGCTTATGACGGAACCGTTCCGTCAAAGCTACGCCCGTTTCTTAGAACCTTCAGCATAGCGCGAAAATTTGCGCGGCGCTGAAGGTGTTAAAGGTTATCAGCAGTACGTAAGGAGGAGGCCAACACAGAGTGGTCCGACCCAGGCCCTTCACATGTAAGTGGATGCAGAAGGGTTCCATGAATGACAGTGAAGGATGTCCAGAATTTTCCATCACCCACTTCTGTAGGGCTGCGGTCTCGGCACATCCACAAAGTCTCAATCCGCACTAGAAGGAAGCAAGTAGGTTGTGTTTGGTGATGTGTTGCAGAAATTGCTCGGACATGGATTTCCACATTTGTTTCCCAGGTGTGGATGGTTTGGGATGTATGGTAAATTTGGAATGTTAGCAGGTTCAAAGTTCAATTTGTAGAAACGAGCTGCGATTGGTCCAGATTTTAGAGCGGTGGAGAAGACACCTTGCGACAGCGAAGCATTGACAATTCTGCTGATGACGATGAAGAGTCCTTTGTGAATTTTGCAGTATCGCTAAATGACGCGGGGGATCGGCAGCATAGATTTTTGTACGGTATCAAGATCTATTTCTTTGAGGATTTTGTTTGTGGTTGGATTGATGAAAGACTTTCATGGTATAAATAACTGTGTGATTGGCAATCGGAGACAATGATTATATTCTTTTGAATTTCTCCACTAAAAATGATGTTTACAATCTGTCTTGAGTCCAGAACTCACTGAACCTTGCAGAGAAGATACTTTTTAATGGTGAAGGAGAGTGCACTGACTTAATTAGACTTCAATTTGATGGAGTGCTGTAGGACTGTGGTTTGGATTCTGCTTTTATGGATTTCTCTCAAGTGTTTTCAGGATCAATCATGATTATTTACCTTTCAGTTCGCTTCTCTGCTGCGCATCCTGGAGCGCGGGGCTCTTCGTCTGCAATTTATGCTTTCGTTGGTGCGGCGCTGTCCATCATCTGAAGGGTCATCGCAATATCAAGATTAGTGAGTTCATTAGCTACAGAGAGACAAGAAGCACAGGCTATGACTGTGCAGCCAAGAAAGTCTAAAGTAAAATTGTTTATAGATTAGTTTGTTTCCTTTGGCATTTTCCATGTCCTGTTGTTGGGGGAGGGAGGAGCTTCTGAAGGGGAAGTCAGAGGTCTGAGCTGTAAAGTACAAGGGGCGTGTCCACAGTTATCCAATGGTAATGAGTCACCATTAGCCAGCCGTGTCAGATGCTTTTACGTACCCGGGTCTTCATAGTGAACCGGGGTCCTTTCATAGGTGGATGATGTTGTGTAGATTGTAAACGAAGGAAGAGTAATGATTTCCTTCCAGAACATAAATTGAAAATGACCAAGGTTTTGGAAAAACCTAAGATAGGATTCTGCGAACTTGGGACGGGAAGCGAAAGTTGATACTGTCTGTACAAGATCCCCACCACCTTTGGAGGGTCCACTGGGTAACCCAAATGAAGAAGAAAATGTGTTTGTGCAGTGTGTCCTTGCAAAGATCATCATTTCTATCTTCCATGGACTCTCACAATCCAACTTTTAACACCTTCCGTGCTCATGACGAGTTCAGCTCGTCATGAGGCATGGTGTCGCTGAGCTCGTCATGAACCGCGCGAAGCTCACACACGGGGATAATTCCCCTCCTGTGCTGAGCGTTCCACGAAAATGGGTGTGGTCATGACGAGCTCGTCATGATCACAGCGCCACCTTGCAGCGTGGTTATTTTTTTACAAATTAACCAGTGATTGATGGCACTTTCTGGCTGTGTAGACTCAGGTGGGATACACTTTCCTTTTGAAAACTATAAGGAAAATACCCCCAAGGGTCTATAGAAGCATGAAAAGTAATGCCCAAGTATTATATTTTATCCAAGTTAGACTCCGCCAAATGTGCCCGCCTGCACAAATAATCTTCTACACATACCTCAGGTGCTACAGAACGAGGTGGCCAGGCTAATCTTTGATGTTCCAAGGCACACCCATGTCATACCACTGCTGAAAAAGCTACACAGGCTCCCTGTGAAACAATGGACAGATTTTAAACTTTGTTGTTTAGTTTTTAAGAGTGTAAATAGCTTAGCCCTGAAATTTGTGGCAGACAAGATTACAAGACATGTTCCTTCCCATAATTTAAAATCTGTCCTGTCTAATGTAATTATTGTTCCCAAATTTTGATAGAGTAGATCGGGAGGTAGGAGATTTGCGGTGTTGGCTCCTGCGACTTGAAATTCTCTGCAATGGACAATCCGCAAAGCTGTGGATATTTTAGCCTTCAGGAAACACTTAGTGTCAGGAAATGATCATGCCGCGCGCCTGCTGTACATGATTCAGCCAAAAGGTCAGTGGCGGCTGGTGGAATTTGAACCTGGTGGGGCTATTGAAGTAGGCATCAACGAACGGGAGCGAGCGAGCGAAGCGAGCGAGCCCGACGGCAATAAGGGGGGTGTGGGGGGGTTCTCCCCCCACGAAGAATTTTTTTAAAAATTGGCATTTTTTGGTGCAATTTTCCGCACTATTTCTGTGATAAATGGACTGAAAAATCAGTTCTTCTAGGCATTCATAAAAGAAAACTCATACATTATTTCAGAGAATTTCTGTGTTGCCAAGCAAGACTGACTTCTGAAGAGGGCCAGGGTACTAAGCCAGGTTGCACATCCACAAAGAAACACACTTGTAATTTTGTTCCTACCAAAAATGACAGCTGGCCATTTCCTTTTCTGCATCAGCTATTCATTGTTGATTGCCCAGTAATCATTATGACATATTAAATAGCTACATGTATAAGAAATATCAGTTTGAAACAAACATTTAATTTTTAGGAAGTCAGCAAAAGCTTTGATTTTTGAGCAAGGCAATTTTGCAAAATAATTAAGTAAATATTGTATTTAAAATAGTTCATATAGCTCTCTGAAGCCCTTGGGTCTTTCAGTATTTAAGAAAACCACTAAATAAAAATAAGTTAGGAAATGAGTCTAATATGCATTGCTTATAATATAAGAAATAGCCATTAAAAATCTTTCATTTATTTAAGAAAGAACAAAAACGTTATTTGCAGAAGCAGGCTAGGTAAGAATGTTTTACTTTATTTTTAAATACTTTGCATGCCACCCTCAGGCCCTTGTGGCAGTCAGTATAGTAGAAAATGGCTACATAAAAATAAAATATGAAAATAAATAAATGTATATTTTAAGAAATATCCCTTCAAAACCAATATGATATTTGTAAACACAAACAAAATTATTTTAAATAATACTATGCAAATTGTTTGAATGCCACTCACAGGTCCTTGTGCCCTTCAGCCAGCACAGCAGAAAAAGTTAAACAAAAAGAAATTATGGAAATAAATAAATGTACATTCTAGTGTGGTGATGCGGACACCAGCACTAGTATGACCACTAATGAGTGGTACTTGACAGGACTACAAATGTGAAAGTGAACGCTCTTCAAATTTTTAAAAAGTGTATCTTTTTAACATTTGAAAGCTTTGACATTATCAAGTCAAAATATAGCACTGCACTAAGACTTCATTAAACATAGAAGGAGGGAGCGGCTGACACCTCCACCTGAATAGGGCTATGCCTATTCCAACACAAATAGCCATATAACCGCCTGTAGTGTGCCTGGAGCCAGAGAAGAAAGGGCAGGGGCCTTTTGAGGATCAAAGACAGCTGTCTTTTGTTGTCACCCCCACTTCAAAGACCTCGCTGTGACATCCCCAAATTGGTTCACTTTGGGGTCTGGAGGAGACTCTGCAACTATGATGTACAACGCTGCTAGGAAGGACTGCCCCTTTGTCACTTGCTTTGCTGTACTGCCTATGCACTCTGCTCAGCTATGTTGGCCTGCTCCCTGCTACCTCTGCAATGAGGGGCAATTGGGCCTCTATATCCTACAAGTTCCCAAGAACTTGTTAGCTTTCCTCCTGTTATGGAAGAATCAGGGCTATTTGTATGTTATTGGGCCACTGTTCTGACCGACTTTTTCGACCCTCCTTTGAGGGAGAATGATTGGAGGTGACTCCAGCCTATTATCCTTCTAGTGCAGGGATTAGAACTATAAACAGGGCCTATTCATAAGGCACAGTAATGCACTTTCGTACCCTTTTCCTTAGATCAGGGCTTATAAACTTAAGCTAGGGGATAGATTAATTAGTATTAGTGATAATCCGTCCTCTTGCAAGAGTGTTAGTATACCTTCTATGGAGTTATGCTTATTTCGGGCCTTGTAGGCCTCAAACGGGAGAGACTCCATCTTGCTTTCTGCCCCGGCAGCTTGAGATGCTTCTAGGTCAAGTGTAATGTTTTAGTTTCGAAGTGTTGTTCGCTTGGAGAGAACCGGCTCAGGCTGGCCCTTATCGAAAGACTGTATTTTTCTCCACTCCGAAGACACAACATCAGGCCGGCCGGCTGGGAACGTGTCCTTGGTACGGGGAGGTACAAGAATTTGGTGGGCGGCAGGTTACTGGCCGTAACTTTCCATGAAAGGACAAGCTTCCATATTAGCGAAAGCGTTAGGCTGTGAGTCAGTCAGTCTGTAGGCGGCAGCTAGCCGTTAGCATCAATGCCATTAATTATTTCCAGGCAGACAGTCGCCATTTTGAAGTCCGAGAAAGATCATGAGGCTGATACTCTCTGAGAAAGATTGAAGAGGAGAGAGGAGTAGTGAGGAGCGATCGGAGACAGAGAGAGACAGCAGCTAATAAAGAGGAAGGTTCCAGTGACTTGGAGGGAAGCGGAGGAGACAGAGCATAGCGGTGCAGACGTGTACTCGTGACTGCTGAGGTGTGATTCCGAGACGAGCCAAGGCACGGACGAGAAGGGAACCTAAATGACTGTCGAACTCCGACTTCGTGCTCATAAGGTGACCTCTGCCCCACTTTGCATAGTGTGCACATTCTAACCTTTCACTTTTCTTTGCAGGATATATGTTATAGTATAGTGCTGTGTTTATAATCATTGTAATAAAATACCCCAGTTCTTAGTGAACCAACATGTGCCTTGTATTCTTGTTCAATCAGGGTAACCTGGTCTTCTAGTCAGACATTGTTTTCATGAACGGTCAGGTAAGAGGTGACTGAATAATGAGGGAGAGAGGGACCATTCGATGCTGAGAGCAGAAGGTACATGATTCAATTTGGTAAGTTGTGCTAATTCCTGTTATTGTAGTATCACCCCGAGTAGCCAATGAGAGATTCCTTCCAAAGGTATTCATAGGAGAGTGATCGTCGTTGGTAAGCGGCGTTAATGAGAGCACCAGGGGGGACACTGGTGTGTAGATCCGCCGGATTGCGGATCGGGCTGCGAGTGAGAGAACACTGGGGTGGATACCAGTGTCTAGTTCCGCCGGATTGTGGACCGGATTGGAAGGAAGAGAGCAGTAGGGCTGCAGCCTAGTGCGTAAGGCACGCCGGATTGCGTGTCGAGTGAGCACTGATTGTGATCAGTGTGTAATGGTAAATAATCAGAACTGCCCCAGGGTAGATTAGTCTGGGCCTAAGTTGCCGTGAGACTAGCTGGTATGAGTGGGATATTGTAGAAAACCTATGCGTGTGTATAGCTATTTCCCCATCCTTAGGTATGAGACATAAATATATATATGTACATACCTATTGTTAATACGTTCTAAGGAGAGAGGTGATTACGTTCCGACTGGGTTGGAGGTGCTCTAAGGAGCTGATCCCATCTGGTTCGAGAATCCGGACGTTACAGCCACCAGACACACTCACATTGTCTAGCGCCTGCTGTGTTGGCGCTCAGTCACCTTTTGCTACTAGTCGTACTCGACACTGCTGTTTCTGAAGATACCGCAGTGGTGTAGACCTTTTCCCTCAGTCAGCGCCGGGAGCACCGAGTGGCGTGAGCGCATTCTGGTTGCCTAGCAACACAACGATCTGAGCTCGCTCTCTCCAGGCTCTTTGGGCCGAAGATTCACAAGACTGCATCTACTGCGGCTGAACACCAGTCCTGCATGCCTCTGTACCTCTTACCAACACGAGCTCCATGTGTGAGGCCCACCAACACAGCAGTATGGGGCCACAGACCTGCCTGTGCTCCAGCGGCCAAGCCAGAGCCCAACTCCTCTTCCTACCATGTGGACCCCGTGTGCGAGACCGCCGAAAACAAGAGCAGTGACTCCAAGCCCCAGGTACTGTCCCGAAGGCCTGTGCAGGCTAACTTCAACCCCCACTGCATTGAAAATCTTGTCTTGTCTTGCCGGTGGGCTCATTTGAGGATTACTGTAATTCCCTTAAAGGTTCCTGAGCACTGTGATGAGCTATTAACGTTACTAGTACTGGCATAACTCTTGATAGACTATTGAATTGCTGTCCTTTAGGCCTGGTTTTAATTACATAAAGATGGTCTATTTTTCTAGAACTAGTGTGGAGTGTTTTGCTTTGTCTTTCACTGTTACTTTACTATGCGTTGCAGAAATACTTTACACATTGCCTCTTTGATAAGCCTCCCCTGCGCCAAGCTACCAGACGAGGAGCACAGGTAATCTTGCATCTGAATTAACCTGAGTGGTGGTGGGTACTGCTTGGCTTAGGTGTATACCTTAGCCAAACAAAAACCCCATTTGTAACTGACACATTCAGCAGCGCCTGCTGCTGCACGTTGCCTGCTATCATTTCGAGCTGCAATGTGCAAGTGGAGGGGGGCAGCAGCTTATCAGATTTCACCTGGGCCCATAACAAAAGCCGAAGTTAAAGGGCCAAGGAGATATCTGGAGCCTCAAAACTAAAAGCAAATGCCTCGACCAATGGGAAACAGCTTCCCTCTTCGTGCTGGACCTCTCAGCCGCCTTCAACACCGTTTCCCACCACACCCTCTGCACAAGATTCCACGATGCCAGCATCTGGAACAAAGCCCTGGATGGATCTGCTCCTTCCTCACCGGCCGAACACAGAGAGTACGACTTCCACCATTCAACTGAAAACCCACAGAGATCAGCTGCAAAGGGTCTCAAGGCGCCTCCCTGAGCCCCAAGCTCTTCAGGCCCCATTTGCAGACATCGTCAAGAACCACAGACTCAACATTGTCTCCTACGCCGATAACATCCAGCTGATTCTCTACCTCACAGAAGAATCCACAGCTGCCAAGAGCAACTTCCACAACAGGATAAATGCAGTCACGACCAGGATGAAGGACAGCTGCCTCAAGCTTAACTAACTCAAACAAGACCTAAGGCCTCAACCTGGGATCCACCCCCAAGTGTTGCCACTCCCTCTGCCTTGGTTGACTCTTGGTGGCCCAGGAAGAGGGGGTCTGCAGCACTTGGAACCCCCCCTCCCCCACACGCCCACTGACTACGTGCGAAACCTTGGCAACCTCCTGGACTTCTCTCTCTCAATAAACCACCAAATCAATGTTGTTTATTCCTCCTATTTCCACATGCTCTATCTACTTCATGAAATCTTCCAGTTTGCCCCCAGTGAGTACAACAACACTGTCACCCATGAGCTTGTCAGCACTCTATCCTGCACCACCCAGAAACTCCATAAGAAACTGCTGAACATCAAGAACACCTCCGCCAAACTCATCCTGAACATCCCACGCCGCAGCCACATCACCGGCCACCTGAGAAGGGAAATATCCAATACAACGCATGCCAACACAACGCAAGTACCATTACATCGCAATGCTATTACAATGCATAGCATTACAATGTAAAGCATTATAATGCATATACTTTTACCACACATGCCTTTACATGAATTTCTTTGTATAGGCAAGCATGGTAAAAGCATATGTGTTTTACATGTAAGTATAAGGTAAGTATAGGGTTTAGGGTGGGTTTGGGTTCTGAGGTCTAGGGGTATAGGTTTGGGTTGCCAAGGTTAATTTTAGGGTTCAGGATGGGTATATGTTTTGGGGTGCCAAGGTTCATTTTAGGATTCAGGGTGGGTTTGGATTTTAGGGTGCACAGGGTAATTTTAGGGCTCGGACAAATTTGGATTTTGTGGTGCCAAGGGTAATTTAAAGTTTTAGGGTTTGGGGTTGTAAGGGTAATTTTAGGGTTCAGGGTTGATTTTGGTTTTGGGGTGGTAAGGGTAATTTTAGGGTTTAGGGGGTATGGGTATTAGGGTGGTAAGGGTAATTTTAGAATTTTAAGGGGGTAGGGCTATTGGCACTGGTACAAAGGGTAATTTTGGGGTTGCCTGGGGGTATTAATATATATATATATATATATATATATATATATATATATATATATATATATATATATATATATATATATATACACATACAAACAGAGACACACAATTACTTACCTTAACCACTTTTACCAAGTCTATGCCTTTACCACGCATGTCTTTGCCTTGTAATGACATGCTTGGTAAAGGCATATGCATGGTAAAAGTGTGCTTTGCAATGGTAATGCGTTGCAACAGCACTTGTGTTGTTACAACCGTATTATAATGGCATTCTTTGTGTTGGCATGCGATATAACGTCATAAATTCCCTGAGAGACCTTCACTTGCTATCTTTCAACAAAAGAATTACCTTAGCGCAAGCGCCTCATGCATGCCTACAAATCCCTCCACAACGCCAGACATACATAGCTCAACCACCACTTCTGCTTCTACACTCTCCCCTGACATCTCCACTCCGCCCAACTGGCGCAGGCCACCATCACACATCTGTAGACCAGTGATGGAGAAAGATCCTTGTCTAAACTTCTGGAACGTCCTGCCTCTGCACCTCAGGCAATCACCATCACGTCCGCAATTAAGGAAGGACCTCAAGACTTGGCTCGTCAAATCAATCGCAGGTCCCCTCCCCTCAACCCCCCACACACAGCGCCTTGAGACCCTACGGGTGAGTAGTCTTGCTTTAAATAGTAATTGATTTGAAGCAATGGATTAGAAAGAAAGGCTTAATGCTTATCACATCATAAGACGCTTGCTTTTAAATTTGTATTTGCAAACATTTTGAATTTAAATACCACTATTTTGTTTCTATTTCTTTTTATAGTGCCACTCATCCACACGTATGGTGTCAAAGCGCTTTAGATCACATGTACATATATATTGACAATAAATGAAGAGTGTAAATCAATGTACAGGTTGTGTAATAAAAGTAAGTAACGGTTACAAGGTTGAAGAGTTGCATGCTGTTTATAGCTCACTGTGCTATATGGGAAGGATTAAAATGTATGGACTGTACATAACCAAATGAGCTCTGTATTCAAAGCAGTAACCCACTAATCTAGTTTCATAAAATAAAAATCTGTCATCTGCATATTACATAGCATTTAGCATGAAGTGCACTGCATGAGACACATTAACCCTTGCAAGTTTATTTAAATGCACTCATGAGTCATGATACTAGACTAGAGTGTGCTATATGTTAAAATAATTACAAAGTAGTATATTTAAATAATGGAAATATTGCAAAAATAATTTAAAAGAACAATAATTAATACTTCACACTTACCCCAGTTATCAGGCAGCTTCTGTCTTGGTCAGTCAGCCGGTTGATGCTAGTTGCTGGCTGGCTGTGCTTCTCCTTTTGTTGTCCAGCAGCTACTGGTTCAGAGAGAGCTGAAACAGTAAAGCTTTCACTTTCAGGATGAAAGTGAAGGCTCTACTCTGTGCAGCATGTGACACCACGTCACAGGGTCATGAGTTAAGTCTCATGACTCTGTGACATAAATAAAACGCTTACAGCGTTTTTTTTTATTTTTAATAAAGTTAAAAGTTAATATACAATAATCATTCAGTGTAATGATTATTGTAATTTAAAAAATTACCTTTCTTAAATGAGTCGTTTTTAGAATGCTGGGGTCAGTTAAGCATGACCCCACCCCTTCCAGTGACGACATGTACATAGACTTCAATGCAGCCTGAGCCTCGGGCTTACACTGTACCCGCCCGAGGCTGCTGTAAATTTATGAGGCTGCTTTGCGTCATTTCTGGGCGGGCCCCAAAAGGGCCATTCTTGATACTCCCGGGCTGGCACCTAATGCGCCCGGGTTTACACTCCGGCAATGAGTCAGTCTTTAGCAATTAGCATTCACTTGTGACACATGCGCAAAAGCGCATGTGTCACAAATCACCCCACACGCTGCCTCCATTTCCTGCCTGGCCTGCCTGCTGCTGCAGTGACGCTCGCTCAAGTGCGTCCTAATGGCAGGCAGGCAGCAGGTCAGATGACAGATGGCCAGGCCCGGGGCTGTGATCGGCAGTGCGGTTCCGGTTCTGATTTAAAATGCAAAGTAACATTGCTGTTACTTAGCATTTTAAATCCCTATCAGCCGAGTCGATAGGGAGGGCGGAGCCCCGCCGCCCTTAAAAGAAAACCGCCGCTGCAAAAGGTTACTGGAAGACTACATCTCCCATGATGCCCTGTGGGGAAGGGACTATTTCAAGGCTGAGCGCGCATCCGCTGGTGTGCGTACTTCCATTTTCCTGTGTGTTCAAACTCGGAGTGAGTTCCTGTGAGGGGCAATGTTGCCAGATTGGGCTATTTCCCGCACAATTGGGCGACTTTTTTCCCAGTAGTGCGGGAAAAACCCATGCCTGGTGGGGGGGATAGTTTTTGGGCTATTTTTGTGTTCTTGTGTGGGAAAAACTGGCTTGGGCGGGCGCCCACAATCACACACGCACTCTCAAAGCGCATCGCGCTTCGCACACAGTCACTGGCATCCATCAATGGCCTGGCTCAGGCCTTGCTACATTCTTGAGTGTGTTATCTTATCTTGGTTGTCACTGTATTTCATTTGCACGGTGGACGCCCCCCCCAGGTCACCATCTAGCTTTATTGCTAGGTTACAGTTGCAACGTTATGGCCTGGAGACATTTGCCACTGTAAATTAACAATGTGGGGGTCCCCCAGGGCTGTCATTCGTGTAGCGGGCGAAAACGCTACCAATGACGGCCCTGGACAGCAGTTGTTGGTCAGCCCCCGCAAGCTTCCCATATATGCTGGGGGCTGACCTGCGGCAAGTTTGTTCCCATGAAGAGAGTTGGTGTTCCCTTGCGGTGATAGTTTTTTAGGTTTCGCCTCGCCGAAGGATGCGCTCTGCGCATCTTTTCGGCGCAGGCGAAATCCTGTTGAGTTCCATAGTGTAGCTTTGTTCGGCCCTCGTCCTTGATTGGCTGGCTCCGTAAACGGAGCCTTGCCATTGGACGAGGGGCCTGTCCGTCAATGCCGGACCAGACACGGGGGCGTTCCCGACATTCTTTGGCTTTTGCCGACGTCACGGGACGCCGGGAACGCCCCCGTGTCTGGTCCGGCATTGCCGGCACTACTGCGTCTCTTCTCCTCCGTCGCCGGCCTCCAGTCTCCTCCTCCCCGATTGTATTGCCCCGTGACTGGCCGGCCGGCCAATCCTAGCGCGGCCGGCCGGAAGTGCCCGCCCCCCGCAGCCCGGGGAAGAAGGAGAGGAAGACGGTAAGCACTATGGCGGCGCCCGCGGGGAGAGCGGAGAAGTGCCTCTCCAACCTGCCGCTCTGTCTGGGCTGCCCAGCCTGTCGCTGCTTGCTCCCGTCCCCGTTCCCGTGGTGATGTTTTTCTGAAACGTAAGGAGTTTGCGTATTTTTAACCTTATTTGGTAGCACCCCATACCGCAGACAATGTTAAAGTCCTCCCTTTCCAAAGTCTTTCCTGATGTCCATCGCTCATTCTTTAGCTCCTGGTTCTGAGACTAGTACTAAAAAGCTAGTTCTTGGTCACTGTCCCCTCCAGGCCTGATGGTATCCGTAAGACTCTGCCTTTCTCACTACCTTTCTACCCCTGAAGCTTATCCTGAGGTCTGGCGCCTTGCTGATGTTGGTACCTACCTTCCTATTGTTGCCTAGTAGTTACTACCCCCGTAGTCTTGAATGTGGTTCCCTGACTATGCGCCCGTTTACTGTTGTGCCAGTCCAAAGGCCCTTCTTCTTGTTGACATCTTTCTAGGCTCCCGATCGCCTGCCCAGACCTTGTCCCCGAGGGGAACAAGTCCACCACTCGCCCCTATGAGCGGGACACAGGCCCCAAACATCACAGCGACTCCACCACTCCGAACCATCACTTCGGGTCCACTCGACTGAGCCACCACATCGGCTGTCCCAGCCAGATTTTGATCCCTCTGCCCACCGCCATGTTGTGGTTGCTAAAGCCCTCTCTATGCTCTATGATGGGGGATGATTGTTGCCTTCCGATCCTGGCCTCTCTCCCAACCTCCACTATCTACACACCATTATCGAAGATGTGTTTGCCCAATATCGCCCTGAGTTGACCCCTGACAAGATCCACACAGTTGGTACTGTCTGCCGACCGGACCTCCTTTACAAAAACATTCTGTGGTCTGCTGTGCTGCCTTGATGTTTGCCTAAGTACGAACTGCACATTGTTGTCGATATATGTGCAAATGGTTGACGCCTGCTTGACTCTTCTTGCTTTGTTTGGTGTGCTGTTGCCTGGTATTTTGCCCCCGAGAAGGGCGCGGACGCTTCATGTTGCATTGTTTCCCACTCTCTGAGCCCTCCGCCTACACTCAACTAGATACTGTGCTCCTACTCTGTTGAAGGCCGCCGTCGACGAAATCGATGGTGAAGCCGCTGACTGGACCACCCATGATGTCTTCTTTTGTTTTGCTATGTATTGTTTTGCTTCTTTCTCTGACCTCCCATATGGCATCGCCCAAGGCCTGTCTCTATATATATATATATATATATATATATATATATATATATATATACACACACACGCCAGGTTGCCTCTGTTTGCTTCTTTGCTCTGTCTGCTTCTCCTCCCCCCTCCATTCGCTCAAACACTGTGCCTTTCCTTATACTACAACCTCAGACAGAGCCGATTGTGCAGCCGTTGGCCGGACCACCCACGCCGCTCTGCACGAGGACCTTGGCTCCTTTGTCAAGGTTTTGCTTTGATCTGTTTCTCTCCCGGACCCCACAAGCTGTAGTACCTTCGCCTGTGACCTGTCGACTATAGTTATACCCCCGCCAGGAAAACACCTCTCTTGTCTCCCAGCCAGATAATCTCTGAGCCCTCCTGCCCCTGTTTTCCGGCCGACGCTGAGAGAGACTGCCTACACTGGGTCTCAGCTAGACACCACTCCTCCCGAGCACGGTTCATATTTACTTAGCGCACCGCTCCTGGCGCCTCAAATACTGCTCTCCTGTGGCAGGCGTAGCGCCCGTTGAGTTAGCCCTCGCATCTCCTCGACTCCACGTTAATAGGCCTTAATTACAAATTAAATTCAAACTACCTAGGCTCGCCCCCCCCCCAGTTTGCTGAAAGAGCCTTTGTGACGCTCGCGCCCGGCGCAACAATTGTCCTGTCTTCACTCTCCTGCTGAAAACTTTCAACCTCCATCCCCCCTATAAGTGACACACACATATTTAAAATGGCCGCTCCAGTCTGCTGTTGGGCTCCTGATTGCTACTGTAAGTTCACGCCTGGCGCATCATTTTCCCTGATCTCGCCCGCCCTAGAATGTTCCACTCTCACTCTGACTCCCCTTATTACTGCGCTTAGGCCTGCCTTAGCTCCTCTCAGAAAAGCACACTCTCTCTGACTCCCTCTATCAATACTACGAGTTGCCACTACCCCTAGCTTCTCTTACACTCTATGATTTTTGGCTTGCTAATTAGTAAGGCACATCCCTTCCACCCTCCCTATACCCCACACCTTAACACCCTATCCTGCAAGACCTATACCCCTCACCTTAAATAGTTATCTTGCAAAATTCAACACCACTGAGGGTCATTCACTGGTAACCTTTTTACTCCCACCTCTCTATTAACACTAGTCAAAATAACCCACCCCAGCATTCCCCCTTCGGCTCAGTTCAGAATGGACGCCAGACTCCAGAAACTAGGTATTAATAGTTACACAACTAATTCCCGGACAAACCTCTCCAAAACCCAGAATAAGAGCCAGCTGTAGGTAACTTCCATTTAGCGAGTCCTTAATAGCCATTATTACTGAAACTTTGTTGTGCCCATGGAAGGCATGCGTATTTATTCTGGGATTTAACATTGCATTGTAAAGTTTCTTATTTGATCAGTTCTGGTGTATATTCTGGGTTAAAACTTTGGCTGGGTCATTTTGGTGTGCTCAAAATTTGATTGCTTCCCAGGAGTGATTCTCGGATTTTAGATTTGGTGCGTGGATGCTTAGAGTGGGTAGAACAAGGTGTGTGGCTGGTCTCGGTGAGGGCTGCTACGCCTACGTCTTAGGTGTGGAGAGTTGGTGTGCGAATGCGCAGCGTGGAGGCCCACTCTGCAGGGGAGCTCAGGGTGACTGGTTTTACAGGGATGAACTGGGGCAGGGGTGAGACCCTCCAGGTCTTTGTTTGAGATGCTCATTCTATTTCTCTTTCATCCAGTCCAGTCTTGTTCTTTGCATTCTCGGGCTTATAATGAGAAAATCAGTTACAAGACCCAGAATACAAATAAAATAACTTAGTTAAAATGAACCACTTACACGAGGCAGAAGGGACCTTGAGCGATCTGGTTTTGCAGATTGCTGCTCTGTTTGGTGCAAGGTAGGTAAGGGGAGCAGAATCTTGGCAGTTCGACAGGAGTGTCAGGGAGGACACTGGAAGGAGGAAGGTCTTTGGATGACTCGGCAGAAAACTTTAGCATGACCATGTGAAACCATTCCATAGGAATGTCATTCATTTAATTGAGTTTTGTGCAAAGTGCACTTGTTACACAGTGCATCAGTGTATATCGAACCATCCTTTGTAATGGTTTCTACAAGGCATGACACGCTTGTTAATTCTGCTGTGGTCTCCTCTCAGGCTGCCTCTATCCTGTGCCCACCAGGGGCACTGGACTCGGGCTATGTTTTAAGACCAGGCTAATTTTTTATGTTTTAAGACAAGGTTAATATCCCCGCCATGGTCTTTTATTTACTCTGTTCCCCAAAGAAGACTCCTCCAAGGAAGACAGCCAAAAATTCTGCCTGTTGTTTGAGCCTTCCTGTGCACAGCTGTGCAAAGCATCTTTAGGAAAGAGGTGATCCGTGGTCCTGATGGGGCTCAATTTTTGAGGTTGACGGAAGGCACCTGGGGGCTGAGTAGGAGCCAGCATGAAATATTATTTACAGCGCTTAATGTTGCACTTTTTGCCACCAATAGGCGCTGTACATAACAGGTGTTACTATCACCCGTTTGCATGATGGTTGGGGTATCGACCTCGGAAGGATGAAACGGGGAGTTCGCCTTTCCTTGATTCTAACTGCTACAGGTTAATCAGAGAGCGAGTAAAGAGATCACATATTGTACACAAGATACACACCTGAAGTAAAGAGGTTTAACGCAGCCCGTTTGTAGTATGGGAAAATCAACTGGAAACCAAAGTAGAGAGATAAAACTTTGACGGGAGTTTTAGAAACACGTTTCTGAAGCAGACGGTTCTGTGTATGTATGCAGGAGAGAGATGCGTTAATGTAATTTAGCACATTGAACCCGCACAGACATTATGGTAATGCAGGTGTTTTTTGGCAGACATTGGTGTAGGGCCACGCTGTAACAAAGGCTGGGTGGAGGGTTCCAAATGCCAACCTTCCTTGGGGGGGATGTTTTGTGTGCCTTAGGTCACCCCTTGGTGATCCGGGCTCAGAGAGTGCGGCCTGGCTTTGTGCGTGCTGGCCGGGGTGTCGCGTAAATGGCGGCAGGTGCTGGTGGGCTGCCATGGTTGGCTGACCTCCTGAGTCACTGCCAGCCCATTGGCCACACGGAGAGCCATTTATTTCCTCACAAGTGACAGATGTGCTTGTGCCTTCCTGTGCCCCTGTTGCCTGCTTGTGCCTCAGTGTGCCCCTGTTGCCTGCTTGTGCGTCCGTGTGCCCCTGTTGCCTGCTTGTGCCTCAGTGTGCCCCTGTTGCCTGCTTGTGCCATGTGGGTGTGTGTGGAGGGCTCTGTGTGGCTGTGTGTGTGGGGAGGTTTGTGTGGCTGTGTGTGTGGGGAGCTTTGTGTGGCTGTGTGTGTGGGGAGCTTTGTGTGGCTGTGTGTGTGGGGAGCTTTGTGCGGCTGTGTGTGTGGGGAGCTTTGTGCGGCTGTGTGTGTGGGGAGCTTTGTGTGGCTGTGTGTGTGGGGGGGGCTCTGTGTGTCATTTGCGAGAGATAAAGCTAGTGGCATTGTAAATGACAATGCCATTTATTTATGTTAAAAAATACATAAATAAAAATAATGTCAAGAGCAATGCCAATAGCTCTAACTTTAACAAAGGCGAAACCATTGCATTGTAAATGCTTGTTCTAGGATAGCGGGTGTGCATGGAGGCTCGAGGGATTCCGGAGCTTCCGTCTTGACGTACCGTGAGTTTTTCATATTGACTGTTACAGGCTCTGAAGATTCCGGGCTTGACGATTTGTTTGTAGAGCGGAATGCAGTGGTGATTTCGAACCACGCATTACCGTCTCAGGAATCACCGGTGGTGGATTTTGAATTGTGGCCGTTGAAATTGGAGCGGAATACATTGGTGATTTGGAACCACGTATTGCCGTATCCTAGGTCACAGGAGTGATCGGCTGTGCGACTAACATTGTACTATTAATTCTAGAGCGGATTGCAGTAGTGGCTTTTAACTACGCATTACTGTATCTCTGATCCTGATATTACCTATTTTTTGCTTTCTCCTTTAATAAATTAGCAGTGGAATTTATAATACAAAGTGGCATAATGGAGTACTGTGGTTATCCGCCAAACATTACAGTATCTCAAGAACTGTGCCTTATCTTTTCTTTACGGTGCGATAATCCCTCTTGGTTCTGGGGTTACATTGAAAGCAGCATTCTAGTATCCTAGCTCTTATAGGAGTCAAGGGATTATCTGGACTAAGCACCTAATATTCCTTTACGTTATTATTTGGATGATTTCATTCCCTTGGCTTACAAACATTGTAGATGCTGGTATGTATGAGGAATGCTGGGGGGGGCGGTGGTGGTGTAGCAGTGAGGATTTATAGAACGGTCTAGGATAACCATGTGTGTTGTTTTGTGTTCTAGAGTACTATTTGGACTGTAGAAGACCAGCATTGTGCATAAAGAATTCAGAGTACCTTACAAGGTATATGGATATAGGATCTAGTGAGAATATATGCGAGTAGAGTATTATTGATGGGTGTTAATGCTTTCCTTTTATGATTACAGGTCCTTTGTCCCTGCTGTCCCTTCCCTATCCTTCCCTCGGCTGATCGCCCTAAGCCTCTGTGTATTATATTCAGAGGTTGGGGATGTCGGGAGGTGGACCCTTTATTGCTACGCCTGGATTCTGAGGAGTCCTCTCTACATAACCAAGTAAAAAACATAATCCTTCCAACAAGTGTTCTACTTCAGCGCCAAAGGACCTTCTGGTGCACGTGTGCTTCATAAATTAGTTTTCACAAACCATAACTGCACTCTCACCTTTGTGGAGAGATATTAGAACATTGGAATGTTGAGCTCTCCATTGAAAACAATGGAGTGCTCTGGGCTTTTAATGACCAGTAGAGGCCTGGAGCTTCAACATTCCAAGGTTTAACAAAGTCCTTACCAAACCCGAGGGCATTTCCACCCCACTCGAACTCCATGAGGCCTTTGTTTTACAAATTAGAACATTCTGCCCTCTAGGGGTGGAATGTTGTAATAGCCTTAGAGCCCTCCATAGCGGGCTCTACTGGCCATTAAAGGCCCGTTTCCTTTCCATCGGGCCATTAATGGCCGGTGGAGCATGTTATGGCGGGCTCTAAGGCTATAATCTCTCCCCAGCTGAATATATCACAATCATTGGACTTTACAATTTGGTAGCAATCATTTCCCTTCTTGAACAGATAAATTGCTGCTGAACTGGGCTTTGTATGATGTTGTTAATGCCCAATACCTCACTTGTTTGCGACCCTCTGGGTTTCATACTCCTATACAGAGGAGGGTGTACTTGTTCTGAGAATGCACGGATGTTTTGTATTGTATTGTAATTGCATTTATATAGCACTTACTACCCCTGATGAGGTGTCAAAACGCTTTTTCGGTGAGTAGCACGCTACTCCGGGACCCATAGTGGATTAGTGTTGAATTAGTATAGTGAAATATGAAAGTAATTTTAAGTGGTGGATAGGTTAGTCAGTCATTTGGATTCAGAAGGATAGAAGAAGGCTAGAAGAGGAAAAATGATTTGTATTTATATAGCACTTGTTACCCCTGATAGGGTGTTGGAGCGTTTTTTTTGGCGAGTAGCACCGCCACTCGGAAACCCATAAAGGATTAGTGGTGAATTAGTCTGTGGAAATATGAAAGTAATTTGAGTGGTGAATATTAGTCAGTTATTTGGAGTGAGAAGGATAGCTGTGGAATGGAAGGGGAAGAAAGGTTTGCATTCATGTAGCACCTGTTACCCCTGATGGGTGTTGAAGCGCTTTTCTGGCGAGTAGCAGGCTACTCCGGAACCCATTAAGGATTAGTGTTGAAAATTAGTATAGTGAAATAGGAAGTAATTTGAGTGGTGGATATGTTATTCAATTATTTGGATTGAGAAGGGTTGGCGGTGGGACAGAAGAGGGAAAGAGGTTTGTATCTATATAGCGCTTGCTACCCCTGATGGAGTTTTAAAGTGCTTCTTTGGTGAGTAGCATGCTACTCCGGAACCCATAAAAAATTTGTGTTGTATTAGTATGGTGAAACATGAAAGTAATTTGAGTGGTGGATATGTTAGTCAGTTATTTGGATTGAGAAGGGTTGCGGAGGGGTAGAAAAAGGTTTGCATTATATAGCGCTTGTAACCCTGATGCGGTGTTGAATCGCTTTATTGGCGAGTAGCACGCTACTCTGGAACCAATAAAGGATTAGTGGTGAATTAGTATAGTGGAAGATGGAATTTAAGAAGTGAACATTTTGGTCTGTTATTTTGTATTGAAAAGGATAGTGGAGGGATAGAAGAGTGTAGGGTTTGGATATTTTTCTTTCTTTTTTTAGCAGTAGGAGGAGGCTTTTGGACGAGTAAAGTAAAAAGGGGTTTTGGAGGGAAGAAAGAAGAGGTATAGCATACAATACGACCCAATTTACTTCTTGGAAACAATTGCACCCACCTCTACAGGGAACATCACTTTGTCTCAATTACCTCAGATGTTAAGTGAAACAATCCGAGCAGCTCTATACTTTTTACAAACTACACAGGCAACATTTGATTACATTCTTATTACACTGTTCGAGTTGACTAGGACAAAAAATATATTACCACAACCTGATGACTCTATTTGCAAAAAAAAACATTTTAAAACACGCATTTATTAATTTTATTTGCTCTCAAATTTCTCCATTAAAAATATAGAACATTTTACATATCAGTCAGAACTCCCATTTTGTGGGAGCTACATTTGAAATTGTACATAAAACTAAAAAGTTTAGGTTCTCGTATGCATCACATCAATGCTATTGCTAACTTTATATAAAATCATTTTCAATACATTTGATTTTTGCATTGATTTGAAGCATTTGCTGCACGGCAGATAATCACTCACATTGCATTTACTAGTATAAAAATAGGGACCTTTGATACATGGACACTACGATAAAGATTGTAACATCTTCCCACAAACTGGAGTGACCATTTTGAGGTTCAACTAAGCCGACGCAACAACGTTGCATGGATCGAGGACATGAAGTGAGATTGCCCAGACTTTGTGTCTGATCTTGGAACCGATTTAGTGTATCGTGCGACACCCTCTGATCAGAGGATACTAACTGGTTCAAGCCTTTTTGAGAATGCGTGATCTGGAGTGTTCCATTGCCATGGTGTGCCTGGCCGGCATGATGGAGGTGGCTTATGAAGATCTAGGCTGGTGGGACGTGTCTTTACACTATCTTTTGCGTATATTCATTTTAAAGGTGTTAATCTAATGCAGAGTACCTACAGAAATCAGAATATTGCTCCAACGTATGGTATATTTTGTGACTACAACTCTGGTGACCAGTGAAAACAAAGGAAAGGAGAGGAATAGCATTTTGGCACCCTCACAATTTAAACCGATGATCATTGCTCTCGACCAGGGGACAGTGCCTTGAACAACTGTGCGTGCAAAGAGTGCGTTTGTGTGTGGAGTGTAAGGTTGACCCTGGGCAGCCCCAAGATCACTGCATTCACACCAGGTGAATGCGTGCCGGACCGGTACAGTTCTCGACTGGAGTGCTAGTTGTCCATGTTGTTGTGCATTAGGAAGTAGCAGGAGAGATATGTGTTTTGGGTTAATTTAGGGGAAGAGTAATATGTGGGGAAGGAGAAGTGTGGCGGTGTTGCAGGTGTTGCATGTGTATCTTGTTGTTAAATGTGAAGGAGAGAAGTGTATGTCTGTGCAAGCTGTGTTAGTGTAACAGGGGAAGTGTGGCAATGTGTGGTCTCCTCTGATGTAGTGTTAATGTGGCAGCTAGCCTCCACATCCGTGTTTGTCGAACAGTGGTGTGATCTGGAGTGTCTTGATACTGTGGTGTGACTAACCAAGTCTGATGAGCGAACTGGTGAAGATGTAGGCCAGGGTTCTCCAAAGTTGGTCCTGGCGGGCCGGATCCATGACAGATGTTTAAGAAAAACTATATTTATCCAAATGGGGATATGCTAAAAATCTGGAATGGGACCGGATTCCAGGACAGCCTGTGTAGAATTCTGATGTATACTGTGCATTCACCTTGAAGCGTTACCTCCTTAGTCTAATAAGAGCTTAGAGAACCTGTGTGTTTCTTCTGTGTGCCCTATCTTCAGTAGTTTTAAATTCCCCTTGACTTATTGCTTCTTCAGGCCCCTTCTTCAGGTCCTTATGAGGGTGAGACTTGAGCCAGAAGTCCTCAGGCACCCACATAAGTCCTGCTATCAGAGCGTGCTCTGCACAAGACACACGTTAAGTGAATCACTCAATCATGTGATTCCAGAGCCTGACCAGACCAGACTAATCATGTAACTTTTTCTTATTGAGCCTCAATTTTCATGGAGTGTTCTGGAATGCATTGTCACCAATTGGCTTGCCAATGGTGAAACTGCACATCGCAGGCGTCACAGAATGTTCAGAGGCACTGGCCCTATCCGTGCACAACTATACATACATTATATGGAAGGCTCATCACTTTGTATGCCTCACGGTGTCGCGATCTAATTGACCGCAAAGTGACACGTGATGCAAAGTTTGATGTAACAGAGTCCACATAAACCTCTCCTGCTTCCAGGTACAGTGTCAAAGCATCAGGTTCATGGACATTTGGAGAAAGAAGTCCCAATTTACACTCCTTGCAACCAAGCTGCACATAGGAGTTATTTCCATAAAGAACAAGCAAGTCATTTGGGACTGCCTGTAGGTCTTTCGAGGTGACAGGGCAAGGTAGGTACATTTTCTGACCATGGATCACAAGTTTTTGCACAGGAGTCGGGGCGATGAGGTTGTATGGGTTTAGCGGCTGCAAGTGATGGTGGGATGGGTGAGCATGGGCCCCAGCAAGCATAGGAGGGATACCACGTTTGGAGATACATTTGGACACTGTTGGTAGAGTGTAAGGATATCACTTGCTGGGTTAGAGTTTGCTTTTGTTGCTCTTTGCTGAACTTTGTCCTCAAAGAGGACATGACATTGGTCAAAAGCATTTCAGGAGTAGGAAGAATCGATTATTGATCACCAAGCAGTGATCTTGCATATTGCATTATTGTGATCAGAAAGAGATTCTGGTGTCCGACGTTGCATTATCTGTTTTGCACATTGCATTATTTTGGATCGAAGAAAGTTGTTATGCACATTGCATTTTTTTTTTATCAAAGAAAGTTGTTATGCACATTGCATTATTTTGGGCCGAAGAATGCTCTGTTTTGCACATTGCATTATTTTCGATGAAGAAAGCTGTTTTTCATATTGCATTATTTTGGGCCGAAGAAAGCTCTGTTCTGCACGTTGCATTATTTTGGATCGAAGAAAGTTCTGTTTTGCACATTGCATTATTTTGGATCGAAGAAATCTCTGTTTTGCACATTTTATTACTTTGGATCGAAGAATGCTCTGTTTGGCACATTGAATTTTTTTGGATCGAAGAAAGCTCTGTTCTGCACATTGCATTACTTTGGATCGAAGAAAGCTCTGTTTTTCACATTGCATAATTTTGGATTGAGGAAAGCTCGGTTTTGCACATTGCATTACTTTGGATCGTAGAATGCTCTGTTTGGCACATTGCATTATTTTGGATCGAAGAAAGCTCTGTTTTTCACATTGCATAATTTTGGATTGAGGAAAGCTCTGTTTTGCACATTGCTTTACTTTGGATAGTAGAATGCTCTGTTTGGCACATTGCATTATTTTGTTTAGCAGCTGGGTCTAGTTTTGCACATTTCGTTAATATTGCCACAAGCAAGCATTGATGCTGCAAACTGCATTATTTTAGTCAAAAACAAAGATTTGCATATTTTATTATCAGGCCAGATGCAGGCACAGGGACAGAGGCAGGTACAAGCCTCTGACGTTGCATTATTTTGGTCATAAATAGATGATGTCCTGCACATTGCATTATTTTGTTCAGAAGGAGGCACTCCACTTGCACACTTCAATAACTGTCAGTGAGGCACAATTGTACCTCGGTGTATTCTTTTGGTCAGAGGTATGTACTGGTCCTTAACATTGCAATATTTTGCTCAGAAGCCACTCTAATGTCATCCGTTGCATGATGTTGCTCAGAGTTAGACACTGGTTTTGCACACTGCCTTAATTTGGTTAGAAAAAAGGCACGGGTTGCACATTGCGTTATTTTAGTTAGAAAAAGGCACAGGTTGCACATTGCATTAATTTGGTTAGAAAAAGGTACTGATTGCACATTGCGTTATATTGGTTAGAAGAAGGCATGGGTTGAATATTGCATTGTTTTGGTTGGAAGAAGGCATGGGTTGAATATTGCATTGTTGTGGTTTGAAGAAGGTACGGGTTGCACTTGCATTATTTTGGTTGGAAGAAGGCACGGGTTGCACTTGCATTATTTTGGTTTGAAGAAGGCACGGGTTGCACATTGCATTGTTGTGGTTTGAAGAAGGTACGGGTTGCACTTGCATTATTTTGGTTTGAAGAAGGCACGGGTTGCACTTGCATTATTTTGGTTTGAAGAAGGCACAGGTTGCACATTGCATTGTTGTGGTTTGAAGAAGGTACGGGTTGCACTTGCATTATTTTGGTTTGAAGAAGGTACGGGTTGCACTTGCATTATTTTGGTTCGAATCAGCATTGGCTTTGTACACATTATTATTTGGTACAGAATGAGGGACTAGTCTTACAAATTGAGCTAACTTTGTTAGAAACAGATAATAGTCTTCAAAAATTGCATTACAAGGGTCAGAGCATGCCCAGGCGGAGCTGGCATAGTTGCAGTACGTGGAGTTCACAGAGTTGGGCGTAAACTCAGTTGTGGTCCCAATCTTGTCATGCCATAATCGTAGACTGGACCATGCAGAAAAAGCGAAGGAGACAAAAATATGCAAATGGCTGTGACTAAGAACATAGATTATCATGGGCCTTTACCAGAGGCATTCTGTGTTGGTCCTCAAGAGCCAGAGCCTCGCCGGACTGTCAAAGTTTCAAAACAAGATGAATTTACATTGATTGGTTCTAAAAGTGAGTAGCTATCTAGAAGATTTGGCATGGCTTTAGCCATTAAGGGCCTAAGTGTCACACCACTGGGATAATCCAGTGCAGAACTCAAGGCAGACCCTGTGCCTGAAAACCATCAGTCCAGACCCCTGATCATCAACATACTCATGCTTGCAAATAGGTAGTGCTTGAAACACACATTAAATTGCCAACTCCTTGTCAACGTACTCCCAGGTAAAGGTGGGGTCCAAGAATAATCTTATTAATTGGAAGAAGAAACCAAATTTGGAGGCGTCCCTTTTCAGGAGCAAATTGACACAGACAACCGTGAACAGTGAAAATAGCCGAGGAAGAAGTAAAAAGCACAAGTGTTGGCTTCTGAGGGCGTGCGTGGTGGTAGAATGATGGTACATCATCAAAGGCACCGGAAGACTCTCTGAATGGAAGAACTCAGGGTTACGTGCTTAAAGGGGGCAATTACACATAAGCCGGTCTAAATACTGGGATTACATCTGCCATTAAGAGAGCCTAAAGAAAAACACATTGTGGAAAAACGGCACAAGGTTCAATTCTGAAGAAGCTCTCCCGGTGTTCTAAGTCAATATTGTACCACCTTCAAGTTTTATTACATGGCCTAAGGCAATGGTCTATGTTTCCATCTGCCATCTTTTCTTATCTACTGCCTGGTGTGGATCCATAAGTTTGTGAAATGGCCACGTCAACACTATTATATTTTCCTGGGACTGTCGGCAAGCCATGGCTCCCTTTAACACTAGCAGTAGGCAATTCAAAGCATGGTGTGTGTGTGTGTGGCATGAAGAGCCTTCTCCTCTACATCCCCAGACCACCGTTCCAAACAGAATGCGGCATCGGTATGTGCTATCACGCTTACTGGCATTTTATATCCACAAACGTTTGGTGTTACCAAGATAGAGAATGCAATACCTGGAAATCTCTTCGCTGTTCCACCGTATCACACCAAAATAGAACCAAACTAAGGGGCCCATTAAGATTGTGGACGGACTGGAGTCCGTCCGCGACCATAGAGGATGAGGGAACCTCCGCATGGCCTGCGGAGTTCCCTCCTGCCCAATTAGGATGTGACCGCCACCCTGGTGGTCACATCCTCTATTTTTACCATTGCGGCGGGTGCGGCTTCAAGCTGCACCCGCCGCAATGGTAAAAATGCATACATTGCATTTGTATGCAGAAAGCGGCAGGCACCGTGCGGTGCCTGCCAATTTTTGCATACAAATGCAGGGGGGTACCATAGGTACCCCCCATGTGCACCCCCCACCCCCCTTCACCCAGGGGGCCCGCAACGGGCCCCCGCATTGAAGTTCCACATGCTTTTCCACAGCGGAAAAAACCGCAGCGGAAAAGCATTTTTTAAAGTCGATCCTAATATGGCTGGCGGTGTCTGAGAGACACCACCACCATATTAGAGCTTTTCCGCCGCGGTTGTAAGCCAACCGCAGCGGAAAAGCTGCGGACGGAAACCAGGACCCACCAGCCATCCTAATGTGGTGGTGGGTCTTTGGTGGGTCCACTGCGGTTTTTTCGCATCCTCTGGCCCGTCGATGGCTTCCGCCGGCCCGGAGGATGCGGAAAAAATGCAATCGTAATAGGCCCCTTAATCTCTGTAGTGCTCGCTGCTCGCGCTAGAGTTGGTCCAAAATACAGCAAGATGCTCCCAGGACAAAGTTCTAGCCAACAGCAAATGAGTAGTGTGCTGCCGCTGGCCAGTTCTAACAAACTATCTACCCCCATAAAATAGGCCGGCCTTTCACCTGCTCTCTTCCTGAAATGAAATTACACACATATAACTTATTTTGTTAATTAAAGCATTTGAATGGGCACCCTAATAGCAGGAATAGTAAAATGACCTCTCTCTTTTATGTCAGCACTTAAGTCAGAATTAACACAGACAGACACTAAGAGGTCAAATCTGTAACTGAAGGATATACATTAAATAAATACTATTTTTTTTAAATTGTAAGAACACCACTGTCGCATCTATGCGTTACTCTACGCACTGGAGCCCATGTAATTCATGGCTCAGTAGAGATGTATGTCGGATAATTGATTGTCAATTCTTGCCCGTGATCCTACGATGTCTACTGTTTGCCAATCAATGTTAAAGGTTTCCTGGTGATGCCACCAACTTTATAAACAATTGTACAGAGCTGGGCATTTACCACTCTCCTCCACTAGTAGGGGAGACCAATCACCTCTGGAAAGACAACCACCTGAATGCTTGTCTGTTTCATCATGGTCTGGAGGCTTGAGTTGAGGCATTACCCAATCTCACTCTTTGCAATTCCTATTGATGTTATATTGAAGTGAGTACTGATTGCTCTAAACATTTTAGATACATTCTACAGAATCCTGTGCCAATTAGGGAAGACAAGATCCATTATGAAAAGAGATAAGATTTATCAGTCACTTGGCTCCCTAGAGGTTGAGGGAAAGGACATTCCCTTTTATAGAAGACCTATAGAAAGTAGCAGTTTATAAATATAGTCTTAAATATTCAAATATCCCGAGCATGGATAAATGACCTCCAAGTACCTTTCAAGTAAAGCCCTTCATACTTTATATTCACACATCACCCACAGCCCCATAGCTTGCTTATCTCTTTCCTCTTTCATGCTTGTGGCCACTCTTCTAATTAGCAGAGGTAGGAATCTGTTTCTTGAAAAAAAACTCTCCTGAGTTCTTGTATAGAAGGCAATTCTCATTCTAAATTCTCTTTTGCAATTCTCCACATAAGGTATGTAAAAACAGATAAAGTGCTTTCAAACTATGCACAATTTTTCATATAAAAAAATAGAATGTTCTTTTGTTGGTAAAAGTCCCTTTTTGATGGATCGTGCAACTGCCCATTTATCTAGGACACACAGCAACACAGATGTCTCTGCCCTCCCATTGGAATGTGAAACAGACCACCTGCCTGGGTCACTATAATACATTTGGAAGAAGTTAATTTCTTATTGAACAATATCATCCAGGGAGCCATGTCTGAAAATCCATGGACCTTCCATTGTTCATTCTTTAAGGAATACATTTCAAAAGGGCCTACAAAGGTTGAAATGTTCTAGTTTGAACCACTCAAAAATCCACATTTTAGGACCGATTTGCGAAGGAAACTTATGAACAGAGTCTCCGCTCTCGTAACTTGACGATTCGTAAGTTACCTTCGTGAATCGTGTCTTTGTCTTCACTCCTGTCTATTATAAAACCTTAATTGATTCACTCAATCATTCATCCAGTCTGATACTCATGCCCTTGCTTTACAGCACGAGCTTCTAAAGTTGTGTGGTTATGACTGCACTCAGGCCATTGACCAGCAAGGTAGGTC
Source organism: Lissotriton vulgaris (assembly GCF_964263255.1). Lineage (NCBI taxonomy): Eukaryota > Metazoa > Chordata > Amphibia > Caudata > Salamandridae > Lissotriton > Lissotriton vulgaris. The sequence continues at coordinate 1,077,930,358 of NC_141699.1, read as the reverse complement.
CCAAGTCTTTGGTGATGGTGTCGAGCTGGTGGAGGTATCGATTGTAAAGTCCAGTGTCAGCTGGCGGGCGAGGTAGATAGAGGAAACGAACAGCTGGTGGGCGCTTGGTATTCTGTTCCAAGATCATCTTGTTCACCGCCTCCAGGTACTCGTCAGAGATACGGTTGGCATTGGTGGGAAAGTTAGTGAAGGCCTCGAAGTCCTCCTCTTCCCCGTCGGCAGCCTGCTTGTGCCAGTGCAAGGCGGCCACAGCGTCCCAGTTGACAATTTCAATGTCGGCCTGGATGCGCAGCTCCTTCAGCAGCTGCCTCAGCTTCTCTTCCTGCACTGGGCGGGGGCTGGCGGACTCTATGCAGAGGAAGAGGCGGAGCTTGGCCCGCTTCCAGGAACGCACCATCGTCAGGACACAGGCCATCTGCAGCATAAACAAGCTGCAGGTGTCTACATAGCTGTTGCTGTCGGGGCGCAGGAGGTTTACTGGCCAAACATCCACATAGGCGCCCTTACCTCCATGGGCAAACGCCTTTTCCTTGTCGAAGTCTGCAAAGTACCGAGCCAGTACTACATTCTTCAGCATCTTGATGGAGTCTGCAATGATGAAGACATACTCCTTAGCACACAGCCGCCCCGGGGACATCCCCTTCCGCACTGGTGGGAAGCTGATCTCCAGGTCTTTGCTGTCACTAGTGATGCTCATTGTCTTCTGGGTAGCTGTGGCTGTTTGTTCTTCCAGGAAATCCTGTGGCGGGCAGCTGTCGTAAAATCCCAGCACAATGGTGTTGGGTCTCATACCACCTACAAGACACAAAGAGAATGATGTTAGCAAAAAGAATCACTTTCTCTCATTGTTCAAAATTTGATTGCCAAGCACTGCTTTTCACTGACCATGTACTAAGCCAGCACAAAATATTTGAATTTTATGTTAAAAGACATTTATTGCAGATTCACAATATGCAAGCTTACATTTTTTTTTAACAATGGAGACTTGTTCATGCAGAACATGTCTTGCTGGCAGATATCGTTGGCTCACACCAGTCTCCTGCAAGTTTTTATTTTTGTTGTGAAGTGCACACACATGTGAGAAAAGTAATGTGAGATACCCACAAACCACATTTACTATAAAATTTTAATTGCAAGCTTTTTTTAAATTGGATTTTATTCCCCTTTTTTATGCAAGCAAGACAGAATACATATTCAAAGATAAGGCGGAAAAGAAAGGCATTACATCACAAAAAAACAACAAAGGTCATACAGATGGAACATAAGCATGACAAAGTAATATTTGTTCATAATCAATAACAAAGACAGGGAGGAAAGGCCACAACTAGTACAAACCAAATATTTAAAATACCCCGAAGAAGGAATATGCTCAATCCAACTCCCCTTGAATCCACTGCCGAACGGGTGCCCAGATCTTCATGCCCAAAGCTCTTTTTTTCCGGCCCTTTGTTCTATATATAGCCGCTTCTATATTATATGTAGCTAGGAGGCGAGCTCTCCAAGTATCAAAAGTAGGGGGAACTGGATTGATCCATTCTTGGGTGATACATGCCCGTATTATTGCCATACAGATAAAAAATAGATTTTTCTTCCCAACCGGTAATGTATCAGAGGTTACCCCAATTAGAACTAGTTCCCCTGTTAGAATAACTGTAGAGCCAAACAATAGTGCCAGGAATTTCTGAATTGCAGTAAAAAGTGAGGATAACCGAGGACACAAAAATACATGTGCAGTGCATCGGCTGCAAACAGCCCACATCTACTGCACGATGTACCCGCAGTCGGCCCCTATTTAGAGATTTTTGAGGGCGTATAATATAGTTCGAATAAGGCCATATAATGCTGTGTGCGTGATCTGCCTGTGATCAAAATAGTGTTCGCCAATGCAATGGATTCCTCTATCTGGATATTATCGCTACCCAACTTTTCTGCCCATCTCCTATGGTGAGACTCTATATCATCTGAACATGCAGAGATAAGCAGGTTATAGTAATAACCTATCGATTTTTTTGAAAACATGCTGTCGATGAGAGGAGTGTTAAAGAAACTATGAATCTGCAGATACTTGAACAAGTCATGGCTTGTTAAATTATACTTGTCTAAAAGCTCCGCAAAAGAGATAAGCTGATCGTTCTGCCACAGGTCACCCACAGAATGAATTCCCCAGTTACGCCATCTGGTCATAACGTAATCTTGAAAAACTGGGGGAAAAATGCTAGATGATGAAAAAGGTGTATACAACAGGATTTTCTGAATCCCTAATTGGCGCTTGATTATCCTTTATACCCCATATGCGGCTTTCAAAGTCTTGAACTTAGTTTTTTTAAAGTAGCTTGGCTCTATATTTTTAACAAGACAGCCGCGGCACTCCTCCCCCAATGCAAATTCATAAATTGATGGTGAGTGGCTCACTGGAATTCGTGCCTTTCCACCGATTATCAGCGGCATGATAAACTGTAATACTGCTGCAAAATAATAATACAAAAAATGCGGGATTCCCCACCCACCCCTAGCCTTTGAGAGGATCATCTTCTTATATGATCTGCGCTGGCGTTTATAACCCCACAAGAATCTAGTTGCCATCCTTTCTAATTGTTTAAAACAGCTCAGGGGGAATTCAAGGGGGATTGTCCGAAACATATAAAGACATTTTGGGAGTATGATCATTTTTAAAACGTTATTCTGGCCATATGAGGATAAATGGAGGTGATCAATCCACTCAAGCGAGGAATTTCCTTTTTTCAGGACTGTGTTTAAATTTAACTCTGGGATGGCAGAGACTGGAGATGTAATTTTGATGCCCAGATATGTCGCTACTGCCACTGTCTTAAGCTGTGCAGGAGGATTCTGACCCACTAATAGGATTTGGGTTTTGAATATATTCAGTTTGTACCCTGAAAAGGCTCCAAACTGAATTGCCAGATCTTCTATTATTGGCAATGCCCTCTGAATATCGGTTGTGGTCACTACTATGTTGTCAGCGTAAGCGAGAGCTCTATAACTAGTACGTGTGACTTGTACAGGCACTATATCCTCCGCTTTGTTCAGTTCATTAAAAAAAAATATCAATATAAAGGGCAAACAAAAGTGGTGAAGACGGACATCCCTGTCGAGTACCTCGTAGGATAGAAAAAGAGGAGGATTTTTTCGCTCCAATTTTAATACATGAAGTAGGTAGAACATAGAGTGCTTTTAAAGCTGAGATCATCTGAGGACCGAAACCCTTCAGTGAAAGCAGATCCCAGAGATACAGCCAGGCTACCCTGTTGAATGCCTTCTCGGCATCCAACAGGATAATGCCAAGTGCCGTCTTGGTCCCTTGGACCCAATCCATTAAGGCAATCACACACCAAACATGGTCCGTGGTATCCCGATTAGGGATAAAACCATGCTGCCAATGTGATACAATTGACGTTATTATACCTGAGAGACGGGATGAAAAGATCTTGCTATCAGCCTAGATCAATGAGATTGGCCTATAGGAAGATGGAAGAAGGGGAGGTTTATCTTTTTTGAGAAAGGCCATAATAATCGATTGCCGCCAAGATACTGGTGCTACCCCTTTCTGAGCTTCTAAGAAAGTTAGAAGCAGATCTTGTTTTAGGACGTGGCGGAACACCCTATAAAACTCTAACCGGATGCCATCTGGTCCCATAGCCTTACGAGCCGCAAGGGAAAGAATGGCTGTCTCTAATTCTTCCCATGTGATATCTAGATCGAGTGCTGCCGCCTGTGCGTGGTTAATTTAGAAATATTGCCAGGACCACAAAAATTTAAAATAGATTCAAATATACAGTTTACTATAGAATAAACGGAAAACCTCTAGGATTCCCTCAGGTTGGTGGTGAGTTTGTCCCATCTTGTCCTGTATCTTATTGACACAATTGAATGCTTCCTTTTGTCTGATTTTTTTAGCCAAAATCCGTCCTGAATTTTCCCCAACTTCATACACTTGTGATCGGAAAACTACCACTTGTTCCGCTAGATTCATAGCAAAGATCTCATACAGCCTAGATTCGTGTATGGAAAGACTAGATTTGATATGTTCAGTGTCTTGCGAGGAATTCATAGCTATAACTAGTTTGGCTTCCCACTCCTGCACTGCCTTATAATAAGAAGCTAGTTTATCCCGGGAAGTTCTTTGCTTGTTAATAGAGAAAGACAGGGTCTCCCCGCATACAGCAGCTTTAAAAGCATCACATACCATTTGGGTTGATGCAGATCCTCGATTGAACTCAAAAAATTCCTTTATCCAATTCCCCATATACTCGATATATAGAGGGTCTGCCAACAATTTACGCTCAAACGTCCATGAGGTCGCATTAGGTGAAGTGCCCACCTCTGTTTTAATCTCTATCAATATAGGATTGTGATCCGATATTATTCTGGGAAATATTTCATACCTGATATTACTAATAAGTCTGGAAGTGACAATAAAATAGTCCAAACGGACAAATTTCTGATGAGGGGCTGATAAGAAAATATAGCCCGATGGAGTAATATTTTTTGCAAACCCAACATAACAAGCCCAAATTCTTTTACTAAGCCTCTTAATGCCTTATAAGTCTTTTTCTTTAACCCAGCATACATCAACTCAGACCGAATATCAGAGTCTCCCTCGAGATGAATATTAAAATCTCCACATACTATTGAGGGAGCAGGCCAGCCAGCTAATTCTATACTGAGAAAATTTATGATGTCTGGATCATCAAATCTGGACCATAAATCGAACAAATAGTCCAAATTTTGCTCTCTATACACATTTCCATTATTACCCATCTGCCATACTAATCAGTTTTAATGCATTTACCGCACCCCAAACCTCTTTTCATAAGGATTGCCAGTCCCTTTGTGGTAGTATTTTGCGAGTGCACCCCAATACTTGCATACCTAAATCATTAAGCCATCGTCTGTCGTTCCATGTCCGGTGTGTCTCCTGTGAGCAAAGTAAATCTAACCTCATACTCTGAATTATTTGTCAACATATGCTTATTTTTTTCCTATTATTGAGTCCAAAGATATTCCACGAACATATCCTTAATTTACTCATATAGAAGTTTTAATTGTTTATTAAACAGTGAATCAAAAACATCACCTCTCGCTGAATTGACCTGTACAGTCCCTGGCACAAAAAAAGTCTGCTAATCACGTTACATCCAGTGCTTGTCTTAGAACAAATAATTTTGTACTTGCTTGCCCCACCACTGTACCCTCCCAACCTCCCTCTAGTGCCCTCCCTCCCCCTCCAGACCCACCCAGAACCCCACCCACAAAAGGCAAAGGGACTGAAGAGTCCCTAGAAGTGATTGCCTGAGAAGCATAGTGCATCTCGCAGTTCACTTCCCATCTGCTTAGCAAATCACCTTGAACCGAATCATAGAACTAAATAATCATAGAGCAAGTACAAGAGAATACAGAGTACACCTCCCCCCTGGAAAGAATGCATTAAACAATTGTATACCAAATTAATGATCAACTCAAGATTTGAGCTAAAGGAAAAAATTACATAACAGCTAATAAGTCCTTTGTCGCACTCTCCAAGGTTAGAAAGTATGTTCTCTCCTTGTGTATTATTTTTAAGTTTAGAGGGGGTGAGAAGAAAAGCTTGAGCTCCCTTGGCTTGAAAGGATGGAATGAGTTGACGAAACTGCCAGCGCTGTTGGACTGTGGCATGGCAATAGTATGGACAAACAAAGAATTCCACTCCTTTCCCCTTTCGTTTTCGATCCGGCCTGGCCAGATCATACAGTGCCTCTCGAGCCAGAAAGTTATTTAAACAGATTAGTATGGCTCTTGGCTTAATATTAGAGGCAGCCCTGGCATTCTTTTTTGTCTGAAAGGGGAATCTATGATCTCTTTGGAGCTCCAGGTCCCACTGGGATAGTTCCGGGAAAGCTTCCGTAATGATCTCAATGCCAAACTGCCTAACATTAGACACTCGCTCCCTTCATGAATACCCAAAATTCGTAAATTGTTATGCCTAATTGCAAGCTTTTTTTACGCAATTTTACAATGATTTCTGAAGCTAAATGATGTGATTTCTCACATCCCAGGTACCCCCATCAGGGTCCATCTTTAATACCCTTCCCTGTGGCCTGTTATGATTTAATTCTCTCCTTTAGCCCCTTAGTTACTGCTGCTCCCTTATTCCAGCACCACTCCTCAGTAGCCACATCTTGTAATGCCTTTCATGTGGTTTGTTCCTATAAGTGGCTATTCCTTCCTACCTCTAAAATAAGTGACCACAAACTTCTCCCAATGATCTACCCTAAGAGCAGTAGGAGTGGCCATCACCAATGATCTTAAGGCAGACTCTTCTCCTTCAATGACCTCTGTCCCAAAGCTTATCCCACCTACATTGCATCCAAAACAATTCTCCCAAGAAGTCACTGACTGGCTTCTTGAGTTCTTTACAACAAGTAACTGATGAAATCCAATGACCTGCTATCAGGAGAAAATGTACCTCAAATCACACATGGCTTTCTAGCTGTCTGTGATGGTCATGCATAGCCATGCCATTCTGTTGAAAAATCTGTAGATTTCTGGGAAAGTAATGGTCTTTCAAAATGCAGTAATTTTGTGAAAGATTTAATTCCATGCCAAGCTTTCGACTCTCCCTCCCACAGCGTGATGTGTGATAGGTCCTGCCCCGGCTTTCACAGTCTATTATAACCACCAGATTGTCTGGAAATCCCATGATTTTCCCAAAGCGAGTCTGCCTTGGTTTAACCCTTTGCGGGTAATTTTGTATGACCTTACATATGGTTGATTGCTGGATAGTACGCTCATCAATGCTCACCTAAGCCGGAGATGAAGAGGAGTTGCTGAACCCCATGTCTCACCGAGTCCCCCAGGGTCAGGTTGACGAAAGCTTTCACATTCAGCCTATCCACCAGGTGAAGCCAAAAGTCATACTGATCCTGCAGTGGGTCCGAAGGAAGTGAGTCTAGAGGAAGAAGTAAAAAAGCATAGTCAATCAGACAATTTCTTCTCTTGGTTGTATGTTCCACGCCTAAGTGTTCCAACTAAGGTATTAGGCTGGCTACCGAAAGTGGTCAATCGTGCAATCCAGGCCATCAGAAGCATCTCCAACTTTGATCACGCACCCACCGCCCCGTTCCCCCCTACAATATCTGCCTATTATATTTCAATGTTTGCTTCTTGCTTATTGGTCTAAGGCGTGGTCAGCATCAGTCAGAGATTTGCGATCTGTAGAGGCAATTCGCAGATAGTATAAAGTTTCACCAACAGCTACTAAGAGGTTAAACTGTGACAGTGGTTGGGTCAAGACCATAGATTATGCTTCAACTTGAAGTAAGACATCTTCCAATTCAGCTTAGTTCTAGAAAAACTTAAAAATACATCGGTTCCCACTGGCTGGCTGTCGAAAAGGTTCAGTGTCTTTATACCTTTGGTTTTGAGAGCTTTATAAATCTATTCAAATACAGATTTGGAAATTTGGCTGCGGTAGCAGCTGTAAAGTTTTGAAAATGTGAACACCCACCAAGAATTGTGCCTAGTAAGTCAGCAGTAAGAGTGATCATAGTTAGCCCGGAACAATTCTAGAGTAGAGGTCTACACCCAATGGAAATTCTGAAAAAATGTACAAACTTCTCCATACATTTTCTAAAAGCCATCGGTTCTCAAAAGGCATTTTTGAAATATTACAAAACTATAAAACCGTGCCTACGGTGCCAGACCCTCATCATAGGTGTTGAGGTTTCACTCACGCCAAGATCATTTTGAATGAATGATAGTAAATTTGCGACTTTTTCACCACAATAGCACAATTGAAATATGTGTTTTTCTAAAACAAAATCCATAGGTGATACCAGAAGTTAATAAACTAGTCTTTCTACTATCTTTACAGCATTGGTAGAAGCACATTTCCAGTCTAAACAAAGCTGGTCTACCATTTTAATTGTACGAGGAATAAGACTCATGAAAAAACATAATTGACAATTTTTGTATTGCAAGTATAAGCATTGGTGCAGATTGCACTTAAGCTCACACCTATCAAACAAAGGAGAAACAATGTGTTTAGAGCGCTCAAACATAAAAAAAACATTGTGTTTCAAGCAAGGATAAAAAAAAGGTGCCTTCCCCTGCAGGACTTGTAAAACTTTCCTGCTGGACATGCCCTTCTGGACCGGGATAAAAACATGCAGCGCTTCCTGACATGGGTGGCCTCTTCTAAGGGCTTTCAAAAGAAAAAACATCACAGCCTTGGAGAGCTTGCCCTTCCCACACAGGTTTATATGATAAAAAAAATGAGGAGAGGGTGGAGCTTGCAGAGTTACATAAAAGTTCTCTGCAGGTTTCAAGCCGAGATCCGTCAACGGGTGAAAATATGCGTATCCTGCTGCAGTTTAGCACCAGTAGCATGAGCAACACTGAAAAATCAACACAAACTGCTCCATGTGGTGCGCAAGAGCGCGCAGCCATTCAAGTTGATATTTCTGCCACTCATGTAGAAAATGTACTCGAGCTGCAGCAAATCTAGGCGAGAAGAAGCCCTCTCACAACGACCACCTGCATTAGAAAATGGTACTAGGGGATGTCCAAGCCTCACCAGAAAAAATGTGGACATGTGCCGATTGGCATAATTTGTCCGGACCTTCTCATTACAAGAGTAACACAGAGTTACCAAATTCTGCGGGCGGATTGAAATTTTTCACCCATCCCCTAATAAAAATGTAGGAAAATCAGCCCATATACAGTGCCGCATCCATTTGGAGTTCAGGTACACAAACTTTTCTGAAAATGGTTATTTATTGTTGATAGTGCATGTGCCTGACCCAAAGATTACCCGGCAAAGGACAAGGACTTATTATATTTTATGGATAGACACTCTTGTCAATCAAAAAGCCAAGATGCAATAAACCAATGAAAAGATTGGTATGCTTCTCTCAACAGGAGAGTCTTTCTAAGGTCTATGAAGTTGGATTAGCTATACAATGGGTTAACAACTCTTGAAAGCCGGACATGAAAAGGATATGGACATTGGAAAGTTGTTTTTTATTTAGATCATATTTTCAAAAATATTTAATAATTCTAGTGATCGTAATTATTGTAGGATATAACTCTTTCAAAATCAAATTTCACTATAGTTCTTTGGAATAGTCAGGTACCAGATAGAACTATCCTTGGAAGTACGGTAAGATATGCCTTCCAGCATGCTAATACTGACCAACTTCTTGCAAATATAAAATCTTGACCTGCTGATGGATCAAGGAAGCTCTCTTCTCATGCACGTAGAGTTTCGGCTCACCCAGATTCTCCTGCTCCACGTGGCCAAGCACAAACAAGCCGCTCTTCTTCAGGTCGTTGACGAAGGAGATCAGGGGAATACTGCTCCTGGGGTTCGACACCATGAGCAGCACCTGAGGACGCCAGAACTTGACATGGTCCTTGCGAACATCCAGCATCAGGAGATATTTCCGCACCTGTTGAAAGAATGAACAAACATAGATGTCAAGCGATTCCTTGTAGAAAAACAGACCAATCAATGATGCTTGCACTGTAACTACCCATGCGACGTCTGTAAATAAAAATGTGCACCTCAGCATTTATGAGGGAACAAACCTGCCTGGTGCTCTCCTACAATCCAAAGCCTAAAAAATGTAGCAATTTGTATCCTACTCCCATTAGCAAGATTTATTAACATAGTGGAATCACTGAAGAATTGACAAGTCATTTGATATATAATGGGCAGTGTTGCAAGATTGGGCTATTTACTACACAAATGGGCAATATTTTTCCAATTGTTGTGAGAAAAAACTCTTCTAGTGAGTAGGCCAGATTTTGGCTATAATTCGTCTTGTGCGTGTATTATTTTGGGATTTGGTGACAGAGGACCAGTAAAACCATCTTTAGGCTGCTCGGCGCCCCCTTGGATGGGCGGGGGGGGGGGGGTCACCGTGCACCGCAGGGGTCCATGTTAGGTTCCTTCCCCAGAGGAATCTACTGCACCATACTGGATTGAAGATACCCATTTCATGAGGATCTGAGGGTACGGTGGCCTCTTTGGACTTATAGGAAATACATTGTTCTGATAGCAAAGCTCAGTAGGTTAAAACCATCACTTCAGATACAGCTGTGGTTTCTCCATTAGGGCTCTAGGGCTGCACGCTACTGAAATTTCTACACAAATATTAAATAAATCATTTTATTTAGAAATACGATTGTATCTTAAAATGATATAATGTATTTAAGCCTGGAGTGTCTGTTCCAGGCTGCCTGCCCTGTCTCACGCTGAAGCAGGAGACGGAAATCAGGCTGAAAATATACTTTCTGTACTGTAATGCATGCTGCAGGGCTTACCTTTCTAAAGCCCTTTCTTGCCATTGTGGTCCATGGCAGTATCCGCTGTAGACCAGTGACGCTTTCAGCATCACTGTCTCTGGCATAGGAGTCTCCATGCCTACATGATTCCAGATGCCCGTCATTCACAGGCATAGATCCCACCCTTTCCCATTTGCCACACGTACGAGTGGATGCATGCACGTTTTATTTGGTGCCTTGCCCTCGGTAAAGGTAAGTGATTCAATGGTAATCTTGTGTTATATATATTGTGCTGAGACTCTTGGTGACGTTTAAGCCTGTGTGGCTAACTCGCAGCGAAGCGGAGTTTACCGGTGCCAGGAGGACAGGAGTCTAGGACTTACCTACTCCTGCTGCAGGCTGAACTCGTCTTCCACTGACGAGTGCAGCCAGCAGCAGGAGAAGGAAGGAACTGGAACCAGGAAGGAAGCCGGCACTGCCATACCCACCCACCAAGGACAGGAGGAGATCAAGGACAGGTAAGCTCAGGTCTTACTAGGCGACAGTGGGGGGCCTTCGGGGTGGGGGCCTGGGGTGCAGGGGGGTGCGGATATACCTCCACCAGGCCATCGAGCTCCGTGGAATTTCACACAGTTTTCCACTAACTCAAGTAAATTCAGCAGAGTACACCGCCTCATGCTCCGACCAGGGTTAGCCATGTTAACCTTCCCCACCGTGACACGCGAGGCCCTGGTTGCATGTCGCTGACTCCTTTAGAACTAGAGCTGCTGTATTTGTTCTCCAGCAAAATTGATCCAAAAAACAAGCAGGGTTTTTGCACCCTTGTGCAGTCGATCCAAATATCTGAGTCAAGAACAAAGGGAAAAACTATGTGCTTATAGAAAAAGCCAGTTATCTGTTGTATGCTGATAAAACGGTACCTTCATGCCCTTAGCATTAATGCCAAAAACTCAGATAATTCACAAACAAGGAGTGTTAAAAACGTTAAGGCAATGCTTATCAGTGATTTAGTCCCTTTCTTATTTTACATGTTTTACTTAATCTTTCATTCCTCAAGAGTGTTAGCTCATAATGTAATGTTTCTGTATTTTTCTCTTGCACCTTATTTTTCTTGCATGGTGCGTACTTTGAGCCATGCCAGGTCATTATGAGGCCAACAATCAATCTATTCATGTGTCAACCTTGTGGTAAGTTCTCACTAGGGTTGAATTTACAAAAAACAATCAGAATGAGAAGGTTTCTGTTGCTGTTATATATTTTCCTCCAATATATATATGCAAATGGCAGTACAACTAATATCAAAAGTGCTTAAGTGTATGCCTAAATACATAAAATATGTACAAAGACACCATCGATTCTCCCTGCTCCATATCCAAATTGTTTAACATACTTGTGCGCACAATATAGCACCATGGGGATTCCAAATAATCAGGGATCAAATAGAGATATATGTTGACATTTCAACCCCTTATGAGTTAAAGGTTCTCCTCAGTACCAAGTCGCCTGGCTCAGTATCAACAAGGAGTATATTGCATTGTGTGTCAAAAACCTCAATCAATTCTAGTCCCTCCACCACTTCTTTTAAGACGTCTACATGAGTCACAACATCCTCTGTTGATAATTTAATCCACTCCTTCCAAAACGCTATCCACTTGTGAAATCCAAGTAAAACGAAAAACAGTGGTTTCCAAGAATTTATAGGTGTAACCGATAAGCCACTCTTAAATTAGAATAAGCCGTTTTCACTCCGAATTATTACTGTTCTGTAAGATGATATCTATCCATCTATGACGGATCAAATTGTACCTAGAGCAAACTAGATTTTTGTGGGAGGTATAAAATATTTTTTTGACTTTTATGATAGGACAATGGACCATGCAAAAAGAGCACCGAAAGTGCTACATACAAGATTACAAGATAATTATATGATAAATGTATATATACAATGACAAATGTAATGTTATGTTTAAAAAAAAAGGGGATAAAGACAAACGTCATAACAGAGAAAACCTAATAGAGCTACCCCCTTCAACCTCAAAAGTCTTACATATTAACCGTGTGTATAAAATTAGTACTACTTATTTATAAATATAGTGCTACATAATCATCAGTTGGTTTCCAAAATAAGTGATAAGTAGAGGAGTTATTAACCACACCGAAAAGAGTCAAATTAGCTCCCTTTCTAGCAAACATTATCCATACCCACCAAGAATGAATTTATAATAATGAAGCATTTTTCCAATTAATAGTAATTGATTTTAAAGTAGCAGGGACTAGAAAGTCTAGTAATTTTTTATTTGAAGCAGATTTACAATCAGATTTCCTAATCAAAATATCATAAGAATGATTATCTGAGATTTTAAAGATTTTTGTAATAACATCCCAAACTTCCTTCCAAAACGTAGAAACAATTTTGCATTCCTCTAGTATATGTGTTGATGAGCCAGCGTTCATTTTACAGTGCCAACAATTTGGAGAACTTAAAAACTTTGAATTGTAGACCTTCAAAGCCGTTATTAAATAATGAAATATCATGGATGACTTTGTTTGGTATAAAGAAACAGTAAGCCAGCCAGAAATATTATTAATCTAGATTTTCTTCCATATATTCTGAAAAGCAGATATATTAAGCTCTATATTCCAAAAAGTAAAAAGAGTTGATATTATCCCTGTAAAATTGTTCTTTTTTTTAAAGAAAACTTTGAAACAACATTTAAGGAAATAGCTATTGTTTGAATATAAATATATAAATCAGAGGTAACATTCTGAGGGAAATTGTTAGATAATGAATCAAGGACGAAATTACACAAAAGTTCATATTTAGAAATATCCGAGGAAGGTAAAAGAAATGTTTGTTGTAATTCTTCAAAAGTGAAAAAAGTATTGTCATAATATATATCTTTTCAGTAAAAAATACCAGCCTTTATCTAAGATTGCCAAAATGTTGCAATTAAAGCAAGTTTTACTAAAGGATTATACCACAGCAATAGTTTTGAGGTATGTAAATAGGAGATTGAAAAAGTCTAAGACCAGTAATATTAGTTTTGCAGATTTAAGTATGGTGGAGCCTTCCAGATAATGTGATGGCAGTAGGCATAGTCAATAATGCAGGAACAGGGAATGGTTATATCAATCCTTGTTTAATGAGAAGCCACAACAGTGATTTATTAAAGTCTGTCTGACTGAACCAAAACGAAATTTGCTTTAAAATAAATGAATTATGATAATTAAGAAAATCTGGCAAAACAAAACCACCATTAAGCTTTGCAATATTCATGTTTTTATAACTTATAGGAGAGGTTATGTTATTCCAAATAAATTTAGATAAGAGTTTATCTACATGTTTATAGAACTTCAGAGGAGTTGAGTTGATATCATAGAAAAGAGGTAAAATATTTCTGTAGCAATGAGCATTTTTATGGATTTAATTTAAGGTGGACCACTCATGAAATTTGTCATTGATGTGTTTAAGGGTATAGTCACAATTCAATGTAATCAATTGCTTAATGGTGTGAAAAAATAGGATTCCAAAATATTCATTTTTTTAATGTCATATTATCTCGTTGTTGGGAAGCATATCGGAGGAAAAATAAACATTCAGAGTCAAACATTCAGTTTTATTAGTGTTTAAAGTATAAACGGAAATGTGTGAGTGTGAATTAGAGGTAATAGAAGAGGAATTGAAGTGCTGGGATTAATAATCTAAAGAAGTACATCATAAGCATAAGCAGAAGATTTTATAGCAACTTCATAATAAGGCCTCTATTTCAATAGAGTTCTGATGGCAGTGAGTAAAGGTTCAACAGCAAGGAGAAAAAGCAATGTTGAAAAGGGACATCCTTGTGTGATGCCACTAAAAAGGTAACAATTTCTAGAGATTTTAACATTAATGAAAAGTTTAGTGGAAGGACTTGAGTGCTGATATCATGCGGATAAATGAACTGCCAAAATTAAATGCAAACAAGGTTCGAACTAGATACTGCCAATGGACTATCAAACGCTTTTTCAGCATCCAGTGCCACGACTTAAGAAGGGAAAGCCAAGGATGGACCAGCTTCAATCTCATGGAATAATAATCTAGTATTGTTCACAGAGTGTCCATGTTTCATGAAATCAGCCTGATCAATATGAACCACAGTGTCAAGCACAGAGGTCAATCTGGTTGCAAGAATTAATTTTCACATAAAGCTTACAGTTACAGATTACTTCAAGATGTAGGGTGATAGTTTGAAAATCTGGTAAGATATTTGTTGGGTTTCAAAAGAACTATAATTCTGCAGGGCCACTCTCGCCTGCCATTTTGGGAGGGAGACGGTCTAGTCTTCTCCATGAGCCACTGCCTCCGCTCCTATAAACGGAGGATGGTGCCGACGGGCAGCGGTAAGGCTGCAGACAGGTACTTGCGTGCCAGATTGTTTAAAGAAGCCTCTTACCAGTATGAAATTGCCGATGTAGTTTAGTATAAAGCCCTAGTTGCATGTTATACAGTTATTTTAGCAAGTTGCACTTTTTACTGGTTTTATTCTTGAAACGTGTGCTCAGCACCTTTGCTCTATTTTTCATTTGATTCTTACTGCGTTACAGCTCTGCTATTTTCCTGCCATTCCTCCCGGTCCACCGCCGCAATCCTGTTGATTGAGTGGAGGGACGGCTGGTCTCTAGTTTTCCCTACTTCCGGAAAGGCCACCCTCGGCTGCCATCTTAGAAGGGAGACAGTCTAGTCTTCTCCCTGATCCACTGCCTCCCCTCACATAAACAGAGGATGGCGCCGATGTGCAGCAGACATGTGTAGCGGGCGTGTCGCTGGCGTGCCAAAGGCACCCCCGGCTGCACCCGTCCACGCCTCGACCGTGCCTAATGCCCGTTCCCCTAATCACTGGTCCCCAGACCCTGCAGGGATCATTAAGTACTCCCAGGAACTGGCGTTAAGACCCAAGGGGGAAGGCCACTTTAATATCAACCCTAACATCTGTTGCTCAACCTTTCCCCATCCTCCCTGTGACAAACAAACCAGATGTTCCGCTCCGATTTCTGCCAATGGCTTGGTTGAATCTGTGTCACCTGATCAGCAATACAGAAAAGACTGTAATACTACACCTGCAACTATCTTGTGTATGTTACTAAACACTAGAAGGTAGATTATGATGGCGGACGGACCTGCATCCGGCCGCCACCCCCGAGGTGGAGGGACCGTCCGCAGGGGCAGCGGCATTCCCTCCATTGCTATTAGGATGTGACCGCCACTCTGGCGGTCACATCTCGTATATTTAACATTGCAGCGGATCCTGCCGTAAGCAGCACCTGCCGCAAAGTTAAAAATGCATGCTTTGCATTTGCATGCACAAAGCGGCAAGCACCGCGCAGTGCCTGCCGCTTCGTGCATGCAAATGCAGGGGGGTACCATAGGGACCCCCCATGTGCACCCCCCCTTCACCCTGGGGGCCCGCAATAGGCCCCCAAAGCAAAGTCTGTATGCTTTTCCGTGGCGGCATTCCGTGGCAGCATTGCCGCCACGGAAAGGCATCTGCGTCCGGCCATCCTAATATGGCTGGCGGTGTCTGATAGACACCACCACCATATTAGACCGGCGGACGGACTTCCCCTCCGCCACGGTCCCCCCCGCCATTGTAATATGGCGGGGGAAAAATAGGTGGCGGACGGCCAAGGATGGCGGACGGATCGCCACCGCCTGCATGGCGGTGGCGATCCGTCCGCCATCCTAATTGACCCCAAGGTCTTTAGTAAAGCACCATGTGGAGTTCTCAGACCTGGTTCAAACGGGCCAAGTAGATATAGCTTTTGTTACGGAAAGTTGGGCTGAATGTGGCTCGGGCCCAGAAATTGTTGCAGCCACTCCTCCAGGTTACACCATCTATCGGTTTGACAGGCAAAAAAAAGGGGTGGGAGACGTGCGGTCTTCTTTCGTTCTCATTTTAACACTACCTTTGAGCCTTTACCTATCTTTGTTTTCAAGGCCATAACATGTTCAAAACAACTGCTGGATTCACAGCCGTTTTAAGGAATGCTAATTTACTGTACTCCGGGAACAAGAAGAGGTTTAGCAGATGAACTTAGCATGACTCTTGAATCACACATCCTTAATGCTAACTTCTGCATAATAGGAGACTTTAATTCCATCTGGAAAATGAAATTAATACAGATTCCTCAAAACTGATCGATGCAATGAACGCACTAGGGCTATCCTTCATTTTAAAAGGTCCGATGCACAAGGCCGGACGTATGCTTCATGGGATTTTTTCAAGCCACCCAAAGATCAAAGTATTACCATCTCTTCCTCTCACCTGGTCAGATCATTGGGCAGTTAACTGGCAGGTAAAGACAGAGAAAGTTGCCAGGCACAGAGATACAGTCCAACAAACCCCCAGTACAATCTGGCACAAGATTCAGCCGGTGAAACTGAAAGATATCCATACTTCGGTACCATGGCAACCAGCTGACAATGTGGAACAGAGTGTCGAAAATCTCTCACTATGGTTAAACTCGGCGCTAGATATTGTAGCCCTGGTTAAACAGAGAACCATAACTAAATAGAAAGTTTTACAGCCCTGGTATAATGAAATCTTAGGGTATCTAGGCAATACTGCCGCAGGCAAGAGCAGAAATGGAGAGAAAAATATGATGGTGAGGAGAAAATATTCTACGAGAATAAACTAGCAGAACATAAAAAGCGTATCATAGCTGCAAAATCCTCCTATTACACTGAGCAGATAAAAACAGCTTATAGTGCTAATAAAACTCTCTTTAAAGTAGTAAAAAACTGGTGACACCAGTGAGTCCTGATATGGCAGAAAATAATCAAAATTTCTGTGACGCTTTGGCCAACCTTTTTCTAGAAAAGGTTACCAACATTCATAATAACTTTAATTTAGGGAAGGCAACCGCTCAACGGGACGGTCTTCCCTTAAATTCTATATCCTTGCAAGTTTCTCATTCTCTAGGGCCACATCCGAAGAACAACTTATAAACTTAATCCCATCAATTAAATCTGGTGCCCCACTAGACCCTTGTCCACCCAAAGTAATGCACCAGATCTCTGAACAAATGGCACAAAACATGGGACAAATTTTTAATAAAATGTTCAGTGAGGGAATTTTTGCTACACAATGGGAACGTGCCTCTGTATTGCCCTTGCTAAAGAAGGCTAACCTAAATGCATTGGATCCGAATAACTATTGTCCCGTATCAAGGCCCCCTTTCGCCACCAAATTGGCAGAAAAAGTGATGAATGAACAATTCTCAGAATATATTGAGGAGAATCTGCTCTGATAGTAACTACGGAAGATATCCGAGAAATGTTGGATAATGGAGGCACAGCGGCTTTGATCCTGCTGGAGGTTTCTGCGGCGTTTGACACAGTCAACTATGAGATCTGGTTGACCTTATGCGGAGCTGGAGGATAGAGGCTACAGCATTGAAGCTTCTTCAATCGTTCCTGGCTAACAGACAACAAAATGTGTCGCTGGGCAGATTCACATTGAGGCCATTTTCTCTGCCTTGCGGAGTTCTGCAGGGCTCGGCTCTGAGCCCTACATTATTTAATCTTTATTTTTATTTCTGGGTTCTCCCTGACGTCTTACAGTGATGATACTCACATTGTGGCATCATTAACAACAGCCGAAGTGAAGACAAGCTTGGCCTTTAGGACCTGTATGAGTAATGTGAGCAACTGGATGGACAAAAACTGTCTAAAACTGAATGCCACAAAGAATGAGGTCATCATTTTCAGCAACAATCCCTCATTTTGCACGACAACCTGTTGACCATCCGAGCTGGGCCCAATCCTGAAACCCACCCATAAAGTGAAGAATCTTGGTTTTCTCATAGATAAGGAGATGAAACTTAAAGAGCAGGTGAACAGTGTCACTTCTGTGTAATTCTGCTCCCTGAGAATGATGAGAAAGATTGATAAATCCTCATGATCTCCTAAAAACCGTGATCATCAGCCTGGTACTCTCGAGGATTGACTACTGCAACAGTCTCTATCTCAAACTTGAAGTAGGTCGCTTGAAGAGGTTTCAGACTCTGCAGAATGCAGCTGCACACTTTTTTTTCAAAATACCTAAACATGAATCTGGACACTTCACTGGTTACCAGTCAAAAACAGTGTAAGTTCAAGGTCCTCTGTTGGGCCTACAAATCACTGTATGCATCAGGACCAGGTCAATTCAAGGACTAGCTCACATGGTATATCCCAGGGAGGCCTCTTCGTTCAGGGTCTGGTAAGAACCTGACTGTCTCCCGTTTTAGGAAGTACACCTGTGGGGGAAAGAGCTTTTTTAGGACTACTGCAGTGCTCTGGAATAGTCTTCCACTGACACTAAAAACCGCCTCCTCCTTACTTGTCGTTAAAAAATCTTTGAAGACCTGGCTTTTTTCTCAAGACTAAGAGGCAGTCTATTCCCTGCAAGAGAGCTTTCTTGCCAACAGATATGCACCTACACCTGTTTTCTACAGTGCAAAGACGCCCTCAGGCACGAGTTTTGCGCTTTATAAATTCAAATTCAAAATGTAAATAATTAAGGCCTCAGTGAACGACCAAGAATTTGATCCAGTACTACTGAAGTGGGTAAATATTTTAAGTAGATAAGGTAGGAGGTTAGGCAAATTTTTTTATAGAATTCAACAGTGATTCCATCAGGACCAGAGGATTTAAGTGGCAAAGTCAACCTCTTCTGGAGAAATCAGTAAATTCAAAAAATCTGTATCTAAATGAGAAATTTTAGGTATCCAAAAAATCTAAAAGAAACTATCAATATCAGTGCAGGGAGGATTACTGTATAAATTGAATATTAATATAAAAATTAATTGACAATTTCTTTGTGAGTTAGTGCAATTTTGTGATTTGAGCCATGAATTGCAGTCATCTGAATTTGATCTTTTTAATACAAAGCTCATTTGTTAGAATCCTTCCAGACCAGTTAGCACTGAAACAAAATGTTGCATTATTATTAGAAATGTAAATGCCAGCCCTCTTGTTTAATAGGGAGATGAATTCAAAACAAGGCTTTAGTACGCGTATTTTGTACGTGGTATCATTAGATGTATTAAAGAGACGTTCATGCTTAAGTGTTTGCTTAT
Source organism: Lissotriton vulgaris (assembly GCF_964263255.1). Classification (NCBI taxonomy): domain Eukaryota; kingdom Metazoa; phylum Chordata; class Amphibia; order Caudata; family Salamandridae; genus Lissotriton; species Lissotriton vulgaris. The sequence continues at coordinate 1,077,910,975 of NC_141699.1, read as the reverse complement.
CCAAATTCTTAATTCTAGAGTTAAATGATTTAATACAATACGCCATATTAGATAAGGTTACACCTCTGACAAATGCATTTAATGCATCCCAATGATTTACAACTGAGGTAGAGTTTTCAGGATTAAAAGAAAAATAGTCTTGTATTGCAGACAAAAGTTTTAATTTATTATTTTTATTAAGGGCAACATTCACACACCAGCTATACTGAGATTGTTGAATCGAGTTAAGTTGAAAAACAAAATAAATGAGCACAGTATCGGTAATATCAATATTATGACTAATAGGGTCAGAAATTGAATGGATTTATTGATGGGCTTCTAATAAATAATCTATGTGGGAATAGGAATTATGAGGATCAGAGAAAAAAGTCAAATGCTTATCTGTTGGGTAATGCAAACTCCAGATATTAACCAGTCTGGTAGTTTTAAAAAAGGATTTGAGTGTATAAAAAGCTTTGGGTGGACGATATTTAGCTAGAGAAGTTCTGCCAACAAGGAGTCACATATTAGGTTAAAATAACCTCCTATAATATGCAGAAAATTACCTAATTTGAGCACTTCAAATGTAGATAGGGACCAACAATTTGGATCATCTTTTGTTGTACCATAAAAATTCATCAATTGTTAAACTGTATTATTATTATCAATTTTAATTTTAACTATTGAATAATGACCATCTGAATCAAAATTTATTTTTAGTATTTGGAGATTACGTTTTTTTGTGAAAAGAATAGCAACTCTGTTTTTTTGTTAATGGCAGGGGAAGAAATAACATTGCCAACCCATCTTTTATTTGTGTTTGATACAATTGTATCATCTATAAATCTCATGGAATAAAAATACATCAGCTTTATGTCTTGCAATGTAATCTAAAATTTCCATATGTTTAACAGGGTGTCATAAACCTTTAACATTAAGAGAAATAATTTTTATTCTATTAACGTTATCCATTTTCATAAAAGAGAAAGAACAGTAAGAAGGAAAAAAAAAGATAATCTATAAAAGTAAAAAGTACCTCCAAGAATAAATTAAGAGGAAAAGGAATGGCAAACAAAACATAGCAAAGACAGCATAGAAACATAAATAATAATCTGGAATCGCACCCACGCATGTGTAAAAGTGACTAGCTGAGACAATGTCCTAGTAAAAAATAATCAGAAAAAGCATGCTAGCTATAAGGAACTATTTGAACAAAAGCATCAAGTATCAATCTCATTTATATCAATGAAGTGTAGAGAGTGCTAGTCTAAGAAGGCATTGAAAGGACTTGGTGAAACCATCTTTCCATATTCTCATGGTAGACGGGTCAGAAAGGCGTAACTTAAAACCTGAGCTGCTCAGTCGTGGTCTAAATTCTGTAAACTCTTTGCAGATTTTAACAGTTTCCTTGGTGAAGTCTTGATGGATCGAAATGTTGGTACCATTGATGCTTTCTGGATCATCACAAGTGGTGGTGACATAGTACTTTAAAGATCATTTAATGAGGTTTGGTATGACTTGGAATACGATGTGAAGGAATTCTGTGCGCCTTAGTGATTTCAAATTGTTCTTGGGATTTTAAATGCAAAAGACCAGGTATTAGGTTTTCCAGATACTGCCTGCAGTCATTGTCTTCTACATCTTCTAACAAATTAAAAATGTGTATGTTGTACTGCTTATTGCGATTTCTACATCAAGTAACAGATTACTCATTGGTACAAACTTTGCTTTAATGGGCATAAGACTGTCTATTTTTTATTTCTTATCCTGAATTTTAATTGGGTTGTGATCTATATGATGCACCAATTTAGCGATTCCAGCGTCTAGGAAAACTCAAACTTACCCATTGCGGAGAGCGATAATAAGGGAAAAAACAGGAAATATCTATGCCGGCTCACTTCCAAAAGTAGAGTTGAATGATATATTTATACTATCGAGGGACTGTATTTTGATGCTGCTTTCTGTGCTGTCCCTTACGCAATGGGGTCTGTGCCCTTATTTTTGGCATCTTGAATGCGTACATTAACTTGAAATACCACCATGTTAATGCGTGTTTTTCCTGTCAACAAACTTTGTAAACACAAAGCAGCAATTACTGCCCTGTGTTTTTGAGCTGTGCTCCAAGCATAAAATAAATTAGCTCAGACACCAAAAACAAGCGCATAGACCACTTCTGCACTTGCACAGAAAACGGGCTTGTGATACGGCTTCAGGATGTGTGTGCCGCATAATTCAAATTACAGTAGTTTTGTCCCAAAACCTCACTTGACTTTATTACAGTATCTTTATTAGTATGGGAGGGAAAAATGTGCATGTCATTAGGATACTTACATGGGAATCGCACAGTACAAATGAGGGGGAATAAAGAGAGATTCACTTTATTTAAATCAGTGCTTAATTTATAATAACATAGGTACCAAGGCTCGTGGTTTCTTTCAGGAGTCCACTGCAGCGAGCACCACATGATTGACACCTTAAATTGTAGGTTTAAATCCTTGTATTATCATTTTAAAGGTGTAAAATGTAGCTAAATGCTCCACCAACAAGCTTTTCTAATTAATACACACACAGCGCCATCATGTGGCGTATTCTGATAAATACATGCTGGTGTTTACAACTAGGTGCAGGTACTGAGCACCAGCAAACACTGGCATAAATTAAACACTCACTGGAATGTATTAGACTAGATGAAGGCGTTGTATTATGAAACAGGAAAGAGCCCATTTGTTATGACCGGTTACCTGCCTTTCAATGTCTTGTCTGCCTGTGTTGTCATGTTCCTGCTCTTTGCTGTGGAAGAGGGTTTGTGAGACAATGACGCAATACTGGTCGTGGTGGCATGTTCAGCATATGTACATAGAGGAGTTTCCAGGGCATGCATGGTGGAGAGGCACTCATGCAGTGGGCACCCACCATAAAATATCTCTATCTGGGACACTGCAGGTAACTCGTCGGAGAGGACGCCACCTTTCATTCAGGGCCTGAACTTTTGTAGAAAATAGCAAAACATTCCCATGCCTTAATGTTTGTAACCACCCCCAAGGCCTTTTGTTGGTTGATCTTCTGTTCTTCTTGTTTTCCAAGAGTATAGGTTAGAAGGGGTGTGTTTGGGTTAATTCAATTGACTTGTTCATCTTATTCTTATCAACATTTCATAAGTATGGTTCTTACTTCCTCTGGCATGGATGGTGTAAAAGCTTGTGTAACTTTCATATTGTAATACAAAATTACTTGTTTTCATTGTGTGCTTGCCTCTCTCGGTTGGACTATTTTGTAGTGTTATATACTTAATCGAGTTCAGAATATTGAAGTGTTTGGTCAGTTTATATTTATACAAACCTACACGTGATGCACACTCCTTTCACCCGTGAGTATTTTTACTCACTGAGTTGTAGGATGGAGAACTGAGAGAAGGTAGCAGGAGACAGAAGCCTCAGACCACAATTTGTATTTCTGCTTCTACTTTAACACAAGTGTGACTCTATGTGTAGCATTGTGTGGTGTTAATCCTGCAGCAGGAAGTTTGATGCACTGTTTTAGGGGCCACACTGCTGAAATAGTTGTGTATTTGGCATCATTAAGGTGGGCAGTACTCAGCTCTTGTAGAGTTCATGCCTAACGCCAGTTTTGTGTTTGTATTTGTGGTGACTGAAGTTCCCTTTAGAAGGTCACAGTGGGGACTGACATTCAAAATGAGTAATTAAGAGGATTTGGACATAATTGCAGAAATGCATTACTGCCCAGAGAACCTCCCCCGCCATATGAATGATGAATGGAAATTAAAATTATGCTTAAAATCTTTCCTGAAGGCTACCTTCCTTGAGGAAAAGTTGTGGAAGTGTTTCCAAGTTCTCACAGGTGGTCGTGTCAGTTTCTGTAGGCAGTTATCACATACTGAACGGTTGCAAGGGTCTCACCTCTTCCCTCAAGCTCCTTTTAAACAAACTTTTAAAAACTTTTTTTTAATTTACATTTACAAAAGAAATGAGTCCTGACGGGCCTCCTCCCTTTTGCAAATGGGTTGTCACCTCCTTTGAGGTGTCAGTAAAATATTAGTGCTTTGTGCATGGATTTCAGTCACAAAACATTAATACATCACACACTGACTCGTTTTTTGGAAGGGATGCTGGCAGCATGCCCCTTCCAGATTCCAAATTGGTATCCATTCGAAATTCAATTTTAAGTGCTGGAAAAACTTTTCAGACTCCCAAAATCGGATTAGAACATAAAACAAGCATTTTGATGCTCGCAAATTGAACCGATGCTTTTGTTACTGTTAAAATGCTGTGTACATTCGGCCCTGGGTCATCTTTTACCTTTCTACGGCTACCTCTCATTGGTTCAAATATGAGTATTTTGAATACCAGTGCAAGCCGCCCGCCCGGGCTGTAAAATGTCTCAAGTCAATTACATGTTACGAGCGATGCATTCAAAGGTATTGCATATTATTTATGTATTATCTTTTCAATATAGAGATTTGGGGTCAGATTACATAAGGATTTCAGTGGTGCACAGACTGAAGAAGTGAATCCTCCTAGGTGGTATTCATTAACCCTGAGTGAAACTTGTGGAATACCCTGTGTAGAAATTATGCAACGTGCCAAAAAACGACGTGAAATTACGCTTTCCTACGCGAAATACATTTCTGTCATCTCGTGCCCAAATCTGACACAAGGCGGCATTACATGCTAAAAAAAAAATAGCACAGAAATGATGTATTCAGTTTGTGTCGTTCCTGTGCTCCCGTGATATGTTTACTTGAACGAAATCCTGTTTATGTGACATAACATATTAACTTCACTTTGAGCCTTACATGTAAAAATCCTAATGGGGTAGCAAGCGCTATATAAATGCAAACCTTTTTCCCCTCTTTCTTCTATCCCTCCACTAACCTTCTCAATCTAAATAACAGATGAACATGTCCACCACTCAAATTACTTTCATATTTCACTATACTAATTCACCACTAATCCTTTATGGGTTCCAGGGTAGCGTGCTGCTCGCCGAAAAAGCGCTTCGAAGCCTCGTCAGGGGTAGTAAGCGCTATATAAATGCAATTACAATACAATACAATGTGAAATGCTGAAAATTCATACAAGATTACACTGGCATAATGGAAATTTCACCCGGGCTAAATATTATATGCCACAATGTGGCAGGAGGATGGCTTTGTAGTATTATTAGAGCTTCTCCTCATGATTGTGAAGATTCTATAACATATAGAGTCTGGGTATTTTTTTTAGTTATAGCTCCCAGAGTCAAATGATGCTGAGATGGGCTGCCGCCAGTGATTGAGGTGGGCTGCCGCCGGTGATCGAACCGTGAGCCCTGCACTCCGGAGTCAGCCGCTCTGGCCGCTAAGCCACACCTCTTACCAATAGGCACCAGAGGGAGTGCATTTTGAGATAAGAGTGTGAAAAACAGAGCCAATGGCTGGGAGAATGAACTCTGGGCGCCTTTGTGTCCCTGCTACCTCACTTTCAACGGTGATGTAGCTGCCGCTTCAGCGGTGCAACTTAGCGGCAGGTGCGTGGCTGCTCCGGGTCCCACGATGAGTCCCGCCTGGCACTTCACAGCCATTGGAACGATGGCACTTTATGTTCAACTGGCGCTGCTGGGAACCAGCTGTTCTAGCTTTTAAGCAGAAGCTCTCAGGATGACGGCCACTGTACTCATTACACCGCAGGAACAGTTTTATAATGGCTTTTTGAAGCACTTGTGAAAGGAAGATAAACAGTTTTTTTTAAAATATATATTTGGAAAGCTTTCCCCCTACATTTATCTTGCAGAGTACAGCTACCAAGCTTCTAATTTTAAAAAAGCACTTTAGAAGGTCATGGCCCTGTTCTTGATAAAGGAACTTATCGGAGCGCATGTAAACCCGGAAGTTATCAGGATCATGGCGGGGCTGCTCTGCTCTCGGAGTGGAGAAGGGGAGGAGTGGTTTGCACACTCTTAAGTGCAAACTGTTTGGCCGGCCATCTCCAGCCGCCCAAAACAGTCATGCACACTTTCCCTGTTCTCCATGGAATGTGCATTACAGCCTGAGTGGAGAACATATCCAGGCCTCCATTCCCTGGCTGAGCATTGAACCAGTACGCTCAGACCAATCGCAACGCTGCATTGCAGCATGTGATTGATCAGTGGGGCCTGGCTGTGCTTCCTTGAGTTTGACGAGAGAAGCAGGAGCAGAGATGCGGGACCTGGAGCAAGGTACATTTATTTATTTTGATACTCCCCCCATGTAAAACGCCTGCCCCCGCCTCCAGCGAGCCATGCCAGCCGCCACTGTGCACCACTAAACAGTGATGCCCAATCATGAGCTCCCATAGTCAAGCGGTCAGACTATACTGTTGATGTTTCTGACCCCGCGGCAGAAGTGGACGTCAGTTGCGGCAATAGACAATTCAACCAGTGATGGAATTAAGCCAACATCACCGTCTCTACCTTCTGATACTAAAGGACCATTGCATATGCAGTCATAGAAAGTACAAACTATGGGGCAGCATTATTTAGTATATACTAAACCATAATCTCACCACCGTACCTTGCCTCACTATTTTGAGATGTATCATACCTCTCCCTTCACAATCTTTTTGTTTTCACACTTCAACACATCTTAACCCCTTCGATGCTGATGACGAGCTCAGCTGGTCATCAGCCACGGTGGTCGTGTGCGGATGATGAGCTGAGCTCGTCATCTAACGCGGCTTTTAGAAAAAAGACACGCAGCGGAAAAATAACAGCCGCAGCTTTGCGGTTAACAAGCTTTGCTCTCCTGTATTTCCCGCTGAGGGCAGGGTGCTGCGGCCGTCTACTCCCCTTTGCTGGAGATGTGACCCGACAGTCCTGGAAGTGAGGTGCCGTGGCCAAGGCTTCCCGATGGCCCGTGAACTTGGGGTTGCTGTCCTAGGAGCCTCCCCGCTGTTTCCCCAGCTGGAATGATGAGACTGGGGAGTGCCTAAGTCCCAGATTGTTGGGCTCAGATTGTAGGTTGGCCATGCCCACAGTGAGCTTTGCAGTGTGTGTTGGGCTGCGGGCCATGGGCCTGTGAGGGGCAACCCTTGTGAGTGCCAGTGGCAGGTGGAACATTAATTTCCATGCCCAGCCCAGTGGGAGAGTTGTGGCGACAGGTGCTACTGTCCTACCCAAGTACTTGTGGTGATCTGAGGGGCTATGGGGGCCCTTGCCAATTTGCTATGACTGTCCATTGGTGAGTGAGCCTTGAGCATAATTGCTCACGCGGGCGACTGGGGAGTGCCACTCTTGTAGAGTCCCACAGCACCTGGAAAAGGTGGAGGACGGGCCTGCGGCTGTTCCGGGCCCGGTGATTTCTTGGTGGCACTGGGAATACCTGTGGGGGCCACCGCCGGTGCTTGAGGGGTTTGGGCCTGTGATTGCCTTGACCCTGCTGCGTGCTGTGAAGATGGTGAAGTTACAGCAGCCCAAGAATTTCTCACCAGCTAGTGGGATGCCCTCGCCCCCAGATGAGGAGTGAGCCAGGGGGGGCCATTGTGCAACCTTAAAGTTACCTTGGATAAACATTCGGACCAGTTTGACATGATTTTGAAGGCTATCCTGGACACATAAACCAACCTGAAATCCAAAACAGACGCAGTCTCCCTGGATGTTGTCCTGCTCAGCGCTGATTGGGTGGTCGAGACGGTGGATGACACTGAGTCGGCCCTAACTACCATTCATGCCACTCTGCAAGAGCAACACATGCAGGTTCAAGGGATGAGGACTGATGTCTCCTCTTTGCAGCTGAAGGCGGAGGATGCTGAACGATGCTCAAGGTGCAATAATATCCGCTTTGTGGGTTTCCCGGAGAAATCCGAAGGCCCTAATATGGAACTTTCCCTTGAGAAATGGTTGATGGATACAATATTGAAGGGTAGGATTCCAAAATTATTTTTGATTGGACAGGGTCACCGGCGGCTGGGATGACCTCCCCTGTTGGAGGCTCGACTGCAATCCGTGATTGCAAAGTTAATCAACTATAGAGACAGAGATTTGCTTTTTTAGCTCTTCCGCATGAAGGGTCCCTGGCAGTTTGAGGGCAGCGCCATTTCTACATACCCGAATTATACAGCAGAGGTGGAGAGACGCCATTGTTCTTACATGGCCGCGAAGGCTCAGTTGCGACGCTTAGTGGTGAAGTACTCTCTCTTCTTAACAGCAAAACTTAAGGTGATTGATGGGGACTCCTTTCACTTCTTTCATACTCCTGAAGGTGCCTGGACCTGGCTGAATGCCAAGGGACTGCCGGGGAAACCAGCGTTGACCTGGGGCTCCGAAGAGTGGCGGATCCCACGATTGAACCAGCGGCGTTCCAGGAGGTCACAGAACAGGCCCTCCTCTGAACGGGCAGCTAAAGAACATCCGCAAGTGATGAAGGAAGTGCTGCAGCAGTCCTGCAACCCCTTTGAGGTCCATCTAGCGGATAACATCTCCAAATCCAACTCAGACTCTGGGAACACTGTGGTTTCCACCAGTGATGAGTCCTATAGTCGGGTGCTGACTCCACGACTGATGGATGACTTATTCTGATGGAACGTTGCCTATCCTGGGTAGTAATCCATCTGTCTCACTTTGTTGGCCGGTCAACCTCTTCGCAGTATTTGGGGGCGGTGGGACAGGGATTGGAGGCGAGCACGTAGCACATGGGGGTTGGAGGGCCGGATACCATGGACTGTTGCCTCTCACGCCCTTGATCATCAATCGGTTATTGTTTTTGATGCATTTTCTGTATGCATGTGGTGGGGCAATGGGGTTTTGCTCGGCCAGCGCAGTGGGTGGGGGGGAGACGGGGACTTGTTGTTTGTGTTAGTAGTTGGGAATTTGAGCTGCCCGTATACGATGGCATAGTAGTCAGCCACACTGTTGTTTCTCACTCCCTCACTGGAGGGAGGAAATGGAGGGCAGCCTGCAGGAGCATGAGGGGCATGGCTACTACAGTTGAGCGATAGAGCATTCACATCTACCTTAAGTGAAGACACACACATTTGGCAATCTTGCAGGAGACGCACCTAATGCAGACAGAGTTCTATCAGCTTTATGTAAAATGGAGGGGCCAGGTGTATGGCACCACACTCTCATCCTATTCCAAGAAGGTGCTTGTCTGGATAGCCCCAGTGGTGTCATTTGTGCAGGAGTCTCACAGGGTAGATCCAGAGGTCAGGTATGATGTGGTGGAGGGACGTCTTGGCGGTATGCCTCTTGCGTTCATGGCTATTTATTCTCCTAACACGTGAATTCCGCTTTCATGGACCTTCTCAATCTGGCTCTGTTGCGTGATCCTCAAACCCCTAACTATATGGGGCAGGGATTTTAAGTGTGTGCTGGACGTGCAGATGGACTATTTGGTCCCGTCGCTGGAGGGGGGACCTGTTGCAGAATCACATACAATTTTCAGGACTGGCTGTTTAGTCAAAGGGTATGTCATATATGTGGCGCCTCCAGCACCTGAATGATAGCAAAGTCTCTTTTTATTCCCTGGTGCATGGCGTTCACACTCACATGGACCTTTTCCTTGTGGCAAGTCAATTGGCACATTAATGCTCCATACAGAATACCAGGTGCCCACATTGTCAGATCATTGCCCGCTCTTGATGTCGATGAGATGGGGGCACGCCTGCCGACGCATACCAACATGGAAACCCCAAACTGATTTGCTTCTTGACTCCCCCTTCCACGTTGGTTTGGGCTAGCACCTGCCCAGGTACCTCAAGCATAATACTGGCTCTGCATCCTTTAGGGCAACGGAATGAGATACACACAAGGGGGTGGTGAGGTTTCGTTGTATTGCAACCACATGGGGTGTTCGTCAGACACTGCGCAGGGAAATACAGGATAAATAGCAGGACTTGCATAAGCTGGAGAACGAGCAGTGGTGGCACACTGCACTTGCACCAGGCAAAGACAGAGCACCAGGAATTAGTCATGCAATTGGAGCAACTTGATTACAAGCAATATTGCTACCGGGCAGGTAGGATGCTTTTGTGACTGGTTTGCAGTGACCCGTCATGGCCGCCGTAGGGGCAATTTGGTTGGATGGGGGCGTGATCTTGAATACCCAAGAAGATAATAATGAAGCCTTTGTGGATTTTTATTGCTCCCTGTGTGCATCGGTGACAGGTTCCCTGGGCCTGCATTGCATGGCTGCCACTCCCTCACCTGAACCAGTTACAGAGATCAGACTCGGAGACTCCTCTCCAGTTGGAGGAGATCCATACGGCCATCTCCAAAGTTGCTTTTACAAGACTCTGGGCGTGGACGGCCTCCCCATCCTCCGGACACATTGTTGGAGCGCCTAATTGTGGTACTACCAAACTGGGCTGGTACCCCTTAGGTATTCGCTCCTACAAACGCTATTGCTGCTGAATCTTGACTATTAGATATTGGGAAGGTCCTTGCGAATAGACTTCTCCCCATAATAGGAACTCTGGTCCATGTGAATCAAAATTGGTTTATTCCAGGTCATGACACCTACCTTAATGTCTGTCCCCTTTTTCGGCTGAGAAGGGCTGACCTAGGGGAGATGGGGGTGCCTGTGGCCGTGTCGCTTGATATTAAAAAAAACTTTCGATACTCTGGGATGGGACAACTTCTTCACTACGCTAAAGGAGATGCACATGGATCAAGCGTACCTGGCTTGGGTCTTGGCCCTATATGGATGCCAGTGTGTTGGAGTTGAGACCGGCAGCTGATATCTGACACGGTCAACATCTACCGGGGTCGCCAGGCAAGGCTACCCTCTGTCGCTGTTGATTTATGCCTTGCCTGGAGATCCACTGCCCTGTTAACTGCGCAAGGGCTAAGTCTGATAGGAGTCGCCGACTCCACCCTGTCCTGGATCAAATCCTTTCTGGAAAAAAGAACCTTCCAAGTGTCGGATGGCTCCACCGTGTCCAAAGCCCTGCCACTTCAGTGTGGGGTCCCCCAGGGCTCCTCCCTGAGCCCCACACTTTTTAACGTTTACATGTCCCCTTTAGAGGACATTATCGCACCATTTGGCATAAAAACAGTCATGTATGCCGATGACACCCAGCTGGTGGTCTCTATTAAGCAGCTGAGCAAAAGCCTAGACAATCTGGCAAGGTGTCTCGAGAGCGTTTTCCACTGGATGTGTGAATCTCGATTAAAACTGAACAGAGAAACATCTGAGATACTTCTCCTGGGAAACCCTCACAAACTCCCTCCATCCCTTTCTTGGTCGCCTTGCATGGGAACGCCTCCTACCCCCAAACCCGAAGTCAAAAGTCTTGGCATTTGGCTGGATCAAGACCTCAACTTCAAAACTCAGGCCAGAAAAACCTCGGGCACCTGCTTTGGCCTCATTCGGATGGCGCGAAAAATCCTCCACCTGATCCCCTTCCAATCAAGGAAACTGCTGATGCAGGGGTTGGTGAACTCCAGACTGGACTATGGCAACGTCCTTTACCTCGGGGCACCGGCACCAGTTATTTATAGACTGCAATGCGCCCAGAACGCTGCTGCCAGACTCCTAACTGGAACCAAATTGAGATGCTCGGCTAGACCAGCACTTAAGAGCCTACACTGGCTCCGTGTCAAAGAAAGGATTACCTTTAGGACCTTATGCATCTCGCACAAAAAAATGCAAGGCAGAGACCCCCCGATTCTGAGACAATTCATTAAACCCCACCATTCTAATAAACAACTCAGATCAGACTCCCTCTCCCTCGCCAGCGTTCCCAGAATAAAAAAGTCCCGATCCGGGGGGCGCTTGTTCTCCTACAACGCCCCAAAACTGTGGAACGCCCTCCCACTTGCCATGCGGAGAGAACATAATCTCCTGGCCTTTCGGAGGCAATTAAAAACTTGGCTCTTCCCATAAACCAGTCAATTCTTCTACTTTCCCCTCTGGAACTTAGGTCATGTCAGCGCTGGGACGCCCTAGGGTAGCTACGCGCTTTACAAATCCCAACCCCAACTCAAACTCAAACTCATTGAGGCACATGGGACTCATCACATCATCTCCTTATATGCGGATGATGCTTTGACATAGTTGCGGGATGCCGTTGATTAGTTTCCAGTGGTGATGGCCCTGATGGATGATTTTGGGGCGATGTCGAGCCTTAAGGTGAAATGCGGCATGTCTTGCCGGGTCGCTCTCCGCCCGATTCCTGAGTATGACGGTGGGATCAGGGATGTACGGAGCCTCCTACCGCTCCACACAGTGTTGTCCAATGGTGGCACGCATAAGGTTCTAATGGCTCTTTATCTTGTTCTACTGGCCAATACGGAGGCACCAGATACTCTGATCCAGTTTAATGAAAAACAGTGGGCACAGGCCCTCCAGCAGGTGAAGGTGGTCTCCCGGAGTACCTGTTTTCACATTACCAAATTTACCTACCTGCGCCAAACGTATCTCATACCATACCCATTGCAAGCATGTACCCCACTGCAAATTCTGGGTACCCTAAATTTGGGGTTTTTGAGCCGGACTTTCTACATATAACATTTCTGATGTCTACATCTGGAACTTGGAAGCGAAGGACAACATGAGACCCCGTGAGGCACCCGGTGCTGTACCCTTTCCTGTTTTTTCTATTCTTACTCACCAAAGGGGGCTCCGTGCACTCGGGTGCCAAGCTCATGGCAGGGTTTGGGCGTCAAGATGTGATGTACCGATGTGGAACGGTTGCCACTGGGGTTGGTTGCTGGCTGAGAGACTATTGTACATCCAAGCAGTGGTTAGCACCTCTGGGTAGTGGGTGCTGTTTTTTTTTTGGGGGGAGGGGTAGTCCATAAATGGTTGTGAGGGTGCGCATACTGTTACAATGGTTGATGTGAACACGGGTCAGATTTTTTACTGGAACTTTCAAACGGGTTGTTTTTGAGTTGTATAATATAAACTTAATAAAGAAATGGAAAACAAACTATGCAAATGCACACCACGCTGGTCATCTTGAAATTATTATTTTTTTTAAACAAGACACTTTTTAAGATGCCCACTAGTCAGTGACATAAAAATGGCCACCAGTGCAATCAATGTCGAGTAGTTTCTAAAAAAAAAACACTTTCTAAGGTGGCAGCCATTGCATACATATAAGACACAACTCACTGGTGGCCATTTTGAGCATAATAATTAAACCTTTTCTTTACCCTTCTAAGATGGCGGACACCCACTTTAGAGGGATAAAAATACAATGGGCCATATGTGGGTAGCCCATTTGCGATCGCAAATGCTGAAATTCACAGAATTTCAGCATTTTCAATCGCATTAGGGCAGTGTGCTATGTAGCACACAAAAACCCACATTCAAAATAAGGAATCGCAAAATTTGCGATTCCTTATTTTGCAATTGCATTTAAGGAATCGCAAATTGCGATTCCTTAAATGCAATGTAGGAAGCACCCAAGTTTTGTGAATTGTGGCTTTAGGAATCGCAAAATACCACCAACTTCAGGTTGGTGGTAAATTGCGATTTCTTAGCAAAATGCACTTTTTGGCATTTTTCAGAGTGCCATGTGGGTCACATACATGCCCTTAGGGCATGTATGTGGGCCACATGTGCACACATGTTAATTTCAGGGGTGCAGCAGGGTGTCCTATTGACACCCTTGCAACCCTGAAATTGCATTCTCAATTTGCGATTCTCTAATTGAGAATCGCAAATTGAGAATGTCTTCCAATTCATTCCTATGGGCCTTCTAGCCCATAGGAATGAATGAGAAGGTAGTCCTTATTTGCGAATCTCTATTTGCGATTCTCAAATAAGGAATAAATGTGATTCGCAAAAAAAATTGCTAATTCTACCTACATTTCGTTTTTTGATTCTCTAATTGCGATTCCCAAAAGATCGCAATTTGAGAATCGCAAAACAAAAATTACCTACATATGCCCCAATGTGTCTTATGCTACACAAAAGTAGTAGTGGCCTATTAAAAGTGTGAAGCTTCGGGTCACTCGCAGAAATAATTGTAAAAAATAAATACAATAAAGCGAACAGGAAGGATATGGACCAGAAGAAATAATTAGTGGGGAAGTGAGTGGCCCTTGTAGCTGTTTGAAGCTATAATAAATAAAACAATGGGGCTGGCCAGAGGGATGAGGGGGAATCTGCAGAGTTGCTGAGAGAGCTTGGGCTACTGCTAGACATACAGGGACAAAGCTATAGGCAAGCTATGTGCTCAAGTGGTAGGATGCAACTCCGCCAATCAAAGGTGACGGTACAGAAGAAACACTCCAGGGGTGAGACAAACACAAGAATAGGAAGGAAAGCCGTCCAATAAAGAGCAGAGAATTGAGATAGACAAGAAAGTCATCCAGTCATGAGCAAGGGGCTGAACCAAAGCCAACTCTATCTAGTGTTGTATGCAGTACTGTCTGTGTCAGGAAGCAAGAGCTGTCTGTTGCTCGACCACAACAAAGGGTATTGAATCTAAAATATTCAGGATGATACTGCAAGCTTTGATCAATGCTACTTTATGCAGAAAGCAAACCTTGACCTACTGCATTTCAATCAGAGTGTATGCGTTGTGAAGATTGCATGAAAGTGGACAGGGTTGGATTTGGATTAAAAATCGGCCCGGGCACGGTAAAATATAGTAGTCCACAGTTGCATATTGCCTTTCCGCAAAACACTACTTCAGCGAAATTCTATAAAAAAAGGAGGGGGGGGGGGGTGATGCACAGATTAGTTTACACTGGTGAAACACACCTGAAAACAAGTGAGGCCACTTTTGCTCAGGCCCCCTGCACCCGCTCAATATGCAAAAGTGAATGGGCCGGCCCAGCGAGAGAAAGGGAGTGACACCTCTGCCGTTGATAAAAGGGAGGTAATGGATGCCCATCTACCTCCAGAAAGGCCACTCAGGTGCCCACTGAGTGGCATCGAACAATGCAAAAACCGCCCTAATCGGCCCCACAGGCTGCTCAAAAAAGCAGCCACGGCCCATCTGGCATTGCCCGAGTGCCTGCGTTACCCAATCCGACCCTGACAGTGGGGGTCACAGCAATGGGCTGTGGCTGGCCCGGCACGCGCCTTACCTGGTGGAAGATCAGGGCCTGGGTGATGAAGCCCCAGCTGGTGCTGGGCGCCAGGTAGTGCAGGACCAGCAGCAACACCAGCATGAAGGCGATGGTGGCCGAGGCGTAGATGGCATTGATGAGGAACATCATGACGAGGCAGCCCACGACGCCCAGCAGGCAGGTGTACCAGGTGAAGTAGCGGAACGTCGGCCTAAAAGATGGAATGGAGAAGAAAGTAAGAGGCAGCCCAAGGACCACCAGGTCCAAAAGTTGTCAGAACTCCTCTAAGCACCTAATATTACTAGATTTTACAACTAAACAGGCAGTCACAATTGCAGTTATCTAGCAGGCACTACAGTCATGATTTACATAGTGCAGCAGGTGCGGTGGCACCGGGCCCAAAGGTTCCAGCCATGCCACTAAACACCTAATATTACTATATTTTATTCCTAAATAGGCAACCACAAGGGCAGGTACTTTGCAGACGATAGGGCCATGGTTTGAATGGTGAAGCAGGTGCAGTAGCACCGGGCCCAAAAGTTGTCAGAACTCCTCTAAACACATAACATTGCTATATTTGACCACTATACAGGCAGTCACAATTGCAGTTATCTTGCAGTTAAAAGGGGCTCCATGTGAATGGTGCAGCAGGTGCGGTGGCTCTGGGGCCAAAAGCTCTAGAGAACCCAGTAAACCCACATTTTTGCAAAATGTTACTACTAAACAAGACAGTGACAAGTGCAGTTATCTAGCAGGCAATAGGGTTATGATTTGAATAGTGCAGCAGGTGCAGCAGCACCAGGACCAAAAGTTCTAGGCACCCCACAAAACACCTTGTATTGCTATATTTTACTACTGAACAGGCAGTCACAAGTGCAGTTACCTTGCAGATAATAGGGTCATGATTCGAATGGTGCAGTAGGTGCAGTAGCACCGGGCCCAAAGGTTGTCATAACTCCTCTAAACACATAACATTGCTATATTTGACTACTAAACAGGCAGTCACAAGTGCAGTTACCTTGCAGACACCAGCGTCATGATTTCAATGTTACAGCAGGTGCAGTGGCCCGGGCCCAAAGATTGTCAGAACTCATCTAAACACCAAATATTGCTATATTTAATGACTAAAGAAGCAGTCACACATGCAGTTACCTTGCAGGCACTAGAGTCATGATTTCAATTGTGCAGCAGGTGCACTGACACCGGGACCCAAAGCTCTTGGAACCCCCTAAATACCAAATATTGCAATGTTTTACTACTAAACAGGCAGTCACAAAAGCAGTTATCTAGGAGGCACTAGAAGCATGATTTGAATGGTGCAGCGGGTGCAGTGGCACCGGGCCTAAAAGTTGTTCGAACTCCTCTAAACACATAATATTGCTATTACATCAATTAATTCTATTATTTCCCTCTTTCATTTCATTTTTCAACATGTTGCTATTATTTACCCACACTATACCACTAGAAGCAGCACAATATGTTACCTTTTTGTATATAAACAAGTCATAACACTTTAACAGACTTTCTGTAACTTATATTGTACAACTACATGCATTTAGTTATTTGTTCTTAGTAAAATACTATTAAAAATTATATATATAACCACTATTTTGGTGGGTGAGGAGATACCAGAGAGTGTTTGGGAACCCTGTGACAGTAAGAAATTGAGGAGGGTACCCCTTAATGGATAGAGGTGATGCTGACAATTGAACAGTTAGGAGAGGTGGGTGATGTTCAGCGTAAATAAAAAAATAAGACTCAGGGTGGGTGAAGCTGATAAGGTTGTCAAGAAGTAAATAATGTCTATAAAGAAAGCACAACCATTGGGCTGTTGCCAGAGTCCAACCTACTCGGTACCAATGTATTTATCAGGGATTTAGCCTTCAGCTCCAAAACACATGAGCAAACCGACTACATGTCTTTAAAGAATAATTATGCATGTATTGCTATTTATATAGTACAAATTATCTAGCAATCAACAGAGCGCTGTACATTATGTGAGGGGTTGGAAGATGATCTTGTAGATCAAATGTGATTACACCAGTGGTTTAATTTGTAAAAACATAAGTGCTCCCGTCAGGAGGCAGCTTGCACCTGCCCATTTCACCTGTTAGCGCCGCCTAAAATAGAACCAACTACTAACCATGAAAGTGGGGAAGAGGATGTGCCATAATGGGCAGAGCTGCCGACCTCAGAGCTGGGGATCCAGGTTCGAGTCTCAGCCTCAGCTCAACATCCTGTGATTCTGGGCAAATCACGCAATCTCCCCTTGCCTACCATCAATGAATGGTGCGCATGAAAAGCACTGGTGTTGATAATTAAGTGCCATTGCTGTGCACTGGAAACCACCAGCTCAAATTAAGCAGTGGATTACACAAATACATTTCACATTTTTTTAGGCACAAGGAGATTGAGTGATTTTTCCCAGAATCTCACGATGATGAGTCTAGGGCCGAGGCCAGGATTTGAACCTGGGTCTGCAGGTTCTAGAGGCAGCAGCTGGAGCCGCTGGCCACATCTCTTCACAGCTTACCTGCTGATGGTACCCAAAATAAGTCAAGTACTTACCAGTAGGAGCCAGCTAAGGCAAAATGCTGCTTTCACAGGGTTAGCTTGTGAACCCAAAGCCCTGCGATGCAGAACATACTGTGAAGTAATCACTTCATCAGCTACCGTGAACACCAGTAGGAACAACAATCTCAGAAGACACAGTCGCCAACGTCACCCCATCAGGCATAGCAGGGTGCCAGGTAGAAGTAATGCTACCAAGGCACATTCACTTACATTATGAGAAGAGCAGTCACAGTTAACCCCATCAGAGACGGTGACCTCCATTAAGGTCACTCACCCAGATACAGTCACACCAGTCAGGCAAAGCGACTCCCATTTGGCTTAGTCAAACCAAGCTTCAAGCAAAATTACCCCAACAAAGCCACTCACATCAATCAGGTTAAGTCTCTCCAATACAGTAAAGTCATCCCAGTGAATCAGATCTGAGCACCATCCACCAAGCCGAGTCCCACATCTAGGGCCAGACTGGCCGTACAGGGCATCGGGCATTTCCCTGAGAGGCTGGAAGGGTGGCGACCGGTTTTGGACCGGTGGGTGCTGGTTTTGTTACTGGGGGCCGGTTTTCTAGCAGTGCTGCAATATTGGTCCTCTGTAACAAAAGCAGAAATTAAGTGTTTCTTGCCTCCCTGGGACAGACAGTGCTTCACCAGGGGCTAGTCCGAGAAAATTGCCAGGGCTGATTTGGGTTCCATGTACGGCCCTGCCCACAGAAATGCAAAGAAATACCATCCATGACCTTATTCATCCAACAAATCCTAATTACCTTCACTACAGGGGACACATACATTTTGACCTAAAAGTTATTGTCCACTCAGAAGCTCTCTAGCAGGGTCCGGCAATGCTGTATTCCAAGCACAGTGAATCTCAAATGCACAAAGTGCACAAGGCTAGGGCAGCAACAGAGCCAAATTGGGATAAAATAAAACTGGGTGTATAATGCTAAAGCAAGATTTATGAGAATAGGTTAAAAAGTGGTGGTGCTAACACACACCCTTGCTGTACCCTCCAACCCCTGGCATCTCGACAGTAGCACATTGATACTTGTCCATTGTATCATTAGCCAGGTGTTACTATGTAGTAATTTTAAAGCATTCAATAAAGTTTCAGGGATACACAAATTTACAATTTTTGCTCACATCTGGGACTGGTCGATTAGATCAAAGGATGATTTTTAGTGTATGAATGAAGAGTCTAGTAGTTGCGTCCTTTTCCAGAGGGCAGGTCTTCATCAGGCCATTGGAGAAAGGGTAAAATGCTTTAGTGTAAAATTTGTCGTTGAAAGCGGTAAAATCTTGTTCACCTTGGCACTCTCCAAAAGATGTTGAAACAAGGCCTTGGTCAACTTACTCCTAGGACGTCGCAGGGCTTGCGCGTTGTAATTTAATGGACAGCGCAGCCTTACTTTTTATCAATAAAAATCGAGAAAGAAGCCTGACACGTTTCAGGTACATACCCAGTGCTTCTTGTAACTCAACACACTGGCCTGGAAATAGATATCTGACATTTGGGATATATGATAAAAAAGTTGTGCATGACCAACCAGATTTGGTCAGATTTAGAGAGTAGATAAGATCTTTAAAGTCGCATCAAACTAAATAGTTTACTGTATTAGATGATGTTTGTGACTGCTCGATTCCTGTTGTCCATTAACCAAACTGAGCAAGAGAGATATCCGGAGATCAACACAAATGTAGGAAACACTAAAGTTGATATCAATTATCATCAGCTCAATAGGCTACCTTTTTACTCTACCATTCACTGTCTTTAGCATCTGTTGCACCCAGTTATACTATCATAGTGAACAATTTATGCTCTTTTTTTCTAATGATTATACCAAATTCTTGACAGCTCTCGCCTCATCCCTGTTATTCGGGAATAAACTTCTGGATGCTTCTTTTCAATTTATTTTCAAATAATAGCACACCAAGCCTCCTGATCGAACCAGCCAAACAATTGTCTTCAATTTAAATGTCAGACGAGAACCAAAAGTGGACCCTGGGTTGGCAGGAACAAATTTTTTGAATGATCAGTCTATGGCTTTTATACAGTTTTGTACCCTGGTGATGCCAAACTCAGGGGACTTTAGCAATGTCCTCCAATTAGTTCCTATAGGTTCACCAATAATAGTTTTCTTGAAGGTTATCACATTTAAACTCATTTTAGCTCACATTTTTACAATAGTTGATTTAATGTTGGAGATCAGATGAGGATAGTTTGAAAAGGCTGAGGGAAGTGGTCCCTCTGAGCTCTCTCAAGCATTGAAACATGGGTGTGTCTCAAAAAGGGTCTCATGTATGAAGCTGAAATCAAGGTAGAACTCCTAGAAGAATAGAAGGTGTCACCCAGGACATCACCCTCAATACATCCATTTGCCATTGGTTAAATATTAAGTCTGGGCTCTTCTATCCAATACCTGCTTCTGAACCACCCAGGTGTCATTAGAATCCCTTATATGGGGTTAAAGGCAGATACACATGTTATTCTAGCATTAAATGTCCAATGATAACAGGGACTGCATAAGGAACAAGAGAATCCATTTTGTCCAATAATACTTCCAACGTCGTCATAACAGGCAACAGATTTTTATTTGGGGTAAAATTCACAGATATGATAATGAAATAAGAAATATTGGTCCAGTAATTACCCGAGAGGGATAGTGAATGTGTAAGGTCAACCATAACAACAATGTAAAAGATAGATTAGGATCAGTTGATCCTAGAATCATCAAGTCAGCAATAGGGTGGTACATAGGACCTTTTACTACTCTTGATATGAAAACACCAAAGTGCATAAGTTGACATGCATTGATTACCCAGTCATCAGCAGACTCTGATATCAGAGAATGTGCCGCATGAAGCCATTCTCCGTTAGCTGGGTCATAACCATAATTTTCAAGGTCTTGAGTCTCACCCCTACTGGACACCCATATTGGCCTAGTTGCCACTCCCGGAAAGTCACCCTTCGTGGGTCCAGTCTGTTCTCAGCACGCACTCCCTCCCATGACACGCCTTCAGCATCATCCAGGCCTCACTAAGTTCCCTTTCAGCCATATGTGCCCCCTGCCCAGCAAAGGGGGCTGCAAAGAGTGGGCGGGGCAATGGGCCAAGGGCAGAGACCTGAGACACATTGAACCAAGACTCTGTAGACAAGAAGTTGACTGATCCCAGTACTCATTGGCAGCACTAGGGGCAGTGTTCCCAGGCCACTGGACGGTGACTCCTCCCCTCTTGGTGGCAGCCGCTCCAATGCTGCACAAACAGAGGGAGGGAGCAAATTCTCCTTATCTTTTGAAAGAAGAAGATGAAGCAAGACTGTCTGTGCCAGAAGCTCTTCTTGCAGCACCTCAACTTCCATGAACCTCTGTACCAGTGCCGTCATCCAGCATCCGAATGTGCCAGTACTGGCACATCCGCCAGTACAGAGACAGACCGCACTGGTCACTGAAAGCAGTGTCAGGGAGCCCGCCGCCAGAGGCCGCACATTGTGTATTTTGCATGTTCTGCTTATTTCTAAACTCTTTGCTTAGCAACAGGCACCCAGCTAAGCTAATGCACTCGGCACCGGGTGGCATGCCGCTAATGCTATACACTTAGCACTGTAGGTACCACAATGCGCCTGCAATCATTTACCATTAGCACTGGTATCCCGCTGATGCTATGTCTAGTTAGTCAAAACAAAAAGCTCTATGTAGACACCTCTGCAGGCTCTCTCTCTTGGGTATCAGGCATGGCCACTAATCCCTGGTATTAAACTATCAGATGCTAATGACTCTGTAGTGGAGCCCATTTCCTACATTTTATGTGCAGTGCCGGATACCAACACTAGGATCCCCAAGATTATTGTTTCAACCACAGCAACGTAAGCCTACTAGTATTGATTGGGTGGAAGTATGTACACACAAACATAGATGTACACTATGCTAGTTTAAAAAAACAAAAAAACTTCTGTACTATGGAAAAGATTGGCTGGCAGTTTCTGATTTCTTCTGGGTGCTGAGCAGGATGACCACCTCACTCCATGTCATTGATGGTCATTGTTTGAAGTCTTGGGCTTCAGTGAGCTAGCCTAATTGCAGTTTGGTCTTGTAGTCCCATTTTGCTGACGTAACTGGACTAACAGGCTTGCAGGCAATCATTTCTAGGCTAGATGTGCAGATTGTTAACTATGTCAGCAAGAAACTTGGTTTTGGTAAAAATAGCACCGAAAAGTGCAAAGCGCTAACTTTGGTTTTCTGGTTGCGCTGGACTAGGACAAAGGGCCAAATGTAGGAAGGCTATTACTGGTCGGAAACTGCCAAAATTAACGAATTTCGTTCGTAACCGACCGGTAATAGGCTTTTTTGATGTAGGGGCCGAAATTAAGGATTCTGTAATTTACCTAATCGGTAATTTAATGAATCGGTAAATTACCAATTCGGTAAATTACCGAATTCCTAATGTACATAGCACTTAAATGAGTGCTTATCCCATGTTAGGATTCGGTATTTACCACCAACTACAAGTTGGTGGTAAATAACGAAAAAAAAAGCAATTTTATGAAAATTGCTTCAGTGCCATGTTGCAGTCATAGATGCCCTTAGGGCATGTATGTCTGCAACATGTGCACCCATACACAATTGAGGGGTACAACAGGGTGTAAAGTGACACCCTGCCACTCTTCAATGTTTTCCCCCTTTTACTGAATCAGTATTTACTGATTTGGTAATTGACATTCATTCCTATGGGCCTCCAGGCCCATAGGAATGAATGGCGAAAGGCGATACGGGCTGCATCCATGATGTGGGTCTTTAAGAGGGGTCCCATCCATGCAGCAGCGGAGATGCGTTGGTTCTCCTCA
Organism: Lissotriton vulgaris; assembly: GCF_964263255.1. Taxonomy (NCBI): domain Eukaryota; kingdom Metazoa; phylum Chordata; class Amphibia; order Caudata; family Salamandridae; genus Lissotriton; species Lissotriton vulgaris. The sequence goes on along the minus strand of NC_141699.1, from coordinate 1,077,888,592 downwards.
GGGGTTGCGATTGTGCAGTAAAGGAGATGCATCGGTTCCACTATATCCACAGAGTCTGGTAAAGAACTTTAAGCCCACTTCCAAGGGTCCAGGACTGTGGTGGCATGACTTGGCAGGGTAGACTCCCAGATGGCAGAGTTCAGGTGCAGATGGAAGGCTGTTGGAAGCCTGTAACATCATGAGGCTTCAGATCGGGGGCCAGCCAACTAGCCCTTGGAGTACCTCTGGGTTCTGGGTTCAAGAGATGTAGGTCCAGTATTTTTCACCCAGGCAAGAAGGCAGCAGGCAGCATGTCAGCACAGCAGGGCAGGGCAGGAGTTCCTTCAAAGCAGCAGGCCAGCAGAGTGGCAGTACTTATAGCAGCACAGTAGTCCTTCTTCCTGGCAGAGTATCCACAGGTCCCGCTGTGTACTGAAGTGGTGGTGTCTGAGGTCCAGTATTTATAATCAGGTGTGCCTTTGAAGTGGGGAGAAGCTTCTAGATGCATGCCTTTGAAGTGCATTGCCTACCTGGCCCTAGTTCCAGACTAACTACAGGGGGTATGCAGTCCTTTGTGTGGAGACAGGGTGCACCCTTTAAGACTAAGTGGGTTTAGGCCCAGCTCCTCACTCCCATCTCTCCAGGTGATGGCCCATGCAGTCACACCTAAGTGTCCAATTGGGTGTTGCTGTCTAGGAGGAATACACAAAGCCCAACTGCCAGCTACACCAAGTCATGTAACCCAGAGACAGGCTGCAGGCACCAAATGGCTAAGGCAAAAAAATGCCAACTTTCTAAAAGTGGTGTTTTCAAAATAGTAATTTAAAATCCGATTACCCCATAAGTAAGGCTTTTAAATTCCAAATCAAGAAACACCAAACACAAACTGGTTACATGTTCTCATTTGAAAATGACACTTATATAATATAATAAGGTATTTCAAATGTTATACTGTGGAGTTGGTAGGCCTTGCAGTAGTGAAAAATGAATGTAAGAGTTTTTTCACTACCAGGACATGTAAAACTTAAGAATACATGTCCAACTTTTTTAATGCACTGCACCCCGCCCATGGATCAGTTCAGGGCCTACCTTAGGGGTGGCCTATATGTATTAAAAAGGAAAGGTTTTGGCCAGTCAAAAGGTTAATTTTGGCAGGTCGACATAGTGGTTTAAAGCTGCGCACACACACAGGCTGCAGTGGCAGGCCTAAAACATGCTTAAAGTGTTACTTAAGTGGATGGCTCAATCAGTGCTGCAGGCCCATTAGTAGCATTTAATTTACAGGCCCTGGGCACAGGTAGTGCCACTTTACTATGGGACTTACAAGTAAAATAAATATGCCAATTGGGTATAAACAATACTGTTGTCGATGTTGTTCCAGATACTCAGTTTGTAGATGGAGAAGGCCTGCCTTTGTTTTTTTCCCCATCTTGCTCTGGGTCGGGATGGGAACCGAAAGCAACCATGGCAAATTTTGTCAGACCAGTCCCATACTGCAAGTAACAAGCGATCCTGCCCATTGCGGCAGACTTCAAGTAGGAAGGGGGGGTTCTCTGCCCAAACATTATTTTAAAAATGAAATACATCAAAATAATAAACAAATATTTTATTCTGAACCTGATCCAGTCATTGAATAGATGAATGGAGGACTGGGCTGCATGGATCAATTAACGAATAGATGGAAAGTGAAGAGTGTGTGGATGAAATAATTCAAGAATAGATGACAATGCATAAAGATGTTTAATTATGTGGAGCAGATGGTCACAATGCACTGACAAAGATGGGTGATCTGGTTCTCATTTTAGCTTCGACATGAAAACATAACCATCCCCAAACACTACTATCATTAGGTCTTATGAAACATGCATAGCCTGAATGTATTTAATACAGTGCACTGATTTAACACCTCAAAGAATTAAAGCATTAATCTTTGATCTAAAATTGGTAAAGAATAAAATACCAAAGTTCTGGAAAAATTGCACAAAAACCTTGCATCAATCCCGAATTCCCCTTGCATTATATATTTCTCTGCGGTGGTCGCTACTGGGTAGTTATAGTTACATCTATGGGGCTTATTACAATCTCGGTTAGAAGCCTCCAACCGAGATCATTGATTTCAATTACGACCGCCTAATTACAATCTATGTGGTCAGAACTGAAACCAGCCGGTTATTCCGTCTGGATTCCAATGGGCTCAAGGAGCCCGTCAGCGACCGGCCCGTGATCCCAATGGATGGCGCTTTCACCGTTGGATTACGAAGCTTGGTTTCCCAAAGGCTTTCCATGTTGGGCTTTCTGACATGGAAAGCCTGTCGGAAAGTGAGTATGGGGATCGTAGCAGGGCACCTCTCTCTTTGTGGCCACCGTGAGGTGCCTGCTTCGTGGTGCAGGGATGAACACAATCTCCCATTTCTCAATGGGAGCTTGTGCTACAGCCGGTTTATGCACCATGTGTGGTCGCAACATAATTCTGCAGTCGGGACCGCCGACCAGATTCCGCGATTATGTTAGTCGGAGGCAACTCTGACCGACATCATAATTGGCCTCTAAGTTTCTTATATGGCATGGCTTTGTTGGTTTGTTTATAACTTTGAAAACTTTTCACCAAACTTTCCAAAAAGTTTCGGGGTGATCCGTCAAGTGTGGACCAAGAAAAAGGGGTCTGAAAATACAAAATCTCCATATTGAAGTTTGAAAAGGGCTACAGCCAAAACAGCCTAATGTATTTACTCCTAATTTGGCAGGAAGTCAGATGTTGGTCTGAAAGCATACTTTTTGTGATTTGGTGCAAGCTGTTAAGTCATTTTTGAGAAATTAAGGTACAAAAATATTTGTATATATGAACTGTTGGATTCAATGGACTCTTGCGAGAGTCCTGCAAGCTCAACCTAAAAAAAGAGAGCCTTCTGGTTGCAAGGTAGCTTTCTTCCATGGGAGTGAAGGTCCGGCAGAAGCGAGATCTTGGATTGTCTGACTGCAACATGAACAATAATGTTGCAGCAGGAATCACAGGACTCAGGCACTTAGGTCCTGATTACGAGAATGGCAGTCCATAGGACCGGCGTACTCGTGGTGAGAACTGCCGCACTGCCAGGCCAACCACCACATTATCTGTGGCAGTCTCACCGCCGCAAGACCACCGCAACTGCCGGGGACCAGCGATCCCTTGGGTGGTGGCACAGCGGTCTGTCCTAGAAATATGCTGGTAGTGCCGCAGAAATATTCAGAATGTCCTCACCACCACAATTTTCATGGCTGTTCACCCGCCATGAAAGTCACGTGCATGATGTCATCAGTGATGTCATTTGTGATGTCATCAGTGAGGTCAGTGACCATGCCATGAATTATGTAATATGGGACGTCATGAGCAGTGAATTGCGGGGGCATAAGTTATAGTTAGCTGAACTAACTATAACGGTGGAATTTCTATGGTTTTGTACGAGTGAAATGTCCAGCTAACTAGAACGTCCCTGAAACCTATGTTTTTTTCAGTGAATCTACATATGCATGCATCATTTGGTATTCTTAAAAGGGATATATTTATTCATGCATATCTGTAAAGGTAAGACTTACGAAATATTATCACCGCACTTCGGTATTTATGTAAAGGCACAAATATTAACCCCATAAATATTTACATTTGCCCCCAGTGGTCTGGACCAAAGAGGTTCTGAGCACAGTTCTAGGTATCGGTTTAATAAATGACTAAGGGGGAGTAATAGCTGGAGAGATGGTCTCAGCCCTGAGATTGGGAGAAAGTTGCACAGACTCTGGGGTCAAAGCTCTGCTTGGCTTCGTATCAGACTTGACTTGTTCTATTTTATGGCCAGTATCAATTTTCTGGGACTAGTACATCCTAAAGAGGCTGTATACACTTTATATCACATTACACCTGCAGGCTACAGAAGACAAAACAACAAGCCGCGCTTCTCCCAACTCAGAGGCATCCGGAGAGTCTAGACATTTGTAATAAAAAATAAATTAGTAAATTGTCAGCACTGAAAGTACAAGGCACATGAGCTAAAACTATCTGAAAAGAAAGTGTGAGAAAAAAAAACTGAGGTAAAAAATGTGTTGTTCTTAAAGGCGCTTGTGAAGACAAAGAGATTGGCACTTAATGTCCAATCAATACTTGTTACTGTTGCTGTCCTAAAGAGAAGAGCCCTGGTTTCTTGCAGCCCATGTGGAATGAAGAGCGGGGGAGGGGTCTGCAGGAGCGGGCTTCACGCCACCAGAAGTGAGCGTCTAAGGGGCGGGGTCTCCAACCTCACTAAGAGAACCCGCCGCCACCTCGAAGGGGAGGGGTCACTGGAGACAGGAAAGCCACTTCAATTATGGGGGCAGGGGTGGAGCTTGGTCAGTGAGATTGGAGGGGGTGGGGGTGAGCTTCATATATTCCAACAATCATGCTGGCATATACTATTAAAATACATTACACAACAAGCAGGGCACATGAGAGGTGCCTGGGGGGCAGTGGAAGGGAAGAGGAATGCGGATTGGTAACTAGGTAAGAGAAAACAAAATATTTTGTAAATTAAGCAACATTTTTTAGGTTTTTAAAACAGAGAACAGGAGAGAGTTTGTGTGCGCATATTTGTCTTTGTGTATGCCATGACCCCTGTTGAACGAGGACAGAGACCTCACTATGCCTGACTGAAAGTGCCTGTACCCAACTATTCATCAGAAAATACATTTATTAGGAGGGTGTAACACCCCAAAAATCCCCCTGAGGCTTTGCCCCTGGATGGGCAATAAGGGCAGTGCCCCCTCCATCCACCACACAGAGAACCTGTGGCCACCTCGAGTGCACTCCTAAGCAGTGCTTACTATATAAAGCAATAAGTGTCAGGCCCACTTTTCTTTTTCAGAAGTCTGCAGCCGGAAGTGACGGAGGCCCAGTCCTGAATGCCATAGTTGCGTAGTCTAGCTTCCACCACATGCGTCTTTCATGCACCATACCACACTCCCTGCCCCTTTATCTAACGCTGCAAAAAGAAATATTGATTGTACCCAGCTTTACAAACTTTTTACAGGTGATGCTGGCAATATCATGCCACTACAACACATCCACTACAACTAGTGACACCCCACAACAAAGAAAAAACAACCCATTTGTGACTACATTGAGATAAGTTACAATGCATTACATTTGCAACCCATTTAGGGGTTAAGGTGGGTGGGTGGCTTTTAGGATTTGGAGACAAGTAGAGTTGAGAGGTGGGATGGTTTTTGGGGTTCATGGATTGGTGAATAGGGGTAGCAATGGGATATTAGGATTCAGGTTTTGGTAGTATACAGCAGTGCAGCCTCAAGAACTGGCTTTTCGGATTAGACGGAATTCACCCCCCCCCCCCCCAAAGCGCCTTGAGACCCTCATGGGTGAGTAGCGCACTTCACATCTCCCTGATAAATTGATTGATACAGCAGACATTTTAGGGTTTAGGAATGGGTAGGGTACAGGGATAGTAAAGGATTTTGTCTGCCTACAGAAGGTTTGTGTTGAGTGGTAGTAAGGGGTATTTTGGGGTTCAGGGATGCGTACAGTTCAGGGGTAGTTTGTACTTTCTGAATATATATGTTGGTGTGTATCGTATGTAAATACTGCATATAATGCATTGTAATGTAATTCATGGTTGTAGTTTTTTTTTATAATGGTAAGTATCACCTTGGTGAATGAGAATGCATGGTAGCAGTAGAGTGAGAATGGGTGGCAAGTGTGGTTGGTGTTGTGCATGGTGTTTGTGTTCAGAGTTGAAACCTATTTTAGATTCTAGCATTTGACTACCTGTTCCTCTGTTCTGTCAGCCTTGTAAGGCATTGGACTACCTCGTCTTCTGTCCTGCAAGCCTTGTAAGGCATTTGACTTCCTGTTCCTCTGTCCTGCCAGCCTTGTAAGGCATTTGACTTCCTGTTCCTCTGTCCTGCCAGCCTTGTAAGGCATTTGACTACCTGTTCCTCTGTTCTGTCAGCCATGTAAGGCATTGGACTACCTCGTCTTCTGTCCTGCAAGCCTTGTAAGGCGTTCGACTACCTGTTCCTCTGCCCTGCCAGCCATGTAAGGCATTGGACTACCTGTTCCTCTTCTTTGCCAGCCTTGTAAGGTGTTTGATTACCTTTTCCTCTGCCTTGCCAGCCTTGTAAGGTATTGGATTGCCTCTTCTTCTGTCCTTTCAGCCTTGTAAGGCATTGGACTACCCATTCCTCCATCTTGCCAGCCTTGTAAGGCTGAGGTGCAACTGACTCTGCCCCAAATCTGCTCACTGTCCTGATCCTGACACAGGAATGTGTTGCTGTCAAGCTGTCCCGTGTCATGTCTGACATCTTCGGACAGGTCAGGCCCCTTTAGCCACAAGCACTCTGCCTTCTTGGCACTTTGCTAAGTTTATTCTATTATAGGAGTGGGCCCCAAAATCTTAGCATATGAATTGTCTTAGCTACATTGGGAGGCCTGGCAGCAAGTAGACCTTAGACAGAGGTCCACCTAGTAGCTGAGTGACTGACTTCTCACAATTCCTACCATAATCTCAGAGGCAGGTGGCGGCGAGACAGTCCAACATACAATAAAATGCAAATTGCAATAAAATACAGATTAGCCATCCATGTTATAAAGTATTGGCTGAGTAAACACGTGGATTACTAAAATGATACATTAATGGTAGAAATTCCAGGCTTCATCCAGGGCATTATTGGAATCCTTATCAAAAATACACACACAAAAGGCATAACAAAGGCACTGACAGCTGTCTCTGGAAAGATTCCTATCTGCAGACATTCCAGACACTCAAAGAGAACTCACTCTAACCAATACATTTACTGGTATGGCTTTTTTGAGTTAAGGGGTCAAACAACTTGACCTATCAATTAGGTAACACTGCATGTGCCAGAATAGTTGATTGATGAGACAATCCTGTGTCCACCAATGTTCTGATCCATCCAGCAGGCCCACCCACCTCTTATGATCTGGGGATGCACCCTCCCCCAGATCCCCAGGGTTCAGAATTCTAACCCCTTGGCGCAATAACTTGGTCAATGCACCAATCCGAATTGTAAATCCAATAGAATCGCAGCTCATACACAACCCACTGAGCAATACTGCACAGGAAGTGTTTACTGGTACCTACCAGTCTCACAAGATGAATTCAGGGACACAGTGGAACTCCAAACACTGCTTCTAATTAAATAACACACTCAAAATAGCACTAAGAAACTGGATATGTATTTAAAAATGTTTATTTAAAAATCCTAATTAATGCTTTAATATGTGAATGGTACCTCGCAGAATGTAAATATATATGCAATTAAGCATGTCAAGGTTCAGCGAGAACAGCAGAAACATTTCTGGCCGGTTCGTTGAATGCTTAGCATCTTAACATCCTGGGGCTATTTCTAAGCACTATTCTAATTCTAGCTAATGCAATATATAGTAAGCATTTGTTCACATTTCACAAGATGGATGACCACACAGCATGTCAGTGTTTACATTATGAGATAGTGAGTCTGCTATTCTCTATCACAGTTTGTTGGAGGCTGGAAAATAAATATCGACAGATTGAAGGCCACTTCTGCTCGCTGTCCCCTGTATCACCTCTGACTGTGGCTAGCAGGCTCTTCAAATCAGCATGACCTGATGATAGTCCTATTGCGAAGTCCCCCCTCTGGTTATGGTTCGATACCTGAGTTTCTATAGTATCTTTATGCAGATTTTATATTTTCGGATGAAAATAAATGTAGAACTTGCAGACACTAAAGCATAAATAAGACTCAACAATCATGGCGGCCAAGTCATCATCTGGATTATCATCTTGATTACAGGTAACCAGCAGTTAAAAGCAAATTGTCGGCCATCTTTTAACGGCCAAATAGTGGAACCCTGGTTTAGAGAAAGTGACCACGTGGGATGAGACGCCCTGTCAGAGGAGAATCCATAACTTAATACAAACTTTAACAATTCATATCTCCAGTACTACTTATTGGATTTTTCTAACTTGGTTTGGAATTTTTCTTGTGTTGTCACTTTGTTAGTGTTTAAGTACAGCATACATAATTTACATATTGCCTTTAAGTAAAGCCTAAATGGTTTACGCCAAGCTACTAGAGGGTTAAGCTCATGTTTATGTAGTGACTTTAGTGGTTCGCTGCAAAGGTTTGGGATTATTATTTGACAGAATTACAGTTAGTAAAACAATATACAAAGCATATAGTCATCAGTGTGAAAATCATCTACTCCTGGGGTTTGTCAAAGTGGATGACCAGCGCTGAAACCCTTGCCTCCAATAGTAATCTGTGAGATTACATATAACAAAATATCTCCCCACAGCCTGTCACATAGTGGAATAAGATTCCAGTGTTAGCCATTCAGTGATCAGTTGGCAAAGCAAAATGCTCTCTCCTAAGAGGGCCTTACAAGGATTGAACAGTGCAAATCTTCTGTATCCACGGTTTGTCACAGGGGAATCAACACTGAAACCCTCGTCTATAATAATAGTAATCCACCCTTATATGACCCTTGACTTTAACATATACTTGTCACAATAAATACGTCATCATAATATTTCTTGATAAGTGGATCAGTACCATATCCATACCTATGGACTTGCCAGCAGAACCAACGCAGACCTACTGTATTGAGTATATGTTTTGATACAAACCAAAAAGTGCAATACAAGCACTCTTTTAATGGAAGCAGAGAAATCTGGCCCAATCAAATCCTGTACTCAGGGTAGCCATTGTGTGGGTGGAGCCTAAGCCCTTCTCGCAGTAGTACTCAGAAAACTCTTTTTCACTTGATAGTTGTGCTCCCCAGTTGAACCTAGAAATCCATGTAGATTAGGGTCATTGTGTGCATCCCATACTTTTCTCAAAATGAAAAATGCACTCTGAAGTCTAAAGTTAATGATGAAAGAGGAGGGAGCTAGGGCTGGAAAATAGCAATACATTCCTCATGACGGCGCTCCTCTCATCTGTACTGCTCTCAAGAGAAAAAAAAACAGTGTAAATTATAATCCTATTTAATTACTGTGTCATGTGTGTGCCCCCACATTTTTAACCGCACCGCTGTGGCGGCTTTTCCCGCTGTGTGCGGAAAATTTCAAAAAGCCGCATTACATGACGAGCTCAGCTCTTCATCAGCCCATGACCACCGTAGCTGATGATGAGCTCAGCTCATCATCAGCAGCGAAGAGGTTAAGGGAGCCAGACTGCTGCTGGCTCAGGCGGCTGGATAAACAAACAATAAAATCACAGTTGTGTGGTGGGGAAGCATTTTTTGTGAAAGCACACAACTTCTGCCCAATCAAAATGAGTACTCCTGTGGGTGGAGTCAAAACCGCTCTCTGTAGTACTCCTCAAAACCTTTAGGTTGATCACATAAGGTGTAGCAACAGCTACAGATCAAGCTAGACCTAAAACAAAATTCACCACTCTGTTCCTGAAACTCATTCCCTAAAGATAGTGGTGTAGATAGTGGTGGCCGGGATGTACCACCTCTAGCAAACACCCCTTATCCCCCTATATTCCTCCAATCCACTTTTCCATTCTTTTTGAAGGACATTCCTGAGTGAGAAGGCGGGTGAGGATTGGAGGGATGCCTGTCTAGCTTCAAACCCTCAGGGGTGCATCACTCACTGCACTCTCCTTCGGATGGGTCTCTGCCCCCTTTATAATGCACGCCAGGTTGCCACCTGCACAGTGAAAGACGGACTGTCTGCTTCAATCAGCCTGTCCCTCTATCAGCAATGTTTCTAGTCGAGGGAGGAGCCTGTAACTGCCCAGGGGGCGGTGTTTTAACTTAAACAGGGCTCACCAACCAGTTCAGCGCCCGGTGCAGCCAATCTCAAAATCCTTTATTCGATCTTACTCATAAGATCATAAACGTGTTTACAGTCACAGTTTATAAAAGACATAGTAAAAATTATCATAAGCCCAAGTATAAAAATAATGCAAATATGCATTATATCATAAAAACTAACTCATCAACATGATAAGCCATCCTCCTACATCTTAAGGGTCCAACTGCTTTCTCTTTTTCAGAAATGCCCAGAGAAATGAGGCTAGAGAAAAACAAATATAAGAATTCTGCAAGGATTTGAGGAAGAACAGAGCTACACGGCAACATTTAAAAGGGTAGGTCACGGAGCAGGCCAGGGCAGTGTACCCTTTACACAACACGGACCCTGGTGCTAACACTTTTCATTTTTGCACAATTGCGTACCCGTAGTGTCTGTAACATACCCTCGCCCTTAAGGAAAAAATCCAGTTTAAGCTTTCAAAGGGGGTGGATGTTTTCTGGGGCTGCCCCACCTTCATCTCATTTATAAAGGTGTAAAAGAAAATGATCATCAAACACGAGCTATTACTGTTAGACAGGACAAGCACAAACTGCTACCGAGTAGTCCCAATTGGCTAAAAGCCTGAAACCTACACAAAATAACAGTACACTTTAAGAAGAGAGCCTTTTGTTGGATTATGTTATGGCACCATAGGGACTCATTGGGATGTATGTTAATATGTATGTAGTGCTTAACCCGTTAACTGCGGCTGTAATTCCGCCGCGGTGCGGGCGTTTCCGTGCGCGGGTGGAATGCCGTCGGCCAATGTCCGACGGCAGCACTGGGGAGGTAGCGTTGCCGTCGGCCAACGGCAGACGGCAGCGCTTAAGGGGTTAAGACCCAAGACTTTCACCATTGTTTCTGCATTTACTGCTTTGATTTTGTACTACTATGTTCAAGATTTATCCCTCTACAAATTCATATCTCTGAGACACTGCCCTCTAGCGTGCGCTACTGTGTACTGCATCTAAGACAAACCTCTAAACCTCTCCCAGGAGGGGTGTAACTGTTTGACAGCACCTACTACTGGAGGGTCAAGGAACGGAAAACAGATTAGGGCGTGACCTTTGCAAGCGACAACACGGAGGGCACTATGACACTGGGGAGAGATACCAGTGCCCAACACTGGCACTGCCAGTCCTTCGTACCTACACCAGGTCTTGGAGAAATAGCCTGGTTTGGCTGCCATCCGCTCCCTGCAGAGGAAAGCGATTCCAAACTAGACACAACTTTTTATAAAAATATATGACTCTGGTCCATTATTTGTCTCAGCCCCTGATCCTGAAACCCGGCTATTTACTTTACAATGACAGTGATGCATGGGGCAGGGACCGCTGCATTGCACTGTGATGCTCTTCAGTGGAGCACTTCCTGCCAGAACACCACTTTCTGCCTGTGGAGGCCAGAGACATCAGCTGGCAGGACCAAGAGGAAAAGAAAAAATAGGTTACAGTTAATTTAGAAAACTATGCTTACAAACAGATGCGCACAGCCACTGGCTGAGCGACTCGACAGCAGTCCCAACAAGCATTAGCAAAGGGAATTAGTCTGTGCTGGCACGCTTTTGGCTTTGTCAGTGCTTGTTTTTTCCTGTCACTTTTTTAAAAACTTTGTTGTTGGGGGAGCTGCCAAACCCTCATGAATCTCAAAGGTGAAAAAGTTGACTGAAAGCAAAAATATTTTTCTTGGTCTCAAAAAACAGTCATTGCGGGGGGCGTGCCTTCGAGGGCGAAGATGGCGGACGCGGCTCTGTAGAGATCCTGCCAGCCCGATCCTTATCCGTTAATTTATCCTTGCCCTACACCCTCTTCCCCCATCTCTACTGGTGCAGGGGATTGCTGGAGTCCGGCGGAACACGGTGGTGTGGTTGCTGGAGCCCCGGACCCCTGCTAGCACGGCCATTGGACACCGGGCGTACAGGGCCTACTTGCCGCGTGGTGAGCCGGGGCCTCGATTTCTGTGTCCTGCCCACCGGAGGTCCTAGGCCGCCGGCTAGGCGCCATTTATTCCCGCCCACGCCATCGGGGCGGAGTCGCTGGAGCAGTGGACGAGGGGCCCGTTGGCCGCACCCAGGGGTGAGATGCACCGACGAATCGATTGCACGGACCTGCGTCTATCCTCAAGGGCCAGCCTGTACGGACCCGTGGGGGCTGCGGCGCTGCCGGGAAAGGATGGACTGGAGGTGCCAATCCGGCGATTCTACCCTGGGCTCCTGCCTCGTAGTGCCCGCGCCCTGGTGGGGTGCCCAACCTGTGGTTCTGGCCCATCTTCCAACGGGCTGGGAGCGGACTGGCTGTGCCCCGGTGGCCCAGGACCCTGCCCGCTGACTATCTCTGCGGGGTGACCGGCAGCGTGTGTTTCTCACCGGACTACCCCGGCGGCGGCCATGACGAAAGGCAAAGGTGGCCCTCCCGCCTCAAAGGGACCCATAAACAAATTCACCGGCCCCGGGGGTAGTGCCGGGGCAGCTGGAGGGAGTCAGACCGCAGGCCCGGACAATGCAGCGCTGCTGATGGCCATCACGCAGTCTCGTGATATGCTGGATGCGAAGATTGGCACGGTGGGCGCCGATGTTATGCTATTGCGCCAGGATCTTCGCAATGCGGTCGCCCGCATCACGGAGCAGAGACCAGAGTCACGACGGTGGAAGGCGACGTTAGCACCCTGAAGAAGAGGGTCGCCGACTTGGAACAGACGCAGCGGGGCCTGGCGCACCGGGTGGAGGATGCCGAAGGACGGGCACGGCAGAATAATCTGCGCTTTGTCGGCTTTCCGGAGGACTGCGAGATCATTGCTCGAATCCTCAACTACCACGACAGGGACGTTATCCTCCGGGAGGCTCGACTCAAAGATACCCTGCTGTTCGATAACTGTAAAATCATGATCTTCCCGGACTATACTAAGCTAGTCCAGCAGCAGAGACACTCCTTCCTGGCGGCCAAGGCCAAGCTGCGGGCCTGAAGATCCAGTACTCGCTGCTCTACCCGGCCCGCCTTCGTGTGATTTTCAACTCGAGGACCCACTTCTTTGACTCTCCGGAGGCGGTCTTTGCCTGGACCGACGAGGCGGTCCGAATTCGACCCCATGTCCAACCGGGGCTGCACTCCGGCTCCTCACGCAGTTCTTCCCAGGAGCGGAGCGACCACCCGAACAAAGGGAAACGGCATCGCAAGTCTCGTTCGAGACGGAGGTCCCTGTCTCGTGACCCCCTCTTGGGAGACACACAGCCAGAGACGGACAACTCTGGCAGGGGGTCCTGACTGCTGTTCGCTGACATTTGGATCCTTGCTTCTCTTCTGTGGCCGTCCGCTGCGGCGGCCGCCTGCCTGTCGGCGGCTCGGACGTAACCTGGTGCAGTATGACCTGACTTTTTGCCTACTGCTTGGGACTAAGTGAACTGATGCTCCTTACCGTGTACTGTTTATCTTATGCTTGTGCCTTATTCGAGGGGGGGGGTGTTGGGGTGAATTCTGGGGGCTGCCTCCTCCTGTTGGGGTTGGGGGGTGTGTTGGGAGTGTGTCTGGTTGGTGGTGGGGGGTTACTTGGGATCCATTGGCATGCATGCATTTCGGGGCTGTGTTCTGGGCCTGAAGTACCGCATGCCGCGACAGATACTTCATTGTTTCTTGAGGTATTGGGGAGGGGGATCTTGGGTTGTTGGGTGGCTGGTTGGGGGGGTTTGTTCTTCCGGGGTTGTGGGTAGCGGGGTTCTGTTTTGGGGGGTGCACGTGGTCTTTCCGAACTTTGCAACAGTGGGGTCTGGGGCCTGGACCGGGGGCCGGGGATTGTGGGGTTTGATACGTTGTACTGATGGTTGATGTCTCACGTTTGGCGCCTTCGAGCGCTTCCATGCAGGTTCTTAGCTGGAACGTCCGGGGTCTCTTGGACAAGATTAAACGGGGGGCTTTGCTTCGCTGGGCTAAGAGGGACCTGGCGGATGTGCTCCTTCTTCAAGAGACACACATGCTAGGTACTAAGGCCCTGAGCCTGCAGCGCTTTGGCTTCCACCAGGTGTTTCATGCTGGCTTTACTAGGGGCTCCAGGGGGGTGGCCATTCTTATTCACAGGCGGTTGGCATACACGCATGAGCGTCAATGGCTCGATCCCCAGGGGCGCTTTGTGTTTGTTCAAGGGAAGATTGGTGCGGAGCCAGTGGTATTTGGCTGTGTGTATGCACCCCCCCCGTTGCAGTGGGCTTTGGCTGAACGATTGTTTGCTCTTTGGGCTGAACTCCCCCACTCTCTGGCTGTGATTGGTGGCGACTGGAACGATGTGGTGGATGTGGCGTTGGACCGGCAGAGGAGGCCCGGGGTGGTGCCTGTGTCCTCCCCTACGCGGCTAGGGGCTATGGTTGATGGTCTGGGGTGGGCGGATGTGTGGAGGCACTTGCATGTAGAGCGGCGTGAATACACCTTTGTCTCGGCTGTCCATGGCTCCCTTTCGCGCCTAGATTGCGTGTTTGTTCCGAGGGCCTTCCTTGCTAGGGTGCGGGGGGCCACAATACGGCCTCGTGGGCTCTCTGATCACTCCCCTGTAGCAGTCCAAATCGATCTACGCCAGGCACGCCAACCCTTCCGGTGGCGGATGTCCACGTGGCACCTACAGCGCCCTGATTACTCCCAACATCTCCGTGGCGCGATTGCCCAGTATTGGCGGGACAACCTTGCCGCGGGTGTGGACGCAGTGACTGTCTGGGAGGCCATGAAGCCCACCCTGAGAGGTGTAGACATTGCCTGGTGTGCCTCTGCCCGCCGGACTTGGCTGGAGGGCATTGTTGCTGCGGCGGGGCGGGTGGAGGACCTTGAGGCTCGCCACAGGGAGGCGCCTGATGATGTCGTACTACGGCTGCTCCTGCAGGCGCAGCAGTCCTACTCATCGGTCTTGCTAGACGAGGCTCGACAGGCATGGTTGGCCACCCGTAGCCGGGTGTATCAATGGGGGGACAAGTCGTGCACCATGCTCCATAGGCTTTGCCAACAGACTCTGCAGCCTCTTACATTGCCGGGTCTCGTTGATGACGCAGGAGTGGCGATCACTGACCCTGCTACTCTTGCCACGAGCTTCGCGCTTTATTATGGGCGTCAGTATGCCTCCCGGGAGGTTCTCTCCCCCGCTGCTATCGCTGATTATCTCGCCTCGGTTCCCCCTTCTGCGGTGTCGGATGAGGTGCGCGACGCCCTGGATCTTCCGCTGACAGCTGAGGAGCTGGGGGATGCGCTGGGTCAACTAAATGTGGGCAAAGCACCGGGGCCTAGCGGCTTCCCCAGCGAGTTCTACAAAAAGTTCCATCTACAGCTCGGGCCCCACTATCTGCGTGCCCTGGAGCAGGCGCGAGAACATGGCCGCCTCCCACCGGATTGGCGTCATGCCGAAATCGTAGTTTTCCTGAAGCCGGGCAGGCCCCCGGATCGCCCTGAGTCCTATTGCCCCATCTCCCTTATCAATTTCGAAGCCAAGCTCCTGGCCAAGGCGCTCGCAAACCGCTAGCTTCCACACATCTCAGCCCTTGTCCACCCTGACCAGGCAGGCTTTATGCCGCGCCGGGCTACGAGACATAATATACGGCGGGCGCAGGCAGCGATTGAGGCGGTTGGGTCTTCGGAGGATCAGGCGGCGCTACTGCTGGCCGACATCGACAGTGCCTTTGATTCGGTCAGCTGGACCTTTCGTTTCTCCCTATTGCCGCTGCTGAATTTCGGCCCAGTCTTCATCTCCTATGTCCGGCTACTCTATACTGAAGTTACTGCCTCGGTGCGTGTCTCGGGGGCGACTTCGGCTCGATTTCCGGTGACCGGGGGCACGCGTCAGGGATGTCCGCTCTCCCCTTACCTTTTTGCGCTGGCCATGGAGCCGCTGGCCACCAGGGTGCGCCAGGATGCGCTCTATCGTGGCTTTGTGTGGGGTGCGGATCACTCGGACCGCATAGCTTTATATGCGGACGACGTACTGTTTTTCATGACGGATCTGCAGCGTACAGGTCCTTGTGTCCTGGAGCTGATGCAGAACTTTGGTCGGGCGTCGGGGCTGTTTCTGAACCCGCGCAAATCAACCTTGTGGGTGCTGGGGGGTGGCGTGGTGGACTGTCCTTGGGCTGCATCCCTTCAGGTGGCCGTGGAGGGGGTGAAGTACCTAGGGGTTTTCCTCTCTGCTTCACCAACAGTGGCATGGAACCGGAACGTCCAACCAGTGTGGGACCGGGTCCAGATGGACATCAAGACATGGACACGTATGCCTCTTAACATCTACGGCCGGTCGGCCATCTTTAAGATGGTCGCCTTGCCCCGTCTCCTCTACCAATTACAGAATCACCCCTTCTTGATTGATCCGCAGTGGTTCCGCAGTGTCGACTCTGTGCTGGGCCGGTTTCTGTGGGCTGGGGGTGCCTCCAGGGTGGCGCTTCGCACGTGCTTCCTCTCTACATACTGTGGCGGTTTGGCGACGGCGGACATGTTGTCCTACTATCAGGCCTCCCATCTTCTCGTGCTTAACGAATGGTGGTATGGGGACCGCAGCGACCCGGCCTATGCCTTGGAACATTCTCTGATGGGCGACGCTTCCCTCCACACTTTGCTGTACTCGGCCAGGCGGAGGCGCTTGCTTCCCAGGGTCACCCAGGTGGTTTTCGCGGTCTGGCGGCGGGCCCTACACCGTATGGGTTGGTGGGGTAAACTGACAGCCGAGACCCCGTTATGGCGCAATGGCTTGCTCCCGGCGTGGCATCCTTGCAGGGGTTTGACGGCTGGGACGCGATCGGGATATCCTCCCTTGGACAGGTCCTCTCTGGCACTACCCTCAAGTCCTTTCAAGGCCTCAGCTCTGAATTCACCATGCCCAGGTCCCAATTCTTCCGCTACCTCCAATTTCGCCACGCTCTTACTCCTAGCCTGGTGGGCTTGGAGCAGCTCCCTGACTTCAGTCCCATTGAGGCAAAACTCTTTATGGGAGACTTGGGCGACAAGAAGGTCTCTCAGATTTACCGTTCTCTGGTCACACACTGCTCTCCCTCGCTCTCGACATTGAAGGCCTCGTGGGAGCAGGATGTTGGTCCTCTTGATGAGGATGACTGGCGCGAGGCCCTTGAATCTCCCCATGGCGCTGCGATAGCTGTCCGCCTCCGCTTCATCCAGTTCAAGTACCTCCACCGAGCTTATTTCACTAGGGACCGTTTGTGGCGGGCGGGACTCATTGCAACCCCGGAGTGTCTGCGGTGTGGTTCTGAACGGGGCACCCTTCTCCATACTGTGTGGTCCTGTGTGAGGTTGGCTCGATTCTGGGCGGGGGTGTGGGACTGTCTGTCTGAGGTGCTGGGGTGGGACCTGCCCCGTACCCCTAGATTGGGCATGCTTCATGTTCTAGAGGACATTGGGGGCAATGTCTACAAGCGTCATTTGTTATTGCTGGGGCTTGTGGTGGCAAAAAGGGATCTAGCGCAGGCCTGGAAGAGCGAACGCGCGCCCCCACTTAGTGCCTGGAAGGCGGGCCTGGACTTCCTCATGGGCCTGGAACGGCCTGTTTTCGAAGCTCGGGGGTGCCCCCGTAAACATTTCAAAATTTGGAAAAGGTGGGCGGATTACAGGGGTCTCCCCCTCGACCCCCCCCCCGGACATTGATGATGCTTTGCAACTGGATCTTGATCCCGCGCCCTAGGCTACTGGCCAGCTCCACCTCTGTATGTCCTCTTATACTGCTGAACTATGATCACGTGCACCGGGGTTAGGGTGGGATAAGGGGTGGATAGTTGTGGGAGGGGTTGGCTGGAGTTTTTGGGGTTGGGCGGGTGGGTGTAGTTAAGAATGTCTCGTTCTATAAATCTGGGTTTAATGCTATGTCATTACTGTGTCTATTCGCATCTATTGTTGACAGTCTCCTCCTGACTGTGGAGGGCTGTACTGAACCTTGCTTGAACTCATAATAAAAACGGTTTTGGAAAAAAAAAAACAGTCATTGCAATACTAGGGACAGGCACTCAAGAGAACTTATTTGGGTGAGGATTTATTCCCTGTGACAGCGCAGAGTGACTTCACTCACAGTGAAGTTAGTCCATAGAATTGGGCTGGTCCATTGCCTCATGCTATATGGTGCATTGGGAAGAAAAAATAAATGACACAATGACACCCAATGGATGAAGCTGGCTGGATGAAAGCACCTAGAAGTAGGTATATTATACATAGGATTTAAATCAAAACAAAAGGTTTTCGCTAACGTTAGACATAAAAATGTGGTCAGAGGGGCAGTGACCTACCTCACACAAGCACCCATGGAAGATTGGCAGGCACAGGAAAGGGTTTAGGACCATGGTTGGTCAAAGGCAGGTATATATGGGCATCTCACAGTTCTGCACCCAGGAAGCAATACGGTTCCATGCAGTTAAGGTTGGTAAAGATCTTTGAGACACCAGCTAAGCAGACAAATACGTACTACATGGAGCCGGATGGCGGACGAGCTCCAATCAGAAGTGGAGCAACTTCCAAAGTATTTGGTGGAAGTCAATCTGGTGAGGGAGTAGTTTCTGGCTTACTCCTATGGTTAGCTACTGAAAACTGCAGCAGGATGTTGAGTTCAACATCCAGTCAAAATAAAAATAGAGGTCCACCGGCAGTCGAAACATCTGAGCTTCGTCCTGCATTTTTCACTAAGGGCTGACCTTATGAAGGTTTATGTATTAGTTCAATCAAGAGAAACACAGCAATGCAAGGTAGGATGGGACCAGGAAGGTGTTAGTGGATGGAAAGAGTCTTAACCTGAGTCCCACAGCCTTTCTAAAGGACACATTCATTGAAAACATCACTTGGTATCAGCTTGTGGGGGCCCAAGAAGTCTTCCTCACAGCGGCTGCATAATTCTTATAAAAGGGTCGCTAGATCTCGTAAAAGGGCTACACCGTCAAAACACCCAAATCACTTCTAAGTGCCAATTGGGCATCTCATTATGCGACTGTGTCATGAGAAGGAATTTTCATGTGACCTGGAGGAGCCACCTGTAGCCTGTGGAGGTGCCCGGATGGTTCCTCGCTTTATGCCAACTTACATGCAACACAGGAGGCACTTTGGGAAACAAGCACTGGCAAAATCAGAAGGTCTGGCTTTCAATTAAAGTCCAAATGAATATATATATGTTTTTAAAAGCCTTCTGAAGTGAACACAAGAGTACTCTCTGTGTACATTGCATGTATGAAGGTGTGGTTGGGATCTATACACCTGACATGTAAAATCATCCCTCATACATAAGGATGTAAGAACTCCTTAGGAGGTGGAATGATACACCCAACAACAACTGGCATGTGATGAAGGTGAAACACTCCTTTGGCCGAAGCCAGAGCCCACTCTTCGTAAATTTTAAAGAAGCACTGGCAAAGGCAATATGACGCGCCTATGCCAATGTTTGTTTAACCGCGATATGATGTTGAGTGATGTGGCTCATGATGTGGAGAAGTGTGGCTCACTGGTTAGAGGAGGCAGACCTGGAAGCAGAGGTCAGCCCGGGACCAGGGTTCAATTCCCGGCTTGGCGGGGTCTTGAGTCCTAAAATATCCATGGACTCGACAATTTTCGCTCCAGTGCCTACTCGATTCACGGGTTCACACTCTGTGACTCTGGGTAATAGCTTGCTTAATCTCCACAACGGCCCCTGGCGGCGGGATGCCTGGCTTTCACCTTGCGGATACCCTGCCGGGGTTATCTCACAGGGGAATAACAGGGCTGGTTCCCTAAGCAAGTGCTTAGAGACCGCTCGGTGATTTGCGCTATATAAATTCCTGTACATTTACATTTACATGTTTGCACCAGAGACCACCCCTGGCATGGTGTGTTTATGATAGATCATGAATTCTGTAGTCTACACACCATTCTGCTTGCTTGTGTTTATTATCAGGGGAGAGGTGTGGCGCAGTGACCAGGGCGGCTGACTCCGGAGCGCTTTGCTCACGGTTCGATCCCCAGCGCCGGAGGCAGATCAGCTCAGGATCTTGTGACTCTGGGCAATAGCTCACTTAATCTCCCTGACGGCCCGAGTGCCTTGAGACCCTAACAGGTGATTAGTTTGCGCTTTACAAATACCAGGTTATAGGTTTTATAGGTTATTCATGGTGCCTATGATACACACAGAGGGTGCCATTGACAAAGGGCCCCTGAACTCGTTGTGGAGGTCCAGCTGTCGCGGTGGTAGCCCCGCACCCGTGGCGGGCCTCCACTCTGAAGTTCCTCATTACGAAGGTCCCGCCATGACTGTGGAAGCCCTTTGTGAATGGGGCCTAGAGTGTTCATGTTCCCTGTGCTGTAAGCATCCCCTCAGTTTTCTATTTTCTTTTCCAGGTTGTCTTATGACATTTCCTGATGTTTGTGTTAAGTACACAGTTCTCCCTGCCTGGTTGTCACGTAACAGTTCTCAAAAGTGTTAAGAAGTGGCCAACGTTTACCACGAAAAAGCGCTATTTTTTTTTTAATTCTGGTGGGGCAGGACAGGGGCGGTAAGCAACATGAAAGACATGTGGGGGGGGTAACACAAATGCAGAGAGTGGGGAAATAAGCGATATAACGTGGCAAGCGGTGGTCGCGTCAGAACGCCTTTCTGTTTTTTTTTTCTTTTTCAGGATTCAAGGTGCTAGGACAAGCTGATGACAGAAGGTGGCAGGGAAGGCTGTGGGCAAGCTAACCACAACAGAGGGGTGGGTGGTAGAAACTTGGGGGGGGGGGAGAATCAAGTACACCGGTTAGACAGACCAAAAATCACTCTTTAAACAGAAACAAAAAAATGTAATGCCTAAAATGATTTGCAATAGAAGGACACAAGTAATGCATCCATGCTTCAGAGGAGGAACAAACATGTGAAGAGGAAGGAAGGCTAGGGCAGCTGACTAATAACAAGGAGGGGAATGAGAGTGACAACAAAGCCAACCAATGATAAGTAATGCACTGCCTCTAAGCTACCAGTAAGTAAACAAAATGAATCGAAAAACACAAAAGAGTCACTATCTATGTTATGTTATGTTATGTTATGTTAAATTACTTTTAGAGCACACTTACACCAGGCGGTTTCATGGCGCTGTGAACGGGAGGTAGGGGAACCAGCGGAGAAAAGTGAAAGGAAAGCAAGGCGTTACTCAAAGGCCTGGCATAACAAGAGAGTTTTCAGGCGGGATCTGAAATAGGGTTGGACGTGGTTGATCTTAGTTCCTAGGGGAGGGAGTTCCAAAAGGAGGGGGCAAGGAAAGAGAATCTGAGACCACCGTGCTTCTCGCGGGTGAAGGTGGGATTGGTGAGGAGAGCCAGATGGGAGGAGCGAAGGTTGCGGGAGGGAAGATAATGGTGGAGCGAGGAGGAGGTAAAGGCTGGACCGAGGCCGGCCAGTGCTTTGAAGATGATAAAGCCTAGTTTGAAGCCAGAGCGCTTGGCTACCGGGAGCCAATGGAGGCTCTTAAGCAGAGGGTGGATGTGGTAGTGTCTGGGTAGGTGAGAGATGAGCCTGGCAGCTTGGATCTGTACTAGCTGCAGACGATGGAGCTGGTAAGCGGGGATGCCAATGTATAGTGAGTTGGCATAGTCGATCCGCGAGATGACTAGGGCGGGGAGAGCCAGGGTTAAGGCTTCCGTGGTTAAAAACCTGTAGATCTTTCGGATTCTACGTAGGTAGAAAAAACAGGATGAAACCACTGCACTGATCTGGGGCTTCATAGATAGATCTTTACAGATTATGACCCCTAGGCTCTATGGCAAAAAAGTTTGGAAACAATATGGCAACAGCAGCTGTGTGAAGCCACACCTAACAAATGCAAGATAGGAGATCTGCAGACTACTGGCTCAAAGCAAAAACTTCCTCATCCCCACCTCTCATGTCACCTACCTCCCTCTGCTCCTGCCAGAAACCCAAACCTGAAAGTAACACAAGACTGAAGTTAAGAGCTATGAAGGAGCTCTAACAAAGCATAATGGCAAGCGGTCTTCTCTCAATTTCCCCATCCCAGCTCTCATGATGGTATTGTGTACATAAGTAATAACAACAGACAGTTAAAAGCAGTAGGTGAGACCTAAAAAACAGAGTGTCAACCAGTCAGCAGTGGAAGGATACAACTCATCCAATCAAAACACTGTGAGACTGAAATAATCCTGGCGGGAACAAACACAGAATTAGGGAGGAAACCACAGATTTGAAAGCAGACACCTGAGACAGAGAACAAAGCCATACACTCGAAAGGATAGGGGTCTCCGCTCCCATTCCAATGCTTTATTTTACAATAAAATCAATAGGTCTTGGCAATAAACAGCATACCAGAGATCAATGAAAAACACTTCATGAAAACTAAATTACGCCATTAAAGGAAATAAGAAAAAATGTACTTCCGAAAATTCAAAGCAGGGAGGAAAAGGGTGGCAGGAAAAGGGTGGAGCTAGAAAGGGTGAAGTGAAGAACTGCAGAGTCATTGACAGCCTGCCTAGGATCTGCTAGTACAAATGCAATATTTTTAGAAACTATGGCCATCCTCATGGTAAAAGGGACCGCCCGCCATAAGGGCGGGGGTCCCGTGGGGGCAATTAGGATGCACCCGCCTCAGTGGTGGGCGCATCCCTTATTTTTATACATGTTGTGCTTTTAAACGCAAAACGTGGCAGGCACCGCGCGGTGCCTGCCACGTTGTTCTTTGAAAGGCAGGGGGGTACCATAGGCACCCCCAATGTGCACCCCCACCCCCCCTGAGTCCATGGGGGCCCGCAACTGGCCCCCCAAGTAGACTCCGCATGCCTTTCCGTGGCGGCAAGGCATTCACAAAAGCACATTCTAATATGGCTGGCCGTGTCTGAAAGACACCGCCACTGTATTGAACCCTTTTCAACCATTATAATATGGCGGGGGTCTTTTCTACAGGGATGGTGGGTGGATTTCCCCCGCCGGGCTAGCGGGGGGGGGGGGGGACAGGGGGGGGCAATTCACCGCCATCCTAACGGGGACCTATATCTCAAAGGAACAGAGAAGGAAAAGTGCATTAGCAAGTCTGAATTTTAATTACTTTAGTAGTCACGACCAGAGGGTATTTTAAAATGCCTTGGGGTGTTACCAGGTATCTGGTCTCTACGTATACTAGTGGGAAGATAGCTTGGTTACTCAATGCACCTGTTGCAAAGGTCTTTGTGTAACTGCCTGGCTACAGATCAGATCTGATTAATTACACAATAGTTTATTGGTGGACATGCCTTCATTGGATCACTGCCTTGAGCCCACAGCTCACCGATTGATAACCAGGAGAGGCAGCTCAGTGCAACTGAATCAGAGTCAAGGGAGGGGCTCCTGCAATGATGCCACTGACTTCAGACACCTGCTTCCAGCCAGGTCACATCTTGGATAAAAGCAATCCCTAATTGTCCATGAAATGAGGTACGCAGAGCTATAAGCCCTGATGGGGAAAATTAGGACCTTCCATAGCGAGAATTCGATCATCAAATTCCTCACCACGTCTACAAGCCGGGGGTAAGTACAGCCAAAGCACACCGTCAGAGTTCGCCAATGCTTCTGCACACGTGTGTGGCGTGTTGACAGTCTGCACCAGGACGCGGCCAGGAAGATTCATCTGTACCACAACTTAGTTCCAGCTTAAGAGCAGCTTTCTGAACCAATTGCGACTGATTCCTACCGTATACAAGCAGGGGATTGCAAATCGAAAGTATCTGATGAGATTTTTTTTAACAACTGTCAAACTAAAAGATTACAACGCCACATTCACTAACTTAGACCCCAACTCTACTACTCTGTGGTGTCAAACATATTCTCACGGCATCAGTGTTAGACCTTGTGGTAAATGCGATTCTGGTCAGGTTTTTTTATCCGTGATCCTGGTATCTAAACTAACAGCGAACCCTCGCTGGATCAGAAACTTTTGAGAAATTCAATTTGCCCAGTTAAAAAATATGCCCAGAAAATGTTGCATTAACCAAGGCACCTGCAAGGAAAACCTGGACCTCTGTCTAAGAAAAGGACTTTCAGACACTATAGACATGAGGGGTAACAAAAAAATAAAAGGGGTACACATCCTCTTATCCCAGTTCTACAGAACACAAAGTTAGACAGACCACTTCTAAGTTGCATTTTTAAGATAAAATTGAATCAGCCTGTTCCTGACATTCAAAACCACAATTCAGTGTAATACATCGCCTGACAAATGGATTCTTAATTCCATCATTCAGTGCCACAAATCTTTCATATTAATAGACACCCAGTCATGTTTTAGTAGTCCAGTATTTTAGAAGTTCTTATGAAAAATGTTTCCCCTAAAAATAACTTCATGATATTTCTGAACTCGCAGTTTGAAACCTATCCTTTCTGCAGTATCCTCATTGAAGGCAGATACTTTCTCAGCCAAAATGTCCTTAGATATTAGAATGCTGATTTCGTATTAAATACGGAAGAGAAGCCGAAACAGCAACAAAAGGCAAAGCAAAATGACCAGATTCCCGCCTTTTGGATAATGCGGCAACACCAACAGAAAGGCCTCAAATCAACTGTAGACATGATTTTTGGCCTTTGTCAACATGGGGTTAAAGTAGCTTCTACAGACCACTTTAGCAAGAAAAATAAATTATAAAGTCTGGCTTTTCTTTGAGGCAAGTGATTACCTTCTAAATTATCTGTCCCCAAACTCCTGTCCTAAAAACCTCAAACCAGAAATATTTAGATGATTGTACAAGGTATCCAGCACTCAGATAAATAATAAACAGAGAAACCCAGAGATATGAGCTAACCACTCAAGAGCAATACCTGAAACTCAAGACATTAATGAGTAAACTCAAATATTTCCTTAACCCTAGCGTAATGGACGTAAATCGCTAGTTGGGAGTATAGCCCAGTGACCTCCTCAGGCCTCTGGTAGATTGTTGTACTTGTAAGAACATCAGACCAGCTTGTTAAACTTTGGGTCCACTGTAGTGAGTGTGATGGGATAAACCTCTGGTGTTCGCTTAGGAAGTGGCACCCCATGGCCTAGACTAGATCGTCAATTACACGGGCACAGTTCGCTTCATGAGGGTTTTTGGGATTCCCAGTCCCTTACCTCATACTAGATTTTACTGGGTACAACACCATGCCACAGCTACTGATTGTGAATTCACTTCGAGTCTGTAAGTGAAGTTGTGTACTCTAAAAAATAAATATCAGTACGGTTGGTGTTGTGTCAATAGAAAATGTAATACTTATTTGACAATCTCTTTAAGGTATTAATGAATAAATACTTGGCTTTCTTGAATTTGTAGCCCCTTTCAGGATTGGTGTCTGGTCTGTGCTTTGAATCAGTAAGAGACAACAAGTAAATAAAAAATAAAAAAAACACATGCCCATAATGACCACCCACGTGCTTCTTAGGAGTCTACCCGGGAGTCTACTCGGGAAAACAACATACATTACTAACCTGCATAGAGACTTCTCAGTTTACAGTGCCGCGAAACACAATTGCAGGAGGAAGTTTTTTTTTGCGTAACTTTTTTTTTTTTACAAATATGAAGCAAGTTTTGTACTTACAATTCTTTATTCACACATGGAATTCCTTGTGAGTAAATCGCCTGTCGGTGGGAAGTTGGTATTCCATGTATGAAATGCAAATGGTGAAAAGGGACAAAGTTGTAGGTGTATGCAATAACAAACCATTTTCTGACCCCATCTCAACAAGTTAAATACCAGAGCTTTACTCCTGTCAATCGATTTGCAGGCTGGAGAGTGGATTATAATATCTACTAAACTGATGGTAGCATAGGGAAATATCTTTACCCATGGAGAAAAAAAATAAAAAAGTTAATATTTCTATCTGTTCTGTTTTTGTTCAAATGTAAAATAATAAAGGAACCTTTTTAGGATATCCCAAGAGTTGGTAATCCGCACCATTGGGACACAGACACCTGCAGACAAAGATTTAAGACTAGTTTGATGAATATGGCCTACTGTTTTTCTCCAGGGTCTTCAGAAAGAGATCTACCTGGAGATGGGGGTGGGGGTGTGGTGAGTGGGGAGGAAGACCATGCATGCATGCTTCTTTCCTGACAAAAAGGGGGCATGTGCAAGGGTTACGCATTAATTAGAATTGTAAGTACATTAATCCCAGCATGCAAAGTGCTGTTGGCTAAAAAGCTCGAACCGTATAAGAATGTTAGATATAACATGGGGCCATTTGGCAACGATAAAAAGCCGACTCACGGCCAACTCCTCCCCCTACACCCGCTTTAAGGACCCACAGACAATGCGCGGCTGGTGGTGGCGCATGCTTTGAAATAAACATCAGTCTTAGCAGACCAGAAAAAAACCCTATTTTATTGTGCGGTTCTGGAAATTGCAGTCTAGTCGAGCGGAGAGAACAGAGTGCATAATAGTATCACCTGCTGGCAGATACAGAAGGGGAGGGAAGACGCGGTGGCTGCATGGACGCTCACTTTGTGCGGGAAGTGGCTAACATTCAGTATCAATGCGCATGCTGTGCGACTGCATTTACATGGGTGAGGAATGGAGGGCAGGTGGGAAAGTGGGGATGGAAAACAGCAGAAACCTCCTGGAGGAGACCTGCGACAATACAAGAACAAATTGCCCCTCTAAGACAATAAAATGCTAAATGATATTAAGTAATAAACCAAGGGTTCGATTCACAAAGGTAAATGTAGACCTCAAGTCTAGGTTTAGGTCTGAAATCTAAGTTAAGAACTAGACCTAAAGTCTAAGTTTAGACCTAAAGTCTAAGTTTAGACCTAAAGTTTAAGTTTAGACCTGAAGTCTATTTTCAGACCAAAGTCTAAGTTTAGACCTGAAGTTAAGTTTAGACATGAAGTCTAAGTTTATAAGAGTGACCTAATACTTTTAATTGGAGAGTACCTGCACTTCTCAAGAGTGACGTAATAAGTTAAATTGGAGAATATTGGCACTTCTCAAGAGTGACCTAATACTTTAAATTGGAGAGTACCGGCACTTCTCAAGAGTGACCTAATACTTTTAATTGGAGAGTAGCATCACTTCTCAAGAGTGACATAACACTTTTAATTGGAGAGTACCTGCACTTCTCAAGAGTGATGTAACACTTTGAATTGGAGAGTACCTGCACTTCTCAAGAGTGACATAACACTTTTAATTGGAGAGTACCTGCACTTCTCAAGAGTGATGTATCACTTTTAATTGGAGAGTACCTGCACTTCTCAAGAGTGATGTAACACTTTTAATTGGAGAGTACCTGCCCTTCTCAAGAGTGACCTAATACTTTTAATTGGAGAGTACCTGCACTTCTCAAGAGTGGCGCAATACTTTTAATTGGAGAGTACCTGCACTTCTCAAGAGTGATGTAACACTTTTAATTGGAGAGTAACTGCACTTCTCAAGAGTGATGTAACACTTTTAATTTGAGAGTAACTGCACTTCTCAAGAGTGACCTAATACTTTTAATTGGAGAGTCTGCACTTCTCAAGAGTGGCACAATACTTTTAATTGGAGAGTACCAGCACTTCTCGGAAACAAGCAGGTGCTCTGGTAAAGAGTACCTGCATTTCTATTTTTCCATTTCAAGCACTGGCTAAACTCCACCCCTGTTGGGAAGAAGTGTTCTTCAGTTTCTGACCTTCCTCCCCTCAGCAGATACTCAATAGGACTTAGCGGTGGGTAGAGACAAGCTTCCGTAAAGAGAAGAGGCCCCACTGAGTCTCTGTGGCTTGACTGGACTTGGGGTGGACAGCTACCCTACAAGTCAGCACGACTACATGAAATGGAAGATAAAGTAATTATCTGGCCCAACAACGGATGGGTGCCCACTGTTCCTCAAAATCAATAAAGCACCTACAGGGCCGGACATGTCTTTTATGACACCGGGTATTTCCCTGGTGGGCTGGAGTTCTTGGAGGCTGGTTTTCAAAGCCCGGGGTCTCTACTGGTTCCTCTGGACTTTCTGCAGTTCCCGGAGGTTAACTGCAGCATGCACATGGGGGCTCCAAGAAAGAGAGGGAGGGAAAGTAGAGAGAAAGCGATCGGAGAGAGATTGAATGGATGGATGGAAAGAGAGAGATTGTGCAAGGAGACGAAGGGAGTAGGGCTGGTTTGAGCATTTTCACCAGGGCTGCTTTTGGGTCCCTAATTCAGCCCGGAGCACATAGAAGGCAAGGAAGCGCCTTCTTACCATTTTAGCGAGTTAATTTTCATTCGAATAGAAGCCAGCCAATCCCAACAGGACACGCGTAGGCGGATTCACATTTCTAGGGTTATACGTCAAATTGCCATGTAGAAAGATGTTAATTCAGAAAGTTCACATTTTTGAGGAGCTTATTGGAACAGAATGATGTTGAAGAGGTTAAGAACATGAAGGCCCTCATTTCAAGGTACTCGGGTACAGCAATGGGGTATTCTTGCCCCTAACATAACTACTACTGCGTTAATCCGTAATCTCACATTGTGTGAACACTATATATTTATCTGAGTTATAACCTGAGAATTAGGAGGTACAGACCTTGCAAGTCATCACACCCACACACATTTTACTCAAGCATGAGCTATGTAGTAATTATATTCATTATGTAGGCATAGCTAAGACATTTTTGAGGTCTTCCATGGGAAAAAAATAGGTTTTTACTTTGGAACTGGCTTGTAAATTATACACCTGTAAATTAGGCACTTGTGAACTGCCACCTTCAAATTTATCTCAAAATCATTCTGTATGTCCTGATCTTACCTGGACTCACAATCCAAAAGACAGTGTATGTTTATCAACTAGGAATGAGTTCAAACCTTATCTTAACTGCATCTGTGTAGTTTATGACTTAATTTCTAATTTACATTTTTAACAAAATTTGCTAAATCATTTACTGACATTTCTGGAAGAATGAATTTTTGACTGTGTAATGTATTGCATTTTGTTAAGCACTCCGAGACACTTTCCCATTTAGTCAGCACTTTATGATGTACAGATATATTCTTTTTGTAAATTGGATTCATTAAAATACTTTCCAGTGAACCTAAAGAATATATAGGATCATCATACCTTCAGGAGGAAACTAGAACCATGGTCATAGAAGTACTAAACCTTTAGCAAAAGTAGAGTGTTTGCATCTGAAAAACAATTTTTTTCAATGTAATAAACCCATTCTAGGAGTTAGTAAAGTTTTACTGACTTCCAAAATGGCTTTTGAAATGGTTCCCAGATTGCAAATTGTAAGTTGTGGGTGTTCCATTCAAGTTGCGATTCGGTATTAGGCGTATCAGGGGTTTGCGACCGCCATTCCAGTCAGAAAGCATTGAAAAGTTACTGACTCACAATTTGGAGGCTTGATTCAAATGCATATTGTATATGATCCCTTTTAAAGTCCTTCCCCTTTGCAAATGTGGCTGGCTACTGCAGGGGAAGTAGGAACTAGTCCACTTACCACTGCCAACTTTCGCTGAAAGATTTAAAAAATGAAAACATTTTTTTCAAAAGCGCCTTCTCACATAAGTCGGATAACAACAAAAAAAGAGACTGATCTCAAAAAGAAAAATCTCAATTTGCGACCAGAGATTTAATCCACTTGGCCCGTGATCACTGTGTCATGATGACCCTCAGGGGTGAAACTTCTTCGTCTGTTTGATCACTCTTTTCGTAGGAAACCCTAGATGGATACCACTGTGCCTAAAATCAGGCCTGAAGTATGAGAGTTCTCTTTTCAAAAAGTGGTTGCAAATTGACGCACCAACTTTTTGCAAATAGAAAATAATTTTGCAAACCGACCGATGTAATTATAAATCAGTTCACAAAATTCCTAACCATAGCGGGTCACAATCTGACATACTGCATGAATATTCATGAGGCGTGTCATAAATTGCCACTGTTTGTGATTGGATGTCATCCCAGATGGGTGGTCGGATGGGGTCAGCCTGTGAACACATTTAGGTGAAGTAAACCTTTTTTTTTAAATGCAGCCTGTTTTCTTAAGAGGAAACTGGCTGCATTTATAAAGAAAAGTTAATTTTATTTTTCAAGTTTGTTTTTTGTTCTGTAACAAGCTTTTTTATATTTATACAAAGAGGAAGTCATCCCTAGGGCCCCCTTTCCCTTTTGTGAATGAGTTACCACCCTAACTTTGGAGTTTGTAACTTTTCAATGTTTTATGAAAGGATTTCAGTCAAAACATTTTCATACATACCATACCGAATTGTTATTTGGAAGGGAAAATCTGAACTCTAATATTACAAATTGCTTTTTGTTATGCCTCTCTAAACCCATTTTGTAATTCGGTAACATTCTAAAATGGTTTAAATATATTTAAATTTAAAAAAATAGCATTTTGTAATCAAAACCAGTGGCGAATCGGGGGGTGGGCAGGGGAGAATGCACCAGGGGCAGCACGAGTTTTTGGGGTGGCGGCCTTCCCCTCCTACCTGAGGCCGTCGTTGCAAACGGACCGCCATCACTCCTCCCCTCCCGCTCCTTCCTGCGGCCATCGTGAAGGATCGCCCCAGCACGCCCCCGCTCCTACATGCGGCCGCCGCGTGTCAGCAAATGTATGGGCCGCCATGAGCGGCCAAAGGTCTAGCTACGCCACTGGCCAAAACCCTGTGATTTTGCGAATTGCAGGCTTTGAAACCGCAAAATAGCTTTGCACATCCAGCCCCTAAATCACATACTAAAGCGTAAACAATAATAACAGTGATTAAATATATATATATATATATATATATATATATATATATATATATATATATATATATATATATATATATATATATATATATATATATATATATATATATTTTTCTTCTATACAATACCATAAAGGCATCTATTGTGGAAGAAAAACATTAATTCTCCTGCATTTTGTGTCATCCTAGTTTCTGATTTCCTTTGACATCTGGGTTTCTGCAGCGCTGTGATGGAGCTAAAATAAATCAGTTGGCGCTACAAAACACACAGTATCATACCACAATATGAAACACTGTGTGTCCGGCTAGAATAAGGAATGAGACAGAATGGACGCCCACCCGAAGGGCAGCTGTACCTGCAGCAGGAACATATACAGAAACTGTCCACCCCCCCCCCCCCATCTTTCCTACCGGAAGCATGCCAATGGTTTGATATCAACCCCCCCCCTCCTCTGCCCAGCCTTCCATCTCCCACAGTAACGCAGCTCAATGAAAACATCCATTAGGCAGGGCTGAGCTCTGGCAATTACCATTTCAATCAGCGTCCCCACTGTCATTAATGCACCCAGCTGAGGAAAAACTGCACTCAGAGCAGGGCTGTGAGAGGGCCTCTCCTCCCCCTACACTGGAGGGGGGGAGAGGGGAGCACCAAAGGAGATGGGGGACAGAAAGAGGAACCAAACAGGGGGGTTAGAAGGGAGAGGCAAATGAAAGGGAAAGAAAGAGGGGTGGGCAGAGAAGTAAAGAAGGGAAGAAGGGAGGGTAGAAGGCAAGATAAGTAGGCAAAAGCAAGGGACCAGAAAAGAAGTGGGGGGAGGGCACATGTGCCAACTTTGTGAAGCTCTGATGAGTCATTTCTCACTGAGATAAGGGTCAAGGCTTCATTTTACATAGCAGTGGCCTGGATAAAATTAATATTTTAGCAAGGGGGCAGAGGAAATGTTCTAATTTCATACAAATAAGTGCAGGGTCCTAAACTGGGATTTTTTTTTTACATCTATCAAAAGGAGAGAAGTGCACAAGACTATACAGAAGAGAGGAAGAGGAGAGAGTGGGTGAGGAACAAAAGAGACAAAGAGCAGAAGAAAAAAGGCAAAGAGAGAGAAAGATTATATGAGATGGATTTGAGGGGGGAAGTGCAAAGCACAAGACAAAGAGAGGGAAAGAGGAGAGGTAAGGGTAGGTAACTGTGGGAAGAAGAGAAGAAAAGGACAAACAAAGGAGAATGGGTAAGAAAAAGAGAGAGCTGTTGTAAGCATCTTCAAGGTCACATAGGATTCAACTCAAGCTTCAGAAGCTACTAAACAAATGGACTTTCCTCCAAGGGGGTGTGAAGCCAGCCTGGCCATTCACCCAAGAAGATCTACATAAAACTTAGGAATGCAAAGAGTCAGGAACTCCTTCATGGAGAAGTGTTCATGAAGAAGACACCAGGAAGAAACATACATTTTTCTTGCATTGTTAGTTCTGAAAAATGCCAGCAGAAAGAAAATGTCTAAAGAGATAGGAATGATCACCCGAAGATCTACTCTTACCTCACCCTAGGTCTAAAACTAAATCTGGCAACATGTCCAACTCTCACAGTAACCAAAGACACATCAAAATCCTGAACACAACCACAAGGACAACCAAACTTACCATGAGGCCGTCCCGATAGGTTATACATAACCATAGCTCTGCTTAACCACTGACCCTAATCTAACCCTCTCCCTAATCCTACAGGTTAACACAACCTTAACCCTTCCAATATCTCTGCAGTCTGACTCATTAATTCAAGAAAACTTGTTACCAGCGGTTAA
The DNA here is from genome assembly GCF_964263255.1 of Lissotriton vulgaris. Taxonomy (NCBI): domain Eukaryota; kingdom Metazoa; phylum Chordata; class Amphibia; order Caudata; family Salamandridae; genus Lissotriton; species Lissotriton vulgaris. The sequence goes on along the minus strand of NC_141699.1, from coordinate 1,077,856,377 downwards.
TGTTTTATAGAGCATGGGACAGTGGCTCTGCCCACTTTAGCCATTGGCTCCCTTCACTTTGAGTGACAGCGCAAACCTGCGCACAACGTTCACATCCACCTAAAATAGTTCCTTTCTCTTTATTGATAAACCCGGTTTCAAATATGCTTTTTGTACTTTTAGTTATTTTTTTTATATTAACTTTAAGGGGTGGCTATTTATCTGGCCTGCAATTCAGGTGCCCAGTTAGATTGTGATTTATAGTCGGTTTCTGTTTGAAAGTTTGAAAGTATATAGGTGAGATTGTAAAACTTTAGCTGCCTACAGCTTGAGTGCTGGTTAAATGTACTGTATTTCTGTCTTTAGAAATTTTAATAGAAAAATACATGACAACTCACAGGGTTTTATAGAATAAAACCATCACCAGTGAAACAGCTACAGAAGCGATTTAAAAAAATTACACATTTTATTGCAAGTATATGGTGGCCACGTTTTCTCTTTTTGCAGCAGTAAATAAATTAACCATTGCACCAGCTTGCCAAGGACAGATCTCATGACTTTCAAGGCTTGTTTAACTTGGAGGGTAACCATTAGGACCAGTGTTCCCTAAACAAGCCATAAGATTTTTGCTTCTGGGCAGTATCCCCTGCCCTCTGCCTTTTGGCCAGATAGCATATTGGCAATGCACTTTGCATTTAAAGTGTGTACCTCTGTCGTGAGGCTCTGAGGTCTTTCCTCTTTTCAAGAAAAGAGGTCACCCTCTACTGCCCAGCTCTTAGCTACCCCCCTAATTAAGCTTAAAAAATTCGGTGACCGCAGATTCGCTCACTTAGCCCCCAACCTCTGGAACCCGCTGCCTCTTCCGTTCAAATCTTCTAATTCTCTTCTGGAATTCAGAAAACTTCTGAAAACTTTTCTTTTAACACAGTCTGGCTAGACCCCTGTGCTTACATCTCTCAGCATTCAATCAGCGCTAGGAAACTTATGGTGACAGAGCGCTATACAAAACCCCCTTAAGATAAGATAAGATAAGAAGGATTTGGCCAATCAGAGCACAGTGTCCGCGAGCAGGTTCCAACCCTTCTGACGTTTCTACATTGACTCACATTAAAATCTAGACATAGTTAGACTTAAAAGGGCAGTCTACTGGCCATAGAGAATTAAACATTTGCCAAAGAAAGTGCTCAATGTTGTGATGGGAGTGGACGCCATGGTAGGTTGTCAGCATAGCGATACCACCGGGCAATGTGCAAGCGCTTGAGAGTTTAAATCAGTTCTTAATTTGAGCAGGTAATTTCCAGGGTCCAGCACGGGTACTTAATCATCAATAATGGCACTTTTCATGAGCACCAGTTGGTTAAGGACACATTAATTTATTACATGGGCAGATTAAGTGATTTGCCCAGAATCACAAGCTGTTAAGCCGACGCAGGACTCAAATCTGGTTCCCCGCTCTTATGTCGGCAGTTCTGTCTATTACGCTGCAACCTCTCCCCACTTTCATGGTTTCATGGCTTTGTTTTAGGGGAGCTAACCGGAGAAATGGGCTGGTGCAAGCTGCCTCCCGACGAGAGTCCAGCACTTATTTTTTTACAAATTAACCACTGGTTTAAATACTTTGGACTTGAGTGTGACATGATACAATGACATGGGACTCTGAGATTCTGTCACTCCATCATTTCTGAAAGGCCCACCATGAGTACATCAAGTTCAGCTGGAACCTAGAGTGAGTCCCAGAGTTGTGGAAACACTATGGTAAAGGGGGTCTTCCTGTGGGCGGTGACTTTTACCACTTTCTATGTAATATTAAAAGGTTAAAAAAAGGAGAAACAATAAGGGAGAGTCCACTATGAGTGTGGCAGTGCAAGTTAAAAACAAGGAGGCATTAAAGCACAGCATCCTGAGATCGGCTGACTGTCACTTGTTTCTTCAGCAAGGGACACTACAGGAGATAGACAGGAGAGTAGCGTTAAAAGAAATATGCATAATGTTAGCCTCCATGTCTTTAATGAAATCCAGATTTGTGAACATATGTCTTACAATAGTAGCTGTAAGAATAAACATATTATCCGTTCCATTAACTAACTTTTTAATATCTGAACTCACCCAATTTATTCTGCTTCTCCTGTCTCTGTGAACACCTTTTGATTCAAATTTTCTAATAATGATGCTGCATTCCAGGGCCAGAATTCTAATCACAGCTTCCCCATTTTACCAAATTGTGTGATCCTAGACAAGGGCTAATTATTTTATCTACATGAAGTGGCAAAAGCATAGATGCTTTGAAATAGGCTGATTCCAGTACTTACAGAGATGTGTTAAACCGGACCTTTATCCCAAATGCTACAGACTAAGCATCCTGGGAGTATTCCCCTGAATGTTAGATAATGCTGAGAAGCTGTAAAACTAAGCTAAGATCACATGAAGATCTGAGGGGAGGTAGGTGGCATCTCTAGCCTTTTAAAACATGTTTCCAATTAGTATTGTTATTCAATGCTGATAGATTAAGGAAATCTCAGGGTCAAGCTCAGACTGGTTGCAGAGGGCTTTGGGCAACCCAACGGTGGCCTGGAGGCCAGTTTTTCAAGGCTCTGGCAGCCACCGTCATTCTCTCCGGGCTGGTAACTTTTGTGAGGCCCAGGCCGGCCTTTGCAGCGCCTGTCCTCCTACAATTAAAAAAAATTGCAGTTCCAACACCAGGTTAGTTACAACCTATTGGCTTTGCCAATGAGTTTTGTTTCTTTATTTTTCTTTAGTTTTGTTGTACATCTGGACTCGGCTTGTCTAGTGAGTATTCTCCTGCAGGGAACTGTTCATAGGAAGCTGGCCTACAAAGTCATCATGCATCTGCAATGCAGACTTCAGAAGGCCAGCTTTTTTTGGGGGGGGGGTTTATGCGTGAACTCCACCTGAAGGTATCAGAGCGCTTTACATGCGCACCAGTTGCATTACACAACAACACATTAATTTTTAGGCACAGGGAGATTATGTGGTTGCCAAGAATAATAGGATGTTGAGCGTCCCTGCCGAGACTCGAACCCGGTTCCCTAGCTTTGAGCTCGAGGCTAACTTCCCCTCCTCCAATGAATGTAGTCCAATAATCCCCATTCTACAGCAGACAGTTCCTCTTTTTCCTTAGGTATCCACAGCTCTTCTAGAGCGGCCTCTTGCCCAGGCAGTCCCCACCTTGAAGAAAGCCGGCAATCAGAATCCCAAGCCATGCCTCACAAGTTATTTCCACCTGCTGAATGGGTCCTGTCATGAGAACCCTGGCATTCTAACCTGGGGTTCTACCCAGGTACTACGTAGCATAAGTTTATAGACGGAGATTATTTGCACTTTATTCACAGGCTTCAGCACTTTATCAGCTACAAGCATTTCGCCCCACAATGAACAGCATTTTGCTAATAATTAAGAACTGTATAATATTGTAAGGTTGAAATATGTTGGTGCTATATTTTAGCTGATTATGTAATTGTCTTTATCATTGGACCAGGCATCATCGTCGGTCTTGCTGTATTTTAATGTATCATTTTCTCGTGACTAAAAATATTGTAAAATTTTGTTATTAATCATACAATAAATAAATTGCCAATTGACAAAGATTATGTCTTCCGCTTGCCCGCGTCTAGGTCCAGTTTTATGCAGTTCCTGACTGTGCATCCCTCAGAGACTGGTCAAGCCACAGTATTTGTCCTCTTGCGTCAGATAGAAGGAGTGCGTGGTTGAGAGATCCCTGGCAAGGAGCCCCGAAAGAAAGGCACAAAGGAGGGTGAAGTTTCATCATTCAGCAACCTGTCAGCTTGTGGATGGTACCACCGCTGTGAAAAAGAATGAAGCAGGAAGAGGACAAGGACTCTCCCTATACCAAAGGGGCCTCTGTCTCCTTCCTTCCTTTCAAAGGTACATGGTCCAGATCAAAGGACCTCAGGAATCTTCCTACAATGTACATCCTTATCTGGCAGGCTCTCTCTATCAGCGCCTGGATACCCTCACGGGTAACAAGAAGCGCTCTACAAATCTACAGACTGATCGATTGATCCTGCCATTTGCCTAACTGAGCTGCTATGACAAATTTGACAGGGCTGATTTTGCCTCGTAGTCCAGCCCACATCACAGCTTATTCAGAAAAGAGGGTGGTGATGGACAGAGTATCTGAATTAAGCAGAACACTCCTACCCAGTCCAAAGATCAGGGCTTGCCGATGGAATGAGTATGTGGGCCAGAGAAACAAAAAATGTGATACCTTAATTGTGAAGAAGGAGCAGGGAAAGTGGCACATCCATTTTCAAAGAGTAGTTCCCCCCTATGGTGCACCAAGAAACATTTTATGTTTTTGTTGTGCTTCTCAACCTGGCGCTTGGATGCATCTCACCTACTTATGAATATGAAATTGGCAGCAGCTATTAAATCTTTACCTCAGCTGTTAATAAAAACAATTATAAGTGCTGGGCTCTCGTCAGGAGGCATCTTGCACCAGCCCATTTAATCTTTATCAGTACTTTAAATACCTATATGTTGGATTTTTATCAGTTCGGTCTTGGTTTACACAGATAAATATTGGCTATTTTTCTAAAACTGGTGTGGTGTCGTTCTGTAGTTTGTTTACTGTATCACTGCTGGTTATGTGCAAATGCTTTACACACTACCTCTGAGATAAGCCTGACTGCTCGTGCCAAGCTACCAAGGGGGTGAGCAGGGGTTGTTTTAGAAGTGTAACTCCCTTATCCTGACTAGGAAGAAGGATCCCTACTTGGGCAGGGTAACAACCTGCTAAATAGAGACCCCCCATTTCTAACATCCACTCACCTCATATTTTCAGAATGAAGGCTTTTTTGGTGCTTTACTGCTTTTCCGCTCTGCCAAAGTTCAATTTGATTTAACACAGTGGGTCTAAACAAGCAGTGCTTAATTTGTGACGTGTATGCTGGGGCTGAACACCCTCTTGAGCCCTGGCATACAGCATCGCAAATTAAGCACTGCTTGTTTAGGCCCACTGAGTTAAACCGAAGAGAACTTTACCAGAGCTGAAAGGCACCCAGAACCCGCCATCCAGATAATATGAACTGATTTGGTTTGTGAGTGGATCTTCAAAGACTCAACACATTCACCTACAACTCACTGAAGTTGAAACATTCATCCATCAAAGCTTTGTTATCCACCTTCCAGATAACACATTTTCACAAGCCGGATCGGAAGCCTAAGAGCCATTTTATGAATACTCCGACTACGAAAGCACTGCGATTTCATAGCAAAGGAAAATAATACGCTATACGAATAACAATGTAGCATAACCATATAGGAATCGAGGTCGATTCCAGTGTGAAGTCTTCCAAAGGACAAACGAGTGCTGGAGAGGATGATACAGAAGTGTTGCCTTTGAAAGACACTCCATCAAAAAACTCAGAAAGCCTGATTGCAGGGCCTAGACCTCGAATAATTTCAGCTAATGCTCGCAATATGCATGATAATGAGGGGGCAAGAGACCACAGAAAATTTCAGAGAGGCAAGTGAGGGCCGGTGCGAGCGAACACCTCCATTTAACCAAAGTTTTCAAAATTGTTCCCTGTTATGCAGAGAGCCTATTAGCATTTTGTTGTGTCTCTTAATCGCGCCTGAGTGCTGGCCATCCATTACGGATCCGCACGAGCGGTCGCTGAGGGGCGGGGCGCAACGCAGACGGTGCTATTTTCTCTAATTGTTGTTTTCGCTAAGAGGTAATTAAAATCCCTTTCATTTCACCCGTCAACGAGCCCAGTGGTGAGCGCTCGCTCTTAGCAAGCCTGTGTTCGCTGCACAGTTTGGGGCTTTCCCGTCATGCTGAAAGCAGGCGGCACAAACACACGCACGCACGTTCCCGCCTTTTTTCACCCGCTGCTTCCTGTGCTCGTCCGAGGCTTGCAGCATAATCTCACGTCTGGGGTCAGACCGGAAGGAAGCATCAGCTTTTTTCAGTCAGTTGCAGCCAGCCTCTTTTGGAGTAGGTGCAACTCTGCTGATTTAGGGGGTGGGCTAAAGTTTTTAAGTAGTCCTAGGGCCGACAGAGGTCATACTTCCTACCAGGGGCGCAACTAGAGCCAAATTTCAGGGGGGGGGGGGGGGGTGCTAATACTTCCAGCAATGTAGAGCCAAATTTCAGAGGGGCTAATACTTCCAGCAATGTAGAGCCAAATTTCAGGGTGGGTGGGCTAATACTTCCAGCAATGTAGAGCCAAATTTCAGGGTGTGTGGGCTAATACTTCCAGCAATGTAGAGCCAAATTTCAGGGTGGGTGGGCTAATACTTCCAGCAATGTAGAGCCAAATTTCAGGGTGTGTGGGCTAATACTTCCAGCAATGTAGAATCAAATTTCAGGGTGTGTGGGCTAATACTTCCAGCAATGTAGAGCCAGATTTCAGGGTGTGTGGGCTAATACTTCCAGCAATGTAGAGCCAAATTTCAGGGTGGGTGGGCTAATACTTCCAGCAATGTAGAGCCAAATTTCAGGGTGGGTGGGCTAATACTTCCAGCAATGTAGAGCCAAATTTCAGGGTGGGTGGGCTAATACTTCCAGCAATGTTTCCTTTTATAATGTAAGTGGTGCTCATGCAAAGTGCCTCCGTACCTTCGAGTGGAATTCGAGCTGTAGAAAACTGCAAAAGAACAAAGCCTAAGGTTACTTTTCAGGAAATGCATTCTCAGACTGTGGCAGCAAAAGTAATTTATTTTATTTATTTATTTATAAAGTTTAATATAGCGCGAACTTGATCCCGAAGGATATCAGAGCGCTTTACAAATTGAGGCAAAGGTAATGATATTCAATAAAATACTGACTGCCTCCAACGCTACTAAAGCCTGCTTTAGATCCTGGTGCGAGCAATGTTCTATTCGAGGAAATTGCTGCCTTTGAGTTTGCAACTTTTTTAAGGAATAGGCAGAGTGGAGATAGCAGGGGCTCTCGGAACGGGTGAAAAAACAACAAAGCCTCGTTATCAAGTAAATAGTCTTTTAAAGACCTGTGAAGTACTCGGTGCAGCTGCGATAAGATGCCAGACAAGCCAGCCCACAGCAGCCTAAGAGCTTAAGACTTGTATGTGCGTGCATTGTCCGGGAAGCTGTCTCAGGCTGAGCTGACACACACGAGGGGGGGAAGCCCTTTGAGACCTACGGGCATTGCACGCCTGCCTCCTACCTACCAGTTTTTGAAAGCATGGGCAGGATGCTACAATCCATGTGTGATTAAAAACAAGCACTGGCAACACTGGTTAGAGGCGGCAGACCCGTAAGCAGAGGACGGCCCGGGACCAGGGTTCGATTCCCGACGCGGCAGGGTCGTGGACCATGGTCAGCGGACTCGATAATTCTCGCCTCGGTGCCTACTCTAGTCAGGGACCACACTCTGCAACTCTGGGCATTAGCTTGCCTCATCTTCACAACGGCCCCCCCAGACTGCCGGGGATGCTTGGTCGCATCTTAGAGATACCCATTAGGGACCATCTCTCAGGGTGAGCCAGGACAGGTTCCCCAGCGGTCGAAGCGCGGAGATACTCCTCCGGGAGTCGATTCTAGCGCTATATAAACCCGCAATTAAATTAAATTAAATTAAATTGCCTGCCAAGCTATCCTCTTGTCAATATTTTATTTTTTTGCCATTTATTTTTTAAAACCTTATTTTAAGGGGTGCAGATGGACTCTTTCCAATGTAAAAAATGGTCAAAAGCACAAATGTTTTATTGGTCTCGAAAAGCACACTTTGCCATAATGGGCAAACGTGCTGGGGGCGTGGGACTACTTTGTGTGCGAATTTACTCCTTGCGAAAGAGCAAAATGCGATCACTCACAACTGAAGTTAGCAGCCCCTACAGGTAAGAGCAGTGGGGCAATGGGGCCAGGTGAGGGGGGGATTTCCAGAGACGACCACGGGGTCAAATTAATTATTTATTTAATTTTCCCTCATGGTCGTCTCTCGAAATCCCTCACCTGGCCCCACTGCTCTTAGGTGCAGTGACCGCGGCTGGAAGTTAACCAATGGCTGAAGTGGGCTAGACCACTGCCCCACGCTGCATCCTTTAGAGAAAGGAAGAAAGGCAAATAACACAACAGCAGACAAATGGATGAAGAAGGCTGGCTTAAAGCCCCTGTAAGTAAATATAGAACAAATTAAACAAAACTAAAAGATCCTGGTTAGTGCCAGCCCTAAACATCAGAAAAGGATCCACAGAAGTGCAGTCTAAACAGCCAATAAGATAGTTTACCCAGGTGAATCCAGCCAATGAGAGGCCCTGAGGGCAGGTCTGGGATTCTGCCTCTGGTTCTAGCATTGTAGCCAGACCTAATGCACCTTGGTGGCACTCAGGACTCTGGTGCTCTTATGAGTGTCCAAGGAAAAGATGGGCCATAAGGGTGACCCCTGGCTGTGATAGGTGTGTCTGGGATGCAGGAGGCAGTGTTTGTGACGAGTGTTGTTGGCAAACTCTAATGTGTGACCAGTCGCCAACACAACACACTTCTCTGAATTAATAATTAAATGTGCGGCCAGTTGAGCGTAGGAAAGTGCGCTGAAAGTGCTTGCCAATGGCCCAGTTCATACAGAGTTTGGACATGAAGGATGCAAACAGTAAGCAGTGGTTTTCTGAAGATTACACGAACAGGTAGTTCTTCTGAAATTTGGAGACCTGTGAGTGGTTCAAAGTTGTTTGAGTACCATGTGAGCATCAATGGGCGAACAGCATGTTTTGGACAGTAGTGCCTGGCTCGTGCCACAGGTGTCTTTTAGAGTTAAGTGCTTGACCTACTGGCTGATAATCCGTCCGAATAGTGTTCTGTGAGGAAGGTGAGGCCAGGAGCACACCTGCTTTTCAGTGCATCTTGCAGCAGCTGCAGCGCCTTGTTGACTTTTGAATATACCTGTCCCCCCCTTACCCACCCATACACACTCTGGTCTTCCTACATTTGATTTATTCTCACAGAACAGAAAAACCATCTCTGTCAAGATTCATCATTGTGGCTGAACGTGTGATTTCAGGGCACCTGTCTGATCAGAATCTGCTCTGCTTAAGTCTTCATTAGCCCTTATGGATTGTAAACCGTTTGACTTCCTTATTTCTACGGCAATCAAATCTATCACTTCTAATTGAAAAAACGCTACATTACTTTCAGTTAATGCATGGTGGGAAATTAATATTTTTCTTAGGCGTGGGCAATGTTCATTTCAACGTTCTCCTAATGATTCATCTTCTTCCAGGTCTAACATGTGGTCCAGTCTTGATTCCTACATCATTACATGTTCTTCAATATAAAGCACATATTTTAGTCTTTACCAGTCACTATATGTTCAATGTAGCCCCTTTTATGTTTACGTTATTATTTATATATCTTATGCATGTAATAATTGTGTTATAGGTATTCTAGTTAGAGGCTAATTGATGTTTATATTCCTTGTATTTGCAATATGTTCCTATACCTTACTGTTCGGTATTATTTTTTGTATTGTGTTTAATATCTATGAAAAATTCATTTTTATAAAATATTGTGAAAAAAAAAATATTCATCACTGTGGCTGAAAGTGTGATTTCATGCACCTGTCTGACCCGAATCCAATGAGTCGAAGTCATACTACTTGCTGGGAGGGATGTCACCGTCCCCATAGATAAATGCCAGCCATTTCTTTGTGTTTTAAGATTCTGCACCTCTCTAATACTGTACCACGAATGCCTCTCGCATGGCACCTGGGATACGGAGATATCTCCTTCAAGGCACTGGGCACAACTCACACTGTAACACGGATGCCTCTCACATGGCACCTGGGACATGCGACATCACTCACAACCATCTCTATGTGGATGAACTCAAAACTACCTTAACCCCTTGCATGCGGGGCTGATTACCCCGCTGTGCTAGGGGGCGGGGCGTGCACATCGCCCCCGTGCTCATGACGAGCTGAGCCACGGTGGTCGTGTGCTCATCTCGTTATGACCACACCCGTTTCTGTAAAACGCTCGCACAGCAGGGGAATTAGCCCAGCGTTCCAACGGTCATGACGAGCTCAGCTCGCCATAAGCACACGAGCACCATGGCTCATGACAGCCTCTGACACCTTTGGGTAAAGTCTGCGCTATATAAAAATGCATTCAATAAATAAATAAATAAATTAAAAAAAACAAAGCACCGGGCGCATCTCTGACATTGCATCTGTGAGCTCTCGCATTGTACCACGAATGCTTCTCGCGTGGCACCTGAGAAGTGAGAATCTCCCACAAGGCACCGGGCGCATCTCCCGCACTGCACTGTACCGATGCCCTCCCTGACACCGTGATCTTGGGCGCCTCTCGCGTTGCTCCCAAGTCATCTCCCCCTGTGGTCAAGGGGACCTGCACAGGTCTCTCCGCCAGGATGCCCGCGGGCCTCCGGGGGCGCTGCATCCGTCCTCTGCAGGGGTGAGGACCGCTCCCCCTGTCCCCGGCTCCCCGGGAGGGGTCGGCCTGCCCAGCCCGCCTCGTACAGCACAGAGCACCCCCGTTCTGCCTCATAAACCCCTGTGCCGCCGCCGAGGGCTTAAGTATGTGTTTGTGGAACGGTAATAACTCCGGGACATCAATCATAGGCGGGGGAGCGGTGTGTGTCTACATAATTAAACATACTTCAACAATTCTGTACATATTTTCTAAAAACAATTACATGTATAGCAGACAATGTTCTTTGTGGCAGGGAACATAAAAGTCTTCGACGCGCGTTTTGACGCAAACTGCGTCTTCAGGAGCAAGCCACGGGTTGACCAAAAATGTAATTCAAGAGTTACACTACAGTTTACGATACTATCTCAGATAGATTGACCTTCACCTTTACCCAAGTGACCTAATAGTTGGTAGCGGTGATTTAGGATTCCTTAATAAAAAAAGAGGTGGAATCAGGTTATCTGTAATAAAAGTTCCTGGTTTTGTCTTTCCAAATAAACTATAAGTAATAAAGTGGTTTACAGAAAACGAATATTATAGTGGATAGTCCCAGCAATTACTGAGTGTATCTTGAATTTTCGCAATACACTTATATTAATGCTTACTTCCAGTTATAAGCAGCAATTAAAAATTATCTACAAGATATAAGAAACACTTGATGAATTTGTGTTATGAATTGAATTTTAACAGGTTAATAAATGTATGTTTTTAAATTTATGTAATCATGTGTTGCCCTGATTGTTACACTCAGTTCTTCTGGTATTATTAATGCAATAGAAAGGCATATATATTAAGAGATCTTTGACGTTTTTGAATGTACAAATTGCATAGGGATACTGGAATACACACGCACACACACACACACACACACACACACACACACACACACACACACACACACACACACACACACACACCCACACCCACACCCACACAGACACACACACACACACTTACACATCACCTTCACACTGACAGATTACAGAGGGGTTCCACAGCAGTACTACTCCTATATCAGAGAAAAGGTACACTACAAACATACAGACATAAACAGAGAGACAGCCTCTCTCTTTGTCTCTGGTGACAGGATTACGGAGGATTGGTTCTATAGTAGATCTTACATTGTGTGTTAACGTATGCCACAGCGTCTGGTACGGCTTTTCACTGACTCTGGACTCTATACTGCCATACCTAATGCCGGTGAACCCTATATTGCAATTAAGCAGCATGTCCGCTCATGCGTCACCATTGGCCGTGGGGCGGCTGCGCGTCCCGCCCGTCATGGCGGCCAGGCCCAGTCGTGCGTGCGTCCACGTGGTGATTCCCACCCGCTCTGCCGAGAGGCTCTGAAGGAGGCGAATGAACTCGGCTGGCTGGAAGCCAGGCCGGCTTGTCGGGGGTCCAACTCGACAGCTTGTCGTCGCTCATCCTTGTCGCCGAATTTCTCATCCGCGCATCCCACGGCGGACCACCGAGGGGGCGCTTAAACAACGTTTACAGATGCACATCCATTAAACGGCAGGTTCAAGGGGGGCACTTGGCGGGGGAAAAGCCATCCAATTCTCCTAACTGTGGTTAGTCCTTTGCTGCTGGGCTGGCAGAGCTGGCAGACTGCTGAGGTGGAACACCACAGCATCGAACAGAGAATCTCGCAACCGGAAACGCAAAAGGCAGAGGAAGGGTTAAGATTTTTAAAAAAGAAGTGGAGAAAATAGTGTGCTATACTACCTTTGTCAGACAACAGACCAGCCAGCTCACATGGTGCCACCATTACATCGGCTCTATGGGCACAGCCAGCAGATTGAGACCTGAGATCTGATCCTGTAAATTACAGGCCTATTTCGCTCCTGGAACACATTGAAGATTTTGGGCAGGGTACTGTACAACAGAGTCAATGACTGGGCTGAGGAAATGGGGGTACTAGACCACTGTCAAATGGGTTTTAGATGCAAGGTTGGGACCATCGAACAATGCCTAAACCTAAATCTTTTAATAAGTAAATATAACATAGCTAAGGCATCACCCATCTACCTTGCATTCATGGATTTATCGTCCGCATTTGACCTGGTAAATAGGTCAAAATTGTGGTCGACTCTTTTGTCCTACGGCCTAGATCCCCCCTGGTACATTTCCTCGCCTACCTGCACAAAGATACAAAGGCGCAAGTACGGATTAACATGGAGGGTACAGTTTCCTGGCCAATTAATGTTGAAAGAGGTGTGAGACAGGGGTGCGTTTTAGCACCCCTGTTATTTATTATCTATATAAATGGCCTGAGTAACTCTCTGAAGAAGGCTACCTCAGATGTTCCCAAAATTAAAGGAGGCCCACTACCTTGTCTTTTGTATGCGGATGACGCTGTGCTCATGGGATTAACACCTAATGCCCTACGTGCACTAGTTAGGGATTTTTCTTCCTATATGGGGAATTTGGATCTTAAAGTAAATTTTAAAAAATCATTCATTATGTCCTGTGGGCCGGGTGCCAGGCAACTAAATTCTATCACGATAGGAGCTGATAAGCTGCTCTCAACTAAAACTTTCCCATACCTAGGTATAGTCTTTGCTGCAAGTTCTCAAAGGCCATAAACTCAATTTTATCCCTTCCCAGACCGAGGAAAATTGGAGCAACTAAGGCAATCCTAAAGATATATAGGCTACAATGTACTCTTGTGGCAACCTACGGCGCCGAAATTTGGGGGTCAGTAAAAACCCCCATACTACAAAGAGAAGAGAATCGGCTCTGTAGGAAACTACTGGGGGTTCCCATTTCATCATCGGGGTACATTTGCCACTCAGAGTTGAATATACCTTATATTAGTGATTTTATTGCTGCAAGGCCCGCACTATTTTGGTTGGCTATTTGGGAAAATGACTATGCTAGCCTAACACAGGATATCCTGAGGGAGTGCTTAGCCTGTGATAAATGGAACAAGATCCCATGGCTTCGTGGTATACAAGAAAGTTTGTCTAGCATACACAGAGGTGACCTCTTTGATAATCCATCTCACATTAAGAGTAATAATAAAAAAGAAGTCCAACTTGAATTATATGCCACCTATAATGAAAAAAGACTGTCAGAAGAGATGCGAAAACAAACTGTTGTGTCCTATATTAACAATGGCTTATCAATTGAACAACTCCCATTGTATTTGATATTGCCAATGTGTAATTGGGAAAAATCCTTACTTTTCAGAATGAGAGCTGGAACGATTACGTTTTCACTCTGTTTTCCTCTGGGACACAGCATAGCTGGAAATATTCCGTGTCCTTGTGACGGAATCAGTAAACAAAATGATCTACATTTCTTTTTTATCTGTAAGTTTTATATGAAATATATTAAATGGTTTTTAGCCCCTTATTTTAAAAAACATAGACCGCTCTCCTTGAATCAGTCTTATCTAATGCTCCTAAAATTAGAGGATGATGAACTTATATTCCGCACAAGCACTTTTTTAAAAGTTATTTTTAATGTACGTAAAACTATGGAATGCCCTTGATTTATTTTCACTCCTCATGATTATTGACCTCCTTTGCACTTTATACAATGGAAATGTGTTACTCTGTAATTGTACTGATATGCACTTTATAATATTTATTACATCTACTGTAATCGCAAATATGTTAAATTGTATTTTAAACTGTGCTTTTATGGATTTTTCTTGCAATCCGAATAAAGATTTTGAATCGAATCGAGACCTGAAATCACACAGTGCAACAATAGGTGAGCTGCGAACCTTTGCAAAGAGTGAATTTCCAGCCAATGTGTGGAGTCTTGGCGCAGTTGATGTCCAATAAGGGTTTTGCAACCTCAGCACGATATCAGCGGCAGCCTCAAAAGTTTTTAGGAGTGGCTCTGGGTCAATGTGCTGCATAAAACCCTGCCCCCTTTTCCTGTGCTGCAGTGAAATCCCATGGCCTTCTGAGGGCTAGGGGCATATGCCTGTTGATAGTGGAGGCACTGCTAAGAAGCCTCACCCACCTCTCTACCCCCCTCATCTCATCTTTAGGGGTGTCCCTTTTGGTTAGAGTGTCAGCACCAGTCGTAAACCTCATGGTTTGTGTGGACCGTGGTCTGTAGGTTCATCCCCCGGAACCCAGAGGAAAGAAGCCTCCTTTTGGGATGGGCAGTAGAAGCAGGGCACGAGTCGGGGTACCACGCGGGTGGACGGCATCCCCCCACTTATTTCCGAGGGTTTTTCAGGGTGGACGCCGTCCACCCTGCTAAATCAAAACTGCGTCCACCATTACAAACGGCAGTCCCGCCCACCTGCAACATGCCTTTCCAGCCTAAAGTCCTCTCAGTTTACAACCCAAATATCGCCCTTCCTTAAGACACTTTACACAGCAGCAAGGGAGGAAGGTTAAAGTCAGTCGTTCCTCACATCCTTAATACCTCCTCCTCCTCCTTTTCCTCAATACACTCCCCTGGGCCATCTCCCGGTTTCGTTTCCTCGGAAGCAAGGCATTTCTGCTCGCGAGTTTACCCTTATGCGTCACAAGACCTACTTGTTTCGATTCCTCACGGGACTCGCTGTCACTCCGAGGCAGCCGGACAAAGCGCACTGAAGCTGCTCTTTAGACATAGGTACCAACTTATGTACGGCCCTGGGTCCTCGGTCCTGAGCGCCCATGATGTTTCAGCTGAGGGAACTACCGACCCCCAGACATCCCCCCCCCCCCCCCCTTAGCAGCAGCAGTGTCTCAGCTGAAGTGCAGAGAGGGCAGTGTGCAAATGAGCTTGGTGACCAAATGGCTCCAAGCATGGTGGACTGCGTCCCCCCACTTATTTTACCAGGGGGACGCTGGACTTCACTCTCAGGCCACTGGGACGAGATCGGAGCGCACCGTCCGTGACGTCACTTCCTGTCGTGACGTCACTTCTGGTGACAGCGTCCCCCCACTTCTCTTTTTAGGACTTGTGCCCTGAGTAGAAGTGACCAACCCAACTCAGGATGTTTCGGAGTGAAGACGCTTCTGGGCACCCCCATATTTTGCAGACGATGAGGCAGTTGTTTCTTTCACAGCAGGAAGCTTCTTGTCCCACCCCTCCCCTTCTAACTCATACACAGCAGTGTGATTATAGGGGTGAAGGGATACGGGTTCAGGCTGTCATTGGAACTGTATGGATACTGATTGGTTGGTTGGATTTCCAGAAGGACACCATGGCACCCATGATGCCAGCTGGTCTTCGGTTGATTTCATGGCTCGACTGCTGGCCCCGGAATCTTGAGATCTGGGATCTTATCCTAGGCTGAGCCCTTGACCAACACAATTATGTGACTGGTGCTTCTCAGATCATCTCTGCTTCTTGGTTCTAGCGGTTGCCTGGTGACCATCGAATCTGGTACCTCACTCTGCTCCACTCAGAAGTGTGCACTCGGCTGGCCCATCCGTCCGAAAAGTATGGCGAAAGATTCTTGGGTGTCCTGGCTCTGAAACTATGGGTCAGCCTTACCCCATCTCTGAATGGAAGCTCCTGAAAACGGACCCAGCTTTCACTAAGTTTAATTCCTAAACAGGAGCAACCGTAGAAGGCCAGATAGGCGTTTCAGCTAAGCACCTGGCTGGACTGGAACTCACTTGTACACAGAAGTTGTCAATGTACGTTTTATTCCTTACATTCATGTCTCTGAGGTGGTCCACATGACATGTAGGGCCAGATGTAAGACCATAGCATTTTGCGAGTTGCAAATTGTGAGAAATTGCGAGTTGCAAAATGCTATGTACAACAGTGTCTGAGAGACCCTGTTTACGATTCCCAATTGGGTCGCAAATTGCATGCCTCATGAATATTAATGAGGCTGTCGCAATTTGTGACACCATTAGGAATGGCTGGCACTCCCAGGGATGGTGGCCTGCTGGGGTCAGCAGACCACTATGTCTGGGATTGCTTTTGATTTTTTTTTCGTGTAAGCTTTCATTTTGCACCTCTGAAATAGTACATAAGGTTCATTGCACACTTCAAGGCCAGTTTGTTTGGAAACTGATATAACACATAATGTAGGTCACATACACCTTATATTACAAAAAAGATCCCCAAGGTACTCTGAGATTTTAGAGGATCAAGCAGGACTGGCCTTGTAATCCACTGGGCATTTCCCCGGAGGGCTGGTGCCTTTGGAGGCCGGATTGGGACCCTAGGGCTGCTGCTGGTGCCTCTGTCGCTTTCAGCAAGTAACTCTGGTTAACTGGAGCAAATAAAAGGGGGGGGCTTCAAAAGAGATACAAACAGAGAGGGAGGGAGAGAGAAAGAGATCAGAGATAGGGGAGAGAGACAGGAAAAGGAGACAGACCGAAGGAATGGATGGAGAAAGAGAGCTATAGTAAGGAAGGGAGAGGACTGGTTTGAACACTTTTGCCAGCGCAGCTTTTTAATTTCCAGTTCGGCCTTGACATCAAGAAGGCCTAGTGACTTAATAGTCACAATGCCTTGCTTTGGAAAAGAAGGTTGGGGGTTCAAGTCCCTTTGTGGCCAGTTAGTTGCTTATCTACTCGTGAAGTTGGAGGACTAAAAAGGCTCTTCTTGATATAAAGAGGTCATCTTCTTTTACTATGGTGTCCAACATAGGTCCAGGCTGGCCATATCCATGAACATATTTCGAGACTGTCCAGGTAAGGATCGAAATGCAATGAATCTAAATGTAACTCGCTTGCATAGTGAGGTGTTATCCTGAAAATCTGTCATGGATTCAGCACTTAAACCTACACTGGACATACCTGAAAAAGAACTAAACTGGGAGTTTGGAAGGAACTGCAAATCATCCAATTTCAGAGGAATAATCCACTCTAGGAATAAAACAGCTGAAGAAATGTACTTGATGGATTCTGCTCCTAGTTTAGAATTTCCCAGAGGGTCTGTAAGAGCTCCAAAACCTCTAGCTGTTGGATGTGCATGGGCTGTAATTGAGGTGCATCATAGCTGCCCTGAAAAACATGTACAGGCAGTGCTTAATTTGTAAAAAACATAAGTGCTGGGGCCCTCGTCAGGAGGCCACCAAAGTTTGCACCACTCATTGCCTCTGTACTTACACAACTACTAACCATCACACTGCTACAGGTGTGCCAATTTAGACTGTTCGAGGCTGCCAAAGCTTTAAGAATAGCTTGGGTATCAGGTATTAGTTGTTTTAAATGTATATTGAATAAACAAACAACAGTTTTTCTGTTCATCTTTAAATTGCACAAACACCGCCACCATGTGGCAGCTGTCAGAAGTGCAGGTTCTGGCAATTAAGTGCCAGTGCCGAGCACCGGAAACCACCGGCTCAAATTAAGCCCTGTGTACAGGCTCCCAAAAATAGAACACCCACGGCCTTATTATGAGTTGCAGGGTTGCTATGGATGGAAATCCATGCAAGTGTTGCACGGCTGCACCATGCAATTATGTTTTTCGGTTTCCAGAATGGGGAACAACCACGTTGGCCCTAGAATGCGGGGTCCTTTTCTGCACGATGATCCTGCGAATTCTGTTACTATTTACCTCCTACTTAGAGCGGGTGTTGGAGCCAGGGTAGGCTGCATGGCGAGGACATTTTGCAAAAACACAATATTTTCTAAACGCTGAAGGTGGACATTGGTGGAAAATCTTACCCCAAGAGCACATTTAGTGAGCAGCTTCTTGCACTTGCTATTCGTGTTCTGTTGCATTCAGCATTATTTCTTAACGCAAAATGCATTTTTACGCCCATTTTGGAAACGAGCGGACAGTTTTGCATTCAGAAACCGCGCTAAATACAGAATGACTTTTCTTGCATAATTATGTGTAATTTCAGAAGAAGGAAGAAGATTTTCTTCTCCTGGGTGATTTTAACATACACGTAGATCGGCCAACTTTGTCCGAATCCACGGCTCTAATCACAGATCTTTCTAATTTGGGCTTAGAACTACAAAATCATGGACCCACCCACATAGGAGGACACATGCTTGATCTACTTTTTTCCAACTGTGCCAAAGTGATCTGCTCACCGACCAAAGATATATCATGGACAGATCACTCTTTGTTGGAATTCGTATTATTAACTCCCGCAAGACCCGCTAAGAATGTACTTTCTTCCCCCACCTGGAGACGACAATGGCACAAAGTAACTGCTAATAAAGTCCAGGAAGTACGGACAGATCCCAATATTCAGGAAACAGATACAGCAGACATGGCCTTAGCTAAGCTCAATGAATCTATCAAGCAAGCCATTGATATCATAGCTCCTTTAAAACGACATAAGCAGTATCCAGCGTCGAAACAAGAAAGCTGGTAT
Organism: Lissotriton vulgaris; assembly: GCF_964263255.1. Taxonomy (NCBI): domain Eukaryota; kingdom Metazoa; phylum Chordata; class Amphibia; order Caudata; family Salamandridae; genus Lissotriton; species Lissotriton vulgaris. Next base: position 1,077,837,711 of record NC_141699.1, on the reverse strand, counting down.
ACCAAGGAATTGAGAGCAGGGAAACAAAAATGCAGACGAGCTGAGAAGGCTTGGAGGAAAAGGAAAACTGAGAATAGCCGAGCAGCTTTCCTAGATGCCCAATCAGAGTATTATAAAAATATAAAGTTGGCCAGAAAACAACATTTAACACAACAGATAGCAGAAGCGGGCAACTGCTCTAAGGAGCTTTTTAATATTCTGCAGAACTTCATAAAACCAACTGCATGTGAAAGCTCCGATGACTTTTCGCAGGATTTATGCGATAAAGTCTCTCTATTCTTTGAAGATAAAATAAACACTATCCATGAAAGAATAGTAGCAGCCAATAACAGCACAAATAAAACCAACATATGCCCACCCCAGACTCCTGCCATATACAATAAACCTCCTCTGATATCCTTTCCCCCGATTGATAACACAGAGCTCCTCACCCTCTGCAGTCACATAAAAACAGGGTCCCCAATGACCTCATTCCTGCCAAAATGGTTGGCCCCATGATTTCGCTTCTGGGTCCCCACGTACTCGAAGTGAATAACATTTCCCTTAGGACAGGCCAGGTCCCAGCAGACTGGAAAAAGGCAGTGGTGAACCCGATAAGTAAAAAGGCATCATCTCCTTGGACAGACCTCTCCAACCTGCGTCCTATCTCTCTCCTACCGTACTTAGGCAAGATCACGGAGAAGCACGTGAACACCTATCTCTCTCAACATCTTGAAACGACGGAAGGCCTGGACTATTCACAATCTGGGTTCAGGCCGAACCACAGCACAGAATCAGCCCTTCAAACAGTGACCAATAACATCAAGATGGCACTGGATGATGGTAGCTCTATGATTCTGGTGCTGCTGGATCTTTCCGCCGCTTTCGATACGGTGTCTCACATGGTGCTTCTCCATCGCCTAAAGAAGGTAGGCATAGAAGGAGAGGCTCTGGCGTGGTTGGAGAGTTTTCTGTCTGGTCGTTTTCAAGAAGTTAGGCTGGGCTCCCATAAATCTATTCACAGGGAGCTCAACAAGGGAGTGCCACAGGGCTCTTGTCTAAGCCCCACACTTTTAAACATATATGTGGCCCCCCTCGCCAACTTAGCAAGATCTTTCGGGTTCACCCCCGTGTCGTACGCTGACGACACCCAACTCCTTTTTCCCTTCAAAAACCTTACACCTGCAATAAAAAGATCTTTTGCAGATGGCATGAGAGCCATTGCAGAATGGATGTCATCTAACTGTCTGCAGTGTAACGTTGGGAAAACCGAGGTCATGCTGTTCGGCCAAGCGGCGGCACACTGGTCATCTGACTGGTGGCCCCAAGAACTAGGACCCGTCCCCATCCCCAAGAGCATGGTTAGAAACCTGGGAGTGTTACTTGATCAGCAACTTACATTTAAAGATCATGTTAATCAAGTAGCCGGTACCTGCTTTCGAGCTATAGGGATGCTAAGACGAGTCTTCCCCTACCTACCGGACCACTATAGGAAAACGCTGGTACAGGCTCTTGTCATCAGTAGGGTGGATTACTGCAACGGTTTGCTCCTTGGAGCAAACGAGGAACAACTCAAGAAATTGCAGGTAATCCAAAATACAGCAGCAAGGATTGTCCTGAACGCTCCACCAAGGACCCCCTCATGTCCCCTACTGACCAAACTTCACTGGCTCCCAGTAAAGAAACGAGTCCAGTTTAAAACTCTATGTACTATCCACAAGAGCTTGATAGGGGAGGGCCCTAAATTTCTGACCGACATTTTCCAGCCCTACACCCCTGGGCGCTCCTTGCGCTCCAGTAACCAACAGTTACTGAAGGTACCCAGAGTTAAGAAGACCAGGCAAGGTGGCCGTGCGCTGGCTTATGCCGGACCAACACTCTGGAACTCATTGCCTCCGGAACTAAGGTCCCTCACCAGCCACCTGATTTTTCGGAAAAACTTAAAAACCTACCTGTTCCCCAGTAACTAACTGTCTCTTTTCCTCCACTGGACACACTATTATACTCCACTTCCTTTGCAGCTACAGCGCGGAGATACCCCTTCGGGGGTCTATTCTGGCGCTTTATAAGCATATAAAATAAATAAAATAAAAATAAAGGTGAAGTCTAGTCTAGGAGGGGTGGTCTAGTATAGGGGGTACGTCTAGGGGAAGAGGTGCAGTTTTGTCCCGAGATGTATTCTAGAGTGGACTAGTCTATGGGGGGTTCAGTTAGTGGCGATGGTGTGGTCTGATGGGGGAAGTGTGGTCTCGTCTAGTGCGGTGCATTCTAGCGGTGGAGAGGTTGTCTAGTGGGGGATGTGTGGTTTAGTGAAGGGGGTGTGGTTTAGCAGAAGAGGTATTATCCAATCAGGTCCTGGAGGTTGTTCTGGAGGAGGAGGCGTGCACTTATAGAAGAGTTTGGTGTAGTGGAGGTGTTTTTTTAGTGCATGAAGTGTGGTCTAGTGGAGAAGGTGTGACCTAGTCTAGTGAAGGAGGTGTGGGCTAGTGGATAAAGTGAGGTCTAATGGGGAAGGTGTGGTCCTGCCTAGCAAAGGAGGTGTGGGTTTGCCCAGGTGGGGTTGTCTGATGGAGGACGTTTGGTCTAGTCTAGCGGAGGAGGTGCAGCTTAGAAGAGAAGATATGGTCTAAAGTAGGAGGTGTGGTCAAATGGAGGAGGTGTGGTCTAATGGAGGAGGTGTGGTCTAATGGAGCTAGTATGGTCTTATTGAGGTGATGTAATGTTTGTACCACGTTTGTGGTATGTTCTACTCTAGAGGCGGTATGGTTTAGTGGAAGTGGTGTAGTCTGTTGCAGAAGGTGTGGTGTCATCTAGTGAAGGAGGCACCGTTTAGCGGAAGAGATGCAGTCTCCCAGAGGATGAACAGTGGAGTAGGCACGGTGTGGTCTAGTGGAGATGGTGTGGGCTAATCCAATGCGGACTTGTATTCCAGTCGAGGAGGCGTGGTCTTATGGAAGACTCTGGTCTAGTGGAGGAGATGTGGTTTTGTCCAGTGGAGGAATCGCAATATAATTGATATATCATCAATATAGTCTCAGAATATCTGAGCTCTAGTCACAGCTTCTCTAATTCACACCAATCCATTGATCCTGGGCAAATCACGGTAGCATCTACTGCCTGAGTCACATGATCTGCCTGGAATGAGAATACTTAGAATGAAGCTGATCACCAGTATCAGGGGCTCTCTGGAAAGCGCCGGGACATCCATCTACTCCTAACAGTGAGCGGCAGCGTCTCCGACACATCTGGCGATAACTTCATCTGTCTGCATTAGTGATGTTCTGTGGGGGCAGGCCGTGGAGAAGGCCCTTACTGGGAATGCCTCCCTTCCTCTCTCTCTCTCTCTCTCTCTCTCTCTCTCTCTCTCTGTCTCTCTCTCTCTCTCTCTCTCTGTCTCTCTAATGTCTACCCACTTCCAATCCCTCCCCCTCCCTCTCCCTCATAGTCCCAATCTATTTAATTACAGTCTAATGTAAGCTGTGCTCACAAAAAACTGGCACTTTGCCTCGAGGAAAGTTTAATAAATTTCTTGCCATTGGCATCCTGGCACTCACTCCTGTTACTGGCAAACACGAGAAGGACATTGTTGAAGGTCATTCTTTCAGGAATCTACTCTGCAGACTGCCTCTGCGGCTACCTGCAGGGCTTGGGGGCTCTGTGGGCACACGTGGTTCGAGGCGACTAGGCCTGGGCGGTAAATTCCGTTCCGCTCGCGGAATTTGGGTAATTTCACGTTCCGCGGAGAACGTGAAATTGCCCAAAATTCTGTGTTCTGCGACGTCGCGAAATTTTTTGCTTGTTCGCGTCCTAAAAATGCGTGTTCGCGAGATATTTTCCCCCGAGCACACAAACAGCAATTGCAAACAGGAGAAAAGCTTTGCGAACAGGCAATTCCGCGTGTTCGCGTAGATTTTTTACCGTTTCACGGAGATTTGCATAACGCGATTACGCAAATTCCGCTCACCCCTAGAGGCGACCAGGAAGAAGCAAGAGGTATGAGTGGAAATAATAGCCCTGGTATTTTCATGACGCTTCATAGTGCCATAAACCCCTTTCTTAAGCACTCCAAATGTTGGCAGGTGAGGAAGTGTCTTTAAGTTTTTCCTTCTTCCATCTCCTAGGTAATGCCTCTTCATGATAAGAGCTGTGGCCCAGGTGATTCTGAACACCCTGGTCCTGGAGGTGTGTTTGAAACCTGGAACCGGGACAACTTTTGCTCGATAAATATCTCCTTTCATATGACTTATTCCAGCCAATCTGGAATGAGCCATGGACGTTGTTTCACCAAAAAGACAGGTGTAGTGGATGTGGCATCACACACACACACACACTGTGACCCTAATGACATTCCAGGACGTGACATCATAAGACCTATGACCTTGACGCTTCCCAGGAACTGATGTCACATAACCTTTACCTTGAGGACATCACAATTATTGACACATCTGATGATCACTTCATGATTATTGCATGATTACTATAACAACACAGCTTAGACTAATGATATTTTAGATACCACATATATAATGGAGCTGACATGATCTTTGAAAGTGATAGCGCCCAATGCGTATCCTGAATTATAGCGAACGCGCAAAGCGAGTGAACCAGACCTCCTGTAGTGGAACTCTTTCTAGCTCCGAAAATATAAAGAAAATAATCGGTGTCAAATAATGCGGTTTAAAGCATATTTGTCACATGACTGCTAAAAAAAAGAAACATAGGCTCTGAAAGGACACTCAATAAATAATCCAGTCCTTTCATTGTTTGGAAAGCCAATGAAACCTATCGCCCCCAGGAGTTGACCCCAATTGTTTCCAAATGTGCTATGGATGCCCTCACATGTCAAAAATTAGCTCCATTGCGCCTGGTCCAGCATTGTGTCAAGTCTGCTCCAAACCCTACATAGGTCAGAAATGTCAGAGTATGCCAGTGCTAGAATGTTCGTCGAAGTGCTCCACTGCGCCAGCGAGTCGCGTCTTCGTCCCTTGAATCACCCCATGACAGCAGCCTTTGAGTTATACAGGCGCTGTATTCTCCCACCATAGATGCCCATCCCAGCATCTATCAAGATGAGCTTTAATTGACGATGAGCTCGGACCCATGAGCCACGCGTCTCTCTTCACCAATTAGCTACCCCTGGAGTACTTGCCATCCCGGCCGGCTCCACAGGCACCTGGCATACTAGGCGGTGCCTCTCTAGCACCCAGGAAATACGACAACCCCATCCTGAAGACGATCCCGAATAACGAGGATCGAAACCACGTCGACATCACAGCACAATTATTTGGCGTATTTCATCGTTTGGCTCAAAAATATGGAAAATTATGATTGTGATTGATCTCAATTGTCACTCATTCACCTTGCGCCGTTCACGCTGTTCACTTTCATCACTTGCGTCGTCACTTTTCATTACTTGTATATATCACTGTTCATCAAGTGCCTCCGGGTTGTTGTCACATGATTCTCTCCGTACAGTGCCGCTTTAACTGTATTTCCATGTGCAACTGCTTTTAAGAATTGGTGAATTACAAGTCTTATATAAATCAGTCGAGTCTCCTTGTTTCGTACTTATGTAATGCTGTTTGCATACATGGTTAAACTGTCTTAAACTGATACCGGTTGGGATACTGTTTCTTATGTACATTCTATACCCAATCCCAACGTGGTTTATGGGTCCCACTCCTGTTCTTTCTCACTAGTGCTAGAATGTTGTCATTAATACCATCTATATAACACAAGTGACCAAAATTTTGTATCGGGCTCCAAAAATACAGAATGTAAAATTGACTATAGGAGACCCATAGTTATTTTATTGCGGGGGTATACCAATGTTAAAATCATAACATATTGGGACAGTGAGGATGAATAATGGTTCTCCATCCCATTGGTCCAGTTTTCGAATCCCGGTTCTATCTCAGAAGACTTCCACTTAAGAGCTCCCATCACCCAGGAGCGAATATGTCTCTTTACACTATGAGCAAATACCACGCGGTAGGTCACAACGCAGAAGTTACATCGTCCGCGTTGTTACCATGCATGGCATTACATCGCAAGTCGTTTCTACGCCTTGCACTAGATGGGGTACTGGACTTAAGAATAGTATAAATTACTATTCCTACTCCAGTTAGCGCAACAGCAGGGAATGTGTTGGAATTAAAATCCAACACATTCCCTGGTGTTGCACGCCACCTAGCACAAGTCGTCGAAACGACTTGCGATGTAATTCCATGCGTGGTAACAACGCGGACGATGTAACGTCCACGTTGTAACCTACCCGCGTGGTTTTAACCACGTTGAAACCGCTGTTTCCCCACAGGAGCCCAAGCATACCATCAGATATGGCGTCCGATGAAGGAGCCGTCCAATGGTGAAGCATGCCACCTTGCTTGGTGGGGGAGGGTTCACTTCCTTTTTAGGATACTCAAATCAGACAGCGTAGAACATTTCAATTTAAATTCTACAAGGCTGCACCAAATTATACAAATATATTCTCATATTTGGATTGGTCATCTGATATATTTATACTCCTGTAAGGGATCATACAATCTTTGGGCAGCCCACTCCTCTTATTCACCATATGATTAGTATATTTGCCTTGCGAAGTAATCACAAATGGCTACAAGGGGGCTCCAGATTGCAAGAATCAGCTTAAAAAAGGTCTTGCTGCTTGGGGGAATGAAGCACCCAAATAGACAAATATCTGAAAATCATTCCACTGGAGCAGATTTCAAGCCAGTTTTACCATTAGTATAACTTTTTGTAGACTCAAATGGCCTCCTAGATGGGTTTCAAGTAGAGTTTCCTCAGGAGAGATGCTGAATCTGCCTCAGTTAGCCCCTTGCACAAACTAAGATAGGGCATAGTCCTTAACATCATGATTCTTTTGTGATTTGCCTATGATTTGAGACTGCCCTGATTCTACCTGAAAAGGCCACCAGTCTCTGGCATGTACCTACAGGTTCCTTACAGGATAGGCAAGAATCTTCATCAGGAGCGCTTTTTCAGGAGTGCGTCCCTCCTATGCCAAGCAAGTAGATACAGTGGCCCTCAACATGAGTTGTGGCATTTCACCTAGAGCAAGAAGTCCAAGCTGCAATTATGCGACTCTGGGCCCAGAATTATAGGTCCACAAACCCCAAACTCGATCATTTCGCGTCCAGATTCAGCTGCCCTGCTAAATTTGCTGCAGCGGAAGTGACTGCAACTAGCAGCACTACTAGGCCTCCACCAGCCACTGCAACACCCACTGCAGCCGTACAGGCTCCCCGCAACAGTCACAAGCAACAGGGCTTTAAGTGGGCCTGGTCTCACCGGTGCAGAGCACCCGCAGTTTTTTTAAGGAGGCCTCAAACGGGTCTCTATCGGGCTCTGTTTTGTGCCCTGGCACAGGTGGTCCATTTTTTCCGGACTGCAGTGACAGCAGGCACATCGATGTGCCTGCTAACACTGCTCACTTCTCACTAGTTAGATTATGCAGCAGATGATGTATTATGTGGCAAATGAGGAATGAGCTTTGAGAACCCTTTGTGTAATTTGTTAGAACATTCTGCCCTCTAGTGGCAGAATGTTCTAATAGCCTTATAGCCTTCGGCTCGGGCCGTTAACGACTCAGCGGGCCTTTAATAGCCGGTATAGCCCGCTACGGCGGGCTATAAGGCTATAATAATGCAAAAATTGCTGACCCACACAAACGCATAATTCTAGTTGCCCTATCTATAGTGTATAAAGCCTTGGAATACACCATTCTGAAACTGGTTGTCCACAAGCTCTGCATCCTTTGGATAATCTGATCTTATATTATTAGGAGCACAGTGGTGTGCACATGGGATAATCCACTCGGAAACTGTACATACCAGCCATGTTCGTGTGGGATAAACCACTGACCTCAGCCTGTTACAAAACCCCTGATATGAACATTTGGTATGTTCCATTCCCAAAAAAGTAGCTGTGCCCTCATTGGATAAAGTGTCCTGAAGATGGTACAACCCCTGGGATAAACCATTTAGAAACAAGTAGGGCATCTTCAGTGCCACCGTGGGATGAACCATTCTAAAACGAGCGGGACCCCAGCTGCACTTGTGTGGAACAAACCATTCTTCAGCCATTAGGGCCAAACATCAAGCAGGGTTCCTTGGTACGGTACCTGAAGTTGGGGGCCGAAGCCCACTCCAGGGCCAGGCACGCGATGTCCACGGCCGCGTACACGAGCAGGAAGAAGATGGTCACAATGGCGGCGATGGTGTTGAGCTTCCCAGCAAAGAGCACCAGCTGTAAAAACAAAATTTAAATGAAACATATTTGCTTGAAAATTATTATCTCCACCACTTCACTAATTAACCTGAAAGAAAAAAGTTGGAAAAAGCATATCAACTTGGACTTTTTAACGTTTTACAGAGTCGTCCGATTCATTTAAAGGCAACTTTTTGTTTCATATGGAAACCCTGATGTAAAGAAGACTCAGTTGAAGGTGTGACACTTTCCGACACTTCTGGATTTAAAATGGCGATGCTTTGCATTCTGGGACTTGCGGTTTGTCTTTCTATTCCAAGCATGGCAAAAATCAAGGCTTGAATGAACATTTCACATTATTAGTAGGGGTGGGTGTAATTTGCATAGTCACGCTATGCACAGCTCCGCGAAACTGTAAAAAATCTCCAGAGCACGCGGAATTGCTTGTTCTGCCCGTTCGCGATGCTTTTTTCCTGTTCGCGAACGTTGTTTGCGTGCTCGGGGGGGAATATCTCACAAACACACAGTTTGAAAGCGCAAAAAAGCAAAAAATTCCACAAAGCGGTGGATCGCGGAATTTTTGGCAATTCCATGTTCTCCGCGGAACGCAAAATTACCCAAATTCCACAAATTCGCTCAGCCCCCATTTCTATCCAAAGTTATGGAGAAGTTGGTCAACAAACATCTATCTAACTATCTCGAAACCAACGAAATCCTGGATCCATCTCAAACTGGCTTCAGATACACCAACAGTACCAAAGCCACCCTCCTGGCAGTCCTAGACAGTATTACATCCTTAATCGATGAGGGGAGAGTCGCCGCCCTGATCCAGTTGGACTTGTCGGCGGCTTTGGACACGGTCTAACATGGATTATTGCTGAGCATCCTATATTTATTTATTTATTTATTTAAACTTATAAAGCGCACAGCTACCCACAGTGGGTTTCCCGGCGCTCAGGGTCAGACTAAAGAAGAAAAACCTGCATGCTAACTTTACTGAAAGGGAACCACAAATCACTGCTGAAAAAGCCAAGCTTTAAGTCCCTTTCGGAAACGAAAAAGATTGGTTTCTGTCTTCAGGGTTACAGGAAGGGCATTCCAAAATTTAGGACCCAAATGGGCAAAAGAACGGCCTCCCATCTTTGCTAGCCTGAATCTGGGAACTGAGAAATCGCCATTCCCTGATGATCGAAGAGTTCGGCTTGGCTTATAGGCCTGGATGAGGCCCTGAAGATATTTGGGGGCTATGCCTTGTTTAATTTTGAAGACGTGACAGAGGGCTTTGAATTTAATTCGGCTCGGGATTTTGAGCCAGTGAAGGTCACAAAGTGCGGGAGAGGCAGATGTTCTCCTGGGAACATTGCAGAGGCGCCGGGATGCCGCATTCTGGACTACTTGGAGTTTTTTTATGGTTGTCAGGTCGGCTCCAAGATAAAGGACGTTGCCGTAATCCAGGCGGGACACAGGAAAAGGGTATACATTCTAAAGACCTTCAGTGGTTCAGCACCTTTCTGAGTAACAGAGTACAAATGGGCCTTTTTTCCTTGAGCCCAAAAGCCATCAGATATGGCATCCAGCAACGAGCCTCCCTGCGTCCCACGCTCTTTAACACCTACGTATCTTCTTTGGCTAAAATCAGCGAGAAATAGGGATTTAGTATCTGCTCCTATCTATGCGGATGACACACAATTGATATTCCTGGGAGAAAGGCATGAAGACATCAGGATCAAACTGAATACCTGCCTCTCAGAAATGGCGGTCTCGATGACAGAGCACTGCCTGAAGTTGAATGCGGATAAATCAGAGATTGTTCTCTTTGGGGGAGCCCACCTAATCTGGGATGCAACTTGGTGGCCCCAATCATTGGGATCTGCACCCGCACCCAAGAAGGTTGCTAGAAACCTGGGCATTCTTATCGACAACACGCTAACCATGCAGAATCACGTCTGTGTACTGTGCGGGAGAAGCTTTACCACATTAAAACTCCTAAAAAGGCTTTTCCAGTCAGTGGATCCCTCTAGAATGTAGGGAAACCATCACACAGGCCCTACTTATAAGCAAACTGGACTACGGAAATGCGCTGTTTGTAGGCATGGAGGATTAACTATTCTCCCATCTGCAGGTGATCCAGAATGCGGCTGCCAAATTGGTGTGCAACACAAGCAGGTATAGCTTGGCATCAGAATGCATGAGAGTGCTCCCTGGGCTACCTGTGCGTCAAAGAGCCAGATTCATGCTCCTGAGCCATGCACACAAAACCCTACACCATCGCGGGCCTAGAATCCTACAATGTAAACTCCAATTCTATGCCCCTACACGGAATCTAAGGTCATGCAATCAGACGCGGGTCAAGACCAAACGCATCAAGAAAGCCAGATCAGGGGGCCGCGCTTTCTCCCACCTGGCAGCAATTCAATGGAACAAACTACCGCTAGAATTGCGTCTTACTGATGACTACATGTCATTTAGAATAAAACTGAAAACCCACCAGTCCCCTAGGGTTTAGTTCCAGACACAGTGGCATCTAACACTCCCTCAACCTCACTATGGATCGCGTTATCCTAGCGCCATGATATCCTCTCGGATGAATGCTGTGCTTTATAAATAAATAAATAATGAAATAAATAAACCAGCATATCTGGCATTTTTACAATACATGCAAATTTCCCCCGCACTTTGTCACCCCCCATAACCACCCCAAGCTCTACTCCCAGGTCACCGTTCCCTTTGGTGAGTAAATGCACTTAATTTTGTTTTCTTTTAAAGTAGTGTGCAAGACTTCTCTTCAGATGGAAAAGGTTTGATTACCCCATTTTCATCACCCAACATTGGTCTCTACTGCAAGCAGGAATCATCGTCAGATGTGTGTATATAACATACAACGCCCTGTTTCCGCAACAAACTCTGTACCGTCACAATACAGCACTTTAAATCGAAACATAGAAAAGCGTGTACTTTCTACCCACAGTACCTGTATGCTCCTGAGAAGTGCCGGTACTCTCCCATTAAATGTATTGCAGTAATGCTGAGGCGTGGAGGTACTCTCCACTTCAAATTAAAGAAGTGCCGGTACCCAGTACGGGACAGTACCTGCCAATTTAGATGAGTGGTCACAAATACATTTGCACATGGCTACCATTCTACCAGAACACTGGCCTCCCACGTGCCACACAAGCTAAAACCTAAGTCAGTCATGCTTGTGCTGAACTCCCAGGATTGGGAATATTCTGAGTCCATACTTCTCTTTCCAACTCTTTCCCTCTCTCCTGGCATCTCAGAGAGCCCTACAGACTCATCCCTTGCACCTCATCTGGCTCACGATGCTTGCCTCTTCTGCTTATTGGTCTGTTTCTCTTCAGAAAGTTCTCTGCAAAGCGCCCACTGCCATTTGGCAAGATCCAGGCACTACAAATGGAATTATACTTAAATACATATTGGGCAAACATGGAAAAGTTAGCAGTAAAACGGCTTTGTAGCAATTTTTTATGTAGCATGGGCGAATTTTGCGAATCTGGCGTTCGCGAATTTTGCGAATTTGCGAACTCGCAATCCGCAAAATCTGCGAATTCTCGCGAATTTGCAGATTTTTTTGTGTTCGCAAGGATTTCTGCCCGTTCGCAAGGATTTCTGACAGTTCGCGAGGGTTTTGTAACAGTTCGCAATTGCGAACTTACATGTCGGCTCGCAACGGTCACGATTATGTTGTTTCTACGTCTGGTTCATCATCACAGGTTCCCAGCACCCTCTGTTTCACCCCTGCCATCCTCTGTTTCACCCATGCCACCCTCTGGTACATCAATGCCTTATGCCACCCTCTGGTTCATCATCACTGTAGATTATGGGGTGAAAAAGCAAGCATACCTGCCTGCTTCAACTGACATGAATTAATTTGGGGTTGATTTATTAATGTGTCACTGTTTTAAAATTCCAGTCTGGCACCTGCTTCCTTATCTGTAATTTGCTTTCTGTTGCAGTGCAATTTTTTTTTCCAGGACCTTTGTGGCCTACTTGTAGCTATTCTATGAGCCTGCGGTGAGGGTCAGAGCAGGGTCATTCAATTGTTGCAACTAGCAACTGAACTGGGAATTTGCGGATTTTTTTTGTTGGTGTTTGCAAGGATTTCTGCCAGTTCGCAAGGATTTCTGCCAGTTCGCGAGGGTTTTGTAACAGTTCGCAATTGCGAACTTACATGTCGGCTCGCAACGGTCACGATTATGTTGTTTCTACGTCTGGTTCATCATCACAGGTTCCCAGCACCCTCTGTTTCACCCCTGCCTCCTCTGTTTCACCCATGCCACCCTCTGGTACATCAATGCCTTATATATGAGAAAAACAAGGACCCCCTGGGTACCGATAAGGATTCCTAGGGCAGGGTAAATACCTATGTGTGTACAAAACCTAGGACATCTGCATATTTTAGACGACCAAATTAGTTTAAACTAGCAAGTGTGAAAAATAAACAAAGACTAAAATTGTATACAGTATATAAATTTAATATGTATTAATTAAAAATCATATAGACAGGCAAACTATATGATAGGGCTAAAAAAACAGTTCATTAAAACCAAAACACACATATCATATTCCACTATAAATTCTCAAAATCATACATATAGTGACAAAAGCAATACATTCATGAATATAGATGACAATAAAAACATATAATCATAAGGTAACTCGACGCGCGTTTCGGCAGAAAAACCGCCTTCTTCAGGAGTTTCTGTTGGTAATCTGGAGAGGCAATTTATAAAAACAGAAAGAATATATTTGTCATACGTACTTTTCACAAATTCACATATTTATGTTAACACATTTAAAAAGGATTTTTTTATCAGCTACCTTTGTACAAAAATGAGTGCATATCATACATTGGGACCTTGTGTCAACTCACACTTACTAGATTAAACCTTATACAATTTTGGTCGTCTTGTGTCAGTTGATCGACAAAAATTCATAGAGATACATTGTACAGTACTTATCTTAGCTAACAAGCTGTTCCTAAACCATATACATTTACACTGCAGGAGACTTCATGAATATATATAGTTGGAGCTACTTAGTCGCTGCTACTGTCTGACTGATGATAGGACCCTAAAGCGCACACCGGGAACAGGGGAAGGATTTGAACACCTGATGCCCAGAATAACATAAGATGAGGTGTTTGGTCAAAAATGCTTCCTGTGGATATATTCTGTTAACTTTAAAGGGACCTCTCTCAAGATTTCATTATGTAGGAGAGATTTCATTATCATGGCATATTTGCGTAAGCGCCAGATCTAAGAGATAACTAGCTCATAGTATTCTCCTATTAGACACATATGACCACCTTTTGTTCTACACATAGCGTCTTATTCTTACATTAAGGGGTCAGTTGCTGAAGTATTACCTTATATTCTAACAGATAGTGTCCTATTATTCCTTTGATGTTTGATCCTTGGACCACTGATGGGTAGTTCCGGAATATGGATGATGATCAGTGGGTCCTTTTATATGGTCCTATAGCTCTGGTGATGTAAACAGAACAGACACTGTGGTATAAAATGCACATTTAACTATTTTATTCGATTAGATTAACTCACTAGAAGTATCTATCTACACATAAAGGGATATTAACCATAAGAAGGGAAATTACCTTCGAGAATCTAGACTGTGAGCTTCATATTTTGATCCAGTTATTGTTGTTGTCAGGTAGGACACTTTATTCTAAATGGCTGAAACAAACCCAAAAATAGGGGACTATAGTAGGTGGTACAAAACAAAATTAACTGGCCTGAGAAAGATATTTTAGTGGTCGTTAATCCTAGCTGTATGTTTAGGCGAGCATATACCTACCTCTCGTTATTCTAAGGATGTTCTCAAAAAAAGGGGTTCTTAAATGGAGGTTTTTTAACTGTCCTTGACGGAGCTTGTTATTTTCAAAAAGTCGCGGAACTCAGAAGCCTGCAACGATATAAGAAAGCTTCCTGTAGTGATGGCATATTGGGGATTAGTGATTAGTGATTAGTGTAGCATGGTAAATGCCATTAACGGTACCTCTCTATCGAGGAAGGTTTAAAGTAACCGTTAGTTGGTGGCGTCCGCCATCATAAACAGGTCAATAGAGCATACCTTGAGTATTTATACACCACTTGATGACGGGATTCTTGATTGAAGCGGTGAATTCGGTTTTCTTAAAACGGCGAAAAGTGATAAAACTAAATAAAGGTATAAACATACATGGTATCAGCCTAATGGCCTCTTTTTTCTTTTCTCACTATTAATGAGGGGGACAGTGGAAAAGGGTTGGAAAAATTTGATGGGCAGACATAAACTCCCGTCTGAGCTTGGTGATTCTTACCTTAATTGAACGATAAAGTAAACGGACAGCAAGATGGTGCTGCTCCAGAAGGACGTGGATCGTAAAGTCTGGTCCTTCAGCCGGGAAAGTTACGCTACTTCTAGAGGGCTTATATTTAAAGTTCCGAAATTGGCGCGAAGTGTGTAAGAGGGTGATAACCAAAGAAGAGGGACTAGGAACATGTCGCCTTTCGATAAATTAACCCGTTTCAATATGGCGTACCAAACAAGGATGGTCAAAACGAATTAACTCAAGGATGTTCAGTACCCGCATTTCTAATGATTATACGATAGCAGTAAAAGCTGAAGTCCTACATAATTGAATGATGCATATAAGTACTCCATAATGGGGGAAACGATGGATCATTTAAAGTATGTGGATGCCTATCAAGAAAGAAACCATTCCAAGATGGCGCTCCATTTAGTCATCCTTAAATGTCACAGTGACCGGATATTTACTAGAGGTCCGAGATATTGTTAACGCTATACTCGGCAATTGGCGGACATGGCGACCAAGATATTAAAATTAAAATTGTTGCACTTATGATGTGACAACCAGTCGTGTTCATTTTCCGACGGGTGGATAATGATAAAAATAGCTATATTAAATATTGTTTTAACCTAGATATACAGATGACATTACCTTGTTACATAACTGTTGTGAGTGTATCAGCTATTATAAGTCAATAATGCATGGAGTATAATCAAGAGATAAATAATTAAATATAATCCAAATATAATAGATTGACATATCAAAACCTGCCATTAAATAAAGACATAAAAAACCAAATAGCCATATGAAGGAGTATGAAGAATCATACCTTCAAGTAAATACAAAAATAGAATTGTATACACGGGGTAATCATCACTACAGAGTGGATCAATTGTAAACATTATTTAAGTACATAAGAGGAAGACAATAAGGTGGGAGAATACTAAGAACCCTAAGCACTTTTCGAAATATTACTGATAGCTAAATCAGATAATAGCGTTCTCCCATGGTATCTCAGCGTTTAAACCTCGTTTGAACGTGCCCATGGCAAAAATCCAATAGACTTCCCTTTTACGTCTGATTTTGTCGCCTCCTTTGCTGTCAGGGAGTCTAATCTTTTCTAGAATGCACCACTTAAAATCATCGGGTCCATGTTGTTTCTCTGCAAAATGTTTAACAAGCGGTGCCATAGTTTTGTTTGTACGTATGGCCGATCGATGTTCAGTGAGTCTGCTTTGTATGGGTCTAGAGGTTTCACCCACATAGCCCAGAAGGCAGGGACACCTGATGAAGTAAATGCAATTCGATGTTCTGCAGTTCCACATGTCTTTGGCGCTAAAAGGGCAACCATTATGTTCAAAGGATTCTCCTGCAATAATACTATTGCAGGATGAGCATTTGACCGTGCCTCTAACCGGAAAATTATTTGTAAGAGATCTTTGGACGAATTCTGAACCAGCTTTGTTCTTGGTAAACCGGGAGTGCACAACTAAATCCTTAAGATTTTTATTTCTGCGATGGGCGAACATAGGCTTGTCTAGTTTACAGTTAGTGGGGTTCGAATTTAAAATGTGCCAATTAGAGTTTACAATGTGTCGCACCTTATTGTCAAGAGTTGAATGTTTCGTGATGCACACTAACTGTGTGTTTGCAGTGGGGAGTTTAGGTCTAAGAAGATGGTCTCTATCATAAAATCTAGCTCTCTTGTAAGAGTCCCTGATTAGCCTGTGAGGGTAGCCTCTATTAAGAAACTTTTGTCGCATGCTGCTAGCTTGAATGTCAAAATCGGCTAAAGTTGAACAGTTCCTTCTAACCCGAAGGAACTGGGAGAATGGTATACTTTCCCTCTGGCATCGTGGGTGGAAACTTTTAAAATGGAGAAGAGTATTCCTGGCGGTTGGTTTTACGAAAAGATCCACAATAAGTTTATTATTTCGATGTTTTATGATTATGTCCAAAAATTCAATTTGATTATTATTAAAATGTGCTGTGAATTTAAGATTATCATCAGCCAGATTGATCCATTCTAGGAATTCCTTCAGAGTTTCTTCCCCATTGGTCCAGATAAAAAAGATGTCATCAATATATCTGGACCAATGGGAAATGGACTCATAAAAGGGGGCAACTTCATTATGGATAACTCTAGATTCGAAAGCTGCCATATAGATGTTGGCGATCGATGGGGCAACAGAGGCTCCCATACTGACGCCTCTAATCTGGCGATATAGGGCATTACCAAATTCCATAATATTCTCGTTGAGAACAATATGTAGGATATTTAGGATAAAGGCTTTTGGACACTCAACGTTAAATGTATCTATGAACCAACTTGTTGCTTGGATAGCTTCCTTTTGAGGTATATTGCTATATAATGACTCGACGTCCATAGTTACCAACAGATCTTTATTAGGATCGAAAGGCAGATATTCAACTTTAGAAATCATGGCACTTGTGTCTTTAATGTATGAGGTAATCCTCGGTTTGTGAGGTCGTAGTACTGAATCGATATATTTAGACAGGGGCTCTGTGTTAGTACCTATAGTTGACACAATAGGTCTATAGGGTGGGTCGACTTTCACTCCATCATTAGATCAACTAGGCCCAGAAGTTGCAACTTTCGAGTTGCAACTTCTGGACGTCGAGTCATTATATAGCAATATACCTCAAAAGGAAGCTATCCAAGCAACAAGTTGGTTCATAGATACATTTAACGTTGAGTGTCCAAAAGCCTTTATCCTAAATATCCTACATATTGTTCTCAACGAGAATATTATGGAATTTGGTAATGCCCTATATCGCCAGATTAGAGGCGTCAGTATGGGAGCCTCTGTTGCCCCATCGATCGCCAACATCTATATGGCAGCTTTCGAATCTAGAGTTATCCATAATGAAGTTGCCCCCTTTTATGAGTCCATTTCCCATTGGTCCAGATATATTGATGACATCTTTTTTATCTGGACCAATGGGGAAGAAACTCTGAAGGAATTCCTAGAATGGATCAATCTGGCTGATGATAATCTTAAATTCACAGCACATTTTAATAATAATCAAATTGAATTTTTGGACATAATCATAAAACATCGAAATAATAAACTTATTGTGGATCTTTTCGTAAAACCAACCGCCAGGAATACTCTTCTCCATTTTAAAAGTTTCCACCCACGATGCCAGAGGGAAAGTATACCATTCTCCCAGTTCCTTCGGGTTAGAAGGAACTGTTCAACTTTAGCCGATTTTGACATTCAAGCTAGCAGCATGCGACAAAAGTTTCTTAACCTCTTGGCTGCTAATGACAAGGGTAACTCGTCATGCACTTTTCATTGATTTCAATGGAAATTAGATGAGAAGCAAAATATTGCCTTAGCAGTAAAGGGGTTAATAGAGGCTACCCTCACAGGCTAATCAGGGACTCTTACAAGAGAGCTAGATTTTATGATAGAGACCATCTTCTTAGACCTAAACTCCCCACTGCAAACACACAGTTAGTGTGCATCACGAAACATTCAACTCTTGACAATAAGGTGCGACACATTGTAAACTCTAATTGGCACATTTTAAATTCGAACCCCACTAACTGTAAACTAGACAAGCCTATGTTCGCCCATCGCAGAAATAAAAATCTTAAGGATTTAGTTGTGCACTCCCGGTTTACCAAGAACAAAGCTGGTTCAGAATTCGTCCAAAGATCTCTTACAAATAATTTTCCGGTTAGAGGCACGGTCAAATGCTCATCCTGCAAATCCTGCAATAGTATTATTGCAGGAGAATCCTTTGAACATAATGGTTGCCCTTTTAGCGCCAAAGACATGTGGAACTGCAGAACATCGAATTGCATTTACTTCATCAGGTGACCCTGCCTTCTGGGCTATGTGGGTGAAACCTCTAGACCCATACAAACCAGACTCACTGAACATCGATCGGCCATACGTACAAACAAAACTATGGCACCGCTTGTTAAACATTTTGCAGAGAAACAACATGGACCCGATGATTTTAAGTGGTGCATTCTAGAAAAGATTAGACTCCCTGACAGCAAAGGAGGCGACAAAATCAGACGTAAAAGGGAAGTCTATTGGATTTTTGCCATGGGCACGTTCAAACGAGGTTTAAACGCTGAGATACCATGGGAGAACGCTATTATCTGATTTAGCTATCAGTAATATTTCGAAAAGTGCTTAGGGTTCTTAGTATTCTCCCACCTTATTGTCTTCCTTTTATGTACTTAAATAATGTTTACAATTGATCCACTCTGTAGTGATGATTACCCCGTGTATACAATTCTATTTTTGTATTTACTTGAAGGTATGATTCTTCATACTCCTTCATATGGCTATTTGGTTTTTTATGTCTTTATTTAATGGCAGGTTTTGATATGTCAATCTATTATATTTGGATTATATTTAATTATTTATCTCTTGATTATACTCCATGCATTATTGACTTATAATAGCTGATACACTCACAACAGTTATGTAACAAGGTAATGTCATCTGTATATCTAGGTTAAAACAATATTTAATATAGCTATTTTTATCATTATCCACCCGTTGGAAAATGAACACGACTGGTTGTCACATCATAAGTGCAACAATTTTAATTTTAATATCTTGGTCGCCATGTCCGCCAATTGCCGAGTATAGCGTTAACAATATCTCGGACCTCTAGTAAATATCCGGTCACTGTGACATTTAAGGATGACTAAATGGAGCGCCATCTTGGAATGGTTTCTTTCTTGATAGGCATCCACATACTTTAAATGATCCATCGTTTCCCCCATTATGGAGTACTTATATGCATCATTCAATTATGTAGGACTTCAGCTTTTACTGCTATCGTATAATCATTAGAAATGCGGGTACTGAACATCCTTGAGTTCATTCGTTTTGACCATCCTTGTTTGGTACGCCATATTGAAACGGGTTAATTTATCGAAAGGCGACATGTTCCTAGTCCCTCTTCTTTGGTTATCACCCTCTTACACACTTCGCGCCAATTTCGGAACTTTAAATATAAGCCCTCTAGAAGTAGCGTAACTTTCCCGGCTGAAGGACCAGACTTTACGATCCACGTCCTTCTGGAGCAGCACCATCTTGCTGTCCGTTTACTTTATCGTTCAATTAAGGTAAGAATCACCAAGCTCAGACGGGAGTTTATGTCTGCCCATCAAATTTTTCCAACCCTTTTCCACTGTCCTCCCGTCTCCTAAAACCTTCGTTTCCCCCCCCCCCCATTCCACGGTCCCCCTCATTAATAGTGAGAAAAGAAAAAAGAGGCCATTAGGCTGATACCATGTATGTTTATACCTTTATTTAGTTTTATCACTTTTCGCCGTTTTAAGAAAACCGAATTCACCGCTTCAATCAAGAATCCCGTCATCAAGTGGTGTATAAATACTCAAGGTATGCTCTATTGACCTGTTTATGATGGCGGACGCCACCAACTAACGGTTACTTTAAACCTTCCTCGATAGAGAGGTACCGTTAATGGCATTTACCATGCTACACTAATCACTAATCACTAATCCCCAATATGCCATCACTACAGGAAGCTTTCTTATATCGTTGCAGGCTTCGGAGTTCCGCGACTTTTTGAAAATAACAAGCTCCGTCAAGGACAGTTAAAAAACCTCCATTTAAGAACCCCTTTTTTTGAGAACATCCTTAGAATAACGAGAGGTAGGTATATGCTCACCTAAACATATAGCTAGGATTAACGACCACTAAAATATCTTTCTCAGGCCAGTTAATTTTGTTTTGTACCACCTACTATAGTCCCCTATTTTTGGGTTTGTTTCAGCCATTTAGAATAAAGTGTCCTACCTGACAACAACAATAACTGGATCAAAATATGAAGCTCACAGTCTAGATTCTCGAAGGTAATTTCCCTTCTTATGGTTAATATCCCTTTATGTGTAGATAGATACTTCTAGTGAGTTAATCTAATCGAATAAAATAGTTAAATGTGCATTTTATACCACAGTGTCTGTTCTGTTTACATCACCAGAGCTATAGGACCATATAAAAGGACCCACTGATCATCATCCATATTCCGGAACTACCCATCAGTGGTCCAAGGATCAAACATCAAAGGAATAATAGGACACTATCTGTTAGAATATAAGGTAATACTTCAGCAACTGACCCCTTAATGTAAGAATAAGACGCTATGTGTAGAACAAAAGGTGGTCATATGTGTCTAATAGGAGAATACTATGAGCTAGTTATCTCTTAGATCTGGCGCTTACGCAAATATGCCATGATAATGAAATCTCTCCTACATAATGAAATCTTGAGAGAGGTCCCTTTAAAGTTAACAGAATATATCCACAGGAAGCATTTTTGACCAAACACCTCATCTTATGTTATTCTGGGCATCAGGTGTTCAAATCCTTCCCCTGTTCCCGGTGTGCGCTTTAGGGTCCTATCATCAGTCAGACAGTAGCAGCGACTAAGTAGCTCCAACTATATATATTCATGAAGTCTCCTGCAGTGTAAATGTATATGGTTTAGGAACAGCTTGTTAGCTAAGATAAGTACTGTACAATGTATCTCTATGAATTTTTGTCGATCAACTGACACAAGACGACCAAAATTGTATAAGGTTTAATCTAGTAAGTGTGAGTTGACACAAGGTCCCAATGTATGATATGCACTCATTTTTGTACAAAGGTAGCTGATAAAAAAATCCTTTTTAAATGTGTTAACATAAATATGTGAATTTGTGAAAAGTACGTATGACAAATATATTCTTTCTGTTTTTATAAATTGCCTCTCCAGATTACCAACAGAAACTCCTGAAGAAGGCGGTTTTTCTGCCGAAACGCGCGTCGAGTTACCTTATGATTATATGTTTTTATTGTCATCTATATTCATGAATGTATTGCTTTTGTCACTATATGTATGATTTTGAGAATTTATAGTGGAATATGATATGTGTGTTTTGGTTTTAATGAACTGTTTTTTTAGCCCTATCATATAGTTTGCCTGTCTATATGATTTTTAATTAATACATATTAAATTTATATACTGTATACAATTTTAGTCTTTGTTTATTTTTCACACTTGCTAGTTTAAACTAATTTGGTCGTCTAAAATATGCAGATGTCCTAGGTTTTGTACACACATAGATACATCAATGCCTTATGCCACCCTCTGGTTCATCATCACTGTAGATTATGGGGGAAAAAGCAAGCATACCTGCCTGCTTCAACTGACATGAATTAATTTGGGGTTGATTTATTAACGTGTCACTGTTTTAAAATTCCAGTCTGGCACCTGCTTCCTTATCTGTAATTTGCTTTCTGTTGCAGTGCAATTTTTTTTTCCAGGACCTTTGTGGCCTACTTGTAGCTATTCTATGAGCCTGCTGTGAGGGTCAGAGCAGGGTCATACAATTGTTGCAACTAGCAACTGAACTCTGGAGGGGCCCTTGTCAGGAAGCACTACAGGGAACGGTTACTAATGATGAGTTTGAACTTTTGAACCTGCTTTCACTTTTGCAAAACTTGTTTTTCTGCAGAACAGCATTACAGCAACCATCCCACCAAGCTTATATGAGAAAGTTGATTTCTAATCCAAAAGTTATCCAAAGAAAATCAAAAGGCCTCAAATCCAAAAAAGTGCAGGCAAATGTCAACCTGAGGAGTTATTCTGATAAAAATCATCATTTTCAGAAGGTCTATGCTGCTTGCTAGTAGATTTCTTGTGCGGAATTGCAATTTTTGTAATTTCGCGAGTGCGAGATTGTTGCTGCCCGCCGCACCTACATGTTCGCAATTGCGAACTTACACCGCAAAGGAAAAAAAATCCGCTGCGTGCGAATTTGCGGATTTTGCGGGAAATTCGCGAATCTCGCGGATTGCGAATTTACCGAAAATCCGCAAAATCCGCGAGCGTAACGGATTTTCCGCTCATGCTTAATTATATTCTATTTTTGATATGTCTTGGAGTCTGAAAAGCCATCTTCCCCTTTTTTTAAACTATGGCCCTGCAAGACAGTTTATCTACTAAAAAAATGTGTGCATGAGGCACCAGAACTGCACAAATGGTCATCAACCCAATGACCAGCAGATTTAGCAGTGCTTATTTTGTGAAACTATCAAGTACAGGGGCCCAAAGTTTGTCTTAGGAGTCCACCACTAGCAATGATAGATTTAGGGGTAGCCAAATACCAAGGCTTTATAATCTTGACCTTACCTTACGCCTCGTTCTTCTACCACCCTACACTTCCTGGTTCTTGAGCTCTACCTTGCAGGTTCATCTTTCATCCCCGCTTTCCACCTTACTCCCCGCTTCCCTATCCCTTCTCTTCCTCCCTCATCTATCTTTTCTACCATGTATCTCTTGCTCTGGGTCAAAGTCTAATGATGAGAAATAAGACACGTACCCTAAAAAAAGAGGGCTGCTTCCTCCAACCTGGTGGAGTGTCTGAGTGAAAAACACCAGCCTTCCAGAGATTTTGTTTTTTTAATGTGTTTTTATTAAGTTTAATAGGAGTTGTACAAAGTTGGTGACAAATATGATTGTAGGCATGGAGACATTTCCCAACTAGCCGTGTAGCGGGTATCGGCTGAGGATATCATTGCAATTGTCATCAAATGCCAATGATTAGAGTCAACTTGATGAACACTTGAACAAATAAAACAGTTATTGAAGTTATAATGCAACTGTGGAGTCTTCTTGTGAGTGACAGTGTGTCGGTGTGTAGGATGGCCTGAGTGTTGGAGATCAGGCGTCTACCGCCTCCTTCAAAAACGAATTGAAAACACTTCTGATTAACAAATGTTTTCCAGAAAATCACACCTTTTGTCTCTTGATCCTACCCTTGAATATTTTTCATTTCTTGATCATGACTAGTATCCTGCTGATTTCCTATGGAGGTCATGTTTTCCTCAACTTGTTATTTTTCTCTGATTGTACATCTTTTGTATATGCTGTTCTCTTGTCTCCTACTTTTCTCCTACTTCGCCCACATGTAAAGCACTGTGATATCCTCATGGGTCATGTTTGTGCTACATAAAACTTTATAAATAAAATAGTAGGTCACCCGCCAGGGGTAGTGCGTATGCGGGGTGTGTTAGAAGCAACTCCAGTAAGGTCATGTTTGCGCTATATAAAACTTTATAAATGAAATAGTAGGTCACCCACCAGTAGTAGTGCATATGCAGGGTGTGTTAGCAGCAGCTCCAGTAAGGTCATGTCTGCGCTTTATAAAACTTTATAAATAAAATAAAATATTAGATCAGCCGGCAGGGGTGGTGCGTATGCTGGGTGGGTTAGCAGCTACTCCAGTAAGGTCATGTTTACGCTTTATAAAACTTTAAATAAATTAGTAGGTCACCCGCCAGGGGTAGTGCGTATGCGGGGTGTGTTAGCAGCAGCTCCAATAAGGTCATTTTTTGCGCTATATAAAACTTTAAATAAAATAGTAGGTTACCCGCCAGTAGTAGTGCGTATGCGGGTGTGTTAGCAGCAACTCCAGTAAAGTCATGTTTGCGCTATATAAAACTTTATAAATAAAATAAAATAGTAGGTCACCCATCAGTAGTAGTGCGTATGCGGGGTGTGTTAGCAGCCACTCCAGTAAGGTGAATATCAACCCAATGTCGAAGTTCCTGTGTACCCTGGCGGGTATAGTGTGTGTCCCACGGAGGATATATTAGTGGTAGTCATGTGAGTTGGGGAGGTCACACACTGGGAGAATGGTGCCTTTGCTCTGCACAGGGCGAGAGGCCCACCCTACGTTCATGCAAGCGTGAGAAGAAGTGTGTGAGGGTGAGAGATGATTCACGGAGAGCATTATCATTTTTGGCCTCAACCAGACGCAAGAAGGTGCCCCAGCATTCGCCACCAGTCCTTGTGTCCCCCGCATCCATCTGGAGTAGCTTTATAGTGTTGGCTTCTGTACGCGTCCACATCAGCAGTGTGGCCAACCAGCGCTGGAGATCTGGGGGAGCAAACGCCTTCCATGCCATGGCTATCAGCCGTTTGACTTGCACAAAGGCGAGATCAATGAACCTATGGAGATGTCTGTCGCCTGTTGCTCGGCAGTGTGGATTTTGTCATTCCAGTGGGGTTGGTAATAGCAGTAACTAATACAAATGGCCTTAGTAGGATATTAAGCTGGACTTGGAGTGGATGAAGGTCAGTCTCACGACAATTCCTACCGAAACCTTTCTCGTGTAGGTAGTTCATGACTGCCTTGGTGTTTTCAAGCAGGCATTAGGAAGTGGCTTCAGAGAGCCAATCGCTGCCGCTGCCAGTGAAGTGGGTGAAATGTGTTCAGGCCTGACACTAGAGAGGTTGCTTCTAAGTGGCTTGTCTGCGAGCTCTCATTCCCCAGGCCTCGCGAGAGTACAAACGCAGCTTTACAAAGCGGCACCAGTGCCCTGTAAATAGCACCAATTGTGTCTGATCAGACAGAGGCCACAAAGGGACATTCGCAGAGCAGACATGTGCGGTCTGCCGCCCTGAATGGTTCTTTAATAGCGATTTCTATTGGTCGGTGCCAGTGTGTCCTGCAATCTTCAGTTCTGGGACCCTAATGAAAATCTTGATTAAGGTGGTAACTAAACACACATTGCAATTTTCAGCAAATTCATACCATCCATCAGCCTGGAGAGCTGGTGTCCTTGGAGGCAGAGGGACTGTGCTGAGGTGCAGAAGCCTCGCTTCACTGCAGAGCCTGACGACTCACTTAAGGAAGTCATTTCAGTGCTAAGTTCAACTTACAGGAGCTAATGCTTGTTTCACGAGGGCAAGGGATTCTCGAAAGCTGAACTCACACCTCTAAACAAGTTATCTTATGTACAATCGATGGAGCAAAATTACTGATGGGCAGAGACGTTTTAAGGCATGGGCAAAGTGGGTCCCTGCCTTTAAGCTGGCCCCGATGGAGCTAGCTCTGTACTGCAGACAGTCTTGCCCTGATGAACTTGAATAATTTTAAACCAGATTGTTGTAAAAACGTTTTCCTTTAATTTACTTAGAATGTGGGTGATATGTGAGAGTCTGTTATAGACATTTTGCAGAGAAATTTGTGTTTATATTTCATGCAACATCCATAAAATAGTTTCTTTTAGATCAAAACATGACCTTATATATGAGACATGGGAGGGCGTCACCGAGATTATATGCAGTAATATTAGTGAGATGCTGCTGTGTTACATTATTGAAAACACCCACCATTATACCTGAATATTAGATGTAAACACATTTAGAATTTGGACGAGTGTGTCTGTGCACAGTGAGTGACCTGGCCAAAGTGGGCATGAAAGAGCTCAAGTTGAATCATATATTCAAAGATGTTCTGAACAGTACCCCCCAAAATCCATTTGATACAGAGCCCCCAAAATCCTTAAGATGTAAATACTTCTACAGAGACGGCGAATTGAAGGACCTCTGTGATGATGCACTGGAAAGTTTGAGAACTCCTGCATACTTTTAAGCTTGTGGCCATCCACAAACATTTTTCCACCCTATTCCACTCTTAAAATCAGGGCTGCATTAAGACCTTTAAAAGCCCTGAGCGCTTAAAAGATTTTGGTACCCCCATGTATATCTAATTCAAAACAAACAATCATTAACTGTAAAATAAGAAATTTCAGTAAGATGAAAAATAATGTGTATTTTTGTATACTTCCACTTTATTTATAGGTTCAGCTGCACCATTTGCAGGTTTGCACCATATGGTCCATGGTAAATCCGGCAATGGAAAATTTCTGTGGTGCCCCTTCCCTTGATGCCCTCAGCACATGCATATTTTGCTTTATGGTTAATCCAGCCCTGATTACAATGGCCGAACATTCACGAAAGTCACGGGCAGAGTAAATCCTTATTGAGGGTGGAAATCTATAGATGGAGTTCCTCAACATGAGAAAAAAGTAGCATCTCCAACATTGCGAGGACCAGAGGACACCTGGTGTGTGTAGTAACTCTAGTCTCTTAGAGGTGTTCCATAGTTGTAAAACGTGTCCCTGCAGGGTTTCCCGACTACACTGGATTCCGCTTGAGACATTGGGTTTAAGCACACCATGCGCGACTCTTATGTGTCCCTCTAGCCTGAAACCCTGTGGCAGTGGGACGAAAATCTGCAGGGAACTATTTTTCCTGCATCCCAGGCCTGGTTATAGCCCCTTGAGTATCTTCAGGGAAACTCATCCTCTTCATTCATGAGTAGGGCTCCTAGTTTTATGGTATTTATTTTCTTAACATTACTTCTGTATTTTTCCATATTTGTTTTTGGGCCATTTTATTAGTATTTACGCATGTTTATTTTGTATTTTGAGAAAAAAAGAAGTCGTAAAATGGTATATTTCCACACTTATTTAACTGACAAAGATGCACTCATACTTTGATGCCTGCCGTCTATTAGTAAACTAATCAGCCATTTATACCAAGACACTACACCCACAGGTAAATATTAGAATTATTCTAAAGATATGTGGGCATAAATGGCGGTATTTAAACAAATCTCATCCGTTTTGTTAACTCCCCATGCTGTCTATCTGCTCAGCCTTTGTCCTGGAATTTATGAAAGACACCATGGGTGGTCACTCACAAGAGGCACAATTTTCTGTATTTTTCCACTTTTAAAAATGAATACAGACAGGAAACACATTGTTTTCTATCTCTATTTATCTGTAAAAATCCGTAAAAAACGGAAACTGGGAGCCTTAATCATGAGTGTCACAAGCAGCCTTCCTCCAAAGCGATAACCTGCTGCCAGAATTGCTATGAATTGGAAGTATAGGGTCACTGTCGCCCCAGGTGGGTTACAAAATGGGAAACTGCAAGGAGATGCTCTCCTTGTGTAGAAAAAAAAGATAAATATACTGATGTTTCAGGAATTCTTAATAAAATCCCATGAGTACTCCTAAAAGCTTGTGGCAGTCACAGGATTTTAGGAGCTGACTTGGAAAGGGTTGCAAATTCCAGATGTTTGCAAATCTGCCTTCCAGTGAGGTTGAAAACCTGTGGATACATTTTAAGACCATCTTTTTATAAGGGCTGCTGGTGAACATGTCTTCCCTTCAGATTTCAGCTATTGCTCAATAAAGTCAGTTCTATCCACTACATCCTCGCACCTTAATATACTACACCGAGATAGCATCTCATTAGCATCAAATGCCCTCTCGGTTCTCCAAGTTTTATACAGCAGTTTCAAACACATATTACAAATCTCATTAATTTAGGACACGATTTGCAAAATTACAATGCCCAGTCATCTTTGCATATTTAATAAATCTGGTTGGTTCTCTGTCCGCCTCTCCATCCGTTTATGGCTATCCAAGCACCTATATGTCAAAAGTGTAATTTCGCAAAGTGCCATCCAGTTCAATGGCTCTAATATCATTGCTTGTCCTTGCTTCGAAGACACCACTTTCTTGAATATAGATAGTTCTCTTCAAAATATCTATCTAGCACCATTGACGATGAGGCCCTTTCTCTATGAGTGTGCTCAGCACAAATCTGTGTTGAGTACTGTTGTTTACGACTGGTGTCCCAGAGCTTCGAGTACTATTAGAGCATTAGAATGTTGGGAGCTCCATTGAAAACAATGGAGTGCTCTGGGCTTATAATGGCTAGTATAAGCCTGGAGCTCCAACATTCCAATGTTTGTTTGTTCACAGCTCTGGCTGTGAACAAAGGCTTCAGGGAGCCTGAGGGGGCTTGTTTTTTTGTTAGAACATTCTGCCCTATGGTGACAGAATGTTCTAATAGCCTTATAGCCCTTCGTAGATGGGCTATACCGCTATTAAAGTCCCTCTCCCTTGTTAAAGGCCCTCGCCTTCAGCTCGGGGCCTTTAACGCTGGAGAGGGCCTTTAATAGCCGGTATAGCCCTCTACGGCGGGCTATAAGGCTATATTATGCTCAATTAGATATCCAAAGGCTTAAGTTAGAGGTTGGCAGATGGGATATTCCATCATAAAAACAACTGATATCCTTTTTCGAAATCTTATAAGTACAGCCGGCTATAATGCACTTTTAATATGATGGACGGGATAGCCACCTCTTTGTCGTGAGTTACCGCTTTCCCATTGGGGGCCTATCTAGGGTGGTGGGGGCAGGCAGGGGAGAAGAGGGGTGGGAATGCGGATCACCCAATCCAGACGCTGCTCTTACAGCATGAGAGCAGCGCCAGGATTGGTCTGAGCGGCCTCATGTGCCACTCAGACAGTGCCTTGGAGCCTGTGACTATTCTCCAACCCAGTTGGAGAAACATAAGTGCGCATGTCTGTTAGGCTAAGATGGCTGGCCAAACAGACATGCACACTTAAAAGTGCACACTGCTTCTCCTCCCTGCCATGCCCGGCCGGCTCCATCCTATACTTATTGCGCGGCCAGACAGCAATAAATAAAATTATAATAACATTGTGTTATTATCATTTTATATATCATCTGCTGGCTGGGCAGTGGGGCGACGCTCCTCCGCCATTACTGAGGAGCCGCCCCAGCGCTTTCCACAGCTCTAGGTAAGGCTCATAGATACTACCCTTGACTCCCCAAGGGAAACAAGTAGAGCAGTTAGTTATGGGTTACCCCCCAAGAAGTTAGTATTTGGTTTGGAACACAGAAAGTGTTTGATCACATGTTGAGTGGGAGTTATTACTTTTAAAAACAATAAGTCTTCATTTACGCTTAGCTTTGTGGAGTTATGAAAATCAAAGCACAAAATAAAAAAATATCAAATCACAATCTGAAGAGGTGATTTGACCCTAAAATGCCTCACTTCTAACATGTTATGGTGCTACAAACAAAATAGCTTAAGGACCTATGTATAATATTATTGATAGGCCAGGGAGAAATGTTAATTACATAGGCAAAATCCGCATAATTTCCAAATTTGAAGTCTGTGCATCCTGTCCACTGTGAGCCAACATCAATTTTATAGGAATTGGATGGCTGTTAGATCTAAACATGTGTGCCTATTGGGGTGTAGGCTACAGGAAGGATGTAGGCTGTTGGACCCCAACATTGATGGCTTTATTGGGAGACAAGCTATGGGAAGAATGTAGGCCTCTTGGACCCACACATTTATGCTTACTGGGATGTAGGCTACTAGACCAATGTAGGCTGTAGACATTTGGTTACTGGTTGAAGGGTTGAAACCCTACTCAAGCAGCAACCACAATGTCTGTCAGTGAAACCTCAAATTAACCTGTGCTTAACCCTCTGGTAGCTTGACGCAAAAGCAGTCAGGCTTAACATAGAGGCAACGTGTAAAGTATTTATGCAAATTTTCAAACAGTAATAAAGTGAAAACACAACAGAAGAAAAATCTCACACCAATTTAGAAACAGAGTGAAATGTAATAAATTATTTGAGACCAAAAGAACAAAAATCTAATCAGTAGAACAGAGGATATGCAATTTTAGTGATTTAAGTCAAAATGGTTCCTGAAAGGACAAAGCACCACCTGTGGATATCTGGTTACACTGGGCCAGGATAAAGTTACAATTGCAGGCTGACAGCGATGGAGCATGGGCAGGATACAGGGCCTAAGTTAGGCTCGCTGAACAAAGCACCTTAAATCTTGGTTGCAAATTGTTGCGAGATCCTAAATCCGAGGATATGCGATATGCGATGCAGAGTCCTGCGTTGAGGATGTATCACACAGCATCAATTCTGAGGAGCTGCGGGTCTGCGATCCCAAGTCCTGCAACGAGGATGCGATGCACAGTCGTGGTTCAGAGGAGCTATGTGCCTCCAAAGTCCTGCATTGAGAACGAGTGACGCAGTGACCGTTCCGATACCGTGCTGTGAGGTAATGTTGCACTGCATCAGTTCTACCCACAGGAACAAAATTGATCTGGCAGAAAACCTTCAGGCCCACTTTCAAGGGTCCAGGACTAGGGTCGCACCACTAAGGGGGGGCTAGACTCACAGCATAGTCCAGGTGCAGGGTCCAAGGTGGTTTTGGAGCCACTTCTGTCCCCGAGGCTCTGCTCAGGAGGCGAGCCAACAAGCCCAAGATTCACTCTGGTGGTCGTGGGTTCAGGATGCAGGTCCAGTCCTTTTCATTCATGCAGCAGGCAGCAATCCTTCTTGGAGCAGAGCAGCACAGCAGACGTTCTGAGTTTTCCACAGGTCCAGAGGTGTACTCAAGAGTTTGGTCTGATGGTCCAAAATGTATACCTGATGCCTGCTGTGAAGAAGGAGATGGTTCTAGATGTTTCCAACCCCTGAGCTTCCGCCTTCCCTGCCTTGACCCCAACTTGTCTGGGGCACACAAGTCTAGTGTCAAATCCTTTATGAGCGTGTTCAGGCACAGCCTTTCTGATGTGCAAGCGTGGTAGGTCACAGCTCCACCCCACATCAAGTTAGAGATAGCCCAGCCTGCCAACACCTATTCCCCGTTTGTCTCACTGTCTGGGATGAATACACAAAGAACAACTGCCAGGTAAACCTAGTCATTTGATACAGGATACATGCTGCAGACACAAAATGGGTGGGACAAGAAAATGCCAACTTTCTAAAAGTGTAATTTTCAGATTTGTCACTTAAAATCCAACTTTATCATTAAAGAGGGTTCTAAATTACAATTATGTAGACACCAAACTTGATATTCCTATTTGCTCCCAATTGAAAGTTATCACTTATTAAATGTAACTCAATGTCATCCTATGGTAGTGGGTAGGCCTTGCAGTAGTGAAAAGCAAATGTAAGAGTTTTTCACTACCAGGATATGTAAAAGTGCATGTACAACTTTTTAAATACACTGCACCCTGCCCTAGGGGCGACTTATGTGTATTAAAAAAGGAAGGTTTAGGTCTGGCAAAAGGTTTATTTGGCAGGTCAAAATGGCAGTTTAAAACTGCATGCACAGGTTGCAATGGAAGGGCTTAGACATGTTTAAAGGGCTACTTAAGTGGGAGATACAATCAATGCTGCAGGCCCACTAGTTGCATTTAATTTACAGGCCCTGGGTACCCGGAGTACCCCTTTACTAGGGTGGCTGTAAGTATGTGTGAGCAATAGTGGACAGACAAAGTGAGAAAGAACAAAAATCTAAGCAAGCATAGACAAAGACAATTTTTGGGGTATTTGTACATTGAAAATGTGTTCATGTGCCTCACCAGCTACTCATAAGAGTTTCTGTACAGCCAGTAACACTGCCCTCTTTAATCACACACAAAACAAGAACAGCTTGACCAGCAGCTGTGCAAGCTTCCATTACAACTCAAGGAGCTGGAGCTCAGCCATCAGCAGTGCAAGCTTCCCATTGGACCACAGAACCAGTACAAGACAATGTGTGGAAAATTCACTCATACAATCAAAGAACAGAAATAGTATATAACACCAGTTCAATGTTCTTTCGCAAAACCCATTGCATATCTCGCCGAAGCCATGCAATCTTGCCTCTTAGATAGTACAAGTGGTGGAAGGACATAAGCAGTGCAGTCTCCCTTCTACACTGTATGAGGCAAGGCAGTTGTAGTAGAATGAAGAGAAGCTAAATGAGATAAGCAAAAGAATCACTGCACACGGGTACAGCTCCGACACACAGCAGCTGCAACTCAGCACAGCACACTGTCTGTTGAGGAAAAATACTGCCAATTAGTGCTTTCACACATATAGTTATTTCTGAACTCCCCTCGACCATTCAATTAGATATCGCTTTCAAACATACTTCCACGTCAGACCTTCCTCTTACTTCCACAGCACTTAAAGTGTGCCACAGGATTTCTAACATGGCCTATTCATTTGCTCACTTTAAGGGGGGACTTCTTCCTACCGTTAAACATTCTGCACACATCAGTGCCACTTAGAAGCAGAAGATTCACCCTCTATTTTCCATGATGACAGCTATAGTTATTGATGCTATTTTTTATTCCTTCGCAGGCAGGGTTTTTGCTTCTTTTGATGGAGTATGAAATAATATGAGCAATAAGGGCCATTTTTGCAAACACTGACCTCTTCCTGTGCCCTGTTGTTGACAGAAATTAATCCTTTGCTTATAGTTTGCAATGAATGCTGAATTTGCACCCGCTTTCTGGCTGTTTTACCCAAGGATCCTTTTCTATTTCCCTTCGTGAGTTCACTAGTCAGAGCTGATCATTAAGACTGCAGTGTGGAACCCACAGCCAGGACATCTACCAACATACTTCTAACTTTGAAAAGATGGTAGAAGCGTGGTAGACATTTTGATTGTGAAGTTGTACGCCATGGAGAATACATGAGGGAGCAAGTGGGATCTCATTGGTAGAGGAAAGCAACTGCGTTATGAACTGAGAGCGAGACAGGGAACACATTGGCAGATGTAGCAGCCACCAAGAAGATCTTTTCCTAACATTCCACATACTGATACATGTTGCTTGTTCCCAAATGTGATGTCTACTAAGACTCTGGGCTGATTACAGTGCATTCGTCTCTGAATAAAAATCCACTTTGTGGTAGGATTCCTGAAGCAAAAGCAATAAGTCATGACCCATGGGAATGTCGGTGCGTTGATCGCAATGAAAATGATCACTGTGCAATGCACACAATAACAGTGTTCTTCTGCAGACAGAAGAATATGATGGTGGGAGACCGTGACTTACTACAAAATGATGGACCCCCCTGCAGAATGTGATGAGCCCCTCCGAGGTCCCATTTCTCAGGTATTCAAAGGCCGTGGGCTGAATCTGGACCCCCTGAACGGTTGTGGGGCCCTGTGAAGGGTAGAGGCCCCGCTGCACCCCTGGTGGAAGTAGATATATGGTTTCTTGGTGCTCAATGACTCAGGGTCTTATTACTGAAACGCCTCTGCATTACTTTCCTACTAAAACAACACCACCCTAAAATGTAAAAAATAAAGAAGGAGCAGAGATGTCACTGGGACAATGTCGGCCACTACACAAGCCCTCAATAAGGCCTGTGGCCACAAGACCAGGAATGGAAAGCAATTGGCACTTTTTCACTGACAAGTTCTCAAGGGAAGCAAACAACAAGAGTAATCCAATGTCTCCCAGGTACACCATGGAAATGCCTCATAGGGAAAATGACGTAACACACGGTTCCAGAAACATAGAGAGGGAACAGTTCTTTGAATATGGTTTATGGAAAATATATTTGCAGGATACACAAATATGATGAAAAGCTAAGCAGAGAGAACTAAAGAACCATATATTTCTGAGAACAAAGTTCTGTCAACAAAGCTCTTAAAAAATACCCCAGCAGAAAGGGCACCAGTATGACACGATTTTTAATTCCTCTGTAAAAAGACATTTACAGGACATCCTATTCAAGTGTTCTAAACCCAGGACTCATATGCTGGGATATACATGTACCCCTAAAAGCACCTCTGAACCCTAAGAAGAACCCACGGGGGGGCTGCTCTCCAAGTTCAGCCAGTGCTCGGCCCTTGCATAGTCAGATCACAACGTAGAAGAGGCCCTATAGTTAGTGCTCACAAGTCTGGCTTCTCAGCACACTAAGCGGGAAATAATATGGCCAGTGCCATTGGGTTTGTGCCCAGTGTCATTGAGACAAATGAGCCCTCACATGTCACACAGTCTGGCCGAGTCTAGTGGTAAAAGTGTTACTATGATGTGTACCTCACGTACAGGTAGGATGGGGTATCAAAGGGTATCCCTGGGCTGCCCTGTGATGCCCTGGTACACAGGAGTGGTGATGAAGGCAAGAGCTGGACTCTGACAACCATGTTTACTTTCTCTGGTTTCCACACTGTGCCACTCAGCAGCAAATGGGAATTAGATGGGGGTCCAGGGAATGGCACAAGGTCACAATTGTGATCTTTGTGACAACAAAAGTTGTGTGGTGTCACTTTCACTTCCTGTGCCATTTTGGTGGCCCGGTCATGGGGAGTCCCACACGTCACCTTAAGTTCTTTCTCCATAACTGCCTTGGCTCTAATAGGCTTCAGGTTGAGTGGGCTTGTAGGGCCTGAGACCTGTCAGTCACTCCTGTTAAGGGAACAACAATCAGGACTCGAGTTCTGCTCATTGAAGACAATGCTCCTTAAAAGTGAATAACATGCTTGTCCATTTAATTTATCATTTGAATTACCCATTGTCACGTGCAAAAGAGGCACACTGAGTTACAATAGGTACATCGCTTTGACATGTTTTCAAATTTGTTTATGCAACACCCTTGCAGTGCTGGACTGAAATACTTCCCCATAATAACTGGTATGAGAATTGGCACTCCATCTATTTTTTAGGACTTGGTCCATTCTTGCCGGGTTTGAAGGAGATCTGTTTTGGATGAGCGGCACTAGGTGGTTGGCAGTATACATAACTAACAATCATTGGCAAAGCTAATCGATCTCACCTATGTAAGAGCTATTTGCTTTGCTATTGTGTTTTAGCCAAGTTATTCACCAGCGTGACTGCTGTTCAGCATAGCGAAAAGTTAGTAGCGTTAGTAGGATTTTATTCGAGTTGAATGATGCCCTAGCAACCTTTCAGCACTCATGGTATTATTTCAGAGCTGACCTATACTCTGCTTTTGAGGTCCTTGTCACAGGACTTTCTCCAATCTCTTTCCAAGCCTATGCATTGTTTTTACTCCAAGTGAAGGGTTTTACTGAACCATGGGGCTGGGGCTGGAGTCTCAGTGGGGGCTTTGGAGTCACTGGCAGGATTGCCTCCGGAGAGTTTGTGAACCAGTGATCAACCAGGGGCTGTCTAAGTCATCTGTCTGTTTCAGGTCTGGTATAGTGCTATGAAGTTGCGCATTCGGAGTGGCGGCATCCAATCAGGACTAGTTCCTGGACTTGCCGAGGGCAGTGGCCGACTTTGTGGAGGGGGTAGCCTGGCTCCTGAAGGAGAATGGCATTGCCAGATGGTCCAATCAGGCTAATGGCAAGGGTGGGTCTCTGGTGAGATCTGGGATATTGGAGAAGATGGGGTCAAGGGGGTGGCCTGCCTCATGAGTAGGTGCTAAGTTGATATG
Organism: Lissotriton vulgaris; assembly: GCF_964263255.1. Classification (NCBI taxonomy): domain Eukaryota; kingdom Metazoa; phylum Chordata; class Amphibia; order Caudata; family Salamandridae; genus Lissotriton; species Lissotriton vulgaris. Next base: position 1,077,802,277 of record NC_141699.1, on the reverse strand, counting down.
ACCTATATTCAGCACACACAAATCCTCTAGAAGTGTTGTGGCCAGATTACACATGGAAGATTCAAGATGGATGTTAAGATCACCTCTGATTGTAAATTTGGCACATTTGAGGGTGTAGGGAGAGAGTAGGTCAGGAGCCACCGAACATCATTTCCCCAGGTATACTGGAGGCCAATAAATCAAGGCCCCGGATACTGCTAATCTGTGGGTGAGGCACAGTGAGAAAAACAAAGCTTCACATTCGGGAATGGGTAGCTCCTCAGCTTTGCATTTGTTCTTGAAAAAATGGCAATCCCGCCTCCTGCACATACCCTGGCTGAACAATGGTATAATTAGATGGGAGTGCAGCAATAGGGTCTACGGTAGGGTGTCGCCCCGAGGCACTGCTAGGCTGCACGGTAATCAACGTTTACTTCGATTATTTTACTCCGCGGACCTTGACCCCGCATACCATTACTCCGGGAGGCATACCATCACTCTGCCTTTTTTCACAACGAGTGTGCATTTACCAAGCATGCCTTTACAACGATTTTCGTTGTAAAGGCATGTATTGTATTTTTAAATTTGGGGTGGGGGGTCGTGCTGCGGTAGTGATTGTGTTGTGTAGTGTAGTGTTGTGGTGGTTGTGTAGTGTAGGGTCGTGCTGGGGGTGGTGTTATAGGTTTTAGGGTAGTGTTGTAGTGTTTGTGTAGTGTAGGGTCATGCCGGGGTAGTGTTTTAGGGTTTAGGGTAGTGTTGTAGTGTTTGTGTAGGGTCCTGCTGCGGGTAGTGTTTTAGGATTTAGGGTAGTGTTGTAGTGTTTGTGTAGTGTAGGGCCATGCTGGGGGTAGTGTTTTAGGGTTTAGGGTAGTGTTGTAGTGTTTGTGTATTGTAGGGTCATGCTGGGGGTAGTGTATTAGGGTTTAGGGTAGTGTTGTAGAGTTTGTGTAGGGTCATGCTGGGGGTAGTGAATTAGGGTCTAGGGTACTGTTGTAGTGTCTGTGTAGTGTAGGGTAATGCTGGGGGTAGTGTTTTAGGGTTTAGGGTAGTGTTGGGTCATGCTGGGTGTAGTATTTTAGGGTTTAGGGTAGTGTTGTAGTGTTTGTGTAGTGTAGGGTCATGCTGGGGGTACTGTATTAAGGTAGTGTTGTAGTGTTTGTGTAGGGAAGAAAAGTGCTTTATGGTAGTATTGGGGGGTCGTGCTGGGTAGTGTAAACGTTACGGGACCTGGGGCCTTTTGATTTATAAAACCTAATTCTCAGGAAGAGAGGAGCAGGTGTTTAAGTGTCCATTGCTATATTCACTTGCAGCTATTTTGGGTAAACTGCATGTCCGCATGAGTTAGTGGTCTAGTCCCTTCATGCATGGCCCTACTGAGAGCGGCAGTGGTGCGGACTCCCTAAACTAGGGTTGGGTGTCGCCTGAGGCATTACTACGCTATCCATGTGGAAGTGTTACTTTTTAAAAATTCTTGTGCTGTGCAGTATTAATACTTAAGCTGAGGGGACCTGGGGCTTTTTGATTAAAATAACCTAGGAAGCGAGGAACACATGTTTTAGTGCCCACTTCTATATATACTTACAGCCATTTTAGGTGTGCACGCTTCTGCATGAGTTATCGGTCCAGTCCTTACGCGCACGGTCCTACTTAGAGCGAAGGTGATGCAGATACACTCAAGGGGCACATCTAAGGCAAGCCCGTCCATGCCCGAGCGGGCCCAGGGGCCAGAAACCCTGCATCTTGCCACCAAGAATGGCTGGTGTTTACATCTAAAAAACTTTTGCCAATTGCAACTTCTTAGCTAGGCCTTATGATAGCAGCCACAATCTCCGCCCACGAAGTGCTGCCTCCACCCACGAACTGCCTAGCAATAAAGAAAGAACCTTCAATATTCAGAATTCCACTTCTTTCAAATTAATTACTGATCCCTCCCTTGGCATCAACAGGACTTCTTCAAATTTTTGTGGTACAATGCTCCGGACGCCCTCTTTCAAACAGAAACAGGTTGCACGAGGCATCTCTACCGGAGTAGAATAGAGAGGTGTAAAGTGAAGTGACGTACAGTGGAGTGGTGCAGAGTGGAGTAGAGTGAAGTGACGTACAGTGGAGTGCTGCTGAGGGGAGTAGAGTGCAGTGGCGCAGAGTGCAGTAGCATGGTATAAAGTGGAGTAGTGCAGTGTAAATTGCAGTGGTATGGAGTGGTGCAGAGTGGAGTGATGGAGAGTGTCTTAGAGGGGCGTATGCACAGCCTGGTAGCACACTGCCATTACAGACAACACATTTTCAATTGAAATTACCATTGCATTTGCACAGACATAAAAGTTTACTAATAAAACAATACAGCTCACAAATGATAATGTGGGTTAATGTCTGCACCTAGTGAATTCATTTGTTTTGATCATATTAAAGTATTTGTTTCCAACACACTTCAGCATTACCAAAAAATGTGCTTCATTTGTACTCTGCTTATTCTGAAATACTTGCATAGTTCATTTAAATGTTGTTGTTTTGTGCTAGAAAAAAAACCTATTTTCTGTACCCCAATATCCAGCAAGATTGTCACATAAATTCTCTCACTTTGAAGTCAGAGAAAGAAAAGTAAACACCAAGCTCCCTCGAAGACAGAGCCTGACATTTGACTTCTGTCGTTTCATGCACAGCAAATGTGACAATATAAGAGCAACATTTACAGGCCTGTTTACTGAAAGGAGCACTCATGGAAGAATACAAGGGGAGGTAGTGTGAAAAGGCTTTACTCCTTAGGAGGGATCATCTGAACCTGGACAGCCTAAAATAAAAATAAATGAAGCAGATAGGAAGCCAGAAAATGTGAGTTAGAAAGCGAATGGTAAGCAATGGGGGGAAAGCATTTCCAGGGAAGCTTCCTGAATATCCCCAAGATGTCTGCTTTGACCTAATAAATGAGTGGTTTGCCCATGGTTTTGGAATCTGATGTCCGTATTGATGCTCCTATGACCTGGTGCCGGACACATCAATAATTTGGGGAACTGACTCCGAAGCACCCTGTATGATTCCTACCTCCTGTGCCAGTCTGCCCCCCATGCTTGAATGCATCCTCTCCATGCTTGCTTTTCTTTCACTCTGCATTACTTTGCTGCCTCCTCCTCCTCCACCCTCACCTGCCCTCTCCCCTTCTTCTCAGAACACTTACTGTACAAGAATTGTCTTTGGCTTACCGCTGCTGCCCAAGGTGAAGGGGGCGGGCTGGCAGCCAGCAAAGGGGCGGGGGGAGCCTGGCAGCCAGTAGCGTCTCTAGAGTTACCTGCATCCCTCAGGATAAAAGGAGATGTGAAGGGGGGAGGGGGCAATCCTGTTATGGGGGCCAGGAGTGCAACGGCAGCTATCAGCCCAATTATGCGCTCTTAGAAGGGATTTGGAGTCTTGCGTGAGATAAAAGCTTTTTGTGAAGCCCTGGGGTGGTGTGAGCTCCTGGGTGCTGATGCAGAGGCACGGAGGGGCGCAAGGTGAGCGAGAGGTAGAGCTGTAACTTACGCTGTGGAACGGAACAGCTTTACACGAGCACTTCGAAAGCTGTGAGGTGGGGAGAGCGCTGAGGGCTCGCGACCACCACGGTTCAGCGCTACAGGCAGGAGTGGGAAACGCACTACCTCCCAGCGCCTCGAGACCCTCACAGGTGATTGGCCAACCTTTACAAATACTGATTGATTGATTGATTGATTAACTACTTAAGCTCATGCAATCCTTGACCCCTCTCCTGTGACTGCCAACATGGAGGCCAAGTTTGGCTACTTGAGAAGGGCACGTCTAACCAACTTGGGCACCTCTATGCTAAAGTGATCCGGCAGTTTTGGCTGGGCTGTTCCCATGATGCATAGGGTCAAGACTGGTTTGCATATAGCTGGGCCTGAACTGGGGTGGCGAAGTGAGCTAAAGAATGATGATGGATTCAACCCAGATCTGTGACTGGGTGTGAATGTCAGAAAAGTTTCAGCGCTCCGTTCATCATCTTCTTGTGTTTGCTTTGTTCACCTTAAGTTGGCAGGGTATGTCCAGACGTGGGCCCCTTGCTCACTTTGCTACTGGATTCAAGCTAGCCTGGTAGATGAGGGGGTTTCTACTCTTTTTTTTTTTTGTGTCCTCATCTTGCGATATCTGTATGATTACGGAGTATCAGGTGTCTACCTCTGGTTTCTTTCCGAAACTGCCCCTCGTTCTCTCTTACCTGGGGAGTTTTATTTTCCTCTTATTGATTTAGAGGAGTTTCCTTTACCCGTTACATACCATTGCCTCTGGTTTGGATCGAGGGGAGCTAGTCAGCTTGACTACTCGGCAAGTACCATACTTGTCCACCAGAAGATGTATCGCGTTAATCATTGGACTAGTATTTAGCTCTTATGTGGGGTTTAAGAAACTTTCAAAACTTTCCCAGAACTGGAATCTCTTGCTTGCATTTCCTATCCGATCAAGTTTATTAATTCTTATGGCCGAGTTCAACCATTCTGCATGAGTTGGGCTAGAGGACCCTATCCATTTAATACAAATTTCTCTCCTTGCAAGAGCTATTAATACAAAAAGGAGATTTTCTTGCCCTTTAGTGAGCCCCCCTTTGTTTCCTGGGTCTACAATCCCAAAGAGGGCAAGAGTTATACTTACGGTTAGTTGCTTGGTCAGGATAGTGCTCAGGGTCTTACCAACTTGGTCCCAAAATTCTTCCAGTTGGGGGCAGTTTTTGAACATGTGGATGTCATCTGCTCTTTCTTCTCCACATTTTGGACATTTCTTTATTCCTGCGTTCTTAAATTTGGAGAGCTTTCTTGGTGTCCAGTATGCCCTGTGAATTGTGTACAAGTGATTCCTTTTCAAGGCTGCGGATTTCAGAGTTGACCAGCATTTCGCCACGGATTTTTCCCAAATTAGGTCTAAGTCTGCTATTGGTAGATCTTTCCCCCAAATTTGTATTTCTGTATTGGGGTTTATGTCATTGGCCTTTATCAAAGCCCAGTACCATTTCGCTACTTCTTTTGGTATTCGTGTTGTTACAGCCATTTCCTTTTCCACTTTTTCACTATCATTGTTTATGCTGGGTAAAGTCTTTGACTAGCTTAGAATTTGATAGCATTTGAATTTAGATAGTGTGTTGTTTGTCAACTCTTGTAGCTCTGACCATGTTTTTAGATTCGATCCATTTAATATTTGCCCCCAGTATTTTACATTGGCCCTTTTTAATGGAAGAGCAAGTATGTCTTTAAGGCATTCTGGGGTTCCTGGAGAGTCCCAGATGGGGGCCCATTTGCTGTAATACGTTATTTTCAGGGTTCCTCTAATTTGTGCCCACAACCTTGCTGCGTCCCTTAGTGTCTTAAGTTTTATTTTTTTGAAGTACTTGGGGTGCCCAAACTTAAACAATACATGGTCATCTAGTTTTGTAATTGCTTGTAAGTATTTTGGATAATTTTTGTGGCTTTTTAGTAGTACTCTGGTGTTCTTAAATTGGAAGGCTCTGCAGTACTCCATCAAATCCGGGCTAGCTAGTCCTCCATCTTTCTTCCCCCTCCTGATTTTTTTCCAAGCAATCCTCCAGCTTTTTGCTGCCCATATGAAGCTTGTGATGACTCTCTGTGCCTGTGCTATCCCCTTTTTTCCAAACTCCAATGGTATTGCATTGAATAAGAAAGTGAATTTTGGTAGGATGGTCATCTTGACTATGTTTGACCTCCCTATCAAACTGAGTGGTAAAGAGGCCCATGCTTCGAGCAGTTTCTTTACGTCTCCGGTTATCTTGTTCAGGTTACGTTGTGGAATCTTTTTTATATTGTGGTTTACTAGGATTCCTAAGTATCTGATTTCATTTTTTATGTTGCGACTTTGAAATGAGGTGTTCCATGTCATGATCTCTGTTTTTGTTTGGTTTACCAGGTACCCTGAAACTTTCCCAAATGTTTCTATGGTTTTTCCGATAGTCTCCTTGGCTTTTGGGTAGTCATCCGTGAAGATCATTAAATCATCCGCATATAGTGCGATTTTCTTCTCCCATGAATGGTGTTTGAATGGAGTGATTTTTTTATTGTTTCTTAACTTGTTCGCTAGCGGTTCAATGTATAAATTGAAAAGTAAAGGTGAAAGGGGACAACCCTGCCTCGTTCCTCTGCTTATCTTTATGTCTTCTGTGAGACTGCCGTTTATTAAAACCTTGGATCTTGGGTCCTTGTATATTTGGTTTACCATATGTATAAAGTTTGATCCTATGTTGTTTTTGACCATAACCTTCTCAAGGAAGGCCCAGTTGACCCTGTCAAAGGCCTTTGCGGCGTCTACGGTCAGTATGGTGAGAGGAGTTTTCTCATGTGTTGCGATATCTATTGCAGTTAATAGTTCTTGTGTGACTTCATGAAGATTCCTCCCTTTGATGAACCCTTTTTGATCCTGGTGCAACAATTTTGGTAACACTTTCCCTAACCGAGCTGCCATTATTTTTGTAAATATTTTGTAGTCTGCATTCAGTAGTGATATCGGACGATACGACTCGCATCTGGCAGGGTTCTTTCCGGGTTTTAGAATGATTGTAATTATGGCATCACTCCAGGAGTCTGGTAGAGCTTTCTGTTGTTTAAGAATTATATTGATTAATTTAGTCATATGAGGAAGTAGAGAGTCTTTTAGTGCCATGTAAAGTTCGTTCGGTAAAGCATCGGGCCCCGCTGCCTTTCCTTTTTTCAGGCTCTTAATGGCGTCCGCCACTTCACATTCGAGAACTTCTTTGTTCAGGACTTCACTTTCATCCTCCGTTAGTCTTGAGAGCGCAACATCTTCCAGGTAGGAGTTGATCATATGATCTTGTGGATTTGTATCTTCGGTATAAAGCTCTTTAAAGAATTTCCAGAATTCTTGCCTGATGATATTTTCATCAGAGTTTTGAACAGTTTGATCATCTGGAATAATGCTCCTCACTTTGTTTCTGACCAAATCAGTTTTAGTTTTCCATGCCAACCATTTTCCGCAGCCTTCACCGTATTCGTGCTTTGCTAGTTTGCTGGAGTCCCATTTTTTTTTCAATCTTTCTTCTAAGATGTAGTCAATCTTCTCTTTTTGCTGCTGTTTTTTTTGAAGAAGTTCTTGTTTCCTTACCTCGTCTTGTTCCAATGAAATGGCGATATCTAGGGAATTAATGTTGTTTTCCAAGTCTGAGATCTCTTGTTTTAATTGCTTATTTTTACGAGCCCCTAGACTCAGAAGTTTGCCCCTTATAACAGCTTTAAACGTATCCCAAGTTGTTTGTTCTGTAGTACCTGAGGCGTTTAGTTCGAAAAAGCTTTTTATTTCAACTTCCAGTTCCCTTATTAACTGTACGTCTAGTAGCAAGGCTCTCTCAACTGTGAATCTTCTTTCCGTTTCTTTTACTGTGACTTGTAGTGCTAGCTGTACTGCTGAATGATCTGACAAATGAGCTGGTAAGTGAGATACTTTTTCCACGTTCTTTGCTAGTTCATTGCTGACCAGGAAGTAGTCAATTCTTGATTTATGGCCTAGCTTTTTGATATGCAGGGTAAAAGGATGCATTTTATCTCCTTTGTTTTTCCAAATGTCTGTTAAGTCAAGATCTCTTTTGTAAATCCCAATCCATTCTCTCATTTTTTTCAAATTTGTCTGTCTTCCTGGTGGTAATCTATCTGTTTTTAAGTCCATCACTAGATTGAAGTCACCTCCCAATATTATGGGAGAGGTGGCTAATAGTAACTGCGAGTATAAGTTTCGTAGGGGGCCGGCGTCGTCAAGATTGGGCCCATAATAGCCTGCGATGGTGATGGGAGAATGTCCTATTTTGACGCAGGCTATGGCCCATCTGCCTTTACTATCTACTTCTGAGCAGGTTAGGGTCGCTTTTAATGATTTTTTAAAAATTATTACAATTCCCTTGATATTACATTGTTGTGTAGTGCATACATGGAAGTCTACCCATCGTAAATTCTTAATTATTTGGTCCCATTCTTCTTTTAGGAGATGAGTCTCTTGCAGTATTATTATCTCACTTTTTTCAGTTCTGATATATTCCAAGATTTTATTCCTTCTGCTTTTTGTCCTCAGGCCATTTACGTTCCAAGATAAAAATGTTATGTCTCTACTAGTGCTCCCCATATTTTTTATTCATGTGTTGCAATTTTTTGTAAGATGTAACTCCGATTTGAATTCTTTTCCTAAATTTTCGCAGATGAGGAATTTTTTGTTTTTTTTTCCCTATTTTGCTCCCCACCCTTTTTCGTGTGATTTTATGTTTTCTTGATTGTGTTTTAAGGGTGCCCTCCCCGGGGAAGCCTCCATCTTCTTTTCCTTCGGTTATCTTCATAACCCTTTTAGGTTCCCGTTCCCGTGATTCTTTACTATGTACATTTATAAGAGATAGTTGGTTGTAAGCACCTTCGTGTTTTATAAATGCTTTAGCCGTTAGGTTTTTTGTTTTTATGATTTGTTTATGATGTGTTTACTTTACATGAGCTCCTTTAGCTCAGGGGTTCCTCTGAACGCGCTTGATCTTTTATTTGTTCTATCAGTGCTTTCACCTCTTCTGGTTCTCTCATGTTTCGCATTTTGTTTCGCCACATGATGCGTAACGACGGTGGAAATTTCATCTGCACCGTGGCACCTAGTTGTTGCAATTCTGACATTAAGTTTACTAGTTCCCATTGTCTGGTCTGAGAGGCCTTTGACATGTCGGATCTTATTTTAAAAGTCCAACTGTCCTTGTTGTTAGTTCCTTTTTTCAGAGCCTCACCCAGGATCCTGTCTTTCAGCATATACGTTTTGAAGTTTACTAAGATCTTCCTGGGGGTCTTTCTTTCTTTGCTCTTTCCGAAGGGGTCTCTGTGAACTCTCTGTATGTCTTCCTCTAATACCCCCTTTATCTGCCCATGGGAAATGTTCTGCCAAAAGTGCCACTACAAATGTTTTAATGTCCTTGCCCTCTTGGTTCTCCGGCACATTTAGAACCCTGATATTGTTTTTCCTCGCCTGATTCTCCAAGGATTCCATTTTTTCATTCATGATTTTGTTCTCTAGCCTTAAGGAGTTAATTTCCTTTCTGTTTTTTTCGACCCTTTTGTCTAGGGCAACCACTTCGCTTTCCACTGCTGCGACTCTGTCTCCTAGAGAATTTTACTTGTTATCCAATTTTTCGCATACTTCCTGAATTTTGTTTTGCTTAGCTTCTGAAATGGAGAATTTCTCTTTCATTTCCACCCATATCTTCTCAAGGAGTTCGTCTGTGTGATTTTTTAATATTTCTTTTTGACTGCCTAGAGAACTAGCATCATCCTCTTCTTTGTCTTCGTCCTCTGGAGATATATGTGCTGCTGCAGCTGAGGGCTCAGTACCCCCCTCTGCCATGTTTATTTCTTGGACTTCAACACCTTCTGCTGCACCGCTTCCTTTATTGGATTTCCAGATGTCTTCCAAGCTCTTTGCTTCTAGTAAATTCTTTTTCTTGTTTCTGGATTTTCTCCTTTTCTTTAAGCTGCCTGAGCCTATTTTCCCGGCTCGGGTGGTGGTCGTCCGTGGGTTCTCTTTTTCCAATGGGAGAATGTCTGCCAATTTTATTGCCTCTTCTCTTTCTCCCTTCACAGATTCTGGAGCGGACTTTGCTTGCACGGAAGCTTGAAGTCCTGGCTTCGGCCTTTGTTGTTGAATTTTAAAATAAGTTCTTAGGGAGGGAGTGACCTTTATTTTTGGTCTTTGCGAGGGGTCCAATTTATCTTTCTCTTTCACTGAGGTCGTCTTGAGTTGATCTTTTGATATGGTCTTTTGTCTTTTCCTACTCACTCTCGGTGTGATACCTTTAGGGAATTGCTCTTGACTTAAGAAATTCCTATTGCGCAGGCTGTAGAAAGATTTTACTTGTTTAACCTGGTTTTCTGATTGTTGAGGCTCTAGTGATTCTTTGATTTCCACTTGGTTCTTTTTTACTGGGCTCTCCTCTAAATTCTGAAGTTCATCTTCTTTATCCTCCTTTGCTGGATTTACGAAGTTACTCATAGTTTATAAATGGCTTTACAATTATCTTTTGATTCAGGGCAGCAATTTGACAGGGTTGAGCAGTGTACTGATTGTTAAATTCGTTGCATATGCTAATTTGTGGCGTTATGCGAAATACTCTCGGTGTCCAAAAGCTCTCAGTTTTGCTGAAATTGACTAGTTCCCTTGTGGTGCTGCTGTGGGACGTTGCAGTTTTGAGGCTTTTTATTTTCCAGCTCCCTGCTGAAACCTCGATTGATTTGCTAGATCAAGTTGCATTATTTGTGTTTTTAGCGCTTTTTGTGTTTTCTTGACAATCGCATACACTGGCTGGGGCGCTGAATGAGGCAGCCTTCACTCCGCTGTCTAGTCAGCTACATGCTTCCGTGAGCTGGGAGCGCTCCTGTCTGGCTCTGATTCTACCGCTCGTGCCCCGGAACTGATAGCACAGTCTTCCGGAGGCACGGCGGCAGCGCGACTTTGCCTCTGCTGCTGCGTCCCACCGATGCAACCGCTCCCCCGCTCCGGCTCCAGCGCAGCTCCCTGGCTCCTGCTCACACACGCCCGGTCCGCTCCTCTCACCTTTATGAACGTGTCCCTCTCCGAGCCTCTGACGGCGAGCTCCAACCAGGGTGGATGCTGCATATACCAAGCCTCCACGCGACGGGCTCAAGACTTCCTTCGTTGCCCCACTGCCAAACGAGGGAAAGAAAAGATCAAGGGAACACACCATCCCAGGAGAGAACCCCACACAAGGTAGGAGAACTATTGGAACGCTCCATACATTTTCTTCGTCGTTAGGAGCTTTCTCAACCGTTGCGTTTCCATCAAATCACGGGTGCTCCGGGAGCTCACCAACTGAGCTTCCTACTCAGCCGCGGGGGTTTCTACTCTTACTTCGCGGCTGCAACTGCGCAGACCGTTTCTATGCATTTTTTACTTAGCATGCTATTAGTACACATGCTACCATTACTTTGCAGGCTACTTACTTAGTTGTGTTTTCTGAGACGCTTCTGAATAACGTGAATCTGACGACAGGAAGCACATGAAGAGAGGAACCACGCTTGAAGGTGAAGTGAGGGACCCCGAGGGGAAACAGGTAAGTGTTTAAGGTAGTGTTGGGGTCGTGAAGGGTAGTGAAAGAATATAGGGCCAGGAGTGAGGGAAGGGGAGGGTTGTGCAGGGGGTAGTAATTTAGGGTAGTGTTGTGTTAGTGTTTATGTAGTGTTTATGTAGTGTAGGGTAGTGTGAGGGGGGACGAGGAGGGTGAAAAGTGCTGTTAATGTGATGTTTTTTGCCTTAATTGTATTAGCACTGTGACTCTATTCAGTGCTAACTAGACAAAAAAAAAGACGTGAAAGGTTCAACACAACAAAATGCATCTAGTTTTTGTATGGATGTGATGCAAAAGGTTTATTTGATCTTAGAAGTTTACCTATCACATCGTATCCATCTACTCTGCATCTGTCCTGCACTGGATCAGGAACGACGGCCCTGGCTTAAGGCAAAGTTTATTGAACATGGAATACGTACCTGTCGTTCCGTCATTATGAAAGTCCTGTGTGCAGCAGATCCACAATTTATCTGCAGATCAGTTAAATTTGTCATGAAGTTTGAGAGCAAAAGGGGCGTCACTGCACAAAGCTGAAAATTGAGATCATGCTGTTAATCTGAGAGTAAATAACTCCTACTTTTCACTGACATGCCAGAAATTGCACCCGCCATTCTTCCTTGCCAGTCAGTGGATACAGCGGAGGAAGATGTGTCAAACTCGCTGTTCGTCAACTAGTTAATGGACATTATTAAATCAAATTGACTAGGCACTGAACATTCTTTGATAAAATTTTGTTTATTAATGTTGCTAAGTCTAAACTATGCATGCATACTGACCAGTTCTAAACCTATGCAATTAATTTATTTTCATTTTTTTTAATTTTGTAATGGTTTTTATTAACTATACAATAAAGTTTTACTTACTGTTACCTATCACTTTGTGTTTGGTTTAAATATCTTGCCACTCGTTGTTTTAAAAGATATTGTTATCAGTTTATTTTAACATTGTACGATGTATACTTGTTTTTATTTTCTCATTGAAAGTTTGATATTTTCCCGTATCTCAGTGATATTGGTATTTTGGCTGCAGAATGGCTTTTTGAGATATTACGGGACCAAAATCAAAAAATGTGGTATGAAACAACATAGTTTATATTTGTCAATGTATTTGCTTAGTAAAAGCATGCACACTAAAATATTACGAAGTAATGTTTTTTGCAATGTAAAAACATTGCACTAAACACATGCCTAGTAATGGTCATCTAAGTAACGCCATATATTCAGACGAGGGGTGTTACCTTGAAACCGGTCCCATGATGCTTGTTTCCGGTCCAGGGAAGACATGGCTTGACAGTTCGGTCTGGACTGTTCCCATGAGACACAGGGTCAAGACTGATTTGCATATGGCTGGGTCTGAACTGGGGTGGCGAAGTGAGCTAAAGAACAATGATGGATTCAACCCAGATCTGTGACTGGGGGTGAGTGTCAGAAAGGTTTCAGCGCTCTGTCCGTCATCTCCTTGTGTTAGCTTTGCTAATTATTTTCGGTGCTACGATACATTTGAGCTAATATTTTAGCCCCTTATGTACTTGGACTTCCTAGAAATGTTAACTTCCCTATCATTCTCAGATGTAAATAAAGCCATATTCCTTTCATGAATAGATGGAACATTAAAATATGTTATTATGATTAATCAGTCATAATGTGTCCAAGTTCCAAAATGAAAGTACACTTTGACTACCATGTAAAGAGTACAAATAGGACCTGCTGAACAAGAGTTGGTGCCCTGAAGCAATGAAGGGAAGGGAAAGGAAGTGCATCCCACACGGCAATCCTCTTCCTGTCCCAGGAGAGGCTTGTAGTGTCCTGGGCCCTAGGCCCACAGGCTTTGCAAAGGATGACACTGGCACTGTAATTTAGTAGGTACAGGACTTTAATTGGGATTAAAAAACTGTGGGGCCTCTCAAAGGGGCATGGCCAATGTAATTAAGGGCGTGGCTTACAACCGCATTAGCTTAAAATCTGAGTTTAGCACAGTCTGCTGCCTGACTGGTATTTTGCTGCTTCTGTCATTACATTCAAACATATAATACAACAAGTAACATTTCATCGACAACAAGCCAGGACTATTTGGTTTTATCAATGGCTGTTAGTTGTCTAAGATAAATAAGCAACAACTGAGATTTTGTTGTGTATAATATTGAAAATTCTTCCGCTCTGAAATGATGAGACTGAAAGAACTATAACAAGTCTCTTTGAAGTTACATCAAAGGCAGTGAAGGGGGGCACTGCTGCAGTTAAGACTATTTTTCCACTGAGGGTGAGGGCAAAAATGGAGAGCCCAATAGGGACCCGTCTCAGTACCTGCTTTTCGGAACTGCTGGTGCTGAGCAGCGGCAGGACCCGGCGCACTTAAAGTCCTGAGTAAGTATAAATGGCCCAGGGCATGTGTGCCTGGCCCCTTTTATTAGCAGGGTCACCTGACTGTGACACTTGTGTTGGATGGGTGAGGCATGGGTGTGAGCACGGCCCCTAGGGAAGGGCTATTGCATGATGTTCCTTGCAGGACACTACCAGGCCCGAGAGAGTGCGTGGCTCACGTTCCATAACATGGCGGCCGCGTTCTCTCAGCGGGGACGCCTTCCTCGGTGTTCCTGCTGCTAATCGATGCTAACCTGACAGAAGTAAATTACACCTCCCTGTTAATATAAAGTGCTCCTCTTCATAAACTGACCCGTGCTGAGGAAGAGGAGGGGAGTGCTGTGGGGCGGGGGAGCTTTAAATGCACGCAGCCCAAGAACATTAATCAGCGCTAATTGCCACTTTACAGCTAGTTCTTCATTAGTGTTTGTTTAACGATCAGGCGCTCTTATTATGAAACAACTCGAGACAAGCTACGAGCAGATGTCTGTCTTCCCTGCACCGAGGTGGTGTGGAGACTACTCTTTGTGCTTCTGATAGCATAGCATAACATAGCATAGCATAGCATAACATAGCTAGCATAGCATAGCATAGCATACCATAACATAGCCTACCATAGCATACCATAGCATAACTTAACATAGCATAGCATAGCATAAAATAGCATAGCTTAACATAGCATTGCATAGCACAACATAGCATAAGATAACACAGCATAGCATAACATAACATAGTTTATTAGAAAATTGCATAGCATAACATTATTGTTATTATTTAACTTTTTGTAAAGCGCATAGCTACCCCAGGGCATCCCAGTGCTAGCGGATGGATAGAGGATGCGGATGCAATTTATAAAGCAGTTTGCTGGAATAGCCAGGTCTTGAGAAGTTTCCGGAAGGGAAGATAATGGGATTCAGCACAGAGGTGCAAAGGCACTGTGTTCCAGAGTCTGGCAACATTGTAAGAAAATGATCTACCTCCGCTTCTTACCCTTTCAATTTTGGGTATGACTGCAAGATGGAGATTAGCCGAGCGGAAGCCTTTTCCGGGGCAGTAGAAGGTAAAGAAAGACCTCTTGATAGCAGGACCGTTTCCCCATAAGGCCTTATGGGCTATGCACGGAGTCTTAAATTTTACTCTTGCGGAGAGAGGTAGCCAATGTAGCGTCTTCAGGGCTGGTTTGGCCGACGACATAACATAACATAGCATAAGATAACATAGCATACCATAGCAAAGCATAGGATAACACAGCACAACACAACACAACATAAGATATCCAAGGCTCCCTGTTTTCCATTTTTGCTCATTGTTATTGATAACTACAGAGAGAAAACAATTTTTTTTGTATGATTTATTCTGAAAAATAGAAAAATGCACAAAATAGGTGTTCCTTGCCATTACTCATTATGCTGTCATTCAAGACTTTCAGACCAATACTTGGGCAGATTGTCTTGGTGTCAGTACATCTGACAGGGACGATTCCTCTGGTGGATGTCTCCTATTTACAGCATTTTTGGGTACCAGACGGAACATCGAAGTGCAAGCTGGCTGTCAGCATTCTTATATGTATCCCGTCAATCACACTTCATTTTGCCATCAATGCTGCAAGCTGAATGATGTGTTCCATTTTTCTCTTACTTGGTATGTTTTCCCTCACAAATTACAAGCAGCTGTTTCCCTCCTGCTCCCCTTCTCTGTTCCTGGACCATCAGTATCCCCTAAGTGGCCTGGCCTTTCAACATGTTCATCCTTGCCCATCACTCAACCTCTCACCTACCAGTCGGCCATCTTGGGACAGTTGCTCCTCCCCTTCTCTCACTCCTGACCCCTGTGAGTTTCTCCCCCTAAGGAACCCAGCCCAGGTGTCCAGGATGTTGGGAGAGAGGTTAAGGGCATCTTGTTTTGCCATCTCTCCTGTTTGACCCCATTTTGCCTGGAAGGGTCTATAAGTAGAACCCCTACCCTCTCTTCGCCCCCATCTTTTAAGCTCTTCTTGAACCGCTTCCTTGCCCCTCATTCGCATCCTCCTAAAACTAACTATATTCAACCTGGAGGATCACAGTTTGAGGTTTACTACATTTGATCAACAATAACACCAGCTTCTGTTGACTGCATCAATGCCAGCATTTTGTAGAGCGCAAAGCTACCGCCGACGGAGTTGTCCCGGCCCTGGGGGCCGGCTGGAAGATTAAGCAAGCTATTGCCCAGAGTCCCACGTTGCTGTGCTAACCTGCTGCCGGAGCCGGGGACCGAACCGTGAACCCTGTGGTCCGGAGTCAGGCACTCTGGCCGCTGCACCACACCTCTTCCACAATCTCACTTCTGGGTGATACACAGAGGTAATTGTTGACCTCCTTGGGTGTAACCATCAGTATTCTCAGGTGGACACCAAGACCCAGTCACTGACCGCTGTCATCCTTGCGGTACGTTAGATGTAACTGCGGGAGTTGGCCTTTAGGCTCTTTGGTGGTGTCCAGAAAGCATATTTCCTGGTTGCTTCACACTCACGCAAGTGGGTTTGGAGGCTTTCTGGCTTTCAGATGGATAGATACAGGCTGTTCCTTAAAGGATTGTAGGTACCCAGACATTATTGCACCTATTTTGAAACGCTCTGTAACACCTCCGCGTGATGTAGAGTCATAGACAAAGATACAGTCAACAACTGATTGGAAGTGTAGCTGAAGCTGAGAGTGGAGGTAGACTGTTACAGGGTCAGTACATGGAGTGCTTCAAAGCAGTATCTCAACAGCTCTTTCCTAAATGTAACAATGGTTGGTGCAGTCCTCATGGATATTGTATCAGAGGCACAGGGTCAGACTGATTTGCATATGGCCTTGTCTGAACTGGGTTTGCAGAGTGAGCTAAAGAATGATGATGGATTAAACTCAGATCAGTTGACTGGGGGTGAGTGCTTGCAATGTTTAACACTCCGTCCATCATCCCCTTTGTTTTTGATTTGTTCGCCCTAAGTTGGCAGGGTATGCCCAGACGTGGGTCCCTTGCTCACTTTGCCACTGGATTCAAGCAAGCCTGGCTGATGACGGCTGATTAGCCAGAAACCGGTACCAGGATGCTTGTTTCCAGTCCAGGGAAGACATGGCTTGGCAGTTCAGGCTGCACTGCTCCCATGAGGCACAGGGTCAGACTGATTTGCATATGGCCATGTCTGAATTGGGGTGGTGGAGTGAGCTAAAGAATGATGATGGATTAAACCCAGATCAGTTGACTGGGGGTGAGTGCTTACAATGTTCAACACTCTGTCTATCATCCACTTTGGTTTTGCGATGTTGTATCCCATCCTGAGAAAATGGAAGAAGAACTTTTGTCTTATTTTTTCCTTTTGTGCAATTCTTCGTCTCTAGTCCAATGGTGTCCTGACTTCAGGAGTCTTGGGGACCACCGAAGGTTGTGTGCTGGTCAGCCAGATAGACAGGGGCGCCTGACACTCACCACACCATGTTCAGGAAACATCTCCAAACCTCATATTTTACGCCCTACATCACCATTATGGCGGTGTGAAATTCCTGTAATTTGCTTTTGCATATTTCCACGAACTTTCGCAAAAAATTACCCAAAATTATGCATTATTACAAGAAATGCAAATCAGTCAATTGGCACGATATTTTACTGTGAACTGTGCCCTCGCATCTTTTTTTGGCACAAGGATACATTAAAACAGAAGCACTGCGAGCAACAGAGTTCAGAACTTCTGTTGTTCCTGGGCATTCCCTGTAATACTATACCACGAATGGCGCATGTGCAGTACATTTTTGGCATGAAAGGAGTGTAATTATGCGAAGTGGCATAATGGCGAAACGAGCAGAATTCGAAATGATGCAAATTATGCTGGCGTAATCGGAGTTTTTATTTTCAGTTCGCACACTCGAGTTTTGTGGAACCCGCTGCAAACTGGAGCACTTCACAGGCAGCTTTGTCAGGAGTACAAAAAAACGATGGATTTAGGCCCAGATCTCTGTACTGGGGTGAATGTATGACATTGTTCTGCATTCTGTCCATCAACTGTGGTTTTTGCATTTGTCACCCTGAGTGGGATGGGTATGTTCAGACGTGAGTCCCATGCTCTCCACACCACTGGATTCAAGCAAGCCGGGCTGAAGACGGCTGGAATGCCAGAAACCGGTCCTCGGAAGCTTGTTTCCGGTCCAGGGAAGGCATGGCTTGGCAGTTCGGGCTGGACTGTTCCCATGAGGCACAGGGTCAGACTGATTTGCATATGGCCATGTCTGAACTGGGGTGGTGTGGAGTGCAAAAAAACGATGGATTTAGGCCCAGATCTCTGTACTGAGGTGAATGTAAGACATTGTTCTGCATTCTGTCCATCAACTGCTGTTTTTTGCAGGAGTATGAAGAGCTGCATAAATGCTACAATACAGTACAGTAGAACACACTATTCCCAGTAAGGCTTCCAGAAGTCGTTGCAATGTCTCAAATGAGGCCTTTTGAACTGAAATGTATATTCCAGATATGGGCCTGGCCTCCATAATGTGACCCAATACTTTGGACATGACCTCTATAACTAGCCCCAGTTCATCAGATGGGGGCTCCAGCAGCACAAGACACTGGATGTCGGATGAGGTCTCTAGAGCTCTGTGTAATACTCGAGATATGGCACCCAGAATAGGGTGTAATATCACAGAGGAGACCCCTAGGACTGCATACAATTCCAGGTTAGCCTCCATTACTGAACACTACAGGCCTGCTCACAGACGCCATTTTGTAATGCATCAAATACTACTACAGTAGTGAAACTCACATGATACAAAATGTAATTCGCATAAGTAAGTGCAGCGATATCTACATCGCCTATCTTTTCTATGCAAAGATCTCGCCAACATGTGCCGAGATCTGTGCACATGTAGGTCTATGTTTTTGTAGTAAATGTGGCAGGAATGGGGTGTGGCTGGAAAATGTGGAATACTTACACCTAAGTAAGAGGACTTAAAGGAAGGGGTAAGAAAGTGTTTGTGGAGGGACATGCAAACCGAAACACCATCCTACACAAGAGTAAGACCATACTAGACCATACTAGACCTAACTTCAACTTCCAAACTTACTAGGCCACATGCATCATTGCACCCGTTTGCGATTCCTAAATTGCGAAAATTAAGGAATCGCAATTTAGAAATCGCAAACGGCAATGCATGAATAATTCTCAAATATTTTTTGCGATTTCTTAATTTTCCTTAATTGCGATTCACATTTTGCGAATTGCAAATAAGGAAAACCTTCCCATTGATTCCTATGGGCCAAAAGGCCCATAGGAATCAATTGGAAGGCATTAACATTTTGCGATTTTCATTTTGCGAATCGCAATTTGTTAATGCATTTCAAGGGTGCTGAGGGGGGTCCAAAGGACCCCCCCTACACCCTTGTAATGTTTTTTTAAGTGCAAGTTTCACACACACATGTCCAAAGGACATGTGTGTGTGTAACATGACACTTTCAAAAATGCTTTTTTGAGCATTTTTGAAAGTTTTCGCAAATTAACACGAGGTTCAACCTCGTGTTAATTTGCTCCCCCTATTTGCGAATTCGCATTTTTTTAAACATTCATACATTGCATTTAAGGAATCGCAAAAGTGCGATTCCTTAAATGCAATCACATTTTTAGAAATCGCAAAAAATTGCGATTTCTAAAAAATTGTTTAATGCATCCAAAAAAGTGATTTTGGAATCGCAAACGGCCGAATTTTGCGATTCGCACCGTTTGCGACTCCAAAATCGCTTGATGCATGTGCCCCACTGCTGCGAAGAAGGCCCCCAAATCAGTCAGAAATATATTGAAACCTAGCCTAGGAGTACGTCCAGCACCACACATGGCCACTCACAGGTACTGCAACACAGTCCCCTAGCAAACAAGGGTGACAGTAACTACAAACTAAAAAACACCATTCGGGAAATTAGGTTCAAATACTTAAAATTATTTCCACTTTAAAAATAAATATATCAATTTTCTTTCATGTGAAAAAAAATATAGAATTAAATGTGTCGGAACATTTTATTTTAATAATGTTAGATTTAAAAGAATACATACAATTATTTGACATTAATATTTTATAATATTTATGTTTTTTAAAGCATATTAAACGTGAGTACACTCTCCTATCCTTTATCATTGAGAGAGTTTGACACAGTGACAGAAACCTCTCTGTGAAGAGTTGTGAGTAGTATCTTTATACTCATAAATCCGGTTCTAAGAGGCTCCACCCTAGGGTGGAGACGTGTAGATCTACCTCAAGTGGTAACTTTACACTCAGAAAGGGTGAATAGCCAAAACTTGTAGTGCTACTCCTAACTACAGGAGTAGATTTTCAACAGAGAAATCTACATGCGTAAATTAACCTTTGTGAATTGGGCCATCTTTTCCAGAGATGACCTACAGAGCAGGACACACTGCTCCAAATATGACCACGAGTGAGGGCCAAATTTCTCAGAGGAGGCCTCTTGAGCTGAGCACAGCATGATAGATTTGGCTTTAAGAACTAGAAACAAAACTCGAGACATGGCCTCCAGAAGTGGGCTTAATATCTCATCTGAATCAGACAGACCCAAACTCAGTACTCCAAATATAATACTACAGATGCTACCTAGAGGGATGATTCTGCCAATAAAAACGGATTTATACGCAAAGAGAGTCTCTCTCCCCCTCCCCTTTCCAATCCCCCTCTCCCTCCCCTCCCCTCCCCTTCGAATGGTCTGACTTCCAATACACTTCTCTGACCACCCACCTGCTATGGACTGCACCCAGGGCTCGAGTTGGGGTACCACGCGGGTGGACGGCGTCCCCCCACTTATTTTACCTGGGAGCTCGATTACTATAAAGTGCAACTGAGTGCAAGCCACCTTTGGTGACGTCACTTCCTGTCGTGACGTCAGCGTCCCCCGCTTCTTTTTTTAGGAATTGTGCCCTGATCTGCACCTAAAGCACTCCAGAAAAGGGTACATGAGGAAATAAACCGGCCTCACAGACGCAATCAAATATGAAGGTACATAATTGAAATCTGGAGGGGCCAACTGAGACTTTCATCATCCCAAGGTCGATGAAATCAGAACTATCCGGTTGGAAAATAGGTCATATTATATGAGTGTCTACAGACAAGTTATTTTGTAGTGTGTGCTAAATAAATTGTTTTTTTTCATTATTACACGGTTCTGTGGGTGTCATATGGACATCCCTGGGTTCACAAGTGAGGTATTTGATTCCCTACCCAGGTGGGGGCGAGGGTGGGGGAGTTGAAGCTGGTGAGCCCCACTCAAGGGTGCTGTCAGGAGCAGGGCAGCAATTTAGTTTCATCCAGAGCTTTGTGCGTGTGCCAGCATCAACCCTTGCCAGCATCAACCATTGTCTCTGGCTTTGCTGATAAGAATGAAAGGTTGGCTTTTTCGGCCTTTCACTTCGATCGAAGGAAGGAGGAAAGTTTGTGCGGATGTCCCCCGAACCCCCGAGACGCGGGGGGCTCCCGGAGTGATTAATGGCGGGAAGGAGGCCCGTCGAGCTTCGCGGACAGCGGCGCTTCACGCTTCAGGCTCAGATCCATACTGCCTTATCTGAACCGCCCCTCCCTGCCCCCAGTGACAGGTGCCCTCAACTGGATCTATACATTAATTCACAAGGACAGCTCTGCTGTCTGAGCAAAGAGTTTGCAAGAGTACTGCAACTAGAGAGACAGCTCTGCTGTCTGAGCAAAGAGTTTGCAAGAGTACTGCAACTAGAGAGACAGCTCTGCTGTCTGAGCAGATACTTTGCAGAGTACTGCAACTAGAGAGACAGCTCTGCTGTCTGAGCAAAGAGTTTGCAAGAGTACTGTAATTAGAGAGACAGCTCTGCTGTCTGAGCAAAGAGTTTGCAAGAGTACTGTAATTAGAGAGAGAGAGTTTGTAAGAGTACTGCAACTAGAGAGACAGCTCTGCTGTCTGAGCAGATACTTTGCAGAGTACTGCAACTAGAGAGACAGCTCTGCTGTCTGAGCAAAGAGTTTGCAAGAGTACTGTAATTAGAGAGACAGCTCTGCTGTCTGAGCAAAGAGTTTGCAAGAGTACTGCAACTAGAGAGACAGCTCTGCTGTCTGAGCAAAGAGTTTGCAAGAGTACTGCAACTAGAGAGACAGCTCTGCTGTCTGAGCAGATACTTTGCAGAGTACTGCAACTAGAGAGACAGCTCTGCTGTCTGAGCAAAGAGTTTGCAAGAGTACTGTAATTAGAGAGACAGCTCTGCTGTCTGAGCAAAGAGTTTGTAAGAGTACTGCAACTAGAGAGACAGCTCTGCTGTCTGAGCAGATACTTTGCAGAGTACTGCAACTAGAGAGACAGCTCTGCTGTCTGAGCAAAGAGTTTGCAAGAGTACTGTAATTAGAGACAGCTCTGCTGTCTGAGCAAAGAATTTGCAGAGTACTGTAATTAGAGAGACAGCTCTGCTGTCTGAGTAGAGAGTTTGCAAGAGTACTGTAATTAGAGACAGCTCTGCTGTCTGAGCAAAGAATTTGCAGAGTACTGTAATTAGAGAGACAGCTCTGCTGTCTGAGTAGAGAGTTTGCAAGAGTACTGTAATTAGAGACAGCTCTGCTGTCTGAGCAAAGAGTTTGTAAGAGTACTGCAACTAGAGAGACAGCTCTGCTGTCTGAGCAGATACTTTGCAGAGTACTGCAACTAGAGAGACAGCTCTGCTGTCTGAGCAAAGAGTTTGCAAGAGTACTGTAATTAGAGACAGCTCTGCTGTCTGAGCAAAGAATTTGCAGAGTACTGTAATTAGAGAGACAGCTCTGCTGTCTGAGTAGAGAGTTTGCAAGAATACTGTAACTAGAGAGACAGCTCTGCTGTCTGAGCAGAGTTTGCAAGAGTACTGTAACTAGAGAGACAGCTCTGCCGTCTGAGGCGCGTGCTCGCGCACTATAATGAGTGCTCTGCAAGGTACGAGCGTGCGGGATGTGAATAACCCGAGCGGCAGCTCTGACGTCTAAAGCATTAATGTAAAAGATATAATTGAAGTGAGCGACAGCTCTGCTGCCTAAAGCAATATCCTGCTGCTGTGGACTTCAAACTTTTAAATGCCGCGCCCCCACAGTGGAAAAAAAAAATCATTGGTCACCCTCAAAGTTTTTCACAATTATTCTAATAAACTGGCATGGACTAGATCTTTTATAAACATTGCAGGTAAGTTCTGTTACCACTTTAAAAATGCAATCATATACATGATGTGGAGAAGTGTGGCTAAATGGTTAGAGCTGCAGACCCTGATGCAGAGGTCTGGCTTGCTTAATCTCCACAACGGCCCCAGCATCACTAGGATGCCTGGCTTCACCTTGGGGGTGCCCAGGAGTGGGCACTTCACAGGAAAGCCAGGAAGGGTTCTGCAGCGGTATGAATACAGCGCTACGAGACCTCAGGGTAGAAGGCGCTATATAAATACAAACACATTTACATTTACATTTACATGATCACCAAACATACTATTCTGGTCAGGCAGACCTCACTAATGTGTATGTATCCACAGTGTGAGTTTTAGACATGGGTGGGGGGGTTTGAAGAATATTTAGAGTCCCCTCCCCTTTTGACACTTTCTCGCCGCCAGGATAAAATGACAAAAGATGTTAGTGATGGCCCATTACAGAGCTGCTCATGTTTTTTTCAGCTGAAAGCAAAGCACTGTTGTACTGATATCAGCATAACGCTTCTTTTGGCCACATCCTGGTGCCGGACTGGGAACCGAAATTGGCCCTGGCAAACTACTCGGCCGGCCCCTGAGAGTGGGTGGGTATGTGCCGCCGAGCTGTTTGCTAGTACCGGTTTTGACCGATATTGTTACAGGCGGTTGATATTGCCGGCCCCGGTAACAAAAATGAGCCCCCAGGGGCACAAAACCAGCCCCCACCCTAGCGGCCCACCGGGGAAACGCCTCTGCCCGCTATGGCCAGTCCGGCCCTGGACTGATCTGATGTTTAGAGAATTAGAAGAATATAATCTGTGCAACACGAGCATGGACGTCGATTCACCAAAATTCCCAGGGCAGTGAATGGGGCATCACATGCTGTTTGACCTTCACTTTCACTCACACACCCAGACTCGCACATGTAAACACACTCTAACCCGCAAGCAGGTACATACTATACAGTAAAAAACATCTTGTTACCTCAGCTGCCAGGAAAGGTCTAATTCCAGCTAAGTGTACACCATTTATTACACTGATAGTTAGTAATGTAAAATTATTTACTATTAGTGTAAAACACATTGATAGAAAACAAAGAGAATGGCGCCCCAATCGACGTCCATAAGGACAAGCTGGCACTGTGTTCCTGGCACTGATTCTACCACCTCTGAGATCAGGGGTCGCACAGGTACTTCCACGGGGTCACATGGGAAAAGAACCTCTATGTAAACCCTGGAGGAGAGGAAACTAGTAATATGCTTGGTGGGACCACAGCGGTTCCGCCAAGCTTATTCCGGCCTCTGACCGCCGGTTCAATGCCAGGCAACAGCGGTTCTGTGGCGGTCCGACCACCCAACTCCTAATGGGGCAGTCGGACTGCCGATACAGTGGGGCTGGATCTGACACTGCCGCACCACCACGAGTCTGAGGGCCCATAGTGTTCGTTGCGAATATCTGGAAAACTCAGAAATTTCAGCAAAATGTAGGAGTAAACACGAAGATATTTCTCACTTTTCTGCTTCAACCGCTGTGATTTGGGTCATACATTTTTATGTGTTAAATTCCATTGCACATATACAAATCTACGGCGCCTTAAACACATTTGTAGTGCCTTGAAAATGTCATTTGCAATATCTCCAGTTTGGGCCCAGTTTACAAAAGTATTTTCATTTGTTAATAAAAGTTTACCACAAAAAAGCCTCATTACGCATGCCAGGTATTCACAGAAGGATTCCTAGCAGGCCTGAATGTATTTACTACTTATAATTTCCCTGGAACAAATGCGGAGAAAACTACAGTAGTAAATCTCACGCAGGACGTGGGAAGAGAACATTACAAAGCGTGTTTATCCTTGTAAAGCACAGAAACCTACACATTGCTGTGCATTTACAAACTGAAATCGGGTCCTTTCCTGCTCTGGAAATGGTCAGAAAGTTTCTCCATCCAACGGCAGTGGGTCACCCCCAGATTTGCTGTGAGTCTAAGTGAATTTGTTTTCCTCACGAATAAAAAAAAATAAACAATTGAATTGTAGGGTAAGTACAATGGCGCATACAGGGAATCCTTTAACAAGCATTAGAAATGCAATAGGTCTCGCAGCATTAGAGTTAGTGCTTTTAGAATTGTTTATGGTTTTTTTTGTAAATCTTTAGCATTTTTGTTTCCTGTAGCCAATGCTAAAGAATTAAAAAAAAAGCCCTAAACATTTCTAAAAGCTCTAACTCAAATGCTCCGAGACCTATTGCATTGGAAATGCAATAGGTCTCGCAGTAGGAAAGTTTGAGCTATAGGTGTTATTTATTTTTTTGTTTTTTATTTATGTGTTGTTTTTTCTAAATAGCTAAATTAATAGCTTGAGGGTGAGTGAGGGTGAGGGGTTGAGGGTGAGTGAGGGTGAGGGTGAGTGAGGGTGAGTGAGGGTGAGGGTGAGTGAGGGTGAAGGTGAGTGAGGGTGAGGGTGAGTGAGGGTGGGTGAGTGTGAGTGTGAGTGAGGGTGAGTGTGGGTGAGTGTGGGTGAGTGTGGGTGAGTGAGGGTGAGGGTGAGTGAGGGTGAGGGATTGAGGGTGAGGGGTTGAGGGTGAGTGAGGGTGAGGGGTTGAGGGTGAGTGAGGGTGAGGGGTTGAGGGTGAGTGAGGGTGAGTGAGGGTGAGGGGTTGAGGGTGAGGGGTTGAGGGTGAGTGGGGGTGAGTGAGGGTGAGGGGTTGAGGGTGAGTGAGGGTGAGGTGTTGAGGGTGAGTGAGGGTGAGGGGTTGAGGGTGAGTGAGGGTGAGGGGTTGAGGGTGAGTGAGGGTGAGGGTGAGTGAGGGTAAGTGAGGGTAAGTGAGGGTGAGTGAGGGTGGGTGAAGGTGAGTGAGGGTGGGTGAAGGTGAGTGAGGGTGGGTGAGTGTGAGTGAGGGTGAGTGAGGGTGAGTGTGGGTGAGTGTGGGTGAGTGTGGGTGAGGGTGAGTGAGGGTGAGGGATTGAGGGTGAGGGGTTGAGGGTGAGTGAGGGTGAGGGGTTGAGGGTGAGTGAGGGTGAGGGTGAGTGAGGGTGAGGGTGAGTGAGGGTGAGGGGTTGAGGGTGAGTGGGGGTGAGTGAGGGTGAGGGGTTGAGGGTGAGTGAGGGTGAGGGGTTGAGGGTGAGTGAGGATGAGGGGTTGAGGGTGGGTGAGGGTGAGGGTGAGTGAGGGTGAGTGAGGGTGGGTGAGGGTGAGTGAGGGTGAAGGTGAGTGAGGGTGAGGGTGAGTGTGAGTGTGGGTGAGTGTGGGTGAGTGTGGGTGAGTGAGGGTGAGTGAGGGTGAGGGATTGAGGGTGAGGGGTTGAGGGTGAGTGAGGGTGAGGGTGAGTGAGGGTGAGGGGTTGAGGGTGAGTGGGGGTGAGTGAGGGTGAGGGGTTGAGGGTGAGTGAGGATGAGGGGTTGAGGGTGGGTGAGGGTGAGTGAGGGTGAGTGAGGGTGAGGGTGAGTGAGGGTGAGGGTGAGGGTGAGTGAAGGTGGGTGAGGGTGAGGGGTTGAGGGTGATTGAGGGTGAGGCGTTGAGGGTGAGTGAGGGTGAGGGGTTGAGGGTGAGTGAAGGTGAGGGTGAGGGTGAGTGAGGGTGAGGGGTTGAGGGTGGGTGAGGGTGAGTGAGGGTGAGGATGAGTGAGGGTGAGGGGTTGAGGGTGAGTGAGGATGAGTGAGAGTGAGGGTGAGTGAGGGGTTGAGGGTGAGGGGTTGAGGGTGAGGGGTTGAGTGAGGGTGAGGGGTTGAGGGTGAGTGAGGGTGTGGGATGAGTGAGGGTGAGTGAGTGAGTGAGTTTACTACCTTAAAAATGTATGATTTTACTACAAATGTACGTAAGTGAGCTTTTGGGTGTCAGGGTTGCCCCTGTGTTTGTGCATATGGTCTGTGCTCGAGAGGATGAAACACAGCTGTCCGGCCTCGTTGAGCGCTAGATTGCAGTATTCCCGAGGCGCTAGTGCACAAAGCTTTTGGCGCCAACATGTCTAAATGAACTGAGTGCCGTATTTATGACGTCACACCTATTAACCTGCAGTCGCTCCAATGAATAGAACGTAGGGATCGTTTCCTCTAAGGGCACTATACAGATGTTTTCATTTATCTACTATGCTTAGTGCCTGGAAACTTCCCTGGCAATGTGAGATATATATCGACGAGCAGATCCCGTCACTGCGAGTGGAATGGTTCACTACGAGTGTGAACAATAACTTGTCTTTTATAGCGCTGCATACAGCCGTTCGGAGCGCTATTCCATATGAGCTGCAAACAGCGCGTCATTATTTCCATATTTAATTGCAAGTCATTTACGGAAGTCGGCAGAGAGAGTGGGTGATACTGGCATTCGAACCCTCGACCATCAAGCCCATGATCGGAATACAACGGGGACACGTGTAATTTCCTGAACCCTTTTGCCAACTGTAACACACTTCCTATTACGTTCTTGTTATGTAGGATTTGCATCTTCAAATAGGAGGCCGTTATTTACGTCTATTTGCGATTTTCATGGATTCTTTTTCAAACTAAACAACACGCAATAGTGTTACACGGAAGCGCTAAGATTTTTGAGCACTTTAGAAAAAAAACACAGTACAATAAAAGAGATGCTAATTTCACGGATTCTTCTTCGACCTGGGGAGTGCAGGGGAGGGGGCGGAGAGGGGAGAGGTGTGACACGGCATGTAATAGTAGCGTGTTACCAGCTGCTTAGAAGGACGAGCTATTGTGGTAAAGGCAGCAGCGAAAAAAGCAACATATGGCTGGGGAGTGCAGGGGAGGGGGCGGAGAGGGGAGAGGTGCGACACGGCAGGCAGGCAGGGGAGGAGAGTAGGAGGAGGAGGGGGGAGGAGAGTAGGGGAGGCACGGCCTAGCGGCCGTGCAATCAAGAAGTGAGGGGGCGGAGCTGGGGGAGGCTGTGAGAGAGAGTAGGCAAGGCAGGCGGCTGGGGGCATGTGCACGCGCATTTAAGCTCAATGCGCATGCGCATTGAGCTTAAATTTCTCGTGCACTGCAAGGAATCGCCACGATTCCTTGCAGTGGATAAAGAGTGGATAAGCCCCCATAGTCTCGCTTGCTCGATGCGCATGCGCATCGACAGGCGAGACCTAAAAAGTCACATGGCACCCCCCTCACACACGTCATGTGTGGGAAGTCATGAGCACTGCTGTTGAAGCAAAATGTGAATGACAGCTGAACAGACCAATGGATGAAGAGGAATGACACAGCCATTCTGTTTGTTTGTACTATTTATATTTTTATGGCATAAGCAAGGCAGCAGCTTACTGTAGGCAAGATCCAAACATGACACCTGCAGTTTATGCCAGAATAAAGCCCTTTGCGCCCCAAATACCGAGACCTGTGGTCAATTATTAGTAAATTATCCAGACCTAAAATATGTGGAAAGTGGGTGAGATTAGCTTTACAGATTAAGTACAGGTCCTTTTCATGAGGTGATATCTGTCTAGCTTCGAGATTTTGGCAGCACAAATTATGTAGCTGATGTTTTTGTAAAGCGTAGCTTGGTAATCTCTTCTCAGTCGGAACCAACTATTGGTCGGTGAAAGTCTTCATAGCGGCTTGAGAGCAGAAGGCGGTTCACTTCGGCCCCACTCTGAACATAGGAGTGTTGCCCATTCCTACTCGTGCACTCAGGTTATATTGAGCTGTTATGTTTGTTCTAGTTGATTCAATGCACATTAGATTCCCAATGTCAGACTAATGTTCTGATTTGTTACCTTTGCCTCAAATTCTAAAGCGCTCTGATATCCTTCGGGATCAAGTTTGCGCTATATAAAACTTTATAAATAAAAATAAAAAAAAACGTTATAAATAAATAGTTCAGATTCCTGCACTTTTTTGGTTTCATGTTATGACCATATCGTCATTTAAAGTTGATGTTTTTCTAAGGGTTGCATGACGTTAGAATGTATTCCTTTGCAATGCATGCCTTTACCACACATGCGTTACAATGTGAATGCCATTACCATGTATAATCTTTGCCAAGAATAGGCTTTTACCATGAATATCTTTAAAATGAATTTCATTGAAAAAGCATGGATGTTAGGGGCATATTCTATTCGTAGTAAAGGTTTTCCTGCCCCAAGTCCAAAAACTGGTCCCTTGCGCCCTCCATCTATTCTTTAAAAAAATATATATCCCTCCCATTTACCCTGCGTGACGCCCAGCCCCAAATCCTTTTAACAAATACCCCTGCCCTGAACCCTAGAAACGGATCCGCGACACCCCTTTCTGCAAATGCCCTTCTAAACACTACCCCTCCCCGGCCCTAGGCCCTAAAAGGGGACCACTGAGCAAATCCTGCCTCTTTAAAATAAACTTTAAAAAATTATATATATTTTTATTAAAAAAAATACATTTTAAAAAAGTAATTTAAAATCCCCCTTACCTCTCAATGACATCACCTCTCCAGCTCTTCTGAGACATAACGCACGTCGTAAAGAGGAAGTGGAAGGGTCTGTTTCCTCTAACGATTCCGATAGATCACCCTTACCACACACATACCTTGTCCACACATAGCTTAACAACGTAATACATTGTAAAGGCATACATGGTAAAGGATGTGCGTGGTAACAGTGTATGCGTTATAACGCATATGTGGTTAAGTATATGCGAGGAAAGGGCAGCGTTTTAAAGGCTGTGCATCGTAACTGTGTACGCATTGTAATGCATGAGTGGTTAAGTATATGCGAGGAAAGAGCCACGTTGTTAAGGCTGTGCATCGTGACTGTGTACGCATTGTAATGCATGAGTGGTTAAGTATATGCGAGGAAAGAGCCGCGTTGAAAAGGCTGTGCGTCGTAACTGTGTACGCATTGTAATGCATGAGTGGTTAAGTATATGCAAGGAAAGAGCCGCGTTGTAAAGGCTGTGCTTCGTAACTGTGCACGCATTGTAACGCATGAGTGGTTTAGTATATGCGAGGAAAGAGCCGCGTTGTAAAGGCTGTGCATCGTAACTGTGTACGCATTGTAATGCATGAGTGGCTAAGTATATGTGAGGAAAGAGCCGCGTTGTAAAGGCTGTGCGTCGTAACTGTGCACGCATTGTAATGCAGGAGTGGTTAAGTATATGTGAGGAAAGAGCCGCGTTGTAAAGGCTGTGCGTCGTAACTGTGAACACATTGTAATGCATGAGTGGTTAAGTATATGAGAGGAAAGAGCCGCGTTGTAAAGGCTGTGCGTCGTAACTGTATACGCATTGTAATGCATGAGTGGTTAAGTATATGCGAGGAAAGAGCCGCGTTGTAATGGCTGGGCATCGTAACTGTGCACGCATTGTAGCACATGAGTGGTTAAGTATATGCGAGGAAAGAGCTGCGTTGTAAAGGCTGTGCGTCGTAACTGTGTACGCATTGTAATGCATGAGTGGTTAAGTACATGTGAGGAAAGAGCCGCGTTGTAAAGGCTGTGCGTCGTAACTGTGTACGCATTGTAATGCATGAGTGGTTAAGTATATGCGAGGAAAGAGCCGCGTTGTAATGGCTGGGCATCGTAACTGTGCACGCATTGTAACGCATGAGTGGTTAAGTATATGCGAAGAAAGAGCCGCGTTGTAAAGGCTGTGCGTCGTAACTGTGAACACATTGTAATGCATGAGTGGTTAAGTATATGAGAGGAAAGAGCCGCGTTGTAAAGGCTGTGCGTCGTAACTGTGTACGCATTGTAATGCATGAGTGGTTAAGTATATGCGAGGAAAGAGCCGCGTTGTAATGGCTGGGCATCGTAACTGTGCACGCATTGTAACGCATGAGTGGTTAAGTATATGCGAGGAAAGAGCCGCGTTGTAAAGGCTGAGCATCGTAACTGTGCACGCATTGTAACGCATGAGTGGTTAAGTATATGCGAGGAAAGAGCTGCGTTGTAAAGGCTGGGCATCATAACTGTGCACGCATTGTAACACATGAGTGGTTAAGTATATGCGAGTAAAGAGCCGCGTTGTACTGGCTGTGCATCGTAACTGTGTACGCATTGTAATGCATGAGTGGTTAAGTATATGCGAGGAAAGAGCCGCGTTGTAAAGGCTGTGCATCGTAACTGTGTACGCATTGTAATGCATGAGTGGTTAAGTATATGCAAGGAAAGAGCCGCGTTGTAATGGCTGGGCATCGTAACTGTGCACGCATTGTAACGCATGAGTGGTTAAGTAGATGCGAGGAAAGAGCCGCGTTGTAAAGGCTGGGCATCGTAACTGTGCACGCATCGTAATGCATGAGTGGTTAAGTATATGCGAGGAAAGAGTAGCGTTTTAAAGGCTGCGCATCGTAACTGTGTACGCATTGTATCGCATGAGTGGTTAAGTATATGCGAGGAAAGAGCTGCGTTGTAAAGGCTGTGAGTCGTAACTGTGCACGCATTGTAACGCATGAGTGGGTAAGTATATGCGCGGAAAGAGCCGCGTTGTAATGGCTGGGCATCGTAACTGTGTACGCATTGTATCGCATGAGTGGTTAAGTATATGCGAGGAAAGAGCTGCGTTGTAAAGGCTGTGCATCATAACTGTGTACGCATTGTAACGCATGAGTGGTTGAGTATATGTGAGGAAAGAGCTGCGTTGTAAAGGCTGTGAGTCGTAACTGTGTACACATTGTAATGCATGAGTGGTTAAGTATATGCGAGGAAAGAGCTGCGTTGTAAAGGCTGTGCATCATAACTGTGTACGCATTGTAACGCATGAGTGGTTGAGTATATGTGAGGAAAGAGCTGCGTTGTAAAGGCTGTGAGTCGTAACTGTGTACGCATTGTAATGCATGAGTGGTTAAGTATATGCGAGGAAAGAGCTGCGTTGTAAAGGCTGTGCATCATAACTGTGTACGCATTGTAACGCATGAGTGGTTGAGTATATGCGAGGAAAGAGCTGCGTTGTAAAGGCTGTGAGTCGTAACTGTGTACGCATTGTAATGCATGAGTGGTTAAGTATATGCGAGGAAAGAGCTGCGTTGTAATGGCTGTTTCCCTTTCTAAGGAGAATGCATAAACACATAAAAGAGAAGAAAGAGCTCCTTTGTAGTTATTGTTAAAGCATCCTTTCCATGGAAAATGCTGTTTTTGTTTTCTCTAATTACATTGAACTAGTGATTTTCTCAGTGGAGTAACACATTTTACCAGACAAATAAATGTCAGCAGGCAGTTTTCCAAACACAGCCCAACAAAAGGAGAGCGGGATGTGCAATTAACACGCTATGGTTTATCCTGCAGTTCATATTAACACAACATAAGTCCCCCAGCCTCGTTTCACTGTTGTAATCCTGTTTCTCTCATAATTAGTCTCACTGTGGGTTGTTTTGCTCATATTGCCTGCCAACATGAGCAAATCAACACACTGGGCTAATGGAGGAGAGGGTGTGGCGTAACGGCCAGAGCTGCTGACTTTGGAACTAGGGAATCAGGTTGTGGTATTACAGCTAAAGCTGCCGACATCTTCGAACTATGGAACCAGGTTGTGGTATTACAACCAGAGCTGCCGACTTTGGAACTAGGGAACCAGGGTGTGGCATTACAACCAGAGCTGCCGACTTTGGAACTAGGGAACCAGGTTGTGGCATTACAACCAGAGCTGCCGACTTTGGAACTAGGGAACCAGGTTCGAGTCTCGACGTCGGCTCAACATCCTGGGGTACTAGGCAAATCTCTCCGGGCTTGATTTAGATCCTGGTGGATGGAATACGACTTCACCAATGTGACGGATATGGTGGACGGGATATCAATATGGTGGACGAGATATTGTCACATTTATGACGGAGTATCCCATCTGCCAAGACCTAAATCAGGCCCTTAAATTATCTGTGTCCATTTTTTTTTATCTGACCTTATGTAATGAAATTGGTGTTCAGATACAGTGCCCCAGTGCGCTTGGACTGAATTCGCTCTGTATAAAAAATGCAACAAACCAAACATTTTTTTCTGGGATAAGGTAAATGCTTGTGTATTTCTTTCTTTCTTAATAGTTTCATTAATTTAGGTTCTTGCAAAAGTGCATCTAGGCACTGAGCACATGGTGACCAAGTGCTTTGCAGAGTACGGGGCCTAAGGCTCACGGAAATGCAGTATCAGACGTTGGACAGTTTCTACCGTTGCCCCAATTCTGGATGGCAACTACCAGGGCCCAGTTGTATCTCAGTTTATAGGGCATATGCTTTATTGCCTTAGTGGCCAGATTAACTGGACATATTTTGCCATTGGTCCATGGCAGGAAAGGGGAGGGGAGTAATCTAAAAGCAGCTTTGAATGTGGGTCTCTCTTCATCTGCAGAGTGTGGAATCCACCAGGCCCAAGTATCTTGGAATAGTCTGTAAAAATATGAGGCGCTCCGGTGTCCAACTCATGACCAGGGATGAGTTTGGGCACCCATTTAACCTCTATGGGAATGAAATTCAATGTGACCAGACTCACTGACTCAAGATGGCGGTGGACATCGGGCAGCCTTTGAATTGCCACTCAACTGGTATCAATGGCACAGCTTCTGCAATACTATGGTGGGACCAAGTGGGAACCATGGCTCAGCTGCACTACTCCTGGCCCGCACCACTGTGCATCATCACCCGCTCTAAAGACAAAGCACAGAACACTGTAAAAGGAACAAGGAAAACAGGACTGGACCTATTTAGCAAAGCCTGCAGGAGGAGACAATGCTTGTAGAAAAGAAACAAAAAGAAACGCGAGAAGTTATTCTAATTGGAAAAGAAAATGAGAGGAAAAGACCAAGAAAAAGGAACAGCAGACAAGAGAAATAAAAAAGTGAAATACAGAAATGTAGAGATGTGCCTCTTTTTTTGCGAGGTCGCCCCCATTTTCGTGGACTGATGCAGCTGTTTCTTTTACTCAAGATCCGGTGTATGTGTCCTGACACCTAATACATGTTGAATTGGCTGACACCTAATTGGCATATTTCACTTCCCTATAAGGCCATGTTATATGGTGTCTAAAGTACACCTATGGCATGGAAAGTTAAATGTCACCTATGAACTACAACACTACTGTGCCATCCACTAGTGTAAGTAGACAAACATGACTTTGGGTCTGCTACTGAAGCCTGGCAGCTGCACTTTAAACGTGCAATCCAGCCTGTCAAAATAAATTCATTAAAAATGTTTAAACCTTCATTTTCAATGTTAATAAGTACCCCTTACTTAAGGCAGGGTACATGGTATTTAAAAGTAGGACATGTAAAAAAGATAATATTAAATATGTCCTTGCAGTGACTAGCACCTACAAGATATTTTCACTGTAACAAAGCTGGTTGTTCCGTAGAGAAACATTGAGATGCACTATTAAATGAAACAATGCTATCTTTGGCTAGGAAACACCTATAAAGTTCATTTGTGGACTCTTTGTAATACGTATTAAAACTCAGTTCACTGGTGAATGTTGATTTTTAATAAATATTCATTAAAAAGTTATTTTATAAAGTTACTTTTTCCCTGCCTAAATAGAGCTTCTGGGTGCCAATTTGCATTAGCCTCTAAATGCACCCCTCAGCCTTCTGAGTGCACAAACCTTTAATAAGGGGTATGAAACCTCGTCCCAGAGCAGAGACAAAGGCCTGGGCGTGGGGAGATTTTTCTGTTCCTAAGGCAGGATGATGATTTTGCCAGTGACCTCACATCTAAACAGGCCCTTTTCTTTGTTCTCCCAGTCAAGCAGACTCCAATCCCAGTGGGGAAGGAGCTGTCCCTGGAACAGATTTGAAGTGACCACAGAGGAGGGGTTGCAAGTTTCTCTGTAAACACCTCAGGGTTGGGCACACAGGCTCTGTAAGAACGGAGCAGGGTTTCACCATCTTTAATGCAGGCAGAGAGGGGCACTGTGTGATTGTTTGCAGTAGGGCACACAGAAAATTCTCAAGATTGGGTCGGAACTTCGACCCCATTGGTTGAGGAGGAGCCAGGAGACACCCCAAACCGCAAGCTAGTGCTAGGCATAAAAGTGGCATCCCCTGGCACCCTCCTCAGAGCACTCTGGACCTGTGGAAGAACAGAAGAAGGACTGCTCGTGCTGTGCAAGACCTGTGAGGAGATGTGAAGGATTGGACTTGCTCCCACTTGGAGCTAGGACTGACAAATAGTTTCCAAGGGTCAGTTGGCTGACCTATTAACCTTCAGGACCACAACAAGCTGCAAAAAATCCTTTCCTGAACAGTCCGCGGACAAGTTCCAACTGGACCTGCCCTGAACCCTGCTGGTGGCATCTGCTTGAGTGAGTCTTGGCCCCCAAATGTAATTCATGTGGTCCTGTAACCTTTGGTTGTGCCAAAGTGTACTCCTTCTAACATCCGGAAAAACCTGGGACTTGGAAACGTTTGGCTCCACAGACTTCTGCAGGACCAGGACAAA
Source organism: Lissotriton vulgaris (assembly GCF_964263255.1). Classification (NCBI taxonomy): domain Eukaryota; kingdom Metazoa; phylum Chordata; class Amphibia; order Caudata; family Salamandridae; genus Lissotriton; species Lissotriton vulgaris. Next base: position 1,077,767,355 of record NC_141699.1, on the reverse strand, counting down.
CCTGCCAAATGGATTCAACCATGCTGCATTGTCGCCAGGCAGAAGATTTAGGCTTCTCCCACTCTGAGCTTCTCTGCCTCAGATAATCCAATTGAGCAGGCTCTCGCCGCCCAAAAAAAGGGACGGCGTCCGATGTATAAAACTTGACAGGACAAAGGTGCCAAAAAGTATCTAACATGTGAGAGGACTTCCCTGAGGGCAAATGTAGAATTTTTCTGGTAAGAGCCTTCCAGCTTATACCAACAATTTCACCGGGACCTCGTCTAACGTCTACCTGAAATCCAGGAGCCGTTCTCGGATTCATCATGCTGCCTTCCACTGATAAAGGACTTTTACTTCCATTTTCAAGACTAAGTCCAAAGGTAAATATTCCACCGGGTCGAAACCTGGTTGATTGAGCCAACACTGGCTCCATTATGATTAACCTCAACTCACACCTCAGTTGTGGTCTTCTACAACCATTTGACCAGCATTAGCACTTAATGTTTTTGGTGCTATTTTTATTTAAATCTTTAAAAATAAATATCCTTGGCTCCCTTTATCAGATTTTTGATGCTATTAAATAATAATCTATATTATTAAATTAGAGTGATATATTTATTGTGTTGTGTTTTTGACTTTTTAACTGTGCTGGTCCTTCTAAATGCAGTACTGATTTTCTCAAATTAAGCCTTTATGCTCTGCACCATAGCTACCAGGGTTTAAGCTCAAGTTTGAAATACTGCTCTAACATGATAGTGACATTATTTCTAGGGGTGGGTGAAATATTCTGTTCCACTGGCAGAAATGGTGAAATTTTGGTAGCTCAGCATTACTTTTGTAATGCAGAGTTCTGGTCAAATTCTGCCAATCATCACATGGCGGATTATTCTGTGTGCCACAATGGTAAGTTGGTAAGTGCAAGCAAGATTTGGTGTCCACTAACCTGATTTTTGGTCTGTAGAAGGACATTGGGCAAGATTTTTCTAATGCAGGTGGTCACGACCATTTGCTGCCAGAAGGCTACTTCTTGAGTAGAAAATGTACCCGAGTAGCAACGAAATCAACTTGAGTAGTTGTCCCTCTGGCGCTCTTCGTGGTGCTGTTTGCATGATTTTAGAGCGTGGAACGCGATCTCAGTGCAAAATCACAGCGTGAGCAGCGTAACAAGCCTTTTCCCACTCATTGGCAGACTTTCGCAGAATCTCGTGGAGTTTTTTGGTAACTCCACGGAATTCCGCAGAGTCAAATTCTGCGAGTTACGCCCACCCCAAATTATTACTTATGGTGGACTCTTTTCCACCCCAAATAATAATCCACTTTCTCACAAGTTATACATAGAAAAAAATAGAAATATTTATATACACTCATACACAGGCGGACTCCTCATGTTAGTCTGATATGGCCCCATCTGTTTTTATCTTTGGCGTCGTGTGCACTGCTGATCAAAAAAAAATCCAGAGACACCACTGGCTTAATATCATTTAGTGATGTCTTTTCCATAGAGGAAGACCCACTCTTCCTCCTGAGCCCAAATAAAAAAACAAAGAGAGACACAGATCATATAATGCCAGCCTATTATACATGTTTGGTTCTGGATGCATGCTTGTGTAAGGTCTTATGTGTTATAAATAGAAACAAGTTTTGAATGATAAATAGGACATAAGTTAAAACATTAATAGCAATTAACAACATTATTTTTTTTTGGAGGTTCCCTTTAGTTTAAAAACACAAACATGTCTCACAAATCACCTTGAATGGGAATATATTCTCAATTGACAAAAAACAGAATGTTATATCTGGTATTATTTGGCTTATTTGAGCATTATAAAATGTGACTGCTTACAAGCATTTTTATGTACACGGTTACAGTGTGCTCACAAGATGGCTGCCCCTGATGGTCTGGAATCTACACTGACTTGCTGGTTCCAGTCTCCTATCCACACAGGCAAGAACACTCCTATGTCTAAAAAATGTGCCACAGTCACAACTGACTCCTAGTGAGTGCTTGTGAGGAGTACTCGTGAGCATGATCTATGCAGTTGTGGTTGGCACTCGCAGAGTCGCGACTTCATGGGTTTTCACAACCATTTGGTGTGTTTTTCCAAACCTCAATCCTGAACCTGATGCAGAAAGCATTGGAAAGTGCATTTATATTGTTAAGAGTTGGGGGGTGTGAACTATATTTTCTGTATTCAAGAAGAATGGTTTTCTATCAAATTTCACAAATTGCCTAGATTGACATACGTATATTTTCTGCTACGTGGATAGCCGGATGCCTTACTTTGTAAAGTGGGGAAAAAGGTGCAGAGATTCATATCTTTTTGCACTGGGTCCCTAGTTCACGAACAAGACCCCCCTGGAGGGAGAGGTGCCACGTTGGGGCTGCCTAGGCTCGCAAGGGGTTAAAAAGCGGAAAACAAAAAGATTTGAGTTTGAAACATTGAAAGATAAATCAACAAATGTATAGGTACAATCAATAAAATATGTAATCTAATGAAGAGAGCAATTCTCTATCCCTAGTCCTGCATCACAAACAGTAGACCTTTGTTTGATGACGTCAGCTGGGATTTGAGACATATTGTGACATCATTCACTTTATGGCTGATTTAATCATTAGATATAGTTCTGACAGCCAATCTGAAAACTGCAGCAGCGTTACTACAGTGCAACACATTGTCTTATTGAATTCAATTTATAGCAAGTATTGGATGTAACCACAGGCCCACCAGGGCACTACAGCCTATAGTTGGCACGTCAGGAGTGAAACTTTAAACCTATTGAACTTACCTGGGACAGAAACCAGGACATGATCACCGCCACCCAAGGGTTCCCTCCACAAGCTGTTTTTTTTGCGGGCGCAAGAAGTACACCTATATCAAAAAACAAAATTTCAAAATTAGAAATAGAAGAAATACTGAGAGCGCACCGTAGTCTGAATGACTATTGCACCAGGAGTGAATATAGACCAAACACAAACACTCTGGCTCACGCAGAAGACAAATTAAATCAGCTTATGAAAGACAGAAGTGTGTGTCTTTTGTAATTTTTAGAGTTAAATTTACATTATAAGTAAATTAGAGCTAGGATCTTAGCTAATCTATCTTAACAAGTGCAACTAGAATTATACAGCAGATGAAGGACCACATTTGTGACAGAGCAGACTAACTGAAGTGACTAATTGAAGGGAAAGGCAAAATGTACAGTAAGGAAAGGAAAATTATATATCATGTTATGAGATTAAAGGCAAGGTGTGCTGCACATTCAGTGGCAGTAGTAAAGATGTAAAAACTTAAATGCATAATACTTGAAAATAAATGGTTAAAATGGAAAACACTGAGTACAATCATAATGTTAAATTTGCACTAGGACATTTTAAAATGCTTAATTGTATCAATGTAAACTCCAATCATTTGGTCCAAATTTCACTAGCCTTGGGTGAAATTTTAATTACACTGGCGTAGTCAGAGTAAGTCCATAATAATGTAGGCAATGTCACGTTACTCTTGTGAAGCGAAATTACAAAAAGTTATGCGATTAGGTTGGCTTGCATAATTTACTGTAATTAGGGGTAAAAATGCCTAGCACAAGAGCACAGGAATGGAATGCGAGCGGCTGCTGTTCCTATTCTGTTAGATTTAGCACTATTCCTTAGTGCAAAATGCATCCTCGGGTCCATTTTGGATGCAAAGGTGCATTCTGTGCTATGGAAATAGGGCTAAATGCAGATTAATCTATTCACATCGGGGCGGAGCAGGATGGCGGGTGGATTTTAGTCTGCCCGCTACCCTATTGTAAACGAGACTGCCCTACAGGCTGTCGGCAGTCCCAACAGAGACATTACAATGCAACTGCCACCACGGCGGTCGCAATACCTATATTTTGCATTGGGGCGGGTGCTGTTGGCTGCAGTACACGCTGCAATGCAAAAATGGAATACATTACATATCCCTGCACTACGTGGCAGGCGCCATGGGGTGCCTGCCACATGGTGCAGGGATATGTAGCCTTGCCAACTAACAGCTTGGGGCAAGGGGGGCCAGCTACGGGCCCCCTAAGTCCCTTTCCACCTGCCTTTTCATAAAAGGCGAGCGTATAAGGACATTGTAATCCCTACGGCTGTGCCACCATTGTAGGGAATACAACTCCCTCCAGTGCACCGGCAGGCTCAAGGAGCCCATCAGATGCGTGGCGGTCAGTCTTTTCGACCGCCAACAAACCGCCTGCCATTGTAATATGGCAGGCAGGAAACTTGCTTACGATTGCAGCGAGACCGCCATCGAGGAGCTGTTGTGGCGGTCTCACTGCCATTGTAATCGGCCCTTTTGTTCTCTGTAATTTTGCATATTTTTCCTGTCATTTTGATAACAATGCTACAACAAATTACGCAAGTTACGTCCGTCCCTATATTATTACTAGTACAACTATTCCATACAGGTTGTGGCCACTCAGATTATTCACTATTTAGCATTTCAATATCTAAGAAGACTTTTCTTGGTGACAGGGCACACTTAAGTTAAAAAAGGAGATTTACCTAATTTGTATTCGGTTTCTGTCAAACATTGTTCTGTTAGAATAAGTTTATTTTGGTAATTACTTTTACATTACATTCTCAACACGTTTCAGGTTGAGACCCTTAATCATGGATATATGATTTTGTTTCTGCAGCTATTTGCTGAAACAAAATTGGGAGAAAACAAAAAAAATTATAAAGTTTTTTACATTTTTATCATTAACCTACTCTCAACATTTATCATACAGCAAAAATCCCTGTTGTAATTGCTAACAAATACTGTTCTTAGTTACAAAAAATTGATAACATAAAATAATGTTGAATAAATTGAATTCTGGTATTATATCCATGTTGCTTTTTCCAATATTTTTCATTTATTTCTCTAAAATGTTTTGGTTTTCAAATTCAAACTCTATGTGTGCGTAATATCTTCATTAATTTACATAACTTATAGTTGTGGAAACACCTTTTCCCTCCAAATTTGAGTGTTACAAGGGTCTTTTACATTAATGTTTAATGAAACTTCAGTGTTTCCATCTTTTCTGTTGAAAAACCACATATCGTTCTGTGTAATGTATGGTGTTCATGTTCCTGCTTCACGTCTTTTCAATGTGGTTATACATAAATGTTTTGTATTTCACATACACGACTGTAACATATATATATATATATATATATATATATATATATATATATATATATATATATATATATATATATATGTTATAGGTGTTCTGAATAAACAAGAATGACCTAAGATTTATTGAGTGCAAAGTATCCTTGGATTGAAAAAATATATATTGTTTTTCTTTCTATTCCTTCACAAATGTCAGAATTAATTTTTCAGTAGTTTTGCTTTCGAGTTGGTGGGATTGTTCAGGGTTTGGTGTATTGTGGGTGATGAATTGTTTTTGTATTGTGAGCTATTACTGGTTTCTTTTGTTTGACTGTGTTGTGACGGTTGCAAGTAATTGGAAGAACTTGAATTTCTATATATAAACCATTATTACTTCCTTCTTTCATAAATTGTTTTGGTTGTTTATTCATGCTTATTTAATTTGTCATGTTATTAATTCTAGTTTTATTCCATGCTCCTTTACAAAAATCAAAATAACTTTTATTTATTTTCTAGGCCGGTTGGTTCCACGGAGTTTAATCATTCCTTCCAGAATACTTCTGATTGGCGAAGTGTTTGTTCAAGGTTTTCCAATGCTCAGTGTTTTTTTCACGTATGTGATATCTCACCTGGCATATTTGATAGTTATTTTCATGATGATGCTTACCCAAGTTTGATTTCGTTTTTTTTCTATGTGGATGAATTACATATTTTACATTTTCTTGCAGGTTTGCTAATGTAGATTTTTGATGAATGATAATTTACACAGATTAAGCATTTTGTTGTCAATGTTGGCAGCGATATTGTCTTGTAGCTGCTTTTAATAACATAGTACACACATTAGAGTTTCTTATATACACAAATAATTGTTTGTTCTTTGCAACTGTTGTTGTTTCAGACAGATTGGTGTCTGGTATTCTTCAATTCTTTTCAATGGCTTTTCAGATTTGCAATGTTTCTGCTTTGAAAGGAAGAACTGAATTAAAACATTCTTCATTCGATTTGTATCCTGCTGCAATGCTTGTTTTCAGTTTACAGTAGATATTCTTTCCTAGCCTTCTTGTAAAATTGATCAATTAGATCCATGTGTTTTTTTATTTCAACATTTAATTTTCAAATTTTTTACTTAAATGTTCACCCGCGACAGTTTCACTAATGACAATGGGTGATGGTGAGGGAAATGTATTTCTCACTATGTCTTTGGTATAAATTTGAAAATTTGATGATTACATGGGCACATTGTAGAATCCAACAAATGTACATGTGGTTTTCCAATTGTAATAATTAGGTTCATTGAGTGATAAGTTTCTTTAAAAACAAAATCAGACAAAACTGATCATTTTTCATGTATGCCTACCATATTTTTAACACATCATCAACACATCATCTGTATAAAACGATCATTGTTTTATCTTTGATTTCTTAGATGGATATTGTAGAGTAAGTTCTTCAAGGTAGTTCACAAACATATTTCATCAATGGTAATAATGATACTTTAAGGAAATGTGGCAATTTCAAAAAAATCCGTAAGCATATCTTCAGTGGTTTGCAAATTCTCAGTATATGTAATGGAACCATATCAATTTGTAACATCAAGAGTGATTAATGATTCTAATATTAATCACTATTTTGAGCTCTAGCAATTTGTTGATCAATTCAGTGGTATTTTCTGATTAGGGTTGAAAATTATTGCAGAAATTCCTTCAGGTCGTAAACCACAAATGTTGATGATGTCTTGTCAAATATTGTTACTTTGACATGTGTATGCAAAATGCCAAAACATTTGACATATAAACCACCTAGAAAGGAACTAAGCAATAACATGAATGTCCTGCAGTTCCACACTACCCAGAACACTATGCAAACATACACTAGAGTTCCGCTTTCAAATGGGAAAGATGGTGGCAAAATCTCCTCAAAGCACGTGATGACATAAAAGGCTGTCAGAGCTGAAATGTGATGGAAAGCTGCATCTTCACAAAAATACAGGATAAAAATTAAGACATATTAGACAAATACAATTTGAAAACCAAAATATCAAAAGCGTATAGAAGACATGATATCAGAATTCTATTTCTTGTTTATTTTTATCCTACTTTATTTTATTGTATTAATATTGGGTAAATAAGAACAATCCTTGCTAGCAAATTGAACATGAATTGTTGCTATATGATAAATGATGAAAGTGTATTAATTGCACAATATGTAGAATAAGCTTTAAAATTATTTGTCAGCTTACAATTATGTTTCTGGGATTACACATAGGATTATAATGTAAATCCAATTACCAAAACAGATTGATATTTTAGTAAAATTCATGAAATGAAGCAAATAAAATGGAGTAAATCTCTCATTTTGACATAAGCATGCGCCGCCACCAAGAAAAAGCTTCTTGGAGATTACATTTCTACATTTTAAAATATTGTCAACTAGTACTGCACATGTTTAAATGCTATCTTTATTTAAAGCAAACACTGCATATTTGCTACGTTTAAAAACAACGGGAAAAGCAAGCATTTCTCTGGTTGATTACAACTGATTTGTAATTGAGTCATAATTTATTTAAATATATGTTAGATTCACAAAGTTAATTAATTCATTGGTTGCTAAATGAAACAATTAATATTTAATCGAGTGGTAATTTAATCCAATATTTCACATCAATAATTGAATTCATAACTGAGTGATTATGTAGTTTTTTTTTAAACAAAACCTATTGTTAAATACTAAATAAAGAAGTTCATAATTCATAATAAAATATAGGCTTGGAAATTATAAATAAACACGTCAGGCCATATGCACAATGATGAATGTAGTAATAAACGTACGTTTGGGACAAATTTTCCTCTTTTACATCTGACAGGAACACACAAAGGGATTTCTGACAGGTGTAAATCAATTTACCTGTGCAGAGATCTCTGCCATGTGTTTGGAGTTTCCTGCACCCATAAATCCAAGACAAGAAGTACAAAAATGGGTTCTCCAAGACTTAGTTAGCTTAGAAGTATGTGAATGTCCACAAATGTGTATAGTAGGTTTTGTAACCCAGCCAAAGGCTAATTTATATTGGTTTACAGGCTGGGAAAGAAAATGTATCTTGTCTATATTCGTTGAAGATTAGGGAAAGGCATTTCTTGATGCTGAACAATATTTTACCTGCTGAGAAAGAAAATGTGCATTTGCTCCACATCCCTGGAATGAGATCCCGATTAGAATGTCATATTATCTTCCAAGACGTTTGCATGGAAACTCGCACCTGATGCAGATTGCCATGTACACTATTGTGAATGTTTGAGAATTCCAAAAAGTAGTAAGTCTACATTTGCACTTATGTTTAGCTCTACTTTCTTTGTGAATCATGCAGAATATTTTGGTGTTTTATTTTAGAATTATGGATTGGATCCCTTACATAATTCTTTATTTTGGAACTAAAATTGTGTGTTTAATGTTTTTGGTGCTATACACTTCTGATAGAAATATTTTATAAATTCATCCCATTGTTGTCAAGCTACTGCGTCATTAGTACTCAATGATCTAAGGCGGAGGCTGCTGCAATAAAGAACACATATAGACAAACTGCACTTAGTAGTACTTTCAGTAGTATTTCAATGAAACTATTTATTCACTGCAAAATACTTTTTACAAACCAATGTGCAGATAACTTCACTCCCTCTTTCCTATGCGGAGGCCTCCGCCACATATGTGGACATTTCTGCACAAGTAGGAATATATTTTAGTACAAATGTGGTAAGGACCTGGGAGAGTGGCTGAAAACAGAGGAATTATACTACGGAAAAGGAGGGGATAAGGGAATCATACAGAGGGCCTTAGGGAAGGGTTTAGGGACGGACATGCAAATACAAACACCCACTGACAAAAGAGACAGCCTATTGCTGTTAACAAACTGCAGTCTAAAATAAATACAGCCAAAAAGGACTAAACTCAGCAGTAAATATACTCCTTCCCTGCACTGGAGTAAGTCCAGTACCACATGGCCACTCAAAAGTACTACAACACAATTCTTTCGAAAATAATGCAGGCAGGAACTTTAAAAATATATAATTTTAAATTGTGTCTGTGTGTGTGTGTTAAAAGTAATATTTAATTTCAAATTGTTTTTACATTAAATACATTCATATATAACTGTTGTTTAATATAAATAAAATGTAGTTTTTTTATTAACAATGACATTTTTTTTTAACTGTTTTAATTAAATTTAGTAAATAGCAATTCAATATATCATTGACAGTGAGGATATTTTTTACAATTATTGAAAACAAAAATTATGAATTTAATGATTATATTTATTTATTACAACCTTAGCTTGATGAGGTAATGTGCTGCAGCATTTTATTGATTTAGTCCTTAGTTAATAATGATTCTTTTAAGTAAATTTTCATTTTTATTTTATCTTTTTTAAATGATTACACTTTTTTATTGTTCCCGATACTTTACCATATGGATATCTCAGCCCTTGTGGCTGAGACTTCTAACCTAAATGTGGAATGTTACTTGTAGTAAATGTATGCTTGTGAATACTGTTCTAGCAAGATCCACCCTTAGCTTTGAGGAGTGGAGATATGTAAATATGCAGCTAGTAACAAATTTACATTTGAAAATGGTGAACAGTAAATGAGTGTAACGTTGCTACTAGGTGCAGTAGTAAATTTACACATGAGTAAATCAACACGTGTATATTTAACTTTATGGATAGACCCAATATTTCTTAGGCAAGAGACCTATTCACATTCTCCAGATCATGTTCAAAATATTGTGCGTAAAAATTTCAGAGTAAAACAATTTCGTATGCAGTGTTCCACTCAGTATATAAATCTCATTCCTGCATAAAGTGCCGTTTTTTATCCTGCACCTCTTAGCTATGTTTTTAATTGAGTTTTTATTTCTGGGTTTGCTCTGTGTTTATAATATTAGATCTGTGGATAGACATCTTTACAGAAACACTGTCCTACACAATAGTATATAATAACATTACATATTTATTAGGTAGATGTCTCACTAAGAAATGTTCTACAAAAACCATTAAGTGCTTCATTAAGAATGCCTCAAACTGTAGCCAATACCTCTGACCCCTGGAGTTACAAATTCCAGAATCATTGCGAACGCTGACGGGGAGCAGCGTTACAAGGTATTATGGGTGAGACCTGAATGAGATATTACAGGCAGAAATAGGAATTCCTGTCCCATTTCCCCTGGTTATTCCTCATTCCCGAGGTATTTCACCCAGAGACTCCACCTGCTATACACATATTGCTTTAGACAGGTGGTGTTTGAGGAAGAAAACCACCAGATTAGATCTTAAATTTCTTATTGGGCCAGTAGGGCCTTCCAAAGTGGGCCTAAATAAAATTACAAATTTATTGGAATTATTCCAACATTTGACTGAACCTTTGAGAGTCCTGCTTCCTTGAACATTATGCCACAAACATACATTTCCATGAGTAGTGAAACAAAGCACATTATGACAGATAAGCAATAGTCTTTTCCACCCTGATTAAACTACAAGTAAATATGTAGTGGGGATATTAACACCACCTTTTCAGAATTCTTCCCTCTGTAATGCCAGCACACAGCAAACAGTGGGTGCAAGGTAACTAATCAACCTTTATAATGTTTCTGGGGCTACTTTGCATGGAATATGAAGCATTGTTACTAACTATTCATTGAGCTAGCAAAACAGGGTTTGTTAAATCTTCAAATTTTGCAGGAGATGGTAGTAAAGGCCATTTGTATCAAAAACGAATTTTGCGAATCTCTATTTGCGATTTTTTTCAAATCGCAATTAGAGAATTGCAAAATGCAATGTATGTAGGATTTGCTAAATATTTTGCAAATCCTACATAATTCTTTATTTGCGAATAGCAAATTGAGTTTTGCAAATAAGGAATACCTTCCCATTCTTTCCTATGGGCTAGGAGGCCCGTAGGAATGAATGGGAAGACATTCTCAATTTGCGATTAGCAATTAGAGAATCGCAAATTGAGAATGCAATTTCAAGGTTGCAAGGATGCCAAGAGGACACCCTGTTGCAACCCTGAAATATGCATGTGTGCACATTTTGCGCACATACATGCCCTAAGTGCATGTATGTGAGACATATGGCACTTTTAGCCCCTTCGACGCTCATGACGAGCTGAGCTCGTCATGAACCGCGGGTTTTTTAAAAAGTCAGCGCACAGCGGGAAAACCCGCCGCGCGCATGGAGTTAAAAAAAAAATCAAAAAAGTGCCTTTTTTTAAAAAAAACGCAAATTACCACCAACTTAAAGTTGGTGGTAGATTGTGATTCCTTAAGGCCAAATCGCACTTTTTTGTGCTTCTAACATTGCATTGAAGGAATCGCAATTTGTGATTCCTTCGATGCATTTGCAAAATAGGGAAGCACAAATTTTGCTATTCCTTATTTTGTGAGTGGGTTTTTGTGTGATACATTGCACACTGCTAAATTGCGATCACAAACACTGAATTCTGCGAATTTCAGTTTTAGCGATCGCAACTTAGCTTGATACGTATGGCCCATAGTTGTAAGTGCAGCAAATGCGTGATTAGGCGAAAAATGCTATGGCTGTATAATGGCAGAATCCTAGTTGCCCTGGTAGTACCCATAACCCTGTTTCAGACAAATCACTCTTCCTCCAGCCCCCTGAGTCTAAACATTATGCATTCACTTGATTAATCCAAGGACAAAAGATATTGTTCAGCTATGCAGAGACTTAGGGCTCAAAGTTTCAAATCTGTTTCATCTTTGCAAAATTTGCAGTTCACAAAGTGCTGGGTTTTGTTAGGTGAAAAAAACAAAAATGCAATGTATCAAAGTGACTTTAGCAGACTTTTTTGACTCACAATGACAACATTTGGATTCCTTGTGAACTTCAATTTAAAAAAAGACAGGCAGGAGGACAGTCACCTGACTCTTTCTTGCGATTCGCAAGGATATTTGTCACTTGTTTGCGATTGATCATACTGTTGCAAGGCATTTAAAATGTAGTTCCTCCTCTTGTTAGTTGGTCAAAATTCGCAAAGTGGAAGACAGCCGCGACAGACCACCTCCATTGTGCAACTGGCATCTGTGTCTACAACAACGAGCAGGCGGTGACGTTATGGATCACTGCATGCTTCTTCAATGAGCCACGTTTGACAATGTGCCCCTTTTTGGCATTGTGATCCGTGCCCTGGTAAGGGACCGGATTACAATACTAGCACATTGTGAATGGACATGTGGAGGGTCTACCATCCCTTGAGGCGTCCAGAGTTTGCAGAAAGAATCATGCATCTTTAATATGAAGAAGGCAGAACTTCTGCAAATCCTTGCAGATGACTTTTGAAACACAGAACATCACAAACTGGACAGGAGCCCTCAGATTATGGACAGGAGTCCTCATATTATGGTCAGGAGCCCTCAGATGGTGGTCAGGAGCCCTCAAATGGTGGTCAGGAGCCCTCAGGTGGTGGTCAGGAGCCCGCAGATGGTGGTCAGGAGCCCGCAGATGGTGGTCAGGAGCCCGCAGATGGTGGTCAGGAGCCTTCAGATTATGAACAGGAGTCCTCAGATTATGGACAGGAGCCCTCAGATTATGGACAGGAGCCCTCAGATTATGGACAGGAGTCCTCAGATTATAGACAGGAGCCCTCAGATTATGGACAGGAGCCCTCAGATTATGGACAGGAGTCCTCAGAGGATTGACTGGTGACTTCAGGTTGGACTTGGGCCCCAAATTGCTGAACTTGAGCCCATCAGATGCTGGACATTAACCCCAGATGCTGGAACAGAGCCCTAAAAGGTCAGCACAGGTGACCTCGGATGTCTGGAGTGGAGCCCTCCAAATCTTTGACAGGAGCCATTCAAGTCACATCAGGAGCCTTAGATGGGGGCCAGGAGCCACGATGAAGTGGAATCAGTGTCCCCAGAAGGCTGAACAAGACCACTGTCTGCTAACTGTTAATGCCCTGAGCAGAGGGCAATAACATGTACATTTTAGTTATTTCTTCATCTCAAGGCCCTTCCATCACATCTGACAACATGCAAAAAATAGGACTTTTATTCATAAAGGGACAAAATGTCCACCTTCCCTCATCAGGAACCAGTGGGCACACATATTTTGCTGAAGAATTAAGGGCCTAAGGAGTGATGTGTTTCTAATTTAGCAAGAAGAAGAATGATGTGGTTCTTGGACTACAAAAATGAGTCTCATGTTTGGGGAGAGAAGGAGCAGTTCATTTACAGTCTAGAAAAAATAATTGTGTTATGTTCGTGTTATAAGTTGTTTCGCTCAAATCCTCTAATTAAGCATCTTTCACAGCAAAAATTTAGCACAAGCAACTAGAACGCGAGCGGCTGCCGTTTGCGATGTTTGTTTTATGTGCTATTTTTTAACGTGAAATGTGTCCAAGATGCAAAGCGAAGACGCATTTCATGCTATAATATGGTGCCAAATTTGCGTTATACATTTTGCGTAATTATGCATAAATTTGCGCACACTTTCTAAAATGTTGCATAATTATGCAAAAGCAAATTATGCCCATTTTGCACACTCCTCGTTTTAATTCAAAAGAAAGTGACGCGCGACTGCCCACGGGTGTGGCAGTAAAGTGAGGTTCGGTGGACAAGCAGCAGAGAGGATGCTCGTCCGTGCTGGGACAGCGGGAGGAGTCTGGTCCTCAGTACTCGAAGAGGGAAGGGCAGTAGTTAATTTGTGTAAAAATAAGAGCTCTCGTCAGGAGGCAGTCTGCACCAGCCCATTGCTCCTATTAGCGCCACCTATAACAGAACCAACTACTAACCATGGAACCCTACAAGTAAGCAGAGGATGTGGCATAAGGGCCAGAGCTACCGACTTTGGATCTGGGGGAACCAGGTTTGAGTCTCGGTGTCGGCTCAACATCCTGTGATTCTGGGCAATTCACTCAATCTCCCCGTGCCTACTAAAAATGTATGCGTCCCTAGCTGGTGCTTATGAAAAGCGCTCCAATACCTTTGGGTCAAGTGTGCGCTATAATCGCCGGTGTTGACAATTAAGTGCCAGTGCCGAGCACCGGAAAGCACCGGCTCATATTAAGCACTGGGGAAGCGGCTTCGTTTGACACGAGTCAGCGCAGCCAGCTGCGGAGATGCATTCGGCCACACTGACTGGCACTCACACCGCTGTTCTCGTGAGCCTTTCAGCGGATGCAATCTCCGAGCCCGGCGCTCTGGCCACTTTACATGAAAGAAGAAGCCACTTCTTGACATGAAATTACAGAGCACTTTCGAGCCTTCATCTCTATTCTACATTTTTACTCTCACAATGGGGTTTCTTCAAAGTACAGACTGCATTATCTGAGAGATTTATGCACTAATGTTCCAGATCATGGGAGGCTTGGTATTATTGTATTTGTTTTGGCATTAAAAGCACTCTAGCCCTGTCTTGAGTGTAGGCTGTGCGTTGCCTTGTGCGTTGCCAGAATATTAGCTCGCTAAGTGCACCAAAGATGTTCAAACATAAAGCAGCAACTGGCTCTCCAACACCCCCACCTCCCCAAAAATGGGGTACGTTGCTCGCCCACGCCCTGGTCTGTAACATTCCATTCCATTAGGCTACAGATTTGTGGTACACAGACACCACACAGCATCATGGTTGGGTTCCCCAACCTCATGAAAAAGGCAGTGCTTTGGTGCAAGTCCTTGATCTTTGGCAGTCATCCATCTATATGGACCCACCTGTGGTGGCCAGATAAGCGGGGTACATCACCCGCTCCAACAGATTCCGCAAAGAATATTGGAGTACTGGTTGACAAAAAAAGTATCATTTGAGATGGATTCGACCTGTTTTTGGATGATCAGGACTCTTAGGAAAGGTTCCCTTACATGTCCCTCCCGGCACGTAAGGCAGTGACTTTGACACACATCTCATCCAGGTTATGTTATGTTAATGAGATTTATCTTCCATCTTGCCTCAATATCACAATATATCACGTGATAAGTGTTGTTTATTCGTCCTAAACAAAACTTTTCTAGTTTCACTTGAGTAAGCAGAAAGTGTTCTCAGAGAAATGTCCTTCTTCTAATAAACCAAGTATAGTTGTTACTGTCCTAGTTCTTTGACAAACAATATATCGGCTTAACTGTGCAGCTAAGACTGTGAGAATGGTGGCTCTCAATGTACCACTATGCTGAGAGAATCCTCAAGTGTATTAGATGGTAAAAGGGTTCTTCTTGTTTCCTATTGGTCCAAACCCTTAGAATCATGTATTCCCACAGAATGTAGGAACAGTTGTGTACATGTTCCTTATGTATGTGCTATGATCTGTCAATTAAGAGATTTAATACTAAAGCCCTATATGAATGTGGATTTTCCTAGCAAAGAGAGACCACCTATGCCCCACCTTAGAAGGCGAATCTATGCCGGATTTCTTTTAGAACTGTACTGAGTTCCTTGTACTTATGACTTATATGATTTGCTGCTAAATTTGCTCATGGCACCTTTTCTATATTTTGATGTTTAATTCCTATATAAAGCATTGAAACAGGAATCTTTGTTATTCTTATGAGAATGTTTCAGCATCATTGCACGGGTTCTCCTAACTAGAAAAAGAGACGCTTCCAGTCGGGGAACACCAAAGTCCATATCGGGACAAGACCACTCCCTGTCTTAGATGCTGGACTGTCCCATAAGCTAAAACGTGATATAGATTTAAGCTGGCGACACTACTATCATCTAAATCCACCACCCTCTGTAGGCTCCTCCCCCTCCTTGGTCTTTGTGGCCCAGTGGATTGCGCTGTAACAATGAACACGGAGAATGATGGCGTAAGAGTGAGCTAGGAATAAAAGTACATCCCACAAGAGAATATGGATATAGGTAAAAACACAGGAGCATGTAATGTTACGTTACCGAGATTTGTATAGCGCACAGCTGCCCCAGCAAAGAGGCTTCCCGGCGCTGTCAGCATCAGAATAATGGACCTAGACACCAGGACAGTAAGACGCCCATAACAGAAGAGGAGTCCGAAAGAGACTAAACTGAAGAAAAGAGGATACAGAAATTTTTTCTCACAACTAAATTCACCACGTGGTGTTGACCAAACACCATATCCCGTGAAGCCAGCGTCTAGTAAATAAGAACTCCACAATCACCATCCGCCCCATCGTTCAAAGCCAAATATAACTTACGTCTTTCTGGAACTCCTTAATTAATCAAGACACTAGTGCATTAGTATGCATCTCTACTTTTAATTTAGGAGTGTAGAGCCCTTCATATTATAACACCATCAATGGGTACTTATGACGTGTTCTCCATGGACACATACATAAGACTGTGGTCTACAGAGTGTGCATTTATTTATTTATAGAGTTTTTTATAGCGCAAACTTGATCCTGAAGGATATCAGAGCGCTTTACAATTTGAGGCAAAGGTAACAAATCAGAACATTAGTCGATCTTTGATTATTAACATTTACAATCTGTCTGTTCCTCTCTCATCTTGTGAATACCTCTACATCACCATCCTCAGCAAACAAAGACCCCTAGCCCTAGTAATCAGGTGACCCTTTCAGCCAATGTTAACCCCCAGCCCTAACACTATCCAATCACAACACTAGCCCTAAAATCTAGAACCAATAGGAGACCAGGACCTTACAGCCAATCTTAGCCCTAGTCCAAGCACCCAATCACAGTTCAAAAACCCTGATCTCTACGTCCAATTAAGGCCTTAGCCCTACCGGTAGTCCCAACCCAAGTCTAAGCAGCCAATGGTATAGGTAGCCCTAGTCCCTACTTCCAATAGAAAGCCTAACCCTACTACGTTCAGTGCCAGTCTTGGAAGATATGCGTAGTTCAACTTGACTTCATACAAAGGCAAGAAATCATATAAGGATGTAAATCAATGTACAAGAAATGTTACATAATACAATCAAGGCTACAAGGTGCAGAAGTCACATATCATCCTAACTGGTAGGCATTATATGTTAAGAGTTTATGGTTGGGAGAAAAACAAAGTGAAGATTTAAAACTAATGCAGTGGTTTAAGAGCTGTCAGTACTAATCAGACATTATTACTGTCCTGGGGAATCCTTATTAGCAACCCTACAATAATGACAGATTGAGAAAAAATATATCTATTTTTATACCAAGCCTTGCAGTTTGCATGCACCTCCTTGGCGCTGGTGCGTAGCTCACTGTGCTATAGTAGGATTGCGAATTACGAACTGCAGGTAACAAAACAATCTGTATCAGAAACAGTAACCCTCTTACCTATCGACATAAAATACACATCTGTGATGTGCATGTTCGAGATGTATTTAGTAGCAGGAACGTTACCTCTCTAAGCTACTTTGAGTCAAAACTGATTAGACAAAACACAGATCTCCTCAGCAAGTGCACGAACCGCCAGAGTTATCTTACCCTTATTATTAACCCTGGAGAATTGCTGGCCACACAAAGATCTCTGCAGTGGGTGCCTTAATGACTGATTCAGTAAGCCAGAACAGATTTACTGTCATGTTTGTCCTTTTCAATTTCTTTGTGGAAGGGTTTAAAAAAAATGAATTTAGAAACAGACATTTATGTCAGGTGACTTTAACATCTGGGCAGATGCTCTGACCAACCCGTGCACCATGGATCTGATTGAGTCTATGACAGGCCCACTTTAATTATGCAAATGTGCGGCTGTGGCATTTTTCCGCATAATTATAGATTTGCCACATTTGCCACATAATCCACACCTATGCATTATCTTCAAATTTTAACAAAAAATGTGTTTCTAGTTTAAACAGTTCAAAAATGACTAACAGAGCAGCGACACATGTTGCAGCTCAATGTAAAGCCCTTCGCAAAGGTTAACTGGTCACCTTATTGCGACATTGGGGTGTTAAACTGGTACTAATGTGTTGCAACCAGTGCCCAGACAGTGTTAAAAAAGTTTTAAAATGACAAAATAATGAAGTAATACTATTACAAGCTGTGCTGCATTAGGGCGAACAAATTGGCTTTTCTTGCCGCATAATTTACTCAACCCTGCCGCTTAATTTGGCCCTCCCCTGTCACATAATCCCAGTGGCCCCGGTCTATGGCGTCAGCGGGTCTGGGGCAAATGGTCTCTGGCCCTAATCATCAAGACAATTATATCCTTAATCTTATTTTCACTCCGCCAGGACTGATGTCTGTGGTGGAAATACAGTCTCAGGTCTAGACGGATCACTTTTTAATCCACACCCAGGCCCTGAGGGATGAGCAGTCTTGTGAGAAATAAATCTATCATCGCCCAGCCATGCGCGAATATGGCTCACAAGGCGTTGTCCGATACCCTTACTGCCCCATCCTATCAGGAAATACAGGTGAGGAAGAGCCCTTAATTCACCAGAATTGGATTAGGCAGGCTTTGGACACTGCCTTAGACTCCGCCCCCTCCATTTTATCTGGTGATAAAGATGAGGAAGAACAGCTGAAAGAGGACTAGTCAACCTTTGTGAAGCGCCTTCCAATGTGCAGAACAAGTCGACAGGTTTTCATGCAACTTTTATTCAGTTTTAGCTAATAACAACATGATTTATTTCTTTAAATCTGCAGATTATGCACCAGATGATGGATTATGCGGCAAATCCATAGGTATGCGTATAACGCTGCTGCCAGGGCTTTAAATGGGATGAAAAAACTAGGGTGTGGCCGATGTAATTAAGGGCGTGGCTTAAAAACTATTGTGCTTAATTGCAAAATGCCGGGCCACCGGGTATGTGAAATCTTTGTTCACAATAGCCCGCATGTGCTCCAGTTTGACAGGGTTGATGGTACTTCCAAAATATTTTAAGGGGCAGGGGCATACCAAACAATAAATTGTGTGATCTGTATGGCAGGACATACATTTATTGATTTTCCTGCCACCTTTGCAGCCTGTAACTTCATAAGCCAGAGTTCTCTTACTAGCTGAGCAGGCTTTGCATTTTCCACAAGGGAAAAAGCCTTTTACGTCCTTCAAAGTCCCCAATTGTTTCTCCTGTGGTTGTAAATAACTGTGAACCATCTCATCACGTAGTGATCTGGCCTTCCTGAAGGTTATTAATTAAGGGCGTGGCTTAAAAACACGTAAACTAAAAATCTGTGCTTGGCATAGTGTGCCCCCCGAATTTTCTTTTGCTCTTTCGGTCATTGCATCCAGATATATGATTTGGTTCCCTTTTTTACGTTTTTACGGATTTTTACAGATAAATACAGACAGAAAACAATGTGTTTTCTGTCTGCATTTTTTTTAAAAAGTGGATAAATACAGAAAATGTTGCTCCTTTAAAGTGACGCTCCAGGCTGTCTTTGATGAATCATAGGCCAGCAGCTGCGCCTATGGACAGCATGGGAAATTAAAAAACAGGATGAAATGTTTTTAAATAACGGCATATGCCAACATATATTTATGGTATAATGCGTGCATTTACCAGTGGATGTATTGTTATCTAATATTTGACAGCTTAGATAGCTAACAGACAATAGATATCAAAGTATGAGTGCACGCCTATCACTTAAAGAAATATGAAAATGTAGTTTTTCAACTTCATTTATATGCGAAACACAAAATAAATATCGATAAATACATATAAAATGGCCAGAAAATAAATATGGATAAATACAGACGGAAATGTTAAAAAAAATAAAAAATACCATAAAACCGGGATCCCTATATATGATACAAGTACCATCAGACCTACAAGAAGTCAGTACTGTTGGCTTTGTCAATGGTTATCAGTTGCAAAAGATAAATATGCAGCCACTATGGCTTGTATATAATATTGAAAAAGCTTCCACTTACAGCCCTAGTGACAACACAACAATGTTGCTGCTCCTGAGTTTCAAAAAGGGAAGGGAAAACCAGAGAGAAAATTACTCTCTTTAAAGGATTTCCCTTCCCCTAAAACGCTCACCTGGCATGACGTCATGCTGTATCTTCTCCACTAGTGAGCAGTGTGAGCAGGGCACATGGATGTGCCTGGCCTGCTGTCACTGCAGTACGGAAAAAAACGGACTGTGTGTGCCAGGACACAAAACAGAGCCCGATAGAGACCCGTTTAGAGTCCCCCTTTAAAAAACTGCTGGTGAGACCCGGCCCACTTAAAGCCCTGGCTGCTGCTACAGAAGCGCATAATTCCGGTGGCCCTCCTTATATAGTGCACTGAGCACACGTGACTTCTTGTCTAGACTCTAGCTCCTGAGAACATGAGTTTATTTTGACGCAGGCTAATTTTTTTCGACCTCAGAATGATGAACGACTGATAGGTCCCACATGTATTTCTATCTGTGAAGCTGAGGTTAGATACAGATCTATGCAGTGGGTGCATTAATCCTCTCAGCTATCTATTGGTGGTGCGTGTCAGACGCCGACCCCAAAACACAACTCCCAACCCCCAATCATCAGGCAGCCGAGTAACCGGCGGATTAAACGCCACCTGTGTTTCCAAATGTAAAAGCCATTAGTCGCCCTGTTTATGCAGACTCATTTCGGAAGAAATAGTGTTACATTAAGTCCGAACATGGAGCTTAAATTCAGCGGCGCGGCGGAGGCTAATATGAAACGCAGGCCCGGTGAAATGTGTAAATGAGTCGGCGGGGCCGGCTGCGGGGGCGCGCTCGGCGCCATTCCGCGCGAGCGAGCCCGGGTAATTGCCACGCTCAGCCGCCGATGGGCCTTATCCCCAAATTATAAGAGATTTGTGTGATAAATGTTTATCATGCAGGTAGTGAGAGACAAAAGCACAAATCTAGCAGCTGCCACCCTCTGTCTTGTCCCCCCTCCCCTGCAAACACCCCCTCCCTCCCAACACTTTCCTTTAATATAAAACTCCCCGCTGTGCAAACAGGTAATTGGATGGTGAGTGCAGAGGGCCCTCTCGAGCAGGAAATGCCTATGGGGCCAGTATTTCAGCCACCGAAAGTAAGAGAAACAAGGCTGAGTTGAGGAAATGTGAGGTTTTTTTCTGCTTTTGTTAAATCTACTAGGAGTCAGCAACATAGTCATCAAAGGGAACAGGTAATTCCTCGGCGGTCTTTGCGATATTTCCAGCTTCCATCTGTCTGCCTGCTTTGTTAGAGAGGCCAGAATGCCCCATTTTGCCGTTCCTGGACTTTGCTTTAAATAGCAGTGCATTCTGGGAGTTGAAGTCTTGGTTCATTCTAATTGTGCCAATTGAACTAACTAAGCCAACTGATGACACTGACAAGCAAAAGCAAAGTCCAGGAATGGAAAATGGGGTAACAGCTGGTTACCACACGCATTCCAGCCCCTTTATAAACCCGATCTCACTTTCCAAAATGGAAGGAGCCGTCAAGTTTCCCAGATCCATGTGTGAGTAGCTCATTAGGTCCAGAGCCTTTCTTTGCATGCTGTGACTTGTAGTTTTATTTTTAGAATGGTAGCAACAGGACTGCAAATCCCAGAATGCAAGTAAAAAACCTGGTCTGGATGAACCACACTCTCATGGAACTGGGACGCTTGAGCCTTCTAACTGGGTACCCCTCCATAGCAGGTCTGCACATTTAACCTCTTGGCCGCGGCGCGAATTTTGCCACGGCGTGGGGTGCCGCTGTGTTCGTGACAGAACCACGCCGTCATGAGTCACAGGTAGAGTGTGCTCATGACGGCGTGGTTACCTCACGGCCCCGCCCGCTCATCAATGTGCCCGCACAGGCGGGGAATTAATCCCGCGTGGGCGGAGCGGCAGCTGCATGACGGAACCACGCCGTCATGAGCACACGCCACCCGTGATTCATGATGGCGTGGTTAGATCATGCACAGCCACGGGGTTAATAAACTTAACACCGCAGAGAAGGAAGATGTTATTCCACATACTTCTCCTGGGTGTTGATATTCCTTCATCACGTGACAGCCTAAAGCTTCTTCCGGCATGAGGTGGTAAACTGAGAGAAATTGGTTGACCACACAAGGGCTCTAAACAAGGGATACATCAAATGGCTGATATCAATTTTCTGGAGTAAGTGGGGCCTTCATTCAGTTTACCTAACCCTCATGGCTAGAAGGACTTTTTCACTCATTTTGGGAGGTGTTGTGAGAATCAAACTTTCTAACAGAGGTGCCAATTTTGGACGGCTCTTCTCAGCTGGATGGCTGCATTTGAATGTTAGCTACCATTTCACCACCGTCAACATGCATGGCCTCACTACATGGTAGCCACTGGCCAAACTTATTAGATCTTACGGCTTTGCCGTTGTGTCTAAGGGAAAGGTGTGGCTCCGCGGCGACTGACGCTGGACACTGGGGATCACGGTTCGATCCCTGGCTCCGGTGGCAGGGGTCTGCCCAGCACCATGCGACTCTGGGCAATAGCTCACTTAATCTTCCCAACGGCCCCCAGCGCCGAGATACCCCTTTGGGGGTGATTCGTGCGCTATACAAGTACTGGATTTTCATTTACAGATGACACACAAGTTGTGATATCCATATCTTCTGATGTCAAAGCCGTAGCCTCCAAGTTTAAGGATTGCTTGTCCAACCTTGTTGCCTTGATGCAAGAAAATGTTTTAAAATTGAAATCAGAAAAAACAGAAGTTATGTCCTTCGGATCCAATAGCTCTTTTTGGAACACATCTTGGTGGCCTTCCTCTTTAGGTGCTCTCCTCTGCCCAGTTTAAAAAGTTAAACATCTTGGGGTCTTGTTTGATGAACAGCTTTGTTTTTCCAGACCAAATGAATAAAGTCACATCGTTCTGCTTCCACCTTCTTCGCACTTTGAGGAAGGTCTTTCCTTTCCTTCCTGTAGACATGCAGAAGTTGGTTGCCATCAAGTTAATCTTATCGCAAATCGACTACTGCAATGCCCTTTAACTGGGCATGCAGAAAAAGCTACAGCTAAATCTTCAGTCACTTCAAAAGGTGGCTGGACGCCTTCTTTCGAAGATTCCTAAGCTTGACTCAATCTCCAAAGGCTTCCTTCATCCTCATTGGTTGTTGGTGACCGATAAAATCACATTTCATTCCTTCTGCATCATTCACAAAATCCTGTACAACGGAGGTCCTGCATTTTTTTGGAAACATTTCTCTTGGCATGTGCCTAGTCAGAACTTAAGATCAGGTGCTGCAAAATGGGTCGCTCGTCCCTAGAATTAGAAAAGCGAGATGGAGAGGGAGGAGCTTTTCACTTCTGGCCTGCAAGTTGTGGAACCCCGCGTCTTGCTCTAAAATCCCTGCCCAACTTTTCTTCTTTTAGAAAAACATTTAAAAGTTTTTTTTATATATATACTTTCCGTAGACTGGATTCCTATTTCTTCTTTTAGCAGGAATGTGTAGCGCTAAGAAGCCTTTGCAATTGTGCTATAGCAAAATTGTACTTACTTACGAGCACTTTTTGTATGACTTTCCCCAGCTGCATAGTTTAGTGTGGGATTGATAGCTGAAATCTCACCATTGCCGCCTTGTATGCTGGTCCAGAGGCCATTTGGCGAAGTGAGCTAAAGAACAATGATGGATTCAAGCCAGATCTGTGACTGGGGGTAAGTGCCTGAAAAGTTGCAGCGCTCCGTCCATCATCTCCTTGTGTTTGCTTTGTTCGCCCTAAGTTGGCAGGGTATGTCCAGACGTGGGACCCTTGCCCACTTTGCCACTGGATTCAAGCTAGCCTGGCTGATGAGGGGTGTCCTAGGATGCTTGTTTCCGGTCCAGGGAAGACATAGCTTGGCAGTTCGGGCTGGACTGTTCCCATGAGGCACATGGTCAAGACTGATTGGCATATAGCTGTGTCTGAACTGGGGTGGCGAAGTGAGCTAAAGAATGTTGATGGATTTTCCCAGATCTGTGACTGGGGGTGAGTTTTTGAAAAGTTTCAGTGCTCAGTGGAATCAGATGTGACAGCAGGGCACTTTATACCAACTCCCCCATGCGGAGCACAGGACACATTCCAGCTTTCTCATGATCAATTTCCTGCTAATGGCGTTGTAAATTCCTTTTGGGGTGCCCTTTGTTTATCTGACTGCTGCTATTTCACAGCACGCCAAATTGTGTCCCTTTGAAACTGTTCCATATGAACTTGTTCTTTTTTAGTATGCATGCGTGAAGCACGTTTATAACGGCACTCCTATATGCCATGCTGGTGTGTATTTTACTTGAGGACTACTGTTAAACATATAAATCAGTTTCGCCTGAATGTCCTGCTTTTAAAGCTTATAGTTTGCTTTCAGTGCTCTCGTATGCTGTGCTTATATAGACACTTAACTATTACATTACTAATTAAAGCGGTGCTGTTTATTCTATTAATCTGTTTATCTATCTACCAGTCTTATCTGTCTCTCTGCCTATATCTATCTTAGCAACCCTGTCTATTCCCGTCTATCTGTATCTATCTTAGCAACCCTATCTATATCTGCCTATCTACCAGTCATATGAATGTGTCTATCTATCTTAATGTCTATATATCTACCTGCCTATCTCTCTCATCTATCTACTGTCTACCTATATTTGAAACTAACTTTATCATAATATTTATCTGTACATATACATCTATTTTTGCTACTCTATTTATGTCTTTGCAACCCTGTCATTCTCTCCGTCTATCCATCTATATATATCTATCTTACTGGCTAACCCTATCTATATCTATCTTAGCAACAATATGTATCTCATTGCAAATCTGCCCATCTTTCTATTTGTCTGTCTTTGCAAGCTTGTAAATATGCGCTTGCAATAAAGAAAAACAAAACAGCACAAAAAAGCGTTAGCAAAGAAAAGGGGCTGGCACCCGAAGCCAGAACAATTGGTTTTTTTTAGGTCTGGTGTTAGCCAAGACATTTTAAGTTTCCTAATATAATGTGTAAAACATTTACCTATAGGGGCGTTCAGCCAGAATGCCTCCATTAGTCGGATGATGTGTCATTTAGACATTTTTCCCCCTCTTTCTCCAGCATGGATCATGGGGAAACGAGTCAGCCCGTTTCAGCCATTGGTTACTTTTGCTGTGAGCTATGGCATGCTGCCCTTGCGCAAGGAGCACAAGCACAATCGAGGTAGTTAGGTTCAGTGCCTGGAAATACTTTGGCAATGTGTACTTTTTTTTAAGCCCAAAAATATTTTATGCCTTTAACAATTTATATATCAGATTGATGAGGGCCGGCAAATTCCCACACGAAGTGTTGCAAATACCATGGGAAAACATAATAAAAAGGGCAGACTCCCAACTCCAGACCTGTTGGCTTTGGCAGTGCTTGTTTCTTGCCTCTCACAACCTGCACAGCTACATTTTTGGTAAACTGTGAATGGACAAGAAATGAGAGGATACTGCGAAGAACTTAAAGTTGATGAAAGTATCAGCACATCACTGCAGTAGGGCAATTTGCGGTCCAATTAAAGATCTAAGTTCCTGATGGACCCGAATGAAGCCGGGCACAGGCCCACAAATGGAGGCCTGTGTTACAGCAAACACATGATGGACGGAATGCTGAATAAATCATACATTCTCCCCCAGTCAAAAGATCTGGGTTAAATCCATCATTCGTTTGCCCATTACTCCACCCCAGTTTAGACCCAGCCATATGCAAATCAGTCTTGACCCTGTGCCTCATGGGAACAGTCCAGCCTGAACTGCCAATCCAGGTCCTCCCTGGACCGGAAACAAGAATCCTGGGACCGGTTTCAGGGTACGTCACCCTTCTTCAGCCAGGTTAGCTTGAAACCAGTGGCACAGTGAGCAAGGGACCCACGTCTGGGCATACCCATCCCACTTAGGGCAAAAAGTGTTACAGCAAACAAATGGAGGTCAGCAGATGTGTGTCCAGACTAGAGAAGACATCTTAAACAAAAAAAACTACTGTCTTTGTTGGATTTACCTTTTGAAAATACATCCATCACACATCCGCCAACGTGATAGGCTGGTTACAAAGTGAACTGGCCATTAACAAGTTGAGTGGAGTTGGTCAAGAAGCTGAATATAACCATAGATGTGGCCTAACAGCTAGAGCGTTCGACCTCGAAACTGGGGAACAGGGTTCTAGTCTCGGCAGGGATTCTCAACATCCTGTGATCTGGGCAAATCACTTAATCTCCCTGTGTCTAACAAAATGAATGTGTCCGTCTGTAACGCAACTGGTGCTCATGTAAAGCGTTCTTATACCTTCTGGTCTGGTTCACGCTATATAAAAATAGAAAATAAAAAAAATTAACATTGAACAACATGGGCAAAATATGTCCGACTAAGCCACTCCCCTCTTCAGCTCGCCCACAGAAGATGTGTAAGCCACTGTAGAGCTATACCACAGCAACAAAAACATGCAGTCTTTGTATAAGGAAGTGATGGGTGATGGTGTTGAAAGCAGCTGATACATTGAATAACATCAGGACTCTGGGACCACCTCCAACCAAAAACTGTCCAAGACCAAAAGCAACACCAATTCTATGCTCCTCCTGAGAAGGAGTCATGCTGGGTCAGGATCAAGAAAATTATTCCACACAGCTCTAAAGCCAGAACATTCCTGCCTTTTCTAAGATATTTCCAATAAAAGGCAATGGCGAAACCAGCCAAACATTGACAATATCCTTTGGATCTAAGTGCCTGACGTACAAAGCCATTTTGAGGTCGCAAAGCCTGCAATTTTGCAAAATAACAGTGTTTGTGACCATAAAATTACTATTTTTATGTTCTAAGTCCATTCTGTAATTTGGTCACATGAATATAAAATGGGTTTAGAGGCCTATAATGTGTCACTATTTGGTAGGGGCGTGTTAAGGGCATCCTTTCCAAATAGTCATTCGTTAAGGTATGTATCAATGTATTCTGACTAAAACCCACTCACAAAAAAGTTAACGTTTCCTGGCACTTCAAAGGAGGTGTTAGCCCACCTTTAATGGAAGGAGTCCCCTTGAGCCCTCTTCTACCTTTGTGAATGTTAAAAAACAGTTTGTTGCGGAGTAGGCAAACACTAAAAACAAAAACAAAAATCTTCCTGTATGCATCCGCGTTTCCTTTAACCCGTTAACCGCGGCGGTAATTTCGCCGCGGTGCGGGCGTTTTCGTGCGCGGGTGGGGCGCCGTCCGCCAATGGCCGACAGCAGCACTGGGGAGGTAGTGCTGCCGTCGTCCATTGGCCGACGGCAGCAGGGAAAGGGTTAAGGAAAACGTATTACATTTAAACAGACAAAATTTTTACTTTTTTTAAAATGTGATCACAGGCATGGTAGGCTGCAGGCCTCAGCAGGCCATCATCCCTATGTTAACATCCTATAGCAGTGAGATGAAATTTGAGACCTACCTCATGAATACTGATGAGGTAGCTTGGATTGCATCCCACTATGATTCTGTATTTTGTGAACCGAGCTATTAGTACATTTTCTTTGCTTTTCCGCATGCCCACCATTGTAGGACCTTACTCCCTTCCACTGAGGAGATATAACTGATGGTGAGCAGTAGTGGAGGTGAGGCCAGAACCTCCATGTCTTGCTTGGAGGCATGGATGGGACTACACTACCTGTAGGTATGCACAGTGGTGGCAGGGAGAGCAGTGGGTTCTCCTCCTGAGCTGACTTGAGAAAATCCACACCTCCTATCCCACTGTGATGCCCCAGGACACAATATGGCTGTGAACATCCTCAGATAGGAGGCACTGTGGGATGGGGTGGCTGCCCAGGAGGCATTATTCAGTCTCGAAGGCTGGGGAGGGGCTCCCTGTTCTGACCACATTATTGTCAGTGGAGCAGAAGGCTCGGGACGTCATTGCCAAACCAGGCAATGTGAACCTCTGAAGCCACATATGCACGCCCTGGCTGGTAGTGCTGCTGAACCTTACCTGCCACTGGTGGTGCTAAACCTTACCTGTCCTGGTGCCTCCTGATGGGGTTGAACCTTACCGGCCCCCGATGACTCCTGGTGGCATTGAATATTACCTGCCCCGGTGACTCTGGGTGGCACTGAAACTTACCTGCCCCCAGTGACTCCTGGTGGCCCTGAATCTTACCTGCCCCCAGTGACTCCTGGTGGCGCTGAACCTTACCTTCCCCTGGTGACTCCTGATTGTGCTGAACCTTACTTGCTCCCGGTGACTCTTGGTGGCCCTGAATCTTACCTGCCCTCAGTGACTCCTGGTGGCGCTGAACCTTACCTTCCCCTGGTGACTCCTGATTGTGCTGAACCTTACTTGCTCCCGGTGACTCTTGGTGGCCCTGAATCTTACCTGCCCCCAGTGACTCCTGGTGGCGCTGAACCTTACCTTCCCCTGGTGACTCCTGATTGTGCTGAACCTTACTTGCTCCCGGTGACTCTTGGTGGCCCTGAAACTTACCTGCCCCCAGTGACTCCTGGTGGCGCTGAACCTTACCTTCCCCTGGTGACTCCTGATTGTGCTGAACCTTACTTGCTCCCGGTGACTCTTGGTGGCCCTGAATCTTACCTGCCCCCAGTGACTCCTGGTGGCCCTGAACCTTACCTTCCCCTGGTGACTCCTGATTGTGCTGAACCTTACTTGCTCCCGGTGACTCTTGGTGGCCCTGAAACTTACCTGCCCCCAGTGACTCCTGGTGGCGCTGAACCTTACCTTCCCTTGGTGACTCCCGATTGTGCTGAACCGTACTTGCTCCCGGTGACTCTTGGTGGCCCTGAATCTTACCTGCCCCCAGTGACTCCTGTTGGCACTGAACGTTACCTTCCTCTGGTGACTCCTGATTGTGCTGAACCTTACTTGCTCCCAGTGACTCTTGGTGGCCCTGAATCTTACCTGCCCCCAGTGACTCCTGGTGGCGCTGACCCTTACCTTCCCCTGGTGACTCCTGATTGTGCTGAACCTTACTTGCTCCCGGTGACTCTTGGTGGCCCTGAATCTTACCTGCCCCCAGTGACTCCTGGTGGCGCTGAACCTTACCTTCCCTTGGTGACTCCTGATTGTGCTGAACCTTACTTGCTCCAGGTGACTCTTGGTGGCCCTGAATCTTACCTGCCCCCAGTGGCTCCTGGTGGCGCAGAACCTTACCTTCCCCTGGTGACTCCTGAGTGTGCTGAACCTTACTTTCTCCCGGTGACTCTTGGTGGCCCTGAATCTTACCTGCCCCCAGTGACTCCTGGTGGCGCTGAACCTTACCTTTCCCTGGTGACTCCTGATTGTGCTGAACCTTACTTGCTCCCGGTGACTCTTGGTGGCCCTGAATCTGACCTGCCCCCAGTGACTCCTGGTGGCGCTGAACCTTACCTTCCCCTGGTGACTCCTGATTGTGCTGAACCTCACGGGCCCCCAGTGACTCCTGGTGGCCCTGAATCTTACCTGCCCCAGTGACTCCTGGTGGCCCTGAATCTTACCTGCCCCCAGTGACTCCTGATTGGGCTGAACCTTACCGGCCCCCAGTGACTCCTGGTGGCCCTGAATCTTACCTGCCCCCAGTGACTCCTGGTGGCCCTGAATCTTACCTGCCCCCGATGACTCCTGATTGTGCTGAACCTTACCGGCCCCCAGTGACTCCTGGTGGCCCTGAATCTTACCTGCCCCCAGTGACTCCTGGTGGCCCTGAATCTTACCTGCCCCCGGTGACTCCTGATTGTGCTGAACCTTACCGGCCCCCAGTGACTCCTGGTGGCCCTGAATCTTACCTGCCCCCAGTGACTCCTGGTGGCCCTGAAACTTACCTGCCCCCAGTGACTCCTGGTGGTGCTGAACCTTGCCTTCCTCTGGTGACTCCTGATTGTGATGAACCTTACTTGCCCCAGGTGACTCTTGGTGGCCCTGAATCTTACCTGCCCCCAGTGACTCCTGGTGGCGCTGAACCTTACCTTCCCCTGGTGACTCCTGATTGTGCTGAACCTTACTTGCTCCCCGTGACTCTTGGTGGCCCTGAATCTTACCTGCCCCCAGTGACTCCTGGTGGCGCTGAACCTTACCTTTCCCTGGTGAATCCTGATTGTGCTGAACCTTACTTGCTCCCGGTGACTCTTGGTGGCCCTGAATCTTACCTGCCCCCAGTGACTCCTGGTGGCGTTGAACTGTACCTTCCCCTGGTGACTCCTGATTGTGCAGAACCTTACTGGCCCCCAGTGACTCCTGGTGGCCCTGAATCTTATCTGCCCCCAGTGACTCCTAGTGGTCCTGAATCTTACCTGCCCCCGGTGACTCCTGATTGTGCTGAACCTTAACAGCCCCCAGTGACTCCCGGGGGTGCTGAACCTTATTTGCTCCCGGTGACTCTTGGTGGCCCTGAATCTTACCTGCCCCCAGTGACTTCTGGTGGCGCTGAACCTTACCTTCCCCTGGTGACTCCTGATTGTGCTGAACCTTACCGGCCCCCAGTGACTCCTGGGGGCCCTGAATCTTACCTGCCCCCGGTGACTCCTGATTGTGCTGAACCTTACCGGCCCCCAGTGACTCCTGGTGGCCCTGAATCTTACCTGCCCCCAGTGACTCCTTGTGGTGCTGAACCTTACCTTCCCCTGGTGACTCCTGATTGTGCTGAACCTTACTTGCTCCTGGTGACTCTTAGTGGCCCTGAATCTTACCTGCCCCCAGTGACTCCTGGTGGGCTTGACCCTTACCTTCCCCTGGTGACTCCTGATTGTGCTGAACCTTACTTGCTCCCGGTGACTCTTGGTGGCCCTGAATCTTACCTGCCCCCAGTGACTCCTGGTGGCGCTGAACCTTACCTTCCCCTGGTGACTCCTGATTGTGCTGAACCTTACCGGCCCCCAGTGACTCCTGGTGGCCCTGAATCTTACCTGCCCCTAGTGACTCCTGGTGGCCCTGAATCTTACCTGCCCCCGGTGACTCATGATTGTGCTGAACCTAACCGGCCCCCAGTGACTCCTGGTGGCCCTGAATCTTACCTGCCCCCAGTGACTCCTGGTGGCCCTGAATCTCACCTGCCCCTGGTGACTCCTGATTGTGCTGAACCTTACTTGCTCCCGGTGACTCTTGGTGGCCCTGAATCTTACCTGCCCCCAGTGACTCCTGGTGGCGCTGAACCTTACCTTCCCCTGGTGACTCCTGATTGTGCTGAACCTTACCGGCCCCCAGTGACTCCTGGTGGCCCTGAATCTTACCTGCCCCCAGTGACTCCTGGTGGCGCTGAACCTTACCTTCCCCTGGTGACTCCTGATTGTGCTGAACCTTACTTGCTCCCGGTGACTCTTGGTGGCCCTGAATCTTACCTGCCTCCAGTGACTCCTGGTGGCGCTGAACCTTACCTTCCCCTGGTGACTCCCGATTGTGCTGAACCTTACTTGCTCCCGGTGACTCTTGGTGGCCCTGAATCTTACCTGCCCCCAGTGACTCCTGGTGGTGCTGAACCTTACCTTCCCCTGGTGACTCCTGATTGTGCTGAACCTTACTTGCCCCCAGTGACTCCTGGTGGCCCTGAATCTTACCTGCCCCCAGTGACTCCTGATTGTGCTGAACCTTACCGGCCCCCAGTGACTCCTGATGGCCCTGAATGTTACCTGCCCCCAGTGACTCCTTGTGGTACTGAACCTTACCTTCCCCTGGTGACTCCTGATTGTGCTGAACCTTACTTGCTCCTGGTGACTCTTAGTGGCCCTGAATCTTCCCTGCCCCCAGTGACTCCTGGTGGCGCTGAACGTTACCTTCCCCTGGTGACTCCTGATTGGGCTGAACCTTACTTGCTCCCGGTGACTCTTGGTGGCCCTGAATCTTACCTGCCCCCAGTGACTCCTGGTGGTGCTGAACCTTACCTTCCCCTGGTGACTCCTGATTGTGCTGAACCTTACTTGCTCCTGGTGACTCTTAGTGGCCCTGAATCTTCCCTGCCCCCAGTGACTCCTGGTGGCGCTGAACGTTACCTTCCCCTGGTGACTCCTGATTGGGCTGAACCTTACTTGCTCCCGGTGACTCTTGGTGGCCCTGAATCTTACCTGCCCCCAGTGACTCCTGGTGACGCTGAACCTTACCTTCCCCTGGTGACTCCCGATTGTGCTGAACCTTACCGGCCCCCAGTGACTCCGGGGGGTGCTGAAACTTACTTGCTCCCGGTGCCTCTTGGTGGTGCAGAAACCCTACCTGCCCCCAGCAAGAAATAGTCAGAGCAACGCGGGCAGAGTCATGTGTGTTTCGACTACGCAAGCGCAGGCGCTATCAGGTTTGCCTTGACCACGCATATGCGTGGTTAAGGCGGTGTGCGGTGTAGTTGCTGGCTGCAGCTCGGAGTATACGGAAAGATTCCAGGAACAGACGACGCATTGAGGTAAGTACGCTAGGGCTGGGTTTTGGGGGGGTAGTTTGTTTGGGTTAGGGGGGGCAGGGACATTTTTAGAGTTGTGAGGCTTGGGTCATTTTCAGGGCTCGGGGGTCGGGTTCGTTTTCAATTAATAAGGTGTTAGGGTATTATGTTTATGGGAAGTGGAAGGGGTTGGGGTAGTGTATGTTAAGGGACATGGTTTAGGGCATTTGCGATGCAGCGCGTGCAATGTAATTCGTTTTATTTATTTATTAATTTAACTCTGTTCGGCCGTACGCTGGAGTTTACTACCCCTCCACCCTGCCTCACCGCCCCGCAGCACTACCTCGAGGAACTGCCACTTGAGCTGAAAATGTCACAGTGTGTAGCTGATAATACTGTAGTGTGGGGCTGAGGGTACCACAGTGTGAAGCTTAGGGTACCACTGTGCTGAGCTGATAATACCACAGTGTGAAGCTGAGGGTACCACAGTGCAGAGCTGACAGTACCACAGTGTGAAATTGGGGTTACCACAGTGTGGGTCTGAGGGTACCACAGTGAGGAGAAGAGGGTACCACAGTGTGTAGCTTATAATACTGCAGTGTGGCGCTGATAATACCACAGTGTGGAGCTGATAATACGACAGTGTGGAGCTGATAATACGACAGTGTGGAGCTGATAATACCCCAGTGTGGAGCTGATAATACTACAGTGTGGAGCTGATAATACCCCAGTGTGGAGCTGATAATACTACAGTGTGGAGCTGATAATACCACAGTGTGTAGCTGATAATACCGCAGTGTGGAGCTGATAATACTACAGTGTGGAGCTGATAATACCACAGTGTGGAGCTGATAATACGACAGTGTGGAGCTGATAATACGACAGTGTGGAGCTGATAATACCCCAGTGTGGAGCTGATAATACCCCAGTGTGGAGCTGATAATACCCCAGTGTGGAGCTGATAATACCCCAGTGTGGAGCTGATAATACCACAGTGTGGAGCTGATAATACCACAGTGTGTAGCTGATAATACCGCAGTGTGGAGCTGATAATACTACGGTGTGGAGCTGATAATACCACAGTGTGGAGCTGATAATACCGCAGTGTGTAGCTTATAATACCGCAGTGTGAAGCTGATAATACTACAGTGTGGTGCTGATAATACCACAGTGTGGAGCTGATAATACTACAGTGTGGAGCTGATAATACCACAGTGGGGAGCTGATAATATGACAGTGTGGAGCTGATAATACCCCAGTGTGGAGCTGATAATACTACAGTGTGGAGCTGATAATACCACAGTGTGGAGCTGATAATACCACAGTGTGGAGCTGATAATACTACAGTGTGGAGCTGATAATACCACAGTGTGTAGCTGATAATACCGCAGTGTGGAGCTGATAATACTGCAGTGTGGAGCTGATAATACCACAGTGTGTAGCTAATAATACCGCAGTGTGGAGCTGATAATACTACAGTGTGGAGCTGATAATACTACAGTGTGTAGCTGATAATACCACAGTGTGTAGCTGATAATACCGCAGTGTGGAGCTGATAATACCACAGTGTGGAGCTGATAATACCACAGTGTGGAGCTGATAATACTGCAGTGTGGAGCTGATAATACCGCAGTGTGTAGCTAATAATACCCCAGTGTGGAGCTGATAATACTACAGTGTGTAGCTGATAATACCACAGTGTATAGCTGATAATACCGCAGTGTGGAGCTGATAATACCACAGTGTGGAGCTGATAATACCACAGTGTGGAGCTGATAATACTACAGTGTAGAGCTGATAATACCACAGTGTGGAGCTGATTATACCACAGTGTGGAGCTGAGGGTACCACTGTATGGGACTGAGGGTACCACAGCGTGGAGCTGATAATACCACAGCGTGGAGCTGAGGGTACCACTGTATGGGGCTGAGGGTACCACTGTGTGGAGCTGATAATACTACAGTGTGGAGCTGATAATACCACAATGTGAAGCTGATAATACCACAGTGTGGAGCTGATAACACCACAGTGTGGAGCTGATAATACCACAGTGTGGAGCTGATAATACCACAGTGTGGAGCTGATAATACCACAGTGTGGAGCTGATAATACCACAGTGTGGAGCTGATAATACCACAGTGTGGAGCTGATAATACCCCAGTGTGGAGCTGAACATACTACAATGTGGAGCTGATAATACCACAGTGTGGAGCTGATAATACTACAGTGTGGAGCTGATAATACCACAGTGTGGAACTGATAATACTACAGTGTGGAGCTGATAATACCCCAGTGTGGAGCTAATAATACCACAGTGTGGAGCTGATAATACCACAGTGTGGAGCTGATAATACTACAGTGTGGAGCTGATAATACCACAGTGTGGAACTGATAATACTACAGTGTGGAGCTGATAATACCACAGTGTGGAGCTGATAATACTACAGTGTGGAGATGATAATACTACAGTGTGGAGCGGATAACACCACAGTGTGAAGCTGATAACACCACAGTGTGAAGCTGATAACACCACAGTGTGAAGCTGATAACACCATAGTGTGTAGCTGATAATACCGCAGTGTGGAGCTGATAATACCGCAGTGTGGAGCTGATAATACCACAATGTGGAGCTGAGGGTACCACTGTATGGGGCTGAAGGTACCACAGTGTGGAGCTGATAATACCACAGCGTGGAGCTGAGGGTACCACTGTATGGGGCACGGGGTACCACAGTGTGGAGCTGATAATACTACAGTGTGGAGCTGATAATACCACAATGTGGAGCTGATAATACGACAGTGTGGCGCTGAAGCACAGTGTGGGGCAGATAATACCACAGTGTGGAGCTGATAATACCACAGTGTGGAGCTGATAATACCACAGTGTGAAGCTGGGGGTACCACAGTGTGGGTCTGAGGGTACCACAGTGAGGAGAAGAGGGTACCGCAGTGTGTAGCTTATAATACCGCAGTGTGGCGCTGATAATACCACAGTGTGGAGCTCATAATACGACAGTGTGGAGCTGATAATACCCCAGTGTGGAGCTGATAATACTACAGTGTGGAGCTGATAATACCCCAGGGTGGAGCTGATAATACTACAGTGTGGAGCTGATAATACCACAGTGTGGAGCTTATAATACCACAGTGTGGAGCTGATAATACTACAGTGTGGAGCTGATAATACTACAGTGTGGAGCTTATAATACCGCAGTGTGTAGCTTATAATACCGCAGTGGGGAGCTGATAATACCAGAGTGTGGAGCTGATAACACCACAGTGTGGATCTGATATTACCACAGTGTGGAGCTGATAATACCACAGTGTGGAGCTGATAATACCACAGTGTGGAGCTGATAATGCCACAGTGTGAAGCTGGGCGTACCACAGTGTGAGTCTGAGTGTACCACAGTGAGGAGATGAGGGTACTGCAGTGTGTAGCTGATAATACCTCAGTGTGGAGCTGATGGTACCACTGTGCAGAGCGGATAATACCAAGGTTTGGAGGTGATAATACTACAGTGTGGA
This sequence comes from Lissotriton vulgaris, assembly GCF_964263255.1. NCBI lineage: Eukaryota > Metazoa > Chordata > Amphibia > Caudata > Salamandridae > Lissotriton > Lissotriton vulgaris. The sequence continues at coordinate 1,077,731,602 of NC_141699.1, read as the reverse complement.
GCTGATAATACTACAGTGTGGAGCTGATAATACTAAAGTGTGGGGCTGATAATACCACAGTGTGTAGCTGAAGCACAGTGTGGAGCTGATAATACCACAGTGTGGAGCTGATAATACTACAGTGAGGAGCTGAGGGTACCACAGTGTGGAGCTGATAATGCCACAGTGTGAAGCTGGGGGTACCACAGTGTGGGTCTGAGGGTACCACAGTGAGGAGATAAGGGTAACCCATTTATTTAGCAGGTAGCTTTCTGTGGGAGGGGGAGGGGCAGCCACTCCACTTATCATAGCGCGGGGACACGCCGGTGGCATAACCAGGCGCTCTACAAATGTCCAAAATAAATAAATAAATAAACACAGTGTGTAGCTGATAATACCGCAGCGTGGAGCTGATGGTACCACTGTGCAGAGCGGATAATACCAAAGTGTGGAGGTGATAATACTACTGTGTGGAGCTGATAATACCACAATGTGGAGCTGATAATACCACAGTGTGGAGCTGATACCACCACAGTGTGGAGCTGATAACACCACAGTGTGGAGCCGATAATGCCACAGTGTGAAGCTGGGGGTACCACAGTGTGGGTCTGAGGGTACCACAGTGAGGAGATGAGGGTAACGCAGTGTGTAGCTGATAATACCGCAGCGTGGAGCTGATGGTACCACTGTGCAGAGCGGATAATACCAAAGTGTGGAGCTGATAATACTACAGTGTGGAGCTGATACTACTACAGTGTGGAGCTGATAATACCACAGTGTGGAGCCGATAATACCACAGTGTGGCGCCGAGGGTACCATTGTATGGGGCTGAGGGTACCACAGTGTGGAGCTGATAATACTACAGTGTGGAGCTGATAATACTACAGTGTGGAGCTGATAATACTACAGTGTGGAGCTGATAATACCACATTGTGGAGCTGATAATACCACAGTGTGGATCTGATAATACCACAGTGTGGCGTTGATAATACCACAGTGTGGAGCTGATAACACCACAGTGTGGAGCTGATAATACCACTGTATGGGGCTGGGGGTACCACAGGGTGGAGCTGATGATACCACAGTGTGGAGCTGATAATACTACAGTGTGGAGCTGAGGGTACCACAGTGTGGAGCTGATAATACCACAGTGTGGAGCTGATAATACCACAGTGTGGAGCTGAGGGTACCACAGTGTGGAGCTGATAATACCACAGTGTGGAGCTGAGGGTATCACAGTGTGGAGCTGAGGGTACCACAGTGTGGAGCTGAGGGTACCACATTGTGGAACGGATAATACCACAGTGTGAAGCCGATAATAACACAGTGCAGAGCTGATAATACCACAGTGCGGAGCTGATAATACCACAGTGTGGAGCTGATAATACCACAGTGTGGAGCTGATAATACTACACTGTGGAGCTGATAATACCACAGTGAGGAGCTGATAATACCACAGTGTGGAGCCGATAATACCACAGTGTGGAGCTGATAATACCACAGTGTGGAGCTGAGGATACCACAGTGTGGAGCTGATAATACCACAGTGTGGAGCTGATAATACTACAGTGTAGAACTGATAATACTACAGTGTGGAGCTGATAATACCACAGTGTGGAGCGGATATTACCACAGTGTGGAACTGATAATACCACAGTGTGGAGCGGATAATACCCCAGTGTGGAGCTGATAATACCACAGTGTGGAGCGGATATTACCACAGTGTGGAACTGATAATACCACAGTGTGGAGCGGATATTACCACAGTGTGGAACTGATAATACCACAGTGTGGAGCTGATAATACCACAGTGAGGAGCTGATAAAACCACAGTGTGGAGCTGATAGCTGATAATACCACAGTGTGGATCTGATAATACCACAGTGTAGAGCTGATAATACCGCAGTGTGGGCTTATAATACTACAGTGTGGAGCTGATAATACCACAGTTAGGAGCTGGTAATACCATAGTGTGGAGCTGATAATACCACAGTGTGGAGCTGATAATACCACAGTGAGGAGCTGATAATACCAGAGTGTGGAGCTGATAATACCGCAGTGTGGAGCTGATGATACTACAGTGTGGAAACGATAATACCACAGTGTGGAGCTGATAATACTACAGGGTGGAGCTGATGATACCACAGTGTGGAGCTGATCATACTACAGTGTGGAGTTGATAATAATACAGTGTGGAGCTGATAATACTACGGTATGGAGCTGATAATACTACAGTGTGGAGCTGATAATACCACCGTGTGGAGCTAATAATACCACAGTGTGGAGCTGATAATACTACAGTGTGGAGCTAATAATACCACAGTGTGGAGCTGATAATACCACAGTGTGGAGCTGATAATACCACCGTGTGGAGCTGATAATACTACAGTGTGGAGCTGAGGGTACCACTGTATGGGGTAGAGGGTACCACAGTGTGGAGCTGATAATACCACAGGGTGGAGCTGAGGGTACCACTGTATGTGGCAGAGGGTACCACATTGTGGAGCTGATAATACTACTGTGTGGAGCTGATAATACCACAGTGTGGAGCTGACAATACCACAGCGTGGAGCTGACAATGCTACAGTGTGGAGCTGATAATACTACAGTGTGGAGCTGATAATACTACAGTGTGGAGCTGATAATACCGCAGTGTGGAGCTGATAATACCGCAGTGTGGAGCTGATAATACCGCAGTGTGGAGCTGATAATACCACAGTGTGGATCTGATAATACCACAGTGTGGCGTTGATAGTACCACAGTGTGGAGCTGATAACACCACAGTGTGGAGCTGATAATACCACAGTGTGGAGCTGAGGGTACCACAGTGTGGAGCTGATAATACCACAGTGTGGAGCTGAGGGTATCACAGTGTGGAGCTGAGGGTACCACAGTGTGGAGCTGAGGGTACCACATTGTGGAACGGATAATACCACAGTGTGAAGCCGATAATAACACAGTGCAGAGCTGATAATACCACAGTGCGGAGCTGATAATACCACAGTGTGGAGCTGATATTACCACAGTGTGGAACTGATAATACCACAGTGTGGAGCTGATAATACCACAGTGAGGAGCTGATAAAACCACAGTGTGGAGCTGATAGCTGATAATACCACAGTGTGGATCTGATAATACCACAGTGTAGAGCTGATAATACCGCAGTGTGGGCTTATAATACTACAGTGTGGAGCTGATAATACCACAGTTAGGAGCTGGTAATACCATAGTGTGGAGCTGATAATACCACAGTGTGGAGCTGATAATACCACAGTGAGGAGCTGATAATACCAGAGTGTGGAGCTGATAATACCGCAGTGTGGAGCTGATGATACTACAGTGTGGAAACGATAATACCACAGTGTGGAGCTGATAATACTACAGGGTGGAGCTGATGATACCACAGTGTGGAGCTGATCATACTACAGTGTGGAGTTGATAATAATACAGTGTGGAGCTGATAATACTACGGTATGGAGCTGATAATACTACAGTGTGGAGCTGATAATACCACTGTGTGGAGCTAATAATACCACAGTGTGGAGCTGATAATACTACAGTGTGGAGCTAATAATACCACAGTGTGGAGCTGATAATACCACAGTGTGGAGCTGATAATACCACCGTGTGGAGCTGATAATACTACAGTGTGGAGCTGAGGGTACCACTGTATGGGGTAGAGGGTACCACAGTGTGGAGCTGATAATACCACAGGGTGGAGCTGAGGGTACCACTGTATGTGGCAGAGGGTACCACATTGTGGAGCTGATAATACTACTGTGTGGAGCTGATAATACCACAGTGTGGAGCTGACAATACCACAGCGTGGAGCTGACAATGCTACAGTGTGGAGCTGATAATACTACAGTGTGGAGCTGATAATACTACAGTGTGGAGCTGATAATACTACAGTGTGGAGCTGATAATACCACATTGTGGAGCTGATAATACCACAGTGTGGATCTGATAATACCACAGTGTGGCGTTGATAATACCACAGTGTGGAGCTGATAACACCACAGTGTGGAGCTGATAATACCACTGTATGGGGCTGGGGGTACCACAGTGTGGAGCTGATAATACTACAGTGTGGAGCTGATAATACTACAGTGTGGAGCTGATAATACCACAGTGTGGAGCTGATAATACCACAGGGTGGAGCTGATAATACCACGGTGTGGAGCTGAGGGTACCACAGTGTGGAGCTGAGGGTACCACAGTGTGGAGCTGATAATACCACAGTGTGGAGCTGATAATACTACAGTGTGGAGCTGATAATACCACAGTGTGGAACTGATAATACTACAGTGTGGAGCTGATAATACCACAGTGTGGAGCTGATAATACTACAGTGTGGAGCTGATAATACTACAGTGTGGAGCGGATAACACCACAGTGTGAAGCTGATAACACCACAGTGTGAAGCTGATAACACCACAGTGTGAAGCTGATAACACCATAGTGTGTAGCTGATAATACCGCAGTGTGGAGCTGATAATACCGCAGTGTGGAGCTGATAATACCACAGTGTGGAGCTGATAATACCACAGTGTGGAGCTGATGATACCACAATGTGGAGCTGAGGGTACCACTGTATGGGGCTGAAGGTACCACAGTGTGGAGCTGATAATGCCACAGTGTGAAGCTGGGGGTACCACAGTGTGGGTCTGAGAGTACCACAGTGAGGAGATAAGGGTAACCCATTTATTTAGCAGGTAGCTTTCTGTGGGAGGGGGAGGGGCAGCCACTCCACTTATCATAGCGCGGGGACACGCCGGTGGCATAACCAGGCGCTCTACAAATGTCCAAAATAAATAAATAAATAAACGCAGTGTGTAGCTGATAATACCGCAGCGTGGAGCTGATGGTACCACTGTGCAGAGCGGATAATACCAAAGTGTGGAGGTGATAATACTACTGTGTGGAGCTGATAATACCACAATGTGGAGCTGATAATACCACAGTGTGGAGCTGATAACACCACAGTGTGGAGCTGATAACACCACAGTGTGGAGCCGATAATGCCACAGTGTGAAGCTGGGGGTACCACAGTGTGGGTCTGAGGGTACCACAGTGAGGAGATGAGGGTAACGCAGTGTGTAGCTGATAATACCGCAGCGTGGAGCTGATGGTACCACTGTGCAGAGCGGATAATACCAAAGTGTGGAGCTGATAATACTACAGTGTGGAGCTGATACTACTACAGTGTGGAGCTGATAATACCACAGTGTGGAGCCGATAATACCACAGTGTGGCGCCGAGGGTACCATTGTATGGGGCTGAGGGTACCACAGTGTGGAGCTGATAATACTACAGTGTGGAGCTGATAATACTACAGTGTGGAGCTGATAATACTACAGTGTGGAGCTGATAATACCACATTGTGGAGCTGATAATACCACAGTGTGGATCTGATAATACCACAGTGTGGCGTTGATAATACCACAGTGTGGAGCTGATAACACCACAGTGTGGAGCTGATAATACCACTGTATGGGGCTGGGGGTACCACAGGGTGGAGCTGATGATACCACAGTGTGGAGCTGATAATACTACAGTGTGGAGCTGAGGGTACCACAGTGTGGAGCTGATAATACCACAGTGTGGAGCTGATAATACCACAGTGTGGAGCTGAGGGTACCACAGTGTGGAGCTGATAATACCACAGTGTGGAGCTGAGGGTATCACAGTGTGGAGCTGAGGGTACCACAGTGTGGAGCTGAGGGTACCACATTGTGGAACGGATAATACCACAGTGTGAAGCCGATAATAACACAGTGTGGAGCTGATAACACCACAGTGTGGAGCTGATAATACCACTGTATGGGGCTGGGGGTACCACAGTGTGGAGCTGATAATACTACAGTGTGGAGCTGATAATACTACAGTGTGGAGCTGATAATACCACAGTGTGGAGCTGATAATACCACAGGGTGGAGCTGATAATACCACGGTGTGGAGCTGAGGGTACCACAGTGTGGAGCTGAGGGTACCACAGTGTGGAGCTGATAATACCACAGTGTGGAGCTGATAATACCACAGTGTGGAGCTGATAATACTACAGTGTGGAGCTGATAATACCACAGTGTGGAACTGATAATACTACAGTGTGGAGCTGATAATACCACAGTGTGGAGCTGATAATACTACAGTGTGGAGCTGATAATACTACAGTGTGGAGCGGATAACACCACAGTGTGAAGCTGATAACACCACAGTGTGAAGCTGATAACACCACAGTGTGAAGCTGATAACACCATAGTGTGTAGCTGATAATACCGCAGTGTGGAGCTGATAATACCGCAGTGTGGAGCTGATAATACCACAGTGTGGAGCTGATGATACCACAATGTGGAGCTGAGGGTACCACTGTATGGGGCTGAAGGTACCACAGTGTGGAGCTGATAATGCCACAGTGTGAAGCTGGGGGTACCACAGTGTGGGTCTGAGGGTACCACAGTGAGGAGATAAGGGTAACCCATTTATTTAGCAGGTAGCTTTCTGTGGGAGGGGGAGGGGCAGCCACTCCACTTATCATAGCGCGGGGACACGCCGGTGGCATAACCAGGCGCTCTACAAATGTCCAAAATAAATAAATAAATAAACGCAGTGTGTAGCTGATAATACCGCAGCGTGGAGCTGATGGTACCACTGTGCAGAGCGGATAATACCAAAGTGTGGAGGTGATAATACTACTGTGTGGAGCTGATAATACCACAATGTGGAGCTGATAATACCACAGTGTGGAGCTGATAACACCACAGTGTGGAGCTGATAACACCACAGTGTGGAGCTGATAACACCACAGTGTGGAGCCGATAATGCCACAGTGTGAAGCTGGGGGTACCACAGTGTGGGTCTGAGGGTACCACAGTGAGGAGATGAGGGTAACGCAGTGTGTAGCTGATAATACCGCAGCGTGGAGCTGATGGTACCACTGTGCAGAGCGGATAATACCAAAGTGTGGAGCTGATAATACTACAGTGTGGAGCTGATACTACTACAGTGTGGAGCTGATAATACCACAGTGTGGAGCCGATAATACCACAGTGTGGCGCCGAGGGTACCATTGTATGGGGCTGAGGGTACCACAGTGTGGAGCTGATAATACTACAGTGTGGAGCTGATAATACTACAGTGTGGAGCTGATAATACTACAGTGTGGAGCTGATAATACCACATTGTGGAGCTGATAATACCACAGTGTGGATCTGATAATACCACAGTGTGGCGTTGATAATACCACAGTGTGGAGCTGATAACACCACAGTGTGGAGCTGATAATACCACTGTATGGGGCTGGGGGTACCACAGGGTGGAGCTGATGATACCACAGTGTGGAGCTGATAATACTACAGTGTGGAGCTGAGGGTACCACAGTGTGGAGCTGATAATACCACAGTGTGGAGCTGATAATACCACAGTGTGGAGCTGAGGGTACCACAGTGTGGAGCTGATAATACCACAGTGTGGAGCTGAGGGTATCACAGTGTGGAGCTGAGGGTACCACAGTGTGGAGCTGAGGGTACCACATTGTGGAACGGATAATACCACAGTGTGAAGCCGATAATAACACAGTGCAGAGCTGATAATACCACAGTGCGGAGCTGATAATACCACAGTGTGGAGCTGATAATACCACAGTGTGGAGCTGATAATACTACACTGTGGAGCTGATAATACCACAGTGAGGAGCTGATAATACCACAGTGTGGAGCCGATAATACCACAGTGTGGAGCTGATAATACCACAGTGTGGAGCTGAGGATACCACAGTGTGGAGCTGATAATACCACAGTGTGGAGCTGATAATACTACAGTGTAGAACTGATAATACTACAGTGTGGAGCTGATAATACCACAGTGTGGAGCGGATATTACCACAGTGTGGAACTGATAATACCACAGTGTGGAGCGGATAATACCCCAGTGTGGAGCTGATAATACCACAGTGTGGAGCGGATATTACCACAGTGTGGAACTGATAATACCACAGTGTGGAGCGGATATTACCACAGTGTGGAACTGATAATACCACAGTGTGGAGCTGATAATACCACAGTGAGGAGCTGATAAAACCACAGTGGGGAGCTGATAGCTGATAATACCACAGTGTGGATCTGATAATACCACAGTGTAGAGCTGATAATACCGCAGTGTGGGCTTATAATACTACAGTGTGGAGCTGATAATACCACAGTTAGGAGCTGGTAATACCATAGTGTGGAGCTGATAATACCACAGTGTGGAGCTGATAATACCACAGTGAGGAGCTGATAATACCAGAGTGTGGAGCTGATAATACCGCAGTGTGGAGCTGATGATACTACAGTGTGGAAACGATAATACCACAGTGTGGAGCTGATAATACTACAGGGTGGAGCTGATGATACCACAGTGTGGAGCTGATCATACTACAGTGTGGAGTTGATAATAATACAGTGTGGAGCTGATAATACTACGGTATGGAGCTGATAATACTACAGTGTGGAGCTGATAATACCACCGTGTGGAGCTAATAATACCACAGTGTGGAGCTGATAATACTACAGTGTGGAGCTAATAATACCACAGTGTGGAGCTGATAATACCACAGTGTGGAGCTGATAATACCACCGTGTGGAGCTGATAATACTACAGTGTGGAGCTGAGGGTACCACTGTATGGGGTAGAGGGTACCACAGTGTGGAGCTGATAATACCACAGGGTGGAGCTGAGGGTACCACTGAATGTGGCAGAGGGTACCACATTGTGGAGCTGATAATACTACTGTGTGGAGCTGATAATACCACAGTGTGGAGCTGACAATACCACAGCGTGGAGCTGACAATGCTACAGTGTGGAGCTGATAATACTACAGTGTGGAGCTGATAATACTACAGTGTGGAGCTGATAATACTACAGTGTGGAGCTGATAATACCACATTGTGGAGCTGATAATACCACAGTGTGGATCTGATAATACCACAGTGTGGCGTTGATAATACCACAGTGTGGAGCTGATAACACCACAGTGTGGAGCTGATAATACCACTGTATGGGGCTGGGGGTACCACAGTGTGGAGCTGATAATACTACAGTGTGGAGCTGATAATACTACAGTGTGGAGCTGATAATACCACAGTGTGGAGCTGATAATACCACAGGGTGGAGCTGATAATACCACGGTGTGGAGCTGAGGGTACCACAGTGTGGAGCTGAGGGTACCACAGTGTGGAGCTGATAATACCACAGTGTGGAGCTGATAATACTACAGTGTGGAGCTGATAATACCACAGTGTGGAACTGATAATACTACAGTGTGGAGCTGATAATACCACAGTGTGGAGCTGATAATACTACAGTGTGGAGCTGATAATACTACAGTGTGGAGCGGATAACACCACAGTGTGAAGCTGATAACACCACAGTGTGAAGCTGATAACACCACAGTGTGAAGCTGATAACACCATAGTGTGTAGCTGATAATACCGCAGTGTGGAGCTGATAATACCGCAGTGTGGAGCTGATAATACCACAGTGTGGAGCTGATGATACCACAATGTGGAGCTGAGGGTACCACTGTATGGGGCTGAAGGTACCACAGTGTGGAGCTGATAATACCACAGCGTGGAGCTGAGGGTACCACTGTATGGGGCTGAGGGTACCACAGTGTGGAGCTGATAATACTACAGTGTGGAGCTGATAATACCACAATGTGGAGCTGATAATACGACAGTGTGGCGCTGAAGCACAGTGTGGGGCAGATAATACCACAGTGTGGAGCTGATAATACCACAGTGTGGAGGTGATAATACCACAGTGTGAAGCTGGGGGTACCACAGTGTGGGTCTGAGGGTACCACAGTGAGGAGAAGAGGGTACTGCAGTTTGTAGCTTATAATACCGCAGTGTGGCGCTGATAATACCACAGTGTGGAGCTCATAATACGACAGTGTGGAGCTGATAATACCCCAGTGTGGATCTGATAATACTACAGTGTGGAGCTGATAATACCCCAGGGTGGAGCTGATAATACTACAGTGTGGAGCTGATAATACCACAGTGTGGAGCTGATAATACCACAGTGTGGAGCTGATAATACTACAGTGTGGAGCTGATAATACTACAGTGTGGAGCTGATAATACCGCAGTGTGTAGCTTATAATACCGCAGTGGGGAGCTGATAATACCAGAGTGTGGAGCTGATAACACCACAGTGTGGATCTGATATTACCACAGTGTGGAGCTGATAATACCACAGTGTGGAGCTGATAATACCACAGTGTGGAGCTGATAATGCCACAGTGTGAAGCTGGGGGTACCACAGTGTGAGTCTGAGTGTACCACAGTGAGGAGATGAGGGTACTGCTGTGTGTAGCTGATAATACCTCAGTGTGGAGCTGATGGTACCACTGTGCAGAGCGGATAATACCAAGGTTTGGAGGTGATAATACTACAGTGTGGAGCTGATAATACTACAGTGTGGAGCTGATAATACTAAAGTGTGGGGCTGATAATACCACAGTGTGTAGCTGAAGCACAGTGTGGAGCTGATAATACCACAGTGTGGAGCTGATAATACTACAGTGAGGAGCTGAGGGTACCACAGTGTGGAGCTGATAATGCCACAGTGTGAAGCTGGGGGTACCACAGTGTGGGTCTGAGGGTACCACAGTGAGGAGATAAGGGTAACCCATTTATTTAGCAGGTAGCTTTCTGTGGGAGGGGGAGGGGCAGCCACTCCACTTATCATAGCGCGGGGACACGCCGGTGGCATAACCAGGCGCTCTACAAATGTCCAAAATAAATAAATAAATAAACGCAGTGTGTAGCTGATAATACCGCAGCGTGGAGCTGATGGTACCACTGTGCAGAGCGGATAATACCAAAGTGTGGAGGTGATAATACTACTGTGTGGAGCTGATAATACCACAATGTGGAGCTGATAATACCACAGTGTGGAGCTGATAACACCACAGTGTGGAGCTGATAACACCACAGTGTGGAGCCGATAATGCCACAGTGTGAAGCTGGGGGTACCACAGTGTGGGTCTGATGGTACCACAGTGAGGAGATGAGGGTAACGCAGTGTGTAGCTGATAATACCGCAGCGTGGAGCTGATGGTACCACTGTGCAGAGCGGATAATACCAAAGTGTGGAGCTGATAATACTACAGTGTGGAGCTGATACTACTACAGTGTGGAGCTGATAATACCACAGTGTGGAGCCGATAATACCACAGTGTGGCGCCGAGGGTACCATTGTATGGGGCTGAGGGTACCACAGTGTGGAGCTGATAATACTACAGTGTGGAGCTGATAATACTACAGTGTGGAGCTGATAATACTACAGTGTGGAGCTGATAATACCACATTGTGGATCTGATAATACCACAGTGTGGATCTGATAATACCACAGTGTGGCGTTGATAATACCACAGTGTGTAGCTGATAACACCACAGTGTGGAGCTGATAATACCACTGTATGGGGCTGGGGGTACCACAGTGTGGAGCTGATAATACTACAGTGTGGAGCTGATAATACTACAATGTGGAGCTGATAATACCACAGTGTGGAGCTGATAATACCACAGGGTGGAGCTGATAATACCACGGTGTGGAGCTGAGGGTACCACAGTGTGTAGCTGATAATTCCACAGTGTGAAGCCGATAATATCACAGTGTGGAGCTGATAATACCACAGTGTGGAGCTGAGGGTACCACAGTGTGGAGCTGATAATACCACAGTGTGGAGCTGATAATACCACAGTGTGGAGCTGAGGGTACCACAGTGTGGAGCTGATAATACCACAGTGTGGAGCTGAGGGTATCAGAGTGTGGAGCTGAGGGTACCACAGTGTGGAGCTGAGGGTACCACATTGTGGAACTGATAATACCACAGTGTGAAGCCGATAATAACACAGTGCAGAGCTGATAATACCACAGTGCGGAGCTGATAATACCACAGTGTGGAGCTGATAATACCACAGTGTGGAGCTGATAATACTACACTGTGGAGCTGATAATACCACAGTGAGGAGCTGATAATACCACAGTGTGGAGCCGATAATACCACAGTGTGGAGCTGATAATACCACAGTGTGGAGCTGAGGATACCACAGTGTGGAGCTGATAATACCACAGTGTGGAGCTGATAATACTACAGTGTAGAACTGATAATACTACAGTGTGGAGCTGATAATACCACAGTGTGGAGTGGATATTACCACAGTGTGGAACTGATAATACCACAGTGTGGAGCGGATAATACCCCAGTGTGGAGCTGATAATACCACAGTGTGGAGCGGATATTACCACAGTGTGGAACTGATAATACCACAGTGTGGAGCGGATATTACCACAGTGTGGAACTGATAATACCACAGTGTGGAGCTGATAATACCACAGTGAGGAGCTGATAAAACCACAGTGTGGAGCTGATAGCTGATAATACCACAGTGTGGATCTGATAATACCACAGTGTAGAGCTGATAATACCGCAGTGTGGGCTTATAATACTACAGTGTGGAGCTGATAATACCACAGTTAGGAGCTGGTAATACCATAGTGTGGAGCTGATAATACCACAGTGTGGAGCTGATAATACCACAGTGAGGAGCTGATAATACCAGAGTGTGGAGCTGATAATACCGCAGTGTGGAGCTGATGATACTACAGTGTGGAAACGATAATACCACAGTGTGGAGCTGATAATACTACAGGGTGGAGCTGATGATACCACAGTGTGGAGCTGATCATACTACAGTGTGGAGTTGATATAATACAGTGTGGAGCTGATAATACTACGGTATGGAGCTGATAATACTACAGTGTGGAGCTGATAATACCACCGTGTGGAGCTAATAATACCACAGTGTGGAGCTGATAATACTACAGTGTGGAGCTAATAATACCACAGTGTGGAGCTGATAATACCACAGTGTGGAGCTGATAATACCACCGTGTGGAGCTGATAATACTACAGTGTGGAGCTGAGGGTACCACTGTATGGGGTAGAGGGTACCACAGTGTGGAGCTGATAATACCACAGGGTGGAGCTGAGGGTACCACTGTATGTGGCAGAGGGTACCACAGTGTGGAGCTGATAATACTACAGTGTGGAGCTGATAATACCACAGTGTGGAGCTGACAATACCACAGCGTGGAGCTGACAATGCTACAGTGTGGAGCTGATAATACTACAGTGTGGAGCTGATAATACTACAGTGTGGAGCTGATAATACTACAGTGTGGAGCTGATAATACCACATTGTGGAGCTGATAATACCACAGTGTGGATCTGATAATACCACAGTGTGGCGTTGATAATACCACAGTGTGGAGCTGATAACACCACAGTGTGGAGCTGATAATACCACTGTATGGGGCTGGGGGTACCACAGTGTGGAGCTGATAATACTACAGTGTGGAGCTGATAATACTACAGTGTGGAGCTGATAATACCACAGTGTGGAGCTGATAATACCACAGGGTGGAGCTGATAATACCACGGTGTGGAGCTGAGGGTACCACAGTGTGTAGCTGATAATTCCACAGTGTGAAGCCGATAATACCACAGTGTGGAGCTGATAATACCACAGTGTGGAGCTGAGGGTACCACAGTGTGGAGCTGATAATACCACAGTGTGGAGCTGATAATACCACAGTGTGGAGCTGAGGGTACCACAGTGTGGAGCTGATAATACCACAGTGTGGAGCTGAGGGTATCACAGTGTGGAGCTGAGGGTACCACAGTGTGGAGCTGAGGGTACCACATTGTGGAACTGATAATACCACAGTGTGAAGCCGATAATAACACAGTGCAGAGCTGATAATACCACAGTGCGGAGCTGATAATACCACAGTGTGGAGCTGATAATACCACAGTGTGGAGCTGATAATACTACACTGTGGAGCTGATAATACCACAGTGAGGAGCTGATAATACCACAGTGTCGAGCCGATAATACCACAGTGTGGAGCTGAGGATACCACAGTGTGGAGCTGATAATACACAGTGTGGAGCTGATAATACTACAGTGTAGAACTGATAATACTACAGTGTGGAGCTGATAATACCACAGTGTGGAGCGGATATTACCACAGTGTGGAACTGATAATACCACAGTGTGGAGCGGATAATACCCCAGTGTGGAGCTGATAATACCACAGTGTGGAGCGGATATTACCACAGTGTGCAACTGATAATACCACAGTGTGGAGCGGATATTACCACAGTGTGGAACTGATAATACCACAGTGTGGAGCTGATAATACTACAGTGAGGAGCTGATAAAACCACAGTGTGGAGCTGATAGCTGATAATACCACAGTGTGGATCTGATAATACCACAGTGTAGAGCTGATAATACCGCAGTGTGGGCTTATAATACTACAGTGTGGAGCTGATAATACCACAGTTAGGAGCTGGTAATACCAAAGTGTGGAGCTGATAATACCACAGTGTGGAGCTGATAATACCACAGTGAGGAGCTGATAATACCAGAGTGTGGAGCTGATAATACTGCAGTGTGGAGCTGATGATACTACAGTGTGGAAACGATAATACCACAGTGTGGAGCTGATAATACTACAGGGTGGAGCTGATGATACCACAGTGTGGAGCTGATCATACTACAGTGTGGAGTTGATAATAATACAGTGTGGAGCTGATAATACTACGGTATGGAGCTGATAATACTACAGTGTGGAGCTGATAATACCACCGTGTGGAGCTAATAATACCACAGTGTGGAGCTGATAATACTACAGTGTGGAGCTAATAATACCACAGTGTGGAGCTGATAATACCACAGTGTGGAGCTGATAATACCACCGTGTGGAGCTGATAATACTACAGTGTGGAGCTGAGGGTACCACTGTATGGGGTAGAGGGTACCACAGTGTGGAGCTGATAATACCACAGGGTGGAGCTGAGGGTACCACTGTATGTGGCAGAGGGTACCACAGTGTGGAGCTGATAATACTACAGTGTGGAGCTGATAATACCACAGTGTGGAGCTGATAATACTACAGTGTGGAGCTGATAATACTGCAGTGTGGAGCTGATAATACTACGGTATGGAGCTGATAATACTACAGTGTGGAGCTGACAGTACCACAGTGTGCAGCTGATAATACCACCATGTGGAGCTGATAATACCACAGTGTGGAGCTGAAAACACCACAGTGTGGAGCTGATATTACCACAGTGTGGAGCTGATCATACTACAGGGTGGAGCTGATAATTCTACAGTGTGGAGCTGATAATACCACAGTGTGGAGCTGATAATACTACAGTGTGGAGCTGATAATACCACAGTGTGGAGCTGAGGGTACCACTGTATGTGGCAGAGGGTACCACAGTGTGGAGCTGATAATACCACAGTGTGGAGCTGAGGGTACCACAGTGTGGAGCTGACAATACCACAGCGTGGAGCTGACAATGCTACAGTGTGGAGCTGATAATACCACATTGTGGAGCTGATAATACCACAGTGTGGAGCTGATAATACCACAGTGTGGCGTTGATAATACCACAGTGTGGAGCTGATAACACCACAGTGTGGAGCTGATAATACCACTGTATGGGGCTGGGGGTACCACAGTGTGGAGCTGAGGGTACCACAGTGTGGAGCTGATAATACCACTGTGTGGAGCTGATAATACTACAGTGTGGAGCTGATAATACTACAGTGTGGAGCTGATAATACCACAGTGTGGAGCTGAGAGTACCACAGTGTGAAGCTGAGGGTACCACAGTGTGGAGCTGATAATACCACAGTGTGGAGGTGAGGGTGCCACAGAGGAGCTGATAATACTACAGTGTGGAGCTGATAATACCCCAGTGTGGAGCTGAACATACTACAATGTGGAGCTGATAATACCACAGTGTGGAGCTGATAATACCGCAGTGTGGAGCTGATAATACCACAGTGTGGAGCTGATAATACTACAGTGTGGAGCTGATAATACAACGGTATGGAGCTGATAATACTACAGTGTGGAGCTGATAATACCACCGTGTGGAGCTAATAATACCACAGTGTGGAGCTGATAATACTACAGTGTGGGGCTGATAATACTACAGTGTGGATCTGATAATACCACAGTGTGGGGCTGAGGGTACCACTGTATGGGGCTGAGGGTGCCACAGTGTGGAGCTGATAATACCACAGTGTGGAGCTGATAATACCGTAGTGTGGAGCTGATAATACCGCAGAGTGGAGCTAATAATAATACAGTGTGGAGCTGATAATACCACAGTGTGGAGCTGATAATACCACAGTGTGGAGCTGATAATACCGCAGTGTGGAGCTGATAATACCGCAGAGTGGAGCTAATAATAATACAGTGTGTAGCTGATAATACCACAGTGTGGAGCTGATAATACCACAGTGTGGAGCTGATAATACCGCAGTGTGGAGCTGATAATACCACAGTGTGGAGCTGATAATACCACAGTGTGGAGCTGATAATACCACAGTGTGGAGCTGATAATACCACAGTGTGGAGCTGAGGGTACCACAGTGTGGAGCTGATAATACCGCAGTGTGGCGCTGATAATACCACAGCCTGGAGCTGAGGATATTACAGAGTGAAGCTCTGGATACCTATGGGGGAGTGAAAAGACTTCAGTACACGAGTGAGGTGAAACATTAGTGTGAAAATGAGAAGACATCACTGTGGACACTGGAATATTTCTTCCAGACGCCCCCCACTCCCACAAGAAGTGCAGAAATAATTTTCTTTCTTTAATAGAAGCCACCCACGAGTAAACAGGCTTCTGAACCATTTACAGGGACTCTTTTTTTTTAAAAGGACGCATACCGTAGAACACAAAAAAACAATCTAACCTCCATATAAATTACCAGGCTTCGCCTTCCCTGGGCGCAGAAGCCATTCCGTGTTCTGGTTGTCTGCTTTTATATCCACCCTTTTACCCTAAATGACAGCGTAATGTGCAGAACTATTGTCACAGACATTTCAAGTCATCTTTCCCCTGGAAAAGAAATGCACGAAATCAGCGGAGTTAATGACTCGATGGAACCTGCAAACTCCACTCGGAGCTGGAAAGGCACAACTGTCATCCGCTAATGTCAGAGCGATGGAGGGGCCCGGGCGATGCACACGGAGCTTAGAGCACTTACTGTGCTAGAATGAACTGCAAACCACCGGTGCAGCCGTACTGGGAGTCCGTGATCTCAAATACCCAAAGCCAAGGGCCCCCAGCATCAGGACCGCAGGCATCTGTGGCCTCCCAGAGCCAAGGGCCCCCAGCATCTGGACCACAGGCATCTGTAACCTCCCAAAGCCAAGGGCCCCCAGCATCAGGACCACAGGCATCTGTGGCCTCCCAGAGCCAAGGGCCCCCAGCATCAGCACCGCAGGCATCTGTGACCTCCCAGAGCTAAGGGCCCCCAGCATCAGCACCGCAGGAATCTGTAACCTCCCAGTGCCAAGGGCCCCCAGCATCAGGACCACAGGCATCTGTGGCCTCCCAGAGCCAAGGGCCCCCAGCATCAGGACCACAGGCATCTGTGACCTCCCAGAGCCAAGGCCCCCAGCATCAGGACCACAGGCATCTGTGGCCTCCCAGAGCGAAGGGCCCTAGCATCAGGACCACAGGCATCTGTAACCTTCCAGAGCCAAGGGCCCCTAGCATCAGGACCACAGGCATCTGTAACCTCCCAGAGCGAAGGGCCCCCAGCATCAGCACCGCAGGCATCTGTAACCTCCCAGAGCCAAGGGCCCCCAGCATCAGGACCACAGGCATCTGTGGCCTCCCAGAGACAAGGCCCCCAGCATCAGCACCACAGGCATCTGTAACCTCCCAGAGCCAAGGGCCCCTAGCATCAGGGCCACAGGCATCTGTGGCCTCCCAGAGCCAAGGGCCCCCAGCATCAGGACCCCTGTGACCTCCCAGAGCCAAGGGCCCCAGCATCAGGACCACAGGCATCTGTGACCTCCCAGAGCGAAGGGCCCCCAGCATCAGGACCGCAGGCATCTGTGACCTCCCAGAGCGAAGGGCCCCCAGCATCAGCACCGCAGGCATCTATCACCTCCCAGAGCCAAGGGCCCCCAGCATCAGGACCACAGGCATCTGTGGCCTCCCAGAGACAAGGCCCCCAGCATCAGCACTGCAGGCATCTATCACCTCCCAGAGCCAAGGGCCCCAGTTTCAGCACCTCTGACCTCCCAGAGCCAAGGACCCCCAACATCAGGACCACAGGCATCTGTAACCTCCTCCCTGTCTCACAAGGATGGAGGGGGCCCGGGTGATGCACACAGAGCTTAGAGCACGTACTGTGCTAGAATAAACTGCAATCCACCGGTGCTGCCGCACTGGGAGTCCGTGATCTCACAGGGCCAACACCTCTGTGAATACCCAAAGCCAAGGGCCCCCAGCATCAGGACCACAGGCATCTGTAACCTCCCAGAGCCAAGGACCCCCAGCATCAGGACCACAGGCATCTGTGACCTCCTCCCTGTCTCACAAGGATGGAGGGGCCCGGGCGATGCACACAGAGCTTAGAGCACGCACTGTGCTAGAATAAACTGCAATCCACCGGTGCTGTCTGCAGTACGGGGGTCCGTGATCTCAACACCTCTGTGAATACCCAAAGCCAAGGGCCCCCAGCATCAGGACCACAGGCATCTGTGACCTCCCAGAGCCAAGGACCCCAGCCTCAGCAGCCCTGTGACCTCCCAGATCCAATGGCCTCAGCACCTCTGTGACCTCTCACATTCCAGGACCCCAGCTTTAGCACCTCTGTGACCTCCAGAGCCAAGGGCCCCAGCCTCAGCACCTCAGGGACCCCCCCCCCCCCCCCCCCGAGCCAGGGACCTCTGTCTCAGCACCTCTGTGATTTCCCAGGACAAAAGGCCCCAGCCTCAGTACCTCTGTGACCTCCAAGATCCAATGGCCCCAGCCTTAGCCCCTCTGTGACCTCCCAGAGGCAAGAACCCCAGCCTTAGCCCCTCTGTGACCTCCCTAAGCCAAGTGCCCCAGCGTCAGCAGTACAGATGCCTGTGACCTCCTAGAGCCAAGTACCACAGCCTTAGCACCTCTGTTACCCCCCAGAGCCAATGGCCCCAGCCTCAGCACCCCTGTGACCCCCCAGAGCTACGGGCCCCAGCCTCAGGACTCTATGGATGACAAAGGATTTCCGTGTTGCCGAATTGAGAGAGGGACCCACAGGAAACTCAAGGTTTCTTGTGGACACACACGATTTGTTGTTATTTTTTGTGAATCCCAGTGTGTGCAGCATGACAATAACCTGTTGAGTGTGGGGGAGACATTGCACTTGACTTATCCCCCTGTACTAGGCAATCCTCAATGTAAGGAAACACTTGACTGTGGCGTCAACATCAGAATACACCACCACAGCAAGACATTTTGTTTGCACTCGTGTAGATGTAGTTTGTTTAAAAAGTAGACGTTGGGACTGATATGTTTCATAAAACAGAAACCTCAGGTGGGAAAGAAGACATCCTTTAAGTTAGGGTCATCATCCAGCTTTCCTGATTAAGGGCCATGTGTATGAAGGTAGCAATTAGCGATTCTGTAATAGCGATTTTTAAGAAATTGCTATTTCAGAATCGCTATTTGCTATGTTTCAAGAAAATCGCAATTTTATAGCGATTTCTTGATATTCCTTAATTGCGAATTTGCAATTTAGGAATACTTTCCCATTCATTTCTATGGGCCAGGAGGCCCATAGGAATGAATGTGAAATTTGCGATTTGCAATTTGCGAATCGCAAATTGAGAATATTTTCAAGGGTGCAGGGGTGTCCAAAGGACACCCTGTTGCACCCCATGAATATGCATGGGTGCACATGTGCGCACATACATGCCCTAAGGGCATGTATGTGCGTCACAGGGCACTTTGAAAAATGCAAAAGTATGCATTTTTCAAGGAATTCGCAACTTATCACAAACCAGAAGTTGGTGGTATTTGCGATTCCTTGAGGCCAATTTGCGATTTTTTTTGGCTTCTTACATTGCATTTAAGGAATCGCAAAATTTGCTATTCCTTAAATGCAATAGCAAAATAAGGAATCGCAAATTTTGCGATTCCTTACTTTGCAAGCAGATTTCCTTGATACATAGCATTAGGCCAAATTGCATTCGCAAACGCTGAAATTCTGCGAATTTCGGCGTTTGCAAAGTCAATTTGGCTTGATACATATGGCCCCATGTGCGGATGACTTTTTGTAAGTTGACCGCCTTGAAGTTGTTTGAGGTGATGTAGCAGTTTAGAGATCTGAGGTCCAAGATTAGACTTGGTGTTTTCTCTCTTTTGGGGGATGAGAATGTATAGAGAGTACACTACTTGCCCTTGATGAGGTTTTGTCATTCTCACCATAGTCTCCTCTTGTAGACGTGACCGTGGGTCTTCAATGTTGATCTTGTGAGCTAGGCTTGGAACGTTGGAAGGGGATCGTAGGAAACTCTACACCGTAGCCATAAGCCCTAGTGGCTATCGCCCACTCATCTGAGGTTGCCTCCCCTCATTGAGAGGTACAACCCCACTCTTCCCATGACAGGTAGTCGGTGGTGGTTGGACGAGAGGGAGGTTATTGTTTAGTAGCTGAGCTGCCTTTTCTCTGCGCTCCTCTGGCCATCGAGCAGCCATTTCTGCTGAATGCTATTCATGCATACAGTTTGTTTGGATGCTGATTCTCTGGAAAAGACCATTGTGGTTGGTGTGGTCTGGCACCACTGGTACTCGCTTTAGATGTGGGTGAGTCAGTGCTTTGCAAAAACCAGCTCATTGCTTTTGGCGTTCGAAGGTGCCAATTGCCTTTGTTGTACCTGTGCTTTAAAAAAAAAAACATTTTTTTACATTTATCCAGCACCTGATCAACCTGGAGCCTGGAGAGATATTGACCATCAACAGCCATACATACATAAATACATGTAAAGAGTGTCTGAAGAACCTTCACTTCCACAGACTGAGAGGCATCTTTCGATAAAGAGAGCAACAAACATGGCTGAAAAGAACACATGGGCATATTATCAAGGGGGTTTATCACCGCTTTTTTGGCTTTAAAAGCCAAGAAAGCGGAGATAAAATGATCTCCCTATTACCTAGCTGTCGCTAACACCAGTTATCGACAGCTAGTAGGAGATAGCGACCATCTTGGGCCCCACTTTGCATGTCAGTGATATTTATCACTAATGACATGCAAAGTAGGCGTGCCAAGATGTTAGCGACTGAAAACAGTCGCTAACATCGCTATCTCCTATTACCAATTTTTGGAGATATTCGCGCTAAGCGCAAATCTCTCCAAAAGCTAACACCTGCCCTGAGCAGTTCTTAGCCATGTTATCCAATGGGAGGTGGATAACATGGCTAAGAGCATTAGCTCGGTAATGCATGAATATCGCGGACTTTTCAGCGATATTCATGCATTGCGGCAATTTTTATCGCATTTGCGTTAAACCTTGGTAATACCAAGGTTTATTTGCGGTAAAAATCGCCGCAGCTCAGCGGTAAATTTTTGTCTCTAATTAAGCAATAGCGATAATTATCGATATTGCTTGGTAATATGCCCCACAATTCAGTAGAAACTTGGAGAAGTGAAACAAGTGACCAGATGGCTCAGCTGCTAGGTAGATTGTGGATTTTTGTCCTTACAAAGGTCATACATGAGCTTACTGAGAGACACCAGATCCTTATAGCAGTTCTCTGCCAGATTGATAGGGCCTGGAACAGCAAAGGGCAGAGATGACTGAGTGACAGGGGGAGTGTGCTGTGAGTGAGGGAGGGAGGGAGTGTCTGCCTGTTTTAGTCAAGTTCAGATGAGGTACCTTTATATGATAAGCTTCAGCTCCTTGAAAACAAACACTTTCATTTAAAATTAATGTATTATCTTGCAACTTAACACTTTGAATTAATCCACTGAAGAGAAGAAACAGCCTGAGCTTCTGTAATGAATGCTTTCTGCTGCTTTTATCCAGATAGTTGGCAAATACCCCGGTGAGTGATGGCTGCTGGCACGTAAACCCCATCAGCGCCATGCACAGGGGACTCTCACCTGGCACTCGTCCTCGTGGTACTCTTTGTGATGGATGTACAGGACGTCTCACTCTGCTCTCTGATGTACCAGGAGCAGGTACACTGTCCCTGGCACAGGACACAGCCTTTGGGGAATACATACTGGCAGCGGGGGAGCCAAGCAGGAAGAGGACTCGAAGGACAGGCAAGCGACTGTGTCTTACCTTAAAGAGAACATGTATGGGCAGACAAATAAAGAAAAGCGAAGAAAGTGATAGAAGGAAATGTGCCACTGACTTACGACAAGTGAAAAGACCATCTGCTGTCCACTCTCGCCTGTACTCGCTTGCTTGCTTGTATGGCACAGAGCTCAGTTTCTTGACAATCAAGGCCACACCAGAGAAACCCACACTCATTCACTCCAAACAATTGATGGTTCGGACTCAAGGCGCTACATGACTCCAAGGGTGCCATATTCCATAATAGTTCCCTTTCTAGAAATAAATATATTCAGAAAGACATGGGAGGGAAGCTAGTGGGCTCCACCTAGCCTAGCAAGCGGCACCCTCAGGTACTCCATTTTGTGCTCTCATCCTTGCCTTTGATCCATTCAGCTCTCGGAAAGAACCACATGGAGGTATGAACATCAATAAATACATGAATTGGAATCCAGGATTTCACAGTAATGATATCAAGCCCGGCTACGTCTTCCCTATGCAAGGTTTCTTAAGTGAAAGCCAAAACACTGTAACATGATGGACCTGATTGACAAAGGTAACTTCTACTTCTTAGTAGGTTTACACTTTTGAGTAAATTAACCCGTTAAGCGCGCGCAAACATTCCGCCCCAGTGCGGACGTTCGATTGCGCTAACGGGATTCGGACGTCCAACGGTCGTGCGCAGCACTAGCGAGGTAGTGCACGCGACGACCGTTGGACGTTCGAAGCACGGAACGGGTTAATGTACTACTTTTCTGTATTCACAAACTGCACTTTTGTAGTAACTTATACATTTGCAGTATCTTACACTTTTGTAGCAAGTCTAGCACTGCATATTCACAACCACTGGTTTTGCAAAACCCTTCCATAGAAAATAATGGAGGTAGCGACTTAAAATAAAACCCCATAGGAAATAATGTTGGATTCAATGATATTATTTAAAGTACGTTGGGGGATCACTTCTGCATTTAGTTCAGGAGCCTCAATGTCCTGGTTAGTTCTAAACAAAAGGATAGTAGCCAGCAGCTGAAAGCAATATTGACATTAGCCCGTTAATGGCCCTCTGCCTGAATTTTTGACCTGAGGCATTACTGGCCCTCTTCCACTTCATTCTCCTCTGTGGAGAATCAGGCATTCCAGAGGTCCATTCCACAGGTGATTTGCTGCGCTTTATAAATGCTGATTGATTGATTGACATAAAACCACTGGACGAATTGAGTCAGAAGGCGATTGCCTCTCCCAATCTGCCTCCACTCTTTATGAACTTGCATTTTCCACATTTCTAGCCAATATATTCTTCAGATTAACTCCATGCTGCTCTTTCTTTCTCTAAACCTGTTCTTTGAGGAGCACGCCAGCACTTTTTGCTCAGGTTTGTACTATATGCGAGTAGGAAATAAATGATTCTCCAGAAGTAAAGTCTTTTGAAAACAGAGAGTGCCCGGTCCTAGAGGCAGCCTCATCACAACATCATAGATTGCAGCTCCTCTCGATATGTGGTAGCGGCGGATAGCGTCTACGCTCAGCCGGCGCGCTGCTTCCCGCCTCCCAAGGAGCCCTTCAGCTTGATTCAAGAGTCTTCAGGCAGATTGGCCCTGAGTGCTTGTTACGAGAAATGCATGAAATCCACAGTTCTGCGCAATTTTATTCTAACCCAGGAAAAAGTTGAGCTGGGGATATAACCCAAACTTTTTTATTCTACACCACCATTCCTATCATGCCGCTTCAACCTTAAAACCTGGCGTGCCCACTTTTTGAGCCACATGGGCCTTTCAGAGGGTAGTGCATGTGACAGGAGGATCTCTTGATTTCACCAAAGACCAGTTCACCACTGGATGCCATGAAATATGTTAGTGTTTACAGTTCATATGTCTCTATGAGGGGTTGTCAAGGAGGCCCGGATTGATAGGTTCAGCAGAGCTGGATCCCTGCCAGAGTTTCATGATCACCACATAAGATACATTTACACACAATGAGATAAAGCTCATTGACACATTCAGTGGTTTTCATAGAAATCTGCAGTGGATCTGGCTCTACTGAACCTACGTCAGAAATTGTGTTATTAATTTGGGCAGGGGTTATCCCTGTCACCTCAATAGACAGTCTTGTTAGATTAAAACACAGTTCTGAGAGCATCTCTGCTGATCCCCCAGTAGGTGTGGTGTAAGTGGAAGGCTATCTCTGGAGGAGTTCGTGTTAAGTTTGAGCAGTTCCAGACATTTTTAAGTAAAATAACACAACTCAATACCCCCCAAAATCTAGAACAAAATAGAAAATGCAATGAGCAAAAAGATACCAAGACTGTTCAAAATTGTATAAGGGAAACTGAAGAGAGACTTTTTATTATTTTAAGGCAAAAAGTATCTAGAAACAGTAATGTTCTATTGAAAAACAACATTTTGCAGCTGACCAGTATCTAAGTGTGACATCAAGCCAACTTCAATGGAGTGGAGGTTGGCTACACAAGGAAAGTTTTCTGGTCAAAGATGGAAACAAAAGGCTCAATCTTTCAGCAGGACCAAGTCCAAGTCTGAGGCCAGCGAGGCTCCCTCGAGGCAGATATGTCATTGTGGAGCTGCTGCTGAAGCCATTTGGTCGAATTCCAAAAGCTGTGAGCACTACACAGGTGGAATGTGTACGAGTCAGATCGACTTGATGCCTAGCTCCGGAATCACTCACTTTTCTGTTTCTCAAAATTCTCTCGCATGCGTAGTTTCCTAAGATGGAGCCGGGATTGGGAAGATGCGGCGCAATAAGGTAAGTTTGCTTTAAAGTTCTATTTAATTTAATGTAATAATGTGGGCGGGCGGCGGGCGGCAGGCGGGAGGCGGGCGGGCGGCCAACTTCCATTCCGCACGTGAATGGGCGGAAATTTGCCCCGTTTTTCTGCCTTCTTTGTGGAAGGCGGAAAGTGCACATTTCCGCCCATTCCGTGGGCGGAACGGAAATGTCCGCCCACCCTTAGTGGCAAGGCTTTTTTTCAGTCTGGTAAAACTCCTGCAGACCTCCAACATGGCTAATCCAAGCCATATGACCTGAGTTAACACCACAGGATAGTGTCAACAAGACTGGATGATGTCACCTGTGATTTCAATAATTGGGTCAATGGAGATGTCATCAGTGATATCATCAATTATGTCATTGAGCATGTCATGAGTGATGTAAAATGTGAGGGCTCAAAGGGGTCTAAAGTCATAGTTAGTTCACTAAACTATAACTGTCAAATTTCACTTATTTGAGGGGTTTCAGCTCTTATCTTATTTCAACACGTAAATATAACATACGCACTTTTTTTTCACTGAAGAAAACAAAGGTAACCTTATATTTAGTTGAACTTTTCAGAGACAACGTAATGATTTAAACATACAAAACCACTGATGTTCACCTGTTCTACTCAAATAACTCAACTATAACTCATGCCTCAATGTAGAATTGAAGATGAACACTTCAATGTAGGTTGAAATAAGTTTATTCCAGGAACGAGCAGGTACACAACCTGACATGTAGTCAGTTAGCATCGTATTTGTAAACAATGGGATTCTATCAATGTGAGTGGTGACTAATTTTATATGATATTGTATATTCTCTAAACTCGAATTTGAAAATCAGGCCTCTCTGCGAGTGGCAGAATGCGGGCACTGTGTGTTTTTAAAATACCCCTCACACACTATGAATCCCATAGTGTCATTCTCCCATCACTGGGGTCTTCCCGTCCCTCTACGGGGCGGGGCATGCTTCGACCTACTAGTGACGCGGGAGCACTTATATTTTTGATAATAGGCTATGTAATGAGATGAGGATAGTGATATGTGTTAGGGAGTGTAGGGACCTATTTACGTGAATGGTAGTGTAAAAAAGGGTAAAAATTCCCTGGCTAGTCGAAAAAATTAACTTAAATGGCTTCGCAAGCTGGGAACATTAAAAAGGGGGTTAATAAGTAGAATTTCAAGTGTGGTCTACTTTGTCGACATGACATGTTTCATAGGCAGACCCCTCCTGCCTACTCATCAGGACCTCTGTTGATCCCTACAAAAAAGCTCAATTCTTAACTAAATGTTAAATGCCTATGGTCCTAAAACTTAACAGCAAAAATCGGCTGCTAGGTTTAGCCTCGGGGCTTGAGTTGGCCCTTAGTGAGGCATTCTCATGAAAAATGACCTAATGTGGTCTATTTGAAGCGTGGTGATAGGGCCTCGTGAGCCTGCGTCTTAGGGTGATTAGTTGACTGGTTAGTGACCACATGCCTAATCTAGCTTTATTCCATACCCTTCAGCAGCTCCGTGTCAGTTAGCATCAACTGAATCAAAGCAGCACATATATGTCATAAATGGAACACAGTACACAAGGTTCCATAGAATGTAGAATGTGCACAGTTAAAGGTGTATTACATATTCAAAACATAACACATCCCCCTCAGAACACAATAAAAAAAACAATGAATACAATTTATAACAAGCATCACCCCCTTTCTTAAAATAAAAAACAAAATAAATAAATAAATAAAAAAATGAAAGAAAATAATTATAAGTCCTTCTGTACAGTTGAAGATGAACACTTCAATGTAGGTTGAAATAAGTTTATTCCAGGAACGAGCAGGTACACAACCTGACATGCAGTCAGTTAGCATCAACTGAATCAAAGCAGCACATATATGTCATAAATGGAACACAGTACACAAGGTTCCTTAGAATGTAGAATGTGCACAGTTAAAGGTGTATAAGATATTCACAACATAACACTCCAGATTTCTATAAATAAATTGCCTCCCAACCTCATTCAGTTTTCTTTTCAAAAATGTAATTTCAAATGTTGCAGTGAAAATATTAAAAATGTCATAGAGCATGAGTTGAGGGATGTAATATGTGGGGTAATTAGTAGTGCATGGGAAGGTGAGAAGTTATAGTTACCTTAGGGCATTAGTTATAGATAATTTAGATAACAATAACTTGTGAATTTCAGTGGATTTGTACATTTTAAATGTTAAGTTAGCATTGAAATGTTCATCTAATTCTAATGTTACATTAACATTTCTTTTTCTGTGAATTTCTAGGGTTTTCTACCCCCCTGCAGGCAGCCAACCCTTTGCAGTCAGCCGTGCATGGTGTTGATTGGCCACAGGGCCTGACCTGCAGCCAGGACCAGTGGCCAACCCAACAGGCAGCCAACCCATGGGTTGGTCGCAGCACCCCTCCCCAAGCCACTTCGAGCCTCGGGACCCGATCCGCAGGGGACTTTTTTATTTGGTTGTATGACAGAGGCATGCATGGTTAAACTGCACGTGCCTCTACAAAGCTGCCTGAACAACGAATGCGTCCGAACAACGCATTCCTTTACCACGCATGCCTTTACCTCGCATGCCTTTACCACGCATGCCTTTACCACGCATGCCTTTACCTCACATGCCTTTGCCTCTCAATTTCGTGGTAAAGGCATGACTAGTAAAGTGATGTTTGTGATAAAGATCACACCCCAGCCTCCCACCCTGAGCCCTAAAAACTTCTCCGACCCCCTAGCCCGAAAACTACCCCAACCCGACCCCCGTCACTGGCCCTATTATGTACCCTCAACCCTTAAAAATGACCCCAACCCCCAAAAAACGGTCCAAACCCCTCTTACCAGACCGCATTCTCTCCTGATCCTTCCTCTTCCTGTGCCCGCCTATCCCAGCATCTAGATCGCGCAGTGCAGTAACCACGCATGCATATACGTGGTTAAGGCAAGCGTTGTCCAGCTTGCAGGGAAACGGCATGCGCTGCTCATCCCACGTTGTTTTTATTATGGAAGGAGGCGCAACCAGCCCAAGTCCCTAAGGCCCCTGGCAGACTCCATCCACCAGGCTTTTTTTTTATTAAGGGGAGGGGGCGTGTGGCACCCCTCCCATCCCACTAAGAGCCCCGGGGACCCTCTCATCTGGGCCTTTTTTAAAAAAATTAAGCAGAGGTGAGAGCACGGCCCCCATCACTGAGCCAATAGTTACCCCAGGACCACATCCCTGATGCAAAACATTTCAAGAGGTTGGGGGTGCATGGCTCCTCTCATGGAGCCTGAATAGACCCGGGGACCACATGCCCTGGGTCCATAGTTAACTTGAAAGGGAGGGAGCAGAGCATGCAGCCACCCTACCCAAGTCTATAGTGGCCCCGGAGACCCCATCCCGGGTCCTGTGGACCTTGTGGGTAGGTGCCCTAATTCCCACCGGGAGCACGCCCCAAACAGTAAACGTCATGGCTCCCACTGCCTCAGCCAGCTCTAGGTTGCTCTGGGAGCTGACACTGCTCATGCCCGGCAGGCGCACTATGTTGGTTTACTCCGGCCGGCTGGGTGGGACCAATGTGTGTTTTCCTGCCCGCAAGAGCAACAGCAGGGAAACAAAGTCTGCACCCACCCAGCAGGAGGTTTAAAAATGTTCCCGCCAGGTGGGAGCAGGCTTTTGTTTCCCTGCCTACGCTATTGCGGGAACAGAACCTACTGTGGGGTGTGCGACTGGGACACAGTAATTGAGTTAGCCCTGGGAGAAGGGGACCCTGAGGTCTTTACAGGCTCAGGGAGGGGAGGGGAGGGTCTGTACCTCCCTCCCTTTAAAGGTTAGTGTGGCTCAGGGGGACGTGGTCCCCAGGTCCTATTAAGGCTCGGTGAGGGGGTGGTAACCTCCCCTTTTCTATGGAATTAGGTCCAGCTGAATGCAGTCCCCAGTTCCTATTAAAGATCAGAAAGGGGGCTGTGTGCCCCCTCCACTGTGTAATGGAATTTAGCTCCCGGGAATGGGATCCTTGGGGCCTATTAAGGCTCAGGAATTGGTGCTGTGGGTCCCCAGTCTCATTTTTTTTCACATGATGGCCCCAGGGGATGGTGTCCCTAGTGCCTTCCAAAGGCTCGGGGAGGGGAACCACATGCCCTCCTTCCAAAAGGAATGTTTTGAACTCCCACAATCCCCCCCTACCCCAGGGTGTTTTTAATAGTATTGCAGGAGACAACAATTAATAAAACATTTTTGCAGCAGATTTGCAGATCCTCCACCAATTTGCAGAAATATATCCATCTGGGACACCACCAACAGACCTAGAGGGTCAGAGTGTCTCTACCCTGCCACCTTATGTCTTTTTTTTTAACATTTTGGTTTAGGACTAGGACTAAGTCCTGAGTCCTAAGATGGCTGGCGCCACAAACATGGTGATGTGATGTCAGTCAATCAGAAATGTGTTTGAGATCTGTCGGCCCGCAGTTCCTCTGCAGAGTGAATTCTACAATTTTTTTTTATCCTTAACTACTCAAAAACGGATGAACAGGTTTACGCCAAACCACAAAAAGCACGCTTTCTGGACCAAGATCTAGCTTTGTGCCAAATTTGGTGTAAAGCAGTGAAGGCGTTTGGGCTGAAGCTGTGTCTAAAGTTCCTATGGAAAAATGAATAGAGAAAACGTGTTTTGGAACCCCCCTTTTTCTCAGCCCCTGCTTGACGGATCACCCCAAACAAAATTCCAGAGCTGAGGTGGAAGAACATTTTGTGGGAAAGGTGGGTGAAGATTCGTCAAACAGTGCTAAAGTTATTAACAAACCAAAAAAATGCTTTTCCTATGGAAATATGATCCTAACTATAATTGCTCAGTGGCAAAAGTTATTAGCAGCCTGATTCATGAAAGACCCGTTTTGCGAGTCTGTAATAGCGATTCATAAGGAATCGCTATTACAGGCTCGCAAAACGGGATTCATGTAGGAATCGCAAAATAAAATGCCTGCATATTCCTTATTTGCGATTAGCAAATTGCTAATCGCAAATAAGGAATAACTCCCCATTCATTCCTATGGGCCAAAAGGCCCATAGGAATGCATGGGGAATATTCCTTATTTGCGATTAGCAATTAAATAATTGCAAATAAGATAGCGATTTAAAGGGTGCCAGGGGTGTCCAAAGGACACCCTGTAGCACCCCTTAAATGCAAATTTGAACAGGTGTTGCGCACACACATGTCCAAAGGACATGTGTGTGTGCAAAATGCAACTTAGAAAAATGCTTTTAAAAGCATTTTTCTAAGTTTTCGCTATTTACCACGAGGTTTGACCTCGCAGTAAATAGCGGGCCGAAATTGCGAATTCGCAATTTTAAAATGGAGGATGAATTGCATTTAAGGAATCTCAAATAGAGATTCCTTAAATGTAATTCCTCGCAAAATAGCGAAATCGCTATTACCGATTTTTGCATTTGGGATGATGAATCCCAAATGCAAAAATCACACTCGCAAAGGGCCAGATTCTCAGAATCTGGCCCTTTGCGAGCCGATTTCGGCTTAATGAATCAGGCTGATAGTTATATATATGCGTGCAAAATTATTTTGACAAGATAATATGTATAGTCTATTAATATAATAACCTTGAGATAATAATATAAAATATTACAGCTCATTAAGTCATAGGATTCCTCAATAGTGTGTTTTTCTCAACCAAGGTCTTAGGGTAACTGCAGAAAATCAGCAAAGCGACATTGTTAATTGTAAGAGATGCTGTGATGTCAGATACTGACATGAAAACTCATAATGCGATGATGAGAGCTTTGAGAGGGAGTGTTGCTTCATCAGTGAGCTCTATTACTGCCTAAGAAAGGCCTGAACACACTACCGTAGGAGCCATTGCGAGTCCAGTATGTTCCGGAGATTACCGAAAAGAACAGCGTTGTTGATGATGATGATGATATGGAGCTTATTAAGCGCTCGAATGCCAAGGCGTCTTGGCGCTATTGAGTGTAGGCAGAAGCAGTGGCTGAGCTAGAACTACTCGGAAGTAAACAGCCAGGTTTTCCAGGCTTTCATAAAAAACAAAAGATTGAGTTGTAGTCTCAGTGCCGCTGGCAGCTTATTCCACAATTTTGCCGAACAGCTGGACAGGATCGGCCACCCCATCTGGCCCTTCAGAACTTGGAAGTACAGATCAGGCCAAGACTGGCCGATCGTAGGTTTCGAGAAGGAATATAGGGCCTGAACATTTCCTGAACCCCCACCGTATTGTGCCTTAAATTCGATCCTCTGCCGCACGGGGAGCGTTCAACTTGGGTTGCGTTTTAAGAAACCCACACAGCCCAAGACATGTTTTACACCAGTGTAGCGCAAAAAGCAACAGGTGGAATGCATGAATTAATCTTAGCTAACGGCAATCACCATGAGCCAAATTCCAGTCAAGTGTTTTTTAACTTGCTTGTGCTGTTACTAACAGAGACCAACCAGATGCTTGGTCCTGCCCAACAAGGGATGGGCTAGGATGAACTGCTAAGGTCTAGTTTGTTCTCAGCAAGAGCACAAGCAACCACAGACTGGTTTTACCCTTGTTGGGCCTCCTCAGTGAGGTGCAAGTTGAGTCCTAGGGTATAGCTCAGGGACCTAGTCTGGGCATTACCCTCAGTTTTAGGGAAACTCATTTACAAAGAAGAGAAACATGGTGGTGACAACTAGAATGCTTCCAGCTGCTAGCAATGTCTAAGGAACCACTCTCATTCCAGGGGTACTTTTGTTCCTCTTCATGGCAGTTCAGGCTTGTCTCTTTCTGATGGAGCAGGTCCAACCTTTATCGGCATATGGCTGGACTATGTCTGGAGTGGCATGGTGGGCAGAAACTCTGTAAATAATATTTGTAACTAAAAGTAGTTTATTATTTAATCCATGTTTAATTTCATGAGTTAATATGCTGTAATATTTTATTGTCTACAAGTTCATCCTAAATATATAAAAATATTTTACATATATATAGTACACAATATATATATCCCTCCCTGTTGAACCTATCAATCTGGGCCTCCTGGGCCTACATTGAACAACCGTCAAGTAGACAGATCTGGACTGCAAACACTTCTATATTTCATAGCATCCAGAGGATGACTAGTCTAATGTGAAATCAAAAGATTCCCTCACAGGCACTAAGGTCTGAAAGGCCCAGGTGGCTCAAACAGTGGGTCAGCCTGTTTTTTAAGACTGAAGCAGGCATGCTAGGAACAGGCAATGGAGGCGAAGAATAAAAAAGTTTGGTTGAGTTACCCGACTCAACTTTTTCCTCGGTCTGAATAAAGTTGGGCAAAACTGTGCATTTCATGTATTTCTCTTAATATGGACTCAGGGGTAATCTGCCTGAGGACTCTTGAATCAAGCTGAAGTGGTCCCTGGGAGGCGTGAAGCAGCGCGCCGGCTGCGCGTAGACTCTATCCGCCGCTACCACATAACGAGAGGAGCTGCAATCTAAGACGCTGTGATGAGGCTGCCTCCAGGACCGGGCACGCTCTATGTTCCACAGACTTTACTTCTGGAGACTCCCTTATTTCCAACTCGTATATAGTGCAAACCTGAGCAAAACCTGCTGGCGGGCTTCTTAAAGGTAGAATTTAGAGCTAGAAGATCAGAACTTTAAATTTCGGTCAAAAATGAAAATGAAATGAAATACCAGTATTTGTAAAGCGCACAGCTACCTCCGAAGTGGTGTCCCGACGCTGGGGGCCCTCGGGCAGATTAAGGAAGCTATTGCTCAGAGTCACATGGTGCCGGGCTTGCCTGTCGCCAGCACCGGGGATCGAACCCCTGTAGTTCGGTGTCAAGCACCCTGGTTGCTGCACCACACCTTTTCCACCAAAGGGGGAAAATATTAGATAGATAAGTATCAAATGCATGGTGCAGCAAGCAGTGGAGGCTGATTGAGACACACAATCTCCTTGTGGTCAGACAGATCCAGTAGTGTTATGTAACCCTAAGAGAAATTTTAATTATACAAGATAATCAGATTTATTTCAGTAATTTCAGACTACTCATGATGCAAAATTTAAGAAGTTACACAATGACGCCTGTTTGAGTAATTAAGAGTAATTTGGGGCAAAATCTTACCCCAGAAGCACAGGAAAAACGAACTAAGAGAAAGTAAATAAAAGTTGGCTACTGCTGATCCTGTCCTGTAGCATTTAGGGCTATTTTCATAGCCTACGGGCCTATTCTGGATGCAGGGGTACATTTTGCACCAAGGAACTAACACTCAATGCTGTATTGCACTTCTCACACAATTGTGCATAATAACGAAAAACTTTACAGCAATTATAAGGAATTTTGCTAGAGAGAATTATGACAGCTGTGCCCACCTCTAGATTTATGAGGTTCTTCAGCGGATGCTGCACTGATGAAAATTGAGTGGCAGAGGGCCAATAATGACTCAGGTCTATAACTCAGGCAAAGGGCCATTAGTGGTCTAATGAAGAGCACGGTACTCAGCTGTAGGCTACTACCTTATAGTATAGACATAACCAAGACATTGAAGACCCTAAATGATATGCAAAAGTAATCCTCACCAAGATGTCACCCCCAGTTTTAGCAGGAGCGGTCTGTGCAGGTAAGAGGGTGAGGCGGCGTGGGGTGAGATTTGACAGAAGACACCAAGGCAAAATTAAAGAAATAATTAATCTTACCTTGTCGTCATCTGTCCAATACCCTCCCCCCCACCCCGCCCCACCGTTCTTACCTGCACAGGCTGTATCTGAGATTTTGGTTCCAATGAAATAAAAGTAAAAAACGTGTTTAACGCAAATCTGTGCACATTCTTTAAAAGTTTGTTACCATCAGCAAAGATTTGTGGCGAATTGTCAATTCAATAAACTAGATGCCTACCGGAGCACATCACGTGTATAACAAAAAAAAACAAAAAAGGGGAATATCTTAATTGTCAAAAAGTGTGGGAAATCTTCATTTTTGACCTAAAATCAAACACATCGACAACCTTTGATGTGTCTTAGTGGGTCATGCCTTGTAAGGAATTTTCAAGGTCCCCGGAGAAGTGTGGGCAAATAGATTGTAAATTAGTTTGCACCATTTTTTTTATGCTTCTGTCATACAGAAGGAGTCCACATCACAGAAAGATTTTTGGATCAAGGCGAAAGCTAGTGAAATCGATTGTTAAGCCTACGCAACCTTATGCACTATATCTATTGTTCGTGAAACAGTTTACACATTTTAACTAAGACAACCACATCAACGGATAACCTTGTTTTATATATGGGAAAGTTATTCTGCACAATATGGGCTACTAATGTAAAGAATCATTGGCAAAGCCAATTGGTCCGGGTTTGCGTTTTAATTAAATGAGAGAGGACCGGGAAGGGGCGTCAAAGTGGAGAAACAAGAAATAGAGGGAGGAGTGGGTGGAAGCAAAAAAAGAAGAGGGGACTATGCTGTAGATATCCGGCTTCTATGTATACAGAACTTCCTCTTTGCCTGGTGAGGACTGACAAAAAAGACACTGAAAACAGACTGGTATTACACACCACAGTGTTGACACACAACTATTCCCTGGTAAGGCAGCTCAGCATCAGAATGTTTGGCCAGCCGCCGTGGCTGAATCTGAATCTCATGGAAGGCGTCATGAAGTCAGAAACTGCTAGCCCAATGACGGCTGCAGAACTGGGTCTAAGATCGAAAAGAGACCTTGACGTACAAATATACGTCAAACTGTCTAGCAACACTCTACAACAGATTTCTTCAGAACTGAGCCGATTGATGAAAGTCATGTGACCAATCTAAAATGGCCGACGAACCCACTGAGCATGTGCGATCTCATGGAGCCGACTCAATGAAGATAAGGACACCAGAGACCTCCCGAATTGGAGAAATGTAAACATTGCACCTGTATACAAATGGAAAAAATATGTCCCCCCATGATAGCATCAAATACAGAAATC
Organism: Lissotriton vulgaris; assembly: GCF_964263255.1. Classification (NCBI taxonomy): domain Eukaryota; kingdom Metazoa; phylum Chordata; class Amphibia; order Caudata; family Salamandridae; genus Lissotriton; species Lissotriton vulgaris. The sequence continues at coordinate 1,077,696,725 of NC_141699.1, read as the reverse complement.
ACAGATTTCAATGTTAAATTTAAAAAATGCAGAAAAATAGTACTTCAGATAGCGTCCATATGTCTTGTATATTTTGACAGTAATTAAACTAGTGTATTTCATTGGATCATAATACCAACTATTGAAGACTGACACAAAAAGGTAACAACTGGAGACAGAATCACTATGAGAAACTACTACTGGCCTGATTCACAAAGGTAAATATGCACACATGTATCTACTCATGCATATTTACTACTATCTCTAGATGTAACTCTCCACTTCTTTCCTATCCACCAAATCAGAGTGTAGATTTTACAGCTAGGTGGACACCTTTATGTATCTGCCGCATCACATTGTCAGGTGGATTCTCCTACAACGGTAATTTCTAGTGTAAAGTTACTTCTAGTAGTCTGCACACATAGGTAGAGTTCTCTGCCACCGTGGCACAGATCTCCCTAAAAGAAACTATACAGATAATTATGACCAATTTATTAATGTATAATAAAAATTTACATTAATTTAAAATATCTATTAATAATATAGATATAAAAAAATGTAACGAGACAGAAGAGGAGGAAGCAATAGCAATCCTGTGTTCATCACAAATAAATCATGTACTATTTTATTATCTTGTATTGTGTTTCTCTTAAAACCAAATAAAAATTTCCTAAACTGAAAAAAATAAAAATAAAAAAATGTAACGCTACAGCACAGTTACTCATTAAATTCAATAATTCATTTAAATATATTAATTTATAAATATGTAAAATAATAATCCTCCCATTGTCTAGTAAGTATCCCCCATTTCCTAACCACTCCACCTTGACCCTCCCACTTTTACTACTAATTTGTACGCCTATGTGTGCAGAGACTGCTGCCGCCATGGCGGCGACCTCCCCACAGAAAAGATAGGAGAGGCAGACAGATAGGTCTCCAGCTGTAGTTTGATGAATAGAACTTTGTTTTTTTGTGAGCAGTTGTTCTGTACTACTACTTAACGTACTACAAAATGCAATTGGTATACTGGGCCCTGTGTCTATTATTTTTAGCATTGTTGTCACAAAGTTGAGTTTTTTCATGTATGTTTTTTTTCCAGGAGTGAAAAAGCAGAAGAACCCATTTACAATGGAGCCATCATGTCTGCTTGGTGTAATATCAGGCAACGTGGAGCCGGTAAATGTAAAATAGCCCCTCACGCCTTGCAATGCAAGCACTACAGTGAAGATGGAAGGTTACATCTAAGCAGCCAATGGGATGATGTGAGAGAGCATCTAAGCAGCCAATGGGATGATGTGAGAGAGCATCTAAGCAGCCAATGGGATGATGTGAGAGGGCATCTAAGCAGCCAATGGGATGATATGAGAGAGATACTCCTCTAGTCTGAGCCATGATAAGATTTACAAAATCTCAGTCCCTAAACACACAGCCACATTTCACTTTTGGGAATTGGAGAGTAAGAATGTAACCTTCATATTATGTAAACATCATAAATAGGGGTAAATAATTTGCTCCATTTTTTTGCCCAGGGGCAAATTCGATTTGCTGTAGTAGAGAACCAGCAAAAATTGTTCAAATGAATTTATCCTTTTAAAAAGACTTATGTGCCAGTGTGCAACAGAGCAAGACAGCAGCCATATTTGTATTAGCTGGGGCATGAAATAATCCACAATTCAATTCCAAGATGGAAGATTCTCATGAAGGGGGAAGGACTGTATACCTGTCTAATGCATTCACAAGAGGCTGCCAGGCCTTCTGTCCTGGGTGTGTTCTCTTTACAGGAGGTTTCAGAAAGTATATGTTAATCTGCTTCCACATAACTTGGGTCTATGAGTGTGTGGGCATGAGTGAATTTCATCTCATGGGCATCAAAACATTTATACTTCTAGGAAAAAACAGTCACATCCAGGCTACTCTTCATTCAAAAAACTCTATGATTTATTTTTTAACCAAGACTCTTTAAATATTGAAACAAAGCCTGCAAACAATAGACTCTTCATCCTATAGATCTATCAATTTATTAGAAGTTAGAATGATCGCGGGTGTTCTTTAGGATTCATATTTTATGTGCTCTTATAGACACTTTATGAATCAGTTTCATAAGCATTTCAAGTGATTGAAATGCCACTTTCATGTTGAAAATAATGATTTCTTTGGAGACTGAATTAGTGAGAGACTGAATATAACATGTTGTAAGTGTGTATGTAAAGTACAGTAAGATTAACAAGTGTGGAAAAGTTTTAGAGATTTATTACAGGAGATCTCATGAGGCATTACAGAAAATAAAGTAAGAAATATTGGTGAATAAAATCATGGTACGAACTTAACCAAGTTAAGGTACTACCATAACTTTGCTCCCACCCCGACAAACTCACTTACACTTAACTCCCAGCACTGTCCTCACTTGTAGATGGTGGCAATAAGATTTAAATAAGAGAATCAGCAGACAAGGAGGATGAGTGTGTAGGAGTGTAAATGATAGTGTGAATAATTAGCTAGGGTGACATAAAACACATTATAGTTGAGTTATTATTTTGTTTGTGGGAAGGTATTTGTAGGAAATTGAGGCCAAGTAACGGTGGTGTCTTATCGTGTGAACTTCTTTTTTTTCGGTATTGTGGAGTAGCGACCATTATAACTCACAAGATTTAACTCCGCTTTAATATTACTTTTCTCAATTGCTTTTATTAGTTTTTATGGAGGTATGTCTCTTTTGATGTTTTAGTCAAGCCTTGCTGATAACATTTCCTGTTCATTGTTGTGAGTAGAGAGCGTTGAGGCAGCTGTGAACTGTCCCCCCTCCATCTTTTATACCGTGTAAGGATGAGTAGGACCGTGAACTGCGAAGAGGGTGCCAGGGCAGCTGTTGCCCCCCGCCAACTTTTATACTGGGTAAGGATTAGGCCTAGGCGGTGAACTCTGCTCCGTTCGCGGAGTTTGCAGAGTTTTTCACACTCCACACTTCGCAGAGCTCGCTGAGTTCTGAAAAACTCCACTAAGCGGAGAAGAGTATGTTCTCCACTTGCTCTCGCCAACGGTACACAGGTGAGCGCGAGCGAGGACAATCCAACGCTAGACAGCGAGATTTCTAAACGAGGGTGGTCACGGAGGTCGTTACCGTTTGCGTCGAGAAACTTTACGTTCACGTGGAGGAAGCTGCCACTCAAGTAGACCTTCTACTCGAGCAGAAGAAAGCCGCTGTACCCTCTTGTGGGTGATGCCATTTGTGTTGATTTTACAGTGCCGGCCAAACACCTGGAGCTAAAAATCATTGCGAACGGCAGGAGGTAACACACTCCGCATAGCTTGGCTGAGGTTTTTTGTCACTTCACAGAGTTCCACAGAACTCCGCTGAGGCCTAGTAAGGATGAGAAAGACTATGAAGAGGGTGCCAGGGCAGATGTTGCCCCCCCCCCCATCTTTTATTATGGGCAAGGATGAGCAGGACTGTGATGAGGGTGCCGGGGCAGGTGGCAGCTGTTGGGCCTCCTCCCTCCCTCATCTTTTATAACGCATAAGGATGGGAAGGACTGGGAATAGTGAAGAGAGTGCCAGGGCAGCTGGCAGCCACCCCCCCTCATCTTTTAAACCGGGTGTAGGGCAGCTGGGACTGAGAACAGGGTGCAGGGGCAGCTGCCAGCTGTCCCAGCTCTAATTCACCCACCTATTTAGAGAATGAAGGTGGCATGGAACAGGCAACAGTTGTCCAGGCTCAATGTTTACAATAGAAAATAGTGCCCTGGGGTGCAGGCCAAGGAGCAGCTCAGCACACTTCCTGCTTTGGGCAATGTTTGGAGAGAGAGAGGGGATTGGCTGCCTTTAACCCTTTACTTGGCCCTAGGACAGGGGGTAGATTTGCTCTACACCCTGATTTGCCCCAGGTGAGAGTTGTGTGTCCTATCTCTTAATCTCTGCCCACTTGTTTAGAGGAAAAGTTGCCAGATCTCACCTCCAGCTTTATCCAAGGACAAGAGTGTGTATTTTGAAATAAGTGATCCTTGACAAGGTCATTATGAGTTCATCTTCCCCTCTTACTTGCCCAGTGGCAGGCTGTAGATGTATTCCTTACACCTTTCTCAGGTGCAGGACATGTACATCTAACCCTATGCTGTGCATAGGTGCTGTGGACGGCGTTTCCCATTAGCAAGGCCCCGAATCAGGCCCCACTGCACACGGCACTTGATGTTTGCAGTGGAGATCATATGCAGGGACTGGCCCTTGACCCAACAACCCGTGCATTCAACCTCCTATATGTCCAACTCATGCCACACACACCACCCTCATTTGTACAACTATAAACCCACACTCTGTCATCCAAACACAACAATGATATGTATAAACTTAAGTGAGTATGCCTCACTTCTCTTTTCTCCACTCCAAACAATCACTCAGCTATATGTGGCATAAGAGTACCCCTCTGGTCATCACGCATGACACCAAAACACTTCTCACAGAAGACATAGTACCAACCCATATTCTTTTTTTTCTTTGTTTTTCAAACTTTTTCTATTGATTATACAACAAACCATATGGCAGTAAATACACCACAGAACCCGTGTGTACAAATAGCATCCAGGTTTACATTTTTCACTGTTACTCCAGGCTCTCTGGCCAGGTCCCACCTCTCCGTACATTAGAGACATTGAATCCTGAGATAGAGACATCAACAGATAGCGTGAAGGCAGCTGCGCATGGACTTCCCCTATGGACATACCCCTTACCCCAAACCTGCTCCCACGTTCTGGGTCAACCCCTGCTTTCATAAACAACCTCTTCAGCCACCATGCACCGATCCATGTCATTTTTCCAGTCTCCAAGAGTTGGTTCAGATGGTGATCCCGACAAGCGGGCGTATCAACCCATATTCTTGACCAAGCATACCCAATGGAGAAGTAAGCTACCCATTGAACAAAACACACTTCAGGGTATTGTCAAGAGCAATAGATGCTATAAAAATGCATCTACAACACAACTACTTCAAGGTCTCCAACCGCTATATCTCGTGCTCGCGGCAGGATAATTCATTCCTTCGAGCGAGCCCTTCCCGCTCTGTCTCTTCTCTGTGCAGAATTTCTATTTGCTTTAAGTGGCTTGTTTTTTTTTCTCCCTCTGTGCTGCCGCTTCCTCCCATTGGGGAGTAAATTACCAGCTAGGAGGGCCCTAAATGCAAGACCAAATAATGGTGATGGAGTATTTCTAATGTCAGCATGAATCACAGCGAGTACCGCCGAGCGGGGGCTTGGCGGCTCGCGGGCCTGCTTTCAGGCAACCTTCTAAGCTGTCAGAGCCTCTACTTAGAGTGGTCAAGGTAAGTGGAATTAAGTGGCACAAGTGAACAGATGGCTCCTGGTCCATGGATCTTAGCAACAAGGTTCCAAGAAGAAACAGGGAGGTAATCAGATCAATTTCAGCAAAAAAAAATCTGTTGGAGAGTTTGAAGTCAATTTTGTGTGTTTCAAGAGCTCTATAATGTAAGACCTCCTTCAGGACAGGGGTTGTTTGACAGACCTCAGCCCTGAGGCTAAAAACTCACCCAAGCAGGCATTAGGTGTACATCTGTTGCTTATTAATCCTGTCCAGGTGCCCCCTAGGTGTTAATGCACTCCTGTGTTGATGGCAAAGTTACTCACTTCAGACAATTGCCTCTATGAGGAGCGTAGGCGAGCGGCTATGGGTTAATCCAAGAGACCGTAGTAGATTGAGAAATCAGGTGCAGTATGACCAGGTCTACTGGAATAATGCAGTAATGGTGGACTAAATTACACCCCACGGTGGAAAAGAGTGGACAATTATGCTACAAAGAAAAGCACATTATTGTAATTGTAATTGCATTTATGTATAGTGCTTACTACCTCTGAAAAGGCATTAAAGCGCTTTATCGGTGAATAGCAAGCTACTCCGGAACCCAAAGAGGATTAGGGGTGAGTTGGTATAGGGCGATATGAAATGTACATATGTCTACTATGCGATAAAGGGCTTAAATAACTAGCATGCTCTTTTAAACAGACTTCGATACAAAAAAAATCTCAATGCTATAAAGATGTGCAGGTTTATTGAGAAAGAAACTGCACACATTCAGCAGACCCTGTATAAAATGGTACTTACAAACAAGTGTTGCCTCTATGAAAAGTCATAAGATGATTTTATTGGGTCTTTCTTTCCTTCCATAGTTGAATAGTGAGTTTGTAAGAAAGAACGGTGTACTCAGCAGAAAACAGGCCTACAGAGACACATTTCTTGCAGTAAATTGTGTGTTGTGTCTATGGAACACATCTTATGTATGGTTAAATATTGACTTTTGTTTGAGGTTTACTTTGTGTTCATGCTAGAGGGCCTCTTTGAGCATTTGTTTCCACAAAGAAGAGTATTGAATATTCATACACACATGGGGAGGGGTGGGTTGCAAGTGGAAAACACTGCAGCTGCTTTTGTTACAGAGGCCGATATTACAGCTAGGGTGCAAAACAGGCCCCCCAGTAACAAAAAAACGGCCCTCACCCTGGAGGCCCACCGGGGGAAACGCCCAGTGCCCACTAGAGCCAGTCCGGCACTGCTTGCCTTGACCATTATGTGTTTGTCCAACCACTGGAGCATACCCTATTTACTTGTGTCCTTCCATTGCTCACTTTTGGGGAACTACTTTTTTATTTTTACGTAACCACTCGATCAGAGTGCATGTGCATTGGAGCGGTCTCCGTGTATTTCTCGCTCCCTTACACTCTGTGTTGCTCTCTCTCGATCGTGTGCTTCTCTCCCTTGCTCATGGTGTTGCTCTCTCGCCTGCTTGGTTCTCCCCACCTTCATGCTCTCTGTTGCTCTCATCTGTGTGCTTTGTCTTGTACTCCAGTGTCGGTCTCTCTCTCATGTCCATCCTCCCCATGCACTCCTTATTGCTCCCCCTTTTGTGCTTCTTTTCCTTTGCTCCCCTGCCACACTCACTACCATGATCTTGGTTGCCCACGTCTCGTTCCAAATTATTTTTAATTTGAGTTTTTTTGGCTGGCCGGGAAGCAAATTGCTGCTGGTCCTCCTGCTTTATGAAGAATGGGTAGCCACACTGATGTATATGGTTCCATCCTTGCATTTTTCAGCCATAAAGCAAAGCTATCTCCTTCCTTCCTTTATTTCTATCTTTTCTGTAGTCCAAGTACATCCACATCATCCACCCTTGGCTCTCTTTACCTCAAGATGCTCTTTTAGAAGACCAGTTCCACAAATGTCCTACTGCAAAGGGACCCAAGAATGACCCTCCTGGTCTGAACCCATTGGAGTGCCCGTTGGTGACTTACCGAACAGGTCATCCTTGGCCAAAGCGTAGAGGATGCGCGAGGCTCCGATCAGGTTGCTCATGGAGGCCGAGATCATGGAGGCGTAAATGCCAATGGTGACGAAGGGGTGCCAGACGTTGAAGTCCCGCATGAAGCTGTAATTGTTGAGGAGGAGGGTCCTGCGGAAAGAGAGGGTAGCAAGGATGAGTTCCTGCCAGGTCTAGGACTCAAAGACTGGGATAATGGACAGTGCAAAGAGAGCCTGGTATGACACAATCTAGTCCCTGATGCTGCATCAAAATACCAAGGTATTCCGGCACTTGCACCACAATGCCATGAAGCCCACCGCCCATGGAGTCGCAGCATCACTGGTACCCGGTAGAGACTTCCCATGTCGGAGCCATAACTTAGGTACTCAGAAGCAAAGAAAGGAAAAGGATCCATTTTAGGCTTATGTAGAAGCTACAATACACATTCTTAGAAGTACTGGGATTCGAACAACTAAAATTTGCTGACTAGACAGATGCCAACCACCTCACCTCTGGGACTCACACTGATATACACCTACCGAGAAGTATCTCACCCCTTGCCTTAGGGACTCACCCTGAGATACACCCACAGAAGACCATCTCATCCTTCACCTCTGGGATACACTACTACAAGCATCTCACCCCTCACCCTTGGGACTCACTCTCATATACACCACGTCAAAGCTTCTCACCGCCCACCTGTAGAACTCACCTCAATATATGCCCACAGAGAACTATCTCATCCCTCACCTCTGGAACTCACTCTGATAAACGAGCACCAAGAAGCAGCTCAACCCTCATTTCTGGGACTCATCCTGATATACACCTACTGAGAAGAATATCACCCCTCACCTATGGCACTCACCCTGATGTACGTCGACTGAGATGTACCTCACTCCTCATCTCAGGGACTCAACCCGATATACTCCCACAGAGGACCATCTCACTCCTCACCTAAGGGACTTACCCAGATATACGCCCACAGAGGGCCATCTCAGCCCTCACCTCAGGGACTCACCCTGATGTACACCTACCAAGAAGCATCTTACCGCTCACCTCAGGGATTCACCCAGATATACCCCTATTGAAAAGTATCTCACCCATCACCTCTGGGACTGACTGTGATACATACCTACTGGGAAGTATCTCACCCCTTACCTATGGGACTCATCCTGATATATGCCTGCCAAGAAGTATTTCAGCCCTCACCAGTGTTCAGCATTCATACACAGTCGAAGTGTATGAACGCCGAATGCTGGTGGTTGAATCCCTCATTGCGAACACAGTACCATATGGATGGATGTAATTTCTTACAACAATTGCATATAGTCTTGCTTGTCTGCTTGCTGGCAGCTGACAGAATTTCAGAGCCTACTGTGGCTATAAAAACCTTCGTGGGATATTGGTGAGTCATTTGTTACAATGCGTCTGCATCAAATAATGCACCTGGCTAGACACATAATCTTGCCCTGAGGAAGTCTGTAACCAGGCGAAACACGTTGGCTGCACTTATCTTTATCTGGTTAAGAACTCTCATTAAAAAGTCACAGAATCAACCAAGGGATTTTTTTACTCATTTCCTTTTCATGTTCCATGTATTAATTTTGCATGTGTGCCTTGTCTTTTTGTCTCTCGATTGTGTTCTAATGTATTTAATTAATGGCCAATTGTTAGCTGGCCATCAGAGGTGGGTGACAGTTGCTTAAACCACAAACAAAAAGAACACTTCTGGTAGTGCGTTAAACGGGTCCCCTAGCTACCAATACCTGTTTGCCTCAGAGACCCACCCTGAGACACACCGGTTTAGGTACGCCTCCCCTCACTTCAGGGACTCACCCTGCTATACTTCTGCCAAGGAGCACATCCCATCTCACTCGGACGTAACCTGATGATCACCTGCTCAAGAACCCCTTTACTCCTCACCTCTAGGACTGACTGTGATATTTCTTGCCTCAAGAACACCCCAACCCTCACACTGGGAGCTAGCAGCATAGTTTCCTTCTCAGCAACTCCTTACCCCTCTCGCAGGGAACTCACCCTGAAATCTCATGGTCAGGCACATCTTACACCTCACCTCAGGGGCTCAATCTGATAGTCACCCATGCCTCGCCTCAAGGGCTCCTCCTAAATTTCCAATGTATTCCTATTTAGGACCTGCAAACATACCCCTCTCTTACCCTTGTTTGTGGTTTGGTATTAAAGTTCCTACTGGTGCAAAGTTCAAGGGCATCACAGGAGAGCAAGTTCAGAGAAAGTATTATGCCCCCGGCTCTGCACTTTCCGTGGCCTCACTTTCATTCAGTAAAATGTATTTGTGGATTTTCAATTGCAGTAAACCTGCCATCTTTCTTGAGCTTAAGAAAGTTTAAGTCGCCATACCACTAAAGGACAAACGCCATGTTTTTCCCCATTAAGGCGGAGGAGCATTGCCCCATTGATTGAAATGCACCTCATGCCCCAGAGAAGAAAAATAAAAATATAATACGGTTAAGTATTACCATTTTTTTTTTCAATAAGCCCGTCCTGAGCCAAGCATCAGGACGGGGCGGGGCAGCTGCTGACTGGCAGCAGCACAAAGAACTTATGGGCAGGGCACTTATGCTTAAAGTGCGCATGTCCTTTTGGCTGGCCGTCTGTGTTGGCCAACCACACATGTGCACTTTAAACCTCTCAACCCAGGTGTCTTGGACAGCTGGGTTGAGGCCGAGCAAAAGCCTCCAGTGCTCTTTGGAGGGCTGAAAGAGCCTGTTCCATGCAATCCTGGTGCTGCTGTCCCGCTGCATGAGAACATCGCCCGGATTGGTTGGGGGAGTTGCCTGAGACCCACGCTGGGGGAGTTGGGGACACCGTACAGGACTACAGGCGTGTGACAAGGTAAGTGAGTTTTATTTTCTTTAATGTTTTAAATGTATTTAATGTATCACTGACATGCATTACATTTCCGTTTTGAAGTTACGATATTCTAATGCGTGTCGGCAATTTTTTTGATGTAGTTTGCGCCTCATGCACCCGCACCCACCTCCTATTTTCACACTTCACCACTCCCCGCAGGTGGCAGCCGCCACTGGTTTTTCTTCTATTAACACTTATTAACAGGAGCTGGTAGCATCTGGCAAAAAGCAGAAAGATTTAGAAAGCTCCCCAATGTTTTTCCCAAGGGCCCATATTACAGATAGAGCATACTTTCCATGTTTGTGCCACAGCGCACCTTAAAGCAGGTGGGCCAGGTGCCAATATGGAAAGTGCACCCGCTCAGGAAGAATGCGCTGCCTTCGAGGCAGCCGCGAACCTGCGCTGACCCCAGGGCAGCACATTCAAGAGTAATATGGAGCAGCGGGAAACAACCGTTACAACGCAACTATTACAACGATGATATCGCTGATGATATATGTGCGCCAGCGCTATCTCTTATCTTATCTTATCAACATTTTATAAAGCGCGCGCACACCCGAGGGTTTCATGGCGCTTACCAACAGGTCGCTAAATCTACAAGGAGACCATCAAGCATTAGGCCAAGACCTGAGTGAAAAGCCAGGTTTTTAAAAGCTTCCTGAATGGAAGGAGAACGGTGCAAGAACGAATTTCCAGGGGGGGGGAGTTCCACAGCTTAGGGGCAAGAGTGGCAAACCTGCGGCCTCCCTTGCGTGAGAGCTTATAACGGGGGACAGTCAAAAGAGTTTGAGACGCCGACCGAAGGCTGCGGGAGGGAATGTATCTGAACAAAAGTTTCTGAATAAATTTAGGGCTGCGTGCGTGTAGAGATTTGAAAATTATGCAGGCCAGTTTGAAGGTGACCCGGTGTATAATCGGAAGCCAGTGGAGATTCCTCAAAAGAGGTCTAGCTGACTGCCATCGCGGGAGGCGATGTATGAGTCGGGCCGCCTGATTTTGTGCCATCTGCAAGCGTTTACTGAGTGTAACAGGGAGGCCAAGGTAGATGGCATTGGCGTAGTCTAGATGAGACAACACCAATGCCATTACCACCTGGGTCAGAGCAGGGCGAGTGAGCATCTGACTGATTTTTTTTATTTTCCGCAATTGGAAAAAGCAGGTGGACACAACTGAATTGACCTGTGGTTTTAAAGAGAGCTCACTGTCAATGGGTACCCCTAGACTTTTGACTGAGTTAGACGGAATAGGGGGGGGGGCCCAATTTCGATGGCCAGTAGTGAGGACCCCAGAACATTTGACTTTTGTCAAAAGGAACCAGTTCCGTCTTGTCCGGATTTAACTTTAGTTGGTTCGCATCCATCCACTGACAGATGTGGAGCATGGTGTTTTGAAATTGGTAAATCGAGTCTGGGGAGTTGTCAATTGTAAAAGTGAGTTGCAGGTCATCTGCATAATTAAAGGTGGTAACTTTGAAGGATTGGAGAGACTGGAGTAGGGGAAGCATGTAGATATTGAACAAAATGGGTGATAATGAGGAGCCCTGAGGGACTCCACAGGTGGCGTGGAGATTGTGAGAAGAAAAAGGAGGTAGTCCGGCCGCCTGGGTGCGGTCGCTGAGGAAGTACAGCATTACAGCAGGGAACGCACAAGCATTTGGGGTCCCTTCTGTAATAACAAAGTGTCCCGGGGGCGCGGAAAGCGAAACCAAACACCCGTTGCGTCCCTGTTTCGCTTGTGTAATACGGCTCGAGGTCTCACAATAACGCGTGACAATTCTGCAGATATTTACAGAAAATGTATTAGCAACAAGACAACAAGGCCTGGCCCCTGTCACACCCATTCCATCTTAGGTGTCACCGCTGGCACCCTGTGGAGGGAACGCGCAGTGTCCTCGAGATGATTCCGTATTGACATAGAACGCGGCAGCAGGAAGGCGGAGGACGCGGAGGGAAGGCTGGGTGATACATTACAACAATAGACATCAGAGTGATGCAGATATGGAAGGATAATAAACGACATTAAACACACACAGCTATCAGCATCACTCCTGAGCTGCCTCCAGGCGCTGACACCCTGTTACTGCCGGCTCTGCCTCACAGGCAGAGACTCCCTGGCACTGAGGGAGAGGTAGAGAGACGCCTCTCTTGTGCACGATTTCAGAGACCAGGCTCTCTCTCTCTTGGGGTAAGAGACAGGCACCTGCAGTCCAAGAGCAGAGGCTCTGAGACACATAGGGTAAGGGACAGGCATTATGTGGATAGGAGCAGAGAGAGGGCTTTCAGTCCAAGAGGGTGAGAGACAGGAATATGTAAATCAGAGAACATGGAAAGTGATCGCACTCTGGGAGGACAAAAGACAGGAGCAAGATGTTGAGAGAGGAGAGCTCTCCTTTGAAACCCTCTCAAGGTAAGAGACAGCCATCTGCGGACTAAGAGCAGATTCAGCCCTCTCACTGCAATAGGTTGAGAGACAGGCCTTTGCAGAAGCATCTGTGAAAGAGACTGTTTCCTTACCAATACCCCAAAGACAGCTCCCTCTCTTTTTCTTTCTAACTACTGCTCTCTCTTTCCTTCTGTTGACTTGTTTTCTTTTCTCATTCTCTTGTATACCAGGGTCTGGGTGGGTGGGGGGAGGGCTGGGGGGAGTTAAGTTTATATTCTAGGGAGTGGGGCAAGTGGTCCGCCTCCCCGAGACTCTGAGAGGAGCCAAGAACCCCATCCTCTGGGGCCGAGGTTAAAAAATAAATTAGCACTGGCAAAGCCAATAGGTCTCGACATTGCCCGAGCTATTGGCCTTGTCAATGTGAATGTCTTTTAGCCATGTTATCTAGCATCACATCTGCTGGTCAGCCTGGCTGAAAGTCGCTGAAAAAAGCGCTATGATGAAGCCAGCGCAGGCCACATTATAGAGCTTTTGTGTGTGAGGAGAGGCGGGTTTGTGCTATGGAAAATTGCAAGGGCAAAAAAATACAAGCATTGGCAACGCCAACAGGTCTTGCCGATATAAGTTCTGTTGGCTTTGTCAATGTTTTCTAGCATTTATGAGGCTTCCTTCAGCCTAGCTGGATTGGTGGCTGGGCTGTCTGAGGCCATCTGGGCAACTGTAACAGACGCTTGCAGATGACACGTCGGTGTAAACTTCAAAAGCAGATAACAGCATCACATGGTCTGGGGTTGCTATATTAATGCAAGGGCATGGGGCTTTGTAGGAAGACACCTTCTGAGTTGCCAAAACAGGGTTGTCGTTACCTCCTAAAGACCAACTAATGGGGCATTCAAGCTAGCGCATGAATTCCTCAGGGACGTCATGCCACGGTAACACCGGCTACATATATGTATAAGTGCCGAATTACATGTAATGATAATTTATTAACATGTCCTTAACAAAAAAAATGAATCCGGCTTAGTGTAACACTACTGGTGCTCGTATAAAAAGACTTGGGTCATGTTCCAACCATATAAAACTGCGACAATAAACATAGGGAGTGGATGGAATCGGGCAGAGGTTTGGTGTGGGCAGGGTGGAAAGAGCAGCAGGGGTGGAGGAGACACTCACAATGGAGGCAGCGAGAGACCGGGGCAAGGAAGCAGCACAGAGGCGAGTAAAAAAAACAAAAAAAACTGGACTTCTGCAACTACACTAAACAAGAAATTTAAATAGCCCCTGGTTTTGGGTGGGGACATTCTTCTCGTTTTTCGTGGTACCAACCCAAGCGTGTGTTGGTTTGTGTGATGTGAAGTTGTTGCTTGTGAATGCTGTTCTACTGGTCAGAAATGTTTCTGTAATTTGTTTTTGATCTAGCTGCCTACAACATGGCCATAAATGACAGATAAAGGGGGGACCAGAGACTGGGGCATGGAGAGGGGCAGTGGAAGGGAGAGAAAGAAAGATGGAGGCACAGACTGGAACAGTGAAAAAGACAGAGACACTGAATGCACACTAAGTGAAACAGAGGCAGAGACAGAAAAGAAAACATAAAAACAGCAAGAAACAGAGAGGGGGCATGTGAATATCTTACCTATGCCAGAGCTATACGCTTTGCCAATGTCTTTTAGCCATGCTGCACAGCAACACGGGTGGGTTAAGGTAAAAAACAAAGTATAGAAAAAAGAAAAGGCAAAAAGCGGAATGAAGCGGCCAGCACTGGCTGCATCATAGAGCATTAAAAAAAAATAAACGTGTCCCATAATCATGTATATTTGTTCTACTTATCACATACTTTGGTAACTGAAAACACAACTTTTATCTCTACTGTACCACACCTTAAAACAGGGGTCTCCAAACCGGTCCTGGAGGGCTAGATCCATGCCAGATTTTTTAAATTTCTACATGTATCAATGGGGATATCCAAAAAATCTGGCATGGATCCGGTCCTCCAGAACCGGTTTGGAGACCCCTGCCTTAAAAAAAGGAAAGCCACTAGTAGATCAAAACTGCACTCTAAAACGGACTGCCCTGTCCCGAGTTTCTTAAGCGTTGAAGATACAAATGCGGGCCCAAACATAGCATTTCCACCAAACATACAAAATACTTTTGTCTGTGCATCTAGAAAAGCAGGCCCATGTAGTGCTTTTCATGCAGGTACACAAACTGTCAGTACTGCAGCATTTTCAAGGTTGGACCCTGTAATGACAAACGTTTCAACTGATCCGAGCCCCATTCGCATTTCTTAAGCGCAAACATTAATTTAAAAAGTTCAATAACAGCGGGCCAAAGCACGACTTAGCTTTTCAAAAATGCTAATAAGCTGGCCGAAGCACCAATATTTGTGCTTTACTACAGCTATAAGTGGTTGGAACCAAGTAACACGGGTCAACAAATTGCTACATAGAATACAAGAAAACATGCCCAAGCATAGCTTACGCAGTTGTAAAAATAAGCAAAGAGATACCAACCTTAAGGCGACTCACAGAACAAAAAAAAAGAATGAAGTTCTTATACACAAAGCGAGCAGCGATGAGGGAGGGGATGAGAGGACGGGTCAAGCAGCTGAGTGGGAGGGGATTGGAGATCCTCTCACTTTGAAGTCAGAGAAATAAAAGTAAACAGGCGTCCTCGGAATGCAGCATCTGACATTTGACCTCTGTATTTGAATGCAGAGCAAATGTGATGAGATAAGAACAAGATTTAAAGGTCTGTTTACAGAAATAGAGCTCAGAGCGAGTGAAAACACAAGGGCTCCTGCGAAGTGCTCAAAAACAAAGAAAAAAGTAGTTCCTAAAACAGTTCCTAAAATGGGAGCAGTGGATGAATAGTAGTAAATGGTCCATGCTCTTGGAGAAACTAAACACAAGAACAGCCATGGACAAATGGGGAGAAAGAATATGAGAGCGCTGATGGGGCCAGTAAATGGGAAACCTATGGGCGGGCTGAAGCCCACATGTTGAATATAACATGTCTCTTCGAGAAAGCACATGAGGTGTCTAGCTGAGATCTAAAAAGAAGGGAGGGGGTGGGCAGCCCCCCTCCTGGAACCAACTTCAGCCCAGGGGACCCCATCCCCGCACCCTGAAGTGTATAATAAAAGAAGAGGGAGCCACTCAACCCCCCAGCCTAAAAAGACCCCAAGGACTCCATCCCCGGGGCTAAGTACATACATGAAGGGAGGCTGGCATGTGGCCCCTTTTCCAGAGCCTCATTAGATCCAGGGAATTCTACCCCTGGGGCAAAAATGTGTAATACAATGGGACAATGGCCATGCAACTCTCCTCTCTGAGCCTTAAAAAGGCTCGGGGACTCCAACCCCTGGGGCTGTAACAGTAATTAAGATAAAAAATGTAAGTCCCTGGGTACCCCATCCCGAGAGGGACAGTAGTTCATCAGTGTGGGCAGGGAAACAGGTGCTTGCTCCTGCCTGGAGGGAGAATTTTTAAATCTCTCGCCCAACCTGACCAAACATGGCTTCCCTGCTTGCAGGAGTGCAGGCAGGGAAGCTCAGTCTGATCCCACCCAGCGGGGATTTAAACATGCTCCCACTGGCAGGGAGCAGACTTCAGTTTTGATTCCCTGCCCGCACTCCTGCAGGCAGGGACACATAACAGATATGGCGCCCGCCCAGAGGGAGCATGCAAAAAAGAGCTGCTCCTTCTGGGTGGAAGCAATGCCAGCTACCGCAGAATGTGAGGAGCCGATTGTGGCCAAGCAGGCCCAGGGGCTCCCCCTAAGTGCCCCAGAGTATTATTTGTGGGTGTCCTGGGTGTGCTTAAGAGCACCCATCTGCGAAACTGGGTTATATGGTCTCTGAGGCCGGAGAAGGCCTGAGAAGGGGGGATGCATGGCTCCCTGTCCCCTTTTAAATAAGATAGGGCTCAGGAGATGGGATACCTGGACCAATGAAGGCTCAGGGAGGGGACCAGGTGGCTCCGTTCTGTTTTTATTTCAATTAAGCTCCCGACAGTAGGACTGAGGCCAAATAAAGCTCAGGGAGGGGTTCTGGGGCCTCCTCCCCTTTTTAATTGACTTTGGCCCTGAAGTGATGGGGTCTCTGGTGCCTAATGAGGATCTGGGAGGGAGCTGCAGCCCCCACTCCTCTTAGTATGTGTTGTTTTGTGGGTGCCCCGGAAGGTCACCGGGGTACCCACATATCATTTAGAGAGGGCTATGGGGATGGGTTCCACAGGGCCACAATAGGCTCAGGGAGGGAGGTTGCAAGCCCCCCCTACCCTAACATATATATTTTGGCCTCAGGGATGGTGTCCCTGGGGCCTGAAAGCCAACGCTCCTCGGCACATGCCAAAGGCCAAAGTGACAGTTAGTTCTGGCAACTAAAACACGTGCTCTAAGGTAACTATAACTTGCATCCTTACCATGCACAGCTAATTACCCCAAGTACTGCACCACTCATGACATTTTCTATGACACCATCGATAATATCACTGCAGCATTTCCAATTAAATTATTGATGTAAATGTAAATGTATTTGAGCTTATATAGCGCACAGCTACCCGCAGTGGGTTTCCCGGCGCTTGCTTAGGGAACCCGTCCTGGTATTCCCCTGTGAGATAACCCCGGCAGGGTATCCACAAGGTGAAAGCCAGGCATCCCGCCGCGAGGGGCCGTTGTGGAGATTAAGCAAGCTATTGCCCAGAGTCGCAGAGTGTGAACCCGTGAGTCGAGAAGGCACCGGAGCGAGAATTATCGAGTCCGTGGAATTTTTAGCCCAAGACCCGCCGAGGCGGGGAATTGAACCCTGGTCCAGGGCCGATCTCAGCTTCCGGGTCTGCCGCCTCTAACCCCTGAGCCACACTTCTCCACGCAAACTGTGCATGATGGGGGTGTGAATTATAGTAAATAAGACAATATCGATGTACGGTGACAGTGACACACAGAAACGTGTACTCAGAGTCCCAAGTATATTGGCTATGGTGCAATTGCAAACTTTGCAGGATTACAACCTTAGATTCCTGTCTTGCAAGAAAGTCATCCTTAATGGAAGAGGAAACCTCACACACTTTATTGTGTCATGCTTCATCATAGGAATTCTCTCCCCACCCTGGTAGAACAGTGCCACCCGGGCGGACTCAACCTCCGCGAAGACTGGCTAATTAGTAGGGAGTTCTTGCATAAATCTTACTGGACTACACCATATAACAGGGGATCCAGATAAAAATTCTAAAAATACCTTAGAGTTCCTGGGGAAATATACCTTTATTAGTGGAACACTAGGTAAGATTAAAAATTAAAAGGGTTGGGTACTGGAGTATAATGACTCCCACCCAAGAACTTGCCAACATGTTTCTGCCCACTTTTTCTAGCCTAAAATGTCTGGGGCATTCAACAGGGCATACGGATCCCTATGTGAGAAACCTAACCCGTTCCAATTTAGAATCGGTAAGGTTAGATGGATTTTTACTTGGGTCCTACCATATTTTCCAACCTGTGAGAAGTAATTTGTCCTTGCAACCCTAAAGTGTAGGTGATACCATCTTCATGGTCACAGAGAGGGAGGGGTCCTTTTTTGTCACACATTCGTCAAAAGGTACGCCCGACTATTATACCTACCCTGTGTCCCGCTCTGCGCCGTGGTACCGTGTGAATTATAGTAACCTTAGGGTGCTGCTTATATTTACCAGAGCTAACAGGGGCACTCACCAATAATTTAGAGAGAACCTGGGGATGGGGTCCAGGGGCCACAATAGGCTCTGGTGGGGGGCTACAAGTGTCCCCCCATATATGTATGTTTTGGCCTTGGATGATGGTGCCCCCGGTGCTCAAAAGCCACAAAATGCTGCACATTCCAATGGCGGTGCGCAGTGTGGACATTGGAAACCTACGGGGGCCAGGCCCTGCGTCCAACCTCTCGCTGAGCATGTCCAAAGGTTGTGTGCATTTTGAGTTTGGCTGTCTCCAGGTGGGTTTGCCACAGAGCCTGACTGCAGGCCAAGCCCTGTGGCTAACGTCCTTTGGCTGTGCGCCGCATGGGGTTGGCCTCGTGTGGGGGTGGGAAGTTGGCCACCGGTCCTGTGGCCAACCACTTGCCACGGATGGCCAAAGGCTGAGCGCACTGTCTGTTTGGCTGCCTGCGGGGTTGTAAGCTTGGCCAGGCTGCAGTTTAGGCCATGTGGCCACCCCCCACCGTACACGGCCATCTGCCGTGTGTGGTGGGGGGGTTGGCTTTATGTATGGCTCTAAAATATTTCTTTATGTAAATACAACTCCAGAAATTCACACAAAAAAGGTTAAAGTTGCATTACAGTTAGGTGAGAATTTCAGTGTCAACGTAAGGTTCAAAATTTACAAAACCACAGAATTTCACCAGTTGTAGTTTATTCCGGTAACTATATCTTGCGCCCTCGCCATGCACTGCTAATTACCTCACATATTACATCACTCATGACAGCTTCTAAGACGTCATTGATAATATCACTGCACATCTGCAATGAAATTATTGATGAAAAAACTGTGCATGGCGGGGGCGCGAGTTATAGTTACCTTAGGGCATGAGTTATAGTTACCAGAGCTAACTATAACTGATGAATTTCATTGGTTTAGACTCTACCCTGGTACCTTACCAATAAGCCCAGAGCAGCCTTCCTTAGTTAGGACACTCACCTCCCTTCTGCTCAAAGCCCTCCCAGGCCTCTCCTCCAATGCCACATTTTTTGCCATCCTCACACAGGCCCCAGCATTTGCTACTTTCCAACAGCACCATCGCAGCCGCTCCCACCTGCCCCAGCATTGCCCCCTCACCTAAAGACAACCCTCGCTTTCTCCTCATAGGCCCCGTCTCTGCTCTTTTTCTCCACACAGGCCCAAGCCCAGCCCTTCTTCTCAGAGACCCCAGCCCTACCTTCCTCCCACCATCCCTGGCCAATCCTGCAGACCCCAGCTCTGGCCGCTGCCTCCAAAGAGGACCCTCAATGCCACCTTCTGCCAGTGCTTAATTTGAGCCAGTGGTTTCAGTTGCTCAGCACAGGCACTTATTTGTCAACACCAGCACTTGTGATAATCTTCCTCATGGTGGCGCTGTTTGTCTAATTCAGAGATGAGTACAACAACAGTTGTTTATTAATTCCCAAATAAACTGAAAATGAAAATGTAATTATTATTCCTAAAGCTTTGTGGGCCTAGAATGGTCTAAATTGTCACACCTGTAGGGATGTGATGGTTAGTTGTGATAGTACTTTCATTAGCAGCATGATTGGGTCAATGTGTGGTGCAAGCTGCCGTGGCCTCCTGATGAGAGCCCTAGCAGTTAACTTTTTTTTTTTTTTAACAAATTAAGCACAGCCCCAGCATTGTCCTGTTAGTTTCCTCCCCACAGGCTCTATCTTTCCCTCTTTCTTGCACCCTCCATCCTGCCTCCACCCCCCAGGTCCGAGCCCTGCCCTGCCACGGTTGGTTTAGCAGCTCCCTGGCTGAAGAGTGTGTGGGACTTGCTCGCTAATGAATTGCAGAGGGATTTCGAGGCGGCCCTCAGCCTGGCCTCTCTATTAAGCTTTATCATTTGGGGACGAGGCGGACATTAAATATTCAGCCGTCTCTCTCACTCCATGCAAGCAATCACGGCTCGATTTCCCCTGAGGGAGCGCGGAGTCCGTCTCCAGCCCCTCTGCGCCCTGTTCGGCCTCCGCGACCGGCGCCCCCCTCTCCCGCCCACCCCTTCTCTCTCGAACCCTCACCCTGGCTCTACCCACCCCTCCTATTCCTGCACCCTCTGTGTTGTGTCTTTTATTTGGAGTGTTTCCTTCTCTGTGCTATCATGTAAGGCAGGGGGCATGTGGAATCACGTGGTGCTGCCCACGTGAGTACCGGCGTTGGTGGCTTCGTGGACTAATGGATCCACTAAACGGGCATGTGTTTGACCTCATGCTCACAGGTTCAAATCCCAGCGGGTCAACTCAGCCCTTCATCCTTCTGAGGTCGATAAAATAAGTACCGTTGAGTTGGGTAACAATAAACATGTGTTATTTAGTGTCAAGATACCTGTCTGGGTCTACGCGCTCTTTATAAATAATTATACATGTCTGTGTTATGAGGGGCGATGCTGGGAGTTAGAAAAAAGCTCCCTGTGTTTCCCCAGCCTGAGGATCACCCTGTCAATCTTTCCTTCCGAATCTTTCTTTCTAATCCATCTCACATGGCTTCCCCAACTTTTATAATAGTGTATAAACTGATTATGGCGTACCAGAAGGCCGCCATGTCTACCTGGCCTGACTCTGTGCTTAATTTGAAAATAAATAAATAAAAAAATATATATATATATATATATATATATATATATATATATATATATATATATATATATATACATATATACACGTCCCAGGGCTCTCGTCAGGAGGTTGCACCGCAATTTGCCCCTGCCATCCTGCCAATGACTGTAACAACACAACTACTAACTATTTTCACATTTCAGAAATTTTTGCTGCTTTGGGGGGTTGTTTCTGAAATACAGAAAACATTGCCAACCTACAGCAGTGGTATATTTGCACCACGATAAAAGAGCCCACTTAACAAGAGGAAGTGACTTAACGGCTAGAGCAGCCGAATTTGAAGCTGGGGAACTGCGTTTGAGTCTCGACATTGGCTCCACATCCTGTGATAATGGGCAAATCACTTAGGGATCGATTACGATGTTGGTCGGAGTTGCCTCCGACCCACACTGGGAATGCAACCGCACATGGGGCGGTCTCATACTCCCATTTGTCTATGGGAGCTTGTGCCGTGGTCGTAAACCAGCTGTAGCACAAGCTCCCATAGAGAAATGGGAGATTGTGTTAATCCCTGCACCGTGAGGCAGGAACCTCAAGGTGCCTGCCATGCGGTGCAGGGATTATCTGGGGGCACCGTAGGTGCCCCCTCAGCCACCAACCGGAGCCTCAATGAGAAGGGGGCCCTGCTAGGAGGCCCCAATCTCACTTTCTGACAGGCTTTCCATGTCTGGAAGCCAGGCTTAGAAGGCCTGTCAGAAAATGAGCATCGTAATCCCTACAGCGGAAACACCGTCCATAGGGATTACGGGCCAGTCTCTAACTCACCGACGGGACCCGTCGGAATCCAGCCGGAATTACCTTCTGGTTTACATTCCGACCGCCAACATTGTAATTAGGCGGGCGGAATTGAAAACCGTGATGAGGCTCAGAAAGCCTCCGACCTGCGGTCAGAGGCTTTGCGGGCCTCATCGTAATAAGGCCCCTAAATTCCCCGTGCCTAAAAATGAATGTGACAGCCTGCAATGCAACTGTTGCTCATGTAAAGCGCTCTGATACATTTTGGTCGAGTTTGCGCTATATAAAATTGCAACAGCAAAAAAATCCAGACAGGCCGAGGTGGAGCTCTCAATTTGGGGGGCAGCCTTATGTGGGTGGGTGGAGAACTGAACTTCACAACGCCAGAGGATTTGTAGAGAAGTGGTTGAGCTCATAATACCCCCTTATTAGTGAGGTCCAAATACTGCAGACGTGTACAGATGTGTGCGTGGGGGTTTGTACATGTGTGTGCATGCTTGTATATATTTATTGGATACAACGGAGAGTTGCAAGGCACTCATGCCCACCACACAAGCATACATGCCCACACATATATGTACTCCACATACAGACCACAAAGACACCCCCACACACACAGAAAGGCAAACACACATACCCATACTGACACGCCATACACAGACAAATGAAAAACATAGCACCGGGCGACATTTGCGTTAGCATCATAACAAGCAACATTTCTGTAGTTTTTTGTCACCCCTCGTTATTCATTTTCGAAATGACTATTACGACACACTGGGTAATTACGCTTCGCAGGAACGACAACAAACAACAGAGCGTGAGCAGGGCCGGACAGGCCATAGCGGGCACCGGTAGTTTCCCCGGCAGGCCTCTAGGGTGGGGGCTAGTTTTGGGCTCCTGGGGGGCCGTTTTTGTTACCGGGGGCCGGCAATACCGGCCCTCGGTAACTAAATCGGCTGAAACCGACTGAGCAGTTTGCCAGGGCCGGTTTCTGTTCCCAGTCCGGCCGTGAGTGCTGTAGATCATGGTGATTTAATTTTTTTGCAGTATCGAATTAGCCCAAATGCATTCTCGTGTTCAAACTGGACTAAAGGATGCATTTTACGCCAAAAATACAGCGGCAAATGGCATTTTTGCTGAAACTTTCAATAATTACACAAAAGCAATTTACACACATTTTGCACACCCCTAGAAACACACACACACAACACACTCGCGCGCACACACACACACATAAATCTACATACACAGTGACTGCCAGACACAGTCTCTCTCTCACACAAACACACTGGGAGCATGGCACCCACCACCCCTCTCGTTATAAGTAATGGCGGTGCATTAAGATATTAGACCATGACAGCTATAATTCTAACCAATTTCAGTCGGCTTCTTGTTAATCAAAGTGAGGCAGGAGCCATTATTTATGGCAGCACTCCCCACAGATGAAAATGGAAGGCTACACATAGCCCTACTAGATTCTGCATGCCCACTCCTGGATGCCAGCTTTGCTGCCCACGCCACAGACCCGCCCCCTGTCACTGAGCCCTGGCAGGTCCTCATACATGTTCCCTGCCAGGAAAAAATACATGGATTCATTTCTGGAAATAGCATTTGCCAGAGCACAGGCGTCCATTAGTGCGAATTATGCGTTGCAAGTGCTTGGGCTGGCCAGGGCCGGACTGGGAACCCAAAGCAGCCCTGATTATTTTGTAGGACCAGCCCTCCGCTGAGGGAGGGGGGCGAGGGGGTGCAAGTGTAAAGCACTGCTGCTTTTGTTACTGGGGGCTGATATTGCAACAAAGCTTCCAAACCGGTTACGAGAATCAATAAAAGACCCCCCACTGCTGCAAAACTGGCCCCCACCCTTCCAGCCTCCCGGAAAAACGTCTTATGCCCACTACGGCCAGACCAGCCGTGGGTCTGGCTAGTGATGAACAACTCTGCGGTGCTCAGAGGCGCAACTAGAGCCAAATTTCGGGGGGGCTAAGAAAAAATTTCGGGGGGGGGGGCTGAACCTTTAATCAGTAGGCAGAGTGGAGCTGCAGGGGCTCTGAGAAGGGGTGAAACAACTGCAAGGCCTAATTAACATTCAAATGGTCTTTTAAAGACCTGTGAAACGTTCGGGTGCAGCTCTGTGTGTGCCCGGGATCTGTCTCATCCCGGGCTGCCACACACAACAGGGGGGGGGGGGGGGGGGTTTGGGGACTGAAGCCCGGAGAGTCAAATGGGTGTTGCGCACCTGGCGGTGCTCAGGCTAATGTGCAACGTGCCTATCTTGGAGTTGCAAGAGACAGGTGTGTCAATACACAAACCATTAAATAGTGCGTATGAAATCAAACCTATCTGTCCCAATGATAGTGTGAAAATATATTGTATAGCAACATTTATGTAGCACTTACTACCCCTATGTGAGGCGCTGAAGCATTTTATTGCATAGCTAGCGTGCTACACCATGTGGGGTTTGTGGTTCGAAGTGTGTTGTCTTAGTTTTAATCTTGTGTGGGAAGTGTTTCCAAGTTGTGAGTGATGACAACTGAGGTGCAGGTATTGTGCTATTGGGACATAGCATTTAGCAGTGTGATGGAGAAGAAATGTGAGAGACAGGCACACAATTTGCGGTTTTCAGTATGCTGGCAGCTTTTAACAGCTCCGCAGCCCCTTTATGCAATTGTGTTTTACATTCATAATCCACTTAGCTAGTTACTTCATGGGGTTTCAGTTCTGGGATATTTTGTTTAAAGTTTGTGGCCCTGAACAGGTGTTTATGAAATGGAGGAAGTATGAATGAATCTGGTGGGATAGACTTTGATGATCCCGTATGTGTCATTGTGACATGTCACGAAGTGGTGGTAGTATGTAGCTACGGCGGACCAGCAGTGGTGGACTAAATTAAAGTTGTCCATTTGCCGACGGCATGTGGCATGATCTCTTCAGTTATTCTGCGCCTTTTCAGTTGGTAATGGGTGGTTTATTGCTGTGGACATGTACAGCACATGGTGATGGACATGACTCTTAGCAGTTTAGTCTTATGTGAGTGTAAGAGTGTCAAGCAGCAAACGGGAATTGTTAAACAGCCTCTATGAACTACATTCAACTGCCTGATTGCTGAGTGGTATAGTATTAGTTTTAGTGTGGGTTGTATACTATATTTTGATTGCATTTTATAGCTCTTACTATCCCTGACAAGGAGTTACAGCACTTTAAGCCAGACAGCACCCTGCTCTGGAACCCAGGGTTATTGAGGTTTTTATGTGTTATTGTTGGGTATTGGGATGCATCTTATGCTCCAAGGACACAAAATCATGCATTTAATCCAGTTTCAATGTGGTAGATTAGATTATTAGGTGTTTGGCGTGATCTATAGTGGGAAAGAGAGAATGTGAATTCATAATTCATGCAATGGTTGGCAATATTAATAGATGTGCTACAGGAAATTAGCTATTGTTAGGTTCTAGGGTATCACTTCTAAAGTAGAGGTTGTGATCTTTGAAAGGAAATGTGAGCAATTAGCAGAGATAGAATGTTAGGGATTCAGACAAACATGCATGTGAGTTAGAGGAGGATGGGCTCAGAAAGCAGACAAGCAAATGATAAACCAGCATTGGCATAGCCAATAGGTCTTGCCTTTGGGACCTTATAAGGGTTTAGTTATCCAGCACAATATCCTTGGTGCAACAACATCAAGTGTTGCATGGCTAAACACTTATAAGGTACCAAAGGCAAGAACTATTGGCTATGGCAATGCTTGTTTTGAGGGAGAGGCTCGTGCAGTTATTCCACTGTGAGGTAGAGATGCTGCAAGTGCTTTTACAGAAGCCCCTGTGACATTGCACCTCTTCAAAATGTATCTTGGGTCTGGTGTAATACTTCTAGCCCCCATTCCCGTCTTCTCATACCCAATGCATCCTTAAATGTCCAATGTACAGCTGGGATTGAAACTCCTATTACCCCTTCCCTCCAGTGACACTTTACCCGTCACAGGTGGTGGTGGTGGACATGGTGGTGGACGTGGTGGTGGACATGGTGGTGGTGGTGGATGTGGTAGTAGCAGTGGATGTGGTGGTGGTGGTGCACGTGGTGATGGTGGATGTGGTGGTGGTGGACGTGGTGGTGGACATGGTGGTAGTGTTGGACATGGTGGTGGTGGCGAACATGGTGGTGGAAGTGGTGTTGGACGTGGTGGACATGGTGGTGGTCGACGTGGTGGTGGTGGACGTGGTGGTGGAGGATGTGGTGATGGTGGACATTGTGGTGGTGGACATGTTGGTGGTGGTGGACATGGTGGTAGTGGTGGTGCACGTGGTGGTGGACGTGGTGGACATGGTGGTGGTGGTGGATGTGGTGGTGGTGGACGTGGTGGTGGTGGTTGTGGTGGTGGACGTGGTGGTGGTGGACATGGTGGTGGAGGTGGTGGTGGAGTTGATGGTGGACATGGTGGTGGTGGTGATGGTGGTAGACATGGTGGTGGTGGTGGGTGGTGGATGTGGTGGTGGCGGTGGATGTAGTGGTGGACATGGTGGTGGACATGGTGGTGGTGGTGGACATGGTGGTGGTGGATGATGTGGTGGATGATGTGGTGGTGGACGTGGGTGGTGGACGTGGTGGTGGTGGTGGTGGTGGTGGATGTGGTGGTGGTGATGGATGTGGTGGTGATGGACGTGGTGACGGTGGATGTGGTGGTGGATGTGGTGGTGGTGGACGTGGTGGTGGTGGTGGACGTGGTGGTGGATATGGTGGTGGTCGTGGTGGTGGAAGTAGTGGTGGTGGACATGGTGGACTTGGCGGTGGATGTGGTGGTGATGGTGGACGTGGATGTGGTGGACATGGTGGTGGTGGATGTGGTGGTGGTGGTGGATGTGGTGGTGGTGGATGTGGTGGTGGTGGTGGATGTGGTGGTGGTGGATGTGGTGGTGGTGGACGTGGTGGTGGTGGACGTGGTGGTGGTGGATGTGGTGGTGAATGTGGAGGTGGATGTGATGGTGGTGGACATGGTGGTGGATGTGGTGGTGGACTTGGTGGTTGTGGACGTGGTGGTGGTGGACGTGGTGGTGGTGGTGGACGTGGTGGTGGACATGGTGGTGGTGGACATGGTGGCGGACATGGTGGTGGAGGTGGACATGGTGGTGGACGTGGTGGTAGTGGGGTGGATGTGGTGGTGGTGGACGTGGTGGATGTGATGGTGGTGGACGTGGTGGTGGTGGTGGATGTGGTGGATGTGGTGGTGGTAGACATGGTGGTGGTGGTCATGGTGGTGGTGGTGGTGGTAATGGACATGGTGGTGGTGGACATGGTGGTGGTGGATGTGGTGGTGGTGGACGCGATGGACATGTTGGTGGTGTATGTGGGGGACGAGGTGGTGGTGGTGGACATGGTGGTGGTGGTTGATTTGGTGGATGTGGTGGACATGGTGGTGGACATGGTGGTGGACGTGGTGGTGAGGGTGGACGTGGTGGTGCTTGTGGTGGACATGGTGGTGGTGGACGTGGTGGACGTGGTGGTCATGGTGGTGGACGTGGTGGTGGTGGTTGTGGACGTAGTGGTGGAGGTGGTGGACATGGTGGTGGTGGACGTGGTGTTTGTGGATGTGGTTGGGGTGGTGGTGGTGGACATGGTGGGGGTGGTGGACGTGGTGGTATGTGGAAGGAGAGAGGGGTCTCGAAGGGGGCACAAGGGGCGGGGCGTGTTTCCGTGACCATCATTAGATAGTGTTGTGTACTGAAAGCTAATCCAGTCGCCTCTATTTTCGTTTCTAAAGAATAAAGACAGCGTGGTTAGGCCTGTGCCCGCCAGCCCCAGTAGTAATTTCACAGTACTTCAGGAGGCTTCAATATCCTCTTCTAGCGCATTGTTCCATCCACTTCGCGCCTTTATCTTCCACATAGCATTAACTGCAATTTTACATGGAACGAAGTGGAAATAAAAGCACTTCACCACATAGTTTTTTTTTTGCAGAGTTTTATATAGTGCGAGCTTGACCCGAATCGGGTATCAGAGCGCTTTACATAGCACCAGTTACGTTACATGAGGACACATAGTTACTGGCATTCAAAGGAACAAGAGGCTTTCATGCACCAGATATGCAATTTTTTATTGAGGGGAGAACCAGAGACTTTTCGGCTTTGCTCTGACCAGTCCGCATCAGTGCCTTTCAAAAAGCTATCACAATAATAATATAAACAAGGATCAGGGTGTGTATGGAGAAGACGGGGTGGACCAGATAGACCCACACACAGCGTTTCCCTTGCGGGATCGAGCAGGGGTACCATCTGTTTTCAAGATAAAAACGAACAGATGGCGCCAATGATCGCTCCCACAAGGGAAACGCCAAAAGTGCACGCGTTGCAATAGAAAGCAATGCAAAACGTGCATGCTTTTAGGCAAAAGTGCTGATCGATTGCAAAAGGTCCCTCCTATGCAGCGCATGCGCACTGCGTAAGTGAGACCTAAAAAGGAATGGAAGAGGTGTTCTGAAGACAGGAGAGTTGACAATCTAATGTTCTTAGATCAAGGTCAGTTTTCATTCATGATTTTAGGAATATTGTGGAGGCTTTTGAGATAACATGCAAAACTGTAGATAGAAATATTATTTGAGTGTGCAATATCACTGTAGGGCATGAGGATCCCAACGTGCGCACTCATCACCAGCACAAACAAGGTAAATAGAATTAAAAAAAATATGGTTTCATTTTCTCATAAATGTCTATGGAAGGAACACCCAAAATGCAGGAATGCTGTGTTTTAAATGTTTCTGGTAGCTATGCTCCTCCCCTTTTCCTCTGCTGAAGGAGAACAGAGTCTGTTGTAGTGAATTTGTGTAAAGTAGTGCTTATCAGAGCAAGTACCACTGGGGCTAACTCCAGTTTGAAGCACTCGCAATAAAATGTGAAATCTTGCATTTGGCTGTCATTAAGCCTCCTGTCACAGTAATCAGACACACCAAGGAAAGGACCTGCCTGGAAGCGTCCTCACCTAAGCAATACCAAATGCAGCCCCATCCCCCACACCGACCCTCTACCAAGCATGCCGTCTTCAGGAAGAACAGGTAATCAGAAACCCTTTTCTGTGGAGAGCCCTGTTTTTTTGTTTTTTTAATTCAACAATTTTCATATCCATGCCCATAGTTTCCAGAGCCCTATTAACCTTCTTTCTCACTTTGGTGTCTGGTCTCCACCCTCAAGCCATAGATATGCAAGCAATACACATCCACTGTTTTGGGAGGTTGAACCCACCTTCATCCTGTGTCAATGTTGAATATTAGACTTTGATGGTGTAAAGATAATCTCACTTATTGATAACAATCAATCACATTTTAACTCAAGAAAGGTAGAATCGTGGGTATCAAATACAAGAACAGGCATGATCTATGCAAAGGACAGGAACACAAAACAACCATTAACATGGCATTAAACAGAAAAGATGCCAGAACCTTTATTCAGTTCAAAATAAATAATCCCTTGCCTGACATTTGCTCCAGGGCTTCCACAAGACTGCCACTTAGTGCTTAACTTGAGATTGTGTTTTCAGGTGTTCAGCACCAGCACTTAATTATCAACACCAGCGCTTCTGACAGTCTGCCACAAGGTGGTGCTGTCTGGTCAATTTAGAGACGACCACAACAACAGTTAATTATTAATTCAATATATATTAAAGATGGCTATTACCTGCTGCACAAGCTACTTTTATAGCTTTGGGGGCCTGAAATAGTATGAATTGTCACACTTGCAGGAGTGTGATGGTTAATAGCTGTGTTGCTTCTGTCATTGGCAGCATGGCAGGGGCAATGTGTGGTGCAAGCTGCAGTGGCTTCCTGATGGTAGCCCTGGCACACAATTGTTTTTTGTTGTTGTTTATTTCTACAAATTAAGCACTGCTGCCACCGATTCAATGAGATACATGTGGAGGTTTAAAATAAAAGGCACAACATTTTCTTGATTGCATTTGTTTACCTTAGTGTTGTGATGTAAAGCCACCCACACCGAGAGCCAACTGCCATAAACCTATGTGAAGGTGCTGCTGCATGCACCAGGAATGAGCCTCCAAAATCTAGCAAAACAAACAAGATGATGGACGGAATGTTGCACAATGGCAAAATATTCACCCCCAGTCAGAGATCTGGGTTTAATCCATCGTTATTTTGCTCACCAAGCCACCCCAGTGGTATGTACAGACGTGAGTCCCATGCTCTCCACACCACTGGAGTCAAGCTATCCTGGCTGAAGACGGATGATAGCCAGAAACCGGTCCTAGGATGCTTGATTCGGGTCCAGGAAAGACATGGCTTGACAGTTGGGGCTGGACTGTTCCCATGAGGCACAGGGTCAAGGCTGATTTGCATATGGCCATGTCTGAACTGGGGTGGTGTGGAGTGCAAAAAAACGATGGATTTATGCCCAGATCTCTGTACTGGGGTGAATGTATGACATTGTTCTGCATTCTGTCCATCAACTGTTGTTTTTGCATTTGCACCCCGAGTGGGATGGGTATGCTCAGACGTGAGTCCCATGCTCTCCACACCACTGGAGTCAAGCTATCCAGGCTGAAGTAGGCTGATAGCCAGAAACTGGTCCTAGGATGCTTGATTCCGGTCCAGGAAAGACATGGCTTAGCAGTTCGGGCTGGACTGTTCCCATGAGGCACAGGGTCAAGGCTGATTTGCATATGGCCATGTCTGAACTGGGGTGGTGTGGAGTGCAAAAAAACGATGGATTTAGGTCTGTACTGGGGTGAATATATGACATTGTTCTGCATTCTGTCCATCAACTGTTGATTTTGCCTCCAAAATCTAGAACATAAGATAGAACCTATACAGAAATATAGTAATTGTGCATGTGGTTGCATCTATGTCAAATAAACCACAGACAAAAGGAATCCCTTCACATGGGGACAAAGCACAGGGAATTATACCCCTGGTTACTGTGCTGGTTCTCTGCTTTTCTCACAGGATTTTGCTGCAGTAGCACAGTCGCTTATTTATTTATTTATTCAAGAGTTTTATATATCGCCTGCTAGACCTGAAGGTATTAGAGCGCTTTACAACAAGAGGTTTATATAGCGCTAGCTAGACGTTTATGGTACGTAATCCAAGTTCTCCATATTGGACAGCTTCATTACTTAAAAATCTAGTTTATTCCTGCTACATAGCACTTTTTCAATAAACATTTATTTCTAAAAAAAAAATCTTTAAGGCTAGTTTGAAACAGCATCCCTTTTGAAGCCCAAATGTGAATAATAAGCACAATTTAAAGGAAATTATATTTTTGGGTCCTTTAAAATTGAAACATTACATGAAACTAAAAGGCTGGTGTCCAGAAGTAAAAGGAGTGGTTAGTGGTGCCTAAGCCTGTTATAACGATACTGAACCCCATAAGGCACCGAAGAGGCACACAGCCACCAATTTGTTTTTGACCACTAAATGGAATCAGGGCTCTCAACCACTTTGACGTCATCCATTCACGTGACTTTTCAAGGAGGCGGGGAGCTTGCATTTAAAATTCACAATGTAACATTAGGAACACACATCACTTTTCTTTTCTATCATAATATTTTTATTAATATTTGTGACAACCAGAACAGCAAGGAAAACCTCAAACCTTGGGTGGCAAAATAGGTGGGTAATAAGGCGAGGGAGTGAGGAGTAAAGTAAGAACCATAATGAGATGTCAGTTAAACAAGTTCAGGGTGTAGTCACTTGTGTTAAAGTTCAGACAATAGTTTGTGACAAAGTTATGGATTGATATCCAAGTGGCTGTTCTTTAAATTTAATAAAAAGGAACATCCCTGAGAAGAGTAGAAGAAGCTCCTTTACCTCTCATTGTGTGTGATTAAGGTATAACTGGAATAATCTATTGGGCTTCTAGTAGCATTAGTGCCTAGACGCCTTCGGGTATTTGTTTGCACTTTATATAAATTGCCAAATGAAATCAAATCAGCATATGAATATACAGGAAAGTATCCTTACTGCGATGGACGGTTTATAAGTAGATAAACCCGACTATCGATTATGTTGCAATGCAACATTAATGGCCGACTGTGCGCTATATGAAGGACAGATGACCCAAACAGTACTACCATGATCATCAAAGCTTGTTTCACCCTTCCAGTCTCTGGTATTTGAAGGGCCCTTTTCACATCTAAAAGGTAACAAAACATCCTTCTCCTGGAGTAACTGGATTAGGGAAACATTGGCAGATAAACGCTACAATTACCTTAACAATTTAGTACAATGTTGGGAGTAGGAAATGGGGAATTCTCAATGAGGTTTTCTGTTTCCTCGGAATACTATGTAGGGTTCATTTCAATATAAAGCCTGAATTTTGTTTGATGTCAAAAACAGATACTGGAGGTAAAAATTATGCATTGCTTGAAGTGGAAGAACCATTGATGGATCAAGTTTACCTACCAAGCGGTAATGCTTAATTTGTGCTGGTGGTTGTGGGGGAGCAAAAGACACACAATTGATGGATGGAATGCAGAACAAATCAAAACATTCCCCCCCAGTCAATAGATCTGGGTTAAATCCATCATTCTTTTGCTCACCATACCACCCTAGTTTAGACCTGGCCATATGCAAATCAGTCTTGACCCTGTGCCTCACGGGAACAGTCCAGCCCGAAATGCCAAGCCAGGTCTTCCCTGGACCGGAAACAAGCATCCTGGGACCGGTTTCTTAGTTTTATCCCTCTTCAGCCAGGATAGCTTGACTCCAGTGGCACAGTGAGCCCAGGACCCACGTCTGAGCATACCTGGCGTACTTAGGGCGAGAAAGCAAAAGACACACAATTGATGGACAGAATGCAGAACAAATCAAAACATGCACCCCCAGTCAAGAGATCTAGGTTAAATCCATCATTCTTTTGCTCACCACGCCACCCCAGTTTAGACCTGGCCGTATGCAAATCAGTCTTGACCCTGTGCTTCATGTTATGTTATGTTAGGAACACTTAATATAGCGCGTGATTCACCCGGGGGCACCTTGGCGCTTACTTAGTGACAAGAGGTCGCTAAAGCAGGGCTAGGACTATGTAAATTAAAAGAGAAGTGCTTTTAGTTGTTTCCTGAAGATGTTATAGGAGGGACATTCTCGTAAGGCGAGGGGCAGAGAGTTCCAGTAGCGTGGGGCGAGAAAAGAGAAAGCCATACCTCCAGTACGACTAAGACGAATCCTGGGGACTTTTAAAAGAGCCAAGGAATTGGATCTGAGAGTCCTGTCCAGAGTGTGTTTAATAAGTTTTCTGCGCAAATAGTCGGGGCCTTTTCCTCTAAACGAATTGTCAGTTAGGCAGCATATCTTAAATTTAGATCGCTTTCTTATCGGGAGCCAATGAAGCTCTCTCAGCAGGGGGCCTGATGGTGTTCTAGCGGGGCGGTTCAAGATCATTCTTGCTGCCGTATTTTGGACAACCTGTAATTTGGCCAGTTGCGTTGTTTCGACTTCCGCCAGAAAAGCGTTTCCATAGTCAAGGCGGCTAGTCACCATGGCCTGGACCAGGATTCTGAGATGTTTGATTGGTAAATAGGGTAAAATCTTATGCAGGAGACGAAGGCTATAATAACATGAGCTGGTTACAGCCGTAATCTGCTCTTTCATCATTAAAGAGTGTCCAGAATTATTCCCAAACTCTTCACTGATTGTTTTGGAATGGGGGCTGGTCCAAGCTGGGGTGGCCACCAGTCATCTGACCGTAACCTAGATGCTTTCCCCATGAGCATTATCTCAGTCTTACTTGGATTCAATTGGAGGCAATTCACAGACATCCAGTTTGAAATAGTGACCATGCCCGCCGAGAAGCGTGCTTTCTCCGATATTGTATTGGAGCCAATTGTGAACATAAGCTGGGTGTCATCAGCGTATGAGATTATTTTGAACCCAAAGTGTTCCCCAATTTTTGCCAGGTGGGCCATATAGACATTAAATAATGTAGGGCTCAGACAGGAGCCCTGAGGTACGCCGCTGTCCAGACAAGTTTTCTTAGAAAAATATGGTCCCAACATTACCGTTTGATGTCTATCGGGCAGGAAATTCTGAAGCCATTTTAAGGCCATGCTCTGGATGCCACAGGAATGGAGTATCTCCACGCGCTTTAGATGAGAAATAGTATCGAAAGCCGCGGAGAGATCCAGGAGGATCACAACAACAGATCCTCCTGCATCCACTACCTGCTTCATAGAGTCAGTTACTGCTAGAGTGGCAGTCTCAGTGCTGAAACCGGGACGAAAACCCGATTGCGAGGGGTCCAGATGATTATTAGTTTCAATGTATTGGCTTAATTGCCCATTATGTTTCCAGTTTCTTTCCCAGCAAAGGTAGTAACGAAATAGGGCAGTAATTACTAAGAATCAAGGGGTCATTCGAACAGTCCAGTCCGAACTGCCAAGCCAGGTCCTCCCTGGACCGGAAACAAGCATCCTAGGACCGGTTTCGGGGTTTCACCCGTCTTCAGCCAGGATAGTTTGATTCCAGTGGCACAGTGAGTCCAGGATTCACATCTGAGCATACCTGGCGCACTTAGGGCGAGAAAGCAAAAGACACACAACTGATGGACGGAATGCAGAACAAATCAAAACATTGACCCCCAATCAAGAGATCTGGGTTAAATCTATCATTCACTCATCGACTGGGCGGAAAACGGGCGGTCGGTCTTTCCGTCTTCCAGGGCCCCCCCGCCATAGTAATATGGCGGGGGAATTTGCATTCGGGCGGGAGGAAATGTCGGGCGGATTGCCACCGCCCTGCGGGCGCTGGCGATCCGCCCGACATACTAATTGGCCCCCATATGTGGAATCTTTCACATGTTCTAGGGAGAGCAAGAGACTCTGGAAGGACATGTGACCCCCTGCAGAAATTACAGGTACCATGGGGTAACTCCAGAACTTTCCTACAAAAATGCTTTTCTCAACTTGAAGTAGCTTGATGCCTACTCTGCCCCGGGCAACTGAGTTGCATTTGGCAGTATAGTTTCTTTATCCATGTCAATGATTTGCTTCCAATTTCATCAGAAAAGTTATAAGTTGAACACATAGCTTTAATAAACTATAATTTTCTAATCTGTAATAAAGGGGACCATTTTCAGAAATTGACAAATCATACCTCTAAATAATAAAACAAGGTAGCTTGGATATTATATTATCCTTCATGCAACAGTTCAAGATTTGGTTGGCTTGGGCCCTGGAGCTCAAGATCCTCCATACAATTTAAGTTAAATTGTTCACTGTTCTAGATGTTAAAACAGCATCATTAACATAGAAATGCACTTGGGTGGACGCATGGAGCAAGCATGGCGTGTCCTTAGGGACATCTGCTCGCTGATCCTCCAGGTATCTGAATAAAGTATAAATAGAAGAGAAGCAGGCATCCAACCCTGACTCACTCCTCTTTTTTTTTAACTAAAGCCATTGGATAGTTCACTGCCAGCACCATGTCCAAGTCTAGCTGTAAGGCCATAATGGTGCTTTTTTTTAAATTCAACAATTTTCATATCCAGGCCCATAGTTTCCAGAGCCCAATTAACCCTACTGAAGGCTGACTTAGGTCAATAAATCCAGGTGTAGCTGAGGCATTCTCAACCATGCCTAGGCGGGTACGGAACCCACGTTGACAATCACGGTTGATCCCATTAGCACATACCCGATCTGGAATCCTCACTGAAGAATGCAATAGAGTGAAGGGTTGAATGCTTGAATTAATCTCAGGCATTGGTAATGACTCGGGCCTCCTCCCGGTATATAGTTTTTTTGCCCTCCGTGCCACGTCACTCAGTACCCATCCATATGTACATCAGCCCGGTCTTGCTTTAACAGGAATTGTGTCTCTGCAAAGCCAGATCCCTTCTGAACTGAAACACAAGCAAACCCAGATTGGTTGTGGCCAATGTGGGCCTTGCCAGTAGGGTGCAGCTTGCGTCCTGTGGCGCAGTGTGCATGGGACCCACGTCTAGGCATACCAAAATACTTAGGGTATTTCATTTAGGAATACACACAAGTGATGAGTGGAATGCTTGAATTAAGCTCAGCCAGTGATAATTACTCAGTATCGCATCTAATCTATCCTTTTTTTGCCTCTTTAGTGTTTATGAAGCCCGTTAGATGTAGTCCTTCATCTTTGTTCTTTAGGCAGTGGCGGATCCTCCTTTATGGCGGAGGAGCATCACCCACCCTGCCAGTGGATGTAAAACTTGAAAAATAAAATATTAACAAAACAAGTTTATTATCATTTTATTTTTCTTCACAAGGCCAAGTCTTAGGGTGGGGCTATTGTGATCATAGGCATGGAGGAGGAGAGGTGGGCACTGCTGAAATTGTGCATGTGGGTTTGGCCGCCTGTCTTAGGATTGCCAAACTGACATGCGCACTGAGATGCCTCCTACCTGAGCTGCGTTGTCGGGTTGGAGACAGCAGGCACAGGCTCACAAGTCTCTCTGAGAGTGCAAATCCAGCCCGCTCAGGCCAATCCCGGTGATTCTCTCATGCTGCCAGCAACATTAGAGCAGCGTCTGGATTGGCCGGAGGGGAGTCTGGGAGCCTGCGCTGTAGTGGAGCCAGAGGAGCAGAACACAGATGATGCAGCGGGTGACAGGTACGTTCTTTTTTGTGTGTTTTTATTGTCAACACCCGTACCCCACCCCACCACTTTTCCCTGCCACCAGCCGCTTCTGTCTTTAGGTCAGGCAGACTGATTGCCTACCATCATTACAAGGGAGTAAGGCAGTCACCAAAGATTCACTGTCCCTTAGAGTCCATGTCAAGGCCGTAGTACAAGCAGCGATCCAGTGGGCCAAGGAGGACTCAAAGTGTGTTGCCTCTGGGATGTCCTCTCTCTTCTGCATTGTGGTGGCGTGTGACCTTGTTATTCTTTTGAAAGAATGTCCTTTCTCGATGTTTAATGAAGACCGCTTTAGGAAGGCGTTACTCTTAAGGTTTGATGCAGGCAGATACAGCCTGCCCTACAATAGAACTCTTTGTATTCTCTTTTGCAAAATTAATGCACCCCTGTCAATCTTATGGAAAAGCTGAGACCAATCAGGAGAATGTATGAACATTTTATTGATACAGAAGGAGCCATCAAAGCAATATGCCCGTCAAGAAGATATAAGGTGGCAGATGTGTGATAGGAGAGCGACCACAGGAAGGCAGGTCTGGGAGCACGCAGAAGAGGGCTCCGGAAGTGCATAATGTGCGATGGAAGAGAAAGAGGGGGAAGAAGCGAGAGTGAAAGAGAGAGGAAAAGAGTGG
Source organism: Lissotriton vulgaris (assembly GCF_964263255.1). Lineage (NCBI taxonomy): Eukaryota > Metazoa > Chordata > Amphibia > Caudata > Salamandridae > Lissotriton > Lissotriton vulgaris. Next base: position 1,077,659,879 of record NC_141699.1, on the reverse strand, counting down.
AGAGAGGAGGTGAAGAGAGGCAAGAAGAAGAATATGAAGTTGACCAAAAGCGAGGTGGGTGAGTAAAGGGAGGGGAAGTGAGAAAAGAAGTGGGAGTTAAAAGGACAGAAAGAAGAAGAGAAAAGAAAAGTGAGAAAAATAAAAGAGGGTTTGGAAACTGGGGTGGCTTTGGAGAAGAGCTGGCGGGACTTAGATGGCAGAGGATTAGGAAGAAACAACAGTAGAGAGGCAATTTAGGGAGATCTACTCTTTAACAAAATGACAAATGCGGACCGGTTTTAGAAGTGTCTAGAAGTGGAAACCCATGAAATTAAAGGTGTATTTGAGGTAGCATTCTAATGGCAGGGGTGTTTGCATGCAACCAGGAGTGCACTTAAACCTGTGGCAGCCGAGAGGTGTCAAGAGTCCATGATAAACTTGTAATGAGATGAATACTTTACTCTTTTTTTTTTAAATCTTCTTTACACAGAGATATTCCAATTTAGCAATAGCACAACTATATTTGGGTTTAGTTACAGTTTGCATAGAAAATTCAAAGTAATCTTTCACTAAAATTACCAACATTTGAACAGACTTCCAGGATGGAATTGTGCTTATAAATGTGTTTCTGACCCTTGATCAAAGTATTAATAGTTCAAAGCATATATTGTTAAGTTATTTATAGCACTATTTTAACAAGCTTCTTTAAAGAACACCTCCTTTCACTTATACTATTTTAACACAAACTTCTTTAAGAGAACACCTCATTCCATTCAACACTATGTTAACACAAGCGTCTTTAAAGAATACTTCATTTCATTCACACTATTTTAACACAGCGTCTTTAAAGAATACTTCATTTCATTCACATTATTTTAACAGTGTCTTTAAAGAATACTTAATTTCATTCACACTATTTTATCACAAGCGTCTTTAAAGAACACTTAATTTCATTTGCACTATTTTAACACAGTGTCTTTAAAGAATACTTAATTTCATTCACACTATTTTAACACAGTGTCTTTAAAGAATACTTAATTTCATTCACACTATTTTAACACAAGCATCTTTAAAAGAACACTTAATTTCATTCACACTATTTTAACACAGCGTCTTTAAAGAATACTTCATTTCATTCACACTATTTTAACACAGTGTCCTTAAAGAATACTTCATTTCATTCACACTATTTTAACACAGCATCTTTGAAGAATACTTCATTTCATTCACACTAGTTTAACACAGTGTCTTGAAAGAATACTTAATTTCATTCACACTATTTTAACACAAGCGTCTTTAAAGCACACTTAATTTCATTCGCACTATTTTAACACAGCGTCTTTAAAGAATACTTCATTTCATTCACACTATTTTAACACAGAATCTTTAAAGAATACTTCATTTCATTCACACTATTTTAACACAAGCATCTTTAAAGAATACTTTATTTCATTCACACTATTTTAACACAAGCGTCTTTAAAGAATACTTCATTTCATGCACACTATTTTGACACAGTATTTGAAGAATACTTCTTTTCATTCACACTATTTTAACAGAGTCTTTAAAGAATACTTCATTTCATTCACACTATTTTAACACAAGCGTCTTTAAAGAATACTTCATTTCATTCACACTATTTTAACACAGAGTCTTTAAAGAATACTTCATTTTATTCATACTATTTTAACACAGTGTCTTTAAAGAATACTTCATTTCATTCACACTATTTTAACACAGTGTCTTTAAAGAATACTTCATTTCATTCACACTATTTTAACACAAGCGTCTTTAAAGAATACTTATTTTCATTCACACTATTTTAACACAAGCATCTTTAAAGAATACTTTATTTCATTCACACTATTTTAATACAGCGTCTTTAAAGAATACTTCATTTCATTCACACTATTTTAACACAAGCGTCTTTAAAGAATACTTCATTTCATTCACACTATTTTGACACAGTATTTGAAGAATACTTCTTTTCATTCACACTATTTTAACAGAGTCTTTAAAAAATACTTCATTTCATTCACACTATTTTAACACAGAGTCTTTAAAGAATACTTCATTTTATTCATACTATTTTAACACAGTGTCTTTAAAGAATACTTCATTTCATTCACACTATTTTAACACAGTGTCTTTAAAGAATACTTCATTTCATTCACACTATTTTAACACAAGCATCTTTAAAGAATACTTATTTTCATTTACACTATTTTAACACAGGCGTCTTTAAAGAATACTTCATTTCATTCCATGAAAGAGGTAGCCGAGTGGATGACGACCAGCCGCCTGAAACTGAACTCGGACAAGACGGAGGTCCTCATCCTGGGCTCCTCACCCTCCGCCTGGGACGACTCCTGGTGGCCTCCCGCCCTGGGCACCGCACCCAAACCGACAGACCATGCACGCAACCTGGGCTTCATCCTGGACTCCTCCCTCTCCATGACCAGGCAAGTCAACAACGTCTCCTCGGCGTGCTTCAACATCCTACGCATGCTACGGAAGATCTTCTGGTGGATCCCCACCGAGACCAGGAAAACCGTCACCCGGGCCCTCGTCACCAGCCGACTGGACTACGGCAACGCCCTCTACGCAGGGACCACCGCCAAGCTCCAGAAGAGACTCCAGCGGATCCAGAACGCCTCAGCCAGACTCATCCTCGACATCCCACGAACCAGCCACATCTCCGGACATCTGAGAGACCTTCACTGGCTCCCCGTCAACAAAAGAATCACCTTCCGCCTCCTCACCCACGCACACAAAGCCCTACACGACCAAGGCCCGAGCTACCTCAACAGCCGAGTCAACTTCTACGCTCCCAAACGCCACCTCCGATCAGCCAACCACGCCCTCGCCGCCGTCCCCCGCATCCGAATAGCGACCACAGGAGGAAGGTCCTTCTCCTACCTGGCCGCCAAGACCTGGAACTCCCTCCCTCCCGACCTGCGCCTGACCCAAGACCACCTCTCCTTCAGGAAGAAGCTGAAGACCTGGCTGTTCGAGCAGTAGCGGCACCCCCCCCCCCCCAGCGCCTTGAGACCCTACGGGTATGTAGCGCGCTTTATAAGTGTCAATGATTGATTGATTGATTGATTCACACTATTTTAACACAAGCGTCTTTAAAGAATAATTAATTTCATTCACACTATTTTAACAAAAGGTTCTTGAATGAACACATCTGTCTACAGAACCTCTATCAGCAAACGAAGCATTATTTTATCAGAAGTAGCTTGCCCTTCAGTACATCCCTGGTCATTTCCTGACATGAAGCAGATCTGAAGCACTCTTCCTCCACAAGGACCATGCGGAAAGAGCTGTCGAAGTGCTGGATACAACACACTGGAACAATTGCACCCCCTCTCTGAGATACTCGCACAGGCTGGAACATTTAAGACATCTGTGAAACCAAGCCTGTTCATGGAGGTGTGTGAGTTCTCATCACTTCATCATGAAGAAGCCCCAGGACTCGAATAAGGGACAGAGCCTCATCAGTAGCTATCGAGAACCCCTGTGCCACTGGGCATGTGACTCTGGAGAAGTGCTTCATTTGAGCCAGTGTTTGCCACTGCATAGCACCAGAACTTACTTATGGGAGTTTACTACATGGTGGTGCTGGTTATTTTTCTACTAGTATCAAAATATAAAAAATAAAAATCAGAGGGGCTAGGGCATATTTACAGGGGTAAGGAGCATATGTACAAAAGTATTTTTGCATTCCCTAATCGGGCAGTTGCTGACCCCAAAAATGCTTTTCCAAATGTACAGAGCTCAAATTGCAATTTGGTAATATGTTAGAGAATCACAATTTGTGATTAGAAATGAGGTATTTGAAAGGGGTGTGTATAGGGCGCTCCTTCCAAATACCAAATTACTGTGCAATTCATGACTATTTTGCAACCAAATTAAGGTTGCAAAACATTCATTTTTTACTGATACCTCAAGGGTGGTGGCAACCATTCCCAAATGGGAAGGGGTTCCCACTGAACCCCTTCGCCTTTGTGAATGTTGACACAAATATTTTTTAAGCAGGGGTTCCATGGACCAATGCCTACTCTTAAAAAATGTAACTTACATGGTTATTTATTTTCCTTTCTAAACACATCCAGTTTTCCTTTTGAGGAAAACAGGCTGTATTTAAAAAAGAAAAAAAGATTGCTTTATTAAAAAGCAGTCACAGACATGGTAGTCTGCTGACCCCAACAGACCACTATCACTGTGATGGCTGCAATTTATAATGAGTTGCAAACAGCAACTTACCTTATTAATATTCATGAGGTAGATCTATTGTGACCCCATTAGGAAATCGCTATTTCAAACTTCTATGTTTTTTGTACATTAGGAATTGCGATTTCCTAATTGGGATTCACAAAGAACCACAATCCCTATATTCAGTAGATATGGCCCTAAGTGACCTGGACAGTGCTGTCAGGGGCGGTGGTGCTAAACATTGTTGCCCCCTGATAAATATCTTGGTCCCTGGCACTTCTATTATTACAAATTAAGCACTGCCCTGGAGTTGGTTGCACGACAAAGGTTTACATCATCAAAGACATGGCATTGATCTACGCAACGGTACATTCTGAGCACTGCAAAGTGGATGAGGGACAGAATGCTGGTACCTTACAAAACATATGAGTGAATAAATTAATACAAAATACAATGAAGAGCAAGGGGAAGAGAAAAGGGGAGTCTGAAGGAGAAAACAGAAAAACACAAGGGTGAAGAAAGCTGGAATTGTGGAAAGTGGAAGACAAAAAAAAGAGAAACAGGGGAAGGAGAGCGAGAAGGGAAGAGGGGAGAGAAAAGGCAGTGAAAATAGGGGACATTGGACAATACAAATAAAGGGAACAGTGAAATATTAGAGGAAGAGAGAGGACATGGAGAGTGAGAGCAAAGGAGGAAGAAGGAAAGCAGGGAGAGTGATTGAGAAGCATGAATCAATATTAAAATGAGTAAGAGAGCAGAGAGAAAAGGTTTAGGTTCCAGAGTGAGACATTTTTGCATTTACAACAGATTTGCAGTTTTTGGAGAGAGACTTGTACAAACTTAACTAGGCTGTGATGCCCAGCAGGGACATCCATATGTATCACAGGTCTCTGCAGCAATATGTCAATGTTGAGAAGAGGAGTGGACGCATTGTCATTCATTCATTCATTTATTCACGCAGACCAGGGCCCATTATGGCAGAGCAGTGAGTACGCGGAGACCCTCATCAAAGAACCTTGTGCCAAACACAATTAGCTTCGTCCTTCTAAATTGATGTTGGACCCTTAGCCGCCTGTGTCCCGCATTAGCATATTTATTGGATTTACACGAAGGAATAATGAAGGAGTTTTGTTAGGAAAGCTGATTTCTTGGATAGAAAGCTAGACTTGCAGCCCCCGTGCCCACACCAGATCATTACCATTACCTGCCAGTAGGTGGAGGCTTGTGGTTCTTTGCCGCTCTCCCACGCTCAACGTGAACGCTCACGGACTTGTTGGGCTGTGGGAGCTTTGTAGCTCTGAGAACCAGAAGGGCTGTGTTTTAATCTTTAGGATATGCTCCCAATAGCCTGGGCGGCCTTGGGGGAGGAGCCACAGAGGATACAGGCCACTCCCTGATAGCAAATAGGCTGGCCACAATTGTGTTGCCATTATTCTAGCCAATCAGCATGTCAGGACAAACAACTCCAGCATCCCTGCATTTCTATGCATATCATTGGTAGTCGTGAACACTAGGGGGCTGATTTAGACCTTGGCGGGCGGGTCACTCCGTCACAATGGTGACGGATATCCCGTCCGCTGAGAAATATAAAAGCTATAGGATATGATGGAATTTATATTTCTGCGGACAGGATATCTGTCACCGTTGTGAAGGACTGGGTTCTGTAGGACCCAGCGGTGCCAGGGCACAACACCTGAAACCTTCGTGGGTAACCTGCTCCGGCGTACAAGTCACAGAGACACGGGACACTTCCTTCGGCGTCAAAGATTCAAGGTTTATTTGCTGCAGGGAACACAGAAGTCACAACAAGTACACAGCGTGCAACTTGGGGAGACTGCTTCAAATTGGTTCTGTGGATCGCTCCTTTTATACAGTTTTTACCCATAGGATAACATTTGAACACAAAAGTTTACAACCCGGTTCTCACAATTATTCCCCGGGGGGTCGCTTTGGTCACTTTGAAACACATGAGGTCCGAAACATAAGTGCGGAAACATTTGGCGGTTCCCAACTGTAAAATCCCATCTTCCCACCATTAGCAAATTCCAATCAGCAGTAAAACAGATCGAAATAGGAACAAGGACAGGTGTAGAGGAAGACGGAGACAGTGGGGAGATCGGAAAGGGTGTAAAAGGGGAGGTAACGGGAAACACGAGATGCAGGCATCAAAGGGACGTGCCTAATGAGATGCACGGCTGAGACAATAAGCCCGTGCGGCAAGATGAGCCTCATGCGGCGTCATCTGCCTTACAGTAGCATCCCCCTCGTCATAAAGACACTTACAAAGAACATGTGTCTTCCGCAAATATCTTGGGAGTCCCAGGGTCGCGAAGCGGACAACGTCCGTTCGCTGGCTACTTGAGGGCAAGAGACAAAATGGATGCCGTATCTAAGATGGAACCCGTGGGTACAGATGAAAAACCCATATAACAAATGAACGGTTTAAGCTAGCACAGCGAAACTGCGCACACTTACTAAACTCGTCATTTGCGGTTCATAGATACCAGACTCGACTATATTCGTGCGAGTCGAAAACACCACTTACAATTGTCACGGAACCTCAGACGCTCCTTTTGCCCTCATGTAGGCAAGCACTAGTCGGATTCATATTCGATATTCATCAGACCATCGAGATGTTGCTGTAGCATAGCTCTGTCCAACTGAGTCCCCTTGGTAACAGATGGTTGTCTCATACCATACTCATCCCTTTTGTAAATCGATTTTGGCCACTATAGGTGTGGCAGGGTATACTCAGACATGAGTCCCTTTCTCACTGCTCCATCAGGATTCAAGCAAGCCGGGCCGAAGAGGCTGAAATGCCAGAAACCGGTCCCCGGTAGCTTGTCTCCTTTCTGGTAAAGAATTGGCTTGGTAGTTTAGTCTGCCCTGTTCCCATGATGCACTGGGCCAGGGACAGACTGATTTGCATATAGCCAGGTTCTGAGCTGGGATGGGGCAGTGAGATAAATAACGGTGATGGATCAAGCCCTGATCTTTGGACTGGGTAAGAGTGGTCTGCTCAATTCAGACACTCTGTTCATCACCACCCCCTTTTGTAAATCGATTTTGGCCACTATAGGTGTGGCAGGGTATACTCAGACATGAGTCCCTTTCTCACTGCTCCATCAGGATTCAAGCAAGCCGGGCCGAAGAGGCTGAAATGCCAGAAACCGGTCCCCGGTAGCTTGTCTCCTTTCTGGTAAAGAATTGGCTTGGTAGTTTAGTCTGCCCTGTTCCCATGATGCACTGGGCCAGGGACAGACTGATTTGCATATAGCCAGGTTCTGAGCTGGGATGGGGCAGTGAGATAAATAACGGTGATGGATCAAGCCCTGATCTTTGGACTGGGTAAGAGTGGTCTGCTCAATTCAGACACTCTGTTCATCACCACCCCCTTTTGTAAATCGATTTTGGCCACTATAGGTGTGGCAGGGTATACTCAGACATGAGTCCCTTTCTCACTGCTCCATCAGGATTCAAGCAAGCCGGGCCGAAGAGGCTGAAATGCCAGAAACCGGTCCCCGGTAGCTTGTCTCCTTTCTGGTAAAGAATTGGCTTGGTAGTTTAGTCTGCCCTGTTCCCATGATGCACTGGGCCAGGGACAGACTGATTTGCATATAGCCAGGTTCTGAGCTGGGATGGGGCAGTGAGATAAATAACGGTGATGGATCAAGCCCTGATCTTTGGACTGGGTAAGAGTGGTCTGCTCAATTCAGACACTCTGTTCATCACCACCCCCTTTTGTAAATCGATTTTGGCCACTATAGGTGTGGCAGGGTATACTCAGACATGAGTCCCTTTCTCACTGCTCCATCAGGATTCAAGCAAGCCGGGCCGAAGAGGCTGAAATGCCAGAAACCGGTCCCCGGTAGCTTGTCTCCTTTCTGGTAAAGAATTGGCTTGGTAGTTTAGTCTGCCCTGTTCCCATGATGCACTGGGCCAGGGACAGACTGATTTGCATATAGCCAGGTTCTGAGCTGGGATGGGGCAGTGAGATAAATAACGGTGATGGATCAAGCCCTGATCTTTGGACTGGGTAAGAGTGGTCTGCTCAATTCAGACACTCTGTTCATCACCACCCCCTTTTGTAAATCGATTTTGGCCACTATAGGTGTGGCAGGGTATACTCAGACATGAGTCCCTTTCTCACTGCTCCATCAGGATTCAAGCAAGCCGGGCCGAAGAGGCTGAAATGCCAGAAACCGGTCCCCGGTAGCTTGTCTCCTTTCTGGTAAAGAATTGGCTTGGTAGTTTAGTCTGCCCTGTTCCCATGATGCACTGGGCCAGGGACAGACTGATTTGCATATAGCCAGGTTCTGAGCTGGGATGGGGCAGTGAGATAAATAACGGTGATGGATCAAGCCCTGATCTTTGGACTGGGTAAGAGTGGTCTGCTCAATTCAGACACTCTGTTCATCACCACCCCCTTTTGTAAATCATACACGTTGTAGCACAGAGGCCACATAAGGCAGGACCACACTGCACACAAAGGCAACACGTGAACAGGAACACTACAACGACTCCGATGATCATCAGAATTTTCCAACCCCAAGTCGACATCAGGCCCCAAAACCACCCCAGCAGCGTCCAATCCCCTACATCCACGTGTATGGATTCAGAGATCTTATGCAACCTTGAGATGGCTTGATAGACAGTTGGAGCATTATCTGGAATGAAAATGCAGCAGCTCGAATGGATCACCTTACATACCCCACCGCGATCTGCTAAGATGACATCCAAAACCATACGGTTTTGTAACGTCATAAGTCTCTCCGCCTGAAGTTCTGTGGTGATATTACCAAGGGCACTGGCAGTAATATTAGCTGTCGATTCTACCACTCGAGTCAACTGTCTCAGGTTCCTACTGTTAACCATAGGTCCCCAAAACGGGAGGAAACCCTTGAAAAAGTCTCCTGCCTCTTGACCGGCAGTATCCTCTTCGCTAATTACGCCTCGCACAACTCTAGTCTTGTGATAATCGGCGTCTACAGTGAACGTCGGAGGCAACAGATTTGCAATGAAGCATGAGCCCATGAAGTCAGCGGGCAACCATGCATATGCACGATCATAACAGATAAAGTATGTACCCTTGGCAGCCAGGAACACAGGGGACGAGGACATCGGCAAAATGTAATTTTCAGTGCAAGTACTTGCTCCGAGTCGGGCTTGCGATCTTCGACCACGACCCATAAGACAGAAATTACCAGTGTGGGGTACGACCCATATTGGAGGCGAGCTTTTAAGCTGCTTTTCGCTAGTGAACACACTATATTCACCTCTACTTAGGACCCTATAGGCTTGTACCTCTTCTTCAGGAATAAGCGAGGGATCATAGATATCACTATCTAAATCCTCTATTGCTATCGACAAAGGTTTTTGATACGAGATAGGACCAGAGTAGGGGGAACGTGGTTCTCGAATGGGGTGGAAACCCAGTGCGCTTCGAAACATTGTTTGGAATGCTCGAGCTGACCCTTGGGAACTATACGGTAACACCAGATATGGAATTCCCTTATCCGTAGTATGTGGCATCAACCCACACACCCAACAATTAGTAGTGTTAACCACTAACTGATGCTGGTGAAGGAGCTGAATAAAGGAATTGTTGCGGAATTCTACACGTCTAGCCTGCTCGTGTTCCGGTAACATATGAAAGGAATGGGGAGAAGCAGTAGAGGTAAGATTAGGGTAAGGAGTAGGAGTAGGTGTAGCAGGTAAGAAGTAAGACATCGTATAGTACACCCCACCCGCCAATAATGCAGAAGCAGTCAAAAATAACACAAACAGTTGGAATATAAAACATTTGGTACGACTGAGTTGCTGCAGCTTGAGTCGGTGCGCCTTAGCTCCCTCCAAATCATTCAACTTCGAGAATGCCATTCCCTACGACCGTCCGCAACGTTTCTTGACGCACTTCGTTCTGTGTAGCAATAGTCAATCCCCAGGAGTTCCTAGGAACCGACGGCCTTTAACCTAGCGTCAAGACCTACTATCCAGAAGGAAGTACGCGCGCGGCCCTACGGCCTTCAGCACACAATATGTATATACAAACACAAAGTCTCTCGGCTGTAGAAGTGAAAAGATACAAGGGAGGAAGCTCAATACATATATATGTATAAAAAAATCATCACAGTGATACGAATGTTCAAAACTGATCACAGGAAACGGGATAATGCAGTCGTTAATTCAGCAAAACAAAAAAAATTTTATTTGTCCTTAGTGCGAGATCGCAAAGAATATCGGTGTTTCCCGGGACGTGTCTGCTCGTCGAACAAAGGATCCGTTGAAGAGACAGCGTCCTGCTGATCAGTCGATTGTTCTGGTCTTGAGTCTTTTGCTGACAATTGTTCAACAGTGTCTTTCTGCTGCGCCGAGGATTCTCCAACAGGCTGCGCGTCGCTAAAAGGTACAAACGCCGGCGATGTTTCTGTTTCTGTTGACGCAATGCCTTTCCTTACCCACGGGTCTGCCGGCAAAGGGATGGGGACTCGCTTCGTATGGGTGGCATGCACCCAATTTTTACGCCCCTCAAGACGAACGGCAGTCCTCGTGGCCAGGAGCACCTGGTAAGGTCCGGTGAACCTCGGGTCCAGATTATTCTTGCGTGAAAAGTTGCGTGTCACCACCCAGTCTCCAGGCTGGAGCTGGTGGCCTGGACCCTCCGTCTGCGTCGGCAATGCGTCGTAAACCTGTTGGTGAATTAACCTCAGTTTAGCAGTCAAGTCATGTAAATAGTCAATCAACATTGGATACTCAAGATCAGAAAACATTCCTGGCCTAGGAACCCCCCACACATTCGCAGGACGGCCGAACACTATTTCGTAGGGACTAAGCCCTATTCGGGAGTGTACAGTCGCCCTAGTTGACAGTAATGCTAAGGGCAAAGCGTCAGGCCACGAAAGACCAGTCGTAGCCTGAATCTTCGCTAGCTTTAGTTTAAGGGTGCCGTTGTACCCTTCAACCAATCCAGCTGACTGGGGATGATTGGCGCTATGGAATTTTTGATTTATTCCAAGGCCCTTACACACACTCTTCATCACACTTCCAACAAACTCACTTCCGTTATCTGACCACACGACTCTAGGCATTCCATACCGAGGAAAATATTCCTTCAATAGGATTTTTGCAGTAGACAAAGCAGTATTGTCTTTGAGAGGATAGGCCTCAATCCATCGGGAGAATGCGCAAACCACAACTAAAACGTATTTCAGGTTATTGCATCGCTCCATATGGATGAAGTCCAATTGAATCACCTCAAAGGGATACGAAGGAGGAGCAAAACTGCCAGGAGGAGTTGGGGTTCCTTTGCCAGGATTGTACATCATGCACACCATACAATTCTTCACCAATCGTTCAGCACATTTCGTAATTCCATCATTCTTCCACACAGGCGACAACAATTTACAAATGCCTTTCACGCTAATATGTGCTAACCCATGTGCCATTGTCACAACGGCCAGTACATACGCATCAGGCAACAACCATCTTTTCTGATCCGACAGGTCAATCCAACAACCACTCGCATCCAACTTTCCCGTACTTTCTTTCCACTTCATCTTTTCAGTCTCGGTGGCCTCATTCTGAATTTCTTTCACACTTTCGATAGTGTCCTCACACATGCTCGATTCTGTAGGCCACCTAACCGAACTCGTCACATACATCCGAGTGCTAAGGTTCCGGGCAGTCTCCTTAGCAATCTCATCTGCAAACGCGTTACCACGACCAACATCATCCGTCACCTTACGATGTGCACTACATTTAACAATCGCAACTTGCGTAGGCAACGTCAATGCATCCAAAAGATCATTCACAAGCTGGCCATGCTGAATCTTCGTACCGTGCGACGTCAAGAAACCTCTCTCTCGCCATAATCGTCCAAAACTATGCGCTACACCAAAAGCGTATTGGCTGTCGGTGTACACATTCACACGTTTCCCTTTCGCTAACACACATGCTCTAGTAAGAGCAATCAGCTCCGCAGCTTGGGCAGAATTCTGATTCAATCTTGCAGTCTCAACAACAGTATTCAATGTTACAACAGCATAAGCAGTAGTCACATCGCCATTCGGCAACTTAAAACATGACCCATCCACATACAGAGTGCCATCCGGATCTTCCAATGGGGTGTTTTTAAGGTCCACTCGACCTTTTGTTTCCTCTTCAGTCCTCAAGTAGCAGTCATGTTCTGCTACTTCATCTGACTCTGTGTTAATTGGTAACAAAGTTGCCGGATTTAAGACATTACAACGTTTTATCTGAATATGGCTTGCCAATAACGTCAACTCGTACCCAGACAACCTCGCACTCGTCAAGTGCTGAGTTTTCGTTCGATTCAAAAGAGTATCGACTGCATGCGGAACCATCACCGTAAGCATATTATCCATGACCAATCCTGCTGATTGTCGGATGGAGACCGCAGCTGCCGCAGTTGCTCTCAAACAACTCGGCAATGCTCTAGCTACTGGGTCCAAGGTCGAGGAAAAATATGCACATGGACGCTGCTTACCACCAAAAGGTTGCGTCAAGACACTCAAAGCACAACCTTCTCTCTCGTGAACATATAATGTAAACGGCTTGCTATAGTCAGGAGTACCTAACACAGGAGCCGAACACAATGAATCACGTAGTTCAGAAAAACTTTTCTGACATTCTTCCGTCCATGGTAAAGGAGTCGAAACATCCTTGCACGTAAGAGCCACCAATGGTTTCGCTAGCAATGAAAAATTAGGAATCCACTGCCTGCAGTATGACGTGATACCTAGAAAGGCACGCACATCTCTTTGGGTTTTTGGCACAGCCATTCGCGCAATCGCTGCAATTCTCTCTGGGGTCAATCTCCTTCCCTCCTTTGACAATAAGTGACCTAGATAGGTTACTTCTTGACAACAATATTGGAGTTTAGAAGGGGACACCTTATGATTCAACTCACAGAGATGTTGCAGCAACGACAACGTAGCAATTTTGCAAATGTCCTGAGTATCGGCAGCCACCAATAAGTCATCGACGTATTGGATCAAAGCCGCACCAACCGGCAACCGAAACGCATCCAGTTGACCCTTCAAGGCTTGACTGTAAATCGATGGACTTTCACAGTAGCCCTGAGGAGCGCGTTTGAACCGGAAGCTTCGTCCACCGAGAGAGAAACCGAAAAGGTCCCTGCTCTCTTCGGCAATCGGGATGCTGAAAAACGCATTTTTCAAATCAATCACCGAAAACCATGATGCAGTAGCTGGAATCAGAGTCAGGAGCGCCGTGATGTCAGGCACAACAGGGAATTGAGGAACCACAATTTTATTCACCTCCCGTAAATCGATAACAAAACGATAAACAGGCGGTTTTGTAGGATCTGAGCGTTTAAGAATAGGCAGTACAGGGCTATTGCACACGTTTCCCCGAGTCTCTTCAATAACATCTTTCTCGATCAAATCATAGATGATCGCCAACAGCGCTCGTTCACCATCAAGGGAGATACGATACTGGGGAATACGTGGCAATCGCACATTAGATTTCAACTGAACAACATAAGGAGAGATATCAAGTAGGCCCACGTCATTTGGACCCGTCGCCCACAAAGACGCAGGAAGAGAACTCAATTCCGGTGGAAGCTTATCAAGAGACAAGTACATAGGAGAGACAACCCTCTCTCCTAACGTAAGCTTTACACCCGCAGGAGAACAATACAAAGTTGCGTACAAACGTTTAAGCAAATCCAGGCCCAAAAGATTCTCGCCACAACCCGTGGTTAAAATCAACGGAGCTTCTAGCTCACGTGGCCCAATTTTAAGGGGCAAAGGGCGTGAAACTGGATTGCTAACGGGGGCGCCAGAGAATCCAACGGAAACATTTGTTAAGCCAGACAAAGGTGCGCCAGGGAGTTTCGAATGCATGATAGAACTTTTCGCTGCACCAGTGTCCAACAGAAAAGGCTCAACGACGCCCGATGTAGCAACTGCGACGTAAGGCCCTCTCTGATCAACCGGAACTGATACCACTCCCTCTCCTTGTCTTTGGCTGTCCTAGTAATTACTGTCGTCAGTCCCCTGATCGACGTAATAATCGTCTACATTGTACTGCGCAGATCGTCCTTGCGATGATCCACGTTGATCGAAACAGTTATTAGAATTAGATGAGTTATCTGAGCGATCATTCTGAGCACCACGACCTCTACCACATGACGCCTGCTGCGAACCACCACGACCTCCTTTGGATGAAGTACCACTATTCCGTTCATTTAAAACAGGGCAATTGAATTTAATGTGTCCCTCCTGTCTACAATAAGCACATTGATTGTACCCTAACGATGATCTTTGGGAGGAGGAATCATTACGCGGCTGCGATCGATTCGATTGCGACTGCGATCTATTCTGTTGGGGTGCATTCTGATTCGAACGCGGAGGATATGCTTGTTGAAGCAACACTTTAGTTTTTAGCTCTTTCGTCTTTTTATCAGCACGGTCGTTCTCCTCTTTCTCCCTATTCTCATAATATTGTGCCGTAGCCAATATCTGAGCAGAGGTAGAAACGGCCCATGCACTTTCCGAATTCTTTAATTTATTGCTCAAATCGGGCAATAAGTTTGAAACAAATTTATCCACAAACAACCTTTGTCCACCCTCAGTACCCATATCCTGACCACTATGGTCAATGAATGCTTCCTCAAACCTCGTAAAGAAGTCGGAAACACTCTCATCTTTCTTTTGCTTACAGGCTGACAATTTGTCCCAGTTCACCCTCATAGCCGGCATAAGAGTCTTCATTAACGTTATTATTCTTTGGGGAAGGGCAGCAATCAACTGCTCAGGTTTAGCTCCACCAGTTTGTAAAGCATCTGCCGCCAAGATGGCCGCCAAATCACCACCTAATTCATTTGCGTGATCTTGCTGGCGAATCTTAGCCCATACAGGTTGCGGTACGACATTGCCAAACAACATGTCGATATCGGCAAGATTCATAATCGTAGCATCTACGAGCTGCGATAATTCTTTGTAATACCCTGCAGGATTTTTGCGAGGGTCAGGCAATGATTGCTTCACCTGTAACACTTCCGATCTTTTCCACGGGAGATGTATCCATACTCTCTGAAAATACGGTGGGACCGGAGGGGCAGCTGCGGGGTTACCTGGCATCCAAACCGGTGGAACCTCTCGCATGGGATATTGGCCAGACTCATCTGGTTGGTGTTCAATATCCTCGACGAACAATGCATAAGGTATCGGAGCGGGACGAAAAGATAGTAACCGCTCAATAGCACGTCGGACATTAGTATCTACTATCAGTCCAGTTGAAAACTGAAGCCGAAGTTCAGACAGGGCGGTCAGCACCTCGTCAGGCGCATCGGCCGCTATCTGATCATGAAGGAACTTACACATTTCATCAAACACGTATCTCTGGGTTGGTATATTGAATTGACAAAACGTTTCGAGGACAACACGTGGTGGATTTCTCTGCGGATTTACCATCCAACCCATCGCCATATTATATAGCGCAACGCGTTCTCTGTTTCCAGGAAGCTGACTTCGTCTCTGAGGACCACCGGAACCAGCGGACCCATGAACAGGTCCGAGCGAATGAAAGAAGCTAGCCGCAAGAGGAGAATTGCGGCTACAGGTAGAGGGAGAAGAATAAGACACAGGGCTAACAAGAGAAGGAGTAGAAACAGTAGCGACAGCAGGGGTTAACAAAACAGGAGCAGTAGCGGGAGCAGGAGTATGAGGAAGCGGAGGAGCAGTAGGAATAGAAACAGACAAAGGAGCGGGAACAGTCGGAAGAACGGGTGCAAGTTGAGGAACAGGTGGAGGAGGAATAGGTGGAAGAACAGGTACGGCAGGGACCACAGGAGCTGCGGTACCCTGTACGTACGGAGGTGGCGACTTCATAAGATAGGACATTAAAGGATCCTCAACTACCTCTTCCTTCTTGTCCGACTCCGTAGGCAAAGCAGGATAGCATTTATCTATGGTCATACGCTGTAGTCTGTCAAACACTTCCTTATCCTTAACCTCCTTATCACGCTGGAACTGCTCTGCTTTCTTCACTATGGTAGCAACATTATCTCGCTGATTACGTTTATTCTGTCTGATTTCTTTCTGTCGGGCTTCTTTGCGCCACAACCGAAAGGCATCAAACATGGCCGGCCTTGATTTTCGTTCGAACAACTTCATTTCTAGATTATCTAAGATTGACGCCTCGAAGCTACCGTGAGGTGGCCAACGAAGGTCGCCGTCCTTCTTTGTATATTTAATCCAATAATCGTTAAAGGTAATTGGACCTAGTCCATGTTTACTATATAGTTCATAAGTGGGAGTTCCAACCGGAGGTATCGGACACGAGTCCTCCAGTCGGGAATCCGCACCACAAGGTCTGAAACAACTAAACAAAGTACTGCGACCAGGCATCTTGCACACTAGCCGAGTTTCACAAACTTCAAGGGTTACGGGATTTACCAAGTCCCAGCAACGAACAAAACCCTCGGTCTTTGGCGGCTGCAGTCGTCAAACAACACAACAAAGTACGCTAGCAAAGTGTCACCGACAAAAACACTCACACAGCGTGTACAACAAAAACACTCGCTAAAGTGTCAACAACCAAGAACTATGGGAGCGACCCACAAATACTTAACTCAAAAATCGATGGCGTCACCAGGAAGGCCCGTCAATCGTCTCGCTATACCAAGGTCTACGCCAGGCGCCAAAACAGGTCTACAGTCAGGGCAGCAGTCCATCGCAGCCGTCAGGAGGCGGGAATCTTCGCGGGAAAAGTCTTCGGGCCACTTATTTCGACAACAGGATCGATGAAGCGGAGTGCACCTTCCCTCGGAGATTTCACACGAAGTTCCTCACGATCGTCGGGCTTGGACCGGTACCACTGATGCAGCCCCACGTTGGGCGCCAATTGAAGGACTGGGTTCTGTAGGACCCAGCGGTGCCAGGGCACAACACCTGAAACCTTCGTGGGTAACCTGCTCCGGCGTACAAGTCACAGAGACACGGGACACTTCCTTCGGCGTCAAAGATTCAAGGTTTATTTGCTGCAGGGAACACAGAAGTCACAACAAGTACACAGCGTGCAACTTGGGGAGACTGCTTCAAATTGGTTCTGTGGATCGCTCCTTTTATACAGTTTTTACCCATAGGATAACATTTGAACACAAAAGTTTACAACCCGGTTCTCACAATTATTCCCCGGGGGGTCGCTTTGGTCACTTTGAAACACATGAGGTCCGAAACATAAGTGCGGAAACATTTGGCGGTTCCCAACTGTAAAATCCCATCTTCCCACCATTAGCAAATTCCAATCAGCAGTAAAACAGATCGAAATAGGAACAAGGACAGGTGTAGAGGAAGACGGAGACAGTGGGGAGATCGGAAAGGGTGTAAAAGGGGAGGTAACGGGAAACACGAGATGCAGGCATCAAAGGGACGTGCCTAATGAGATGCACGGCTGAGACAATAAGCCCGTGCGGCAAGATGAGCCTCATGCGGCGTCATCTGCCTTACAGTAGCATCCCCCTCGTCATAAAGACACTTACAAAGAACATGTGTCTTCCGCAAATATCTTGGGAGTCCCAGGGTCGCGAAGCGGACAACGTCCGTTCGCTGGCTACTTGAGGGCAAGAGACAAAATGGATGCCGTATCTAAGATGGAACCCGTGGGTACAGATGAAAAACCCATATAACAAATGAACGGTTTAAGCTAGCACAGCGAAACTGCGCACACTTACTAAACTCGTCATTTGCGGTTCATAGATACCAGACTCGACTATATTCGTGCGAGTCGAAAACACCACTTACAATTGTCACGGAACCTCAGTTGTGACACAATAACCCGTCCGCCAAAATCTAAATCAGGCCCATGGTCTTTTTTTGGTGTCGTTCGCACAGTAGAAACGAAACAGAAAGCCTGCTCTGATTGTCCCACTCTACAGATGCGCTGTATTGTGTTGTAGTGGAATTGTGCACTTCATACATTATTGCACAAGGAGAATTATTGGAAGGGTTCCACACTAAATAGCGGGCAGTGCTTGGCTTAAAGGGTGTTGTATTTGCTGTGAGCCTATGTGGGAATCTTTTTGGAGTTGGGCGTGAGCGGCTAGAGTGGTGCTCTTATCCTATCTTGCTTAGCAGCATGATGGAAGAAGGGGGAGTGAGAGAAGGGATGGGATAAAGTTATATTAGCTGCTGATATGTTACTCCACATGTTCCCTGTAGAGTTTATAGTTATACCAGATACTTTAAAACCACCTCCTGTGCTGCATACAGCTACTGGGCCTTCCACGCGGCCGATCTTGTGGGTTTGGATCGAGAGAGATGGGACAGAGAGGGACCTGCAAGGATGCTCTGCATTGCATTCATTCTGCATGTGGTCTTTTGTTTTCAAGAAGTGTGTAATGCTTTAGGTCCTCTTTAGAATATGGTGGGAGATGGGGTTGGACCTGCAGAGATGGACTGTATTAAAGTCCTCCTGGATGCCGGCCATATGCAGAAGAACTCCTCACGCATTGGGTGAATGTCTTTCTTGGTAAAGAGTGGCTCCTTACATGAACTGGTGGTGGATACGGATAAGCAGCAGATCTGCTGGCCCCCCCTTATGGAAGGGCCTTCACCCGTCCGCAGCAATGACCACGTCGGACACCTAACTTTCAATCACTACTATGGCATATGCCTATTTTTCTGTTGCAGGTCTTGGTGTTAATATGTTTGAAAGTCTAAGTTGTACTCTAGATGTTATCTTTCTTCATTCTACACCTTTTGTCACCCTGGTGAGATGGTCGTGCATGCACCAGACAAAAACGAATTAAATGAATACATGGGGGCCTCACTCCTCTAATTTAACCTGTTCATATCCTGCAAGAATGATGGTTATAGGTAAGCAGCCTCTCATTAAGTACTGCTAGTAACTATGAAGCTTGGTTGCGGCTTGATCCAACACTGCTGCATTTTAGAATGAAAGAGCCCAGGTAGTGGTAATGTAAGGTGTGACCTCTCAGATCCATCCTAAGTAAGATGCCAGACCCTACAGTCCAAGCACAAAATAGTTGCAGCACTAAGCTTTCGCATAGTGTTGTGCTGCATTTTATTTTTTATTTACATAACGCTTTCCCTACTACTAGCAAAGCCCTAAAAGGAAGGTGGAGGAAGAGTCTACCACATTTGTTGTGCATGGGTGGCAAAATGTGTATTTTTGTATATGGTCTATGTGGGAAGAATTTCTGGTGCTGCGCGTTAAATTTGAAGATTGTTGTCCCATTAAATGATGAGGGAGACCAAGAAAGCACACTTTACTGCCAAAATTGAGCTGGCCAACTTCGATCCCAAAACGATATCCTTAAATTCCAACTCTTTCCTACAGCCTTAAACACTTTCTAGGGAAATGCCCCCTCCCAGACCCTATGTGACCAGATTTCATCCTGTTTTTAGGACAAGATTCTAACCCTACAATGGGGCTTTTCAACATAGTTGGCCCTACTAGAAGTATCCGAAATCATCAAAATTACCTAGGACGCTGACAACAATGCTTAATCTCTCCATAGCGTTTGATACCATCTCCCACACCATTTTCTTGGAGTGGATCCGAGAAAACAGCATTTCCCATATGGCAATGTTCTTAATCAGATCTTTCCGGATTGACAGGAGACAACTGGCAGCTTTAGGACAATTCTCACTGCCGAGAGGAGAGATCAGTTGCCTTCGGAGTCCGCAGGCCTCGTCTCTCAGCCCTGTGAAATTCAATATCTGTATGGCCGCTCTCGTCTCCCTGGTAGCCTCCTGTGGAATTGCTGGCACATCCTATGCTGACGACACATGATTGCTCCTATCCCTAGACACAGGCTATTTTGGATCCAAACTCAACTTCAAAAATTGCTTCACCAGTGTCATCCCTTGGATGGGAAAAGAATTACCTTAAATGAAACATGGATAAAACCGAAATTCTTCTGTTCAGCAAATCGAACCTGTTCTCCTCCATCCAATGGTGGCCCAACTCCACCCCCGCCCGACCCCACAATCAAAATGGCAAAAAAACTCGGTATCAAATTTGACACCGTCCTCCTTTCCCACCTACAAGCTCTGGCAGTGGCAGGCATGGGCTTTAACCTGATCAAATTCCTAAAACAAAATATCTGAATTTCTTCCACTGGCCGCAAGGAACACAGTCGCCTTCGCCTTAATAACCTCCAGACTTGACTACTATAATCTTCTTTACGCAGGAAGCTCTAAGCAAATACTCCACAAAATCCAGATGGTACAACATGTTTTGGCTAGACTGGTGCTGAAACTTCCCAAACAGAGCTCAGCATACGCAGCTCTGGAAAGCTTACATGGGCGACCAATCCACGAGAGGATCCTATTCAAGATCCTCATATGGGTCTTTAGAGCCTTTAATTCCACCGGCCCAAAAATACCTCCATCCCGGCTCTGTCCTTACAGGACCCAGAGGGTGTTAAGATCATCCAATGGCAATCTTTTGAAACACCCATCCGTCAGACTCAAATCACGGGGCAGAAAGTCTTTCACGGTGTTGGGGACCAAAGTTTGGAACCAACTACTAAGCTCGCTTCGATTTATTGACACTGAAGCCAAATTCAAAACAAGTCTGAAGACCTGTTTTTTTCTTGGCCAGGGCTCTCTCCCTCACTCTTTAATCTAGTTCCATCTCTTGGTTCTTCGTCATCATGTACAGCTTCAGTCAATCTCCGGCGTGGCGCCACAATGTTCTCCTGTGAGTGACAGTGCACTGAATAAATACACTATTCATTCATTCAAAATGAAAGGGGGAACAGGAGGAGGATCCTTGGGACTGCTGCTGGGGAATCTCGAGGTCATATAGAGACCAACAGTGAACGAGCGCCTTCTTTTAACGATCATATTTGCCGCAGTGGCTGGGCCAATCACAGTAGCAGCCCGTGCAGGTAAGCATGGTAGGGCGGGGGGGGCAGTGACAAACAACAGGATAGGGATTGTAAAATAAATGAAAAAACTTACCTTGCACTCGCCGCATCACCCACTTGGCGATACGGCAAACGCAACGTGCGTGTTTTTTAAAATTTATTTTACATTCCCTATCCTGTTTGTCAATTTCACATTCCACCCCACCTCCGCCCTGCCTCACTGCGCTTACCTGCACGGGCCGCTACTGGCCATGGAAGAACATTTCAACAAGTAGGAGGCAACCTTGTGCAGCACAAAACACTGCCTGTGTCCTGTGGGAATATGTTTGTATCTGTGCACCGCACACTGAATATTCTGAGCTTTTTTTTTTTTTACATAAGAAGAATTGAAGAGGTTCATTGTAACCGCCAAACACGCGAACTACAGGGCACGCGTGCGCTAGCATAATCACGCGCCGATGCGCGCACAGGCAACCGCGCAAGCCCTGAGCCATTCCGCATTAAGCCATCAAATTCATGAAGGTAACCTTGGAAATTGAAGGCCGGAGGGAGGTTATGAACACCGCTAGTTAATATTTAAAGGGATTGTAATCAGCAAAAAGGGCAATGCTTCTTAAAAGTAATACATATTAATACAATAGGTGAAGGGGGCAGGCACTGAAGACAGCCATTGTGCTTAGATTTTAGAAAGCCTTTCAGAGCAGGCAGCAGCAGAGATGGAAGTTCGCTGTGGTAGACACAAGCATGTCCACTGGCAGTCGAGACAGTGCACTGATCACTGCTGGAATTTTTATTTTTGCATATATATATTTATTTAGTCATCATTAACACACAGATATACTTCAGTGACAAAGTGAGGGCCCCTAAACCTACCTTCCATATCAATATTTTTGAGGCATGTGGGTGTCTTTGTGATGAAGGCCACCCCATCACTAAGCCTGGGCGGTAAATTCAGTTCTGCTCATGGAATTTGGGTAATTTCGCGTCCAGAGGAGAACGCGGAATTGCCCAAAAATCTGCGGCTTCGTGGTATTTTTTGCTTATTCGCGCTTTTAAAATGCGTATCCGCGAGATATTTCTCCCTGAGCATGCAAACAGCATTTGCGAACAGGAAAAAAGCAAGGTGAACGGGTGGAACAAGCAATTCCACGTGTTCGCGGACATTTAGCGTGCTCCCGGAGATTTTTACCGTTTCATGGAGCTTTGTGTAGCGCGACTACGCAAATTCCACCCATCACCTCTCGCCCGCCACCATTGACAGACCTTTGATACATGGGGCTCAAAATCCTTCGTGTACATCGTACCACTTTTTGATCATAGTCCTTCGTCGCCCACCTAGCCCCGTACGACCCAAGGACTGGCCGACTGACCAGCCTCAGATCAGCCTGTATCCCTACTTTACACACCCCTTCTAATCATGGGATATTTTAATCTTCATGAAATCACGAAAACAGGACAACTTCAACTCAACTCTATTCTCTCTCACCACAACCACCACAGCACCCACAATCGGCCCACTCATGTGAAAAGCCATGTTCTTTACTAAATATTCACCTGTTAATGTTAATCTCCGAGCTGTCAATCAATCTTTTGCAACTCCACTCGCCTTCTATATCCACCACCGACCCTGGAATGCAAATTCTGCCCGTCATCCTCTTGCGACAAACCTGCTAAACTTTCTGTCTCTTCCTTTTCAGACCAACACCTGCAACTCTTGAGATGATGTTAGCAAAGTTTTACAATGTGCTTCAAGCCTCCCTCACTACCATCTCCCGGTCCAAACTGAATAAAGAAGGCTAAGCCCAGAACTGGAGTATCACACTTACCACCACCATCCCCGCAGGAAAATCAATTTTGACTCTTCAACATTTTTTAAACTGGGGCACCAGTTGATATATTTCTAATTCATCGAATTTAAATAAGGCTAACATTTTTATGTCCTCCTCCTATCAAAGAATTGATTACTTCAGTTAATAATGGAATCCTTTGTTTTTAATTTGGAATACATCTTATCTTAAAATTCCAGATCTTTAACAAATTTGTCATATCATATCATGCTCATATATCATAAAGACCCAAATTTCTACTGTACCCTTTGTCAACACGTGCTTCGTGACACTTGCTGCTTTGGCACTTACCGCATGGTGGGGTGAAAGTATGGATTAATGCTTGAGTAATATTCTTCATACCACAATATTACTCTGAAGTTTATTCAATACTCTGTAATCCACTATGACAATCGTCCATGCAATATGAGCGTGATATGATATCATGAAGAAAGTTTATTAAAGGATCTTGATAGAGTTTGGTCTCATGTCGCGTATTTCCATAGGATGACACTACAGATAAACCAGAGATAATCTAAGTCCTCCATCCAGGGCATCCAAACTCATACCTTATCTCTTGATCCAACGAGCCATATCACCTCCCCTCTACCCAAGACCTGGTGGTCCTCCTTGACAATGAAATGTGCATTTGCTATTCAACACCTCCAACACCGCATCAGGACGGGGCCACCTACTCAAGATATCCACAACCACCTCCCCGGCCGACGTCACAGATCACTCAGCCATCGCCTGATGAACGCATCGAACATCAGCATGCTGGACAAGTGCTTGACCAGTGCTTGACCAATGCTGGACCAGTGCTTGACCACTGCTGGACCAGTGCTGCAGCACCTTCCGTGGGGATGGTGAAGTATCCCCATGAACACCATCGTCACTTCCATCAATTCACCTGAATCCTGCAGCAGGCGCTGTGCTTAAGTTGTGCCGGTGGTTGCAGGTGATGGGCCCACGTTAAAAGAATAAGCAGCAATTTGTCAGAAGACATAGCTGTCATTTGACCTTTCTCTTTCAACACACAGCATAAGTGACAAGCTTTATTAATTGTTTTTAATGTTTTAGGGGTGGAAGCACAAACAAAGAACACAAATCAGGAGTCCTTTACTGGTGTTAATATTGTTTTTATAGTGATGCCTATTTTCAACATAATTATGTTCTTAATGAGATTGCGATAGGTCATATACAATACCTTTCTTTGTATTCCCTTTCCGTTTAATAATACTGTAATAGTATTACTGCGGTATTGCATATGGAAATCGAATGTGTTTTAATGCATCTTTTATGGTTTAAAAGAACCGAAATAAAGATTTAGAAAGAAAAGACAAGTTAAAAACAAGTACTGCAGCACTTCGCACCAGTGCTTAATTCGTAAAAAGACATAAGTGCCAGAACCCTCGTTAGGAGGCCACCACAGCTGGCGCCACACATTGCCCCTGCAAGCTGCCATCACAGTACCAGCACAACTACTAATCCTGTCACTGGTAAAACTGTGACAATTCAGACTGTTTAAGGCCCTCAAAGCTGCAAGAATGGCTTGTAGTAGGTATTACTTGCTATACTAAAACAACTGTTGTTCTTCTTATCTCTAAATTACAAAAACAGCGTCACCATGTGGCAGCGGCAATAAGGGCTGGTGTCGTCAGTTAAGTGCAGGTACCGGCTCAAATTAAGCACTGGCTCCCACACCCCTACTTCCAGCTCATATCTAGTTTCTGAAAGGCCAGAACGGTCAAGACAAAGCTAGAATGGTAGAACAGACCCCATCACATATTACACCTCAGGCACCCCCGCCTATGCCTTGTGAAAGGCCGCAAGAGGTAGACAAGAGGCAGCCACATACATAGGTGTCGAGCATTGTGAGGCACTGGGGCTCGAGAGACAGCAATGTTTCACCTTGGAGGCCATAAAAGACTAACTAGGCTGGGAATGTCCCACTTCACTGATTAACCTCTGACTGGTTCCAAAATGTAGGGCAAAAATCAAAAACTGTGGCATAACTTTTGTACGTAGTCAGGCCTGGCTCCAGGAATTTTCATCTGGATGGGTCAAGTGTGCACTTGGGGGGGCCACGGAAGGCCTCATTTTTGTCTCTTCTGGTGGTAGCTTACAAGCCCTAGATTACATCATATGTACTTCCAAACAGACATCACGATACAAACAAGAGATTCTGAGTGTATACATAGCATGTAGAGGGTAGGGTAGGAGTAAATTTAGCTAAGGTTACTTTTAGGGATTATGAGTGAGTAGTGGTAAAAGGAAGTATGGGGCGATAGGTCCGGGTTCGGGGGGGGGGGATTTCGATAGACGATAACAAGGGAAAATTAATTATTTATTTAGCTTGCCTTGCTGCTTCCCCTGCTACCCCCTGTTGAGTGTTTGTGAAGCTTGCCTTGCTGCTTCCCCTGCTACCCCCTGTTGTGTGCTAGTGAAGCTTGACTTGCTGCTTCCCCTGCTACTCCTGTTGCATTAGTGAAGCTTGCCTTGCCACTTCCCCTGCTACCCCTGTTGCGTTAGTGAAGCTTGCCTTGCCGCTTCCCCTGCTACCCCTGTTGTGTGCTAGTGAAGCTTGCCTTGCTGCTTCCTTTGCTACTCCTGTTGTGTATGGTAAAGTCTTGCCTTGCTGTTTCCTTTGCTTCCTCTGTTGGGTTAGTGAAGCTTGCCTTGCCGTGTCCCCTGCTACCCCTGTTGTGTGTTAGTGAAGCTTGCCTTGCTGCTGCCCCTGCTACTCCTGTTGTGTGTGTTAGTGAAGCTTGCCTTGCTGCTTCCCCTGTTACCCCTGTTGTATGTTAGTGAAGCTGGCCTTGCCGCTTCCCCTGCTACCCCTGTTGTGTGCTAGTGAAGCTTGCCTTGCCGCTTCCCTTGCTACCCCTGTTGTGTGTGCTAGTGAAGCTTGCCTTGCTGCTGCCCCTGCTACTCCTGTTGTGTGTGTTAGTGAAGCTTGCCTTGTGGCTTCCCCTGCTACCCCTGTTGTATGTTAGTGAAGCTTGCCTTGCCGCTTCCCCTGCTACCCCTGTTGTGTGTTACTGAAACTTGCACTGCTGCTTCCCTTGCTACCCCTGTTGTATGATAGTCAAGCTTGCCTTGTTGCTGCCCTGCTACTCCTGTTGTGTGTGTTCCTGAGGTTTGCACTGCTGCTTCCCTTGTGACTAACCCTGTTGTGTGTGTTAGAGAAGCTTGCGTTTCTGCTTTTCCTGCTACTCCCGTTGTGTGTGTTACTGAAGCTTGCACTGCTGCTTCTCCTGCTACCTGTCACGTGAGGTAGACAGATTTTCAGAATACACTACATAAAAGTCAAACCCAATAGGATTACTAGTGCTTGTTTTTATGCACTAAGTGAATGAAATGTTGCACTTCCATAAAAATAGGTGTTTTTTATGCAGAACAAGCAGTATCTGGTTTTGAAACGGATCAGATCACTTTGAAAAATGGCTAAACGTATCTTTTAAGTGACCTTATGTCCTGCACGTCTCATTCAGATAGTCCTTACATTTTTGCTAGCATCCCTGTACATAATGGGATTTTCAGCCATTACGTACAATGTAACCCCCCCCCCCACCCTCCCAAAACAACAAAAACTATATTCCACATGTCCCATGATGCAGGATGATAATAATACACAATACAAAATCACCAGAAAAGACAGATCTCTCAAGCTCGGGGGCGAATCACAGTCATCCACAACAACGTCAACTCACATCATCTCAGACACACCATCCATCGGCATATAGCACCCGCCGTCAAGTACCCTCGACAAGTACTGGACCAACGCGCTCAACACCATCCAATCAGAACAGCCTCTCTTTGGTCATCAAGAATGTCCACAATCTGCTCACTTCCTCTACCAATGCCCTGGTCCCCCCCCCCCCCCCCCCTCAAGAACAGCAGCTCAGCGATATCCAGATCCCACGTCAGGTGGTAAACAAAGGAACTCAGGATGATGGAACACCACTGCAAACAACTGGAGCGCAGATGGAGATCAAGGTAAGGAATACGTTTAAATACACTCTGAAGCGCTACCACCAACTATTCCAGTTCACTAAATGCACCAACCTGGTGGACCGCTTCAAAGAAGCAGCAACAAAAGTAACAAAAGCAAAGAAATCTTTGCCATAGTAAAGGATTTCACCACTCAAGTGGCTGCTTCCAACTCAACTACCTGCAGAAGACCTGTGCAACAATTTTGTATTCTTTGACAATAAAATCACCCTGATATACAGCGACTTCAACATACAACTGGATCCAACGGAACTCGCCAAACAGCTGCCGATCTCATCCAAATAACCGACACCATGACCCTCAATCTCTCTGGATGAAACCACCACCACCATGATGTCCAACCACTCTTAGGCCCTGCCCCACCAAACCTATACCTTAGGACTCCTCCCCATCAGCAACATACTCATGCCGATCCTGAACACCTCCACTGCCCCAGCGCATTCCCAAATGTCTGGATACAAGCAACAGTCCTCCTCCTGCTGAAGAAAACGTTCATGGACCTCTCCATGCTTTCCAGCTAAAGGCTGATCTCCCTGCAGCCCCACCCGGCCAAGGTTTTAGAGAAATTGCAATAGATGAATCACGGAATACCAAGGCTGGACCGGACGTAAGAGGCAAGGGGCGTGTCCCGGGAGAGGCCGGAAGGATGAGGGCCGTATATGTTACTGTGGGCCAGTTTTGCAGCGGTGCTCCAATTAAACCCCCAGTAACAAAAGCAGCAGTGTTTCACACTTGCACCACAGTCCCCCACCTCCATGTGGGGAGGAAAGAATGGTCCGACGAAATTGCCAGGGTTGCTTAGGGTTCTCAGTACGGACCTGCCGAATACCGTAACAACCACCAACACCACTCAGTCTGGGTTTAGACCCAACTACTACATGGAAAGCACCCTCATCCCCGCTAAAGACGACATCCACACGATTCTGGACAGAGAAGAAACAAGAGTCCTCATTCCCGTTGACCAATCCACTGCGTTTGCCACAGTTTCCCACTTCATCCTCATTGAACAAGACTGGCCTCCAAGGACCTGCTCTCTGCTGGATCTGCTGCTTCCCGACTGGTAAAAAGCAGTCATTCAGCCTGGCAGCATTCACCTCGAGTGCCCGGCAGGGCCGGACAAGCCTTTTATTCCACAAGGCATTTCTCCAGTCGGCTGGGGTCCAAAGAGTTTGGTTTTGAAAGCCTGGGCCTCCACTGGTGCCTCTGTCGCTTTTTGCAGCTTCCCGAGGTTAATTACAGAAGGCAGAGGGGGCTTCAGTAGAGAGAAAAAGATGGAGGGAAAGTAGAGAGAAAGCAAAGAGGGGATGGGAAGAGGGGGAGGAGCAAAGGAAGCGGGTTGATTTGAGCATTTTTCGCCAGGGCTGGTATAGGTTCCCCTGTCCGGTCCTCGCACCTGCAGCCTCATCTGCGGAGCACCGCATGGATCCTCACTTAGCCGATCGTCTTCAACAGTTACATGATCCCTCTGGCCAACATCATCCGCTCGCACAACATCAGTGTCATATGTTACACTGATGACACGCAACTCCTTTTCTTACTCTCGGCCAAGGTGCACAGCACCCACAACAAGTTAATTGCAGGCATGACCAATAGCCCTTACTAGATGACGAGAAACTGAAGATGAACACCAACAAGACACAAGTGGTGATTTTCGGTAAAACTTAATCTCTGCTGGATTCCTCCTGGTGGCTGGAAGAATTAGGACCCACCACCCACGCCAAGAACTCAGGATCATCATCAACAGCAAACTTGACATGACTGACCGAATGAACACCGTCACTGCTTCTTGCTACCGCTCCCTGAAGATGCTATGAAAGGTCTTCAAATGGCTCCCAACCAACACCCAGAAAACCGTCTCCCATGCACTTGTCACAAGCAAGCTGGACTGCTGGAACACCATCTACACCGAACAGCTCACCAGAAGAACATCTAGAACTCAGCGGCTAGACACACTCGTAACCTACAAACCGCACACACATCACACCACACCTCAAGCAACTCCACTGGTTCCCCACACACAAACAAACACATTTCAAAGTCAACACCCACACCTTCGAGGCCCAACACAACTCAGGCTCAGCATACCTCAACATCGGACTCTGCTATCACAAACGCTTCAGTCGCCTTCGTTCGGCAAGGACTCCTGCTTGCACACATTCCACGCTTACGGAAAGCCAGATTCGGCAGTCGAGCCTTGTCTTTCATCGCTCATTATGCGTGGAGCGACCTGCCGACACACATCCGAGCCTCCTCGTCACTTCTTGAATTCCACAAGGAACTAAAGACCTTGCTCTTCGAGGTTGCCACTCTAGGGCCTAGGCTCGCCTTTATTCATACGTGCTTCAGGGAAGGATGCTGTCCTGGGCTATAGTGCACTCTAGAAATCCCCCTAACAATTTTGCTCGGCAAGCAGATTAAAACAAATTGAGGTGTTTGAGAGTATAAGTGGGAGTGTGAATGTTTGGGTGTGAGTGTGCGTGTTGTCATTGAAAATGTGTTGCTACTCTGGCATACTGGAGGCAATTCTTGGCATACTGGGGAGGGCAGATACACATTTGTAAGGCAACATTCCAGCCTGGGCATACTGGAGGTGATTCATTGCATAGTTGAAGAAGATGGGAGTATGCACTGTCTTTTTATGATGTTGTTAATGTTCTATATATTATGATGTATTAACATTTTTTAAAGGGCTCCATGTTGGGCAGCAAATAAAAGTATTTGCATAATGGTAGCCTCCGGTCTTGTAATGAAATCAGACCTCCCTGGCACACTAAGAAAGAGGAATATTTCGGAAGTGTCCTTTCAGTGTCAATAGCTTTTAGCAACTGTATGTCACATGTCTGCTTTAAAATGTACTACAATACTATTGAAAATAAATAAATGTACACTCCCATCAAGCCCAGTCGATGAAGCCTGGCTCGCTGGCTGGACTTTGGGGCCAGTATTATGGCTCACCACTTTCAAAGACTGACCCCCAGAAACTGTTGAGAAAAGGCGCGGGGCAGAGAGGGCTGATTAGGAGCAGAGGGGGTAAGAGTAGAAATGTAGTTATGAAACTAATACTGTCCCCTTTTAAAATGGATACAATGATATGCATGCCACATTCTTGTTCTACCTTCATTTTTTCTCAATTTATATTCAAAATAGTGTGTTATGACCTGAGCTCAACCAATATTTTGGGGAACCTGGCTTCATTGGCCGCATGGCAGTCAGTTGCCTGACAATCAGTGCTTAATTTGTAAAAAAAACATAGTGCTGGGTCTCTCGACAGGAGGACACTAGAGCTTGCACCATCCGTTGCCAGTGTCAGCACCAACAACACACTACTAATCATCACAGTCTTAAAAAAGTGTGACCATTAATACTATTAAAGGCCCCCCAAGCTATAAGAATGGCTTTGGAGGCAAATACTAATAATTGGAAATTGAAATGGAAATAATAAACAGAAGTTGTTGTGCTCATTCCTAAATTGGCAGACAGTCATAAGCCCCGGTGCAGGCAATTAAGTGCTGGTGCTGAGTTCCGGAAAGCACCGGCACAAATTAAGCACAAAATCGGGCATGATCAGGAGGACAGAGTCCCGCATCTCACACGTGCCCCTTCTGAAAGGGGTAGGAAAAGCCAACAAATATCGGTCGGGCACCTAAAAGCGGCATTGGTAAGACATGGTCCTGGAAAGGCCAAAGTCACAAACATGCGTGCTGGCTCCAAAGGTGTGGAAGAGTCAGCCCCATATGAGTCAGGGCTCTGAGCCTGAAGGTCACTCACATGCCAGGTCACTGAAGTGCCTGTGAGCTGGGCAGGTGCCCCTCGCCTGCAAGGCCCAAATAACCCTGGAAGAGGCACTCACTCACAAGCCAGACCCTTTCATGAGTAGAATGGTGGCAGCAGTGCAAAGCACGCCTCTGAAGATTGGAGAGTCGCTAGAGCTGGGGCAGAGCCTGTCGTATGTCATCTGCGTAATACACTGGAATGGATAGTCACATATAAGGCCTGTCAGATGCAGGAGAGGTTGGGGCAGAGTCACGTCAGCTGGACAGTCTCTTGTCCGGACCGTCAAATGCAACAAAGTTTGGGACAGAGTCACGTCAGCTGGACAGTCTCATGTCCGTCCTGTCAGATGCAGCAAAGGTTGGGACAGAGTCACGTCAGGCGGGCAGTCTCTTGTCCGGCAGATGCAGCTAAGGTTTGGGACAGATTCACGTCCGCTTGACAGTCGCATAGGAGGCGTGGAGATGCAGCAAAGGTTGGGGCAGGGTCATGTCAGCTGGACAGTCACATGTCTGTCTGTCAGATGCCGCAAAGGTTGGGACAGAGTCACGTCAGGCGGGCAGTCTCTTGTCCAGCAGATGCAGCTAAGGTTTGGGACAGATTCACGTCCACTTGACAGTCGCATAGGAGGCCTGGAGATGCAACAAGGTTGGGGCAGTGCCATGTCAGCTGGACAGCCACATGTTCATCCTGTCAGATGCAGCAAAGTTTGGGACAGACTCACGTCAGCTGGACAGTCTCATGTCTGTCCTGTCAAATGCAACAAAGTTTGGGACAGAGTCACGTCCGCTTGACAGTCACATGTAAGGCCTGGAGATGCAGCAAAGGTTGGGGCAGGGTCATGTCAGCTGGACAGTCACATGTCTGTCTGTCAGATGCCGCAAAGGTTGGGACAGAGTCACGTCAGGCGGGCAGTCTCTTGTCCGGCAGATGCAGCTAAGGTTTGGGGCAGATTCACGTCCGCTTGACAGTCGCATAGGAGGCCTGGAGATGCAACAAGGTTGGGGCAGTGCCATGTCAGCTGGACAGCCACATGTTCATCCTGTCAGATGCAGCAAAGTTTGGGACAGACTCACGTCAGCTGGACAGTCTCATGTCTGTCCTGTCAAATGCAACAAAGTTTGGGACAGAGTCACGTCCGCTTGACAGTCACATGTAAGGCCTGGAGATGCAGCAAAGGTTGGGGCAGGGTCATGTCAGCTGGACAGTCACATGTCTGTCTGTCAGATGCCGCAGAGGTTGGGACAGAGTCACGTCAGGCGGGCAGTCTCTTGTCCGGCAGATGCAGCTAAGGTTTGGGGCAGATTCACGTCCGCTTGACAGTCGCATAGGAGGCCTGGAGATGCAACAAGGTTGGGGCAGTGCCATGTCAGCTGGACAGCCACATGTTCATCCTGTCAGATGCAGCAAAGTTTGGGACAGACTCACGTCAGCTGGACAGTCTCATGTCTGTCCTGTCAAATGCAACAAAGTTTGGGACAGAGTCACGTCCGCTTGACAGTC
Organism: Lissotriton vulgaris; assembly: GCF_964263255.1. Lineage (NCBI taxonomy): Eukaryota > Metazoa > Chordata > Amphibia > Caudata > Salamandridae > Lissotriton > Lissotriton vulgaris. Next base: position 1,077,627,683 of record NC_141699.1, on the reverse strand, counting down.
ACATGTAAGGCCTGGAGATGCAGCAAAGGTTGGGGCAGGGTCATGTCAGCTGGACAGTCACATGTCTGTCTGTCAGATGCCGCAAAGGTTGGGACAGAGTCACGTCAGGCGGGCAGTCTCTTGTCCAGCAGATGCAGCTAAGGTTTGGGACAGATTCACGTCCGCTTGACAGTCGCATAGGAGGCCTGGAGATGCAACAAGGTTGGGGCAGTGCCATGTCAGCTGGACAGCCACATGTTCATCCTGTCAGATGCAGCAAAGTTTGGGACAGACTCACGTCAGCTGGACAGGCACATGTCCGTCATGTCAGATGCAGCAAAGGTTGGGACAGAGTCACGTGAGTGGTCGAGGCTGTCAGTCACAGCAGGCCTCTCTGAAAGTTCTCTGTGGCGGGAAACGAGTCAACACGTCAGTAAAACACTCATCCGAGCACCGCCACCGCCTCTCCCCCGTCAGATAATAACACTCTCTTCTTTCGTTTTATCTCGGCCTTAATTACCTCTCTGCAAAAGTCTCAGTGTCCGACAGCGCGGGCCGATTTCAATCGAGGGAATAATCACGCATGGACAGAAAATACAATTCTGCGAATGAATATGAATGAGGGCCGGTGCGACGGAATAATTACTGGAGCTTAAATGGGCCACGAATTCAATTTTGGGAGAAGCCGCCGTGGCGGTAAAGCTCCTCCGACTCACCTCGCCCCGGCCCCCCCCTGCGCGCGCGCCCGTCAGAGGGGATTTGATGGCGGCTGGCGCGTGACACAGGGAGGGGGGTGTCAGGTCTCAAAGGGGGTGGGGGCAGAGATGCACCGGCCTAGAGGGAAATCTAGACATTCGGTTGCACGCAGTGCTGCAAATGCAAACAGGCGCCGTCGTTCAGGCGTGTGTGTGTAGTGAATAGACCCTCACAAGCGTCACTAAGCGCCCAGAAGCGATGCAATGCAGGCAGAGGGGGAAGGCAAGCTTCGGCAGAGGGAAGGCAAGCTTCAGCAGAGACAGCAGCAACCAAACGTACAACACAAAGAGAGAGAGAACAACCGAGTCAACACAATAAAGTTAGTTAGATCACTATGTTCACTTAGGTGGGTCCTGCCAGTTCTCATCGTCAGCAGTAAATAACAAGCATTGGTAAATCAAGGAGGTCTGGCTTTAATGTGCTAATGGTCAGGGCACCAGCCCTATAAAAAGAAGTGGAGGGATTGACTAAGTAAGATAATATGCAAATGACCTCATGATGTCACGACATAGCGCTATAAATGAAATAAAATAGCGCTACTTAAATTATTGGTGCAAATACTGGGACAAACTAACCCATCTGATAGTCTTACAGTGCCTGCATTTATATACAGGGACAGAACAAAGGCAAAAGCTGCCTCTCTTAAGTACCTGTGAAGAGAAGGCAAGCTGTGTGCCTTTGTTTCCCTCTGTGGCATTTACATTTAAATGTATGGTTCCAGGCGGCCCCCAGTCAACATATACAAACAAAAGGAGGCCGTATGGCCCCTTAACTTCGGCCCAGCTGGAGGTGAACAAAGCCCCCCATCGCTGCCTGCTGGGAATGGAACGCAGGCCACGTGCAGGCGCTGCTGAACGTGTCCGGTGCCTGAAAATGACACCGGGACAAGTTCAGCATATTTCTGTGGGGCCCAGCTTCTTGGCAGGGGGGACAGCGTCCACCCTGTGAAATGAGTGGGGGCACGCTGTGTACCTGCGTGTACCCCCAACTCGAGTCCTGTTAGTGGTGCATGCACAAATGCTGTTTACCACATTGACACCAGTCTACTGGCTTTGCCAGTGTTTGTTGCATAAAGGTGGCAAACAAGCATTGGCAATGCCAATAGGTCTAGCTTATGAATCCACTGTCAAGCCAGACCTAAACATCTATGTATGGCCAGTTGTGCTGATGTCAGAGAAAAACTCCATACATTATCTAGTTATCTAAGGCATTTTATTAGCATTGCAAAGGCACTGTGTGCTCCTGAAAGTTCAACCAGAGGGAGTTGGATAAATAACAAAATGATCACATCTGTGTGGAAGCACACAACTTCTGCCCAATCAAAACATGTTTTGCTGGCTCTCAATATGTGGGTGGCGCCAAAGCCTGTCTCTAGTGATTGTCACATAATTGTTTGTCGACAGCTGTGCAGTCAAGCCAGGCCATAAGAATGTTGCTAACGTACTGCTTTCGGTATAGAATGTATATAGAAGGTAAAGAATTGTCCTTCATGCTTTGCAATGAAAAGGTTTAAATGGCAGAATAGAAGAGAAACAGGGTTGGACTGAGAACGCAGGCATTTATCCCTTGCTCAAGGCTCACCGGATTCGGCCAACACCTTGGACCTATGCTCCTCTACATTGTACGGTGCGACGGTGCTTCAACATAACCCAAAGCCTTCAATATCCATCACTGCAGACTGCACCCACTCTTATGCACAGTTTGATACTGGACCAGTCCCAGGTGTGCACATCATTCGTCTACGTGTCCTGCTTTGGCTTTTCGCAGGGGCTGATGCAGACTGCCTGCGTGAGGGGCCAGTGCCTGCTCCGCAGTGACTGGATGACAGGGGCTCTGCAGCCAGTGCTTAATTTGTAAAACAATGTGTGCCGGTGTCCAACCTTGTTCTGGAAGCCCACCGATGACGCTGATGAATGGCGGGAGTGCCGGATACCAAGGACGCCTATTCCGGATTCCACCTCTTGCCCCTTTCTTCCACCACCAGACACCCCCTGCCCCTTTATTTCACTCTTTCAGGTTCTTTTTCATCCTTGCTTTTATCCTTTGTCACTGTTTTTAAGTCTTTCTGTTTCTCCTCCCCTACATTTTAGTTTTTCGCCCTCGCTGGAAGTTTGATGAGTAAAAGCAAGTGTGATCCCCACAATAAGTGTCAGTGGGCCCCACCTGCAAACCACCGTCTCAAATTAAGCCCTACCTGTATCACTGGGAGTGCACTGCCAAATGTAGAGTGAGAAAGACATTTTCAACATTGGAGGTGATAACAAGGAAGAAAGAATCTCTTTCTTTGAAGTGTCACTGAACCAGTGGACGGGCCTCTTATGCACATGGCCAGTTCACCCTTATGCAGATTAAAACTGTAGCCAGTGAGCAGATTTCAGTGCTTCCCCAGGGGTAGCAAGTGCTATATAAATCCAAATATAATGAGACTAATTATCTCCAAGTACTAATCAACCAATGGTTTGCGAAAGATTGCAAACGTCAAACATGTAGCACTTATTTTGTGTGCTGGGGCCTATTTTGGGACACATTCCAACACTGCCCAAACACACTACTCTAGGCGAAGCCAAAGTCTGCGTTATGCATGTTTTAAAACATTGGCAACAATGGGTCACGCAGGTAGCCACATTATCAAGTCACACCCAAGCAAACACTGGCAATGCCAATAGGTCTCACCATTGTAATGCGAGTGCCGCGCTGTTAGCTTTGTCAATATTTTTCTATAAAGCATTGTTTGGAAAAAAGAAAAAACATTTTTACAAACTACAGGAAAAGCCAACACATCTTATAGACCTCATAACTGTACACTGAAGTGTGTGTTTTCAATTTTTATGAACAGCAGTTTATTTTTCAAATGCTTTTTATTCAGGAAACTCTAAACAGAATTTTAAAAAGTATAAGGAAGTGTCAGAATGTAAAGGGAAATACTTCCCAAGGCCTAATTTACTTTCACTAGGATTTGCCCATTTGCTCCTCTCCACTACCCAGGGAGCTGATTTATGGGCGTGCAGGAGAAGAGTCATGCTGCCTCAGACACCAGCTGACTGAAGGCTGCAGTTGGCCCATCCCTGAGTGCCAGGTAGGACTTTGTGTGCCAAAGCTTATGCTATGTGGAATGCAGAAGATTCATAAACCCTTAAAGTCTTCTTTTTAGCCATACAAAAACAGAAATATACCTGTTGCAGCGCTTTTACAGGCAGGCTGGGAGGAGAGGGTAAACGCAGTGTGGCGTGGCATTTGAGGGGGTGATGCGGTAGAAGAGGGAGAAAGCCAGAAAACACATGCTCTCTCATGGAGTGATTAATAGTCCCTTAAATGTGAGTGTGGAAGGAAACAAGTCAGCCAATCAAAAGGATTATAAAGAGAACATGCTCCAGAGAAGGAAAAAAACACGTTGTGAGCAGGGCACGCTAACGAATAAGAAGCAAGCAAATGAGAGTGACCATAAAACCAACCAATGGTAAGCAACGGGCAGGCTTCATGGTCTTCCAAGCCTAGAGATGCAATCTCACAGCGTCTCAGCTCTAAAGATGCAGTCTCGTGGCTTCTCGGTTCTAAAGATGCAGTCTCGTGGCATCTCAGCTCTAAAGATGCAGTCTCGTGGCGTCTCAGCTCTAAAGATGCAGTCTCGTGGCGTCTCAGCTCTAAAGATGCTGTCTCATAGCGTCTCAGCTCTAAAGATGCAGTCTTGTGGTATCTCAGCTCTAAATATGCAGTCTCATGGCATCTCAGCTCTAAAGATGCAGTCTTGTGGCGTCTCAGCTATAAAGATGCAGTCTCATGGCGTCTCAGCTCTAAAGATGCAGTCTCGTGGCATCTCAGCTCTAAAGATGCAGTCTTGTGGCGTCTCCGCTCTAAAGATGCAGTCTTGTGGCATCTCAGCTCTAGAGATGCAGTCTCATGACGTCTCAGCTCTAAAGATACAGTTTCGTGGCGTCTCAGCTATAAAGATGCAGTCTCGTGGCGTCTCAGCTCTAAAGATGCAGTCTCGTGGCGTCTCAGCTCTAAAGATGCACTCTCGTGGCATCTCAGCTCTAAAGATGCAGTCTCATGGTATCTCGGCTCTAAAGATGCAGTCTTGTGGCGTCTTGGCTCTAAAGATGCAGTCTCGTGGCATCTCAGCTCTAAAGATGCAGTCTCGTGGCATCTCAGCTCTAAAGATGCAGTCTCGTGGCGTCTCAGCTCTAAAGATGCAGTCTCATGGCGTCTCAGCTCTAAAGATGCAGTCTCATGGCATCTCAGCTCTAAAGATGCAGTCTCCTGGCATCTCAGCTCTAAAGATGCAGTCTTGTGGCATCTCAGCTCTAAAGATGCAGTCTTGTGGCATATCTGCAGTCTCATGGCATCTCAGCTCTAAAGATACAGTCTCATGGCATCTCAGCTTTAAAGATGCAGTCTCATGGTCTCCCAGTGCTAAAGATGCAGTCTCGTGGTGTCTCAGCTCTTACGATGCAGTCTCATGGCATCTCAGCTCTAAAGATGCAGTCTCATGGTCTCCCAGTGCTAAAGATGCAGTCTCGTGGTGTCTCAGCTCTAAAGATGCAGTCTCATGGTCTCCCAGTGCTAAAGATGCAGTCTCATGGTCTCCCAGTGCTAAAGATGCAGTCTCCTGGCATATCTGCAGTCTCATGGCGTCTCCGCTCTAAAGATGCAGTCTCATGGTCTCCCAGTGCTAAAGATGCAGTCTCGTGGCATATCTGCAGTCTCATGGCATCTCAGCTCTAAAGATGCAGTCTCATGGTCTCCCAGTGCTAAAGATGCAGTCTCGTGGTGTCTCAGCTCTTACGATGCAGTCTCATGGCATCTCAGCTCTAAAGATGCAGTCTCATGGTCTCCCAGTGCTAAAGATGCAGTCTCGTGGTGTCTCAGCTCTAAAGATGCAGTCTCATGGTCTCCCAGTGCTAAAGATGCAGTCTCGTGGCGTCTCAGCTCTAAAGATGCAGTCTTGTGGCATCTCAGCTCTAAAGATGCATTCTCGTGGTGTCTCAGCTCTAAAGATGCAGTCTCGTGGCGTCCAAGCCCTAAATATGCTGTCTCGTGATGTCCCACTGCTAGAGATGCGGTCTCATCCTCTCCCAGCGCTCTAGAGGACGTGTCATTGCCTCACAGTGCTCGAAATGTTATGTAGTCTCATAGCGTCCCAACCCCATAGGTAGAACCTCTTTGCCTTACAGTGCTAGAAATCTAGTCTCATGGCTCATGGCCTCTCAGCGCTAGAGGTAAAGCGTCTCAGCCTGCCAGGGCTGGAAGTGAGCTCGCATGGCCTCAAATGGCAACACGTGCAGAGTTACGGTCAGTGCCCGCCCCCTCCCCCCGCCAGGACGGGCACCCCACCGCTCCTTCGCACCTGTGAGGGCTCCTACATCATCATTACCCAGAGGAAGCGCCCTTCATTCATCACATCTTCACACAGAAGGCGTTTTGCTGCACAGGCAGGATTTGTACAAGCTGGAGGGCCATAAATCGCTTCTCCTAACAGGTTTACGCCCGCATAAATCGCCAGAGGACGTTTTAAGTGTTGCAAGGAGCGGATTCACAGGCTCGGCCCCTGAAAGGCCTTGAATTACCAGGAGGCGGCGCCCCCCTCTAATTGTCATGTATGGTGTCCGGCTGTAAAGGCTCCTGTGACAAGCTGGCCGCCACCACTGCAGGGAGAGGGGGGTGGGGGGGCTTGGGGGGCAGCCGACTGTGGGGAGGTCCCCCCCCCCCCCCCCGGGCGGTTTGGGAGGGGCTGGGGGGGAGGGGTTGTAAGCGTAGGGCTTCGGCCATTTTGTGTGTTGGGCTGTTTTTAGTTTATAGCCCAAAAGGAGCCCAAGCATAAACTCCTGCTCCCAGCCACATGTTTTTCGGGGCCTTTCGAGTATCAGAGCTATTGGGTACCACATTAACCCCTCCCCTGCTGATGACGGAACCGCTCCGTCATCAGCTACAGTTGAGCTGTGCTGATGACGGAGCGGTTCCGTCATGGCCCAGCCGCCGCGCCTGCGCGGCGCTGATTTCGCGCCTGCACAGGCGTTCTAATGAGCGGGGCGGGTCATGACGGAACCGCTCCGTCACCAGCATAGCTCAACCGCGGCTGGTGACGGAGCGGCTCCGTCACCAGCATGCGGCCGCCGGGCGGCCGCCCCGCCCCTTTAGCGCTGCGGCGGAATAGCCTCCGCAGCGAAGGGGTTAAAGAAGGGAATCGCTTGGCAAGAAGTATTTTTCTCGAATGAAGGTTTGCACATTTGGCTGTCTAGTTCGAAAACTGATCAGAGGAAAATAGGAAAAGGGGTCTGGTTAGAAGCAAGGACCCCCAGGGCTACTTGCCCCCTGCGTTTGGCCTGTCGTTGGAAGACTTTGTCAGGGAGGTCAGAGAGTGATTTTGTTTTTCAACATATCAATGGGGCACCTGTAACTGCATATCAATTGCTCATAGTTTTGCGAAAAGCTCTGCGGAAGATTGGGTTGGACGGGTAGCAGTATGGAACTCACTCTTTTAGGATTGGTGCAGCGACTGAAGCACATAACAGGGGCTGGTCTCAAGGGGAAATTATGCGATTAAGGTGCTGGTCGTCAAACTGTTTTCAGCGCTATGTGAGGGCAAACGCGGGGGAGCGCATGGGTCATCCTCCTTGCCTTGAAACTCATTGTGTTTTTCTCTTTTCAGGTTCTGTAGGGGGCCCCAGTCTAAGGTTCTGACGGTTTGGATAGTGGGGCATTCGTTCAACAAATGGGCACATGTTCAGGCGGCCCAGAGGTATTTTGGAAAAATGTTGAGTTTTAATGATCAAATGTTTGACATTGTGTGGAAGGGAAAGGGGGGTATGCTTTGGAGGGAACTTATACCATGTTTAAGTAAGGCAATGGTAAGGGGCCTTTGCCCGGACATTTTGTTGTTACACTTGGGAGAGAACGATCTTTGTGGGGTAAAGGGTGTGATTCTGTTGAGAGCAATGAAAAGGGATCTGTCTTTAATTAAGGAACGCTAATCTGGTTGCCACGTGTTGTGGACGGAATTGGTTCCGTGGAGGATATGGAGAGGGGTGGTGAATCCACGAGCGATTGACAGGGCAAGGAAGAAGGTGAATTCAGAAATTTCAAGGTTTTGCCGTCAATTGGGTTTCAGGAGAGTGTCACACAGGGATATCCGTTTTGAGTCAGTGGAATTTTTCTGGGATGATGGAGTGCATTTGTCTAGGCTGGGTATCGACTTATATCTGCTGGAGATCAGAGAGGTTTTGTCCAGATGTTTGCAGGTTCAGAGGTTGGGGGTGTGAAGGTTCTTTCCTACTTGGGGGGCAGAAAGAGGGGTGGTTACCCCCCCATCTTTCTGGGTGGCGGGGACTATTTGTTTTTGGGCAGTTTTGGCAGAGGTTTGTTGATTAATGGGAAAGTTTTGTTATCGATAGGGTAAGGATAGGTTGGTCGTTTTTTGTTAGGTTACACGTTTTGGGGGATTGACAGATGTGAAGGGGCAGGCATGGGAGTTGGATAACGGAGGGATTGTATTTATAGGTTTATACTGGTTGATAAGGTGATGTTATGTTTTATAATGTTTTAAAATGTTGTTTTGTATGGGAGGGGGCAGGGCCAAAACATTTAGGGGAGGGGCAGGGGCGGGGTTAGGTGTTGTATATTTAGTGAGTCATCGTTTTGGAAGGCTTTTTACCAAGGTTTATTTAATATGTGATGTGCACCTGTTCCATTAAAGCGGCCTTTTACACATATTTCTTTTGTCCGTGGTCTGCTTCGTCCCCCTCACCCCTCCCTCCCAAAGCTGTATTCAGTACATGCTACATTCAGGTGGCAAGCCACACTGCTGATATTGAGCTCCGGAAGTGAAACAGCGCTTACGTTTGGATAAGGGGGCATTGGTGCGTCCTGCGTGCCCTGCTTCGTCACGTGACATGTAGGGGCAGGTTTTGGAGCCACTCACAAGGTTACTCTCATGTTCCTATCATGAAAGAAGATGAGTCTTGCATTAGTTTACTTAAGAAACTTCTCCTAATTCTTGCCATGGCATGAATGAGTCAGAAGTGTCAAGATACTTAAGTGGGTTAAACGCTCGCCCCTGGCTTCTACTCAGTGCTTAATTTGTAAATAATAAGTGCCAGGGGCTCTCGTCAGGCGGCCACAGCAGCTTGCACCACACATTGTCCCTGCCATGCTGCCAGTGATCACACTCCTACAAGTGTGACAATTCAGACTATTCCAGGCCCCCAAAGCTACATGAATGGCTTGGGCAGCAGGTAATAGCCATTTTAATGTATATTGAATTAACAATTGACTGTTGTTGTGGTCATCTGAGATGGCGCCACCTTATCGTAGACTGCCACAATCGCTGGTGTTGATATTTAAGTGCCAATGCCGAGCACCGGAAGCCACCGGCTCAAATTAAGCACGGCATCTACTGTGGTCTGAGCCATTCGAATGTCGGGAAGTTCACCTTCCAAGGTCTGTTAATTGAATCTTATCAAATTTGCACTGGTAAGACCTGTTACTAGCAGCACTCTGAAAGAGGGGGTGTTTTGCTATAGGAGTTGATATTGTCACAGTATTATGGTGTTGCCAACATTGGCTAAGGGACCAGATGGCATGAATGCACCAAATGAACGTCACCTCTCCTGGGACTGGTAAGACATGATCACATTGTGCCGGCCCCGGCCTCCTTCCAGTGGTCGAAGATCAGACCAACTATGAGGCGATGCGTCTGGCACATAAAGAGTTTTATCCAGCCCGACTGTCCTTTACACCCTCTCGGCTCTTAATTGACAATCCAATCCACAGTGTCTGTCTTTGTGGACTAAATTACTGTCTAACTCTCATTTTAAGAACATATGACAAGGGGCGGGGAAATTAAAAGGCTGCATTTTCACCCCTGATGTTTGGTTGGAATGTACTTTAGTTCACCAGTGCTCACGCCTGGCACGAGCCCTGGTGCACGATGGATTACAAATATACAGGGATTACATTATAAAGAGTGAAGTAGGGTGCACTTAAGTGTATGACGGTTGGTGAGTGAACGGTGTGATCACAACAACTTTTAATCAAAAGGGGCGGGGAGAAGCAGGAAAGGGTTCACTCAGCTTCCAATTATAATCCAATGTAAAACAAGGGGGGGTGAACCTCACCAGTCTATAGACCAGGATCTCGAAGAGATCCATTTTTGGTCGTGAGGGTGCATTTTGCGCTAAGAAGATATTGCCAATTGTGCACTTCGCCCAGTCGCGGAATCACGCCAAAATGTAAAGACATTCTGTGAAATCAAATTCTGTCAATTAGGCCCACCGCTACTCTGGGACCATTTCCGGGCGTATTTAGACCAAAACCAGGGCACAACGAGCTCTCAGGACATCTCTGGACAGCTGGGAGGGCGGCAGTATGGGGGACATAATGCGCGATACTGCACATAGAAAAACGGGAGTCTCTCCAGACAGAAGGCAGACTGGAACGAGACATCCACACACGAATGACTCAATACTCTTCCACTCCCACACCGGTCACACTAGAAGCATTATTTAAGGCTAAACACACCCTTAATTTCCTTTGTACTTCCAATGAGACACAAAGGGCTTCCTTACGATGTCGGTCGGAAAGAATTCCGACGAAGCCTTTTTGGAATTGGTTCCGACCGACTCCGGTTCGGAGAGTCTGACTGACCGATTACAATGTTTCCGAACACCATTTGGTCGGACTCCCATTGACTTCAATGAGAGCCTCTGTTCCGACCGACAACACAGACTCCCATTAACAAGCATTTACAATGCAACGGTTTCGCCTTTGGAAAAGTTTGAGCTATTGGCATTGTGAATGACAAACTTTTTATTTATGTGTTGGTTTTGAAAACAGATAAATAAATGGCATTGTCATTTACAATGGCAATAGCTCTAACTTTTCCAAAGGCGAAACCTTTGCATTGTAAATGCTTGTTTAATTTACAGATCCAAGATGGTGAACGCCACTTGCTGCAGAAAATATGTGTAAAAAAAATTCTATTCGATCGAAGTGCCTTTTCTGGAAACGTAGTGGCTAGTAGCAAACCGGAGTTGCCAGGCCCACCAGCAAATGTAATATTCATTTTTAAAATGCTGTATAAGGACTGCGAGGGGTGGGCGAGCATTGAAGGAGTGGATTAATTAAAAAGAAAGAAAGCGGGGGGAGAAGAGTTGGAGGAGGGCAATACAGGAACGTGGGCTGCATGGGGTGCTGGCATTTAGTAGGGGAGAAGCACAGGAGTGACGAGTTTAAACACATGCTCCAATATGTAGTCAGCCAATCAAAAGTATGATAAAAAGAGGCTATGCTGTATGGAAGGAGCAAACACAAGCGCACTACATTTTTGGTAGGGTCCTCTAGCGGCTTTCATCAACGATCAGCTAGAAGGTGGCTGGTATATCTGGTAATGGGTACCTGTTAAGGATTGCTGTAAGTATACAATGCACGGACAAGATGCAGAATTACATTTGTAAAAGGCTGAGTGTACTTCCTAGATGGAAAATAGGCATGCATTCTAATGTAGGCAAAAGGATCTACCCGAAACAGCTAATCGAAAGAAAGTAAGATTAAAAGGCAAATCTTGAGAGATTCAAGTTGTGATTGACGATGGCTCTACAAAACAAACTGAATCTTCCTGTGTCAAAGAAAGCATTAGCTAATGGAGCTGAACCAAAGCCCCTTAAAATGTTTAGAATAGAGTAGTTTGACCATGACATGTCAAGACTGTATAGGACTCAGTCTACTGTTGCAGCCTCTGCAAACATGTAGCAAACACATTCTCGACTGCATTAAAATAATTCTAATTCAAGTGGTATACATAGTGAGAAACGAGTTCAAAAGTGCTGTATTTTAAGGCAATTACCCCAGTCACTGCTTACTTTATGACGAGCTGAGGAAATACAATCTTACCCGATGCAGCACATCTCTGGAGTGAGAGGCAGCAGGACTGTAGGCAGCATCTCAAACCTATCAACTTCTTGCAAGGCATGCAATGCTTGAATAGCCAGAGCAATGGTAGAGAAACTCTTTAATTCAAGGCATTAAACAGCAGGTTTTACCATGGCTCCCCAAAATCTAATCCTGAAGCACACTTCCTATATTTCACCAGAAATGCATTTTCCTGATCGAGAGCTCACATGATCCTTCCACATCTCGGTGCTATCTTTTCCAAGAGAACTCTCCATGTATTAGCTGTTCAAGCTTTTCCTGCTGGTCTTTTCCTGAAATTTGTACATTATTTCTTAGTGACTGAAACAGCCCAATTTGATATTTACTATCATGTTCCTTAGTCCCTAAGCAGCAAACCTGACAACAAAGCCTTGATACATGTTTTCAGTATCTCTGCCTTTATTTACTCTAAGGATTCTTTTCTTTACCAATATTCGCTGCGTCTACATTGAAAACCAATTCTTATTTTCTATCAAAATTTGATGATGGTGTCAGATACATTCTCCATGGTATTTTCTGCACAGGTTCATATCACAGGGTCACTGCCCACCTGCAGTTCGCTCGAATGTTGGGCCTGTGTGTTTTAAGGATACTAATAAGTTGTTATCCTCAGTTATGCACACGCTTAAAGGGGTCTGGTTAAACCACCTCATATCAAGCCTGAACTTTTAATAGATTTGTTTACCAAGTGAGAATTTCAACTCTAAACTCTAGAAGGAAGATGTGGGCTAGCACTTAGGTGATCTGACTGTAAGACATGAGTTGAAGTCACAGGTTCCTGACTTCATCACTTTGGGTAATGTTGGGCAAACTTCACCATCTTGCTGGGCCTCGGCTGCTTCCATATCTGCCGAAGTGGCCGAGGGCTTAGAAATGTGCTAATTTCATTTCAAATGCTTTATAAATCACTGGACATCAGGGTCAGATTAGGGAAACTAAAATCAGCCCTGACATAAATGCTTAAACAAGCTTGTCATCTCGTCACACAATCTCTTTCCACCTATCCATTCTCTCTCTCTACTTCTCTTCTCTCTCGCTTTTCCCTCGCTGATCGCTTTCTCTCTACCTTCCACCTCCCTCTCTCTTTCTCTCTCTCTTGAAACCTCCCCTCGATGACTCCAAGTAACCTCGGGGAGATGTGGGGGATTGACAGAGGCACCAAGAGTGGGCTTCCCCCGCCAGAGTCGTGGTCAGCCGATGGGCCTCTTCTGGCCGCTGAAGCCGCTTCCCCTGCCCCATTATCAGCTCTTCACGCCGCACCCTCTGGCTGTGCGGGGACAAAAGGGACTGGAAGAGCCCCCGCCTGCCCCCAGGGGGCAGCCACTTACCCTGATAGCGGGGCACTTACTAGCGCCGCAGCACAGCATCACCGCGACTCTATGAATATGTCAACATGATCTGGGGGGGGGGGAGCGCGGGAGGAGGGAGAGGGGGGCAAGGAGCAGAGAGAGGCCGGCCCAGGAGCCGGAGCACACCCCACGCCCGGCCCGGTCGGCACAGACGTAGGCTCAGCTCTCACCCTGCGCCGCAGCTTCACAAGTCCCGGGCAGATAAGGCGGTGGGAGGAGGCAGCGCGGGCAGCTTTTTATCTCCCCCTGCACCTCCAGCTCAAGCTGACCCGTGTTTTAACACCCAATGCCCGGGCTCCCACCCGGCCCTTTCAAGGTGTTTGGGCAGCCAAGTACTTTCGAGGGGGGGGGGGGGGGGGGGGGGGGAGAAACACAGTCTTGCATTGGCAGGGATCAGAAGTGAGGGTCTGTGCACTGCGACTCAAGTCAGTGTGACCTTTAGCTGCATACACAATGTTTTTTTTTAATTACATGAAACCACTCCTTCCATTCCACGTGTACGCGTAATAGACTTGCATGGTGTGTTTATACATTATAGAGTGCATGAATATATGAGCTAGACAAAAAGTACCACACTCATACACAAATCACAACACACCATGCACACAACTACATTGACTTGTACACCCTTGCCACGTACTACACACAAAACACCCGCTTACATTAGCTCACATACGCACTAAACACGCACACATACAACACACCACCAAACAACCCGCTCCCTCTCACATGCGCATGCACAACACACAATTCTACAGCCACAGTTACAGCCTCTGGTAATATAAGTATATAGTGCCAGCATTTTGATGAGTAATATGTTGCTATGGCCCGGATGTATGCACATGCGTCTATATACACACACACACACAGTGCAAAGCTGTCCGTTTCTGCACGTCAGAACTATTGAAAATAAAAAACACCCGTACCCGCCTGAATCATCGTTAAAGCCTCTGTGACTGTGCCAACCTGTCACCTCCCACATTGCCATCTCTTACCCCACAAGCAAAGTGCTACATGCACAACGACGCCTCAGGTGTGTCGGGAGGGAGGTTGCAATGTAACAACAGCAAATAAATTCAGGAATATATAATTCCTCTTGGAGGAGCTGCCAATCTGTGTATGCTAGCTATACCAATTGTATAGTAAACACACCATGGTGCATTTCTGTAAGGGTTGCCATTTTGCATACGTAAACAACGCAATTTCTGTGATTTGAGCGAGTTGCCTCTAGAGCAGAGCCCGCCATTGTGATCTGGGAACTTTTATGAGGAGCGAATACATTAAAAATGTATGTTAAGCATTTACTGTTGGCTTCTGCGAGCAAACAGTACCATATTCCTGCAGAGATATTACACAGAAAACCCTTAGAACATTGCACCCGTGCGTGCATGTGTTTGCCTCCTCTGTGTGCGTGTGTGACGGGAAAGGCCGCACCATAAATCTTGTGGGTGAACTGGCTGAATAGCTTTATCTCCCACCGCACTTTTAATTTGTGTGGTGGGTGTGTGTGAGTGTGCGCGCGCGTGTCTGTGTCTGTATGTGTTGCACAAACTCCACGGTGGCCCTTCTCTGGGGACTCGTCATATGGACAAGACAATCCAGTGCGTAGCCGCACCTGACCCCCACACGCGCAACACCCACGTTACCACTTGTGGCTACCTAGGCGTGCAGGAGTGTATGCACTCACATACAACACCTCTTCTCATAGTTCCTATGAGATATCTGGCCCTGTGTAGGCGTGTGCGAGGGAGAAAGAGGGGGCATTCCTTACACACTGTGCATATTTCCACGCAGCACAACCGCAGGATCTAAGTGCTGCTTGTGTGTGAAATATAGTTTAGTACGGAATCGTGTATATCTCATTTGCCCCTTTCGATGTGGGCTCACTGGCACTCTGTATCTGTGTGTGGATTTTTACCATGCTGTCCTCGGGCGGGCTTTCTCAGTGTGCGTGTGAGAGAATATAATCTTGTCCAGTTAGTGTTTATTTCCACTCGTTCTCGTTGTTAGTCCGCTATTTGGCCTTGTGTCTATCTATATGTGTGTTTATGAGAGAATGGCAGAAATTAGCATTTCTCATACAGAGTGCACCCCCCTTGCTGTTCTTGTGTGTGCCCGTCCACCGTGTACATTTCCGCATGCCTCTCCGCACATGGACTACACCACAGAGGTAAGTAGAGAGAGGGGGTGGCTTTTGTACCCACGGTGTGTGAGCATACTTCACACCCCACGCCCGGCCCGGTCGGCACAGACTTAGGCTCAGCTCTCACCCCGCACCGGTGCTTCACAAGTCCCGGGCAGATAAGGCGGTGGGAGGAGGCAGCGCGGGCAGCTTTTTATCTCCCCCTGCACCTCCAGCTCAAGCTGACCCGTGTTTTAACACCCAATGCCCGGGCTCCCACCCGGCCCTTTCAAGGTGTTTGGGCAGCCAAGCACTTTCGAGGGAGGGGGAGGGGGGGGGGGAGACACAGTCTTGCATTGGCAGGGATCAGAAGTGAGGGTCTGTGCACTGCGACTCAAGTCAGTGTGACCTTTAGCTGCATACACAATGTTTTTTTTTTTAATTACATGAAACCACTCCTTCCATTCCACGTGTACGCGTAATAGACTTGCATGGTGTGTTTATACATTACAGAGTGCATGAATATATGAGCTAGACAAAAAGTACCACACACATACACAAATCACAACACATCATGCACACAACTACATTGACTTGTACACCCTTGCCACGTACTACACCCGCTTACATTAGCTCACATACGCACTAAACACTCACACATACAACACACCACCAAACAACCCGCTCCCTCTAACATGCGCATGCACAACACACAATTCTACAGCCACAGTTACAGCCTCTGGTAATATAAGTATATAGTGCCAGCATTTTGATGAGTAATATGTTGCTATGGCCCGGATGTATGCACATGCGTCTATATACACACACACACAGTGCAAAGCTGTCCGTTTCTGCACGTCAGAACTATTGAAAATAAAAAACACCCGTACCCGCCTGAATCATCGCCGAGGCATTCTCCTCCAGCCACCCCAGGGGCTCGCTCCGCTCCGAGGTCATCCCGCCCGCTCACATGGAGGGAGGGCCGCTCTGTCGCAGTAGGACCCCCACCTCCGGAGCTGCACATCGCTGCCCACGAGCTGGAGAACAGCTTCCTCCCGCCTGGGGAAGAGGAAATGGAGCCCACGAGGCTCTTCTTTGTCCCAGCCGGCCCCGCCCACCGTCAGGCACGGGCGCCGGCTCCTCTCTCGAGGGGGGCGGGAGGGGGGCGGGAGAGGACGAGGGAGGCGGGAGAGTACACAAACGGCGGCAGGGGGGCGGGAGAGGACGAGGGAGGCGGGAGAGTACACAAACGGCGGCAGGGGGGCGGGAGAGGACGAGGGAGGCGGGAGAGTACACAAACGGCGGCAGGGGGGGCGGGAGAGGACGAGGGAGGCGGGAGAGTACACAAACGGCGGCAGGGGGGCGGGAGAGAACGAGGGAGGCGGGAGAGGGGCAGCTAGGAACAAATAAGGAGACCCGAGCAGCAAGGGAGGTGCCGGCAATGCCGGAACAGACTCGGGGGCGTTCCCGGCGTCGCGTGACGTCGGCAAAAGCCAAAGAATCTCGGGAACGCCCCCGTGTCTGGTCCGGCATTGACGGACAGGCCCCTAGTCCAATGGCTAGGCTCCATTTATGGAGCTAGCCAATTAAACAGAGGGAGGGACTAAGAGTACACACTAAGAAACATAAGATTTCTCTGGAGGAGGAGCCTAACGGCTCCGCCCCCCAGCGAAACCTAAAAAACGGGGTGATTCCGGAAAACCTTGCACCCTGTAGCAGGCACTCCATGGTGCCAGCCACACTGTGCATGGTTGTAAAGAGGGGTCCCATGGGTACCCCCACGGGCCCCAAAGTCAGTTTTCAACAGCCGCTTCATGTCGTAAAGGCTGTCCGATTCCGACATTGTAATATGTCGGTTGGAAACGCTGTCCATAGACCTGTACGATTTGGCTCCCACCCACTCGGAGTTCCCGAATGCCAGATGGAACTGAGTCAGAAAGACCCAACGGTTACCTTCTATTGTAATCGGTTGGTTAGAAATGTTTCTGAGTCGGTCGAAAACATGGGTTCCAACACGGGTTAGGAAATTCAGAATGCCATTCGTAGCCTTTCCGACCGACATCGTAATCAGACCCAAAATGTTATTAATTGTTTAACTACTGTTGTCGTTTTCTTATTTGTCTTATGAAGAATATATTCTGACAGCAGAAAGTGACTACTTATGAAAGAAGAATTAAAGAACATGCTGAAACTACAGAAAGAAAACAACTACTGGTTATTAACAAAACACTCAAATTACTTTCATCAATGTGAACTATCAGTAGTGTTGTGTCATTAGAGTTAATAAAAGACCATCTTATGCTCCCAGAAAGGACTAAGCACTGAAATTACTCAAAGCAAACCAATTTAGAAAGTCCTTTGTATAAAACAGCCTGGAATGAATCCGGATAAAGATGTAGTCACATCCCTCTGAGAATAAGCAATCAGTGACAAGTGTAATTTGTCATATTACAATGGTATTATTATCTTTATAACTATTATTTACACTGGAAAGTTCTTTAGAGAGATTAGCACTTCATGCACCAAGATGACTAACTCGTTGATTGTCTCATTTCTATTAATATAAATTACTCTATGTTGTGCAGCATGATCCTTTATCTGATGGAGCAAAATACAGCTCTTATGTCATATAATGTATTCACATGGTTTGCAAGTAATAACCTTGCATGATATCTCACCTTACTGCAGTGTCAGTACTTATTTTGTAAAAAATAGAAGTGCCAGGCCACCTGTCAGGAGGCTACTGCAGTTTGCACCACCCCTTACCCCTGCCAGCGCTGCCACTGACACTACCGTCACAACGAGCCATCACACTCATACAAGTGTGACAATTCAGACTTAAATAAACATTAAAAATGACAAATGCGTGCCGCCCACGGTATTCTTAGAATTTTGCAGTGGCGGCTCGCCAAGCGAGTGCTGCGGGCGGTAGGGTGGGTTGGGGAGGGGAAGGGTGGGGGGTTGTAAACTTCGGCATACGGCACAACGGAGTTAAGTAAATAAAACAATTTACCATTGTGCGCGCTGCATCGCCGAGTTGGCGTTGCAGCGCGCAATATAAATTATTGTATTTGTTTATTTATTTACTTCACTCCGCTGCGCCGTATGCCGGAGTTTACTACCCCCCACAATACCCCTTCCCTGCCCCTCCCCACTGCCTCGCAGCACTCACTCGGCGAGCCGCCACTGGAACTTTGGGTGCAAGGGTTTCATGTATATTTAATTATAAACAACAGTTGTGTTCCTCACTCAATTATACAAACAGCGCACCATGGGGCAGGCTATTATAAGAGCTGGTGCTGAAAATAAAGTACCGGTACCAAGCACTGGAAACCACTGGCTCAAATTAAGCAGTGTGCAGTATTGCAAGTTTGTAAATAACAAGAAAGGAGGTTTCATGTACCGTGCGGTTGAAGGGAGTATGGAATGATTTTTGCATTTGGTGAGAGATGTTTACCTGAGTTTTAGAAAGGAAAGTGAAACTAAAGAGTGCAGGCAAAGTATTGCTGCTCGGTAGGAAAAAGATGTGTTCTGCGCAGCAACAGAAGAGAGGCTATAAACTATGGCAGGGAAACACATGAAGTGTGGATGCAGGGCATAGGGGGGAAGTGACAGACAAAACTGACATGTTATACAAGCCTAGGCAAAGCCAATAGGTCTGGCTTTAATTTTGACTCCGGACGGCAACTATAAAGAAAAGTCTGATATGGCAAAAAAAAAAAAACACAAAACAAATTGGTTTTTGCATATAATCCATCTGTGAGACAAACAATTTAACACATGATTATTTTGTGTATGTTTGAGATGTAAATGAGTTCCTCATGTATTGCAATTGAAATTCTCCATAAGTAGCGGAATGATACAGGAAATAGCTTATAGCATGTGATGAGAGATAAATTGTCTTTGGGTGGAGCCAACTCCCACTCTATGTATATTTTAAAGAACTGGTAACAATAGGTGAGTACTGGTAATAATAGGTGAGCACTGGTAACAATAGTGACCCCAGGTCACTCCCCACGCCGCACGACTCCCCTGAGTGCCCGAGTGCTACCGAGGGTTCACCGCTGGTGTGCCCCGGTACTGCCTTCCTATTCTTGGCTGTGCTGTAATTTGTTGTTGGTTCTGTATTTTATTTTTACTGTTATTGTATATTTTTAGGCGCTCCTTTTGCGCCCCTGCCCTCTGTGTCCCCCCACTCCCAGCTTCCTGCCGCTGCTCCCACGCGGCCCGCCCCCTTTTTCCTTTCTGTTTCCCCTGCCCTCGCCCATTGGCCACCCTGCTCCCACCTCCCAGTTGCCCCTGCCTCCCACTTGGCCTCTTATGGAGGCCACGCGGCGAAGGTGAGTGTGACCTGACCCCAGGTCACTCCCCATGCCGCACGACTCCCTTGAGTGCCCGAGTGCCACCCAGGGTTCGCCGCTGGTGTGCCCCTGGTACTGCCTTCCTTTTCTTGGCTGTGCTGTAATTTGTTGTTGCTTCTGTATTTTATTTTTACTGTTATTGTATATTTTTAGGTGCTCCTTTTGCGCCCCTGCCCTCTGTGTCCCCCCCGCTTCCCACTTCCTGCCGCTGCTCCCCCGTGCCCCGCCCCCTTTTTCCTTTCTGTTTCCCCTGCAGTGGCCGCGCGCAGAGGGTGTGCCAAAGGCAAGCCCGTCTGCGCCCGTCTGCGCCTGGACCGCACCCAGCGCCAGAACCCCTGGACCCCACGCCCCGCACCGCAAGACTGCACTACGACTCCAGCACTCTCCATGCACTCAACACCTAACGAGACGACCCCTGCTACCGGGCCACCCCGAAGCGCACCCAAGGGCCCTTCGCCTGACGGAACTGCAGATTCACCAGCATCCAGCCCACCAAACCACCAACCAGAGAACCCAACCACCTCCGCTGCATTCTCTTCAACACTCGGTCCGATCGCAAACACGCCGTTGAACTCTGGGACCTCCTAGACTCTACCGCCCCCGACGTCGCCTTCCTGACGGAGACCTGGCTGAACGCCACCTCAGCACCAGACATCGCCATAGCCATCCCACAGGGCTACAAGATCTCCCGCAGAGACCGCACCAACGGAGTAGGAGGGGGAATCGCCATCATCCACAAGGACACCATCAGAATCTCGACCAACACCGACGACACCCTCACCTCTGCCGAGCACATGCACTTCCAGATCCACACCGACCCCAACACCACCCTCAGAGGAACACTCGTCTAACAGACCTCCAGACCTCAACCACAGTTCAGCGACACCATCGCCGACCTCGTCAGCACCCACGCCCTCGCCTCCACGGACTACATCCTCCTCGGGGACCTGAAACTTCGAGAACTACAACGACGCCAACTCCACTGCCCTGATCAACAACCTCGCCAACCTCTGACTCAAACAGCTCGTGACGACACCCACCCACGTCGCTGGACACACGCTGGACCCCATCTTCTCCACCAGCCCCCACGTCTCCTTCAACCACACCACCGAACCCCACTCGACCGACCACAGATGCGTCCACTTCACCTTCAGGAAACCCACCACACACCACCGCACCCAACAGCTGTCATGCCGCTGCTGGGGCAAGGTCACCAAGGACCAACTGACTACCACCCTCGTCCTGAGACCACCCACCGACCCAGACACCGCCGCGACCAACCTCAAACAGTGGATCAACGACTGCGCCAACACCCTCACCCCTCTCAAGACCTCCACATCCAACCACACCAACAAGAAAGCTGCCTGGTTCACCGAAGACCTCCGGATCTCCAAGCGCACCTGTCGGACGCTGGAGAAGAAATGGTTCCACGACCGAACACCTGACAGCCACACAGCCCACAAGAGCGCCACCTGCAGACACCACCAACTCATCAGGGCCGCCAAGAGGACCGCCTTCAACAACGCACACAGCACCAAAGAGCTCATCAGCATCGTGAAAGGACTCTCCAACCCCAGCTCCAACACCAACGACATCCCACCATCACAAGACCTGTGCGACTCCCTGGCCACCTTCTTTCACCGCAAGATCACCGACATCCACAACAGCTTCAACTCCGACATCCCCGCACCCACCACTGAGTCTACCACCCCTGCGACCACCACCCGCACCAGCCGCTTGACCGCCTGGTCCAACGTCAGCGACGAAGACACCCTCAAAACCGTGAACTCCATCCACTCCGGATCCCCATCTGACCCCTGCCCTCACCACGTCTTCAACAAAGCCAGCACAACCATTGCGCCCCACCTCCGAAAAACAATCAACAGTTCCTTCGAGACAGCAACCTTCCCAGAAAGCTGGAAGCACGCCGAGATCAACGCCCTTCTGAAAAAGCCCAAGGCAGACCCCAAGGACCTCAAGAACTTCCAGGCCCATCTCCCTGCTCCCGTTCCCGGCAAAAGTGACAGAGAAAATTGTCAACAAACAGCTAACCCGCTACCTCGAAGACAACAACATCCTGGACCCCTCCCAATCCGGTTTTTGCAGCAACCACAGCACCGAGACCGCCCTCATCGCCACCACTGACGACATCAGGATCCTGATGGACAAAGGAGAAACAGCCGCCCTCATCCTCCTGGACCTATCAGCAGCCTTCGACACAGTCTGCCACCACACCCTATCAGCACGCCTCCATGAGGCCAGAATTCAAGAGAAGGCCCTGGCCTGGACCACATCCTTCCTCTCCGGCAGAACACAGAGCGTCCGACTCCCACCATTCTGCTCGAAATCCACAGAGATCATCTGCGGCGTCCCACAGGGATCCTCCCTCAGCCCGACGCTGTTCAATATCTACATGGCACCGCTTGCCCACGTCGCACAACAACATAACCTCAACATCATCTCCTACGCCGACGACACCCAACTGATCATATCCCTCACCAAAGACCCCCACACCTCCAAAACCAACCTCCACAGAGGAATGAAGGCTGTAGCCGACTGGCTGAAGGACAGCAGACTGCGGCTGAACTCAGACAAGACGGAGGTCCTCATTCTCGGATCCACCCCATCAGCCTGGGACGACTCCTGGTGGCCCACATCACTAGGCACAGCCCCGGAACCCACAGACCACGCACGCAACCTGGGGGTCATCCTCGACTCCACCCTCTCCATTACCAGGCAAGTCAACGCCGTCTCCGCGTCCTGCTTCAACACCCTCCGCATGCTCCGCAAGATCTTCAAATGGATCCCTCCCGACACGAGAAAAACCGTCACCCAGGCCCTCATCATCAGCAGACTCGACTACGGGAACGCCCTCTACTCAGGAACAACAACCAAGCTCCTGAGACGACTACAACAAATCCAGAACGCCTCAGCACGACTGATCATCAACGTCCCCCGACGCAGCCACATCACACCCCACCTTAGAGGCCTGCACTGGCTCCCCATCAACAAGAGGATCACCTTCAAACTCCTCATCCACGCACACAAAGCCATACACAAAACCGGACCTACATACCTCAACAACCGACTCAGCTTCCACACCTCCACCCGAAAACTCCACTCCGCCAACCTCGCCCTCGCCACAGTTCCTCGTATCCGGAAAACCACTGCCGGTGGCAGATCCTTCTCCTACCTTGCCGCTAAGACCTGGAACGCTCACCCCACCAGCCTACGACAGACTCAGGACCTGCTGGCCTTCAGAATACTCCTCAAGACCTGGATCTTTGATCAGTTGCGCCCCCCCCCCCCTCCCCCCAGCGCCTTCAGACCCTCATGGGTATGTAGCGCGCTTTATAAATGCAGTGATTGATTGATTGATTGATAGGTGAGCACTGGTAACAATAGGCGAGACTCTACAGGCAGACCTAAAAAGAGTACCTGCAGCCAGCGGCGTTGCCAGTGCACAGGGAAAGGCAAGTACCCTTCCACTTTTATTTTTACATTTTGCACCCCTAAGAATTTTGCACCTAGGGATACCGCCCCTGTGGCCCACCCTGCGTCACTGCCTGCAGCATGGCGGCAGCGTGACTTCCGGTCGCAGAGCAGCACTGCAGGGAACAGAAGTATTGTCACATCCTAATGAGCTTAAATAAACAGCTTGAGTTTGGTGTCTCAGCTAATGAAACAGTATGTCTGGCCCTCTTTCACGAGCACTTAAAGTGACAATAATATTCATGTTAAAAGTAGGCAATCCAGAGTTTAACAAAGACATTATCTGCAGTCCTGGAGATGTGTTTTACAGTCTGCAATGCCGGGTAGCCTCAAGGCGCAGCGCCGCCCTGGCACGGCCCCGGTGCCATTAGGATGGACGCGCTCTGTATTAATAAGGCTTAGAAATGGGCCTGTTGAATATTTAATCCACTCTCTGAAAGCCTGGCCTTGATAGAGGCTGGTGTCCCTTTCTGCAGGGCACTATTTCTTGTTTAAGGAGTGTCACACTGCCAGCACCTCACAGAGGGACAAGAAGTATATGGGGGGAGAGGGGGGAAGAACAGAGAAGAGAGCGCAGGACGAGAGGAGGAGGGAGTGAGCAGAAATTGAGGAGTAAGAGGAGCAGAAGAGGAGAGAGGAGAGAGACTGAGGGCAGCAGAACTGGAATAAGGAGTGAAACTGATAAGGAAAGAGATCATTCAGAGAACAGGAGAAATGAAGATGGAGAGAAAACGAGGAGGCAAGGATAAGACATCAGACGATGGAGGTGGAGCAAGGAATGGATGGGAGAGACTTAGAAAGGAGAGAAGGGAGTGGAGACTGAAAGTGCGCAAAGTAGAACAAGGTGGAAGAAAATAAGAGCAGGGGATGAGAATGAGTGAAGAGAGAGACAAACAGGAACACCGAGGTGTAAGAGAGGAGGAGGAGAGAAGTGGGGAGAGAGAGGGAGAATAAGTAGGGTAAGGAGAATTAAGAGAAGGGAAAGAAGAGGGTAGAGGACTAGAAGAGAACAAGTGGAATAAAGAAAGAGCAGAGAGGGTAACAAAGTAGAAACTGAAAAGACAATGTAGGATATTGTAGAAGAGAGTTAGCGCCAAGTGAGATGAAGGATGGAAAGGAAGACGAGGAAGCAAATGTCACCTTGGCAAGTTCAAGCCGCTTTTCTGGCGTGAATTCATAGCTGACTCACGCCAGCTTTGCAGATTCATTCCTTGCCGTGGCTGTTTGATTCAAGCAGGACAATCAACAGCCCCCTCGCATTCGTTGCAATCTTTTCTACCCCGCTTGCTACTCATCAAGTTCCACAGGTGTATCCTAGTAACTTCTTGAAAAGAGCCAGCCCTTGAATCTCAACACTGCAATTTAAATTAACCGTAACCTGGTCCTGATGATGGCATAACACTTCTGCAGGCCGAAACGCTTCCAACTTCCACAGCGGACCTCTTGGTGCCCCCATTTCCAAATACCCCAAACATTTGAATTTCTTTATTCATGTACCATTAACTGCCTGGGTATCCAAAATATATATAGAATATTAAAACCCCACTTGTCTTTTGTTGCGCCTATCACTATCGCTGTATATACCACGTCACGTGTCACTCGCGCCATCACAAAGCTTCACGAGCACTTGTACTCAGTATTTTGTAGGTTACATGTCATTTAATGTAACACAGTGCTGCCGTCCCATGTGCTTGTACATATGAAGTTTAATATGTAAAACATGCTTATCGATTGAAATACAATTTACCTTCACAAGAAAATGTCTCCCTGGTTTTCTCCCCCTTTTGATTTGATCTGTTGCAACTAATTGTACCACATGTACTGGACCTTATGATAATACCCTTGTTTGAGACACTGTTGTTTGATAAAGATTATTGCTCTAGTCTCCATGGGGTTTATGGGCTACCTCCTGTAGTTTGATACTGCTGATTTAGATCTTAGCAGAGGGAAATACTCAGTCACAAACATAACGGATATCCCATCCAGCCTATTAGGATTCCATTATATCCTATAGAGATCCTAATCGTCAGACGGGACACACGCCACGTTTGTGACGGAGTATTCCATTTGTTGAGATCTAAATAAGGCCCTTATTTTTCTACAAATTGGGCACTGACGGGAATGCTACCACAGGACCTACATACACCTACAGCTAGGTCGCCGCTAAGTGCTCTGCCGTCCATGCTAAGTGGTAAGGAGCGGAGTGGGCAGGAATGCATGTGGGGGTGTTGCGTGACTGCCCTGACTTACAGCCTACCATGGAGGAGCCACTAAAATCTGTAGTAAACCTGGATTCTTGCAAACTGAGCAGCACATTACCCAGATACTATTTGTCCATTTTCCCTTTATTGCTGCATTTCACTGCTATCAACAGGCCCAGAGCCTTCCACACAGCGATGGCCACTCAGGCAATGCAATCTGAAGGCTTGTCAGGGAGTTACTGGGCAACAAAATGGTACCATAAAAGAGCCCATTTCACATGAGCACAAAATTATAAAAAAAATGGCAACAACAGTCCTCGTCAAATGAGAGATGTTCACAAACAAACTGAGAAATAAAGCAGAAAAAACACTTAAACGTTTCCCAGGTAAAAGATGAGAGAAAAAGGAGAAATGGGTTGATTTTTCTGTGCTGTGCATCATGTGAAGAGGGTTTATGTATGAAAACTCATAGGTTTTGTGTGGGGGTTGGGGGGATGCTCCTTCCCCTCTACACCGACTCTCAGGTATTTACTCGAGGTCCTGTACCGTGTGAAGTTCCGTGCACTAGTGCTTGATTTGTAAATAAATTAGTGTCAGGGCCCTCGCCAGGACAGTGACAGAATCAGCACAACTACTAACCATAACACACCTATAAGTGTGACATTATAGTCTATTTCAGACCCCCAAAGCTGTACATTGAAATACTTAACAACTGTTGTTGTGCTGACCTCTAAATTAGACAGACAGCGCCACCTTGTGGCAGATTGTCATAAGTGCCATTGTTGACAAATAAGTGCTGGTGCTAAGCACCAGAAATCACCGGCTAAAATTAAGCTCTGCCGTGCACAATCATTAAACTGCTGTTCATCTCGCTGTCCTTAGGTCTTGGATGGTCTTGGATGGTGTGGTTTGCAAGGATCCCTTGGAGGTGGCAGCTTAGAAGTTGTTTAGGAGTCTTAACGCGAATACAAAATACATACAAAAGCGTTCACAGTTAACAAAAAAATTAAATACAATATAATGCAGTTAAAAACAAGCACATGCAATAGTTTGTGACTCTAAAATGCTGAGCTATTAAATTTTTTCATTGCCTTTTTAGGTTTTGCCTGGCGAAAGATGCGCTCTGCGCATCTTTTTCGCGCAGGCGAAAACCTAATGATTATAGTAGGGAAGACAGGAACGGCCCCCGTCTTCCATTAGCTAGCTCCATAAATGGAGGCTAGCCATTGGAAGACGGGCCTGTCCGTCAATGCCGGACCAGATTCGGGGGCGTTCCCGAGAATTTTTGGCTTTTGGCTACGTCACGCTACGTCAGCCGAAAGCCAATTCTCGGGAACGCCCCTGAATCTGGTCAGCACATCAGCGGGCTGAGCACGTCCACAGCAGACGGCGAGCCGGCGTGTCCTCGCAGCCCCCAGAGACAATGGCAGTGCGTGTGCACGCACAACAGCACTGCAGAATCAGGCTGCGCACCTCCAACCAGACAACTGGGAAAATGGCAAACGAGTTCAAGCGGAAAGAGCTGTTTAAGACCACTACGTACAGAGCAACGTAGCTGGCAAGTACTGCAGAGAGCTGCTAGGAACTCCGTGGTATCCGGGGGGGAACAGTCATCAGTCCTCAGCCGAAGAGCTCTCATCAGTCGTCGTGGAGCGGGGGCGTCTCCGCCACACCGCGCAGCCGAGGAGGGGCCCTGTCTAGGGATTACTACAGGCAGCAGATGGAGCGTGGGAAGAACTGCAGTGGAGCCGAAGGGGAATGGTGAAGCTGCGGGACTGGAAGAGGCAGGATGCTTAGGGGGTGCAGGGGATGCTTTGTAAACGAGCACGGATGCAGTGTGCGGCTTCCCCTGCAGAGATGACGTGAAAACCTGCATTCACATTCTCTCCATAACCGAGAGCTCATCTTTCATGCTGCGTGCAAAGATGAAGGCGAGGCTCCAAAGGGCAGGAGGCTTAGAAGCATCGGTGCTGTGTACCAGGTTCTCCTCCAGCCCCGTCCCCGAGCTCTCTTTCCTGTTTCATATTCTGTTCAAAGATGATAAATATGGCAGCTCGCAGTTTAGCTGCAACAAATTAAACCTAGCACTTTCACCTATCCTCTTCTGACCTCCATGCGGGCACAATGACCCCGAGGGGCTTCAGCGGAAGTAACCAACCGCATCTCTGGGCAGTACAGCTCAGACCAGATCTCTATCCATCCACACACCTGGCAGCCTTACTTCGGCCCATCCGTTAGGCAATGCTATACAGCCCAAGTCTTCAGCCCGTGTTGACATCTGAGAGAAGTCTTAGCAGTCCAGATGCAGTTCACCCAGTGCTCTGGGCCACCGGGAAATGATTCAATTTAAGTCAGAATACCTACAAAACTAAGAATTCAACAGCTGCCGTCGCAACTCTGTGCTTGATCACTGGAGGTGACGAGTGATACTGGGCACAAGTCAAAGGGTCACCTACCTATACCAACTGACCAAGTTGCAAGCATACACCGCGATTCAGTTAACAACTGTCCAATTCAGTCTCTGGCCTGCACACACCTTTTGTGTTCCCCTGTACACCAGAACACCACCACCCAACCAAAACAAATCACACACGCTCTACCACATCACCACTATCTCAATTCACTTACCCAACGTAAGCCACACGACAGCCTCCTCGTTGAGCCACCACGTCACCCTCATCATGCTTGTGTATCCTCACAGCTCACCAACCTCACACATCATTCCTTCCACAATACCACTGACTCAGACTTATATGTGGCTATCACCCCCTCAGGAGTATCATTACACCTACAAACTCCAACGCTCAAGGTCTCTCAGTCCTGCATCTTTATATATCACATTACCAAGGTGCCTCTCATTCTGTCTAATGAACGCCAGATCTTCATGCAGCACTATAATGGCCAAATTGATTCCTGCGCTTGCATTAGGATGCCCTGTTTCTGTGCGATGCCAGATTTTTTTTATTGTGCTTTAATCGTGGGGCTGAGAGTCAGCTGAGCACAAGCATGTGTTCGTGTCAACTCTAGATTTAGTGAGAGCATGAAGGTCCGTTACGATAGGGGGGGCTCTCAGTGTGTGGGGGGGGCTCTCAGTGTGTGGGGGGGGGGCTCTCAGTGTGTGGGGGAGGCTCGCAGTGTGTGGAGAAGGCTCGCAGTGTGTGGAGGGAGCTCGCAGTGTGTGTGGGGGGCTCGCAGTGTGTGTGGGGGGCTCGCAGTGTGTGGGGGGGGCTCGCAGTGTGTGGGGGGCTCTGTGTGGGTGTGTGTTGGGGGGGCTCTCTGTAGGTGTTTGTGGGTGTCATTTGCGAAAGATAAAGCTAGTGGCATTGCAAATGACAATGCCATTTATTTATGTAAAAAAAAAAACCATAAATAAAAATAATGTCAAGAGCATTGCCAATAGCTCAAACTTTAACAAAGGCAAAACCATTGCATTGTAAATGCTTGTTTGCAATTAGGTGCACGCTCATGCACAAAGATGCATATTCATGTATTTGAAGGTAATTTTGAAACAGATTTTCTATTAAAGGAAACCCACTCCAAGATGACCACCAGCTCATGAAGAACAATTGACATCTTCTTGTTCTGTTTATTTTGTGTACTGACCCCTATTATGCCTTATTTAAAAATGGAAGAAGTCCTCACTCACATCTCATGATGCGCTTCTTCTTCGGGCTCCTCTCATAAGCATTATATACATAGAGGGTTCCAGTTGGAGCTCCCAGGAGAGGTTTAAAAGTATCCCTAATACATAGGTCACACTTGTGGACAGAGTTAGATGTCAGTTTCTCCACTCTCTAAAAGGAACAAGGGCTTTGAGTAGTTGGTGAAGGGGCTCCACCGACTTTCAGATGATGCCCAGTTCCACCAATGCCTTTATTACCCCCATGGACTGGCATGGCCTCGTAAAGGGAGCTATTTGCATGTGTAGGTTATTGTACACAAATAACTGTGTACAGGGCAGACTATGGGCCTGATTCACAAAGGGCCTCCGCACTTGTGGCGGAATATCGGCAAAAAGAATTCCCATTGCGGAGATTCCGGGACCGAGTATGGAGATTCCCCCGCGACGGCGGGGCCTCCGCCCCAACTGCAGAGACTCCCCCACGACCGCGGGTCCTATGCCACAAATGCAGAGGCCCTTTGCGAATCAGACCCATTGTCTCGCGGTCACTGCTCAGATGTGATTGGCTGTGCCATGGTCACAAAGAACGAACAGTGTGCACGCTCGAGGTCTCGTCATTGTTGAGGTACAGAAGAACCAGGTTTGGGTACAATTTAGGGATTGACAGCAACTTTTCTAATGACAGGGGAAGGTTCAGCTTTGTTTAAAAGGGCAGTGGGAGTAAGCGTGGGCGGAAAATCCGTTCCGCTCGCGGA
Source organism: Lissotriton vulgaris (assembly GCF_964263255.1). Classification (NCBI taxonomy): domain Eukaryota; kingdom Metazoa; phylum Chordata; class Amphibia; order Caudata; family Salamandridae; genus Lissotriton; species Lissotriton vulgaris. Next base: position 1,077,598,123 of record NC_141699.1, on the reverse strand, counting down.
TTTTGCGGATTTTCGGGAAATCCGCAATCCGCGAGATTTGCGGATTTCCCGCAAAATCCGCAAATTCGCACGCAGCGGATTTTTTTGGCGGCGCGCGGCGTTGGTGATACAATTTTTGCGGCGCGCGGCGTTTATCATCGTTTGCCGAGTTGTTTTTTTCGATAGTTTGCGAGTGCTGCGCCATTTTGGATCTTGCTGTGTGATCCCGCGGGAATTGGCGAGCGCGATTACGTCATCGCGGCTTGCCAGCGAGAGTTTGTCAACGCGAGTACGGCGAGATCACGTCTCGCGGTACTTCGCAAATTGCGAGATTTGAGATGCGGCGCGCGAAAATATAAATTTGCAATTCTGCACAAGAAATCCACCAGCAAGCAGCATAAACCTTCTAGAAATGATGATTTTTATGTGAATAACTCCTTAGTTTGACATTTGCCTGCACTTTTTTAGCGAGGAGTCCATTTTGGGGAGGGGGGCAGGGGGGTGGGAGGAAGGAAGTGCCCCATAGTCTTCAACTTCCTGTTCCTGTTCAGCAGGCTCCTCCCAGTGCTTTGTCCATCTCCTGGTCACTTTTCATTCGGATGTGGACCTGGAAGGATTACCTTTTGTGGATGCTGCTGGATCTTTGGATTTGAGGCCTTTTTGACTTTCTTTGGATCACTGTTGGATTAGAAATTTTACAAGTAAGTTTGTTTGGGGCATTACAGTTGCTGCAACTAAAATTTTGGGATTTTCGATTTTTTTGCTGTTTTGGGGCCTTTTCCCAGGGGTACTCAGTGGTGGGTGGACTGATTCTTTCTGTGGGTTGTCTTGAATTTAAACATCATGGAGGCCATAGATGAATTGGGATTGTGCTGATTTTTCTGTGTTTTTCGATTTTTTTTTTTTGTAAAATTTTGTGTTTTTCGATTTTTGACCTGTTGTTGGGGCCTTGACCAGGGGTAGTGAGTGGTGCATGGGGCCTAGTCTTTCTGTGGGCTGTCTTGAATTTAAACATCATGGATGGAATGGGATTGTGCTGATTTTGCAGTGTTTTTCGATTTTTGGGGGTGTTCATGGGGAGGGACATGCCATGTGGCTGGTGGCCATTTTGAGTGCAGCTACAGGCACTGGCCATGTGCTGGCAGGCAAGTGGCCATTTTGAATGCAGGCTTTGTTGTTAGGCCTCCAACCATTTTGCCTACTTTTCAACCTTTATTTATGCCAGGGGTAGTGAGTCTTGCATGGGCCTAGTATTTCTGTGGGTTGTCTTGAATTTAAACATCATGGAGGCCATAGATGAATTGGGATTGTGCTGATTTTTCTGTGTTTTTCGATTTTTTTTTTTTGTAAAATTTTGTGTTTTTCGATTTTTGACCTGTTGTTGGGGCCTTGACCAGGGGTAGTGAGTGGTGCATGGGGCCTAGTCTTTCTGTGGGCTGTCTTGAATTTAAACATCATGGATGGAATGGGATTGTGCTGATTTTGCAGTGTTTTTCGATTTTTGGGGGTGTTCATGGGGAGGGACATGCCATGTGGCTGGTGGCCATTTTGAGTGCAGCTACAGGCACTTGCCATGTGCTGGCAGGCAAGTGGCCATTTTGAATGCAGGCTTTGTTGTTAGGCCTCCAACCATTTTGCCTACTTTTCAACCTTTATTTATGCCAGGGGTAGTGAGTCTTGCATGGGCCTAGTATTTCTGTGGGTTGTCTTGAATTTAAACATCATGGAGGCCATAGATGAATTGGGATTGTGCTGATTTTTCTGTGTTTTTCGATTTTTTTTTTTTGTACAATTTTGTGTTTTTCGATTTTTGACCTGTTGTTGGGGCCTTGACCAGGGGTAGTGAGTGGTGCATGGGGCCTAGTCTTTCTGTGGGCTGTCTTGAATTTAAACATCATGGATGGAATGGGATTGTGCTGATTTTGCAGTGTTTTTCGATTTTTGGGGGTGTTCATGGGGAGGGACATGCCATGTGGCTGGTGGCCATTTTGAGTGCAGCTACAGGCACTTGCCATGTGCTGCCAGGCAAGTGGCCATTTTGAATGCAGGCTTTGTTGTTAGGCCTCCAACCATTTTGCCTACTTTTCAACCTTTATTTATGCCAGGGGTAGTGAGTCTTGCATGGGCCTAGTATTTCTGTGGGTTGTCTTGAATTTAAACATCATGGAGGCCATAGATGAATTGGGATTGTGCTGATTTTTCTGTGTTTTTCGATTTTTTTTTTTTGTACAATTTTGTGTTTTTCGATTTTTGACCTGTTGTTGGGGCCTTGACCAGGGGTAGTGAGTGGTGCATGGGGCCTAGTCTTTCTGTGGGCTGTCTTGAATTTAAACATCATGGATGGAATGGGATTGTGCTGATTTTGCAGTGTTTTTCGATTTTTGGGGGTGTTCATGGGGAGGGACATGCCATGTGGCTGGTGGCCATTTTGAGTGCAGCTACAGGCACTTGCCATGTGCTGGCAGGCAAGTGGCCATTTTGAATGCAGGCTTTGTTGTTAGGCCTCCAACCATTTTGCCTACTTTTCAACCTTTATTTATGCCAGGGGTAGTGAGTCTTGCATGGGCCTAGTATTTCTGTGGGTTGTCTTGAATTTAAACATCATGGAGGCCATAGATGAATTGGGATTGTGCTGATTTTTCTGTGTTTTTCGATTTTTTTTTTTTGTACAATTTTGTGTTTTTCGATTTTTGACCTGTTGTTGGGGCCTTGACCAGGGGTAGTGAGTGGTGCATGGGGCCTAGTCTTTCTGTGGGCTGTCTTGAATTTAAACATCATGGATGGAATGGGATTGTGCTGATTTTGCAGTGTTTTTCGATTTTTGGGGGTGTTCATGGGGAGGGACATGCCATGTGGCTGGTGGCCATTTTGAGTGCAGCTACAGGCACTTGCCATGTGCTGCCAGGCAAGTGGCCATTTTGAATGCAGGCTTTGTTGTTAGGCCTCCAACCATTTTGCCTACTTTTCAACCTTTATTTATGCCAGGGGTAGTGAGTCTTGCATGGGCCTAGTATTTCTGTGGGTTGTCTTGAATTTAAACATCATGGAGGCCATAGATGAATTGGGATTGTGCTGATTTTTCTGTGTTTTTCGATTTTTTTTTTTTGTACAATTTTGTGTTTTTCGATTTTTGACCTGTTGTTGGGGCCTTGACCAGGGGTAGTGAGTGGTGCATGGGGCCTAGTCTTTCTGTGGGCTGTCTTGAATTTAAACATCATGGATGGAATGGGATTGTGCTGATTTTGCAGTGTTTTTCGATTTTTGGGGGTGTTCATGGGGAGGGACATGCCATGTGGCTGGTGGCCATTTTGAGTGCAGCTACAGGCACTGGCCATGTGCTGGCAGGCAAGTGGCCATTTTGAATGCAGGCTTTGTTGTTAGGCCTCCAACCATTTTGCCTACTTTTCAACCTTTATTTATGCCAGGGGTAGTGAGTCTTGCATGGGCCTAGTATTTCTGTGGGTTGTCTTGAATTTAAACATCATGGAGGCCATAGATGAATTGGGATTGTGCTGATTTTTCTGTGTTTTTCGATTTTTTTTTTTTGTACAATTTTGTGTTTTTCGATTTTTGACCTGTTGTTGGGGCCTTGACCAGGGGTAGTGAGTGGTGCATGGGGCCTAGTCTTTCTGTGGGCTGTCTTGAATTTAAACATCATGGATGGAATGGGATTGTGCTGATTTTGCAGTGTTTTTCGATTTTTGGGGGTGTTCATGGGGAGGGACATGCCATGTGGCTGGTGGCCATTTTGAGTGCAGCTACAGGCACTGGCCATGTGCTGGCAGGCAAGTGGCCATTTTGAATGCAGGCTTTGTTGTTAGGCCTCCAACCATTTTGCCTACTTTTCAACCTTTATTTATGCCAGGGGTAGTGAGTCTTGCATGGGCCTAGTATTTCTGTGGGTTGTCTTGAATTTAAACATCATGGAGGCCATAGATGAATTGGGATTGTGCTGATTTTTCTGTGTTTTTCGATTTTTTTTTGTGTAAAATTTTGTGTTTTTCGATTTTTGACCTGTTGTTGGGGCCTTGACCAGGGGTAGTGAGTGGTGCATGGGGCCTAGTCTTTCTGTGGGCTGTCTTGAATTTAAACATCATGGATGGAATGGGATTGTGCTGATTTTGCAGTGTTTTTCGATTTTTGGGGGTGTTCATGGGGAGGGACATGCCATGTGGCTGGTGGCCATTTTGAGTGCAGCTACAGGCACTGGCCATGTGCTGGCAGGCAAGTGGCCATTTTGAATGCAGGCTTTGTTGTTAGGCCTCCAACCATTTTGCCTACTTTTCAACCTTTATTTATGCCAGGGGTAGTGAGTCTTGCATGGGCCTAGTATTTCTGTGGGTTGTCTTGAATTTAAACATCATGGAGGCCATAGATGAATTGGGATTGTGCTGATTTTTCTGTGTTTTTCGAATTTTTTTTTTTGTACAATTTTGTGTTTTTCGATTTTTGACCTGTTGTTGGGGCCTTTTCACCAGGGGTATTTGAGTCTAGCATGGGCCTAGTCTTTCTGTGGGCTGTCTTGAATTTAAACATCATGGAGGCCATGGATGGAATAGGATTGTGCTGATTTTGCAGTGTTTTTCGATTTTTGGGGGTGTTCATGGGGAGGGACATGCCATGTGGCTGGTGGCCATTTTGAGTGCAGCTACAGGCACTGGCCATGTGCTTGGCAGGCAAGTGGCCATTTTGAATGCAGGCTTTGTTGTTAGGCCTCCAACCATTTTGCCTACTTTTCAACCTTTATTTATGCCCAGGGGTAGTGAGTCTTGCATGGGCCTAGTCTTTCTGTGGGTTGTCTTGAATTTAAACATTATGGAGGGCATGGATGGATTGGGATTGTGCTGATTTTGCAGTGTTTTTCGATTTTTTTGTGCTCTATAACTGAACTGATGTTCCTCTGTCTTCCATTTTTTTTAGGTGCACAAGACTCAAGAGAACCACCAGTGCCAGGAAGAAGTCCTGCAGCGGTGTGTGTGTGCAGCATAACGTCACGCGACGTCACGTCTGGCCTCAGACAACTCTACAATTCGTGCAACTGCGGCCTGCTGTCTGACCTGCTCTGAAGAAGATGGCCCGAAAGAAAGTTCTCCGTAGCTCCTCTAGCAAGAAAGTTGCTAGTAAGGAGCAGAAGAAGCAAGTTACCAAGGAGGCTGGTGTGTCACCCGCCACTTTTTTTGGGAGCAAAAGAAAAAGTACGCCTGCAGCAGCAGGATCTGCTGGGGACCAACCTGAGAGCAGCACCCCTGCTCCATTGGGTTCAGTGCCTCCACCACCACGCCAACTTAAGTCAAAGCCCTTGAGTGCTTCAGAGGCAGTCAGTGTACTTCTCCAATCACCATCGACCAGTGATGTTGGCTCATCGCAAGAAAGTAGCAGCAATGTCCCTGAATCAACACAGGTTGTTGTAACTCATCTGACAAGTGTTGAACAACCACAGCCGCAACAACAACACCATGTGCAAGTACACGCCCAAGTACATGTGGAAGGAGAGGCAGCAAAAGGAGATGCGCAAGCAAAGGTGCATGGACGTTCACAAGTGCCCACAATAGTTGTTCCTCCCGAAGTAGGGGCACATTTGGAAATCGACAATGAAGCTGAGGTATCATTGGAAGCCACTCCTCCTGATGATCATTCATTGTCTTCCACATCCCTAGCAAGGAAAAGATCAAGGGGGGTGTCTACATCTTCTTCAAGCCCACCTCGTTCTGGTGCAAGTGATCTGTCTTGGGAACCACGACAACTGCGGTCTGACAGTGAGGCAGAGGCACACCATGATCTGCCACCGGTACCTAAGCGTAAAAGGAAGGTCGTCCAAAAACTCAAACCTATGGAGTGTGATGAGGCTCAACAAGAAGTGACAGATACTGCTGGTGATGAAGCCTCTCACGATGACGACGAGGCAGTCATCACAAAGGTCACTGCAGCCCCACCGGGCATGCAGCAAAGAGACATTTTGACCCTATCCCGAGAAGCTGCTGAGCGTGATGATGATGTCGGCGAGGAGGCAATGGAAATGGAATCATTAGATTTGGAGTTAAGTAGTACACCAAAACCTACCGCTTCCATATTTCTTCCTCGCAAGAAGGTACCCACCTCGTCCTCGACCTCAATTCGTGGTGGTGAAAGTGCAAAACGTACTGAAGTTCGGCAATCCACATCCTCCACTTCATCTGTCATTAGCAGCAGGACCACCACCACCAGTATCGACGCCTCCTCCGGCGGCGGCCCCCGAAGACATTTCAAGTCTCCAGTTTGGGACTTCTTTAGTGTTTGCCCAAAAAAGGCAAACGTAGCCATTTGTAGCCTTTGTAAGCTTCGATATAGTCGTGGTAAGCTTGGTTCTAACTATGGTACCGGAGGCCAGAGAGGTCATCTTGAGAGAAGGCACCCTCTCGAATGGTTTCCGCACCTAGAGGCGGTCAAGAAAGCCGGAATTGCACGTAATGAAAACGTTGATTTGTCATCTGCTGATGACGAGGAGGTAGAAGAAGACGATCCAAACACTTCACTTACACCCAGTTCCCATGTCAGCAGCACACCCCATGGGAGCCACACTAAGAGTGTGGGAGAGAGTGAGACATCAATGCGGAAAAGTTCATCAGCGAGCGTAACTGGGTCGAAGAGATCATCATCCCGTAAATCATTGGTCCAGGGCAACATTAAAAAGATGTTGTTTACAGAAGCGCAATATGAACGCAACCACCCAATGACCCGTCTGTATAACACTAAGCTGGCTAAAATGCTAGCTCTGGACCTTCTCCCTTTTTCTTTTGTCGAAGGGGTTGGTTTTCTAGAATTAGTGGCAGTGCTCTGCCCTAAATGGAAGGTTCCTAGCCGGTTCTATTTTGCCCGAGTTGCGGTTCCAGCACTACATGAAGATGTTCTGAAGGCGATTGGGGCAGCTTTGCAGAAGAGTGCTGTTCACACTATACATCTGACAACAGACATGTGGACCAGTGGCGCAGGCGCTGATTACATGTGCATCACTGCACACTGGGTCTCTTTTTCAGGGGCTAAAGCAAAGCTAAACTCAGGTGTTGACACTAACACTGTTTTTAAAGGTGCTCGGAAACATGCAACACTAGCCATGTTTGGTTTGGAGAAACGTCACACAGCAGAAAACATTTTGGATGTCTTTAACACAAAGGTCCTTAACTGTCTGTCCCCACTAAAACGCAAGGTTGGTTATGTTTCCACGGACAATGGCTCCAATATAGTTAAGGCCATGAGGGACGGTTACTATTTCAGAGTGCCGTGTTTGGCGCACTGTATAAACCTGGTTGTCCAAAAATTCTTGGGTAATAAAGACAGTGCAGCGTGCAGTGTATTGGAGAACTGCCGAAAAATTTGCAAGCATTTCAGGCATTCTTTTAAGGCCCGCAAGCAGCTGAGGAGCATGCTATATCAATGTCAAATGCCAGTGAAAGCACTCATCCAGGAGGTGGTAACACGTTGGAACTCAACCTTCTACATGCTTGAGCGTCTGTATGAGCAGTATACGCAACTCGATCAATATTTCTTGAAAGAGGGTATAGAGGAGCTGAGGATGGGTGGGCCGCAATGGAACATAGTTGAAAGCCTAACACGCATGCTTCGTCCTTTTGAGGTCTTCACGCGTGCAGTCAGCAAGGAGGACTCTAATTTGGGAAAAGCTATCCCATTGTTGTACATGCTGGAGGACCAACTGAAGGAGGTGTGTTCTGTGTTTCGAAAAGATGACAAAAAGAAAGGCTCTTCTTTGCTTCTGGCTGAGCAATTATTAGAGCTCCTACAAGGTGATGAACGTCTTCAAAAGATCCACTCAGAACAGCATTACATTTGTGCTACTATTCTGGATCCACGCTACAAAAAGGCGCTGGCAGGCAGAGCATTCTTTGCTTTTGCTGATGAAGATGTTACAAAGTACAAACGTTGGCTAGCCTTGTCAGCCAAGAAGTTTGAAACAGAACGGCTGGAAATTGAAGGAAATGGCAGTACATCAGCAGGCCATCCCCAGTCAAAACAATCCACTTCTGCACCTGTGGCTGTGGCACAAGTGACCTCTCAGCCGTTAAAGACACCGGCAACCGCATCATCTGCACGAAAGACAGCAGAAACATTGGAGGCTGAAGAGGATTGGCTAGCTCTGCGTGGGTTTGGTTCTCAAAAGGCCAGAGGCACAGCAAGAGCTACGCAAAGTGGAGGAACCTTGGAGGAGGACCTTGAGTCGATGGTGAAGGACTATCTGAATGACTCCACAGAGGTCTATGTTAATTCTGACCCATTGGCGTATTGGCATGGGAAAAAAGAATTGTGGCCACAGCTCACCAACCTGGCTTTAAACTACTTGTCTTGCCCACTCGCAAGTGTGTCTTCTGAACGGGTTTTCAGTGCGGCTGGTGGGATTGTAACTCCCAAACGGAGCCGCCTCTCGCCCAAAAATGTGGAGAGGTTAACAATGATCAAGATGAATCAGCACCTCATACCACCAGATATAAGAGTACGAGAGAGCGTGCCGGATGAAGAGGAGGTGGCCAGCACCATAGATGAGGGAATTTCTACTCTGTCAGGTGGCACTGACCTCACCCGGGCTGAATTCGCAGAGTATGATGACGAAGCCTTATTCTTATTCCTGGACCGTGATTCCGACTTCGAGCCCTGAAAATGAGACAACGAATCAATAACTTTCTTTTTCATCCTTATTCACTTTTATTCCTGTGTGTCTGTCTTTCTTTGTTGTGCACAGTTAATATAATTCAAACTTTAATCAGATTATCACAAAGACAAGCCCATCAGCAGAACTGTCTTCACTTGTTTGCTAATTTATTTGAAGGTGCCGCAGTCTGCATTCCTCAGGTTCACAAGTTCAGAAGAACATGCTCCTCTATCCTCCTCCTCCAGACTCCTATTTCCATCAAAGCAGAGGGCTGGTTTACGCCCAATGAAGAAAGACTCAGCACTTGTGGGGGTGTTGTTCTACCTCTTTGCAGGTGAGTTGACGGGTCTGGGGCCATTGCTGGGAAGCACTAAAAGTGGTTTGTGCCAAATCCGAGGCGGAAATTTTTTTGTGTTTTTGATGACTTGCTTGCCTTTGAGGTGCTCTTAGGGGGGGTTCCGTCTGTTTGTGGGTGAGTTTCATGGTCTGAGAGCATTGCTGGGACACTCTAATCTTGATTGCATTTGCTTTTCAGGAAATCCGTCGTGCCAACCCCGACTTATGGCCTAGCTACGCAGCGCGTTTGGACCGAAGGCCCAGAAATATTGCAAGTATGAGATTTTGCTTTTGGCCTGTTTGGGGGTGTTATGCTTCTTGGCGGGTGGGTTGCCGGGTCTTGGGGCATTCCTGGGAAGGTCTAATACCGGGTAGAAGTGGTTGGGACAAAATCCAGGCCGATTTTTTTTTGGGCTATTTCAGACATTTTGCTCTATGTAGCGTTTTCGGGGGCCTGTTTGGGGGGCTTGCTGGTGTTTGCGGGTGAGTTTCGTGGTCTGGGAGCACTGCTGGGACACTCTAATCTTGATTGCATTTGCTTTTCAGGAAATCCGTCGTGCCAACCCCGACTTATGGCCTAGCTACGCAGCGCGTTTGGACCGAAGGCCCAGAAATATTGCAAGTATGAGATTTTGCTTTTGGCCTGTTTGGGGGTGTTATGCTTCTTGGCGGGTGGGTTGCCGGGTCTTGGGGCATTCCTGGGAAGGTCTAATACCGGGTAGAAGTGGTTGGGACAAAATCCAGGCCGATTTTTTTTTGGGCTATTTCAGACATTTTGCTCTATGTAGCGTTTTCGGGGGCCTGTTTGGGGGGCTTGCTGGTGTTTGCGGGTGAGTTTCGTGGTCTGGGAGCACTGCTGGGACACTCTAATCTTGATTGCATTTGCTTTTCAGGAAATCCGTCGTGCCAACCCCGACTTATGGCCTAGCTACGCAGCGCGTTTGGACCGAAGGCCCAGAAATATTGCAAGTATGAGATTTTGCTTTTGGCCTGTTTGGGGGTGTTATGCTTCTTGGCGGGTGGGTTGCCGGGTCTTGGGGCATTCCTGGGAAGGTCTAATACCGGGTAGAAGTGGTTGGGACAAAATCCAGGCCGATTTTTTTTTGGGCTATTTCAGACATTTTGCTCTATGTAGCGTTTTCGGGGGCCTGTTTGGGGGGCTTGCTGGTGTTTGCGGGTCAGTTTCGTGGTCTGGGAGCACTGCTGGGACACTCTAATCTTGATTGCATTTGCTTTTCAGGAAATCCGTCGTGCCAACCCCGACTTATGGCCTAGCTACGCAGCGCGTTTGGACCGAAGGCCCAGAAATATTGCAAGTATGAGATTTTGCTTTTGGCCTGTTTGGGGGTGTTATGCTTCTTGGCGGGTGGGTTGCCGGGTCTTGGGGCATTCCTGGGAAGGTCTAATACCGGGTAGAAGTGGTTGGGACAAAATCCAGGCCGATTTTTTTTTGGGCTATTTCAGACATTTTGCTCTATGTAGCGTTTTCGGGGGCCTGTTTGGGGGGCTTGCTGGTGTTTGCGGGTGAGTTTCGTGGTCTGGGAGCACTGCTGGGACACTCTAATCTTGATTGCATTTGCTTTTCAGGAAATCCGTCGTGCCAACCCCGACTTATGGCCTAGCTACGCAGCGCGTTTGGACCGAAGGCCCAGAAATATTGCAAGTATGAGATTTTGCTTTTGGCCTGTTTGGGGGTGTTATGCTTCTTGGCGGGTGGGTTGCCGGGTCTTGGGGCATTCCTGGGAAGGTCTAATACCGGGTAGAAGTGGTTGGGACAAAATCCGCGCGGAAAAGCCTTTAGTTTTGGCACTTTTTGTAACTTAGGGTTCGTTAGGGTTAGCCCTAGCACCAGGATTGCATGTGTATCGGGGTGTTCTAGATTTTTCAAACTGAGTTCTGGGGTCTTAGAGCACTCGTGAGAATGTGTAATTTTGGTTGCAAGTCATTTGAAGAAAATCCATGGTGGGAAAGGGGGGATTTGGCATAGTTAAAGAAAGCCTTTGCCACTATTCTTAACTTAGGGTTCGTTAGGGTTAGCAGTATTTCTATTGCATGTGTTTGAGTGGGGGGGATTTCGAGTCTTGGAGCGATGCTGGCTATGGCTACTTTTGCTTGGTTGCTTGCAAGTGGTTTGAATACAATCCACGGGGGGTAATGGGTAATTAGGGTACTTCGGCCTACTTTTACTTTCAAAGTAAGTTTTGTCTCCAGTTTTCTGCTAGGCCTCGTTTTTTGGGTGGGAGCACTGCTAGGAAGATCTATTTTTGTTCTAAAACACAGTTTACAGTACACCTAGCTTGAGGGGCAAGATCCGCTACATTAATTTGCCCATACTTACTTATCCTTCAAAAGGTGACTCAGAGTACGCACTTTCAAAAACATTGTACTGTCTGTCTACTAGGAAAAACAAATTGTGACTTTTTGCACTCCACAGCCTACATACCTTATATTTATTTATCAGTGGTGTTGTAATATTATATCACTTCCTGTTTTTCGTTGAATAATTACAGGCCGGGTTTCAGTCTCTGCAATGGGGAAAAAAGGATGGAGTCAGGCTTCACAGTAGCGAGCCACAATTCAGCATCAGGCAGGCAGTGGACAGGGTGTCTTCTGGTGACCAACATCGGTGGACGAAGCGTCGGCTGCAATGGAGGAGTGCCGCTAATAGGAGGATTTTTTTTCTGCGGGCAACTTACTTACCACTTCCAACAGGACCACTACAACCACACATAGATACAGTATCCCTTGCCTTTTTCTCTGACTGTGACTGCATTTCTTTGCTCTCTCTCGGCTTCTACATTGATCCCTTAACACATCACTTAGTCCACTCCACTATCTGCACCACACATAGTCATTTGTAAGTGCTCCTACGTAATTCGCAAGTCGCAGCACGCCCCAGGCCGTAGAGGACTGGGATGGCCCCAATGATGAAGCATGTCACCAAGGGGCAACCCTGGTGAGTGAGGGGACACCTAGAAAAAAAGCAATTTCTCCTTTTCTATCTACTATACCTTCTGTCAGGTTACGCAGCCCCTAAGCGCCTACCGTACTATGAAACTACATTTCCCATGAGTAGGCGGGAGACTTGCAGACTATTTAGTGAGACTATATGAGAGTACCCTTGTATGTTAGGACATCACTTCACTGATGCCTGTCTTGTCTTCTCTTACAGGTATCCTTTCCCTGCTGACCCTACCTTTACCCATCCCACATTTTTTATTTTAGTTTGTTATTTTTCTCCCTCGCCTAATGCCTCGAACACCCTGTGTTTACACTTCTGGGTGTTGGTGACATTTGGAGGTGGAACCATATTTGCATCGACTGGATCACGGGGAGTAAACGTGACACCTTCCAGACCAACCCCATTGAGTGTTGTTGTGAATGGATTTATAGTGACCAGCAAGGCTCTCGGGTATCTGGCTACAGAGACCTTATGTTGAATATAGTTATCAATAATTCCACACAGGCCCTGTACTGTCGCATTCTTTCTTTCCACAGTTGTCGATGATATATTCTTACTCTGCTTGACAAAGAACCATTGCTAATGTGAAAGAACTTCAACCGAATTAGTAGTTATACTTTACCATTTGTTAGGCTACAATGTGGCACTGCTCTACTGTACTTCTGTCACCTGCTATATTCTCAGTTGTACCGTTGAATTGCTCAGGAGGACAAACCAGATTTCATTTTCTTTTTTTTCATAGGCATGCAACTGCCACTGTGGCACACCACTACTACCACCGCTATGAGGAAATTTTATCCGACCAAGATTGCCAACGTTATTCGGTGTTTCCCGTGGAGCCAGCCCTGGGCCTAGCCCTACTTTCAAACACAAATTACAGGTAAGATAAGCGTTTGGTGGTTTGGGGGTATAATGGAGTATTAGTACGAGAGACGAGAGCCTGAAGGTAGTACTACTAAAGTCCTAGGACTCTTGGATTCACTTCACTTAGTCTGTGAGAGGCACTTAGTGTTGAAAACATTTGGGCATTTACACTTAAAGGAAGAAAATGGAACTAAACTTTCAGGAAAACAGTCAACGTTAAACCCCCACCCACCAGGCAAGCAGTAAAAAACAGGTATGCTCAGATAAAGTTTGAAAAAGTATATTTATATCCCTAACAAAATAATCTCCCGCAAGACCCTCCCTAACCCCAACGATTGTCCTTCAAAAGTCCCCAAAAACCCAACTCCCAATTCCCACCCCCCAAAAGTCTCTAAAAAAGGGGCAAGGGACACTAGGGGTGGATGCTGTTCACTTTTTGGGCCAGGGCATCATGCTCCTCGCGGAGCAAGGCGAGCTCCTGCTGAAGGCGGGACACCATCAGGGTGGTGCGGCGCAGGCGTGCCTTCACTGCCTTGCAGGTGCAAGGCCTGTGAGAAGCAGCTGTTGGCCTTGCTGCTCGGCGGTGGCGTTTGCCTTTGGCAGCCCGGCTCAGTCTCGGTGGACCACTGTGCTGGGTCACGGTGGCAGCCGGTGAGGCCACGGAGGACGACGTTGTCGTTGTTGTCGACCGCACACTTTCCACGTCCTCCAGGGCCACCAGCCGCCGATATTCCGCAACAGTGGCCTCGATTCTCCGTTGCCGGGCCGCTCTAGCCAGCTCCTTCCTCCTTGTTCGTTTGGAAGGAGAACCTATATGAAGAAAGAAAGACATAGTCTGTAACCAATGCTCTTTAAGATTAACTCAATCATTCAGCAGAAATGTGTGCTGCAGTACAACTAGCAACTTGCAAGCGCATTACATAACTATTGAGGCCAGTATCTATCTAACCTCACACTTCTTCATCCTTGCTCTAACATTAGTGGGAGTTTAAGGAACAAATTCTATGAGCACTGTGGACTTCCATTGGAGTCGACTATGAAAGTACACCAGTCTTATTCTTCTTCTTGTCTCTTGTTTTGGAAAATTGGTACGTTATTTTCTGCAAGCCGGCATAATGCCAGCGCGGTAAACTTGCACCCGAGAAAAAGAGACGCACGCCATGAGGAGTGACCTAGACTTGCGTTGCCGTTGCGTTACTGTACCCGTCCAGTACATGCAGGTGGTGAATCTCTTACTTTTCTATTACGGGTGGCACTGAGAATACTCTGTTACAACTCAAGGGCTACTGCTTAATTAATTTAACTTTCACCCTACAGTGGAAATGAGTACTAGAAATGGAAAATTGAAGAAGATAAATAATCTGATTATCTATCACTTCACATGGGATGTTTTTGCTTATATATGGGATGACTTTAGGTGCTTTGCTTTTTATTGAGTGACAGGCAGTGATACATCCACACATGAATGACTGAGTACTACTAAACTTATTAAGAGAGGTAGGGAGTGGCCACCATAATAACCGGATCTATGCAGTGCTTGCAATACAAACTACTGCTACTATTTATGGTAGTATTTGGACAAAATTAAAAGTTCTTTTCCTTGCCTTTCCTACACTGGAACGGACGTGCGGGTGCAGTGTTAGTGTTACATGCTCTTCAAAGTTACACTTACTTCATCCACTGACCGTCTACTCTCTCTAGATCATGGGTACTCACAAACTTTCTCTCAGGGGCTACATTTACAGTGTAGTTTGGGGCCGAGGGCCGCACTGGTGGGGGCGGAGTCAGAGGGGGCGGGGCTAAAGCAAAACGATAACTTGTGACCATGAGGTTGCACACAGGTCCCTGCAGCAGATGCCCTCATCCACTGAGCCACCAGACCCAGCATTTACATACATCTCTCTCCCTCCTGCTGTCCCTCCTGCCCTCCCTCCATCTCTCTCTCCCTCCTGCCCTCCCTCTCCCTCTGTCATCTCACTGTGTGTGTGTCTATCTGTGTCAGCCTTCAGCCCGGGTTGAGACCGCTTCCTCAACGCGCACACACAGACAACAACACCAAAGTACTTAACAGGTCTTTAAAAGACCATTAACATATTATTGAGGCTTTGTTTGTTTTAGCGCCCCTGCTTCTCCACCCTGACAATCACTGCTTGCCCGGCCCCACAGAGCAGAGGCTTAGTTCTATTTCACCTCTTTGTGGCCTTGCATCTCCACTCTGCTCTGTGGGGGCCGGGGGAGCAGTGATTGTCAGAGTGGAGATGCAGGGGCGCTAACAGGTGAAATACAAAAAAGCCTCTGCTCTGTGGGGGCCGGGGGAGCAGTGATTGTCTGCAAGGTCAGCGCACCGCCAACGAAGGCTTGCCGGGCCACCACCGGCCCGCGGGCCGTACTAGGAGTACCCCTGCTCTAGATACACATATGCTATCTAAGAGTCAGATAGTAGCATGATCCAGGTATATGGACACATACAGTTTCTGTGTCACCCACCCAGGCTGTTGTCCTTCCACCCATCATTGCTTCATCATTCACCCAGCCATGCATCTCATATTCTTGCCTTCCCAGCTAGTCTTCAATCTCAATAAGTAAGGAATATATAAGAGCTTACCTCTGGCCGCCACCACCACCGTCTCAACTCTCACAGCTGCCGCCGCCGCCTCCTCCCCTGAAGCATCGCCCGATTCGCCCTCCGCCTCGGTGTCGAGCACCACCACCTCCACACTGGCCCCGCCACCAGATGTTCCACCTACAAAGTACATTTAAGAATGTTAGAATAAAGCAGTCACTAGTATTTGGTCTAGGAATGAAGACATGTGAAAACAATGTAATTTGTGACTGTCGTTAAAGTTAAAAAAAAAATGTCCCTTTTTCCAGGGAAGGTTGTCTTGCTGCACTTTTTGGCACAACTGATGAAGGCTGTTTTTTTAACACGCACCATTTTTCTCCACACAGACAGAAGATGGACTTCTAACAACAAGATCAAGTTGAAACCAGGTGAGAGCTCGGCTCGACCACAAGAAATGTCTTCAATTAATCGTCAGCACTAACCACTTTTCCATTATCAGTTAAACGTTTAGTTTTATTATGACTTCATTTTAATAAATGTGTTTACTTTTAATAAAGCTTTTAAACTTAAATACAATCTGTGTTTTTTGGTCCAGACTAGAGTGACTGAGCGAAAGGTTTTGCAATTTTTGCAAGCATGAGTCCAGATAGAACACTTCAAAAGACATTATGGACAATCCCAGAGGACTGCACTAAGTTGATAGAGCTATTGCTGACTAGAATCATGGGAGTTTCGCCAACCGTGCAATCTTAGTTAGCTACACAGACAGACTAATAAGAATAATCTAGTAATACCACAGGGAGTCATAGTAGAGGCAGGATAAGAATTTAGATACAGTCTACAAGAAGAGCAAAGACAATTTTGAAAAAAGTCAAATGAGGAACGCTAGGAAAAATAGGTACTAGTCTAAAATGAAAACTTACTGGGGCCAGCAGAGGAGCCCTCGCCTGCCCGATCCTGGCCCTGTTGATGAACAGCATCCGCCGCCTGCTGCTCCTGTGTCCTCCTCTCGCCCCTGGGGGGAGCTGACGTACAACATGAAAGAAAGAACAGAAAACATGGATGATTGTTGCTTGTCAATGTCAACCAAATCAAACATTTCAAAAGAACAATAACAAAATATTTCTGCGAAATTATATTGATTATGGTTACTTTTCATTTATATGCGGACCTGTGACTTCGAAAGTCACGTAACTCACTAAACAAAGTACTGAAACGTTCACCTAGGACTGGCAGGCAGCAGTCCGCAGGCAAGACGCAAAGTGACAGACAAACTCCATTGTGATTTCAGTCAGATCAGTGACAACACTAACAGTTGCCTGCTACATTACCAGTCATTTACATAGTCAAACTATCAATCCACCGCCACTATTTTTCTTATTGTCAGGGTTACAAAGGAAGGGGCAGATTTAAGCCCTTGCGGCTCTTTTGCGCCGTTCTTGCGTGACTTTTGTGACGCAGCAGCTAAACAAAAAAGGGCGCCATGGTGCGGCGTATAATATTATAACAACGTGACGCATTTGGGAGATGCATCCCGTTATAAAGCCCTGCGCCATCAGGGGGCGTTCCGGCGCAAGGGAGGGCATTCCTGCGCTGGAACACATCCTAATAGTGGCTGAGGGAAATCTACAAAATATCAATCAGTCACCTTTAGGACAATGATGCGTCACACAAACCCTGCACCTGCTTGAAGCAGACGTACGGCTTGACCCAGCATTGGGGAGATAGGGTACCCCAGAGCATTGATGGAGCTGCGCCATCGTTGCGACGCAACTCCAGCAGTAAAGCTTCGGTGACGTTTTGGGCCCATGGGGCGCCGCCGCCGCATTGCAAATACGGCGCACCATGTTTGGTGGTGGTAGCGGGCCGCACAATTAATGGCGCATCCCTGCTACTTTGCAGGGATGCGACGGTAATTGCAATTCTGCCCCTTAGGGGCATACTTACTTACGCGTTCTGGCGCATCTCCAGAGATGCGCCAGATCAAATGCGTCACGCAAAACTACCCTTGCGACACGGCAGATGTGCCTCATTTACAATGCGGCGCGCCCTGGCGCAAGGGTAGGCACTTGCGTGACGCATCTCGTCACGTAAGAGCGGCGCATCGCTGGAGTCACGTCGCCAACGCAATGCAACTCCAGTAATGCTCAGGGCCACCCAATACTTTACATGCTGTGTCAGTCCTTTCGCCTGCTTCGAGCAGACATAAGGAATTGAATTGACGTAGCAGCGTCGCAGAAGTGCCTGCGTTAAATCTTGTAGATTTCACGCAGGCAATTTTGCGAGGCGCACAGCCGCTGGACCGCCCACCCTGCGTACTAGGAACGCACCCATTGTGGTGCAGGCCCATGGCTTTATAACGTGACGCATCTCCCTAGATGCGTCATGCTGTAAATGACTTGCAGGGATGCGGCACGTTTACGCCGCTGTTGCGTCACGCAAGGCAACGTAAACGTGGCGCAAGGGGCTTGTAAATGTAATCTGCCCCCTAGTGTCTAGCATTACGCAGTTCTGTTAAGTACACTCATACATAATAGTTACTCAGGCCAATGAGACCACGAAATAGAAAACAAATAAGCATAGTAGCAACCCCACTGAGAAGGAGAGCAGTGCACCTGAAATGCACAGAAGATTTTGAAATATAATTTAACTACAATGTAATCGTCATCAGCGGCATTATTGGCTTGCTCCATGTAAAAAACAAATATTTGCAATACAACAACACAGAGCAGGAGAAAACATCATAGTAGTGAGTGATTAAATGCCAATGGCTACTACTACTCACCAAGGCCGGGGATCTCCAAGCCGAGCTGGTCCAGCAGGTCGCGCTCGCGGTCCAGGAGGTCCGTCCAGCGATGGGTGACCTGGCTGTAGGTGCGCTGGACCCCGTAGAGGTGGGATATGGCCCAGCACACCTTCTCCCACCGCTTCCGGCGCTCCCGCATGTTATAGCCGCCGGCCGCGATCCTGCCGCCTCCCGCGATGGTCCTGGGCAGGCGGCGCTGGACAAAGTACACCAGCGCGCCCACTTCCTCCGGGCTGAATATCTCCCGGCGCGTCACCTGCTCCCCCCTCGATCTCACGCCTGCTGTCCTGCCACTGGGTCCAGCACTACTCCCCGCCGCCGCTGCGGCCCTCAAGTGCCTGGGCAGCTTCACGGCGCCTGGCTTGACCATGGTCTGGGCAGGTAAGGTAGGAAGAAGTAGAAAATTAAGAAAGAATAGGATAGGGAAGAAGAAAAGAAAAGAGTTTACAAAAGTAGTTTAAAAGTAAAGAAAAATAGCAGAAAAGACAAAAATATACAGCTAGGAAAAGAGAGGGATAGATAAGAAGCAAAATCGTAAAAAAAAAACTGAAAACAAGCAAAGGATGGGAAAGATATCAAGAGGATTAAACACCATGCCCAGACACAGGAAATGAATGAAAAACAAGATGGCCGGCGCCCGTTTCCGAGCGCGAAAGTCAGTTCGCGCGAGATTTTCCTCGCGATCTCGTGCGAACCTCTAGATTTCCCGCGCGATCTCGTGCGAACCTCTACTCGCAATGCGCTTACTGCGCGAGATTATACATAGCGGGCGGAAACGGAAATACGTCACGCAAACAAAATGGCCGCGCCCGTACTCGACCTTGGGGTAAATTCGCGTGTTGCGCTGCAAGCGGCTCGCGAATACTGCAAAAAAACTCGCGAAACAACAAGCCGCAAAAAAATAAAATGCTCATTCGCACGAATTGGCGGCTTCCGCGGTCGGTTTCGCACGACGCCGCGCCCCGCGAATAGCGCGAAAAAAACCGCAAAACGATTTCAGCAAAAGCAAAAGCAATGAGCAGGTGCAAAAGGTCAACCTCATGATTTGTAACGATTCTTTGTATTGCTTCCTGAGGGGGCCCTCCAGAATTCGGTTGCCTGCTTGCAACTATTGTGTGACCCTGCTCTGACCTTAACTGTATGCCACAAAGGTCCTGATTTACAGCTAAAGGAGCAGACAAGCAGGTGCCAGGCTGGAACTTTAAATTCTTTCAGTGACACATTAATTAGCCCCTAATTCATTATTGTCAGTTGGGGCAGGGCAGGTGTTGTAACTAATTTTGCAACAATGAAAGCACTTAGCAAGTGCAAAAGATCACTAATCAGGGCGCACTAAGGAAGCAGGTGCCAGCTAAAAAAATATTCTGTGACACATTAATCAGCCCCAAATTAATTCAGGTCACTTGAGGCAGGGAAGGTGTGCTTTGCTTTGCCGAAAATAATGTACACTGGACAACCAGAGGGTGTGGTGATGAAACAGAGGGTGGCATGGGTGGGCCAGAGGGTGGCATGAGTAGTCAGAGAGTGGCAGTGGTGACAGAGAGTGGCAGTGATGAAGAAGAGTGTCCCAAACAGGCTGGACATGTAGAAACAACAAGTTCGCAAAACTTGCGACCCGACAGGTAAGTTCGCAAATTGCGAAATTGTAAAAACCCTCGCGAACTGGCAGAAACACGGGCGAACACAAAAAAAAAAAAAAATCCGCAAATTCGCGGGAATTCGCGGATTTTGCGGATTGCGAATCCGCAAATCCGCAAAATTCGCGAACGCGAGATCCGCAAAATTCGCCCATGCTTAAGTGGGAGAGCGAGTCTGCTCCTCTGCATCTTGACCCCACTGGTGCGGAAGTAAGAAACAGACTTCCGGAAGAAGCTGCAGACAGGAAGTCAGCCGCGCCATATTCATGGCAGTGCACCGCGCTCTCTGGCTCCAGGCAGGTTCAGGACAGACGCTTCCGGGGAGTTATGGCCGCCAAAGGACAACAAATCACACATAGGAAAGGGAGGCAGGAGGCTCTATTAGTTTTATAGCCTCTGTCTTAATTAGGAAACTAGGCAAGACCTAAGAAGTGTAGCTGCAATCAACAGCAGCGACAGGCAAAAAAAATAAAGATTATCAATGCCTGCCAAAGCACACCAGAACGCCCCTGGATTGCCTCAAATGTGACATGGAACACGTCTGGAACACATCTGCCACACACCTGTAAGACACCAGATCCACGCTTGGAACACAAATAGAACACTTGAGAACCCACCTCAAACACATCTGCCACACAACTGCAACACACCAGGTCCACACTTGCAACAAAACTTGAACACACGAAAACCCACCTCAAACACATCTGCCACACACCTGCCAGACAGCAGGTCCACACATTGAACACAACTCGAACACACGAGAACCCACCTCAAACACATCTGCCACACACTTGCAAAACACCAGGTCCACACTTGGAAAACAACTAGAACACATGAGAACCTTCCTCAAGCACATCTGCCACACGTGTGCAACATACCGCTTCCACACTTGGAGCACAACTAGAACACACAAGAACTCATCTCAAACACATCTGCCACACACCTGCAAGACACCCGGTCCACAAATGGAACACAGATAGAACACATGAACACCCCTCTTGAACACTTCTGCCACACACCAGGTCCACACTTGCCACAAAACTAGAACACACCAAAACCCACCTCGAACACATCTGCCACACATCTGCAACATGCCAGGGGCCGTATTACACATACGGACCGGTGCATTTTCCTTGATTGCGCCGGGAACACCATTAAAAGGTGTGCCCGGGCAGTCAAGGAAAATGGGTCAAATTAGGATGAATGTGCTGCCCCCAGGGCCGCCGCAAACTTGTGCTGCCCTGGGATTAACACATTCCTGTGAAAAACAGAGCGGCTGCTTTGAAACTGCTCCGTGTCTTCACAGTCCATGCGGCATCCCCATGCAGTTTGAAGGGGGATTAGAGATCCCCTTGCAGGTGGGTACAGTCATGACTGCACCCACCTACAAGGGAATGACTGGGGGGTCCACGGGACCCACTTTCCCCCTCAAGATGGCTGCCATTAGGGGTGTGTGAACCTCGTGAAAGCTTCTTTGCATCTACGATCGCATCAGTTACATGGCGCAGGTGCAGAGGCAAAGGAATTCCCTCATTTGCATGGGGCACGCTTGGAACACATGAGAACACACTTAAAACACATCTGCCACACACCTGCAAGACTCCAGGTCCACAGATGAAACATGATTATAACACACAAAAACCGACCTTGAACACATCTGCTTCACACCTGCAACACACCGCGACCACACTTGGAGAACAACTAGAACACATGAGAACCTACCTCAATCTGTCACACGCCTGCAATACACCTGTAACATATTCTGAACCAATCTGAAAAGCTGGAGGTGCACACCTGCAACTGGCACCCATCTGCAACTCACCGAAGTCTCACGAAGCCCAGTGAGGGTGGACACCTTTCATGGTTTCATTCTGTACCAGGACCCGAGAGCTGCCTCTGAAGGGATTTGCCACAGGCAGATCAGTCCCGAAAAGTAGAAAAATCCACTTTGGGATGCAAGTCGTCCCAGGCCCTTTCCAAGCTCAAAAATGTATCTCCTGTCTTTGCTAATTCAGATGTGTAAAGTGCATCTACACGATCACAGTGACAGAAAAGCCACATGCCACTGGTCCCCACCAAAAGACCTACAAAATAAGCCACACTTTAAACTCCTATGTCTCCTACCTCACACAAAGATGATGTATGAAGGTAGCCAACCCATCACTGTCTCCTGCTCACAACACTCTTCCCAACACACTTCAGCAGATTTACACTTCAGAAGGTAAGAGCATCCCTTGGGCCAACACTCATGACACCAAAACCCTCCTCCTATAGTCCACACAATAAACCCACACATTTCCCACCAAACACGCCCTAAGGAGCAGCAAGCTACTCTCCTCTTCTCTACTCTATTCTTCCAAGAAAGCTCTTTAGTATTTCAACAGGAGGATGCAGCTCTACTGGAATGCATCTGTGAAGCCATACAATGACCCCTAAGTAGAGAGGTTATTCCCTCTGTTGAGGTACCCTAGACCTGTTTCCTCCGGAAGGGCCTAAGGTGGAGGTAGCGAGCCCACTCGGGACTCCCACGTCCCCTCTGTCGATGTTCTCTTTGAAGGCTGCGTTGCTACTTTCTAGTAAATGCATTTGCTCCTTTATGCCATTTTACTTAGACACTTCCACCCACAATAGCCACAAAATAATACAAGTATGTAATGGGGTGGAGTATCCAATATCACACACTACACAGGGCTTACCTCACACCGGCGCGTCGGCAACGGTTCTACCCCACCTCACAATTCCTGTGCCCCAGATGTCATTCCCCCGATGCAGACTTCCGCCACATGTTCTGGGACTGCCCTGGCCTCCAACCCCTGTGGCGGACGGTACACGACACGCTGACAGACCTCACAGGCCTCACGACTCTAACCTCTTGGGAATCCAGCGCACTAGGCATTTTTCACGTATCTAAACAGGCCCCTACACACAAACGCTTTGTGTCCTTGGCGCTGCTCCTGGCGAACAGATGTATAGCTATGCACTGGCGAGCCCCGGAGGGTCCCCCCATAGCGGCATGGAGAGGGGCAGTTTGTAAATGGGCGGTGGCCGAAGAAGACGCCATCCGGGAAGAGGAAGCCAAGGGAGCGCGTAAACACCCCATCTCTATGGAATGGGCCATGCTCTTACATGGCTTCCGGCAGGCCACACGCGCTGATGTCCCGCCTACACCTACGCCCCCTCCCCCTCCCCCACCCCCATCCCCTCCCGCTCGCCTGAGTAAGCCCAAATCATTGGCTACCACTGTCATCCTCATCACCCATGCCGAGCCCGGTATACCGCGCCCCCCATTGACCCAGCCCCCCCCATGCTGACCGCCTCGCTACCCCCATACTCGAACCGGTTTCGCCCCCTGACCGCTCTACCCCACTGCGAATGAATAGTGCGGACGCCCCGCTACCCGCTACCCGACATCCTCTCCTCCTGTAATGCTCTTGCTACCGCCTACATGCTCCCCCCCACAGTTCCGTCCCCCCAGTTACCAGGCACCGCCACTTTGCGAACTGCTAGGACCCAGACCCGATATCCCCCACAGCTGGGACCCACATATCTATTGTTCATCTCCGTCCCCTATACGAAGTATAGTGTCTGTGTCCTAACATGATTATTTGTTTGAACGGTCTGTGATGCTCAGTGGATGAAATGCCATATAACCAGATTTTGTTATAAAAGGAAAAAGTTGCGTGAACTGCTGGCCGCGGCTGAATGTTGACGCCACGCCAACAGATGATTCTCTATTTTTTCATACCTGCTGATGCAACAATAAAAACACGTTTAAAAAAAAAAATGTAATGGGGTGGAGTAAATTACTGAAAAGTGAAAAGCCCGTGGGCCACATGTGTCATGCATTTTACCGGTCGCAAATGCATTTTGGTATGTATTAATTCAAATTTGCTATTCGGTAACATGTTATCAAATCACAATTTGGAATTGCGAATACATATCGATTTGGTATTAAGAAGGGGCGTGTTTAGGGTCTCCCTTCCTAATACTGAAATGCAGCAGTATGTAAGAATGTTTTGCGACCGAAATGCGAGTGAAAACATTCACATTTTACCACCTACTTCTCATTCGCAAATAGCAAAGGGCCCCCAAGGGAGCAAAAAAGTTTTTTCAGAGCAGGCATTCCAGTCCCACAGACCACTGCCTGCTCCTAAACAATTGAAAAGAAAACTTTTCATTTTTCTTTTTTTAAGCACAACCCTTTTTCCATAAGGAAAGCCGCATAAAAAAAAAGATTGCTTTATTTAAAAGCAATCACGGACATGGGGGTCTGCTGACCCCCGGAGGCCACCATACCTGTGATTTTAGCAATTCCCAATGCATCGCAAATTGCGACCTACTTCATTAATATTCATGAGGTGGGCCGATTTGCGACCCACTAGGAAACGCTAAACAAAACTCATGGAGTTTCCTACATTAAGAATAGCGATTACCTAATTGCTATTTGCAGAAAATCGCAATTAGGTAATCACTATTTCCAATATTGATACTTGTGGGCCTGTGACTTAAATATCTAGAATGCATCATTTCCCACAACTTCAGGCTAGACACCCCTTCAAGCTGACAAGCAGTAGGGCGAGCCTTACTTTACAAGGTGACGTGAATAGAGCCAGTCAATATACAGACTTTATAAAATGGTGTCCATCCTTAAAGATAAGCATCCACGTCTGACCTCCCCACCCACTAAAAATAAAGCTGAGCAGATTGGAAAAAATTTGAACCCATGCCAGTTACCAGCATCAATGGAGTCTCCGCTCCATTTGCACCCCATGTGGGCATCTCACCCCCGACTCCTGAAAAATGAAGGTCTGGGTCGATGTCACGGTGTCCCTGGGACAGGAGCGTGGATGGCCAATCCGGACGAAAGGTGTGCCCTGGGACCATGTACAGTGAAGGTGCGTCAGCTGACATTTTCCAGACTCTTTCACCCAACTCCCTTTCGTTCCCAACTTGCAACTGAGTAACCTGGCATGGAGGGACTGCAGAGGGTCAAGGAGGTATCAGACAAAATGGAGCAGCCACAGCCTCTTCATAATTGGAAACCAGTGTTCATAGACAGTATATGAGGAGGACCATGAGGCTGCCCACAAGATTTCTGAGATAGGAGCATGCTTTTGGGTCACTGATGAGGTCAACTTAGGTTGCTTTAGTGGGCACAGATGCAGTTGCATGTAGCAGCCATGATGGATGTAAGACCGAATCTGACAGGAGTCTGAGGCATTGAAATTTGTTCTTGTATGACCTGCTGGTCAAAAAGCAAAAATAATCTGGTGCACTGGAACTAAACCATCAAACCACATAAAAAATCCTGATTGGGTGGCTTCACCTGCCATAGAGGTATGGATCCTAGAAAGAAGGGAGAGAGCTGGAAACATTGGTGGTCACCTCAGAGACAATGAAAAGAGGTCCAAGAGAATAACAACTGTCCTTCCAACAAACTCAGAAAGCCAGCTCTGCTCATCCTTTTGGTGATAGCTACCAGAGTTATCCTTCTATTAAGTTTTATGGCACTATGTCCATATCTCCATTAATGTTATTCCCTAGTAATATCAGGATAATGCAAGTCAAAAAGTACATAAACAGTAGCATGCAGTAGACAATAAATATTTCTTTTAATTAATTACACACACACCCTTGCAGCCATTTCTCAGGTGTCATCAATCCAAATCAAGGCACAAGCAGCGAGTGGACATCCTAATTTTAACTGAATGTTTGGCGCATCTCAAGATACAAGAAGGAGTTCAGACTTTATCTGGCAGGCATGTATATTCATATTTTAAACATGTTTTGGATAGGCCTTGTAATGATGTGAGGTAATGATGATATGCATAATAGCGGAATATTCTCGATAAGTGGTATCGTCGACATCGACTTCAATAGCGCTCCCAGTTCTCGATGAAATTTTCTCTACATGGGGAATAGACAATGTGTTCAAAACTGATAATGGTCCTCCATTAAGTGGAAGTGAGTTTCAAAAATGTATGAATTATCTAGGGATTGTACAACGAAGAGTGACTCCCATGTGGCCGCGAGCTAACAGAATGGTAGAAAGGTTAATGGCCACCATCAAGAAACCTGTGCAAAGAGCGAAACTAACACAAATATCAATAAATCAAGCATTATGCCAAGTATTAAGAGACTATAGGAATACTCCACACACATCTACTGGAATGTGTCCATCACAATTAATGTTTGGACAATCAAGGCACATTTGTCTACCACACTTGCCAGCAAACTCACCGGAAACTCATAGTGAAGTGGTAAAAAAGACAAGGAGTCAAAAGAAAAAATGAAATATTATGCAGAAAGTAAAAGGAAGTGTCACAGCCAAAAATACCAAGTGGGTGATTTAGTTTTGGTTCGACAACAGCAAGTAAAAAAATCGCAAAGTAAATTTTACCCAGTGCCGTTGGAAATAACAAAAGTTTCTGGAACAGCACTTACAGCGGAAAATGAAAGCAAGGCCATAACAAGAAATAAGACATTCTGTAAGACAGCAAATTTTACTGAATGTGGAAATACGCAACCAAATACTTCTCAAAACGAACAATTAAGCAGATCTGCAAGAGTTTTCAAGAAACCCATTCACTTAATTGAACATTGCTAAATGTGTTTTTTTCCTTCTTTTTCTCTCATTTTTTTTCAAAAAAGGGGTAGGGGGAGAAATGTAATGATGTGATGTAATGATGATATGCATGTACTGTGATGTAAGATAGAATGTATGAGAAAGGTGTTCTAGGATAGAAGGTTAGGGGTTTTTGAAGGAAGCACATGTTCAGTTATAGCCTTATACTAGAAGAGTCAAGAAGCTAATCTATATATGCCAATAAACAATTAAGAACTTACTTGACATCTGGAGTAAGTTATTATAGGCCTGGCTGGAGTTTGCTGTGTTCAAATATGCGGAACTTCGCTAAATGACTCAAAAACTCTGCTGCGCTATGCAGAGTTCCACAAGCGGCGGAGTGCGTTAGCTCACGCCATTCGTGCTTCGTTTTAGTGCTGGGTGTTTGTCCTGCGCTGGAAAATCAGCACAGACGGCACCATGTGCAGTGCAATAGGGAGCTGCTTCTGTCGTTCAAGTAGATTTTCAACTTGAGCGGCAGCTTCCTCAACGCGAACGGTTGGTTATTCAACGTGAGCGATTTTGACCAGCCACGACCTCCCGCATTGAGAAATCTCACTGGGAGGTGGTCTGGCATTGGATTTTACTCGCTCGCATTTGTCAACTTAATTTTCGCGAGCATGAGCGAGTAAAAACCTTCACTATGCTTCGCAGAGCTGAGTTTTTCGAAACTTTGAGTACTCCACGGAGTGCCGAAAACACTGCACACTCCGCGAACGGAGCGGAGTTCACCGCCCAGGCCTAGTTCTAGAGTGAAAACCCTTTAAAATGAGGTGCAGGAAGGGTAAACGATCAGTGGGAGTCTCTCTTTTTCTTTTTGCTGGTAAAGTTAAATCTGAACCTGTACCTAAAGAAATCGAGCACTTACGTCCTTCTGAACACTTTTAACATTGACTACAAACACTTTGTGAACATTCTGAGAGCTTTGCTGCTGGCTGAGCGACATGACCCTTTTGAATACAGATGAAACTTGCCCATCCAGGGAAAATCCTCCTCATTAGAGGATCCGGCCCTTGAGAGCATGGCCATGGACACGTACCTGTCGCACGTGCAGCTGACCATGAGTGACAGCAGGTTGTAGATTATGTACGTGAAGATGACCGCGGTGATGGTCCCCCTTGGGATGGAGTAACTGGGGTTCTTCAGATCTCCTGGAAGAAAAAGAAAGAGGAGAAATTAAGATCAATCCACCTCAGGGTGTGATGGTAAATGTTTGAGATGTTGAGAGCTTGAGAGAGGATACAAATATAAAGATGAGTCTCAGTTGGGTATTAACAGCTTCAGGGGTGGAACAAGAGTTGTACTTGGCGACTGTCCATGCAGAAGCACACCTGGCAGACAAAACCTAGAAAAGTGTGTATACGTCAATAATGAGATTCCAGGTGTCACGGAGTCTCTAGAACCAAGGGGGTACAAATAGAGGCACTTTTGTTTACCACCACATCACTCAAACATAACAAGGAAATGAAGGACAGGCATTCTGTGGCACAGGAAGTGATAGCATGGGAGTCCCCTGCGATATCCTGCTCCAGATGTGGCTGCTTTCATTGGATTCCTACATATGACAGTGGTACACTTTAACTATCTGTCTTTTACAGCTGCTCCCTGTGATTTCAACAGTGTCTAAAAGATGTGATTCCAATTTTTGTTGTGTAATCAAGGTTAATGGCCAAGATGGCGAGGAGTTGGTCTAACGGCTGGGGCGGTCGACCTCGAACCTGGGAACCAGGTTCGAGTCTCGGCAATAACGCTGAACATCCTGTGATTCTGGGCAAATCACTTAAACTCCCCATGCCTCACAAAAAATTAACGTGTCCTCATGTAACGCAACTGGTGCTATATAAAGTGCTCTGATACCCTATACCTTCGGGTCAAGTTTGCGCTATATAAAACTCTGTAAAAATAAAAAATATATATCACTTCCTGTGATCTCATTGGGGAGGTCCCAGGATGAGTACTTGCCATGACACCAAGGATACTGGCCAAATGGGACTATGCCCACATGTGCCGGATCCGTGATTTGCACGGTGACTTGAGAGCGGCAATACTGTTAGTATTAGAGACCATAGGAGGTTATGTTATGTTATAAATGATTTTATAACGCGCTCTGTTACTAAGCTAGTATCCTGGCGCGGAGGGGGAAGTGGCAAGCAGAGTAGGGCCTCAGGAGAGAAAGGAAAGGGGGCAGTTAAATGGGCTTATTGAACAGATAGGTTTTCAGATCCTTTTTAAAAACAGAAATGGACTGGGCAGCCCTGAGACACAGAGGAAGCGCATTCCAGGCCCTGGCGGCCCTGACAGAAATGGACTGGCCACCCAGTCTAGAGTACCTGAATTTAGGCACCACCATCAGAGATTGATTGGTCGATCGGAGGCATCGATTCGAGACATAGAAGGTAAACCGTTTCCTCAGATACATCGGACCGAGTTGATGGGTAGCTCGGAAGGAGAGGACCAGTGATTTAAACAGAGTCCGGTGAGCCACCGGGAGCCAGTGGAGACTGCGAAGATGGGAGCGGACGCTAACCCTCCCAGGCAGTGTGAACAGAAGGCGGACAGCCGCATTTTGGATCACCTGCAGCGTTGAATAAGGTAATCAGGTAGACCACTAAACAGGGCATTTGCATAGTCAAGCCTGGAGAGGATTAAGGCGCGTGACACAGTCTCTTTGGCCTTTCGCGGAAGGAGTGGAAAAAACCTACGTAGGGTTTTGAGAGTGCCAAAGCATGTGCCGGTGATTTTTTCCAAATGTGGTCCTCAAAATTCAGATTGCTTCCAAACCAAACCCCCAAGTTCTTAGCTGGGCCCCCCATAGAATTGGGGCGAGGAAGGTCAGGTGGCCATAAGAGAACACCAACGTAATCAGGAAAGGATCCGAAGTGAAGAACTTCGGACTTGTCTTCATTGCACTTGAGCTGGGCAAGTGCTAACCAGCGAAAGACAGATGAGAGGCACAATCTGACTGCCGATGTATCCAAATTGTCCCTAGGCCAAGTGAACAAAAGTTGGGTATCATCGGCGTAGGACATTATTTTTGCCCCCAACTGTTCTGCCAGGTAAATCAAAGGCATCAGATACACATTAAAAAGCAGGGGGCTAAGAGTAGACCCCTGTGGAACACCGGTAGTGAGGTTCTTGGGCATAGAAGCGTAGGGAGGCATCCAGACTTGTTGAGTCCTATTGTCCAAAAAGGATGTTACCCAATCAAGTGCCAATCCAGAGATTCCAACTGCCGCCAGTCTGGTGAGAAGTAGGCTGTGGGGCACCGTGTCGAAGGCGGCAGAGAGGTCTAGTAGAATCAGAACCGCTCTGCCACCTCCATCCAGGCACTCTCGAATCGCCTCAGACATCTCAACCAGGGCAGTTTTGGTGCTATAGGCGGCCCTGAACCCTGACTGGGCCGGATGCAGCACCTGAGATGACTCAATGAAATGGTCTAACTGACGGAAAGCAATTTTCTCACATACTTTAGCCAGAGTAGGCAGTAGTGAGATAGGCCGGAAGTTGGAAGGGACAGCCGGATCCAACCCAGTCTTTTTTAAGAGAGGTCAGAGATGTATTGCGGCAATGCAGACATGCATATCCTGTGTCATGCATGATGGTCCCTTGATGCCACCACACAGACCGGTGAAGAGATGGGACAAGAGGTCTAACCTAGGAGGGGGACAATGGGACACAGAGACGAGCTAAAATTCAGCAGCGACGGTGGAGCTGTTGTCATCCACCACGCAAGATCAGAATCCAGTCAGATTCCAGAATGGCCATCAAATCAGCAAAGAATACCCACAAGAAGAATTATTATATGCAGTGCTTGATTTGTAAAAAAAAAAAAAGAAGTGCCAGGGCCCTCCACAGGAGGCCACTGCAGCTTGCTCCACCCATTGCCCCTGCAAGCGCTGTCCATGACAATTCAAACTATTCCAGGCCCGAAAGCTATAAGAATGGCTCTAGTGGCAGTTATTAGTCATTGTTGATATATACTATATTAATGATAAACTTTTCTTCTGCTCATCTCTAAACTAGACAGACAGCGCCACCATGTGGCAGATGTCATAAATGCTGGTGCTGACAATGAAGTGCCTGTGCTGAGCACCGGAAACCACATGCTCAAAATAAGCACTGAATATATTATTATTTTCTTTAACCTATTGTTTACATTGGCTCAATGAACCACTTTGGACTTTGCTAGTGGATGGGTCATACACCCCAGGATCAATCGTAGCAGCATTGTGGTCCCTCGTCATACCAAACAACACTTTCCATACCTGAAGATTTAAGTACATACCGCTTGGGGAAACATTCAACTACAAGTCCCAGAAGGCAGATCAGTGCTAATAAAGCACTGTGAGATGGTGACACAAGGGACATGGGCTCCAATCGCATTTATGAGCTCAGCTGCAACCCTACTAGGCTAACAGGACTGAAAAAATGTGATATGATGTCATTGAAAACGTAGTTTATGCTGTGATATTTTATGTCATTGACGATGTCGTCAATTATGTTTTAGTATGTTATATGCGATGTCATTGGTAATGTCAGGTGGCAATAGGTGGTCAGGAGACAAGGGCAAGGTAAGCAATGTTAAGAGTATAGTTTATGTCACATGCATTGAAAGTTGCTGCAACCAAAGACATTTACTATACATGTACACGTATGCATATGTGCATATTTATGGCACTACTAAGTTTCCTGAAAGTGAAAGGGTGCTTTTTTCAGTATAAAAACCTGAGAAATTCTCTATAAACAATTCTTTTGGAGTGAAGCTAAAGTTATGAACGAAAACTCAAAACTATGGCTGCTAAAGTGACTTTGAAAGCATAACATGTCACCTGCACTGTGACCTAACACATGGCTTGATAAATGACCTCACATTATGCATCATATTCATTTGACATTATCCTTGAGATCATAGCCATTTGGGTGACTCAAATAGTTTACACGCTCGTTGCTGACATCTGCTGTGCCCTCCGGGTTGTGATTTCAAACAGCCCACCATCCTTCTCAGGTCAGCAAGTGCCAGTCCATTCAGTAATATCAGCACCTTTTATTTGCAGGCTTGTATTTGGAATTAATGGTGGTATGATAGGTCTAGAAAACTTTCAATCACATTGTGAGTGTGTTTGATCGCCTAAAGCATGAAATGACCTGTCACTACACATATGAACCTGCTCATCTCTACTTCAAAGCTGCAAGAAGCTGAGGACATTGATTTTCAAGTAGTGCAACTAAGCCCTAGTTGTGACTAAACTCACATCTGCTCAGCGCCAACATCCTCTCAGGGTGATAGAGCGCTTTACAAATCTGCATAAGAATGCGTAACAGAACTTTGGGTTTTGTATGGCTGGCTGCCACTTCTAGGGTCTACAACTTAGCATTGCTGGTACTATGGAAGAGGAGGCATGGCTAAGTTTCAGATACTCTGAAATTGGTATTAGGCTAGACTGCATATGCTTGAGCTACCTTCTAGCAGCTGGCTAGGTACGGCTAGCTCCTGCGATACCCGGTGGAGATTCCTGGTGGAAGCGCTACATACAGGATTGGTGGTGGATTGAAATTCTTCAATAACCACCATGAACTCAAAACAAAATGGGGCCTGCAGAATAAACTGTACCAGCTGTCTAACGTAACCTGACCAGTGATTAATTTGTAAAAAAAGATAAGTGCCCGGGCTCTCAACAGGAGGACACCACAGCTTCCACCACACATTGCCCCTGCCATGTTGCCAATTATAGTAGCAACACAACTACTAACCCTCACACTCCAACAAGTGTGATAATTCGGACTATTTCAGTCCCCAAGAGCTATGAGAATGGTTTGGGTTGCAGGTAATAGTAATTTTTAAAGTATACTGAATTAATAATTGACTTTTGTAGTAATCTCTAACTTAGCCAGACAGCGCCACCTCGTGGCAGACAGTCACAAGTGCCGATGTTGACAATTAGGTGCTGGCGCTGAGCACCGGAAACCGCTGGCTCAAATTAAGCACTGCTGAGCACACACGGTTTCTCACATATCCATCACACATGACACCAATAAGCACTACAACTCCACACACGATAAGAACACCACTCGGATCACTCACACACAACACCAAACTTCCTTAAAGATAGTGTGAAAGCAGGTGGAATATCTTTGCAACACAAAGCTACCCATCTGTTTATGCATTAAAGCGCCTATAAAAGTGAACTGAAGCGCTATATAAACACACCTACAACACTGCACCTAAAGAAACTCACAGACTACACTTCACAGTCATTCTAACAGCCCTTGGCTTTGCTTTTTTTCGGCGTCTCAGGGGTTAACGGCCAGCTTCTCATTTCCACTGAATATTTTAACAAAAGTAGGTGCATGGCAGGATTGCAGAGGCAGCCACTGATTATTTCTGGGATGAGAAGGAGGCAGGGAGGGAGATGGGAGCAGAAGGCAGTCAGCGCTGAGCAGGATTGAAAAGCAAAAAAAAAGGTACGAAAAAAAGCAAAGCAACACACCTCAGCAGACAGAAAATATATTTTGTCGACCTTTCTTTTCCACTTTAGCGGTTCGGCTTATTACAGATTTTTACGCTTCCCAAGCCTCGGGTTAACCCCTCAGTCGCCAGTCAATGATTAGGAAACTGAAAGGCAGAATTGGGCTGAAGTCGGGGATCAGTATATGTATTAAGGCACACAGCCCTGGGAGGTCAAAGGTTACAGTAGTATGGGTGAAACACTCCATGGTGATGCAAAACAGAACAAGCTACTTTGGGGGCAAAGAATATTTAATTGAAACTCCCAAATCGCCCCTGGAAATTCGGCTGCAGGAGAAAAGAGGGCACTTTTTTTGTAAGCCAAATTAGGAGATGCAGTGAATCCTTACCAACAATGATCAATTGCCACTAGATCGATCGATCTATCTATCTATCTATCTATCTATCTATCTATCTATCTATCTATCTATCTATCTATCTATCTATCTATCTATCACCCTCACTCTATCTATCTACCTATCTACCTATCTACCTATCTACCTATCTATCTATCTATCTATCTATCTATCTATCTATCTATCCATCAATCTATCTATCTATCTATCTATCTATTTATTTATCTGTCCATCTACCTATCTGACAATCTATCTATCTGCTCATCTGCCCATCTATCTGTCTGTCTATCTATCCATCTGCCCATCCATCCATCCATCCATCCATCTATCCAGCTATCTACCCACCTATCTATCTATGTATGTATCTGTCCATCGATCTATCAGCCCATCTATCTGTCTGTCTATCTATCAATCTCCATAACCTATTGAGTGAGTGAGTGTGAGAGAGAGAGTGAGTGTGTGTATACACACCCACACACACATTTGGTATTTAGAAAAGTAATACATTGATTATAGCAAGAACTGCAGACTATTGCAGTTGGTGAAAGATAATCTAAAATCTAAGCCTATTGGAATTTGAGAGCACCTGGCACAAGGCAGTCACCTTGTTAATGGAGACGTAGGGTGAATCGAAATGTATATTTACCTAAATCTGGTTCCGCTTTAGTTTCAGGAACACCAGCTTCATAGAACAGCACACAGAGTTAGTTACACAGAAATGTCCCTAAAGTGTATTCTTTCTTCTGCTGAGGTTAGATGTGTTACCTTAATGACAGAGTATTAATATATCTCCTGGTAGCCCTGCTGGGGTCAGCGCCCGGAACAGTGATGACTCAGAGTAGTGATAGCCAGTGTCTCTCTTATCCCATTCCCCTTTCCCTCTTTCTACCATTGGCCCTCATATTCTTATTGCGTGTGGTTAGTGGTGGGTGCGGTGAGCGGCGGAAGAGCACATCATTCTGGATGGAGCCAGGGTACAAGGGTACAAGGTTAGTGCTTTCTGCAAGTCCATTTTAGCCAAAGTGCAAATCACATGGCGACAGCAACAGTTAACAGTTACCAGAGCAAGACTAGTGTCAAAACGAGCTCCAATCCGGACACTCGTTTTACGCTTTGTTGATGATTTGTCACAAGTCCGAAGTACATGCACGTGAGTCAGGAATGGGGAAGGCACAGGGCACTAAGCCTTGCACTAACCTGTCACTGCCTCCTGCTGGTTCCCCAGTGACCCAGATGTTTATGCCCCAATGCTCCAGGGTGTTTCTCCGCAACCGACTGCATCAATGTATCATGACCAAGAGATGCAGAAATGGGTACGCTGTTAACTCAGTTTTAATATTCCCTCTCCAGTGCAAGAAGGATGGAAAAGTGGAAGCATGACTAATCATGAGGACTGTGGCGTGAGTGCACGATAACCGGAAGCTGGCCGAGTAGGGCTTAGCGATCAAAACAAAAACATTAACAGAGAAGGCAAATCAATTCCTTTCATCAGTAAAAGTATGACTCCTGCAACGTTTTTACATCTGCGTTTTGAATGTGGGGCTATAAAAAGATCTACTGCTATCAAAGATCAAAGAGTGGGCTTTAGCTCTGCCCCTTTCAGCTTTTGGCTTTTTTCAGCCAGCCTCTCTCACCACTGGCTTGAGACTTTGTCAATCACTTCTTGGTTCAGCCCAGTGTAGTATTCATCTTTGACCATAACCTAGTGGTTGCTTGGGTGTATCCTTCCGCCTCCACTCCACTGCTCACACTTAACTGCATGAGAGAAGGCTTACAACTTTAGCCCCAGGGCTTAATTTGAGCCAATGGTTTCCGGAGCTCGGCACCGCCACTTAATTGTCAGCACCCGCACTTATGACAGTCTGCCACATGGTGAAGCTGTTTGTCTTATTTGAACTGGAACACAAGAACAGCTGTTTATTAATTCAATATAAATTCAAAATGACTAACACCAGCATCCCAAGTTTTTGGAACCTGGTATAGTCTAAATTATCAAACCTGTAGGATTGTGATGATTAGAAGTTGTGTTGGTACTGTCATTGGCAGCATTGGCTGCGGTAACGGGCGGTCAATCTGCAGTGGCTACTTGACGAGGGTCCTGGCATTACTTTTTTGGTTTGCAAACAAAGTACTGTTCAGCCCTCTCTTCTGGCTGCCTCCCTTGTGCCTCTCTCTAATGTCCTAACAGTGCACTGTTAGCACATTAAATCCTGTCCTACTGACTTTTCCAATGCTTGTTCTTAAATCCTTTTATATGACCAGTTTGGAGGTAACCACTCTCTTCGCTCTTGAAACCCATAAAATGACAACTTTGATTGCCCTCCCTCTGCTGCTCCCTTACAAATTATAGTGTTCATAAATACCCTTTTCACAACCTATTTATCCCAAACACTAAACATTCTGTTATCCCATATTCCACTTCACTCTTCAGAGTATAATGTATTTTGGATGCCGAAAGGCATGAGTCAGTAAAAAAGCTTGGGGTATCCTAAACACAATGGGGACTGCACAGTTGATGCATTTTGATTAATTGAGTGATTGAACGATGAAGAGCATTTACTTGGGCAGTAGAAACAGTAGACATCCAAGTTACAACTACTGCAAACTAAACTATGAGACCATTTTTGTGCAAAGAGATGTATTTCACCCCTCCCGTGCTCATGACGAGCTCAGCTCGTCATGAGCTACGGTGGCCGTGTGCTCATGACGAGCTGAGCTCGTCATAACGGCCAGAACGCTCGCACACGGGGCTAATTCCCCCGCTGTGCTGAACGTTCTACAGAAACGGGTGTAGCCGTGACGAGCTCAGCTCGTCATGAGCACATGGCCACCGTGGCTCATGACGAGCTGAGCTCGTCACGAGCACCGGGGCGCTGTGTGCGCCACCCCGCCCCCAGCACAACAGGGGAATTACCCCCGCGGCCAACGGGTTATTGGAGTGAGCAAGATTCTTCAACTCCTAAAGGCAGTGAAAACTATTCCAGACTCTGGTTCCTGAGACTAAAAACATTCTCTGTCCCATGTTGGATTTGGTTCTAAGGTGAACCGCGTCCTAAGTCAGACGTGCGGGTTCCGAGCCACCACGTTTGTTGACTATTGTGAGAACAGTGATCAGGACATTTTTCTGGATTCATGGGTATTTAGGTAGGTTCTTTAAAACATCATAATATTATCCCTCATGGCAGCAACGTTTGCATCAAAGTACATCACGTACTTCGGCTTGTGTGTTAGGGGTTTATTATGCCGGCAACAGTGCTCTTTGTCCACGGAAACAGTATCCCACAGTAACATAAATGCTTTTCATATTTTGTCCTAAAGGTATTGTGCACTGTTCCTCTTACCTGAAATATTGGACCCAGCCATGATACCGGTGCATCCATTGAACATGACTGCGAAGACGGTGGTGAAGGTCATCATACGTCCAGTGGTGTAGTCTGGGGAGTAGCGGGCTGCACGAAAATCAAGACACAACATAATGTTAAGATCTTCATTATTAAATTGACGAATGATTGTCTACTTCACCCGGTAATAGCAAAGTGGCAACCAGTTCTTTTCGCTAGGGATCTGCTTCATAATTATGCGTTACATTTATAGCAAATGGTGCAATCCGGGGTTACATTTTTTTTTGGCCTGGTTTCGATCTTGGCAGACGGGTTACTCCATCACAACGGTGACGGATACCTCTTCTGGCGAAACATAAATCCTATTATATCCTAAGATTTTAATATTTCGGATTTATATTTCGGCATCACCGTTGTGACGGAGTAACCTGTCTTCCAAGATCTAAATCAAGCCCTTTATCTCTACGCCTTCAGTTTATTCTATGCAAAAGTTGGGAGTGGTTGAAAACAGTACAAAGACCAGGTTATATGCATTCGTAGCGGACACTCGCTCTGATCTAACAGTGTATTGTCTCATATGTTTTTTAAAGATGAGAAAGCCCCCCTGCATTACTACTGTACTGTATTGGAAAATCTTCTTAATAAAAAACTTTTGAAATAAAAAAAAAAAGATGAGAAAGCTTTTCAAAGAACTGGGTGATGTCGTAGAAAATAATGGAACAGGTTGAGACCGGATAGCTCAAGTCTACCTTGTTAGTTAATGATCTTCCTGATGAGGGCTACAAGACTATTTAAAATGAGTGAAATCACATACAACTTCTTTGAAAGAGATTTCAGTTAGCCCAAATGTTTGTACAAGAGACACAAATATCACGAAAGGAAAATGCATTCTGGGCTGAGTAAGTTATACGGATTAGGTGACCCCCCTTCTCTACCACAATATCTCTAAAACCAGTATTCCAAACATGCGATTCTAGAAGTGTCAGTGCATTGGTTTACTTTGCTGTTGCGTATAAAATATACAATTTACCCAACTTTAAGACTGCCTCCCTTTTACTGTTAGGAGCAGATTCCAACTTTTGTGGGGAGTGTCCAGCAGGGGGGCAGGTGGGGGAGGTATACTGTCACACTTGAGTAAGAAACACAGAGAGCGGATGCACACCTAGTGTCTCCTCTTTTCTCTCCTCAAAGGAATCCCTCCTGGTCAGATCAAGAGAAGATCTTGTGCTGAAATGGGCCTGGTTTAGGGACAAGGTGAAAATAGGCAGGGGGCGTAGCTTGGTCAGTAAGATTAGGGAGGGGGGGTTTGCTTTAGATGGCCCAACAATCATGCTGATTAAAATACATTATATGAGAAGCAGGACAGAAGGCGGGGGTTTAAGAAGCAGTGGAGAGAGAGGGGCTGCGGAATGTTAGGGGTACCTAAAACTCAATATTTTGAACAATAACCTTTTTTAAGATCTTTAAAACAGAGGGGTGGTGATGGGTGTGGTGTGTGTGTATCCCAAGTGAAATACGACAAACACCTCACCATACCCGACTTGAAGCACCTGTAACCAACTTTTAACTACAAAATAATTTTTTTAGGTAGGGTGTATTATGGGCCGAGGAACACAAAATATCGTGGTCCAAAGGAGAAATTATTCCGGTCTCCCAGTAAAGTAAAACTTTTAATCAGCTTCTGAATCTGTAATTTTATATTGTGTTATCCTGAAATTGTTATTGTATTATTGTCGGATAACCAAAGAAAGTTCATGTGTACTTCTGTCATAATTATCCTTCCAGTACTATTATTTAAGGAAAACAATAAGTTTTCTTAAAATAACCCTCACCCACCAAAGTGACCCATGGTGGCATGCTTCATCATCGGGTTGTCCAACCCTGCTGCGGGTTGGGCGTGCTACGGCCGACAAAGACGTGGGAGCACGTTGTAGGGTGGGGGTTATACAGTGGTGTGGGAGTGAAAGGGTCAAAACCAATGTGAATATTAAAAAATTAAAAAATACCTGGCCACATGGAGCTTAACCTTTATTTAATCCTGTAGCTGGTATTGTTAAAAAGGGGGGAGAGGCAGAAATACAATATAATGGGTGTTTGTCCCCTGGTCTACATGTTTCTAGCCTATCCCAGAAGGCTCTTCTTTAGGACCAAACTAAATGATCCCTTGCGGTGGGAAGAACCCGAAGATGAAGCATGCCACCAAGGGACCTTTTGGTGGGTGAATGTTATTTTAAGAAAACTTATTGTTTTACTTAACCCCTTGAGTGTGTTTCGGACGGCCGAGGGCTGTCCGACGTCACAGTGGGCTTGTGCGGAGGACGGCCAGGGGCCGTCCGAACTCCGCCCACTCAATAAAACGCCAGCACAGAGAGAAAATTCATGCAGTGTGGAACGGGTTAAATAATAGTATTGGAAGGATAATTATAACAGAGGTACATGTGGACTCTCTTTGGTTATTCATATTTAGACAGGAGGCTGAGTCCACAGTAAACCTGCCCTCTTTCTCTTCACTTTGTTTGATTCTTCATTGTGTTATTGTCTGCAGTGTTACCAGTGCCCAAATACCCTTAACATTTGCCCTTTTAGTGTTTTTTTGGGTCTTTACATTTTGTGTTTTTTTCTTTTCGCCTAGTTATCTCTGTTCTGTGCATGTGTTTCAGGGCAATGAAAATGCTAAAGCACTAGTGAACATACAGGCTGTTGGCATTCAGGAGGCATTTCCAGGGGGCCCAGAACCTTGTTCAACCAGTCAGCTTGAATTTACTTTCATGCTGAAACATACTACATGCCTCACTGGCCTCTCTGGACCAGGCAAAGCTTCTGCTGCCTTTTGAGGTTGGCAGCATGACTATTTCTTGTGGCAAATAATTTTGGAGATGTACTAAGAAAAAGATGCCCATATGAGTTATGTGGAACTGGCAGCTTTGCGACTGGGGGAGAGAAAAATGGGTCAAGCCTCTGGAAGATTACATTTTTTCGCCATGTACTCGATGTTTTTATTAGGACACTGCAAGTAACAAGTGGAGTCTTCATGAAATTAGCCAGGGCTGTTTATTGCTGGACTAGGACAAAACCAGAGAGCTTCATATTTTGAGAAGGACATACACATTACTGGATGGGGGCACCTTGTCTGCATTGAAGTATAAACACTGCAATGACAAAGTGTGAGAAAAGCAGAATAAGAGAGAATTGGTGTAAATGGGACATTTCTTTAGCTCAGACTGCAGCAGACCGATAAGGGGTAGAGAAAAAGAAAAGCAAGTCAAATTGTCAAAATAATGAATACATAATTAATGCATCTAAGTTATTTATTGCCCAGCCATCTGCTTACATGCATAGTTGGCAAGTGTCTATGTGTTTAATGTCATGTGTGAACCTTTAATCCAATACTGCCTTTTGAGTTTATCAGGGGCTTAGCAGACACAACATTCCTGGAGGAGGATACAGACAGACTTGGAGAGAGGAAGGTTAGGTGGTGTGGCTCGGCTCTGAGAGCCAAGCCACAAAAAGATATCATTTGACAAAAAAAGTAATCAAAAGTATGATAAAGACTTGAAAATATATATTTCTCAAAATGTCACAGTCTCAAATAAGTACATACGATTATATTACTGAACTGAGTGTCATTAATTGAAAGTACTTTTTTTAAACATGAACCATTTAATAATACACCCATGCTCTGACTAAATTGCCCGAGTTACCAAAATGTGTCGGGTTGTCATATATTGTATTGATATGGCCTATATTGCTATTATATATAAAGAAATATTATTTTAACAAATAAACGCAAGATTTTTGTAGCGCACAGACACTTTAGTAGATTACTTCAATGCACTCTCAAACTGGATGATTAAGGACCATGCTATTTAGTGAAATACATTGATGGCTCCCTGGTCTCACAATTTGACCCTCTGGGCTCGCCAAGATTTTAATAAGGGATGTCATATGTCCTCATCAGATAATATAGAGCTACATCCCTCTCTATTTTGTTTAGAACCAAAGGTTCGTGCTTTGTGCTCAGTTAGTACATGGAGTTCAATAAATACACTTATTACACCTTAAATAAACTGACACGTTACACACATATGTACATGCATGTAGTTGAATGCTTTCACAGACACCGAAGATCAAACATGGCGACAGAACATGACAGGCAGGAGTTATGCTGCACTTTGCATGTGTCTCACTGAAGAGCTGTAAACAAAAAGGCAGAGTCTACGGTGGCTCCAAGAACCCCTTCCTTTTTGTCAATTAATTAATTGTGGTCTTCACTGAGGTGTGCAGTCCTACTAAAATCCTCCTTTTTCTCTAGTCAGCAGCGCCAGAAGAAACAAAAATAATCTAGCATCTCCTGCCTTCCCTTAATGTGTTGGTTCACCAGGCTTGACAAACAGAACACTTTTAGGAGATTCAAGACCCCAAGAGCTGTGAATAAATAATTAACATATCAAAGAGGTCTTGTGGCCCCCACAGAGATTGCTTCTTCGGTTACAGCACTTTAGGGGGACCTAGGCCCTGTGCAGCATGGATTTAGACAGACATCTTTTGTCTGCACTGTTTATTCTTTGGTTGCCACTACAAAATCTAGGGGTGCTAAAACCCCGCCTCTTACAGTTCCTACACCCATGCTTTTTAAAAAAGTTTTATATAGCGCAAACTAGACCCAAAGCTATCAGAGCGCTTTACATGAGCACCAGTTGTATTACAGACCGACACATTCATTTTGTTAGGCATGGGGAGATTAAGTGATTTGACAAGAATCACATGATGTTGAGCGTCCCTGCGGAGACTTGAACCCAGTTCCCCAGCTTCAAGGTTGACTGCTCTTGCTGTTAGGCCACATCCTCATCCACATTTTAGCAAACAAAACATTGTAGTTTTGCTTTCACCTTCATAAGTATAGACTTAAAAATCCCAAGCCGACCCTAAGCAAGCTCAATCAATCAGGGTTGGTAAAGTGCAACTACTCACCCGTGAGGGTCCCAAGGTGCTTGGTGGGGCAGTTCGGGCTGGACTGTTCCCATGAGGCACAGGGTCAGACTGATTTGCATATAGCCATGTCTGAACTGGGGTGGCAGAGTGGGCTAAAGAACGGTGATGGATTAAACCCAGATCTTTTGACTGGGTGTGAGCGTTTGATTGATTCAGATGCTCCGTCCATCAACACCCCCTTTTGTACCGCTTTTGGCCACCATAAGTGTGGCAGGGCATGCTCAGACGTGAGTCCCTTGCTCACTTTGCCACTGGATTCAAGCAAGCCGGGCTGAAGACGGCTGGAATGCCAGAAACCGGTCCTCCGAAGCTTGTTTCCGGTCCAGGGAAGACATGGCTTGGCAGTTCGGGCTGGACTGTTCCCATGAGGCACAGGGACAGACTGATTTGCATATAGCCATGTCTGAACTGGGGTGGCAGAGTGGGCTAAAGAACGGTGATGGATTAAACCCAGA
This sequence comes from Lissotriton vulgaris, assembly GCF_964263255.1. Lineage (NCBI taxonomy): Eukaryota > Metazoa > Chordata > Amphibia > Caudata > Salamandridae > Lissotriton > Lissotriton vulgaris. The sequence goes on along the minus strand of NC_141699.1, from coordinate 1,077,556,064 downwards.
TCTTTTGACTGGGTGTGAGCGTTTGATTGATTCAGATGCTCCGTCCATCAACACCCCCTTTTGCACCTCTTTTGGCCACCATAAGTGTGGCAGGGCATGCTCAGACGTGAGTCCCTTGCTCACTTTGCCACTGGATTCAAGCAAGCCGGGCTGAAGACGGCTGGAATGCCAGAAACCGGTCCTCCAAAGCTTGTTTCCGGTCCAGGGAAGACATGGCTTGGCAGTTCGGGCTGGACTGTTCCCATGAGGCACAGGGTCAGACTGATTTGCATATAGCCATGTCTGAATTGGGGTGGCAGAGTGGGCTAAAGAACGGTGATGGATTAAACCCTGATCTTTTGACTGGGTGTGAGTGTTTGATTGATTCAGATGCTCCGTCCATCACCACCCTCTTTTGTACCGCTTTTGGCTGCCATAAGTGTGGCAGGGCATGCTCAGACGTGAGTCCCTTGCTCACTTTGCCACTGGATTCAAGCAAACCGGGCTGAAGACGGCTGGAAAGCCAGAAACCGGTCCTCGGAAGCTTGTTTCCGGTCCAGGGAAGACATGGCTTGGCAGTTCGGGCTGGACTGTTCCCATGAGGCACAGGGTCAGACTGATTTGTATATAGCCATGTCTGAACTGTGGTGGCAGAGTGGGCTAAAGAACGGTGATGGATTAAACCCAGATATTTTGACTGGGTGTGAGTGTTTGATTGATTCAGATGCTCCGTCCCTCACCACCCCCTTTTGTACCGGGTGGGGCAGGGGGGCGGCTCCATTGAGCTCACTACCCCTAGGTGTCAACATAATGGGATATACCCTTGTCTCCTGTTTTGGACTGGCCTATTGGGCAGTCTGGAAATTCCAGATGGACAGAGTTGAAAGGCCCAGTTCATGTTTTTTTATGTCCACACAGTGGCCCTTTCAAGCCTGCCCATGCTGTACTTTGTGGTCCTTATTTGGTGCATGTACAATAAACAGTCAACACAAATTTCTAGCTCATAGCTGTAAACTGACCACACAGCACTGAAAAGAGAATAGCAGAGGGCTCCTAGCACAGATACTTTTATAGGAAGGGCAGGGGGGGGGGCGGAGAGAGAGATGACTGGCGGAAAGCCTTGTTACAGCTCTCCCAGCTCCAATTCACCACGGTTAGTATAGGACACAGCGTTAAATGTAATTTCCCTGATGAATCTTGGATTATGATGGCGCAGTGGTCAGGCAAAAATTAAATTAGAGGCAGCCACGGGGGAGTCATAGCCGTGAGGAGTGCAGTTTCTGGAATCGGCCTTCCTGAACACAGGCACCGGTGATGCCCCCACCGCCTGAGCCCTTGGTAGCCCCCCCTCCAATCCCTTTACTGACACAGAAAGGCTGAGAGACACCTGCCCAAGGAGGTCTCAACCTGCACATCTGTGACAGCAAGAGTCACAAATAAAAACAAGCTTGCTTTACTAGCTGGCCACATGCCCTGGCCACTGACTCAAAGAAAGAGACAGGGAGGGGGAGAAATGGCTGCATTTGTCCCTGCTCAAACATGTTCATCATGTTCTCAAACATTTGGTGTAAATTCCAATGTCACCTGATAACTGATTATTGATCCTCAAGGCTGTCTACTTCTATAATTATTTAGGAATAATATCCAACACTCCACATCTTCTTTTCCTCATTACATCCGGCTCCATTTTGTTTAAATCTGTTTATTACTTTTTGTATTTTTTTTTGCTTACTCACAAGTATAGAAATTTAGAAAAAATGTACACTATACAGTGCCAATGCCAACTGACAGCAAAACGATGTGTCATGACAAGAGCAATGTTATCAGGACTAACTGCGGCAACAGTCGCCTGTTGCGCTAGTGTAATGCATCTCCCATATTGTCTGCCAACATCAATTGAAGAGAAACAAATGGAAGTCATGTATTCAGTCAATTAGGATGGGTTCAACTTTATAAATGAGTGTTCAACAAGCAGGGGTATGCTTCCTGCACCATAAACAGCATTTTGCAATATCAGAGTAAAACAGTTGATAACTCAATATTACGCCCACCTCCAAAAACTGGCATCCCACTGCCGCCTCTTTCCTTTTGCCCTGAAATTTCAAGACAAAAATGCCTCTCCCCCAAATGGATCAAAAAAGCACCACCAACACGGCAAACATCCTCTCTTGTCACCAAAAAGTCTAAATAGGTTACCCGTTGATACCACATGGAGGGTCATAAAATCAATAACCTGAAGGAGAGAGGTAACAAAGGCTACCTGGAAGTAGTCAAACCTTTATCTCTTTGTTGTGCCTCCCACTTCGAGTTCAGGATTCACTCATGCATTTCCACTAAGCAGGTTTGCCCAACAACAGCCATAACCACACCATAGCAGCTTGAACCATAAAGTGGTGCGGTGTAGTGCAGTAATCAAACATTGTAATAGAGAAACCACTGATGAACCCTGAACCCAATGACTCTTGCCTAAGGCTTTCCACACGATAACTTTCAATCCCAATGGAAGCAATGGGCGTATCTCAGTTTTCTGCATTGCGTAAGATCAGTGAAGCTATTGCATGGAGCTGTAGCCCCCACGTTTGCAAAATTCCCTCAGAGGCCGGTAACATTTCCGACCTAATTCCAGCTTTGGGCTTCTCATTCACTGCCAGCCTCTGGGCACCTCAACCCTATCCCGGCTCAGTCCACTCTGAGCCGCCCTGTGAACTAACGGAGATTGGAGCTTTTGCTCTGCCGGAATGATGGATCAGGGCAGGACTAAACCATTATAACAAATAGAGCAGGCAACTTGTTTAAGATAATACACCCACAATTCTGGACCTCAAAACCATGCGCTAAGGCTAGTGGCCCGGAGAGTAGCAAATTCCTCAAACATGGATTCCAGATAATCAGACGCGATATCCTGCAGCATCTGAAGATCTAGAGGCAGAACGCATCTACAACCATCGGCTAATGACAAAGAGAGCCAACAGAAGAACCATCAAGAAGCGCACGTAAAAAGACACCAATAATACCAACCCGAGACAACACTCGCTGCCAAAATCTTCATTGAACACCATCATTGCACATAACAGAAACATAGGAGAATCTACGGCATGCGTTGATTCTTGGAAGCCGAAAACAGCCAGAATCACCATTGCCCTCATTAATGGCATAGGCGGTACCATGAAACAGTATGACCGAGTGCTTAGTGCAGGTACCCAATACCAGGGTAGCTGCTTGATTCTGAGAAGTACTGGTACTGTCCAATTGAAAGTATTGCACCACTGCTGAGAAGTGCAGGTACTCTCCCTCTCAAAATGAAGAAGTGCAGGTACTCTCCCTCTCAAAATGAAAAAGTGCAGGCACTGAGTATATCACTGATGGCTCCTTCTCAGGGACATCACAGCTACCCCTGTGTCCTGTGTTGGGACACTTACTGCCCCTTAACACAACTGCTAATTGTTTAACTGAACAGTGTACCCAAAAACACAAATTTCACATTTTCATGAACACTGCCATCTCCATGTTCCTGATGACAGGAGGAAAGGGGGGGCTGTTTGACAGATACACGATCCTGCTACATAGTGCTGTTTAAAAACGAGGAACTCTGAAGCCGGATGTCTGGATTGTGCATGTCTGAGGGATACAGATACAATCCATTTTAGTTAGCAGCCATATTGCCCAAGCCTCAGGCAGCAAGACAGTGCATCTGCTAAAATGGCAGTGCATCCGTGAAGCCAATGAGAAGCCACACAGAGCAGCAGGGCGGGATCCACAGTACTGTCCCAGGTTTGAACCCCTTCCATGCTTGTGACAGAACTATTCCATCATGAGTCACGGTTGGGCTGTGCTGATGACGGAATGGTTCCGTCACGACCACGCCCGAGATTGGAATGTCCAGCACAGGACTGGAATTCCTGCCACATGAAAGCGGTTAACAGGTCTGCTTCCATTCCTATCAAGAAGTTGGAAGAGGGATTCAGGTGGGTCTTCCCCTTTTCAAGTTTGGCCTTTTTTCTCTGTCTGGCTCCTTGTTGGGAAGTACGGCTTGCTGATTCCGATGTCGAACGCTGGATTCCTGCTCTGCTGTTGCTGTGGAACCTCTGAGGTGCCAGCAAAGGAAGCAACTGAACATTTTTTGTTTCTCTGTGCATGTGTGTGTGTTTGAGAGTGCATGAGACTGAGTAAGAGTGTATGTATGTGAGTGTGTGTGAGTGTCTATGAGAGTGAAACTGAGGGAGAATCTGAGTTCTAGAGAGTGCATGGAGAAGTGAAAGTGAGTGAGAAGGAGTGAGTGAATGAGTGTGCGTGCATTAGAAGATGTGAGTGAGCGGAGATTGTGAAAGGGAGTGGAAGTGAACCAGGTGTAGCTATCACTGGTGCAGCAGGTGCAGTTGCAGTAAAACACTGAGTCAATGAGTGTGCAAAGGTGTGTGTGTGTTTGTAAGTGAGAACCACTGAAAATGAATATGCTTGTGTGTGAGTAACAGTGAGGGGTAGTGAGCTTCAGTGAGATGAGTAAGTGAGGGAGTGTGCATGCGGGAGAAGAGAGTGAATAGGAGAAGGAGTATGAGTGACAGAGTGTGAGTGAATAAGAGTATGTTTGCTCGCATGTTTTATGCTTGTGAGTCCGCTGTCGGCCATGGCATACTCAATATAATTTTGGGCTTATGGTGGCAACCAAAGTAATATCCTTCAGCAGTCATATTGGAGATGATTCTTGGCACAAGATGAGCAGACATTGCAAAATGCAGACCTGCCATACTAGAAACAATTCTTGGCATAGGAGCCCTTGTGGAATAAAGCTGGCACTTGCATACTGGACAAAATGATTGGCATGGGGGAACCCCTGGCAACATGCTGGTGCAGGGGCATTCGTGGTAATAATTGGACTAAGGGAGGCAACCCAAGCCAACATGTAGACCCTGAAATACTGGAAATAATACTTGACATAAGAGGACACTTATGGAAAATAGCTGGTGTTGGCACACTGAAGGTAATTCTTTGCATCAGAGAGGGCAGCCGTGGCATATTGGGAATGAGGCGGCGGCTTGGGGTGGAGCAAACCATGATGAAATGCAGGCTCTGAAATACTGGAGGTAAATTTTGACATACGGGTCACCCATGGTATATGACCAGTATCAATGGCAAAATTCTGGTACTGGAATATTGTGTGAAATATTTGCATAAGGGGATACCCATTAAAAAAAATTGGCATTAGCTCAATTAAGGTAATTTATGACAGAGGGAACCTCAGGCAAACTTGTAAATATATGAGGTGAACTCCTGGCAAGTATTGACTTCTAACCAGCCCCTGTTGAACCATACTTTCGAGCCTCTGCAAAGCGCCATGAGACTTTCGGGTGATATACTGCGCTAAATAAATACTCCTGATTTGATTTGATGATTTGAAGTATTATGCCCACTAATTTCATAGATCCCCAGCTGTCAATGCAATGCATAACAGTACCGGCTCACTAAAATTACCTGTATGACCCATGGTTGCCACTGCTAGATCCAGGCAGGAGATATCAGTAAGGATGGTTAAATCACTGTCGGCTTCAGAATAAATCACCACCCTTGGTACGGAAGTGCCACCAGATGTCCACACTATCCCCTAACCCCAAAAACTAGAACACAGACCCGGCGCTTGAGGTAGTGACTCTTTAGTCTGCTACTGTTTGCAGTGGCTTGTCCTTGCAGATCTGGGGACTGCCCACCTGGATGGAAACAGACCCATGGGTGAAACAAACATGGCGTGGACAGAGAGGCTACCACCACCTCCCTGAAATCAGACACATTCAACCAACCAAGCTATTACCGAACCCTCCAGACCCTCTATTACCCAGACCTTATTACGGACGTGCATTGGGTTTGCAGTGATGGTGCCTGAGCCAAACATGCGGCACTATGCAACTTATCGGAAGCTGGTCAGCGGGGCTCCTTCCTATCTAAAAAAAATGAGAAGTCAAAACTAGCGCCTACAATGAAGGGCAGAGGAAATCAGGCTCTTTATAGGTCATCTCACCACTGTATACTGCACCTCATTGGTTGGATAGAGAGAGGACAATGCCTATAGAGGACTTTTCTGCAAGTCGACTCAGTGAAGGAGGCGCCCTCTGCCGACATCTGCTGTCGGCTGACGGTGACAAACGCGAAGGTCAAACTAAGCTTTCCGTTCTTCTGAAGTCAAGCAACCTGATAAGAGTTATTTATGTGCCTTAAAAATGACAACAAAGCTTTGTTAAGTATGTATGTATGTATATATGTATGTATGTATATAGATACATATTTTTTTTAACGAAGCTGCTTCACAGGTTCGGATTGCACAGAAATTAGTCCCAGGTGATAAAATAAACACCACCTCCATCAGTGAATCAGATAACTAAAATGTGACCCACATTTGCAAATCAGAACCTGATTCACAAATGGCCTTCACATTCGTGGCGGGAGCCGCCCATTTGTGACCAGGGCCCGCACGCGTTTCGAGACTGCTGCATGGAGTAACTGCAGTGCAGAGGTTCCACCATGATTGCGGGCCCCCCACCACGACTGGGGGGCTCGGCCACAAGTGCAGAGGGCCTTTGTGAATTGGGCACATAATTTAACGTTGTTTGGCAATGTGTGGGAGACTGCATGCATGCGCTTCCTGTAGGCAATGCTGGTGGTAATATCAGGGAAGTCAACAGTAAAACCTGCCAGAAGACCATAAAACAGCCCTAGAAACAGACATATACCAGGCCCACGCACTGAACGGTCAGACCAGCCCTTCTGACATGGCCAGGGTGCCCTATGAGACAGTCCATCCCTCCTGCAGCAGGAGATACCATGGAAACGACAGCATCCCAGGAAGGATCAGGGTGGCCATCAGGTTCCGAGGTAACTCGTTTAAGATGCGTCAATGATTTATCTAAATGTCTTCTGGAGCAGAAGTCGCACCGCCTTACGCCTCCTGTGATATTATCATCCAGCCAAAGGAATAAGAGAATGCACTTTATCAATCTGACAATTAGGGACTTTGAAAATGGTCCACAGATCATCTGGCAAGCAAGTGTTGGTGGTTTACAGCAGCGTCTAGTCCACAGATCCATCACTGCCAATGCCTCCAGTCTACACTCACCCAAGACCTTCCAGCACAGACCTGCCTTGAAAAGGCACAGAAGGGACAGAAAAGGTTTGAAGGGAGTTACTATTGTTTCTACGGGACCCTGCACCATTCATTAATACCTCTGCTCGTCGATATCACCAGCTAGCTCCTCACACATGCACCGAAGCACTCTGAGCACCCGTCATGGCTTCAGAAACAGCTGCAGAAGCCAAGAGCCATGGCTCCTAAATCTCATCCCAAAGAAACATGGTTAGAACCCTTCCACTACAAACCATGGCACTACTGCCTGGAGTATGCCATGGACTTTATGGGAAAACAGTGTTCCTCAACCCCCAGGGCAGGCACCATCTAAGCACAGTTGAGGGTGCATCTGGCGTGCATTGAGCTCCTTCGGGTGACCACGTGTCTGGAAAATGCTCTGTCTGCTTCATGTGGTGATGTTTCCTGGGTCCCTTTTTGGCTTTCATCCTCTTCTGAGAGAGTGCGGCAGACAAAGAGACGCTCTCGCCATGATCTACTCCCGGATACAAAGAGGGCGACTTCTACCCAGGAGCACTCGCACACCTGAGCACAACCTCTACACATGGAGCAAGGTGCAACACCCCCAGCACTATCAAAGAGAGAGAGTCATCATTAGCATGAAAATGGAGCTGGGGGGTACCCTTAAGTTTGCTGCCCCAGTCTCAAACGCCTTACTTCTTCTATCCTACAGATCCAGGTAGTCCAGGCTCTAGTGTCTGCTGTGTGTGCTCTATTGAAGAACCCATGCTTCAGACACACAAGGATCCCTGCTTCATGTTCCTCTTGGGGGGAGTACTGCTTCATCCTTTAATGTCTGCCTCCAGGTGCAAGCTCAACATTCGCACATTCTCTTAACTTCCAGCCCAGAGTTCCAAGCCTGGTAGCAGGTCCAGGTTAGAGAAACTGTACTTCCATGCCATGCAGGTTGGTATATCCAGGGGCCGTATTACACAAGTGCCTCGAGGTCGTAACGGGCGTTCGCACCCACTTTGCGTGCCCCCGGGGAACTTTGTTCGTACAGAAGGGACCGGAGTCGCTTGTGTGGCCTCTTCTGTAATACTGAAAGCGCTGGCGCACATAAAGCACCAGAGCTCCCTCAAGAGGACGTTCCCTCATTTGCATGGGGGTGTGACCGCATGCAAAAGTTGGATTTCCTTTGCCTCTGCACCTGCTCCATATCACAGACAGGGGCGCAGAGGCAAAGAAGCTCTCAGAGGAGCATTGACAGTGTGCCACCTAAAAGGTTGCGCACTGTCAGCGCGCCCCTGATTGCAGCCCTCTGGTGGAGAGAAAGTGGTCATATAGACCCCCCAGACATCCACTTGAAGGCGGGTACAGTCACTGAATGCACCTGCCTGCAAGGGATCTCTAATCCCGTTTAAAAGTGGAGGCGAGTGCCGCATACACTGTGCAAACATGGAGCGGCTTTAAAGTGGCCCCTGGGGCAGCACATTCCATATAATAGGGCGCACATTCCCTGTTTGCACCTGGCGCACCTGTTTTAATGTGCGCCGGGCACAAACAGGGAACAAGCACCCTTTACATAGGGCCCCTGGTCTGCAGTTCTAGACCCAGCAGGGACCTCAGCAGACACAGGATAAGGAAAGCGGCACCTCGACACCTTCTCATACATGATCAGTGCATCCAATGTACAGCCTGGACAAAGATTTGGTGTTGCCTTAGAAGATGGACTTATCATGTGAAAGATCAACTCCTGCACAGCATCAGATTATTAACTGGAAGAGAGAACAAATACTAAACTCCATTAAACTACTTAGGATGTGAGGGGAAAAGGTGGCAAAGGGATGCCTGTCCAAAGTGGTGGACTAACCTCACATAAGAAATGACTGGAAAGTGGAAGAGGGGCCATGAGAAGATGGTTTGAGTTGGTATTAGCTCATCGCTATGGTCAAGGCTCCTATCCAATTATTAAGTATTGCACCAATTTTTGAATGATCCACACATATTGGGAAAAGAGAACAAAGATACTATACTGTGCTATATATTGGTATATTGCTCCTGCGCCTTCACACTGATTGCTTTCATTTTTTATCTACCCTGTAGTTCATTTCTTGTAGACAGGTACCTTAATACAGTATGTGCCTGTTTGTGCTCCTACTCAGTTCCCAAGGCATGGTTTTGCAGGCTGGACTGCTTCGTGTGTTCACTCTTTTATGCAACTTCTTTGAGCGTCAATTGTCACTGCCATGTCTTAACCAATGTAACTAAAAGCCGGATCTACGGTTCTGGAGACTGACGCACCATTACAAACCTGGTGGATATCCCCTCTACCTTATAACGGCTGCCACAGTATATAATGCACTTGTAATAAGGTGGATGGGAACACACAGTAGCCCATCTGCAAAACTCTAACCCAGGCCATAAGATTCTTCTGGCTGTGGTAATTAAAAGCCTGCACTCTTCATAGATCCCCTGCTTCACAGCTAAGGCACCAACACCGCATGCCTTTCACAAGCTATAGCACTCCAAATTACCCACACCTGCAACCAGAACACACAAATATACACAAATCAGTGCCATACATAAAGCAACAAACACCACATCCACATTCCACCTTCCAGCTCATGACCTCCAGTTCATGTGCATCAATACCCACTTTGTAGCTATCAAAGCTCTAAACACAGCCGGTCTCATCAGTCAACGTAGAAGATATCATCACAAACACGTCATTCAATCCCTCCTCCGCACACGTCCTTGACATCCCCAACCCTCGGGCCATGACATTAAAACACAGACCACACACGCACAAGAAAGTAGGAGAACCTCCCATCACCCACAAGTCAACTTGGCCTTGCACTCCCATCATCCAGTAACATCTAAGCTTTTGGAGCTCTTTGCCCACCATTTTCCACTCTGCTTCACTCACAGCCTCCTAACCACACAGAACTCCTGAATCAAAACATAATAGGCCCACCATTCAGTACTCCCAGCCCTCCTTAATATTAATTATTGATTAGCCTTGCATAATTCACTCTTGAATTATATTTCCTGAAATCTTTAAAGAATTCTGGCTGACATTTGATATCTTATTCCTTTCCTTTATGGAATGCTTTATATGCAACCTATAATATGTTCTGTATTAATTCTATTTTTACTGTTTTCCAAATTCTGTAACTTTGTAATTTTGTAATTTTGGAGACTTCAACCTCCTCAGTGACTTTAACCTGAAAACTATGAAAGAATGCCACTCCTCAAGACTCTGTGCATCAAATAACACATTATCAAACCCACTCATTCCAAAGCCAGCACTATAGACCTCATCATGAGAACATCACACTCAAGCAAAGGCAAGACCAGCAAACTCCTGAACTGGATCAACAACGACATCATCCACTTTCCCCTTCTGCATACCACACCAATGCATCACAGCAACCCAAAACAAAAGCAGCAGACCCACCACTCATTCAGGGATTTTCCAACGGAGGACCCTCACAAGAAACACACCAAAGTTGCATACTCTACAGCCGTCACCGGATGTCAACATACTAACCTGCAACCTAAACATGGACCTTGAAAAGAATGTGGGAGACAAAATATCATTGAAACATGATCTCAGGGATAACTAACCTGAATTATGATAGGGAGGAAAATATTTGGATCTTTTAATACAAGCTCAAAATATTGACTATTTAGCACAGCATGTACAGAGGGCATATCGGTAAAGCCCATTGTCCATTCGTTTTATTCCAGAATAAAATGTATGTTTTTGCTGTTTCAACTGTACATGTCTTATTCAATATCTGCATGGATGTCATCATGTTGTTTGTATGTTAGATATTGGTTATTTATTACTTGCTGCCACAGGGCCGCTGGATGGCCATTTACTACTGGTGAGTGTAGGATGTTTCTAAACATCCTGTGTACATGCATGAGAATCTAGTCACCCAACTGCAAGAATGCTATACAGGTATCAATCAACCCAACCGAATCGTATCGAGGCGGTAACAGTTGACAACATGGCCTAGCTGGAGAGACCCGGAACCATTCTAACCACTTTTATCCTAAGTAGTTCATTGGTTAGGAAAAGGCAGTGGAATGGAAGAGTCTGTCTTCTGGGCTGTTTGGTGGGAAATGTAGTAGTGCAGTCAATTCCTCGTATTGGACCTAAATCAAGAATAAATACTTGTTCATGATTGGCTTAGTTTGTTGTTCAAGTTATCTATACACATTTGTGGTCTTCTCAATTTCCACTTTCCAAAGTTAGGGTGAAAGGACTACAGTGTCCTATCTAATGGTTGATTATGTAATGTTGACGATAAACGAGTCTACTCACGATAAAGATTCTCCATAAGCGTGGAGAGTTTAAACCCGGTGAAGCTGCCGTTGACCAGCCGGGTGATGTTGCCCGTTGTGACGTGGAGAGGGATGTTTTTCGGGCTCACAGCAAAGAAACTGATGAAAACGGTGGACAGCACAATGATGACGATGAGGAAGATGATGAAGTTGGCTTTGGCGTAGATGCTCGCTCCGACCAAACAGATGACCAGGCAGAGGAGCAGAAGGGCGGATCCATAGAGAAATTCATACCAGTAGGATCGGGGAAGGACTTGGACGCCCGTACCCACTGTTTCACCTGCGAATCAATAAGATTTCAATGAATAAAGCATACATTAAAGACCTCCCAATAACAAAGGAAGGAAAGCAGAAAAGTATAAGCACATATGTAAGGCTCCCGTTTTTACATTTTTATTGATTTCTACATATCAATACAGATAGAAAACATTTATTTTCTTGTCTGTATTTATTTTTAAATGTGTATAAAAACGGAAATTGGGTTGCTTTTTGAGTAATTCTAAATACCGTCTGCCGTGACTGCCAGGCCAATAGATATGTGGATTGATAGATAAGGGGGTTAAAAAAGAAAGGGGTTTTAGTAAAGAGGCTTTAACAGCAGTAGACATGCACAAGGCTGATACTGAAATTTGCATATTTTCATATAAGTGCACTGATTTATCTTCTGTGGGTGTTCACAGCACTGATACCAGGCAGACATTCAAGCAGGAGTGCATATGTATCGGTTAAATAAATGTGGACATATACTAATTTCACCTTACTTTTCCCACCAAAATCCAAAGTAAATATGGATAAATACAGATAAAATTATCAAAAACGAAATATGGATAAATACAGACTGAAATGGCTAAAAAAGTAAATGCCATAAAACCAGGAGCCCGACACATATGTACACAAAGTGGAATAAAATCTTAAAGATGGGTTGTAAATATCTTCTTTATCTCATGAACACCCTCACAAGCCACACATTTAGAGCACATGTACACATTGAAACCTGCACAGCTCCTCACAAATTGGAGTAGTTGAAAACCTTATGAAAATGTGAAATTTACTGTAAGTCAGCCTACCTACAGTCACAAATACATTCTGAGGCCAAGAAAGCTCAGAAGCTCTTTCATGGGGTCCTCTCTAGCAATGTCTCTCAAAATACCACCTTACATCTAGAGTTCCCAAATATTTTAAGATATTGCGACTTATCCTTCTTCCAAAATCATTGCTCGTCAGTCTAAAACACTATCTTTGACTATGTTTCAACCCAAAACTACACAAACCTGGTCTACCTCTGTTCAATTCTTTTTTGATGTGCGATTTTTTTGCACATATAATATTTTATTGCTAAACACTTTAAATATATTGGTAAAATATGAATGTATGACAAACTCTTTGAAAAAAATTAAAAAGAAACAAGAAACAGGGATATATTTTCAATAACATAATTTAAATACTAAGCTTGCAAATAACATAGTTTTCTAACAATTAGCCTGGATAATCAGAATTTTATACAAAGAGAAAAAAAACTCCTGTGGAAATTAATCATATAATTCATTAAAATGGTACTAATTTTTCGTATACGTTTTCAATAAGTTTAAAGTTTTAAAAACATTTCGTCCTTTAAGTTGGAGGGTGCCAAAAAACTTCCTTCATGAAATATTCTCACTCTTCGAGAGAAAACTACCATGCCCACTTTTGTCAGAATACAATATACAGGAGTTGCCACCTTGTTGGATGCTTATAACCTCTTCCAGGCTCTGGTTAGTTTACCTCACTCTCTTAAGGAGGAGAGGATCTTGTGAACATTTATTAAAGATGTACTTTGAACCTGAGGAAATGCCTTACTTTTGACCCATTTCAAGCCACTGTCTATTTAAGGTATTTGAAAGTTGCACTTTTCAGGTTTGTCCTGAATTAAACAGAATGATGTATTGAGTGTAAATAATGCTGGCTTTAGGGGTGAAGGCAGTAGCACAGACACAAACACCCTTCAAATCACTGACAAAGTTTACCAACTATCGGACAAAGGTAGTCTCTGAGTTCTGCTACTACTGCAACTTTATATAGTTCGATCAAACGAAACATGTGACCCTCCGTAACATCTTAGAGACTTGTATGGGGCTACGGGGTGTTGCTCTGAGATGGTCCCTAGCTAACCAATCGCAAGTGATGAAAGTAAATTAATCCAGCAACTTTAGTAGTGTCGGTTCACTTAGATGTCCCCAAAATTCCATCATTCACCTTCTACGTGGAACTGCAGAGAGTGTGTCTTGGTTCCTAGGTGTTCGACCACTGGACTGCCCATACTCGAGTCTATCGTCAAGCAACATCGTAGGTTTGGTGTCAAACTCAGGTTAATCTTTACTTGTTCTGTCGAGCTCGGACTTCATGAGCTGGTGGGTGATGGGACTATACCCCACATTCTTCAACCAGTTGTATCTCTAAGGAGACCTCCAAATCTTCCCTGCACCAACTTATCTGTTGTAGAAGATAAATTGATCCAGTCGAATGAATCCCCTACTCTTCGATCGAACATGGCTTGGTGGTGGTAGCACTGATCTGCCGGGATTCCCTAAATCTTTGCTTGTCACAATAACCTGGTTGGATGCTCTGGGACCAGGGTGGTGGCTGAAGCTGAGAGGTTTAATCAGATGGTACGGACTCCACTGACCTCCTTCGAAGACGGGCTTAGCTCCCTAACTTTTATAGCACTCTAACTTCCCCATCCCTCACATAGGAACATACCACCTTAGAAAGACACATAGGGCCTGATTCACAAAAGTAATCAGAGAGAAAATCCTAACTTTACGACTTTGGGTATTGTTGGACTTGGCCCTTAAGGCAGGTTCACCCCTAATCTTTTTGCTTTAGATCTGTGATCTGTGTGGATGATTTTCTGGTCTGTGCGCACTTTTTCTCTGTGTCCCAGAGTAAAGTGCGTGCATGTAGTTAGGCTGGCCTGCTCTCCCATAGGGATGCATGGGGAATGTCTGTGTCCCTAGTAGTTCCTGATGCGTGGGGAGTGCATGCTCGAATTTGGTATGTGCGTGTTCGTGGGAATGAATGATTCGCAATGGTGTCTGTGGCATGTGTGTGTCATGTGTCGAAATGCCATTTCTAGGACTTGGCATATTAATGTAAAATATGCCTGCAGTGTGATTGGCTGGAGCTGGCTGGTGAGCCTGGCTCCAGGAAGGCTGGATGGGTCTGCCCGGTGGTGAGTGTGAGATTAGCATGCTTGATGGCTTGGGAGGAGTGCACCTGGTCCCTGATGGGCCTGGACTTTCCCCAGACAATGCTGGCTCCACCCCCTGTAGTGCGACTGATGTCCCTAGCCCTGCCAGTGAATAGAGAGGGTGGTTGAGGTAAACGGAGTACTTCAAAACCAGCTGCGACTGGTTTTCCCCCCACCCTGCACCCTGAGACAAAGGGGTTTTGCTGTATAAGAAGGGGCTGTGTCCCCATACAATTTGTCCTGTCTTTGGTTTTCTTCCAGGATCTTGCCAGAGGGGGCTGCTACTGCTGCTGGGGCCAAGAGGACCGCCACTTGGCTGTCTCCCTGCCTGGAGACCCAGTGTGCTGGCTCTGGCCCTGCCTTGCCCCTCTGCCTGCCTCCAGACCCTGCTGGAGCTGTTGCTGTGCCTGGAAGCGCTTCTACTCGATTTATAGCGCTAGGAGCGCTTTCCTTGTGCCCCAGCGCTCAATAGCGCTTTGCTTATATTTCTGGCGCTGAGAGCGCAGTGCTTAGCCCCTAAGCGCTTGGGAGCGCTTTGTGTCCAGCCGGTGCCCACCCGGCATCTGCCCGCCTGATTTTGCCGATTTGCGGCGCATCGCGAGTGCCTACCTCGCTCCCTATTTAATTTCGAAGCCAGAGCCCACCCGGCATTGCCCCATCCTTGGATACTTTGTTCTTTTTCGAGGGAGCCCGCCTGCCTGCCTAAAACAGGCCGCCGCGCTGCCCGCGACGACCCGGAAGTACTGGGACCGGCAACCAATCGCTGCGCGGCCCGGGAGAGGCGAACCGGAAGTCCCGCCCCCGGAGCCGAGCAGCGAGGAGAAGGGCTGCCGGCCGTGTCCCTGAGGCACCTGGCGAGGAAGAGGAGACGCATCCGGCCCAGCGAGACCCGGTGAGTGCGGGGGCGTTTCTCTGTGTGACCCGAGCGGCCCCAGTTGGCAGAGGGCCGCTCCCCCGACGCCCGCATTCTTGTTGTGTGGAGCCCCGAGGCTCCTGGGGGGCCATTTGTTCTTTGAGCCCCGAGTGGCTCTCCAGTTGTTCTGGGGTCCCCCGAGAGGGGCCCCCCCTGGCCACATTAGCGACGAGCCCTGAGAGGCTCAGGGCATTACCTGTTCTCGAGTCCCCCGTGAGGGACTCCAACGTGGCCACAATATTGATTTAGGAGCCCCGAGGCTCCTGGGGGCCATTTATCCATTTCGAGCCCGGCGAGGCTCATTGCCCACATCGTATTTAGAGCCCTGAGAGAGGCTCTGGGGCATTTTGATCATCCTGAGAGCGCTGAAGCTCTATTTGCACATTTGTTCAGCGAGCCCTGAGAGGCTCTAGGGGGACACAGGCAGCTAGTTGGTTGTAGCCCCGAGGCCCCCACACTGTGTCTCCCCACCTTGTTCTTGAGCCCTCCTGGCTCCAACGTTTGCCCCGTTCTGTTCAACAACTGTCCAGCACTTAGTGGACAGTTGCCACGTTTAGGCTTTGTGTTCTGTGCTGCCTGCGCAGACTCCCTGACACTGAGACTCAGGGCATTCCGCCCCTTTCGAGGCCAGTTGGCCTGAGGGACCTTTTGAGTGTTGTGCTATGTGCACCCCGCGCATTGTGATTTCTTTGTATGTGATTCCTGCGCAAAAGTTATAACCTGCACCTCTGATTGTGTTTAATACCTCATGTGCAATTGTTGACGTCCCACTTTATGTTTATCCCCTTTGTTAGGTGTGCCCTGCATAGAGGATTGTTGATGTCCCATTTTATGTTTAGGTTTCCTTCCCTTTGCTAAGAGTGAATTGCTTAGGTGTTGGTATTCCTTCCTTAGGTCCTGATGAGAAGGTCCTAGTTACCTGCGTAATTTCCTACAGTGTTTTAGGGTTGCGTAGGAGGTCTTTACTCTGTTCCAGTGATTACTGGATGTGTGTTGCATTTACAATTTTGGTGCTAATCATTCTAATGTTTATGTCCTAAGTGTGTACCTACCAGTATTATTTTCTGACAAGTGCCTACCCCTGACAGTGGTCCATGTGGCCCTGTCCTGTACATAATTCCCCTTGTAAATTTTGCCCGTGCCCCTGGCACATTGTAAAGTTTGTGTGTTATCTAATGTGTTTTGTTTATTATAATACAAAGGCTATTTTTTATATATATCCTTGTGTGGAGTCTTCTTTGTGGTGGGCCTTGGGTGTTGTTGCTGGGGTGCGTGCGCAAATACTTAACTCATACCGCCTCCAAGTTTAGCCTTGACTGCTCGCGCCACGTTACCTAGAGGGTGAGCGGGGGTTGCCTTGGTGTGTGACTCCCTTGCCCTGACCTTAGGAATGGTGATCCCTGACTGTCCTTGACGCGAGTCTTGGCCAGCCAGGGTCCCGTTTCTAACATTGGCGGCAAGAGGTGAGGATAAGGATTTGTGTTTGCGCTGTACCACAGTGGCGACAGGCCACACTTCAAAGCTCTGCA
The DNA here is from genome assembly GCF_964263255.1 of Lissotriton vulgaris. Classification (NCBI taxonomy): domain Eukaryota; kingdom Metazoa; phylum Chordata; class Amphibia; order Caudata; family Salamandridae; genus Lissotriton; species Lissotriton vulgaris. The sequence goes on along the minus strand of NC_141699.1, from coordinate 1,077,538,992 downwards.
TTTTTTAGATAACCACATTTTGGGGATTATTGTTTTTTAGGTGAAGATCAGTGTTGCTTCTCCTGAAAGGTGTCATTTTGTATTTTGTCCAGTACCTTGTTCCCCGCCCTGCTCCCAGAGTTGGTACCTGTGTCACTTGTGGTCAGGTTGAGAAAATCAGGGGTGGTAGAAACTGCCTTACCAGTCCGAGGGGAGGGTTGTGTGTGAATGAGTGTTGTGTTACACTGGACAGTGGAGTGCAAGTTCTCTGAGATAGGAATCTTGCTGAATTTTGTTGATTGTATTCTCCTGTTTAGCTCAGACCCCCAGGTTCCCTGTGTCAACCTTTTCTTGAGAACGTCCGCCAAAATGGAGCCAGTTTTTGATCTCTGTAGTCTGTTTAGGTACAATAGATTAGAGTTGGTCAGATTCTGCGAAAAGGGAGGCATAGAGGTGAGTGAGTTGCTTACTCAGTCCCAGCTTAGGGACAGCCTGATCCAATGGCAAAAGGATCAGTGGGATCTGGAGCACAGTGAGAGAGATAGGGCCCGGGCCGCACGCCATGAGGGTGGTGAGACTGTGGGGAGCCCTGAAGATTCTGATGAAGAATGTGAGTTGGATGGTGATGACAGTGGATGGATGTCAGCAGAGAGTGAGGACCCCATAGATAGGGAGTCCCTTGCTGGGTCCAGTGTCAGTACCAGCGCCCCATCCCTTTCCCTGTCCCCAGAGGAGTGGTTGGATAGGAAGGAAGAGAGGGAGCATCAGCTAGCGATGGAACAGCTCAGGTTGGAGCTTGCCAAGCTAGAGGCTGAGAGGGCCTTGTTCAGGGAGAAGGTAGCCCAAGAGAGTAGGTTACCCCCTGAGTGCATTTGTAATTGTCTGGATTCCCCATGGAGGGTGGAGTCCAGTGGTGGCAGCTTTTTAAATTTAAGTGTAGACAGTCCCACTCCCAGTTCCCCGAGTATGGTTCCTGTTTCTCCGGAGGAGGAGAATAGGTTGAGGTTTAGGAACCTTAAGAAACCGTCTCACCAGAAATGGAAGTATTTTGTGGATGACTGTTCGGATGCAATGTGGGAGTGGCTGGAAGCTAACTCGGACAATGAGGTGGACGATGAGGTGGGCGGTGTGGTGAATATGTTCCTCAAAGAGCAGTTGCTCAGTGTTGTTTGTCCAGAGTTGCGTCAGCACCTGCTGAAGTTGAAGTGTTTTTGTCCTTGGGACCTTGCGGAAGAAGCAGAGCGCTGGGAGAGTGCAAGAGGTTCCTTAGCGCCGCTAGTGAGTGATTCCAATAATAGTGGGTCAGGTTTTCTCCAACCCAGCGTGGTGGAGGAGGGTGAGAGTAGCCCAGCTAGGTCTCAGTATAGTGAGGAGGGTGTAGGGGCTTGCTGTCTGTCTCAGTGGAGCGGAAGTGAGTGCGAGACCGAGAGTCCCCAGACGCCCGAAGCCCTGCCTCAGAGCCTGGATGGTTTCTTTAGGGAACACCAGGGTGGGGACCTATGCTTACCTGTTAGTCCACTTGAGGGAGATCTCCTAGTGTGTGAGGGACCTGGAGCATCTGTGAGCGGAGCTTCTGTAGTTGTGGAGTCTGGCAGTACTTCTCCAGGAGGGAGAGTACAGAAGTCCAGTGAAAAGAGTGATTGGGGAGTGACCTGTGAGTCCTCAGAAGTCCTGGAGTGCCAGGCAGTGATTCCACCAAAGGTTCTAGACCGGAGGTTGGAGGTCCAGGTTCAGGGTTTGCCTGACCTGAAGGGTGGGAGTACTGTAACCAGTATCCTGACCAGTTCTTTCTCCAGAGGTACCGCCCCGGTTGGGAGGGAGCAGGACTCTGGAAGGGGGTGCAGAGGGTGGGAAAGCCCACCTCTGACCCTGGTACCACCTGAGGGGTTAAACCTTAGGTTGGGAGAATGGTGTTTAGAGGGTACCCCTCGCAGGAGGCGGAGGAACCCTAGGAGAAGAGGTAAGGGGAGGAGAGCCTTCCCTGAGACTCCTGGTCCACCTAAGGTTGTAGACCCTAGGCTGGAGAACCAGTGGCAGTCTAGCCCTGTCTTGCAGACAGGAAGAGTGGAAAATGGCTATTATGTGCCAGGGGTTACTACCCCCACTTGGTGAGTTGGCAGGAACCAGTGGCACCTGGGTGGCCTAGGGCCTGGTCCTGGCCGAGGGCAGCTGGAGAGTACCAGTGGGGTAGTCCAGTGAGTCCCTACCATAGTTTTAGAAAGAACCCCAGGGGTTCACAGTGGCGTAAAACAGGAGGGTGTCCCTGCAGTTGCGGGCCCGCGTCCGTGTTTTATCGCCCCAAGCAGGGAAGCCCATCACGGTGGTGATTGGTCTGCCCTGCGTTTTGGCTGGAAGGGGGTTGTGTTGGACTTGGCCCTTAAGGCAGGTTCACCCCCAATCTTTTTGCTTTAGATCTGTGATCTGTGTGGATGATTTTCTGGTCTGTGCGCACTTTTTCTCTGTGTCCCAGAGTAAAGTGCGTGCATGTAGTTAGGCTGGCCTGCTCTCCCATAGGGATGCATGGGGAATGTCTCTGTCCCTAGTAGTTCCTGATGCGTGGGGAGTGCATGCTCGAATTTGGTATGTGCGTGTTCGTGGGAATGAATGCTTCGCAATGGTGTCTGTGGCATGTGTGTGTCCTGTGTCGAAATGCCATTTCTAGGACTTGGCATATTAATGTAAAATATGCCTGCAGTGTGATTGGCTGGAGCTGGCTGGTGAGCCTGGCTCCAGGAAGGCTGGATGGGTCTGCCCGGTGGTGAGTGTGAGATTAGCATGCTTGATGGCTTGGGAGGAGTGCACCTCGTCCCTGATGGGCCTGGACTTTCCCGAGACAATGCTGGCTCCACCCCCTGTAGTGCGACTGATGTCCCTAGCCCTGCCAGTGAATAGAGAGGGTGGTTGAGGTAAACAGAGTACTTCAAAACCAGCTGCGACTGGTTTTCCCCCCACCCTGCACCCTGAGACAAAGGGGTTTTGCTGTATAAGAAGGGTCTGTGTCCCCATACAATTTGTCCTGTCTTTGGTTTTCTTCCAGGATCTTGCCAGAGGGGGCTGCTGCTGCTGCTGGGGCCAAGAGGACCGCCACTTGGCTGTCTCCCTGCCTGGAGACCCAGTGTGCTGGCTCTGGCCCTGCCTTGCCCCTCTGCCTGCCTCCAGACCCTGCTGGATCTGTTGCTGTGCCTGGAAGCGCTTCTACTCGATTTATAGCGCTAGGAGCGCTTTCCTTGTGCCCCAGCTCTCAATAGCGCTTTGCTTATATTTCTGGCGCTGAGAGCGCAGTGCTTAGCCCCTAAGCGCTTGGGAGCTCTTTGTGTCCAGCCGGTGCCCACCCGGCATCTGCCCGCCTGATTTTGCCGATTTGCGGCGCATCGCGAGTGCCTACCTCGCTCCCTATTTAATTTCGAAGCCGGAGCCCACCCGGCATTGCCCCATCCTTGGATACTTTGTTCTTTTTCGAGGAAGCCCGCCTGCCTGCCTAAAACAGGCCGCCGCGCTGCCCGCGATGACCTGGAAGTACTGGGACCGGCAACCAATCGCTGCGCGGCCCGGGAGAGGCGAACCGGAAGTCCCGCCCCCGGAGCCGAGCAGCGAGGAGAAGGGCTGCCGGCCGTGTCCCCGAGGTGCCTGGCGAGGAAGAGTAGACGCATCCGGCCCAGCGAGACCCGGTGAGTGCGGGGGCGTTTCTCTGTGTGACCCGAGCGGCCCCAGTTGGCATAGGGCCGCTCCCCCGACGCCCGCATTCTTGTTGTGTGGAGCCCCGAGGCTCCTGGGGGGCCATTTGTTCTTTGAGCCCCGAGTGGCTCTCCAGTTGTTCTGGGGTCCCCCGAGAGGGGCCCCCCCTGGCCACATTAGCGACGAGCCCGGAGAGGCTCAGGGCATTACCTGTTCTCGAGTCCCCCGTGAGGGACTCCAATGTGGCCACAATATTGATTTAGGAGCCCCGAGGCTCCTGGGGGCCATTTATCCATTTCGAGCCCGGCGAGGCTCATTGCCCACATCGTATTTAGAGCCCTGAGAGAGGCTCTGGGGCATTTTGATCATCCTGAGAGCGCTGAAGCTCTATTTGCACATTTGTTCAGCGAGCCCTGAGAGGCTCTAGGGGGACACAGGCAGCTAGTTGGTTGTAGCCCCAAGGCCCCCACACTGTGTCTCCCCACCTTGTTCTTGAGCCCTCCTGGCTCCAACGTTTGCCCAGTTCTGTTCAACAACTGTCCAGCACTTAGTGGACAGTTGCCACGTTTAGGCTTTGTGTTCTGTGCTGCCTGCGCAGACTCCCTGACACTGAGACTCAGGGCATTCCGCCCCTTTCGAGGCCAGTTGGCCTGAGGGACCTTTTGAGTGTTGTGCTATGTGCACCCCGCGCATTGTGATTTCTTTGTATGTGATTCCTGCGCAAAAGTTATAACCTGCACCTCTGATTGTGTTTAATACCTCATGTGCAATTGTTGACGTCCCACTTTATGTTTATCCCCTTTGTTAGGTGTGCCCTGCATAGAGGATTGTTGATGTCCCATTTTATGTTTAGGTTTCCTTCCCTTTGCTAAGAGTGAATTGCTTAGGTGTTGGTATTCCTTCCTTAGGTCCTGATGAGAAGGTCCTAGTTACCTGCGTAATTTCCTACAGTGTTTTAGGGTTACGTAGGAGGTCTTTACTCTGTTCCAGTGATTACTGGATGTGTGTTGCATTTACAATTTTGGTGCTAATCATTCTAATGTTTATGTCCTAAGTGTGTACCTACCAGTATTATTTTCTGACAAGTGCCTACCCCTGACAGTGGTCCATGTGGCCCTGTCCTGTACATAATTCCCCTTGTAAATTTTGCCCGTGCCCCTGGCACATTGTAAAGTTTGTGTGTTATCTAATGTGTTTTGTTTATTATAATACAAAGGCAATTTTTTATATATATCCTTGTGTGGAGTCCTCTTTGTGGTGGGCCTTGGGTGTTGTTGCTGGGGTGCGTGCGCAAATACTTAACTCATACCGCCTCCAAGTTTAGCCTTGACTGCTCGCGCCACGTTACCTAGAGGGTGAGCGGGGGTTGCCTTGGTGTGTGACTCCCTTGCCCTGACCTTAGGAATGGTGATCCCTGACTGTCCTTGACGCGAGTCTTGGCCAGCCAGGGTCCCGTTTCTAACAGGTATTCATAAAGGGCATTTACGAGTAGTAAAATTAGGATTTTGTCTCAGATAAACTTAAATTTGGTCCTAAATTAAACTTAAGACCAAAACTTAAGTTTAACTGAGACAAAAACCTAACTTTATGACTTTCAGCGTTCACAAAAGGCATTTAGGAGTATTAAAGTTAGGATTCCTAACTTTACTACTCCTAAATGCCCTTTGTGAATACCGAAAGTCGTAAAGTTATGATTTTTGTCTCAGATTACTTTTGTGAATCGGGCCCATAATATTTAAGGCTCGGCAGGGCTCTGGTTATCTTTTCAAACAGTGAAGCCAACCCTAGTCTTTCTCACGGATTTCCACCTGCGTTTAGAACTTTTTATCAAAAACATCAAAATTATTTCTGACAACTTCCTGTTTCAGGTGACAGCTAGGAGGGGTTTGGTTACATAGCACATTGAAGACCAGTGCTCAGAAAGAGCCACTCGCCACACCTCCTTGGGGGTGACGTATGCAACTCTGGATTCTGACACAATCTTAAAATGTGTTACAACCTTCACACCAGTACTGACCCCCAGCCTAGCAATCAGCAGCATAGTGAGGGCGCCCTCTGCTGGACGCAGTGGGAGCTTCATGTCATAGTTTTCTTGTTGTGGTAAAACCTGAACAGTTTGAATGTCCTAGGAATGGTGCCCCAGAAAGGGTTGGTTAACAAAAGCTATTTCTATGATCAGCTCGGATTATTACACCTGAAGATCACGGCTGGATTTACCAGCATTTCTTGTTTACAGATGTATCTTACTCGAGATATAGGTTTGACTTACTCCTTAATATCCTGCTGTAGTGCATGCTTCCTCGCTGGCCTGATAAATAAACCTCTTTCTGTGAGCAGCTGTGTTTTACTCCTGCCTTAAATCCGAATTCCACCTGAATATCCCAGCTTGGTTCACAAAGCGTTTCATCTGCATAGAGCCTTAGGTGTGCCTTACTCCTTAATATCCTGCAGTAGTACATACTTCCTCAAAGGCCAGATAAATAAACCTCTTTCTGTGAGCAACTGTGTTTTACTCCTGCCTTAAATCTGAATTACACCTGAATATTCTAACTTGATTCACAAACCTTTTCTTGTTTGTAGAAGTGTCTTTACTACACCAAGCACAGGTGTGTCTAACTCAGCAATATCCAGTAGTAGTACATGCTTCCTCATGGGCTTGATCATCAAAGCTCTTTCTGTGAGCAGCTGTATTTTACTCCTACTAATAATGTGAATTACACTTTACTGTCCCAGCTTGATTCACAAAGCACTTCTTCTGCATAGATGTGCCTTACTAAAGGCATTGGTGGGTCTTACTCATTAATATCCTGCAGTAGTACATACTTCCTCAAGGGCCAGATAAATAAACCTCTTTATGTGAGCAACTGTGTTTTACTACTGCCTTAAATGTGAATTACACCTGAATATTCTAACTTGATTCACAAGCATTTCTTGTCTGTAAAAGTGTTTTACTCCCCCAAGCACAGGTGTTTCTAACTCAGTAATATCCAGTAGTAGTACATGCTTCCTCGTGGGCTTGACCAACAAAGCTCTTTCTGTGAGCAGCTGTATTTTACTCCTACTGTTAATGTGGTTTACACCTGAATGTCCAGACATGACTGACAAAGTATTTCGTGAATGTAGTGGTGTCCACCTCCTGGCCTAGGTGTGCCTTTCCGGAGTAGGCCCTGCTTCCTCGGGGTCTGAGTCACAAAACTGCTTAATGGGGAGTAAGTATAACTTCATGAGTAAGTAACATCTAAGACTACGATGAAAGGGTGGACCACTGACTATTTAAATAGTTGCCAAGCAACACTGTATATTCACCCCAGCCCATGCAGTCATGTCTATGTGGTTGGTGGTTCCGCGCACACGCATCTGCCATGTAGCCTGCTGTGACACTCTTTTTCACCTGTGGAATAATTTGTCCAGCTGCCTTCTTGTGCATTTGTTCAGTAATCCACGTTGTTGCTTTTTGTGCACCAATGATCAGTACACATCAATTAGCAAAATGTATAAATTGGATGCAGTTTAGGTAAGCGTCTGGTCGCTTACGGAGATAAAAAGAGAAGCAAAGATTTTTGGCGTTCCAGGAACAATACGATTTTGCCTGCTGGAGCCCTCCCTATACATCAATAAAAGTGCATTTCCTCTGGCCCCACTTAGGACCTCATTATGAGTGGACTTCTATTTCTGATGGGGCTGCTAAGAGCATTAACAAACCCCATGTGAATGATGAGGTCTACAAAACACAGTGGATCTGTTTACTTTCACACAGAATATGAGCGTAATTGTGGGGGGTAAAAAAGAGGAAATACCAGGTGTAATTGTATCACATTGGAATGTGGGTCCTAGAGCCGGACCTAGTGGCTTAGTGGACTAATGCATCCACTGCAGCAGGGGCGGATTGGCAAGGCGGGCATTCGGGAATGGGCCGAAGGGCCGGTGCCTCAGTGCCCTCTGTGGGCCGTTTTTTTTCTCCCCTGTCCCAGTCCACAGAGAGTGGACTAGGAAAGGGGAGAAAAAAAAACGGCCCACGACAGAGACTGAGAAAATGAAAGCAGCCTCGCTGTGCGGCCAGACAGCGATTGTCAGCTGGGGCCTCTCTCTCCTTCACCCCTACCCTGCCAAGCAATCAAGCTGAGGCTGGGCTGGAGAGGGGAGGGGTGATTGTTTGCCATAATCGGCCTCCCTGGGGGCCAGGTGCTTCTCAGGCCTTTGAGCCATTTGCACCTCGGCCCCCTGGCGCCCATGCAGCCCAGAAACGGTGTTAGTCCTAACACCTCGCCCACAGCCCTTCACATTCAGGGCATAGTGGGCGAGGAAGAATGGGTCTTGCTGTGGGGGGCTGGTGATGTTTGGAATGTTTTTTTTTTTTTTATTTATTTATGCGATTTTATATAGCGCGGACTTTACCCGAAGGTGTCAGAGCGCTTCACACAAGGAACAGCAATAATACATGAGGAGAAAATTATAAGTGGACAAATTACAAAAGCAAACGTTAAGTTACATGAATCAAAAGTGACAATAGTGAGCAACCAAAATACAAGAGGAGCAAACGATACATTACAGGAGGAAAAAGAGATATGTGTGCAGGTTACAAAAGCGTACAAAATATAAGTAGAGGTATAATACTGCAATTAATGGCAGACACTCCAGCACAAGAACAAACGTTACGTAGGCAATGGTGGCACTTGTGCAAGTATCTAAAGCAAACAAAAGTGAGAGGTAGCAAACAGTGTGTTACAAGAGAAAAGTGACTTGTGCAAGTTACAAAAGGGTACCATACACAGGTACAAGGGTAAAACTACAGTAAATAGTAAATACTCAAACTGCCAGAACACACTGGGAAGGCACTTCTCATGCACCAGCTTCACCTCAGCCTCCCCCTGGCTACCTGGCTACCTTGGATGACCCAGAAAGCTGTTTTTGTGCTCCCCTGCCAGGACATTTTCCCAAGGCCTGGAGGGTTGATTAATTTACTAATTGCAGGGGCCTTACCTCTGTTCATGTGCTCCTGAGCTGAAGGTCTGGGGAGGGCTGAGTAGGTTAGTAATAGCAGGGGCTTTGCTGCTTTTCAGGTGCTCCTGTGCTGGAGGGCTGGAATACTTTTGTGACAAAAAGGGGCCTTGCTATTTTTTTTAGTTGCTCAGCATGTAGGCCATTGTCACCTTGGCCCTGTGTTGTGTGCAAGAACAGTATCCTCCCACTTTCATTCCTTGTCTGTGCAAATGGTGTTTCATGAAAGGGCACGCCCCTTGAATGTGGGCCACGCCCCTTAAATATGGGCCACGCCTCTTAAATGTGGGCCACTTTTTTCGTCAGTGCCCAGGCCGAATTGTGATCCCAATCCGACCCTGCACTGCAGGGTCCATGTTCGACCTCATGGTCACAGGTTCAAATCCAAGCTGGTACACTCAGCCTTTCATCCATCTGAGGTCGATAAAATGAGTACCATTGGAGTGGGTAACAATAAACATCTGTTATTCAGCGCCAAGAAGCCTACGGGTGAATGAGCGCTTAACAAATACACAAGTTATGTTATGTTATGCTCAGTTTGAAACAGGAACCAAATGCACCCGACTGAAGAACCCCCAGATAGGACAAATCCGGTGCTGGGCTGCTTGTGTCAGCTTCAGAGAAGATCTGGCTTGGCATTTGGGGTGAACTGTCCCTAATGGGGCAGGATGAATGTTGATTCACATATTGCGGAGTCTAATCCGAGGTGGCACTCTGGGCAATAAAACAATGCACCTGGATGCAGTCACCAATGGCTGAGCTTGATTCAAACATCAAATCCATCATTTATTTTGATGTGCTTCAGTGCAACGCCCTAGGAGTGAATGTGATGCCCAGACATGGGTTCTGTGCTCACTTCGCCACTGGACCCAAGCTGCACCCCACTGAAGAGCCCCAACGAGGGCAAAACTGGTCCTAAATGCTCGTGCCCTGATTTAAAGAGGACCTGGCTTAGCAGTTTGGGCTGGGCTGCTCCTATTGGAGCAAGATCAAAGCTGATTTGCATATGGCTGGGTCTAATCTGAGGTGGCATTGTGGGCACAACATGATGGACTTGGAATGTGACCAAGAGTAATTACCAGTGGCTGAGATTCATTCAAGCGTTCCATCCATCACTGTTTTGTTTACTTCCGTTTTATTCCACCAGGAGCTCCTCAGTGGGTGGAACTCTTGGAGGCCGGGTTTGAAAGCCAAGCTTCTGGTTAACTGCAGCAGGCACAGGGGGCCTTCAGCAGAAAGAGAAGAGAAGTTAGTGAGAGGGGAGATAGTAAGAAAGCAATCAGAGAGAGAGAAAATGAATGAATAGAAAGAGGGAGATTGTGCAAAGAGAGGATGGGAGTGGGGATGGTTTGAACATTCCAGCCAGGGCGGTTTCCGGTTCCGCGGCTGATGCTTTCCTGTCACTCATCTTCAGAGGGCGCTTAGCCACTCGTCCAAGCGTCCACCGCTGCCTCCACATCCGCATTTCGTTTCGCTCTTATAAAAACGCCGCCCGTGGTCATTTGTCATGATTACTGCCCACGACACTGATGCACGGCCTGTTTGATTCGATTAGAGGCGGGAATACTCTAAGGAGACCACGTGGGTGAAGCGGGGGCTGTAGATCAATGGGTGGAAAGCGCAGGTTTGAGAAGGCGGCACTGGGGATGGGGGGCGCTTTTTACCCTCCAGTACACCCGAATGGACGCATTTCATGCCAGGGAGGTGGAGTCCGTCAAAGGAGAGCAGGCAAGGCCCCCATGTAAGATGGCAGCATCTTCCACACTGGACCGTCTTAACAGCATTATAGGCCCGCGGGCAAAGCAGTGCCCTGCCGGCACTACCTCTCACAGGAATAAAAAGGTTTAACAGAAAATTAGTTTTAAATTCTGGTCTACATGTGGCCCATATGCTTTTGAGCACCCGGGGCAACTGCCCATCGTGCCCATGCATTAAGATGGCACTGTCTCCACACGTATGACACTTCAGGGGCACAGCTGAGGAGATCTGTGTGCAAGAAGGCAAACATGTTTTAATCCTGAAAAGGGGTCAACTCAGCCTTTCATCCATCCAAAATGGATCACTGAGTTTGGTTATAATTAAGACTCCCTGTTTTCTGTTTTTACGGATTTTTACAGATAAATACAGACAGAAAACAATGTGTTTTCGGTCTGCATAAATTTTTTTAAAGTGGATAAATACAGAAAATCGTGCTTCTTTTAAGTGACTCTCTGTGCTGCCTTCCATGAATTGTAGCCCAACAGCTGAGCAGATGGACAGTATGGGAAATTAAAAAAACAGGAGGAAATTTCTTTAAATAATGGCACACGTCAACATACATTTGTGGTATAATATTAATATATAGTGGATGTATTGTTGCTTAATGTTTGGCAGCTTAAATAGCTAAATCACAACAGACAGAAAAGTATGAGTGTGTGTCCATCAGTTAAATAAATATGGAAAAGTATATGTTTACAATTTCATGTATACAAAAAACACAACTTAAATATGGATAAATACAAATAAAATGTCCAAAAAATAAATATGGAAAAATTCAGACGGAAATGTTACAAAAAATAAATAACATACAACCAGTAGCTCTAGTTATAATCATATACAATATGTAGGTGTCAACACTTCTGTTTGTGGTGTGCGATTGATGTGTCCAATACAGGCCTATTTGAATGTTCCCAAAGCCATGTTTATGCATTGACATATGTCATAGCTCTGGTTAACCCCATTTGCACAGCTTCTTGTATTTCCATTGTCCCACCAAACTGCAGGTGGAATCAAAGTGAAGTGAGATTTTTTTCTGAGGTCTAGGTACACTACTTTTTTATCTGCGCTTCTGTTACGTATCTCTGTTAGGGTAAGACATGCACCTTCGGTGCTATTTTAGCACCAATGGTACCCAGAGACCCAAAAGATGAAGGTAAAGATGCGGCCCTCTTGGACTATGTCCTTCAGTCAACCCTACAAATTTAAAGGTGAGGCATTCCCGGCTCACGTTTGGTAGCATGGCTTGAGCACCAAGGCTATAAGTGAAAGCACATGTGCTGCATACGTCACAATTAAATCTTTAATTCCATACATGCTAACATTCTAGAAAAGGAAAGAGGGAGACTGAATAAATTCAAATTGGGGGACTATATTTTCCCATTAACTTTTATTGTAGAAAAGGCAATTACAGGTAGAAAATAGATATTTTTGGCTTAAAAAATCAGGAGTCTCCCATCTGAATCAGGTTTGTTGGCTTGTATGCAATACCAGCATGGAAAATAAGGAACCTCTTGCGCCTAATTGAGTTTAGCGAATAAGAGCCATCGTAAATTGAGATTATTCAGGCAAAATTATCATAATCGCATCAGAGGATCACGGCGTATCGATCAAATGAAACGGCCTGAAGAAAATAAAGAGCATTGCTGATCGAGTCTTCAAAGCAGAGGAAAGGGTGCATGTGTGGAAAACAAGAGAGCCACCTCGAATCATGGCTAAAACCACTCCAGAATTGGTGGCTTTATTCGTCGACCTGATATCAAAGACTCCATTGAAAAACAAGAGCATTTAAAACAAGGTGTCATAGTGAATCAGCTCCCGTCTTCAATATGATTTGTACTGATTCAAAATGCAGCAAAGCTCCAAAAACAGATCAAGGGGTTGATTTAGAGTTTGGCGGAGAGGGTACTCTGTCCCAGCATCCTCCAGCGCCCCCTTAAATTTTGGGGAGATGGTACTCCGTCCCAGCGTCCTCCAGCGCCCTCTTAAACTTTGGGGAGAGGGTACTCCATCCCAGCGTCCTCTTGAACTTTGGGAAGAGGGTACTCCATCGCAGCGTCCTTCAGCGCTTCCTTAAACTTTGGGGAGAGGGTACTCCATCGCAGCATCCTTCAGCGCCCCCTTAAACTTTGGGGCGAGGGAACTCCATCGCAGCGTCCTCCAGCACCCCCTTAAACTTTTGAGAGAGGGTATCCATCACAGCGTCCTCCAGCGCCCCCTTAAACTTTGGGGAGAGGGTACTCCGTTGCAGTGACCTCCAGCGCCCCCTTAAACTTTGGGGAGTGGTAGTCTGTCTCAGCGTCCTCCAGTGCCCCCCTAAACTTTGGGGAGAGGGTAGTCTGTCTCAGCATCCTCCAGCACCTCCTTAAGCTTTGACGACAGGGTACTCCGTCGCAGCGTCCTCCAGCGCCTCCTCAAACTTTGGGGAGAGGGTACTCCATCGCAGCGTCCTCCAGCCACCTCCTTAAACTTTGGGGAGTGGGTAGTCTGCCTCAGCGTCCTCCAGCACCCCCTTAAACTTTGGGGAGAGGGTAGTCTGCCGCAGCATCCTCCAGCACTCCTTTAAACTTTTTGGAGAGGGTACACCAACACAGTGTCCTCCAGCGCCCCCTTAAACTTTGGGGAGAGGGTAGTCTGTCTCAGAATCCTCCAGTACCCCCTTAAACTTTGTGGAGAGGGTACTCTGTTGCAGGGTCCTAAAGCGCCTCCTTAAACTTTGGGGAGAGGGTACTCCTTTGCAGCGTCCTCAAGCACCCCCTTAAACTATAGGGAGAGGGTACTCCATTGCAGTGTCTTCAAGCGCCTCCTTAAATTTTGGGGAGAGAGTACTCCGTCACTGCGTCCTCCAGCTCCCCCTTAAAATTTTGGGAGAGGGTACTCCGTCACAGTGTCCTCTAGCTCCCCTTAAACTTTGGGGAATGGGTACTCCATCGCAGCGTACGCCAGTGCCCCCTTAAACTTTGGGGAGTGGGTACTCTATCGCAGCGTCCTCCAGTGCCCCCTAAAACTTTGAAGAGAGGGTAATAAGTCACAGCGTCCTCCAGCGCCACCTTAAACTTTGGGGAGTGGGTACTCCATCGCAGCGTCCTCCATCACCCCCTTAAACTTTGGAGAGAGGGTACTCCGTTGCAGCGTCCTCCAACGCCCCCTTTAAACTCATGTAGCCTGGCCACTGAGCGGCCTCAGACAACGCCGCCTCTGTCCTCGATTCCTCCTCTTTGACCTCTGTGCAGCCCTGTGCCAATACGTGTCCTTGGACCGACTTCCCGCCCATAGCACAACAGCGCGCAGATAAACTCTCCTCGCCCAGACCCCAGGAGATCAGTCGTCTTAACAGCAGAGCCCACTGTCTTGCCGCCTGATCCCGGCCATTTTAGAATTCTGATCTCAGCAATTTTAGAATCCAATCTACCTGGGAGCCAGGCAGCTCTACAAAATTAAAGGATTTGAAGGGATTCCTAGGAAAGGAGCCGACAGGTTTCTTTGTCAAAGATGCAGGCATTGACCTTAAATATATTTTAGCGCTAATAACACCTCGTGTTCTTCTCTCCCTCCTCCTCCTCTAGCAGAAATAAGTCATAACGTTCCAAAGTATTCCTTGTACTTTTTAAATGTCTCTAAGTAACCTACTAAATTTAAGCAGGACTCTTTTTAGAGCTCGAACTGTTGCCTTGCAGTTCATCATCAGAGCCTGATGTTGGCAGGGGAGACTTTATCCAGACTTGAACCATTTTAAAAAGGTGTTCTCTTAGGTGAGTAGAACTAAAGCAATGGCTGTACTGCTGTTTCTCAGCAGAACATGATGCTGGACGTGCCATTGAAAACTCTAAATTCTTTGTTAAAGTGCCAGCCATACATACTGAGCTCTGAAGATAGTGGAAATTCTAAGTTTATTCGACACAAAGTGTCTGAAGCTCATCCAACTCTCTTAAAGGTGAAGCGACTGGTGTACTACGACTGTGGAATAAATCATTCATTAATAGATTAAAACATTCATAGTCTGCACTGTTACATTGGTTTAGTGGCCTTGACCCAAAACTACTTTTGGAATGGCTCAGTGGAGACGTTTTGATTTCTTAAAAAAAAGATCTTAACCGTTTTGTGTGAAGATAATGATTCCTCATAATATGGATTAAGGAAGACTGTTCCAGATAGCAGTGCTCAATTTGAGCTGGTGGTTTCCGGTGCTCAGCACCAGCACTTAATTGTCAACAACGGCACTTATGACAGTCTGCCACATGGTGGCGATGTTTCTCCAAATCAGAGATAAGCCCAAGAAAAATTGTTTATTCATTCACTTCCCATTAAAAATAACTAATTTCTCAAGCCCAAGCCATTCCTGTAGCTTAGATGGCCTGGAATGGTCTGAACAGTCACACTTGTAGGATCGTGATGGTTATCAGTTGAGTTGATACTGTTATTGCAAACGCTGGCAGAGGCAATGGGTGCTGCAGGCTGCAGTGGTCTCCTGACAAGGAACTTTGCACTTTTGTTTACAAATTAAACACTACCAGATAGTGGCACCTAGGGTAAGAGAAAGACCAGCTTCTGATCCATGAGTTGCAGACTTAGAGGGTCTTTCAAAAGAGCAGGGGAGGAGGCCCTTGGAGGTTCTAGAACAAACACTGCTGTTGGACCAATCAAAAGATGCAAAGAGGATTCTTTCATCATTCTGAAGCCACTGAAGGCTGGCTGGATTGGAGGTCAGAGATGTGCATAGTTTGAGCCACATGAGTGATGATCATGAAACGCTACTTTGTGCATGATTTACACCTTAAGAATGACATACTTGGGAGGCACCAGGTTAATCATATTTCAGTATTGTAGACGAGAAACAGGTGATGTGTTTTACTCTCTAGTGCAATAAAAGGCAGTCTTTTTTAAAATCCCCAAAGGCAAGGCACAAAGGGCAGAAGATGAGACAATTTGTTGACACGTTGAATGTATGTCAAAGAAGCATCAAAATGGATGGCCATGTTTCGAAACCTTGTCGCCGGAATGGGAGGTGACCTAAGAAAAGGCAAGCATCCTTCAGAGACCTACAAAGATGGAAGACTCAAAATCTAAAAGTTTGGTGTTGTCTGTGATTCAGGTTGTTTTCCACCATCCAAGAGGGAACACACAGAAAGCAAAGATGGAGATTGGAGATGGTCTGAGGCTTATTGGCATCCAACTGGATCACTCCTTTGATGTATGCAAAGAAAGAAAATGCAAAGGATCTGATCAGGGCCCAAGGGTGGACACACAAATGCCCAACAAAGGGGGCTGAGTGACAGCCTGTGGACACAACACGCTGCAACTCTAATGGAGGAGGCCTGGAAAGGAGGAAGGAAGACCGACTGGTCTTAGCTGATCATAAAAGAACGCAGCCAATCAAGGGCCCATGATCTGACCCTCAACTTGCAAAGTCTATCAATTAACTCAGGACGGTCCACATTATCGAATGCCATTGAGAGATCTCATGAAATGGGAACTTTAGGGCTGCAACCTGATAATGGCCTGCGGTTCTGAGAACTTTGGGCTCTGCACTAAGTTCTTCCTTGGAAGGATGGAACTGGATTGCATAAGCAAGGGAGAAATTGTGTAGGGCGAGGAGTTGAAAGTCTTTCAGATGTCTCATGCCACTTCCTTGGAAGCTTAACCTAGCTGAGAGGGAGGTCACAGATTTCGAGAGAAAGAGTTGTGCGTTACACAGTCATGACCATATTACCCAATGGGGATACCCGGTTTTGCGCAGAACCTGGGGACAATTACGTTACAAGAACAGTGGTTCTGCCACAGTTATCTCCTAAGCGAGAATAATTTTTTATGAAAAACTTTTTTTGAATATCAATTAATGATTTGAACCAAATAAATCTAAACACATGTACTGAAAATATCAACACATATTTGTGAATTCTGATCATTTATTCTTAATCACAAATGTTCTATATTAAAGGAGCAGGTGCTACACACATTAAACTCAAAACATAAGATGTGACACGAAAGATTATATAAAACAACACATAAAAAAATGTGCATACATCACAACATATATATTTACATACAAGGATTAAATGTACAACATTGAAAAACACAGTGTAAAGAAAAATTTGTAAATTCTTTTTTGCTTTTTTGCACTGGTGGCTGCCATTTTTCTGGTTGGAGATCAGCGTTCTAGTCCTATTTTTATTTTTTGGCAAACCAGGCGCAAGGCGGCACCGCTCTATAAAATTGAGGCTGCTGCTCATTCTCGCCACTGGTACACCGATGTTGCAGCAAAGGCAAGTCAGTCTGCACTAGTCAGTGCACCATTAGGCAGTGCTTAATTTGAAGAAGAAGAAACATAAGTGCCAGGGCTCTCGTCCAAAGGCCACTGCAGCTTGCATCACCAATGCCGCTGCCATGCTGACAATGATAGTAACAACACAACTACTAACCATCGCCCTCCTACAAGTGTGACAATTCAGATTTTTCCAGACCACCAAAGCTATAAGAATGGCTTGAGCGGCAGGTAATAGTCATTTTTAATGTATAGTGAATTAATAATTAACCAGACAGCATCACCTAGTGGCAAACTGTCGCAAGTGCTGGTGTTGACAATTACATTTTTTTGTGTTTTGATTCTCTAGAGCAACTCTGTGTTGCGGGTCTTTCATAGATGCAAACTTATTAGTGTTGTTTGCATCAATATGCTCACCCAATGTAATTGAGTGCGACGCCTTATGCCTGGCTGGCCCCTCGCCATCCCTCCCCACCAGTTCTTACCTCAACACTCTTTGGTTATATTTTACATATTTCTTGGCCAATATCTGGATGAACTGTCCTTCGCTGGTGTTTCTTACTAGGAAGGCTTAATTCCCCATTAATACCTTGGGTCAGTATACATACCATTATGACACTGTTATTTCCAGTATTTGCCTTCTACTATCTACTTCGTGCACAATATATTGACATATTTGGTCTATGACGACATGGGCGATTTCCCCTCCATGTCTTAAATATCTACGGTGATCGTTCACTGCATAGAGGTCAAATCTAGCCCCCATACTGAACAAAGGTATAACCTTTCTTTTCTGAGCAGTAGAGAGGATGCGCTCTCTCCGTTTTCAGTTGCGAGTGCTCAGGCATTTCCCTTCTAGCTCAGCGCATGCGCTATAGGACAGTGGCTTTTAACTTTTAACAGCCCTACGCATGCGCGAGGAGACTAGTGTGAGGCGCAACTGATCCAACTCCACCGGGCTTGTTCCCGGTTACATACAGGTGAGCCCATTTCTCCTTGTCATGTGGGTCAGGCTGCTAGAGTCTCGACCCATAGGTGGATTGACACTAAGGGTGTCGTAATTGGCTGAACGTTTTTGCCTCCTCGCGCTTTTTAAACCGATCCTCCAAAGCCGTCGGTGCCTCCCCTTCCGCTCGACTTTGAGCGTTGGGCACCGACGGAGAGGTGAGTCTTTGGAGTGCGCGAGGGCTATTTTCGAGCATTTAGCATTGGCATAAGTACAGGCAATGCTGCTAGGTAGCGGGTCCTATGACGTTTTGTGACATCGCATACTGCTGTTTAATTTAGCAGATTTTGGCATGTTACCTGGCTGAGCATGCCTCATACCCTATGGATTGTAGCACCATTGAAGAAAAAACGGGGCTCTTTTTCCCTATTTCTATGAACAACAGCACTATTGTGCTGATATTCATTTTAGTACCCTTAATATTATTTACAGCAACAGAGATGAGATATTAGACGGCCATTACTGTCTACTTTACCATCCCAGTTCTTAGGTTTTTTACTTTTTACAACAATGAATGCAAATAGAGTACTACCTACTCATAATCAGTACTGATCTGGCGGGAAAGGCGTAGGATAAGTCAGTCAGCGAGGTGTCTATCACACGTACATTGGCGTTTGGTGTAGAGCGATTTGGCTGGACACGGTTGACCTTTGGACTAACTGTGTCCCTCTTTTTCAACACATCAGAGAGGGGCCTCCCTTTCCCGAGCGGTTGCCGGGTGAGGTGAGGTCTTCACCCACAAAAAGCTGGGCAAGTATCACAGAGAGGAAATGTCTCTTTGCGATTAAGCTAACATGCTTATTTAAATTGCGGTACGCCAATTGTTCTCGCAGGTGTGTTTGGTGTTGATGGTGTTCATTTGGGTTGTGCTGATTTATGTGTGTTACTGGATACATAGTATATACCCTTTTGTTTTTTTACACAGGAAGAAGATTTCCTTCCTGCCCACATCGGATAATGAGGTTCTAATGTCTCTGCCTCTTTAAGTATATTGTATGCTGTTGTGTGAATCTAATGTGATTGCACTTTTGAATAATTTTTCACACTGTATTGCAGTAGCTTACCAATTGACAAGGTCCTGATGAAAGCTGGAGCAATTATCTTTCTAGCTGAAACTAGTCGACCGACCATACTGCACAGCGCCACAATGTACTCTTACATTTTTGAATACCAGGCGCGCGTTTTTAATCTTGACACCTACACTAATGCTTTAAGGAAAATTTTCCAGTCTAGGTAGTCATTTTTAATCATGCACACTTTTCTTTAAGCACTGCACACTCTTTTTTCTAACTGTAGATCGCACACAATTGTGACTACAGGCACTGCCTCTTGATGGCATGGGCAATAGATGGAGCAATTGCCCGTCTCCCACATGATGATATGCCACCATGAGGGTGGTCTGATGGGACTTTTCTAGCCCTGTGTAATGCAACACACTTTCCTACACACATATCCGTGTGATCCTTGTTGCACCAGTCAGGACATCACACCACTCCAGACCTGGTCTTCTCTTTTTGTGTGGTTGACAATTAAGTGCCAGTGCCAGTGCCAGTGCCGAGCACCAGAACCCCCGGCTCAAATTAAGCACTGCCATTAGGACATCTGGGCACACAATACTGCCCATTTCCTCACTATCCAGTCCTGGTGTATAATCCTGCTCATATCCTCGCCCTCCACAGCAGCCATCTTTCAAGACTGAATGAAACAGCGTTATCTGCAGAGACCACTTGCCAGTCCTCTGTAAAAATTACTTTATATTCACTCACCTTGATAGTTTAGGAAAGATAGGGGGGTTTCATTGTCCATAAGCCTACTTTTAATTTATCAATGTTAACCCCCTCCAGAAGGTTCTTTTGAAACTAATTCGGAGCTACGGGTCTCATTTAAAATAAAAAATCTCATTCATTCTAGAAACAAGGACATTTTTTATTTAAAATAAGGAATATAGTTCGAAATTAGTTTCAAACGGCCCTCAGGAGGGATTTTACTCACCCCTCAAGTCACTTTAATTCTCTGTTACACATAATTTCTGTTCAGAGTTTATACTGGTATAACCAGTTAATGTAGGTGATTTTAACCTTCCGTTGGGTGACTTTTGTGGAGTCTCTTGTGAATCTTACTGACTCATGCCTTACTTTGGGCCTCAGAAAATAGTTTTCGGAGCTAAGCATGTGGCGTGAGACATCTTAGACTCCATATATATAAATCTGCAGAGGTCAAGATCGAATCTATATTTTCATTAGTCTAGATGGACCATAAGGCTGTTCAATTCTCCTGCCGGCTACCCCTTGCCTAAAAAAATCAAAATGTTATATATATATATATATATATCTATATATATATATATATATATATATATATATACTACTATGAGTGACAGCATTTTTCTTGTTCACATGTGCACATCCATCTGAAACGTAGCCCACTTGTGTGTCATGGCTTGTGGATCAATCTCAGTTTTGGTTTCACTCTTTTTTAGATTTTTTTAATAAAAGGTAATTTTTAGGTCGAGCCTGGGCAGCGCATGCGCTGCTGCAAGACATGCTGTATTGAAGTATGGCATACAAGTTCCGCTCATTTCCCCTCCCATCTCTTTAATTGGCTCCTAATAATGTCCTTCCTAAATCGTTGCTTTTCATTTGTGAATAGTCTTGATAGTCCCTCCTTGGTACCGCCTTGTCTGCATTCGTAACCTCCCATAACAACTCGATTTTTTACATGTCTGGTTACGCGGTCTGCTTTTTAAGTTGGTGAGCACTATTTATTTTAATGAATAATGGGGACAATGGCGACTGCTTCTTGTATTTGCAGCATGCCCACACAGCATTCACGGGACAATGGCGGCCGCTCTCGTATGGAGCGCTATGCGTGTTTCACTTTAAAAGTGTCTGTCCCCGCTCAGCCCTTGTGGGACAACGGCTGCCACTTTTTGATTTTTAAACTTTTAAACTGAGAACCGCGCATGTTTCAGGGGCAGCATGCATTCTTTCAGCTTTGTTTTTTTAAACTTTAAAGCTGATGCAGTGCCCACTTCAGGGACACTGCTCTGTTTCAGCTTTTTTTTAAATTAATTTTAACCCCTTGCACGCTCATGATGGCTCCCGGCCGTCATGCGTCACCGTTGGCGTGTGCGCACGACGGCCTGGAGCTGAGCTGTCATGAGCCACGGCTCTCCGGTGCTCATGACGAGCTCAGCTCGTCATGGCCCGTGGAACGCTCAGGTGCGGGGAGAATTCCCCCGCTGTGCTGAGCGTTCCACGGGAGGCAATACACCTGTGACGAGCCGAGCTCGTCATGAGCACAGGATCGCCGTAGCTCATGACGAGCTCAGCTCGTCATGAGCATGGGGGCGCTGTGCGCGCCCCCTCCCCCCAGCACAGCGGGGGATTAACCCCCGCAGCGAAGGGGTTAAAAAAATACATTAACTAATGAAAACCTAGGCAGCTTGCCAATGATGAGACTATGGTTAGGATTAGGCCTACGAATAGGTTTTCTATTGGATATAGGGCTTAGGGTTTCTTGTGTGATTGGTTGCTGGTAATAGGTTTGTGACTAAGGTTGGGATTTAGGCTTTCTATTGGACGTAAGGTTTAGGGTTTTGTGCCTGATTGAGTGCTTGGACTAGGGCTATGATTCGTTGTAAATGCTTGGTGTCCTATTGGTTCAAGGTTTTAGGGCTAATTTTGTGATTGGTTAGGGTTAGGGCTAGGGTTCTCATTGGCTGAAGCGGTCACCTGATTACTAGCACTATATAAGGCCAGGTCTTGGGGCGTCTCAGCCCGGGCGTCGAGGTTAAGGGTGGAGAGGACAAGGGTGAGTGCCTGTTTGAGCTTGTTCGAGACTGCTGGCCAATTATACATTCAACAGCACCCACCCAACACCACCTACATCAACAAACAGAGTAACACTCTCACACCAAATGTACTCTACACATTTACTACAAACTAACATTATGCACAATTCAATGTCTCAGTCAGTACCCACTACAAACCCCCACAAACCACACTTATACACCCTTCTATCCCAGCTACCACACATTTCCAACATCATCTACAAAAGGTACACAGATCTACCACTAGCCAATCCACTCATGACTAACACAACCCAATGCCACACCACACTGAACTATATTCCAACCAGACACACACTCCCTGCTGTAATTATACACAACAGACCCCTTTTTATCACTAACAAACCTATATTCAGCCTTCCATCATTTGTCGGACCAACGCTCTCCTCTTCTTTTGACCATAATAAAACAACCACACAATATTTACACCCCACTACACCACACATATTACCTCTTGCACCAAACAAGTATAAGACAAACACTCACAACTCTACTTTATCCCCTCTTCCACACAACATACACTCTACTCACAAACACATCACCACCCCCTGTACCTTACAACTTTCACTCACAAACAATACTATACTAACAAATCCATCTCATAAAAAAAATACATCAGCATCCCCTTTCACTACTCTTCAAAAACAAAACATATCACGCACACCAGCACAACAAAATCTCTCAAGCGCAACAACTCATAATACTTATCATCATAAACTACAAACAAACACCCACCTTTAAAATTACACAAATGAACAAACTCCAATACCGATCTTTAGCTTTTCCACCACACCCAACACATATACACATCACAGCAGCTCTCTTTCAATTACCTGTCATCCATTAGACAATTTAGAACCTTACTACATGACCCACATGCTGCACCGCCATCACTAACTCATGCACCTTCCACCAAACAGACACAACAAAATAAGCAACGTGCCACACCTCACAACTTTGCTTCTCCATGTCTACTGCCCCACAAGGTTACACTCCAAAAACATCAGACCACACCAACCCACTCTCAGACACCGTCTCCACCACATACAAACGCAGACCCATCAAAATGCCTTCTTATCCTGCTGGCTGAAGAAAACGGTACAGAAAAGCTACAGGATTGCTATCCTCATGTACCTAATAACAACAGGAAGGTCACACCAGCTGCAAGCCCACAAAACACTGCTCACTCCTCTACAAAACATTCACACTATCTCCAAAGCATATTCTCTAAACTGTCTTCTAATAAATGCTTGATCACTCTCTAAGAACAAACATCACATTCACAACCTTCTCACCGATGAAAACCCAGACATACTATTCATTACTGAATCATGGTTGGGCGATGATATGGCTCAAGTCCTGTATGAAGCCGTTCCTCTAGGCTATCAAATGATCACCCAAAATCATATAGAAGGTGGACTTGCTGTTGTGTTGAGGCAAACATTACATATAACTAAAGTTGACGACAACTCCATAAAAAATTGTGAGGCCCTTTTCCACACATGCAATCCTAATCCTACACCGTCTTCCTCCTGTAACTTCCTGCTCCTTTACAGACCTCTACCCAGGAAGACAACTTTCCCAGATGCATTTCTAGACACGGTTTCAAACCTGATAACAATGCACTTCAACCTAGGCGTTCTGGGTGACCTCAACATTTGGTTTGACAAACCAAATATTTCTCATCCAAAAACAATCATTGCTGGACCAGAAGCACTGAACCTGCATCATATTGTCCACGAACCCACACAAATCGCTGGGCACATCCTAGATGTCATTTTTGCTAATGCAGAACTAGTTACCTCTCAAAATATGACTCCAGTCACATGGTCAGACCACCATTTGCTTGCCTTCCAACATAAAACAACGCTAAACGACACACCTAAAACCCCCTCACATGCATCCACCTATAGGCCGAGGAACAAACTCAATTTGGAACACTTAGAAACACAACTAACATCCGGTAGACATCTAGAAACAATGCATTCTGTTAGAAAAACTATATGAGTGGCTACAGGAAGCGTTTTGATATCATGATACCGTTAAAAACCACAAATCAGAACAAAAGAAAACAAGCACCTTGAAGAAATACAGAGATAAAAGAGATAAAACAACTAATTAGAAATCTACAACATGCCTGCCTCAAACCAAACGGCAAACAAGACAAACTTTGCCTACAGAAAATCCACTGATTGTACAAGTCAGCTATCAAAAAAGCAAAGAAAAAATAATATTCAGACAGAAGTCAAAATGCTAAATGTGCAAATAAAGCACTCTATAAAATTCTTAATGAATTTCATGAAGCAAATTGACTAGAAGCAGCTCATCCCATTATTCCAGAGTTCATTGATGAAATGGCAAATCATTACAGACACGTTGGACTCATACTTAAAACAGAGACAAAGCATCAGCACTAACCCTTTTACAAAACAACAATCCAAGAATACTCTAAACCAGCCTCTCCGTTCCTTCCAACACATTTCATACAATGAATTTATGGGACTGGTCAAAGCAAGCAGGTCTGCCGGCAGCCCTTCTGACCTGTATCCACCGCAAGTATCCACCGCAAACCTTCAAGACAATTATTCTAACAGCCTCTGCTGCCACTCCAGTAAGGAGGATCATCAACGGCTCCTTAACGACCGGAATATTTCCAGAAGAAATCAAAAAGTCATACATACGCCCATTACTGAAGAAAACAAACTTAGACCAGCTGAATCCTGATAACCACAGACCGATTTCAAATGGACCTTTCCTGGGCAAACTGATCGAAAGAGCAGCGTTTGCCCATATCCTCCACCTCCACTCTCTCATTAACCTAATACCCCATACCACTACTATCATCCCAAAATAACCCTTTCAAGACTCTTCCTTATTTCACCCATCCTTGCATCATCTCATACCATTTTACTAATCCTATCCCCAAAACAAACCTTTCTAAACCCTCCCTCTGACTTCTTCCACCTCCCATTTACTCACCCCAAGCCTCGTCCTACTGCTATGAGGTCCAAAACAAAACCGCCAAAAAATTCTAAATACCTCCCTTCTATCCCTCCACTATCCTTTTCAACTCAAATAACTAACATATCCATCACTCAAATTAATTTCATATTTCACTCTACTAATTCACCACTAATCCTTTATGGGTTCAGGAGTAGTGTACTGCTCACAGAAAAAGCGCTTCAACGCCTCATCACAGGTAGGAAGTGCTATATAAATGCAAACCTTTTTACCTCTTCTACCCCTTCAATATCCTTCTCAATCCAAATAACTGACTAACATATCCACCAATCAAATTATTTTCATATTTCACTATACTAATTCACCACTAACAGTTTCTGTTCCACAGTAGCGTGCTACTCGCTGAAAAAACACTTCAACCCCCCTTAAGGGGTAGGAAGCGCTATATAAATGCAAACCTTTTTTCCCTCTTCTATCCCTCCACTATCCTTCTCAATCCAAATAACAGACTATCATATCCACCACTCAAATTCTTACATATTTCCACTATACTAATTCACCACTAATCCTTTATGGGTTCCGGAGTAGCGTGCTACTCGACGAAAAAGCGCTTCAACACCCCATCAAGGGTAGCAAGCACTACATAAATGCAAAACTTTTTCCCTCTTCTATCCCTCCACTATCCTTCTTAATCCAAATAACGGACTAACATATCCACCGCTCAAATTACTTTCATATTTCCACTATACTAATTCACCACTAACCCTTTCTGGGTTCCGAAGTAGCGAGCAACTCGCCGAAAAAGCGCTTCAATACCCCATCAGGGGTAGCAAGTACTATATAAATGCAAACTTTTTTCCCTTCTCTATCCCTCCACTATCCTTCTCAATCCAAATAATCTAACATATCCACCACTCACATTACTTTCATATTTTCACTATACTAATTCACCATTAATCCTTTAAGGGTTTCGGAGTAGCGTGCTACTCGCTGAAAAAGCGCTTCGACGCCTCGCCAGGGGTAGTAAGCACTATAAAAATGCAATACCTGACAGATTGGCTTTACCATTGCTTGTATGTTATTTGTAAATCTCCAGGCCTATTACGGTTGTACGTGCAGCTGCAGTGCCACCTACTGGTTTTTTATCGCAAGGGGCTCGAACAGCAGCTCAGTCCATCATTTCACTTCAGAAACGAGCGAGGATGCCGATATGACGCTTACGTAGCTGGGGAAAAATACCATCTCTACATCACCTCGCGACAAAGTAGTCCTGTTAGCTAGTCGTACAAATTGCCCTAAGCATGGCCTTTGTTATGTCTTTTGGCATTTATTTGTGCATACTAGCCCTTCCTAATGTTGGAAGGGACATCCAATTGGGAGCGCGCATATGTCTGTACGGCTTGGATGGATACTTTTCACAATGTGAACACAAATAAGTAGTTAATGACACATTCTTATGGACTCCCGCTATTAGGGCTCATTTTCTATGTATTTCCCAGAATTCCTAGTGCTGTCAGCTCATTTCTTAAAAAAATTAAAATAGTTATCATTCTTTTCGAAACGTACAAATTCAGGAACTGGAAATGACGTTGGTATCAGAAAAGGTGAGATGC
Organism: Lissotriton vulgaris; assembly: GCF_964263255.1. NCBI lineage: Eukaryota > Metazoa > Chordata > Amphibia > Caudata > Salamandridae > Lissotriton > Lissotriton vulgaris. Next base: position 1,077,512,893 of record NC_141699.1, on the reverse strand, counting down.
GAGAAGTGTCGTTTGGCGGCAGAAGGAGGGAGAAGAAAGGAGGAAGGAAGATTAGAATATAGGAGGAAGGAGAGAGTAAAACAGATAAAGAAAGTGAAAGAAATAGAGTCGGTGACGTCAGAGGCCAGGCAGTCTTGATTAATGTTTCTTCAAAAACACCAGGGAAACCCTTGAATCCCGCAGGAACCCGGGACAGCCAGGACCTCAAGGAACAGCTGTCCCCATTAGAGTAATAGCGTTTAATCGATAATCATACATTTCTGAATTCAAAAGAATGTTGTTCTTAATAAACAATGGAGAACAAACAACATATATATTTAAAAAACTGCGAGGTGAGCAAAACGTGAAGTTACGAATAGGTCTTGAGACAAGGGTGACACATAATTACGATATACACATTGTATTAATTACAATGTTTAAATAATAAATACAGCCTTTTTTTCAAACAAATCTAATTTAAAAGAAAATAAAAAAAAATAAAAAAAGCCACTGGCACTCCTTTTTGTTTCAAAACAACTAACCAGACCTAGGTTGTTTCAGATGGTACTTTCTTTTCTACGCACAGAAGGTGAACCCATTAAGAAAATGTGTGTGCTGTAGCGATGTTGCTGTGCTAAATTGTGTGAGCCTGAGCAAATTTCCCAATAGTCTCTACAAATCTCACAGGAAGACCGTCTCATTTGCGGAGACAGGTGAATTTAAACCAGGACACCCCCCCACATCTAAAGACTTGCACTCTACAGCAGTTTTACCCTCTGCCCTTTTGTAACCCTAGTCTTGGAAAATATTGCAAAACCTTTGGAGATTGACAATCCAAAGAATGTGCATGAGTTCGTCCCAATGCTTTATTTGAGCCAGTGGTTTCCAGTACTCCGTCCCAGCACTTAATTATCAACACCAGTGCTTGTGCCATTCTGACACAAGGTGGCGCTGCCTGGCTAATTTAGAGATGAGCTCAACAGCAGTTAATTGTTGATTTAATATACATTCAAAATGACTATAACCTGCCTCCCAAGCCATTCTTATAGCTGTAGGGCCCTGGAATAGTCTGAATTGTCACACTTGTAGGAGTATGATAATAATTAGTAGTTGGGTTGTTACTATCATTGGCACATTGGCAGGGGCAATGTGTGGTGCAAGCTGCGGTGGCCTCCTGACGAGAGCCCTGACACTTTTCTTTTTTTTTTTACAAATTAAGTACTGGCTCATCCTAATTCACCTGCATCATTAGGAAAGCAGAGTGATCCGTTTTCTTCCTTGTTTACATTACTGTTAAGACATTGAGAGGATGCACTGTCTTGTGTATGTGCATTACACCCACAAATAACAGCTATGCTCACAAGTGAGTACAAGTGTCTCTCTGGTGAGCTGGCAGCCATCCAATCAATGTTCCTGTATTCCCTCTCTACTGTGGCTTTTGTTTGTTGTGAACAAAGGCTCCATTTTAGGTCAGACCCCACACCCTCCAGTGAGGGAAGACATTGATGTTCAGTAGGAAGAGAGTGGGCGGGCACTGCTTGTCCTGCTCAGTCTCAGAGAGGTGGCTCTGTGGTCAGATGCCTGCTCTGACAATTAATATGGCCAATGGTGCCCGGACGAGGTAGGTGTCACTCCCATGAGCACGCTGAGCAAGTGTGACGTCTCCAGTACTGCTCCCTACTCCACGGGGACACGGTGGGGCTGTGATCTGGGAGTTCCGTCCAGGGTGGAGGTGCAGAGGGTAGCTGATCGGCTTCTCTAGTGGTATAACTCAGCCTAGTCAGGGCAACTACGTTTATGGATCCTTTGCATCTGCATAGAGGAAGGACTAGCTCTGTGCGTCCCTGCATCCAACGTAGAATTAGCTTTCCAATCAATATGTGCTACTGGAGCTAAGCATCCCTCGGTCTATAGTTGTATATTTTAAGTTATGTCATGTTATGTTATTGGCACTTATATCGCTCGCAGCTACTCCTAGGAGTGTCCGGCGCGTGCCTAGCAGGTAGACTGAACAGCACAAGAGAACTTATCTAAAAAGCACCTGACCATGAATGTGTTTGAATCTAAATTTAGTTTTCAATTTCATGTGTCTTGTAATTAAGCCTGGGCAACATTTTATTTACGTCAGAGTAATCGGAGTAATTTCAGTAATCATGCATTACTCTTGTGAGGCGAAATTAACGAAAGCATACAATTTTGCCAGCCTGAGTAATTAAGAGGAAAATAGGGGAAAAAAATCAAAAGAACTTTACAAATTATTACATCAAGGTTGGGCCTTCATGTTCCATTTCTTGTATCGGCTGACCCCATAGTTCTTCAAGACAATGTCTGTGAGAAGTTGGCCTGGTATATAATGCTCACTAGTTCTAGTGATCACTTTGTACCATGCCAAGCAACCCTTATGATGATGGTTGTAATTCAACCTTGTAGACCAGTTATCCTAGTGGTAACGTGGACAAAGCAGTCTTAGGCTAAACTCTGAAAGGCATGTGAAGCCAGCTGTTATACCATACACAACCCCCTTGAATACCAAATGAAAGGGACACCACACAGATATATATTGAAAATATATATTGATTTATTAACTATTAAAATCCCCTGGACTCTTTATGAGCACAGAAGCACAAGCGTTAAATCACAAGACAGTTTAAAATACACAAAAGTTGCACAATATGGATGAGCCCTAGGGGCCACCTAAACCATATACTAAGAAAGTGGTATAAGAGATACCAAGGGGAAAGTGAAGAGGCCTAGGGCCTTGGGAATCGCTGGAGCTATTCGAGACTGGAGTTAACTAAGTCGGGAGAGGCCCACGGGACTCGGGTGCAGTGTTCAAAGTGCACGCACTTTCCAATACAAAGTCTATGGTGCGTAAAAAGTACAAAGTTAGAAAGTTAGGAACCTTCCGAGTGACCTACGGAGCTGAAACTTAAAACACAGGCCCTTGGGATGTGTACCAGTGCAGGAGCACCGGCGGAGCTGAGTTACCTCACCCACAGGAAGCGGGTGCACAGGGTCGAAGTTGTGTCGGGTTTCGTCACGCTGGTCGATGGTGCTTGGAGCTGAAGATGCTGCAGGCGGCTCGATGAGAAGAGTTCCGGTGGATCCAAGGGTGGATCTGAAGATGTGAAGACCTGAAAGCAGAGGGGACAGTGTTCAAAGTCACTAGCCAGTGACTACCGTGGAACCAGATTGGAACCAGGCGATGTCGGGTGCAAACAGGCGTTGTCGGGTAGCTTCTTTCTGCAGCCACGTGGATACCCGGGGTCGAGGACGTCCAGGAGTCGGTCACGAGCTGTCCCACGTAGGCTTCTCGCTGTTGGCGGTGTCGGCGACCTGATCGGAGCAAACAGGCCTTGGCAAATGCAGGCCACGCAGAAGTTGAAAGATGCTGTTCACTCGGACCAGCAAGGTCAGAGCGGGTGCTCCTTTTCACAGGAGCTTGGGTAGGTCTGGAGCAACCAGACCTGCTGTTTAAATCTTCGGGTTCGTCGCCAAGATGGCCGCTGACCACGTGGCTAGTGGCCGGGATGGCGCGTCGAGTGGCACAATGCAAAAGGGCCCCACGCAGATCGTGGAGATGCTGGAGGGCTGATCTTCGGTGCAAGGGCTGCTCGGTGGTGGGGGTTCTCAATCCCCAAAGCACAACGTCGAGGATGCCTCAGAAGCTGCGCAGTCAGCTTTTCGGGTGTCTTTCAAGAGGTCCGGTCCCACGTCACTCGGTGCCTCCACGGGTCCCTTCTTTGCAGGGACTGTGGATCGGGCTCTGAGAGGTCTGGGAGTCTGGTTCTTGTCGGGCTCTGGGCTCGGTCTCCGGCGGGAGGCGGCGGCAAAGCAGACGTCGAGTTGCTGGTTGGTACCTGTGTTCACAGGGTGGTCACTCCTTGGCCACAAGGGAGATTCTTCTTCAGTCTTCTGTGCAGCAGAATGTCGAAGTCCAGTCTTCTTCTTAGTTTTAAGTTGATTTCGGGATGATCTGCTGTGCAATGGCACTGCTCCCCCTCTTATTCCCAATCTAGGGGGTGGATCACCTACTAGGTCCCTCCTCTGGGAGGAACCAGGAAGGGGGGCGGTTACACCCCCTTTCCTTTGTCCAGCTCCGCGCCAGGACTGGGGCTGGAAGGCCCCAGAACCGGTTTGGGCTGGCCTATGCACGGGGACACCTTGTGTGCCCCGGGCATGTCTGATTCTATTCAGCCCTGTCCTACCCAATACACAAAATCCTGTCTGGGGTGGTGCTCGCACCTCCCAAGGCAGGAAACCCTTTGTCCAGGCCACCATCTGCCGAGTTTCGGTCAGCAGCAGGAGGCCAGACTTGTGTCTGTGGTGGCAGCGTCCATTTTGTGAAGCTGAGGCTCTGTTTAACTTTAACCGGGGTTAAGGCTACACACATGTCGTGTCCCTCTAGAAGGGTGGAATGCTATCCCCGTCGCCAGAATTGGCGAGGGGATAGTATTCCAATTTGTATGACACCTTACTCGACATGTTTTGATAAAGCCAAACCAAAGATAGCATTTAACCGCGAGGATTATAATGCACTTAAGAGTATATGGTATGGCAATATCCCGGAACAGCTTAGGGAGTGGTTCCCGACAGCTGCAGACAGGCTCAGCTCATGCCAGAGCACCATCTCACATATTTCCAAGCACTCTGCCTCCAGGATTGATGAGGCCTTCCATAGGAGTGGCTGATAGGAACATATGTGTCCAGTTTAGGGTTAGGCACAGACATACTGTACCTAAGTAAGAGGTGGTTACACCGACTTACCCCAGCTGAGTGATCAGCCAGTTGTGTCAAATATGGAGGCCAGGCCAGGGGTGGCATAATACATGCTGCAGCCCCTGGTAGGCCTTGGATACACCTATGCCCTGGGCACCTAGGGTGCACTTATACAGGGGCTCATAAGGTGAACCAGTTCCAATTCGTAATGCACCTAGAGTGCATTGGCAGTAATTTAGAGAGAGAACAGCAGGCTGTGGGTCTGATTAGCAGGCCCACAGCCACATTAAGTCAGAAACCAGTGAAGCAAAAAGCAAAAATTTGGGGTGACCATAGGATAGCAGACCCTACTCTCCTACATAACCCCCCCCAAACGCAGGGACATTAGACTAACCTTGACCAGTTGTGTCTTCATGTTCTAAGTGGAAGTACCTGGAGAGACCATCTGCGTTGCCATGGTCAGTCCCTGGGCGGTGCTCCACTGTAAAGTCCATCCCCTGTAGGGAAATGGACCACCTGAGTAGTTTGGGGTTTTCACCCTTCATCTGATTAAGCCATAGGAGGGGCTTATGGTCGGTCTGAATCTTGAAGTGAGTACCAAATAAGTATGGCCTCAACTTCTTCAGGGCCCACACCACAGCAAAGGCCTCCCTCTCTATAGCTGACCAACGTTTCTCTCTGGGGGTCAGCCTTCTGCTAATGAAAGCAATGGGCTGGTCCTGGCCATCTACATTAAGCTGTGAAAGCACTGCTCCCACTCCCAACTCAGAAGCATCTGTTTGGACAATGAACTCTCTTGAGTAGTCAGGACTCTTCAGGATAGGTGCAGAGCACATGGCCTTCTTCAGGTCATCAAATGCCTTTTGACAGATTTCTGTCCACTGAACCTTTTTGGGCATCTTCTTGGATGTCAGATCATTAAGAGGGGTCACAATGGACCCATAGTTCTTAACAAACTTCCTGTAGTACCCAGTCAGGCCCAAGAAAGCTCTGACCTGAGTCTGGGTAGTTGGAGGGGACCAGTCCTTGATGGTCTGGATCTTACTCTCCAGTGGTTGAACTTGGCCTCCACCTACAAGGTGGCCCAGGTATACAACCTTGCTCTGCCCTATCTGGCACTTTGTTGCCTTGATAGTGAGGCCTGCCTTCTGCAGAGCCTCAAGCACTTCCTTCAGGTGGATCAGGTGATCCTCCCAGGTGGAGCTAAAGACAGCAATATCGTCCAGATAAGCTGCACAAAAGTCATCCAACCCAGTGAGGACTTGGTTCACCAACCTTTGGAAGGTGGCAGGTGCATTTTTCAAACCAAAGGGCATCACCACAAACTGATAATGCCCACTAGGGATAGAAAATGCTGTTTTGGCTTTAGACTCCTCAGCTAACCTGATTTGCCAGTAGCCAGCTGTCAAGTCAAATGTGCTCAAATATTTGGCAGAAGCCAACTTGTCAATGAGCTCATCTGCCCTTGGAATAGGGTGTGCATCTGTCCTGGTGACAGCATTGAGTCCTCTGTAATCCACACAGAACCTCATCTCTCTCTTGCCATCTTTGGTGTGAGGTTTGGGGACCAGAACCACTGGGCTAGCCCAGGGGCTCTCTGAAGGCTCAATGACACCTAATTCCAGCATCTTTTGCACCTCAGTCTTTATACAGTCCCTGACGTGGTCAGGTTGCCTGTAAATTTTGCTTTTTACAGGAAGACTGTCACCAGTGTCCACCACATGTGTACACCAGTTAGTCTGACTGGGTGTCAATGAGAACATATGCCTGTATGCCTGTAGAACTTGTCTGCAGTCATGTTGCTGATGTTCAGTGAGGCTGCCACCTAAGGCCACACCATCAACTGAGCCATCCTCAGGGTTCTGAGTGAGCAGGTCTGGGAGAGGGTCACTCTCTTCCTCCTGTCCCTCATCTGTAGCCATGAGCAAGCCCATGTCTGCCCTGCTGACATATGCCTTCAATCTGTTCACATGGAGCACCCTGTGGGGGCTCCTGGGAGTTCCTAGGTCCACCAAGTAGGTAACCTCTCCCTTCTTTTCCAGAATTGTATGGGGTCCAGACCACTTGTCTTGGAGTGCTGCTGGGGCCACTGGCTCCAACACCCATACCTTCTGTCCAGGCTGAAATTCAACAAGGACAGCCTTTTGGTCATGCCAAGCTTTTTGTAATTCTTGGCTAGCCTCAAGGTTTTTAGATGCCTTTTCCATGGACTCTGCCATCCTGGAGCGGAGACCAAGTACATAGTCCACTATGTCCTGTTTAGGCTTTTTGAGAGGTAACTCCCATCCTTCCTTCACAAGACACAGGGGTCCTCTTACAGGGTGCCCAAACAACAATTCAAAGGGGCTGAAGCCAACCCCCTTTTGAGGGACCTCTCTGTAAGCGAACAAAAGGCAGGGCAGAAGGATGTCCCATCTCCGCCTGAGCTTTTCAGGTAATCCTTTAATCATGCCCTTTAGGGTCTTGTTAAATCTTTCAACAAGCCCATTGCATTGTGGGTGATAAGGAGTGGTGAACTTGTAGTTGACACCACATTCCTTCCACATAGCTGTCAAATATCCAGACATGAAGTTGGTACCTCTATCTGATATTACCTCCTTAGGAAACCCCACTCTGGAGAAAACTCCAAGTAAGGCCCTGGCCACAACAGGAGCTGTTGTGGTCCTAAGGGGAATTGCCTCTGGGTACCTGGTGGCATGATCCACTACCACCAGTATGAATCTGTGCCCAGATGCTGTAGGGGGATCCATTGGACCAACAATATCAATCCCCACTCTCTCAAAGGGAACCCCCACCACAGGTAATGGTATCAGGGGGGCCTTTGTTGTTCCACCTGCTTTACCACTGGCTTGGCAGGTTTCACAGGAGCGACAAAACTCCTTGGTGTCTTCAGACATGTGAGGCCAGTGAAAGTGAGGGACAAGCCTGTCCCAAGTCTTGTTCTGGCCTAGGTGTCCTGCTAAAGGAATATCATGGGCCAAGGTGAGTAGGAAGCCCCTAAATTGCAGAGGTATAACCAACCTCCTGGTAGCACCAGGCTTGGGGTCTCTAGCCTCTGAATAAAGGAGTCCATCGTCCCAATATACTTTATGGGCACCTTGAGCATTCCCAGCAGCCTCAGCAGCAGCCTGCTGTCTGAGGGGTTCAAGAGAAGGACAGGTTAACTGAGCCTGCCCCAAGTCTGCCCTAGAAGGTCCCCCTGTCCCCAGAAACTCAACCTGATCAGGTTCAAGTTCTTCAGGGACAGTTCCTTCAGGGGTCTCAAGATCAGTTTCCTGTGAAGCCTGATCCTCACTTGTAGGCAGTTGGGAAGGCGCAGCCTTAACCCTCCTGTTCTTCTTCTTGGGAGGTACTTGGTCCATTGTTCCAGGATCCAAGACCTGAGGTTCAGAGAGGCACTTTTTGGCCTGTGACCTGGTCACAGCAAGGACATGTGATGATATCCCTAACATCTCTGCATGAGTCCTGTACTCAACTTCTGACCATAGAGAGTTCTCCAGGTCATTGCCCAACAAACATTCTACTGGGAGATCAGCACTAACCACAACTTTCTTTAGGCCAGTTACCCCTCCCCAGGAAAAGTTAACAAGTGCCACACTATGTGTAGTAGTGACATTGCTGGCATTGGTCACCAGGTAATCATCGCCTGGCATGTATTGTCCAGGGTCCACAAAGTTAGGTGTCACCATAGTGACACTGGCACATGTGTCCCTGTAAGCTTGAGCCACTTTGTTGTTAATCAAAGGCGTCTGTCTGTATTTGCCCAGATTACTGGGACTTATGTCAGGGACCAAATCCAGGTCCCCTTCACAAACCAGAACAGCCTGTGTAAGAGTTCTGACTAGGTCAGAATCTCCTCCAGTTCCCAAAGTGATCCCCACTAAACCCTTGGCTTGAGGACCAGCACTGCTAACTGTACTAGTGGGTGCAGGTGCCTTAGGGGCTGCAGTGCTGGGGGCTCCACCCTTTTTACACTCACTTGTCCAGTGAGAGGTGTTCTTACAAGTTTTACACCAGGGTTTCTTCTGACCTTCTTTCTTCTTCTTCTTGGAAGTTTGGGACCCACCCTCTGTCTCAGTTTGGGGCCCTGTTGAAGACTTCTGGTCTTTAGCTTTCTGCTCCCCACCCTTCTGGTCTGTTTTCTTCTGGTCACCACCCTGGTTCTGGTTCTGGTTCTTTTGCTTAACTCTGGTTCTTACCCATTTATCTGCCCTCTTTCCCAATTCTTGGGGAGAGGTCAAATCTGAGTCAACCAAATGTTGATGCAACTGCTGGTTCTGACAATTATTTAAAATTTGTTCTCTCATCAGCAAATTATACAATCCTTCATAGTCTGTAACCTTGCTTCCCAGCAACCATCCCTCCAGAGCCTTAGTGGCACACTCAACAAATTCAGACCAGTCCTGAGTCTGTGTCTTCTGGGTATCTCTGAACATTAACCTGTACTGTTCAGTGGTTAAGCCTAACCCATCAATCAGAGCACTCTTCAGGACCAGGTAGTTTCTAGAATCCCCATCACTAACTGTGAGGAGTCTGTCTCGGCCTCTACCTTCAAAGGAGAGCCACAAGATTGCTGCCCACTGCTCCTGAGGGATCTGCTGTACTCTGCAGGCTCTCTCCATTGCAGTAATCCATTTATGGATATCATCCCCAGCTTTGTAGGGGGGCACAATCTTACTCAGGTTTCTATTATCAAAAGACCTGTCTTTATCCTTGTGGATATTGCTGCCACCAGTGGGTTCTATTATCCCACTCTCTCTAGGCTGCCTTGCTCTAGCAAGTTTCTCTTGGGCCAGGGCAATCTCTAACTCTTGTCTCTGGACTCTCAATTCAGCCTCTCTAATTTGAGATTCTCTCAATTTGGTCTCATGTTCCCTTCTCTGAGGGCTAGTCATCCTCCTTCTGGAGTGACCATGAGAACCTCTAGAAGCATAGGAGTTGTCAGAGTCACCTGAGTGAATCCTTCTCCTCCTAGGCTCCTGGTTAAGTCCACCTGGGGGTCTGAATGGGTTGTTACCTGATTCATTCCCAAGTTGACTTAAGTTAGCCTGGTTCAGTCTACTGACCAGCACCTGACTATTTCTGTCATCATCTGACTCACTGCTTTCCACCTCCTCCTCCTCTTCTTCTTCCTCTTCCTCTACATCTACTTGAGGACCTCCAGTGGTGGAGGCATCCTCATCTACCAGGATGATAGGGGCAGGGGTGTCTACAGTATCATCCTCTGAAGGATGGCCTCCTTCAGCATTCCCTGTGGGGTTTGCTTTAGAGGTCTTTAGAGCCTCAGACTGATCCAAGAGCTCTCTTAGGTGGTCTGTAGTAGGGGAAGGCCCTGTCTTCAGACCCCTTAAGACACAAAGCTGTCTTAATTCCTTAAAGGGAAAAATAGCAAACTGGGATGGTGCCCTTGGAGGGTCACTCTCAACAGGAGTAAGTCCACTGGACCCCTCTGTTCCAGACATTGCTCTAGTGTGGGTGGATGTGTTGCAATCTACCTACACTGGTGTTTACCTACTAAACCTATCTAGTAGTTGTAGCTAGGGTGTGCTACTCCCTTTGCTCTATAACAACTAAGTTCAGTAGAACTTAAGTATACTAGTCTTGTTTTATATGTACCTAGCAGGTACCTGTGTGATCTTTCAGATGATAATCTCAAAGATTGTAATGGTAAAACAACAGCAAGCTCAGATCCCACCGCTGCCACCAATGTGAGAAGTTGGCCTGGTATATAATGCTCACTAGTTCTAGTGATCACTTTGTACCATGCCAAGCAACCCTTATGATGATGGTTGTAATTCAACCTTGTAGACCAGTTATCCTAGTGGTAACGTGGACAAAGCAGTCTTAGGCTAAACTCTGAAAGGCATGTGAAGCCAGCTGTTATACCATACACAACCCCCTTGAATACCAAATGAAAGGGACACCACACAGATATATATTGAAAATATATATTGATTTATTAACTATTAAAATCCCCTGGACTCTTTATGAGCACAGAAGCACAAGCGTTAAATCACAAGACAGTTTAAAATACACAAAAGTTGCACAATATGGATGAGCCCTAGGGGCCACCTAAACCATATACTAAGAAAGTGGTATAAGAGATACCAAGGGGAAAGTGAAGAGGCCTAGGGCCTTGGGAATCGCTGGAGCTATTCGAGACTGGAGTTAACTAAGTCGGGAGAGGCCCACGGGACTCGGGTGCAGTGTTCAAAGTGCACGCACTTTCCAATACAAAGTCTATGGTGCGTAAAAAGTACAAAGTTAGAAAGTTAGGAACCTTCCGAGTGACCTACGGAGCTGAAACTTAAAACACAGGCCCTTGGGATGTGTACCAGTGCAGGAGCACCGGCGGAGCTGAGTTACCTCACCCACAGGAAGCGGGTGCACAGGGTCGAAGTTGTGTCGGGTTTCGTCACGCTGGTCGATGGTGCTTGGAGCTGAAGATGCTGCAGGCGGCTCGATGAGAAGAGTTCCGGTGGATCCAAGGGTGGATCTGAAGATGTGAAGACCTGAAAGCAGAGGGGACAGTGTTCAAAGTCACTAGCCAGTGACTACCGTGGAACCAGATTGGAACCAGGCGATGTCGGGTGCAAACAGGCGTTGTCGGGTAGCTTCTTTCTGCAGCCACGTGGATACCCGGGGTTGAGGACGTCCAGGAGTCGGTCACGAGCTTTCCCACGTAGGCTTCTCGCTGTTGGCGGTGTCGGCGACCTGATCGGAGCAAACAGGCCTTGGCAAATGCAGGCCACGCAGAAGTTGAAAGATGCTGTTCACTCGGACCAGCAAGGTCAGAGCAGGTGCTCCTTTTCACAGGAGCTTGGGTAGGTCTGGAGCAACCAGACCTGCTGTTTAAATCTTCGGGTTCGTCGCCAAGATGGCCGCTGACCACGTGGCTAGTGGCCGGGATGGCGCGTCGAGTGGCACAATGCAAAAGGGCCCCACGCAGATCGTGGAGATGCTGGAGGGCTGATCTTCGGTGCAAGGGCTGCTCGGTGGTGGGGGTTCTCAATCCCCAAAGCACAACGTCGAGGATGCCTCAGAAGCTGCGCAGTCAGCTTTTCGGGTGTCTTTCAAGAGGTCCGGTCCCACGTCACTCGGTGCCTCCACGGGTCCCTTCTTTGCAGGGACTGTGGATCGGGCTCTGAGAGGTCTGGGAGTCTGGTTCTTGTCGGGCTCTGGGCTCGGTCTCCGGCGGGAGGCGGCGGCAAAGCAGACGTCGAGTTGCTGGTTGGTACCTGTGTTCACAGGGTGGTCACTCCTTGGCCACAAGGGAGATTCTTCTTCAGTCTTCTGTGCAGCAGAATGTCGAAGTCCAGTCTTCTTCTTAGTTTTAAGTTGATTTCGGGATGATCTGCTGTGCAATGGCACTGCTCCCCCTCTTATTCCCAATCTAGGGGGTGGATCACCTACTAGGTCCCTCCTCTGGGAGGAACCAGGAAGGGGGGCGGTTACACCCCCTTTCCTTTGTCCAGCTCCGCGCCAGGACTGGGGCTGGAAGGCCCCAGAACCGGTTTGGGCTGGCCTATGCACGGGGACACCTTGTGTGCCCCGGGCATGTCTGATTCTATTCAGCCCTGTCCTACCCAATACACAAAATCCTGTCTGGGGTGGTGCTCGCACCTCCCAAGGCAGGAAACCCTTTGTCCAGGCCACCATCTGCCGAGTTTCGGTCAGCAGCAGGAGGCCAGACTTGTGTCTGTGGTGGCAGCGTCCATTTTGTGAAGCTGAGGCTCTGTTTAACTTTAACCGGGGTTAAGGCTACACACATGTCGTGTCCCTCTAGAAGGGTGGAATGCTATCCCCGTCGCCAGAATTGGCGAGGGGATAGTATTCCAATTTGTATGACACCTTACTCGACATGTTTTGATAAAGCCAAACCAAAGATAGCATTTAACCGCGAGGATTATAATGCACTTAAGAGTATATGGTATGGCAATATCCCGGAACAGCTTAGGGAGTGGTTCCCGACAGCTGCAGACAGGCTCAGCTCATGCCAGAGCACCATCTCACATATTTCCAAGCACTCTGCCTCCAGGATTGATGAGGCCTTCCATAGGAGTGGCTGATAGGAACATATGTGTCCAGTTTAGGGTTAGGCACAGACATACTGTACCTAAGTAAGAGGTGGTTACACCGACTTACCCCAGCTGAGTGATCAGCCAGTTGTGTCAAATATGGAGGCCAGGCCAGGGGTGGCATAATACATGCTGCAGCCCCTGGTAGGCCTTGGATACACCTATGCCCTGGGCACCTAGGGTGCACTTATACAGGGGCTCATAAGGTGAACCAGTTCCAATTCGTAATGCACCTAGAGTGCATTGGCAGTAATTTAGAGAGAGAACAGCAGGCTGTGGGTCTGATTAGCAGGCCCACAGCCACATTAAGTCAGAAACCAGTGAAGCAAAAAGCGAAAATTTGGGGTGACCATAGGATAGCAGACCCTACTCTCCTACAATGTCATAATATATTGGCAATAGATTGGAACAAGAAATGATGTCCTCACCGGTTGTGTGATACCATCTCTCCCTTCCTCTTACCTGAGCTTCTTCCTACCAGCCTGTGCCCCTCAAACCCTTTGAAGTGTCACTACTACCTCCCCTTCATCTTCCAGAAGGTTCTCCAACTTTGTTGTGTTTATCAGTCAGTTGTGCACAACATATTTTGACCATACAAAAATCATGCATCATGCCTCTAAACAGTAACACGAGCCACCTGATCTCAAAATATGTTGCCAAAAAATTCATTTTGCATGCCCATAATAGTCTGAAAAAACAGGATTTTAATGTAAATCACTATAACCGCATATCTTTCAGAGAGAAGTTCACAAATCACAGCATCCTGGTTAACCAGGAATATCATTCTCGGACAACATTTAGGGGAAAATGGGAAAACTGCTATACCTACCTATTGGGATTCCAAAGGTGTCAACAACGGCTTCCACGAGACCCAGAATAAAGAGTGCGCTGGCACACGCGTTGCCCAGGAAGAACATCATGCCAATGCTGCCGCCGAACTCTGGACCCAGTGCCCGGCTGATCATGTCTGATTGGAGAGTCAAGGATGGAGGATTCATGTTTCGAAACATCTGCGGCATGGCCAATTCAGCCGCGTACTTCTGGACTCAAGATGCAGACAAGGCAACAGGAGCATTGATGGATCAAATTTACAATATAAATGATCTTAAAAAACAACAGTAAGTAGTTGGGTTAAAAATCTGTATTATACATAAGACGTTTTTGAGCTTCAACAACTCAAATTCCACACTTTATCCCTAATTCCAACCTTGAAAACTAAAAATCAGGAAGGAAATGTCACCAAATGGAAAGATCTCTACACGCATATTGGAATTTCTGCAGGTGGTATAAATGTATGGAGAGTGAGTGGTTTGCAGTAAAAAGAAAACTACATGGATATGCAAATCAGCCTTGACCCTGTGCCTCATGGGAACAGTCCAGCCGAACTGCCAAGCCATGTCTTTCCTGGACCGGAATCAAGCATCCTAGGATCGGTTTCGGATTCCCAGTCCAAAGATCAGGGCTTGATACATCACCGTTATTTAGCTCACTGCACCATCCCAGCTCAGAACCTGGCTATATGCAAACTAGTCTGTCCCTGGCTCAGTGCATGATGGGAACAGGGCAGACCAAACTACCAAGCCAATTCTTCACCAGAAAGGAGACAAGCTACCGGGGACCGGTTTCTGGCATTTCAGCCTTCTTCGGCCCGGCTTGCTTGAATCCTGATGGAGCAGTGAGAAAGGGACTCATGTCTGAGTATACCCTGCCACACCTATAGTGGCCAAAAACGATTCCCCCTTTTCTGAATCATATATCCCACGACAGAATAAAACACCCCTGCTAAGAACCATGCTGCATAAAAGCAAACCTCGAAACTAGGTAAAAATTGCAAGTATAACAAAGCAGTGCATATAGTCACCTTCTTAAATATTTTATAATAATTTAAAACTGTGACCACATGTCACACACACACCCTAGTATGACATGTACCATTTACTTGAGCGATCTTGCAAGTATTTTACTGCTAAATAGAGAAGCACATTCACAGCAAGGGCCTAAACTATTCTAAAATGTGCTGTGGCCAATAAAGTAAGCCAGAAGAGTTTTAATATTGCTTTTTTCATTTGTGGATGTCTTTGAGGGAAGAATGTTGGAAAAGAAACCGCAAATGTACTGGTAGACAGGCTGACCTCAGTACTCTGTGCTAAGAAAGAACATGTCACCAATCAGAAAGCCCATTACAATCTCGTTTTCAGCACAGTAGAAAGCAAGTTGCAACATTTCCGAAAGAGGGGTTATTTCCTAACCCAGCAAAACAGAGATTTGCAGCTTGTTATCCGTTTGCTCATGAAAAGTCGCTTCCTTATTGGCTGATCTGAGGTCATAGTAACCTCAGAAAGAAAAGTCTGAGGCCCGGAAGTGAAAGATTTTGTATCCTTCACGGGGGTCTGGGTGGAGTAACGCAACTTGAGGGGGCACACCTGCAAAGTACATAGAAGGAGCCCTCCCCCAGACTCAGGCAGGAACTGTCAGGCCAGGGACCCACTGTCTGTGCACAGTGCCTCAACCTCTTCGATGCTTATGACGGCTCCCGGCCGTCATGAGTCACGGTGGGCGTGTGCTGATGACGGCCGGGAGCCGTCATGACCCCGCCCGCGATCGGAATCTTCAGCAATGCGATGGAATTTGCGCCGCAGTGATGAGGTTAAGGGGTCCTCTGGAGCTTAGGGGCTATCACACTGCGGGGGCTGCGGAAGATAATGTTACACCACTGGGGGGACTTCCAAAGAGACTCTCATAAACCATGGAGAAACAAGGCTTTACAGGGAATGACCACTACCCTCCCCTATCTGTCCTCCACCTGCTCCTCAAATATTCTCCAGTTTAGCTCCTGTGCACTTATAATGTTCCCATTTACCGGCCTCACGCCTTTGTGGTTCATGTGTCAATCTTTCCATGTAACTGTACATATCCCTATTTGTTTAATTGGAAAATTGTTTAGAACAAAACTTTACCCTTTTTGAGTTCTTACTTTGAAATCTGTTATTCGAAAAGGAATCTTTTTAGTTTCCAATAGAATGTTCTCTGTCCTTCAGCACGACCATGTTTCTTTTGTATTTTCCATGTACTTATTTTTAGTTATTACAAGCAGTGTCATCTTAACAATGTTGGGGGCCGGGGCAAGAAATGTTTTGAAAGCCCTGTTCAGAACAACTGTAAATGGTGTTACCCCTTTACTGCTAATTCAAGTCACATGATGACAAACAGTAAAGGTTTGTACATTAAGGACTGAGACAGAGAAAGAGACAGAAGTGAGATAGAGAAAAAAGGTCACTTTCCATGGGGCACCTTGGAAGTTGGGGGCTCTGAACAATACCCCATTTCGCCCATGCTTTAAAAGGTCTCTGAGCTTCCATCCGATCATACGTTCTGTTGTGCAGTCTTCTGCTGTGTACTAAGCATTGATATAGTGCACATCTGAGACTGTTGTGGCCTGGTGGCAGGGTGTGTGGTCAGGGATGTGCGACTATCGCACGGCACGGGGAGCAGTTGTAAGTTTGGGTCTATGTTGAATCTTGTTCTTGGGGTGGATAGGTTAGTTGGGTAAATTTGCTTGTTTGAGACATTTGGTTTAAGTGACATTAAAGGTGGGTATTAGGGTACGCTAACACAGTATCGCAGCATGCGTATCCCTTCCACACTGTTCATCTCTCTCTACCAAACTGTGTGTCTCTGCATTGTAGTCCCCTGTGTCTCTGTCTCACTGCAAGTGTCTGTGTCTCCCTGTCCCAGTGGATTCTTCTTCCTGTTCCAAGGTTACTGTATCACATTTTTATTGTCAGCATCTCTGTTATGTTAGTTATGTTAGTATGAATTTGTAGAGCGCACGTTCACCCCAGGGTTTCTTGGCGCTGTGTGCCGCTGGGGAACCCATCCTGGCTTTCCCTGTGAGATGGTCCCTATTGGGCATCTAACAAGGTGACGCCAGGCATCCCCCGCAGCGAGGGGGCCATTGTGGAGATTAAGCAAGCTATTGCCCAGAGTTGCAGCGTGGGACCCATGGTTAGAGAGACACGAGGCGAGATTTATCGGGCCCGCTGACATTGGTCCTCCACCAGGCCGCGTCGGGAATTGAACCCTGGTCCTGGGCCGACCTCTGCTTCTGGGTCTGCCGCCATTAACCAGTGAGCCACACTTCTCTCTGTCCCAGAGTTCATTTCATCCTGTCCCAGTGGAACATGTCTCCCTGTCTAAATGTCTGTATAGCTCCCTGTCCATATGTCAGACATTCCAACTCACAGAGCCCCACTATGTGTCACACAATATCAGTTCTCTTCACACAGTCTCCCAGAGAAGGACAGATAAAACACCGAGCACCACAAAGGGCTGGAAACTCCTGCATAGAGTCGGTTTCCAGCCCCTGTTCGGAGGCTCGGCACTGCCAGTGTCCATTATGGATGTGACATCCCCTCATGATACAGGCAGCAGTCTCAAAAGGTTTTCTTGTTGGTGGGGGACTGGTAGAGGTCCCTCATTTTAAGTGCACACCAAGGGCTGTCACTTCCAACTCTCCGACCCCATTCATACGATGAAAAGTTTTCAGAAGTTAGCAGGTCTGTCGTATGTGTCCCAGAATCATCCTGTCTCCAAAGCCTGTGTTTTACTGTGGATGTCTCCATCTCCCTTAGTGATAGCGTTTCGCTGTGGCAGTGTTTCCTCTTCCCCACCGCTACGTCTCGCGTCTCAACATCTTTGCCTCCATGGTCCAGTTCCCAGTTGGTGGATCTTGTCCAGAGTGTCTCTGCCCAGGCCTTAATGCCAGTCTATCCCTATCTCTGCCCAGTCACTGTCTCTCTGCCCCAGAGTCCAAGTTACTCTGTCCCTATTGTCCATGTTTTCCTATCCCATGGTCTGTGTCCATTTCTTCAGGTATAGGAGTCCCTCCGCGGTGTCTATGTCCCAGTGTGCCAGAGCCTCCCAAGCTCAAGTCTTATGTGTCAGGGTTTCCAGGCTCCATTATGACTTTCATGGTCTCTCTGTCCCTCAGTCACCATGCAAAAATGAATGATTCTCAGATACATTTGTTTGTATTTCTCTTTCTTGATCTGTAATTCAGTGCCTCGCTAGCCTAAGTATTTCTTTCCTAGTGTGAGTGTCGGTGTCTTCCTATACCAGCAGCGGCTGTATCTCCAAGTCCGATGAGAAATATCACCCTGTCCGTCATCACCTGATCACAATTTGTTATGTTGCGTAACTTTGTGTTACTAGTTATTCGCATAGTGCACTTCTCACCCTGTATGTCCTGATAGTCCTGTGGGTTGTCACAGACGTGGAATGAATGTGCGGCATTGGTGTTCCTCATAGCCTGAAGCCTGGATCAGCCTTGTACCACATTGTTGTTCAACTCTTTCTGGCTTGAACTTTATGTCATTGTTGCAGCTGACACATCTCCCATCTTTTTGCCTGTGTCTCCCTGTCCTGGTATTTTTGTTCGTTTCTCTCTGTTCCGAGTGTCTTTGTGACAGAATGAGCGGTAGTATCTCCTCGTATCCTGGCTGCTATTCCACACCTAAATCTAGCTATTTGAAGTTCCTCTTCCCAGAATGGGGAATCATTCTGCCTAACTGTTTAGGTTGAGTCAATCAGGTAGTTCAAGCCCATCTGGTTACAAAATACCTACGGTGGACTTACTAAACACCTATAGTGGGTTTACAGCCCGCCAATTCTTGCCATTGGTTGGTTTTGCTGTCACTCTCATTTGCGTACTTCTTATTTGATGGCTTTCCTTGTCCCAATTTGCCCATCTTGTGTTTGTGCCTCCACTGGATCATACCCTCTGTACCATCTCTCTCACTGGCTGGCTTCTATCCTTCCACTTCTCACTCTAAAGGAATTACTTTTTCAGCTTAAGCACTCCACCAGGGCAGTTTTTTTAGCACTCTCGATCCTGTGCTTCACCCATGCCAAACACTTACCTAATGTTCCATGTTGCTTTCCTGTTAGTGGTGCTAGCTTCTCCCCATCAAACACCCTGATATTCCCACACTATATGGTTCTTTGTGTCTCGTGTGCTTCTCCCAAGCCCGCATGTTGCTCTCCCACATGTGCTGCTTTCTCCCTTCATCCTTGCCCCTTGCCGAACCTGTTTTTTTCTGGGGGTGGGGGGGAGGGGGGGGGGGGGGGGTTGGGTGAGGACCAGATAGTGAATTGGTGCCAGGTCCTACGCCTTTCAAAAAGGGTTTTTACGCTTCTTCTTTTTACATTGTTTTAAATTTACTGATCCTTTTTGGATAAATCCTATCCCTGGCTGTCCTAAGAGAGGATTGGGGTCTGTTACTCTGGTTTTATTTTGGATAGTTTAGCTGGTGATCTGTGAAAGTGGTGGGTGATAAAACTGGGTAGAAGTTCTCCCATTTTTTTTCAAAATGTGCCTCACCTGTACACACACTCTCTCACGTGTGCTATTTCTCCCCTCACTCACATTCTATCACCCGCTCATTTTCACTCACACTCCCTCCAACTCACTGTTACTCACACACAAACATTCCCACACTCACTGGTTCTCTTTCCCACTAACACACTTGCACAGATCACCGACTTTGGGCCCTGGTGCAACTGCACCTGCGGCACCATAGATAACTACCACCCTGACTCACTTGCACTCCCTCGCACAGCCTCCAGTCAATTGAGCATTCTAACACACTCACACTCCTTCACTCACTCCCATGTACTAACTTTCACTTAATCACATTCATCTCAATCACTCACAAAAACAATCACAAACACATGCACAGAGAAATTAACATATTTCTGACCTACTTTGCTTACTTAGTTGGCAAATCGGAGGCCCCATGGCAGGAGAGCAAGAATCTGGTGCTGGAAATTGGAACCAGCAAACCATGATTCCCAACGAGGAGCTTGATGGAGCCGCAAGGGGGGGTTTGAAAAGGGGAAGTCCCGCCTCAATCCCTCTTCCAGCATTTTGATAGGGCTGGAAGCACAGCCTATAAGAAGCTGAGATGGTGCTGGGGATCCTGCCTCGTCTACTCTGTGTGGCTTTTCATTGGCTGTAGAGATGCACTGATGAGTGCCCTGACAGCCACATTTTAGCAGATATGCTGGACTGCCTGAGGCATGCGCAGTATGGCAGCTACATAAAATTGAATTGTCCCTGTGTGAGTGGATAGTAGGTGAACTATGACCCTCAGACATGTGCAATACAGACATCCTGCTATAGAGGTTTGTGTTTAACAGCTCTCTCTAGCTGGATCATACCTCAGCCCCTCGTCCTCCTCCCTCTCATCAGGAACCTGGAGACAAGGCTGACCTGCACACCGCAGGGTTCAGGAAAACATGGATCCAGTGTTTTCATCAACAGTGCTAAATTGAAAAATGTGCAGTGCCTCACAGGAGGCAGGGGGCTGTGCCCTCAAGCCCCTGATAAAGAGCCCTGCTGGTTTTCCTTGCCATCAGCCTTTCAGCTGGTCACCCTCTCTAAAGACTATGTCACCTCTGTGAGATTTCTGAAACAAACAGATTAAAAATATTGACCATTTGTGACCGGAAACATGCTTGATACATGCGGCCCCTAGCCCTTCACCCAATGTCCACTCAGCTCAAGCAAAGTGTCATTTGGATTCTGCATCATTTCCACCCCAATGCAGGGCTGGGCAAAAAGACCACACCCTGCAACCAGCGTCTGAAGGGCACAGCATAAGCAGGATCTGTGCTGTTAAACTCTTCCATTCAATGCAGCGTTAGGCCTAAGTACAGACTCTGCTCCCACAGCCTGCTGGGTACAGGCACAAATTGAGCCAGTGGAATGTTGGATTCATTGTCCTTGAATATATTCAGTGATGTTATCAATCAGTTTGATGGTCATATTATACGTGTGATGTCACCAGTAGGGTCACTGGTCACTTTATTTGCGATTTCAGCTGGTATGTTACTTGTGAGATTGGGAGGTACGATACTCAAAATAACTGGCAATTTCAGCGGCTGCTCCTCCCCTATGGTATGAGAGGGGCGCCCCCTGCCGGCATTGTAAAAGAAATGGAAAAAATATATACACTAAATCCTGGTTTATTATTGTATTATTTTGTTCTGTGGCTGAGTCATGAGAGCGGGGCTAATAGCATGACCTGCATAGACCGGTAATGGTGTGCACTGCTAACAGTGCGCATGTCAGTTTGGCAGGCCGTCTCAGGCCGGCCAAACCGACATGAGCACTGAAGCTCCTTCCAACCCAGCTGCGTTTCCGGGTTGGAGAGATCAAGCACAGGCTCCTAGTCTTCCTGGGAGTGCAAATCAAGGGCACTCAGGCCAAACCTCAAGCTGCTCTTATGCATGAGAGCAGCTTCACGATTGGCCGCAGGGGGGTCTGGGAGCCTGTGCCTGCAGTGGAGGAGCCACGAGAGGAGCAGAAGATAGACGAAGCAGCAGGCTGCAGGGGACAGGTAAATACTTCTTTTCCCCTTTTTCTTTGTTATCGTCGTCATCTCCTCCCACCCACCAGACCCACCACTTACCTCTGATACCGGCCGCTACTGGGCAGTATTAAGTGGTTTCTAGGTTTTGAATTGGAACCATAGCACTCTTCATCTAAGAATTTTTTAATAGACATTATTTTCAAATGTAAGAAAAAAAACTATAAATTCCCTTAAGCAACTTTGGTTTCAGCAAATTGTGAAATAGGAAGTGGGGTTCATCAGAGAAAGTCCAAATTTGAGCCTATCTTCTCCTACTCCCGTCTCACCAAGCCAGGCTCAGTTCCTAGCTAGGGACCATTACCGTCTAAGCCGAAGGTTTGCCTTAAACCTGGACCAGGCAAAAGATCACATAGGTTGCACCACCCTACTAGAGGGAGGGCCCCTGCACAATTCCATTCACTTAATACTCTTTTTTCCTGGTCCTGAAGAAGTGCCAAGAATCTCTGCCCGAGACCAACATGGGCACGAAACATGTGGACCCAATAAATATATAACTGTCTCATATATATCTACACCTGTCTACCTGGGGCCATTATAACCCTCTAGTAACACCAACCTTTTTTTTTTTTTTTACTTTTGTCAGAGGAATCTACCCATTAAATTGACACAGCATTGATATCCTCTAGGCAATTTTAAATTCACTCACTTTCTTATGAGCACTTCCTCACACGGATCATACGGCGGGAATTTTCCAAAAGATCTCCGCAAAAGTGACCCTTCATGGGACCCGTAGGGCATTGCAACTACGGCCAGCCGAGGAGCAACCGCTCTATGATGAAGCATGGGAACAAAAGGGGTGAGGGCTAGACCCAATATCAATAGTGAACAACACAAAGTACCCAAACCACCGTGACTCAATACGTTTTTTTGATACAGGGTAAGAAACCAATTTATTGTCGCTTCCCTAGACACCATTATTTTGTGTCAATCATTTTGTATTTTTTATATTTTCAAAGGATTGCTGACAGAAAAAAGACATTGATTGCAAATATTTACAAGGCTTAACACACTTTAACAAACATTAAAGGCAAAGACTATTTACACATTTGGAAACCATTATGTCACACATTAGAAAGTATTCTCACAACGACATTAAATAAAACAATTATTGAAAAAATAATACAAACATTTTTATCACAAACAACAAAAAAATTGCAAACACTGAATGAGAGAAACTAGGGGTTGGGAGGATAGAATATAAGTAATTAAATGACTTATATATTTTTTAATGCTGGACCAGCCGGTCCTAGCTTTTGTACAACAATGATACTTTGTATCTCCCAAACAACACTGCCAGTGTTGTTTGGGAGATACAAAGTATCATTGTTGTACATACATAATTGTTTTATTTAATGTCTGATGTGAGAATACTTTCTAATGTGTGACATAATGGTTTCCAAATGTGTAAATAGTCTTTGCCTTTAATGTTTGTTAAAGTTTGTTTAGCCTTGTAAATATTTGCAATCAATGTCTTTTTCTGTCAGCAATTCTTTGAAAATATAAAAAATACAAAATGATCGACACAAAATAATGGTGTCTAGGGAAGCGACAATAAATTGGTTTCTTACCCGGTATCAAAAAAACGTATTGAGTCACGGTGGTTTGGGTACTTTGTGTTGTTCACTATGATGAAGCATGACATCCCTTGAAATGTGTGAGGGCAACAAGTAAGAGTCTCGGTGACTCTCCTATCTACACCCTAGACCTTTCCTCTCCTACTCTTTTCTTTGTTAGGAAAAATGACTTCTCGTCTTGGCGAATACTTTACGTTGGAGCACAGCACTGGTACTTTTTTTCACTTCCAGTCCCCCTCCTCTCTTTTGTTAGAGTTAAAGATTACATCAGGCATAAGTGGACTTTTTTAGCCAGTATACAGCACTTGACCTTGGTTGTTCAGGGACATTATGATTTCTAGTGACATCATCAAACAAACGTTTGCAATACAATAGGTCTCACATTTACAAGAGTTTGAGCTATTTGCATTGCAAATGACAATGCCATTTATACATGTTTTGGTTTTTAAAAACATAAGTAAAAGGTATTTTCATTTACAATGCCAACAGTTGAGTCTCTCGCAAATGCAAGACATATTGCATTACAAATGCTTGTTTGTAAAAGCGCCCCATGACGTGCTTTCACTTTAATGGTGGCCACATCCCTTTCTTTAGACGACTCACAGCATCTAAAGAAAGGTGTGTGGGAACCATTTAAGTGAAAACTCAGTATGAGGTGCTTTTTACAAATAAAAGCATTTCTTTAAGTTAACAAATGTTTTTCTTTTTTGTTGTAAAAGCGCCCCATGCAGTGCTTTTACAACAATGTCAGTCACACCCCTTTCATTAGATACGGCTCGTCTATAGAAAGGTGATGGCCGCCATTAAGGTAAAAGCATGGTAAGGGGCGCTTTTACAAATAAAAATAATTTGTTAATCAGCATAGCATGTGCAGAAGTGCTGCTCTGTGCACGGAGCATTTTTTAAAGATAAAAGCGGAGCATCCATGATGGGGTGCCTCGCTGTTATGAAAACAGGGTGGGTTTGAGAGAGCCTGTTGTGCCCCCGACAGCAGCTATATTAAGGACATTAAATAAAATAGTGCTCACACACTGTAAATAAATCAGACTGTGTAACAATACAAGTAAAAAGTCCAGTCCTCATGGGAAGTTACAAATGCAGACAAGGAGATACTAAGGAGGGACTACTAAGCCTATTCATGAATCAAAAGCAATGATTTAGAAAGGACAGTAACAGGAGCCAATCGAAAAGATGGGCAGAAAATGGGCGGAGCTTGACGTCCACACCTCAATACAGCAGCACCCTTCAAAAATTATTATACATTTGTTGCAAAAACAGTTATTAAAAACATATAAATAAACAAAATTAGTAGTTTTCCCAATAGTCCAGATAAGACACACAAAAGTAGTGACTTGGATTTTCTTTTGTTTATTCAATTTTTATTCTTTATTTTTCTTTTTTTTGATAGTTGCGGACAGCCGACGCGTTTCGTCCGTTGCCGGACTTCTTCAGGGCTTGAAACAAATTCTCTGATATCAAGTATCACGTCCGAACCAGAAGACCACAACCTGACGCTCCTGCATGCTCCAGCCCCTTGACCTTTTTGTGGGCCAACTCTTTCTTCCTTGTCGACGGTGACTATGACTAGGATCTGTGACCTTGCTTACAACTCTCTAAGCAACAAAAGAAACTCCTTGAAAACCTTACTAAGACGGACGTGATACTTAATATCAGAGAATTTGTTTCAAGCCCTGAAGAAGTCCGGCAACGGACGAAACGCGTCGGCTGTCCGCAACTATCAAAAAAAAGAAAAATAAAGAATAAAAATTGAATAAACAAAAGAAAATCCAAGTCACTACTTTTGTGTGTCTTATCTGGACTATTGGGAAAACTACTAATTTTGTTTATTTATATGTTTTTAATAACTGTTTTTGCAACAAATGTATAATAATTTTTGAAGGGTGCTGTCCAACTATCATAATCAGTTTTTCTGGGTAGTAAGTTTTCCTACTTCCCTTAAGGCCCGTGCGGGAATCACGTGTCTGGGCATAGCACCTTCTATTTTTGACACAGTAGATGGTATTTCAATAGTGGTGCAGTTTTTTCCTTAATTCCCAGTTCTCTTGCCTCACCTCAATACAGCATGCCTTGCAGAGCAGCGCATGCGCTGCCCAAGCTTGACCTAAAAAGGAGGGTTCTTTCAGAAGTGATCGCGGCCCCATTAGTTAATGACCACCGGTACATTCTTCCACTCTCTGATTGGCTCCCCATCTCGTCAATCCTCAGCTGATAGGAAAGCGTATTGGGAGAAGAAAGCTGGGAGTGAGGTGTGTTGCTGTTTGCCAGTGTTTCTTCCCAGCGCTTCTTCCCACACCCAAGAGTTCTACTTGCGTGGACCCTACAACTACTAAGTAGCATAAAGAGGTGCACGGGCCTCCCTGGAAATGGTAGCTTGCTTACTTCCTGTCCCTGCTGCAGCTCAGATCAAGAAGCTTTAGCCCTCTGCCTCTGAACACTGCTCTGCTGTGTAAGATCAACATCCTACTTCATGAGTTGGAAGGCTTTCATTGTTTCTTCCCCTCAAGAAGCCCCACCCCCATCAGAAATGGATCAATCCAGGCAACGTCATCTGCCCTGCTCGATGGTGACAAATGCAAAAAGAACAGGTGATGGACAGAATGCTGAACAAAGTCAAACATTCTCCACCAGCACAGAGATCTGGGCCTAAATCCATAGTGTTTTCTGCTCCCCGTGCCATTCCAGTTTAAACCCATCCATATGCAAATTAGTCTTGACCCTGCACCCAATGGGAACAGTCCAGCCCGATCCGCCAGGTCCTCCTTGGACTGCACTGGTGTAACCAAAATTGAGGGGGCCTCCCTGCACGGTATGAGAGGGGCCCCCTCCAGGCTCAATCAGGAGCTCTCTGGCCAGAGTGCAGTGCCGAGGGTGCCCCCAGGAGCTTGGGGCTCCCTGCACCGCGGGGTCTGCAGGGACCTGTGTTACGCCCCTGCTGGACTGGAAAAAAGCATCCTGGGACCGGTTTTGTGGCATCACCCCTCATCAGCCAGGCTAGCTTGACTCCAGTGGCATGGAGAGCACGGGACCCACGTCTGGGCATACCCGTCCCACTCAGGGTGGCAAATGCAAACAGAACAATTGATGGACAGAATGCAGAACAATGTCAAATCGCGGTGAGGCAGAGAGCCTGGGAGGTGGAGATAGCTGCTGCGTCTTCTCACGAGAGCTGAGCTGCCATCAGAAGATGTCAAACGTCATCTCAAGGATCTACCCCAGCACCTGCTTCTAGCAGCCCCTGGGGGGTCAGTGCTGAGGTGGCATTTGACAGTTTCCACCCACCCAAACAGTACCGCCCTATCTCCACACAAGCAGCAACAGCACGATCTGTTTCTACAGCTGATAGGGCGCGGCACTGAGCACTCAATCACATTCTAGGCCAGAGAGAACTGTGCACCAAATAACACCCAAGACATTCAAATTACAACATCCAGAAAGGCAGCAGCGGTGTGACGTTAATAGTCTTAAAATCCTGGTGTAATGTGACCAGAGTTAATCGCCTGCTCAGCTAACCCTCCATTTGAAACCCATTTGCAGATGTTTTCGATCCGGGTTCAACAGTTTTTAGGTAATTTTCTCAAATGTTATTCCGGCACACCTGTTCTCCTGCAGGAAGAGAGTGCAGCCAGTTCTGCATTAGCATCACAAAGTGGTCCTAATGGATTCGGGTTGTTATTTTCAGCATCTGCTGGGGAAGGAGGGTGAGGCAGGAAGAGGCTGCTGTGCTGAGTGGGCTCCAGGAGGCCTGCCCTGCAGTGCACAGGCGCTGGTGTGACACACAGGGTACGGGGCTGCACTGCACAGGGATGTTATGAGTGAAGAACAGTAACCTTTCCTGTAGGGAGGTGCTGCAGCCTTTAGAGAGGCGAGGTGACTCTCATAATGTTCAGAGGGGCTGTGGCTAGAACAATGGAGGGCATGGCTCTGCGGTGCACACAGACAGATGCTGGAGGAGTGTAGGACATGGACCTGCAGTGCACGGGCGCTGCAGCTGGAGGAGTGTAGGACATGGCCTTGCAGTGCACGAGCACTGCAGCTGGAGGAGTATAGGACATGGCTCTGCGGTGCACACGTACAGATGCTGGAGGAGTGTAGGACATGGCCTTGCAGTGCAGGGGCGCTGCAGCTGGAGGAGTGTAGGACATGGCCTTGCAGTGCACGGGCGCTGCATCTGGAGGAGTGTAGGACATGGCCCTGCAGTGCACGGGCGCTGCAGCTGGAGGAGTGTAGGACATGGACCCGCAGTGCACATGTACCACAGCGGGAGCGGTACAAGACATGTTGCTGCAGTGCATAGGTCCTGCAGCTGGAGCAGTATATGACATGGCATTGCAGTGCAAGGGTGCTGCAGCTGGAGGAGTATATAACATGGCCTTGCAGTGCACAGGTCCTGCAGCTGGAGCAGTGTAGGACATGGCCCTGCAGTGCACAGGCGCTGCAGCTGGAGCAGTACAAGACATGTTCCTGCAGTGCCCAGGTGTTGCAGCTTGAGCAGTATGGGACATAGCCCTGCAGTGCACAGGCGCTGCAGCTGGAGCAGTATAGGACATGGCCCTGCAGTGTACATGTACAGCAGCTGGAGCGGTTCAAGACATGTTCCTGCAGTGCACGGGCGCTGCAGCTGGAGCAGTATATGATATGGCCCTGCAGTGGACAGGTCCTGCAGCTGGAGGAGTATAGAACATGGCCCTGCGGTGCCCGGGTGTTGCAGCTGGAGTAGTATGGGACATTGCCCTGCAGTGCACAGGCCTAGCAGCTGGAGCAGTATAGGACATGGCCGTGCAGTGCACAGGTCTCGCAGCTGCAGCTGTATAGGAAATGGCCCTGCAGTGCACATGTACAGCAGCTGGAGCGGTTCAAGACATGTTCCTGTAGTGCACGGGCGCTGCAGCTGGAGCAGTATATGATATGGCCCTGCAGTGGACAGGTCCTGCAGCTGAGGAGCATAGAACATGACCCTGCGGTGCCCAGATGCTGCAGCTGGAGCAGTATAGGACATGGCCCCACAGTGCACATGTACCGCAGCTGGAGCGGTACAAGACATGTTCCTGCAGTGCACAGGCGCTGCAGCTGGAGCAGTATATGATATGGCCCAGCAGTGGACAGGTCCTGCAGCTGAAGGAGTATAGAACATGGCCCTGCAGTGCCCAGGTGCTTGAGCAGTATGGGCCATAGCCCTGCAGTGCACATGCACTGCAGCTGGAGCAGTATAGGACATGTCCCTGCAGTGCACAGATCCCACAGCTGGAGAAGTATAGAACATGGCCCTGCAATGCACAGGTCCTTCAGTTGGAGCAGAGTAGGACATGGCCCTGCAGTGTGCAGTCACTGCAGCTGGAGCAGTGTAGGACATGGCCCTGCAGTGCACAGGCGCTGCAGCAGGAGCAGTATTTGAAATGGCCCTGCAGTGCACAGGTCCCGCAGCTGGAGGAGTATAGGACATGGCCCTGCAGTGAACAGGTCCCGCAGCTGGAGCAGAATAGGACATGGCCCTGCAGTGCACATGTAATGCAGCTGGAGCGGTACAAGACACGTTCCTGCAGTGCACAGGCACTGCAGCTTTAGGAGTATAGGACATGGCCCGTCAGTGCACAGGTCCAGCCACTGGAGCAGTATAGGACATGGCTTTGCAGTGCACAGGTCCTGCAGCTAGAGGAGAATAGGACATGGCCCTGCAGTGCACAGGTCCAGCAGCTGGAGCAGTATAGGACATGGCCTTGCAGTGCACAGGTCCTGCATCTAGAGGAGTATAGGACATGGCCCTGCAGTGCATAGGCCTAACAGCTGGAGCAGTATAGAACATAGCCCTGCAGTGCACAGGTCCGCAGCTGAAGCAGTATAGGACATGGCCCTGCAGTGCACATATACTGCAGCTGGAGCGGTACAAGATATGATCCTGCAGTGCACACAGGCGCTGCAGCTGGAGCAGTATAGAACATGGCCCTGCAGTGCACAGGTCCTGCAGCTGGAGCAGTATAGAACATGGCCCTGCAGTGCACAGGTCCCGCTCCGTAGCAGTATATTACATGGCCTTGCAATGCACATGTAACAGCTGGAGCAGTACAAGGCATGTTGCTGCAGTGCACAGGTCCCGCAGATGGATCAGTATAGGACATGGCCCTGCAATGCACAGGTCCCGCAGCTGGAGCAGAATAGGACAGTGCCCTGCAGTGCACGGGTCCTGCTGCTGGAGCTGTCTAGGGTATGGCCCTGCAGTGCCCAGGTCCTGCAGCTGGAGCAGTATAGGACATGGCCCTGCAGTGCATAGGTCTCACTCCATAGCAATATAGGACATGGCCCTTCAATGCACATGTAATAGAGCTGGAGCACTACAAGGCATATTGATGCAGCGCACAGGTCCTGCAGCTGGAGCAGTATATGACATGGCCCTGCAGTGGACAGGTCCTGCAGCTGAGGAGTATAGAACATGACCCTGCAGTGCACATGTGCTGCAGCTGGAGCAGTATATGATATGGCCCTGCAGTGGACAGGTCCTGCAACTGAGGAGTATAGAACATGGCCCTGCGGTGCCCAGGTGCTGCAGCTGGAGCAGTATGGGACATAGCCCCGCAGTGCACAGGCGCTTCAGCTGGAGCAGTATAGGACATGTACCTGCAGTGCACAGGTCCCACAGCTGGAGAAGTATAGAACATGGCCCTGCAATGCACAGGTCCTTCAGTTGGAGCAGTGTAGGACATGGCCCTGCAGTGCACAGTCCCTGCAGCTGGAGCAGTGTAGGACATGGCCCTGCAGTGCACAGGTCCCGCAGCTGGAGCAGTATAGGACATGGCCCTGCAGTGCACAGGTCTCGCAGCTGGAGCGGTACAAGACATGTTCCTGCAGTGCACAGGCACTGCAGCTGGAGCAGTATATGATATGCCCCTGCAGTGGACAGGTCCTGTAGCTGGAAGAGTATAGAAATGGCCCTGACATGCCCAGGTGCTGCAGCTGGAGCAGTATGGGACATAGCCCTGCAGTGCACAGGTTCCACAGCTAGAGAAGTATAGAACATGGCCCTGCAAAGCACAGGTCCTTCAGTTGGAGCAGTGTAGGACATGGCCCTGCAGTGCACAGGCGCTGCAGCAGGAGCAAATTAGGACATGACCCTGCAGTGCACAGGCCCTGCATCAGGAGCAGTATTTGAAATGGCCCTGAAGTGCACAATTCCCGCAGCTGGAGCAGTTTTGGACTTGCCCCATTTCCCCCCAAAAATGTTCGCCTTTCACCCTCCTATTTTCGGATGTCTCCCCCATGGTAAAGGAAGTTGTATAGGCCATGTGTGGTATGAGATGCCCTGTGTAATGTGAAAATGTAACACAATGGTGTGTGCACTTATTTCCCCCCCCATTGAAGAAATGCACTCTGGTGAAAATGCTGAATTTAAAATGGATGCCATGGCTATGTGTTGTGCCACCTGACTGCAGTAGGTTAGCGGTCTAGATGTTCGGTACCCAGCAATCCCAGCATTTGGAGGGAAAGCCTGACACCCAGGATGCTCTACTCCTCCCCCTGAGCCAGCTAGAACCAGTTCCCCAGAGAATTCTAGAAGGTTCTGGCACTGCCTGGTAGGTGGGGTGAGGGGCATATAAATAAGGGGGATGTGCCACCATGTGCAGAGACAGAGCCGGGACATGAAAGTGAGGGGACCTGCTGCCAGGGGATACCGCCACTTGGGCCTGTGTGCTGGACCCAGCACCTTACTAAAACCCCTCTGCTGTCCCCCAGGGCTAGTGGAAGCCCCACTGCAGGAGTTCAGGCTGCTGTGTAGGAGGAGGGCCACGCTACAGTGGAGGATGGTGAAAGCCTACCGCCCTGTTTTGATGAGTTCCCACTAAATGCTGACCTGGCCCAGTAGTGCCTGCTGCTCTGTTCCCTGGACCCTGAGGAAGGAGTGCCAGCCTAGGTCCCTGAGGCTGCGGGGACCTTGCGCCACACGAGCGCTATATCTCCAAGTGCCTGGAAAGGAAGGAGCACCTTGGACTGGACCCCCCAGGAGGTGAGAAGCATTACCCTGGGGCCCCTGAGGATTGCTGTGGGGACTGTCCACCGCCCAGCTCTGTGTGCTGTATGCCCGGGACTGGGAAGAAGCCCTGCCTGCTGCGCCTGAAGTTGGTGAGGCTGCTGAGTGCCTCCTCAGCACAATACTAAGAGAAATGTTGCCTCCCCAGGTGCTGGACTGCTGCGAGCGTTGTGTGGCCTCGAGGCACTTTGCATGCCCCAGGCTAATTTGTGTGGCTGGGGCCAGGATAACTGTTCTATTGAAGAGCGCCGTGGGTGCCTACCCCGCGTGTTTGCGCCCTACTGCCAACCTAAATTTGATGTTATGTTATGTTAAAAAAATGTATATAGCGCAACTTACACCTGAAGGTTTCTTGGCGCTTGTGCTGAGGGAGCGGAGAAAAGTGAGGGGCAAGACTAATTGTAAGCCTCAGTAAACAAAAAGGTTTTGAGGAGGGATCTGAACCTAGTGTAAGGGGAGGACAGCCTTAGAGGGAGGGGGAGGGCGTTCCAGAAAGAAGGAGCTAAAAATGAGAACCTAAGGCCACCGTGTTTCTTCCTCTTGAATCTTGGGACTGACAGTAGAGCCAACTGAGACGAGCGAAGGTTGCGTGAGGGGACATATGGGTGAAGGAGGGAGGAAATGAAAGAAGGGCCTCCGCCTGCAAGGGATTTGAAAATTATGCAGCCTAGTTTAAACTTGCAGCGCGCAGTGACCGGAAGCCAATGAAGACTTTTTAAGAGAGGGCGAACATGTTGATGTCTGGGTTGGCGAAAGATGAGACGGGCGGCCTGATTTTGAATCTGCTGGAGTCTCTTGGCTTGGTAGTCAGGGATGCCTACGTAAAGCGCGTTTGCATAGTCAAGTCTTGAAATGACTAGCGCTAACAGGGCCAGGGTGAGGGCCTCGGTGGTGAGGAGGCGGGAGATTTTACGAATCTTCCTGAGCTGAAAGTGGCTAGAAGACACTACCGCGCTAATCTGGGGTTTCATTGAGAGATCGCTACTAATGATAACCCCCAGACTTTTAGCTGAATTCACTGGGCAAGGGGGACTGCCCAGACTTGCCGGCCAGAAAGAGGGTTGCCAGGGATTAGAGGGACCCCCGACAAGAACCAGCTCTGTCTTGTCGGGGTTGAGCTTAAGGTGATTTGAGCTCATCCAGTCACTAATGAAACAGAAGGTAGTTTGAAAAGTAGAGATTGATTCATTCGAGGGGTCGATGGTGAAGACCAGTTGAATGTCATCCGCGTAATTAAACGCGGTGACATTCAACCTAAGGAGAGAGCGGATCAAGGGAGCCAGGTATAGATTAAAAAGGAGTGGGAACAAGGAGGAACCCTGCGGGACACCGCAAGTCAGCCCGACCTGGTCTGCTGAGAACTGGGACAGTCTGACTGCTTGTTGGCGGTTAGACAGGAAAGAGTGGACCCAGTCACGAGCGGTGCCCTGGATGCCGGCCTCTCCGACACGGTCGACAAGGATACCATGGTCGACCGTGTCAAAGGCGGCCGACAAATCCAGAAGCACCAGGGCCTGACAGATGTTAGCGTCGGCCCCTCTGCGCAATTCCTCCATAACAGAGAGTATGACTGCCTCTGTGGAGTGCGCAGGTCTGAACCCAGCCTGCTGGGAGTCCAGAAAACAAGATTCCTCGATAAAGGAGCTGAGGATATGGGTAACATGTGACTCCAGAACCTTACTGAGGAAAGGGAGGAGAGATATGGGGCGAAAGTTGCTCATGATGGAAGGGTCTGCCGAGGGTTTCTTTAAAATGGCCACCACCTCTGCCTGCTTAAAAGAGCAAGGGACCTCACCCATGGCAAGAGAGTTGTTCAAAGGGGCCGGGGGGGTTCGGGGCAGGCAGTGAAGGCTTCGCGGAGGACTGTAGGGGGGCAACAGTCGCTGGGTGAACCAGAGGAGACTTTGTGTAGGAGGGCAAGAAAGCCTTCCTTCTAGATGGGGGGGATCTGGGTTAAAGTGTGGGAGTCTGGTAAGGGACAAAGAACAACAGGTTGAAGGGGGGCAAGCGAGGCTTGAGCGGGGATACTATTTTTAATCTTAACTATTTTATCGACAAAGAATTGATTGAGAGAGTCACAAAGTGACTGGGAAGGGAGAGGTGCAATAGTGACTCTTTCAGGATTGGATAACTCCTCAACTATTGAGAAGATGTCCTTGGATTTATTGGCTGAATCCAGAGTTTTATTGGAAAAGTACAATACAAGCGGGTGCCTACCCCGCGGGTGGAGCGATTAATTAACCCCGCGTATTGCCGCCCTGTTAGATTTGGGGGTCTTTGGTTGGCACAGGTAAGAACTTGTGACAAACGGGACCCTCTCCTATAGTCAGGATAAGGGGATCACCCTTTCAGAATAACCCCTGCTCACCCTTTAGGTTGCGTGGCACGAGCAGTCAAGGCTAATCCTCAGGGCGCTAGTCAGTTAAGCATTTATGATCATACACAGTAAAAACATTGACCCCCCCACAAATGGACACCAGGCTGTATTTCTATAAAAATACGTAGACTTTATGTAAAAATAAGTAGATAGGCAGATTTATCACAAGACCATAAATAAAGCTTTTGGGTTTGGATGCACACAATACTTTTAGGCTAGGATGGGTACTGTTTCTTGAAAAGTGTTTCTAGATAATTAATTAAGTTTCAATACGATACCCAATCCTGATGTGGAAAACAATGTCATCTTTGTACTTGGTTTACTTTGCGGTTGGCACTGCTTATTCGGCCTGGGGTGACTTTGGGATGGCGCCACTCAAAGGGAAGAACTCTTTGGCAATAATCACGGGCTCGCTGGCCCGAGGTGCGCACCCTTAGGCTGTGTGAGGAGTAACAGTACCTGAAAGTTGCTGGATCGGTGCGGGCAAAGACGGAGACGGACATCCGCAGCCTCAGGGGGATTCAGTTCGGCCCTCACCAGCGCCGCGATGTGGGGCGTTGGGGCAGAACTTCCAGAGGCAGTGCAGAAGGGTCACCAGTGCGGGCACAGTCCAGTGGGGCGGATTTCTTTCGAGGTGGAGCGGCTCTCACTGAGGCGGCAGTTCGGCACCGGGTGGTCTGTACGCCACGTACAGGAGCTCTGGTGCGGTGCGGCCTCGGAGATATCTCCTGGTGCGGTGCCGTACGCCTTAAATGTACGCACTGTACCTTGCTGGGGGGAAGATCAGGAGGCTGGCCCGGAGCGAAGCAGGCAAAACGGGGAGACTGCGCGGCTGCACCTAGCGGCGGGTACGGGACATACCGGGGGTATACGGCGCAAAGTAATGCACTTGAGAGGTACGCACCGTACTGCTTTGCAAAAACGGACCCAGCAAGTTCACTGCAGCTTTCCGGCGGGCGGTGCGGCTTCGGCCTAGAGGGGGGGTTGGAGCAGGGTGCAGGGCGGCCTCATGGGGACACGGTGTGGTGGCGGTTGCGCACAGCGGGGACACACTGTGCCGGGGCGGCCACAGCACGGCTCAAAGCACCTCAAGGCAGACAGGATTCACAGGGCGCACTTCGTGACGGCCTTCAGCGGGACAGGAACTAGATAAGCCCAGCAGCTCGGTTCGAAGGGGGGAGAGAGAGCCCAATGGTCCTGGGGCTCAGTTCAGGGGACCAGTTCACTTCCAGGTCCTTGGAGATTGGTTTTTGAAGCACAAGTTTTGTAGAAGTAAATAAAAGCAAGTCTTTAAAAATGATCTCTTCCTCTTCTTTGGCAGCAAAGGCAACCACTGCAGGCTGGTCCCCCAGGATAGGGACAGTCTTTCTCCTTCAGCTTCCTTGCCTCCTTCTCCTCAGGCAGAGGGGTCGTCTTGGTTCAAAAAGCAGGATCTAATGTTCAACAGCAGGGCTCCTACTTTTATACAGAGTTTCCTTTGTCTTTTCAGGCCAGGCCCCCAGAGGCTTTTTCAGAGAGGTTGGGCTGTGGATGTCACTTCAGGGGCTCTGGAAAGGCGAATCCCCCAAAGGCACAATCGACCACTGCCCTCCCCCAATATAATCACTGAAGAAGGGTTTCTTATTAATGCAAGGTCTCTAATAAAAACAACATTGCTTTCAGGGACTTTGTCTCACTTAGAAAGCCTATTTGGGTGTTTATTACAGAGACCTGGGCATCAGATGCCTCGGGACCTGACTTGGTAGATGCAATTCCTTCAGGTTATGCCTTGGCGAGGATGGATAGAACTGGCCGTCGAGGAGGAGGAATAGGAATACTATATAAGGATTCCCTTATATGTCGTACTGAATTTCTTTCTACTCCTTCAGACTCCTTTCAGGCTATGTACTTTTCCATCAACTCTACTCCTTCTGTCTCTTTCTATGGCCTCCTGTTTTACAGGTAGCCGGCCCCTAGATCTGCTTTTAGCCAGGATTTGATCAAGCTGTTAGAGCCATTTATTGGGAGGCCTAACATTACTCTCTTGGGAGACTTTAATTTCCATTTGGAAAATATGGGATCTAGAGATACTCTTACACTTCTGTAAACTCTGGATTCCTGTGGTTTGACTCAGCTGGTGGTAGGCCCCACCAACCTGGCTGGTCACACCCTTGATGGAGTCTTCACTAATGATTCTAGGCTGAAGGTGGGACCTCCGGTCCCGCTAGTCTGGTCCGATCATTTAGCCGT
Organism: Lissotriton vulgaris; assembly: GCF_964263255.1. NCBI lineage: Eukaryota > Metazoa > Chordata > Amphibia > Caudata > Salamandridae > Lissotriton > Lissotriton vulgaris. Next base: position 1,077,477,467 of record NC_141699.1, on the reverse strand, counting down.
CCCTTTAGAATTGTCATATCAGCATGCAGCTCTTTCTCTTCCGTATGCTAGGAAGTGGGATCTCAGAAGGAACTTTAAAGCTACTAACAACAAGGCTCTCTCTCCCTTTTTGAATAAACTGATGTCCGTTGAAATGCAGGATGCTAACTCTGCTGCTCTTGAATTAGCAAGTACCATTTCTGGGGCGTTGGATATCTTGGCCCCCCAAACAGCACTACACTGCGAGAAAGAGCCCTTCGGCTCCCTGGTTCTCGGACAGACTCAGGCTGCTGAGGCAAGGTTGTCGTAAACTGGAGAGGCTCTGGCGGGCTTGGTTGGATCCCCTGGAAAAGAAACCATTTTGCCAATATTATTGTTTCTCTCAACTCTCCTAGAGACATTTTTAAAATCATAGACACTCTTTCCTCCCCCCAGGCAGCTGACCCCATAGTGGAATCCCAGGAGATGTGTGATAGTATCTCGGCCTTTTTCCACTCAAAGATTGTGGATATTTATGACACTCTTGAATCTTTGAATCTTGGGCTGGGACTTCCTATTACTTCTGCCCCTCCTATAGTGGGGAGTCTGCCTGATGGACCCTTTCCTAGTCTCCTTGCCTTTCCCCTTCTTACTCCTGAGCTGATGACCCAGCTTCTTGATAACACCACTTCGGGCTCCCCTTTAGACCCTTGCCCGCTCAAGGTCCTGAAGGCCTGCCGGGAAGTGGTTATTCCCCCCCTCATGAATGTCGTGAACCGTGTGATTACGGAGGGAGTCTTTCCCTCTTTATGGAAGATGGCGGTTGTTAAACCTCTTTTAAAGAAGTCCACCTTAGATCCAGGGCTTCTGAAAAATTTCCGCCCCATTTCACTTCTTCCTGCCCCCGCAAAGATGCTGTGAATCTCATCTTAATCGGCACCTTAGCACTTTCCTTGATGATTCTGCCCCCCTGGATGTCTCCCAGCATGGCTTTAGGAGATCTCATAGCACCGAAACCGCCCTTACTGTAGTTGTTAATAACATCCGCTCCCAGGTCGATAAGGGCCATACTACTCTCTTGGTCCTGTTAGACCTTACGGCGGCCTTTGATACCCTGTCTCCATCCATTCTGGTCGCTCGTCTCAGGGAGATAGGGTTCGGAGGCCCCGCACTGAGCCTTCTGGCTTCCTTTCTCAATAAAAGGGAACAGAAAGTGAAGTTGGGCCAGTTTCTATCTGCCCCTAAGCCTGTGCATTGTGGGGTCCCACAGGGCTCCTCATTAAGCCCTACATTGTTTAACATCTATGTGGCCCCCCTTGCAAGGGTAGTCAGATCTTTTGGGCTGGAGGTGCTGTTGTATGCTGATGACACCCAAATAATGGTTTCTCTCATGCAGCCTGTGAGGGACTCTGCCCTGAATTTCAGGAATTGTATGGAGGCTGTGTCTCAGTGGATGATACAGAACGTCCTTAAGCTAAACGGGGAGAAAACAGAGGTGTTGATCTTCGGGGGCAATCAGGATATCTGGTCAAATGGCTGGTGGCCTCCCTCACTTGGGGATTGCCCCCCTCCCCGCCAGTTTGCTAAGAAGCTAGGGGTGCTAATGGACACTACGCTTTCCTTTGACCGTCAGGTCAGCAGGACTGTTGCCTCCTGCTGTGGCCTCATTAGGGTTCTTAGAAAGATTGCTCACTATCTCTCCCCGATGCTCGGAAACAGGCCACTGTGGCATTAGTTTCCTCAAGACTGGACTACTGCAATGCCCTTTATGTGGGCATAAATAAGAGCCTTATTCATGGTCTGCAAATGGTCCAGAATGCGGCGGCGAAGATGGTCCTTGATCTCCCTGGACTTGCCTCGGCCTCGTCAGCCAGGAGAAGCCTACATTGGCTCCCCATTCAGTCCAGGATCTCTTTTAAGATTCTTTGCCTTGCCCATGGGGCTTTTCATGGTACCGGCTCAGAGGGGATTAGGTCACTTGTTCACTCCTACGCCCCTACTCGAGCTCTTCGTTCTTCTAATAAAAATCTTCTTGAGGTTCCTAGGTTTGCAGGAGTGAGATGGGGAGGCCGAGCTTTTTCCTCTGTTGTACCAAGGCTATGGAACTCGCTCCCCCCGAACTTTTAGGGCAACCTTTGCTTGCTCTGTGTCACAAAGCATTAAAAACCAGGCTCTTCTCTGAAGCATTTCTGTAATAGCATGTACCAGCGGATTACAGATTGAACGACCTGCTTGGCGCCTTGATGCCCTTGGGCTAAGATGCGCGGTAAAAGACTCCATTCATTCATTCATTCATTCATTCATTCATTCATTCATTCATTCATTCATTCATTCATTCATTCATTCATTCAGGGGGCCTGAGCCTAATTCAGCCCAGTTTTGAAGCACTTTGTTTACAGGAAGCTGCCTTTTTCTTTGAGGGTTCAGGGCAAGGACATCAGACGCAGGAGGTGGAGCCAGCATTGTGGTGGCAGAGCACAGCCCTATTCAGAGTCAAGGGGCACTCCTCCAACCTATCCTGGGGTAATCCCTCTATTCACCACCTGGCAGCCCAGACTGTCCCCTGGAATTCCCCAGCCCGGTCACTCACAGAAACCAGACAGCACATACACATCCTAGCAGAGGCGGGCTGAAATGGTCAGGCAAGCAAATGCTTACTTTCTAAAAGTAGCATTTGCAAACACAGGATATTAAAATAAACTTTACTAAAACTATTTTATTATTCTGAGTTCAGGCATACTAAACTTGACTTTCTACCATGTTCCCTGAGCCTGCTGGGATTATAGAGTGTAATAATTCCAGCAGCCCATTCTGGCCTATGAGAACAGGTAGCCTTACAATAGTGAAAAACGAAAATGGCTGTAATTCACTATTAGGACAGGCCACACACATCAGGGCTGGTCCTACCTTATGCTTACAATGCACTCTGCCCTAGGGTCTACCATAGGGGTGACTCACATTAAGTAAAGGGAAGGTTTAGAGGCTGGCAAGTGTGTGCACTTGCCCAGCCAGCATGACAGTACCAGACTACTTGCAGGTTCTGCAATGGCAGACCTTAGACATATTTTAAAAGGCTGCTTCTGTTGGTGGCACAACCAGTGCTGCAGGCCCACTAGCAGTATTTGTATTTACAAGCCCTGGCACTTTACAGGTACACTTTACATTGGGAGCACTTGCACTGCGGCACAGATTGGCCGTGCCTCAGTGCCCTGAGCAGCTAACACCAGCAAAACATCTGAGGCACATCAGCAAAAAGTGGAAGGGAGACTCACGCCAAGGTGCCAGGTCTAACACGCCCTTTTAGTGACTACGTGGAAACCAACGGGAGCCTACCCAATGGTTTTAACATTGAAGCGGAGGGAGCCTACCCATCATTGCCATCAGGAGGAAACTCACCGCAATCACAGCTGCAGCCTGCGCGCCAAGGAGAGTGAGCCCTGGGGATCAGGAGCGCTCCGCACCAGGGAGACGTGAGGGGAGCGGCGCGGACATCGCCGCGCAGAGAGAGGAGAAGAGGCCCCGCTGAGAAATCCCCACCGCGGCCCCCGACGCCCGGGGAGGCCCGCCGCGGGATTACAGAAGGCCGTGCTGGGCCTTGGAAGTTGACGCGATCCACCATCACATGGCTGGGGCGCCGGTGACATCACCGGCCGTGCCCCCCAGCCGCCGCGCACTGTTTGGCTGCCCGGCCGGGAAGCCGGAAGAGGCCAACGCAAGTCCCGGGTCCCAGGAGAGGGGCCCGGGTGAAGCTGGAGTAGCGGGGAGAAAGGCGGGGCTCCCGGGATCCAGAGAGAGAGAGCCCCGCAACCACCGCAGGAGAGAAAGTGCCGCATGTGACCCGCGGGGCTCCCGGTTGGGAAGGCAAGCCCCGCGCCTGCCACGGACAAGAGCAGTGCGACGTCTGCAGGGCTCCAGGTGGTGAGTGAGGCCTGCAGCAAATAGAGAGCCCCGCAGAGTCAGCGACCTCCAGGGAAGAGAAGAGGAGCCTGGAAGCCCGAGGTGATGCCGCGGGCCCCCCGTAGTGTCGAGGGAGCTCCAGGAGTATGAGAGACCGGAGCGGGAGCCCGCCCCGCCGGTCAGAGACCCGCAGTGCCCGCATATGAAGAGCAGGAGAGGGAGATGGAGCGTCAAGGCACGGTGTCAGTGCCTGCCCCTTCCCTGCATCGCGTGAGAGTCCCAGAGGACCCCGCAGAAGAAGGCCAGAAGAGCAGAGTCCCAGAGCCTGGTGAGTGGGGATCTATCTGTCTGCGGTTGGGGGGTGTGTCAGGGCACATGGTCGGTGCCTGCCCCTGGGACCAGTGTGTTGTTGTGGGGGGGGGGGGCTTTCCCTAGGCCCCGAACTTATTTGGCTGGACACCACTGCCCTGCTGGACAGTGGGCAGTGGCAACGATTTGGGCCAGACTGGACCTCTGTGCCCCAGGTGGAGGGGGACACTTACAGGGAGCTCTGTTTGATCCTAGGTGTTGCCACGTTGACTCCCTGCCTAATCTGTGGATACGTCATGCACATGATTTGTGGAACCTGAGGCAGATTCTGATCACCAATGGTCAGGCTAATGGTTTATGTTCCCCTACCACGGTGATTTATGCTGATGATTTATACCGACCTATTTCTTTACACCGACAAGGTGATATTGAGCTCATGGTGAGGCTTCCTGTTGTGGGTATACTTATGGCCGTGCCCAGGTGCTTATGTTGAGGCCCCATGTTAAATGTGATTATGCCGGTCTAGGCCTGATGCTAAGGTTGTGTGCCTATTGTTCATTTCGCAGGAGATGCTAATGCTAATGCATGTGTTTTTATACCTAATGTTTGATTTTATGCTGATGCCATGCATGAAATGCTTTCACGCCTAATGTCTTATTTCATGCTGACATGCCCAGAGGCTGATGCCTAGTGTTTCTTCCCCTCACAGGGTTATTGCTGATGTTCTATGCCCTTTCTCTTTTTCTTCCATGCGCACTGTGTTTTCTGCTCCAGGATTTAGGTCTGCTGCATGTCTAGGCCTGATGTTAATGTTGTGCGCCTATTGTTCATTTTGCAGGAGATGCTAATGCAAGTCATGCGGAGTTTGTATACCTAATGTTTTATTAGATGCTGACCGCCCTGCTAAGAGGTTTTATGGCAGATGTTTGCGCCTGATGTTCAAAGTCAATTGCTAATGCTCTTTTTATTTCAGCCCTGTAAACTAATGGGCTTACCCTTTTCTTCTTTTCATTTTCCCTGCAAATAATCCCCCTGGTATACATTGCCCTGGCGCCCGTTGGTGCCCTATTGTGATTACTGTGTCTTACTTTTGCAGGTTGGAGACAATACACAAGTTATTCTTTTTCATTCAAACCGTTGTTGTGTCTCTTTTTGTGCTGTGCCTGGTGTGTCATCTGTGGGTACTGCTTGGATGCTTCACACATGTCCTCAGGAGTTTGGCCTGCCCGCTCTGCTCCATGCTATCCCCGTAGAATTGGTGACCCCATTTCTAACATTGGTGGCAGCGGTGGGATTCAAACCCACGCCTTCGGGGTAGCATGGAGCAGAGCGGGCAGGCGAAACTCCTGAGGACATGTGTGAAGCATCCTCGCAAGCCTCAGGGGCTGCAGGGTAATGCTTCTCACCCCCTGGGGGGTCCAGTCTAAGGTGCTCCTTCCTTTCCAGGTGCTTGGAGATATAGCGCTTGTGTGGCGCAAGGTCCCCGCAGCCTCAGGGACCTAGGCTGGCACTCCTTCCTCAGGGGCCAGGGAACAGAGCAGCAGGCACTACTGGGTCAGGTCAGCAGTTAGTGGGAACTCATCAAAACAGGGCGGTAGGCTTTCACCATCCTCCACTGTAGCGTGGCCCTCCTCCTACACAGCAGCCTGAACTCCGGCAGCGGGGCTTCCACTAGGCCTGGGGGACAGCAGAGGATATGGCCCTGCAGTGCACATATACCGCAGCTGGAGCGGTACAAGACATGTTCCTGCAGTGCACAGGCGCTGAAGCAGTATATGATATGGCCCTGCAGTGGACAGGTCCTGCAGCTGGAGGAGTATAGAACATGGCCCTGCGGTGCCCTGGTGCTGCAGCTGGAGCAGTATGGGACATAGCCCTGCAGTGCACAGGTGCTGCAGCTGGAGCAGTATAGGACATGGCCCTGCAGTGGACAGGTCCTGCAGCTGGAGGAGTATAGAACGTGGCCCTGCGGTGCCCTGGTGCTGCAGCTGGAGCAGTATGGGACATAGCCCTGCAGTGCACAGGTGCTGCAGCTGGAGCAGTATGGGACATAGCCCTGCAGTGCACAGGGGCTGCAGCTGGAGCAGTATAGGACATGTCCCTGCAGTGCACAGGTCCCACAACTGGAGAAGCATAGAACTTGGCCCTGCAATGCACAGGTCCTTCAGATGCAGCAGTATAGGACATGGCCCTGCAATGCACAGGTCCTTCAGTTGGAGCAGTGTAGGACATGGCCCTGCAGTGCACAGGCACTGCAGCAGGAGCAGATTAGGACATGGCTCTGCAGTGCGCAGGTCCTGCAACTGGAGCAGTGTAGGACATGGCCCTGCAGTGCACAGGCGCTGCCGCTGGAACTCCCTTAATCCGGCATTCACAGGAAGGGGTAGTGCACCTTTCATAGATTTTATCTTTGTTTCAATCCCTTTCTTCCAATTTCTTTTGGATTTTATCATTGACAACAGTATTTTTAGTGATCATAACCCATTGTGTATGTCGACTGTATGGCTGGGACTTGGAAAATCCCAAATGTTAGTCTCTAGGGGGTCATTAAGGGCAACAGATCAAGGTAGAAGGCTAAGGTGGGATCAGCTTACCCCTGACTTCTTCTATAAGTCTCTCATTATTAAATGCCAGAGGGAAATTGATATCTATACAACGGGGCTGGACGAGGCGGGAGAGGTTTTAAAAGCATTCTCAGCCATCTCGCTTTCGATTGTAGACTCGCTGAAGGCGCTGCCCTTGAATTCAAAAGCTTGAGGCATAAAATATTTTGATCATAGCTGTTCCCGCGCGGTTAGGAACTTGAGGGGGGCGCTGGGGACTAGACCCAGTGACAGTGCCCTGGTAAAAGAGTGCAGAGGTATATATAAAGCTGAACTAGTAAGACGTAAGGCCGAGCTTAAGGATGAGGAATGAACTAAGCTCACAGAGGCCATTACCTCGAAAAACAGCACTCAGTTTTGAAGTGTTGTCAACAGCCCTTTTTTGGCGGGGGAACACCCACAGGCCCTCGATGCACACATCACTGAAGAGGAATGGGTGACTCATTTCCAGGATATGTTGAGAAGCCCATCTGAATCTAACATCTCCAGTGGTGGAGGGAGGGTGGCCTTTGTTATTACAGCAGAGGAAGTCAGTAAATGTATCGCAGGCTTATCTATGAAGAAGGCCCAATGGTATCCACCCGGACCTTTTTATATCTAACTCGCAACTGTGGGTACCCGTCCTTACTACTGTCATAAATGCAGCAATCGGGGATGTTTCACCCCGTATTTATTGTCCATATCTACCATCGTCCCAGTTTTCAAAAAGGGAAACAGGGACAGCACACTGTTACAGGCCGATATCGCTGCTTGACTCTTCTGTTAAAGTGGTGTGTCTCATCCTGTTGGATAGGTTATCTAGTTGGGCAGACGCAAACTGACATCCAATATGGTTTTCGCCCAGGGTGGTTGACAGTCGACCAGTTTGAATTTACACAGGATTGTCAGTAAGCATGGGCGAATTTTGCGAATTTGGCGTTCGCGAATTTGCGTATTTGCGAACTCGCAATCCACAAAATCCACGAATTCTCGCGAATTTGCGGATTTTTTTTTTTGTGTTCGCAAGGGTTTCTGCCAGTTCGCGAGGGTTTTGTACCAGTTCGCAATTGCGAACTTACTTGTCGGCTCGCAACGGTCGCGACTTTGTTGTTTCTACGTATGGTTCATCATCACAGGTTCACAGCACCCTCTGTTTCACCACTGCCACCCTCTGATTCACCCATGCCACCCTCTGGTACATCACTGCCACCCTCTGATTCATCACTGTAGATTATGGGGGGGAAAGCAAGCACACCTGCCCTGCTTCAACTGACATGAATTAATTTGGGGTTGATTAATGTGTCACTGAATTTAAAGTTCCTGTCTGGCACCTGCTTCCTTATCTGTAATTTGCTTTCTGTTGCAGTGCAATTTTTTTTCCTAGGACCTTTGTGGCCTACTTGTAGCTATTCTATGAGCCTGCTGTGAGGGTCAGAGCAGGGTCATAGAATAGTTGCAAGTAGGCAACTGAACTCTGGAGGGGCCCCTCAGGAAGCACTACAGGGAATGGTTACTAATGATGAGTGAACTTTTGCACCTGCTGAGTGCTTTCAGTTTTGCAAAACTCGTTTTTCTGCAGAACAGCAACTGTAATGCCCCAAACAAACTTACTTGTGAAAGTTGATTTCTAATCCAAAAGTGATCCAAAGAAAGTCAAAAATGCCTCAAATCCAAAAAAGTGCAGGCAAATGTCAACCTGAGGAGTTATTCTGATAAAAATCATCATTTTCAGAAGGTTTATGCTGCTTGCTAGTGGATTTCTTGTGCAGAATTGCAAATTTTGTAATTTCGCGAGTGCGATATTGTTGCTGCCCGCCGCATCTATATGTTCGCAATTGCGAACTCTCGCGATGCGTCGCCAAACTCCCGCGGGATCCCGCAGCAAGATCCAAAATGGCGCAGCACTCGCAAAATATCGAGAAAAACAACTCGGCAAACGCTGAATGACGGTAAGTGAACGCCGCACGCCGCAATATTGTATCACCAAGCAAAAAAATCCGCTGCGTGCGAATTTTCGGTAAATTCGCGAGAGTTCGCGGATTGCGAATTTACCGAAAATCCGCAAAATCCGCGAGCGGAACGGATTTAATTGTCAGTAAATATTCCATTGCTTGATCAGGTAGGATATATTTGTCCTTCATGGACTTGCCCTCGGCTTTTGATCGTGTAAATAGAAATAAGCTATGGGAGACCCTATTGATTATGGGCCTAGACAAAGACATTGTCTTATTTTTATATGAGCTTCATAGGGATACCAAAGCAGAGTTACAGTACACAAGAGATTGTAAGGTTAGTCGTCAATTTTAAATCAAGAGAGGGGTCCGAAAGGGATGCCTTTTAGCCACCTTTTTATTGAACTTACATATTATTAGTTTGGAGAAAATTTTAGTAGACACACAGGCAGATTTCCCCCAGGTGGGACGGCGGGGTATGCCCTTATTATTATACGCAGATGACGCAGTCCTTATGGCCCAGACCGCGAGGGGTTTGCAAACCTTTCTCACCTCCTTTGTAAAGTTTATGGAGGACCGGGGAATGTTGGTCAATAATGCCAAGTCATATGTGATGCAGGTGGGGCCAAGTTTAAAAAAGGATTTTAAATTCAGGGTTGGGGCTTTCCCAGTCCCCAAGACCAGCACCTTTTTGTATTTGAGGATTATGCTGGATGCCAAACTTAATGGCGGCCCCTTGAGAAGTAAAAAGAACAGAGACTTTTAAGGAGTAACGCATCAGTTTTTAATTTTGCCTCATGGATAGGCAATAAACTCATAGGTGCACGTTTGGAGATCTATAGGGCAAACTGTTTAACTCAGGAATCTTATGGCAGCTAAATTTGGGGCTAGATCGCACTAGAGGAGCTACAAAGAGCTGAAAATGGTTTTAAGCGACGTCTCCTATGTGTTCCACATGGAACGCCCGCATTCATCGTACATGAGGAGCTGGGTATGCCTTACCTAACTGATACGTTGTCATTTCGCCCGCTTTCTCATTGGCTTAAAGACTGGTTGAACAAGGGGACTGCTCTAAATAGAGAGATCCTAGGGGAGTCTATGGGTTTGGACCATGCCCTCCACATTCCTTGGTTAATATACATCCGGGATGAATTTAGGACCCTTGGTAGGGTGGATCTCTTTAGCAATCCGAACTCAATAGAAAGAAAAGATCTTCCTTGTGCCTAGGAGACTTTTTTTAAGACAGCGGCTGGTGAATAGGGAAGAGTGTGAACTAATGAAGCCCAGTGTACGTAAATATATTATTCTTAAGACTGTACCCACAATAGAACAGTTTCTCCTAGGGCTTCCCAAAACGTATGACCGCTTTTGATTAGCAACATTTCGTTTTGATTTATTCCCCCTTCTCCTCGCCAACCCACGGGGGAGTAGAAAAGGTGAGATCCTGTTGCCATGTGGGTGTGATGGCAAATCCCCTCAGAATAGGACTCATTTTTTAATGTTCTGTAGTTACTAAGAGGTGCTGAGGAAAATGTTTGTAATCGGCGTCTTAAAACAGGCAAACTTTACGCAAGTGCACCCAGCTTTTATCTTTTTAGCCATGCTTTCAGGGTCCACTTTATGGCATGCTCTTAGGTTTTTTAAAGGCTGCAGTTAGGCTCAGCTCTAGCTGCGACGAAATTTTGTTTATAATGTAGCCCTGAAAGTGTGATCATTCAAGCTTTTTATATATATCATGTGGATTTGTTTTATGTTTTTTGTACCTTATTATGAATTGTAGACATTGATCATAGATATTCATAGATGGGATTCTTCTGCTATAATTTAACTTGGACTTTCATGGTTTTTAAACAGAAACCGAATAAAGTATTTTGAATTGAATTGAACTTAACACTTCAAACTCAGTGACAGATATGAGTGACCATCAGCCATGCCGGCCAGGCAGACAGAGCTCCTCCAACCGTGCTCCATGATTTCCCGCCTGCTAGTAAGTACACGCGGGCGACATTGGAGATAAGTAGGGTGTCAGGGAAAGACAACAGAGGAACCTTATGACCTCTGTATAGGTTGGCCTGGCTCAACACATGCACACAGAAAATAGCATCATCCGCATCCCTGGACATCTGAGGACTGCCCCAGTCCAGGGGACCAATGGCAAATTTTCATGATGTCCAATCACTATGTAAATAATTCAAAATTAGATTAATTGGACGTCAAGAGTATCCAGGGCAATGGAAGCTCTCCCTGGTTCATCGTTTGCTGCCGCTGAACAGAAGAATCATGACAGCACCAGGGACATAAAGGTTACAGAGCATGAAGAGCCTGTGGTGTCCACCCCTTGAACTTCTTTAAGGCACTTCACCTGGAAATAGGAGGCTACTCAGAGACAAGAGGAGAAATGTACAATATCGTTGGGGGTCAAAGGGGATGTGATGTTATATCGCAGCAAACTGGTACGCGGACCTTCTTATTGCAAACAACAAAGTTCACAGATCGGAGGGTCAGTGTAGAGAACAATTTACAGACAAAAATACAAGTGGATTCTTAAAAACAGACACAGGCTTGATCAGAGAGAAACAAACTAGATTCCAGATCACTTTAAGAAGTATAAAATCTAGGCATGAGCCCCACCTTTGTCAAAAACAAGTGACTTTGAGCTGAAAACGATATTATACTGTGCATCACAGATAAGGACATTATGGAGGCAATTTCCAGTGGATGTGAGGGCCCAGGTGAGAGTCAGAGGTGTTCTTAGGCACCTGGTGGGAGTCCTGTTCACAAAGGCCATTGATCTGGAGTGTCCTGGCCTGGGAGTGGGGAGTCGAGGGTCCCTCTAAAGTTGGAGCTAGACCTCGGTGGTGAGATTAGGTACCTAGAGAGGGGAGGCTGGTGACCTGGGGAGGATGAGGTCACAGCAGAAGCAGAGGGAACAACCTACCTCCATGTCTCATTTTGGCTAGCCAGAGAACATTCTGTGAACCAGAGATGAGGCTAGATAGCTACTGGTTTCTTCTAGATAGTGAGTATCTTTGCTCGGCAAGCGCGAGCTTTGAGATGAGTAAGCGCAAGGGATCCCTGCACACGTGTGTGGATCAGAATGTTAGCTAAATAGGAAATCTGCAGAGGAAAATTTGAATAGATGCACAAAAGCAAAAAACTACCCAGGCATATACTTCTAAAAACAGCCGATTTACCAGTTCTTAATTAGTTTAAAAGAAAAAATGATGAGTGCGGTTGCCCAACATATTTCTCAGGAGGCCACGTAGAAGGCAGATAGCTCCACCCGCTGCCCTGCGCTGACAAATGCATATATCAACTCTATCTACTAACCTTCACACACCCAAATATGTCACAATTTGGACCTTTCCTAGTCACCTAAAGCTGTACCATTGACCTGGGTGCGATGACATTATTTCCTAATGCATATTAAATTGTTAAACGTTCTGCTTATGTGTTCTGTTAAAAAAGAAAGACCAACAGCTCCACCCTCTGGTAGATAAATACGTGCAGGTGTCATATACATGCTAATGCTGAGCACCAGCAAACACTGGCACAAATTAAGCACTGTATTTACCCCTGCACACTTCTCTCTACAGATTTGTGAAGCAATGGAAGCTCCAGTCCTTGGGGACATGAGCAAAGCAGTCCTACTCTGGACAAAAATGGGGATGACTGGATTAATCAGCATTGTTTCAATTGTGCACCACTGACCAATGGCAAACATTTCCTTGCTCTGCTCCAAGGATCTGGGACAACTCATGATTGGACGAGCTACCTAATGTTCACTGAAGACCCACTTTTTCAAGCAACACCTCTTTTATGTGTAACCCTTGGGATGAATGGCCTCATCTGGTGGTTTGCTTTGTCCTGCTCCCTACCACGCTCATATCCCTCTAATTCCAGGCCCTCATCCCTCTTCCTCAGTGTGGTCCTCTTCTAATCCCATCATACTACTCTGCATCTAGGGTCCTGTTTTATAAATCCCCACCCAGACTGCTGAAAAACTGCAGAACTGCATCTGATGCACAAGGCCCTACTGCTTCCTGCTGAAGTTAGAACTTGCAGAACTGTATACATTTTAGTTTCTATGCAGACCACCTATACCATAAGGCACAGAACCGACTTCCATTCTGACCTGGTCTTTCAATGTCCATGGCTCCTAGGAGATGAAAATACAAGTCAAAGAGAGTGACAAGGTCTGCAGACCATTGGCCATGCTGGCAAGGCAAAGCTTCTCCCATTGGGCGCAATGTCATCCTGGCACAACCGGTGACGGAACCAGCAGGCAAGGTGTCAGAGAACAATGGAGGCGCTCCATTGCCGCTGTTGGTGGGCGCAACTCAACATATATGGATAACCTGAATCCGGAAAGTGGCAAAGTGGGCATGTGTGGGCATCAGAGGACGGCTCCAGTGTATCGCTTAGGTCCAACTTCTGTCTACAAGAGACGCATCAATGTCGCATTTTTATGGTAGCCACAGACAGTGTACATGATTCCAAATGTATCTCAATTCATGGACGTCATTTGAGGTTATCTAGAGGCAACCACTTCTCCCACTGGCTTCCCCTCTGCTTCCATGACAGTAGGGGGAACATAAAGGTAACTGACCCCAAATCGTCCCCTTTACAATCTGGAGTTTGCATCACTTGCTGTTCCATTAGCTCCTCAGGGATAAGAGGACAATATTATGACATCATCAGATGTTTCTTCAGCCACACAATGCAGTTTGGTGAATCAACACTCATGTTCTTATGGTCTATAAAAGTACCCCAGGTGGGTATCCCCAAAACCTGCCCTGTATGCGGCCCACTCATGGGTAACATTGAATGCGCCTGGCATACGGCTCGAAGGGGGGATTGCACATTTGGTGATGAACTTACAGTTAACTAAACTTAACTTGCTGTTTAAAGACTTCTGCTGAAGGTGCATGTGTTCTACGAGTGAATATTCACGGTTATTCATGGGCCAAGTCTTTTTTAATTGCCTTACAGGTCCCAGCTACCTCAATGAGACGGAATGGGTTTTGAGTCAAGCCACAAAGGTTAAACCACCAAAATCCAGTTGGGATTTTGAAAAACCATCAAACTGAATTATTGAAGTGGTTTTCATATACATTTCGGAAGTGACAATGGACCTTTAACCAATTTTCCATTGTAAGGTGAAATCTTGAAAAGGGTTATTGCATTGCAAAAAAAGAGCTAGTAGACCTTCTAAAAAGCATCAAACAAAGTTCATAGACCAGACATGCACTGCATAGAACTAGGGAACACACAACTGTTTACTTGAAAATAAACTAACTTTGTGAAAGGGAAATAAAATATGTTTGCAGATTACTTTTAAGAAGTACATAAAAGCTTGCATGAGCCACTCCTTTGAGTAAAGACGTACTGTGAGTTAACGGAGAGAACACAATGCATCACCACAGGGAAAGATAAGCGGACATAGCTAGGAGATGTCCAGGTGGTGTTAGGGGCGTAGGTTAGAGCCTGGGTTTATATTAGGGATCTAGAGGAAGTTCTGTTTATAAAAAAGTATATATCTACACCTATGCTTGTTTTAGGGCAGAGCCTCTAACATCCCAACCATTTCTTCAGATTAATGGTATAAAGAACAAAGAAAAGCGCCATTGATGGGTGACTGTGGTCTTGATGAATCACACTCAGAAAGCAATACTTTTTTAGGTGGAACTTCTGAGTGACCTTTCACCGCCAGTGATGCAACCAACATGTCCGCTTCACGTGCCACGACATCGATTGTCATCCTCTAAAAAGTGACTCTGTGCTACAAGGTCAGTATATTCCTTTCCAGGGATTTAAAAAGGGAAAATAAATCTCTATAAGAGAGAGTGAATGGCGAGAGGTATTTTGTAAAATAAATATGTTGTTAGGGTCCAACCTAAGAAAAAGTCAATTAAATGCAAAAAATAATAATTTATATGTCAATGGAGTAATTATTTCAGATTTCATAGACCCAATAGATAAAGACAAGAAAAGTGCAGTAGAGTGGATGGAAAGAAGTAATCCTGATGTTCCTTGAGGCTACACGCAGCAGTGGTAAGTCCCCCCCCCCCCCCCCCGCCACCCCGCAATATGGCTCGCAATCCGGCAATGCCCATGTGTTGTCCTTATTCTGAACGGTGTTGGGCACATCATGTGTGCCTGTACATTGATAGCACACATGGCAACAAAGGATACAATAGGCTCCCCCAGCATCCAAGGCGCCGTTGGTCGAGATGGCGCAGACCGCCAGCACCGTCATGATGATGATGATATATGCAACGACAAACATGGCCACAGTCTCGTACAAGCCAGCCTGGCCCACTGCGAAACCTACCAGAAGAGAGGAAAAAGACACAAAGCATTAGCAGCTCACCTCTAACTTCTCACCATCTTCCTCTTCATCAATGTGGTTGGATCATTAATACGGTGGATCTCAGTAACACCCGGAATCCCACCCGGGATACAATGTGCCACAATGAGCAGCACAGATGAAATGAAACATAGATTTAGAGACATTCAAGACCCTTAGTATCACTGTAGTGGACCATTTCTTGCAGTGATTTCTAACTCCCTGATCCCTTCGCCTAAAACATTTTGAGTTTGCACACAACTGCAAATGTTGGCTCGTGGTCTATCCTCTCTTTTTGCAACTCTGATGCCCAACACCGCACCATCATGCACTGCCCCCATGCAAAAGCACAAGTCACCATACAACAACAAAAAAATTAAAAAGAAGACAACAAAAATAAAGACCAAGTATTTCCAAGCAGAGTCCACCAATCGTAGCTGTGGTTTAAAAGGCCAGTCTATCCAGGAGAAGTGATGTTCTAACAAGTGTCGTAGCATGTTTGGGGATGCATGTTTGACAGTGGGTTTAGAAGCATGTTTACTTTTTTGTAGGTCGATACTTTTTCATGCATTGTATTTTTTAGGTTTCATTTGTTTTAATTGTTTTCTTTTTAGCCTAGATTTCTGGAGTCCTATTCCCCAACTCCGAGCTCTTACTGTAGGGCCACAGTGCACTAAAATATGCAGCGGTTTGTGCATCATGTACATATCCTCGTGGTAGGTGCAGAAGGTTTCCAGTCCCAACGGAAAGTGCGTACTGACCAATTCTGCGTACGGCAACTCCACTGAGGCGCTACCAGTGTGCATGGCAAGGGTCACCGTACAGTATGAGCACGTTTCCATGTCAACCTAGGGTATGCAGACATGTAGTGTCTATTCAGCCCTGCTGCCCCACAGCCTTCAGTCGTGTCCAGCTGGGACTGGAAACAGGGCCTCTCTCACAGTGCCCAGTCGCGTGCTGGTACCCGCTGGGCATGGCATCTGGCCAATTCCAGCCCTGCATAGAAATGTTTGTTCTGTCCCATCAAGAGTATTGCACCCCCCTAAGAGGTGGCAGCGCCCTCCCATTAAAAGTATTGCACTGCTGCTGAGAAGTATTTGTCCTTTCTCATTAAAAGTATTTTACCTCTGCTGAGAAGTGCTGCTACCCTCCCATTAAACGTATTGGGCCTGTGTGAAGAAGTGCTGGTACTCTCCCATTAAAGGTATTGCAACCCTGCTGAGGAGTGTTGGTGTCGTCCCATTAAAAGTAAGCATTGCTCCCATGCCAAGAAGTTCACCCTTTAAAGTTAAATAGGTGCCCGGGGGCACCTGCCAACTGAAAGCACAGTGGATGAGAAAAAAAGAGGCAAGGAGGCACTCTGGAAGATGGATAAATTACAAGCAAATAGTGCGTGTCGCAACGGGTCAATGGGAAGGATTGCACTTTGCACTGGTGGTGAGACAAGTTTGCCATCTTTAGCTCTGTCAGTGGTGTCTCTGGCTCGGTCTAAAGTGTGCATTATGCACACTTCACCTATGCACATCATGTATTAACACTGTATGATTGTTTTAAATAGAAATACACAGAAACACAGATAAATGTCAATATTAAACAATTATCAACAACACACCACGATACACTGCCCATCTGGCCAAAGAAAACCTAATTACAACTGATCGCTTAACAGAGCTTCATTCCAAAACATACTGATGCAAATGTAAATGTAGAGGTACTTGTATAGTGCACGACTACCCGGAGGCCTCTCGGCGCTTGTACGAATACCGCTGAGGAACCCTTCCTGGCCTTCCCCTGTGAGGTGCCCACTCCTGGGCACCCCCAAGATGAAGCCAGGCATCCTAGCGTTGTTGGGGCTGTTGTGGAGATTAAGCAAGCTATTGCCCAGAGTTGCAGAGTGGGACTCCATGATTGGAACAGACACAAGGCGAGAATTATCAGGTCTGAGGAAATTGAGCCCAAGACATGCCGAGGCGGGGAATTGAACCCTGGTCCCGGGCTAGACCTCTGCATCAGGGTCTGCCGCTCTAACCTTTGAGCCACACTTCTCCACTGAAGCATCACAACATCAAAAGCAAAAACCTATTAACTTTGTCAATGCTTGTCTGGCTCACATGTTTCTTGTTTCAGTAAAGGTCGAACATTTCATGGCCCCAGTTCAGCACCTGGGACAGCCACGTGATACTGGGAGAGGAGCTCCCTAAAAGTACCAAAAGGAAACACATAACACCATACACCACAGATAGATAGATAGATAGATAGATAGATAGATAGATAGATAGATAGATAGATAGATAGATAGATAGATAGATAGATAGATAGATAGATAGATAGATAGATAGATAGATAGAGTGAGGGCGATAGAAAGACAGATATTGTAATTATGTGGTGTGTAATTATGTGGCACTGAGTGGTATTTGGAGTGTATGTTGTGTTGAGCGCAGTGTAGATATGTAGCATATAATTATGTGGCACTGAGTAGTATTTGGAGTGTATGTTGCGTTGAGCGCAGTGTAATTATGTAGCATATAATTATGTGGCACTGAGGGGTATTATGAGGAGTGTATGTTGTATTCAGTAGAGTGTAATTGTGTGGCGTGTAATTATGTGGCACTGAGTGTTATTGATTGGAGTGTAAGTTGCATTGTAATTATGTAGCAGATAATTATGTGGCACTGAGTGGTATTGTGAGGTGTGAGTGTTGCATTCAGTAGAGGGTAATTATGTGGTGTGTATTTATGTGGCACAGAGTGGTATTTGGAGTGTATGTTGCGTTGAGAGCAGTGTAATTATGTAGCATATAATTATGTGGCACTGAGTGGTATTGTGTGGAGTGTATGTTGTATTCAGTAGAGTGTAATTGTGTGGTGTGTAATTATGTGGTACTGAGTGGTATTTTGAGTGCATGTTGCAGTGATAGCTGTGTAATTATGTGGCGTGTAATTATGTGGCACTGAGTGGGATTTGGAGTGTATGTTGCATTGAGTGCAGTGTAATTATGTGGTGTTTAATTGTGTGTCACTCGGTGGTATTTGGAGTGTGTGTTGCATTGAGTGCAGAGTAATTATGTGGTGGGTAATTATGTGGCACTGAGTGGTATTTGGAGTGTATGTTGCATTGAGTGCAGTCTAATTATGTGGCGTGTAATTATGTGGCAGTGTGTGTTTTATTTGGAGTGTTTGTTGCATTGAGTGCAGTATAATTATATGGCGTGTTATTATGTGGCACTGAATGGTATTTGGAGTGTATGTTGCATTGAGTGCAGTGTAATTATGTAGAATGTAACTATGTGGCACTGAGTGGTATTTGGAGTATATGTTGCATTGAATGCAGTGTAATTATGTGGCGTGTTATTATGTGGCACTGAGTGGTATTGTGTGGAGTGTGTGTTGCATTCAGTAGAGTGTAATTATGTGGCATGTAATTTTGGGCACTGAGTGGTATTTGGAGTGTATGTTGCATTGAGTGCAGTGTAATTATGTAGCATGTAACTGTGGCACTGAGTGGTATTTGGAGTGTATGTTGCATTGAGTGCAGTGTAATTATGTGGCACTGAGTGGTATTTGGAGTGTATGTTGCATGGAATGCAGTGTAATTATGTGGTGTGTAATTTGTGGCACTGAGTGGTATTTGGAGCGTATGTTGCGTTGAGCGCAGTGTAATTATGTAGCATATAATTATGTGGCACTGAGTGGTATTGTCTGGATTGTATGTTTTATTCAGTAGAGTGTAATTATGTGGCGTGTAATTATGTGGCACTGAGTGGTATTGTGTGGAGTGTATGTTGCATTGAGTGCAGTGTAATTATGTAGCATAAAATTATGTGGCACTGAGTGGTACTGTGTGGAGTGTGTGTTGCATTCAGTAGACTGTAATTTTGTGGTGTGTAATTATGGGCACAGTGGTATTTGGAGTGTATTTTGCATTGAGTGCAGTGTAATTATGTGGCATGTAACTATGTGGCACTGAGTGGTATTTGGAGTGTATGTTGCATTGAGTGCAGTGTAATTATGTGGCATGAAAGGAGACGCTGGAAACTAGAAAGAAAACAAGAAGAGAAAGGGGGATATGGAGGCGGAAATAACGACGATGATGAAAGAAAAGAGGAGAAATAGGAGGCAGAGACGAAGAGAGCGAAAGGGAGAAAGAACGCGAGCCAGTAAGACAAATTGGGAGGAGAGTAAACAAGCGATGCGCGCTCTTTGCTGGGGGAGGGGAAGGGCCATTAGCCTGTAAGAACTTGCGGTGAGATCAAAGGAAGGGTGGGAGGGACATTGGCGAGCGGGGGGTGAGGGGGTGTGCAGCCTGTTGAGCTGAAGTGGCAGCAGAGGCGGAGCGCAGCGCGCGCACAGGAAGTGTCTGGTGGCAAATGTGAGCTGTGCACAATGCACGTGGTTGTACTCACATGCACTGTACCTGATCCGCACTTTGGGTGCATTTTTGAAAGCCCCACTAAATATCTCACCAGCAAGCATTTCTAAAGCAATGCCTAGGCTCGACCTAAAAATTGTTGGGTGCAAAATTAATGTAATTTGCTTTTGCACAATTATGCAAAAATATGCAAATGTTCATAAAAATGCACATTTGTCACTTTGAATTTTAGTGTGAAATTCGCCTTTGTGTCAATTGTTGGACCAAAGATGCATTTACACAGCACCGTGAACCGCTGCCTCTGGTTTTCTGTTCTTCCCATGTCATTTTTTTAATGAATAATTACGCAAACTGGCTTAGTAGAGTATTTTCAGGAATTTCACTTAACATAATGTCTTCTCTGGTTTTTTGTTTCTTCCTTTCTCTCTTTATCTTGCTGATTGATTTACTTTATTGCTTTTTCCACCATATTAATTGATATGTTGGTGATATATATGACATTGATTATATCTATACTGATGAATGCTTATTTATCTATTTATTTATTGTGTAACTCTCTTTTTGGTTGTATTGCTTATTATGGTACTTTAATTGTTCATATTTCTTCTCTCAAAGTAATAAAGATATTACAACAACAAAAATCTATATCATTGAAGTGAAAGGAGTGTAGGTTATCCACCTCTGAACACTGTAATAAATATTTTGAAACAGACTGACAAAAGTTGTGAAGTAGCAGAACTGAAATGTTAAGCAATAAAGGCGAGAGGCAGTACCCCTGGGGGACAAAATAGAGATGACAAGACACAAAACCTCAGAAAGCTACTCACAAGGTCCTAATGGTTAAAGATGGCGCAAGCAGCCAACTGATTCTGACACCCTGGCCACTTCCACCAGACGAGGCAACAGGATGGAGTGGTTAGAAGTGTGGGAATCACCAAGAGAGGAAGTAAGACCAGGAGCATTCGTGACCTCATTACATTGTAATACCGCTTCTGCCTGTAACTCGAGTTATTGGTATTACAAGAAAGGGGGTAAATCCGCTACATAAATGCATTCTGGGAGATATGACGAATCAAACTGTACCTCAATCAAAAAATGGCCGAAAATATTGGCAGAAATGCAGAAACGTGTGTGCAAACACCGACTACCTCAATTGATTCCCATTCTTATTGGTCTATGCGGTAATGCAGTACTACCGCACCCATTGGTGTAATGCAAAATTACAGCTCCCGGCCGTATCAACATTTCTGGGAAAAATACAAATGCATTAGAAGCCACTTAACATATATAGTGAAATTCTCAATGGTGTGATTTGACTCCAATCATAAGTGTGTGGGAAATTACATCACCCTTTAACCCCGGAAGATGTCACAAGAAGTGACATCAATCGACCCGTGATCCCCATGACAAAAAAAAATATTTGAGTCCTTATGTATGTGACACAAGAAAGATTGCACCTGCCGCATGTTTTACTGGGTGTCGTCCATTTGTTGATTTTTATGAACCACTTCCTTAGCACACAATGAAAAATTAAAAGTATCCTCGCACATCCTATAAGATGTTGGGTACAATTCAAGAAGGCATTATTACACCTCGGGGGCGCGCAGGTGAGCAAATAGCACAATCTAAGAGTGAACATTAATGTCAGTGATTTTGAATCACAAAGTGTAATTTAAACACTTAAATGGATTTATTCACAATTAAAAGTGCACCAGTACAACAGAATGTTCTATGCGTGAGTAAAATGCTCATATGGCTGGGGCGTGGGTGTTCCGGGGCATCATTACCTCACAAAGTAACTTCCAAGGGTGACAGTGGAGCAATCATTTAGCGAAGGAAAATGTTTTAACTTAAAATGTCTTCTTACAGTGTTAGCTTCCTATACTCCAGGCTATGTCTAACAACATTGCTTGCTATTTTTAGTGTAATATGTGTGCATACCCTGAGATTTTTAGTTTTTTGCTGTCTAGCTCCCATAAATATGCTCGCCTTCACAGTCAACATAAGACTTTTATCTCTTGGTGCCTCCGTTGAGCAGCAGTGCCTTATCTGACCGCTAGATGTCATAACTCTTCCACGTTTGCAGTAAACACCTTCTAGACCACTGCTTCCTAAACTGTGGGTCGAGACACAGCGGTGGGTCGCTAAAGTCCAAGCAATAAATAAAGATGTCTTTAAAATCCTGTATTTCCCTTATTACAAGACTTTTTCAAAGACAGAGGTCAAATGTCAGACTAATTCTTCTGACAAATTTCTGCTTATATTTTAAACATTTGGATTGGTGTTAGAAACTCTTCTCACTTGACAGTGAGGGAAGGAAATGTAAAGTGACTTATGTGAAAGGAAAGGTAGCAGGATGCCATTTTTGTAACATACAACAAAACGTGAATACCTATAAATAAACTGTGCACATTCAGCATTTAGAAAAGTAAAAATCAAGCACTTTTTAAATAATTCTAAAGTGTGATGGAAACTATTAAGATCAAAACAAATCAAGACGTTTTAGTTTGTGATGCACAAAGGAAACATTTTTACGGAATACAGATTTCCACACATTAGATGTGTACAAAATAGTTTTATCAGTAAAACCATATGCCTGTACTAATTTAGTGGTCATTACAATGGAAGGTGTCCTTTGTGTAAATGACAGTGCGCTACACATGATACATTAAAATATTGCTCAACTCATGTCCATTCAAGATAGGTGGGTTGCAAAAGTTTGTAATTGTGACCCTGGAGAGTGGAAGCTTGAGGTGCAGATGAACAGTGGGGCAAACTGGCCTCTAGCTGCCCCCCCCCCCCCCCCCATTGTGTGTGTCAGCCCGGGCTGAGACAGCTTCCCGGGCACACACACAGCCGCACCAGTACTTCACAGGTCTTTAAAAGACCATTTACTTGCTAACGAGGCTTTTTTTATGTTTCACCCCTTCTTAGAGCCCCTGCATCTCCACTCTGCATATTGTTAAACGAACCAGCCCCCCCGAGATTTGGCTTTAGTTGCGCCTCCAGCACAGCAAGCCACAATCACTCACCTAAAAGAGATAATAACATCTTTGAATGGTAAATGCACTCGCGGTTTCCTCCCTAGCCTAGATTGGGTTCCAGTAATATAATACAGAAGACTTTGCTATAAAATTAAGGAATTTGATTTGGATTTGTTTCCACCCAAACTGGGAGCTTGCCAGAGTTCTTCTATTTTACTTTCTCTCTACCGCCAATGACACATTCACAGAGTTCCTCTGTCTGTTCTGCATTCTTTCCACATAAAATGGCACCTTCCCAGAGTTCCTCTTTCTGTTTCACACAATGCTAGCCTCTTTGCAAGGTCTTTACCGTATAGGATTGTTCATGGTCAGAGGAAATACTCTGCTGCCTTCAAATATATTCTGTGAACAAACAAACCATTAATAGCATCATTGTGCATTTTAGTAGGCGTGATTCACAGAGTTCCTCTACGCAGAACTCTGCAAAGTGACCAAAAACTCTGCTGCAGTACGCGGAGTTACGCAAGCGGCGAGTGCGTTAGGGGGGGTCTGTTTGCACTGATTTTTAGCACTGGACATTTGTACGCGCTGGAAAATCAACACAAACGGCACCATGCGCAGCGCAAGAGGGCGCTGCTTCTTTCTGCCCCTCGAGCAGATGTTCTACTCAAGCAGAAGCTTCCTCAGCGCGAACGGAAGGTTTATCAACGTGAGCAGTAGCGGCCATCCGCGGCCGCCTGTGTTGCGGAATCTTGCAAGAAGGTGGTCTGGAGTAAGATTTTTCTTACTTGCACTCATCAACTTAACATTAGGAGCACGTGGGAGGAAAAAACTGTGTTCCGCATCAGAACTCTGCACTCTACGTGGAGTGAAAAAATACTCTGCAAACTCCACGAGCCAAGTGGAATTTTATGACCAGGCCTGCATTTTAGCTCTTCCTTATCTCTCATATTCGAAAAAACACTGATGGTCTTCCCAAAAAAACCTGCTGAAAGGCACTACAATCTGCAAAACACATCAATGTTCTCAGTTTTTTGTGAATGTGCTACTACATTAAAAAGCATTACAGATATGTATAGAGACCACCAAATCCGCCAAACACCAGCTCATGCTGTGCAAACTGAAAGCTATTCAGCTTGAAGCAGACTTTAAACTGTCCATGCCGTCCTCACATAAAATCTATACAGGCGCAATGCTCTGGTCGACGGCGTACCAGACGCAACTGCCTGTGTATGAAAATTATGCTGGGGGAGGCCAAATCTCACTTGCGCTGGCTAGCTTAGACTTTATGGTGGCTCGCAGGAAAAAAGTTCTGCCAGGCAGCAATTGGTTGGAATTTTGCCAGATGCCAATGTTAAAGAGTAACACAGAGTGACCAAAATTCAACTTATTCCATGGATGGAATGAAACATTCTGCCCACCCCTACCTGCGACCCCAATGAACTCCACCTCCCACACAGTTAGTTGCACTGCAGGTATGAGGAACTTCATGGAGGTCCTCAAAGCTGCATCTGTCCCTCTGTCTATCGGTGAATTTGACCACCTGTGTGTGCCTGCATGTGTGTATGTGCGTGTGTGTGTATGTGTGTCTGTGCCCATGTCTCAGTTGATCTACATTCTAGGACACATGTTTGCAGGGCTGGATGTCTAGTGATCTGTTTACATAAGTACCAATAATTACCTGGGACTTTTGTAAGCATGTCTTGCTTCACGAGTCGGCCTGCGTGTATATACTTAGATGCCTGTAGGTATGTAACTCCCTCTGCATCCAAGACATATATGTGCATGAGCTTGTGCCACTGTGTGCATATACTATATATAACAAGCATTTGCAATGCAACAGGTCTCACATTACTGAAAGTTTGATCTATTGACGTTGCAAATACCAATGTTTTTTTGGTTAACAAAATTCCCAGCAGTATCATAAGTAATAAAATAAAATCCACAAAGCAAGCAACGGGTGCAGTACCGCAGGCACTTACCAGGTGTCACTGTGGAATTTTAAAGAAACCTCAATTAGCCATATAAGATAATGCACCGTTGCTTATGCTACTGCTGGGATATTTAAAAAATAAATATAATTAACAAACATTATTATTTGCAACGCTAATAGCTGAAACTATCAGTAACTTGAGTCCTATTGCATTGCAAATGCTTGTGGGGTCTTTCAGGGCAGCTCCTCCTGTCTCTGGAGAGATCAGCTGCCTCTCTCACAGGCTGGCCTTCCCTGGATCTTCAGCTCTTTCAAGCACTGTGGAAACATCAGCTCACGGTAGAGCACCATGTCTAGCTGATGCTGTAGAGATCTAGCATTAATTATTGGCCCTGAAGGCACAGGATGGATGGCAAACCGGGCGCTTTTGGAAAAAAATATGTGCCAATCAAACAACGTGTCACCTGCAATGTTCATTTGCCAAGCCAACCAGAGCAATGTTCTGGCTACTGCTCCAGGCTTCCTGGATGAAAGGAGGGCTAAGAGCACAAGATTGTCGTGATGTGGACGAAATATCGCAGGCAACATCATAAGTAGGGTTGAACAAATTCTGGCTATATTTGGGGAGCAGAATGTCTAGGCAGTAGATAAACAGGTATCAGATACTCTTTTATTCCATACCTCCGGCAAGAATGTG
Organism: Lissotriton vulgaris; assembly: GCF_964263255.1. Classification (NCBI taxonomy): domain Eukaryota; kingdom Metazoa; phylum Chordata; class Amphibia; order Caudata; family Salamandridae; genus Lissotriton; species Lissotriton vulgaris. The sequence goes on along the minus strand of NC_141699.1, from coordinate 1,077,452,438 downwards.
GATTCCATACCTGTGGCATAAACGCAAATTCCATACCTCTGGTATGCACGTGGACTCCATACCTCTGGCGTGAATGCAGATTCTATACCTCTGGCATTAATGCGGATTCCAGACCACTGACGTGAATGCGGATTCCATACCTCTGGCATGAATGCGGGTTCCATATCTCTGAGATGAATGCGGATTCCATACCTCTGGCATGAATGCGGATTCCATATCTCTGAGATCAATGCAGATTCCATACCTCTGCATGAATGCGAATTCCATACCTCTGGCATGAATGCAAATTCCACACCTCTGGCATGAATGCAAATTCCATACCTCTGTCCAGCATGTGGATTCTACATCTCTGGCATGAATGAGGGTTCCATACCTCGGGCATGAATGTGGATTCCATCAGGCATATGCATCAAAGCTTTTTGCGATCGCAAAAGGTGCGATTCACACAAATCGGCCGTTTGCGATCGCAATATTAGCTTTTGCGATGCATCAAGGGTCAAGGCCCTCGCAATTTGAGAATTCGCAATTAATTGCGAGTTTTCAAATCGCGATTACATTTAAGGAATCGCATTTTGCGATTTCTTAAATGCAATGCAAGAACCACTTTGAAGTAGCGATTTCGCTACTAGGGGTCGCAAATTACCATGAAGTTGAACTTCATGGTAACTTGCTAAAACTTTGAAAAATGCACTATAGCGAATTTTTCAAAGTTGTAGGTTACACACACACATGTCCTAAGGACATGTGTGTGCGCAACATTTGTGCACAGATCAATTTCAGGGGTGCAACAGGGTGTCCTTTTGACACCCTTGCACCCTTGAAATTGCATGCGCAATTTGCGAGTACCTATTTGTATTCGCAAATTGCGCATGCAATTTACCATTCATTCCTATGGGTCTGGAGGCCATATGAATTAATGGGAAGCCATTCCTTATTCGCGAATCGCAATTAAGGAATGTGTAGGAATCGCTATTTTTATAGTGAGGCCGAAGAGTGAATGTGTGGCTCCATTTGCTCCAGTTATCGTGCTCCTGGTAAAATAAGTGGGGGGACGCCGTCCACCCGCGTGGTACCCCGACTCGAGCCCTGGTAACTGATCCTTTGGGATGCAGGAGGCAAAAGCATTTGTGCACATAACGTAGGGGGCAGGGGTACATGCAGGAGTTTGAGTGGGCGTGGCCTGCCATCCATCACTTTCAAAGGCCATCTAAAGTAAATAAATAGGAAGCATTGGTCATTAATGCCCCATCCAATCTTGTGGCACTCTCATCAGGGAAGCTGACCACCCAGGCTCACATAAGTGGAGGAAAAGGACTGATTGCTGAAGCGTCATTTCAAGAATTAGATTTTCCCTTCGTTAAAAAAGTGCATTGTCTGTCTTTAATTAGGGTCTCTCCAAAAATGTGAGGGAAACTGTAAAAGCACTAATGGTGGGAAATGAATGCACCCTGAATACAGCCAGGCCTCTCACATCCGTAAAAGACAAGCAGTCACACACCACAAGAAGCCCCGTCCACTCCTCACACAGCACACTTCAGAAACAACAAAAGGGGTGAGGAGTTGGCCGAAAGGCTAGGGCGGTCGACCTCGAATCTGGGGAACTGGGTTAGAGTCTCGGCAATGAACATCCTGTGATTCTGGGCAAATCACTTAATCTCCCTGTGCCAAACAAAAAATGAATGTGTCCTCATGTAACTCAACTGGTGCTATGTAAAGCGCTCTGATACCCGATTCGGGTCAAGTTCGCGCTATATAAAACTCTGTAAAAAAAAAACAACAAAAAAACCAAAGCACTCTTCCACCCCTCACAGGCTATTAGTAACATTGTTCCGACAACCGCTCAGACTGCCAGTCACACTCACTCAGCCCAGAGGAGCAGTCTCACACCACTGAAAGGCCTCACATTTCCTATAGAGTAGCAGTCATGCACCGGACCAGCGTACCTCAACAGACGACTCAGCTTCTACACCCCCACCCACCAGCTCCGCTCCGCAGACCTCGCCCTCACCACAGTCCTCCGCATCGGAAGAGCGACCTCCGACTGCAGATCGTTCTCCCACTTCGCCGCCAAGACCTGGAACACCCTCCCCATCCACCTACGGCAGACCCAAGACCTGCTGACCTTTAGAAGACTCCTCAAGACCTGGCTCTTTGAGCAGCGGCAGCATCCCCCACCCCCCAGCGCCTTGAGAACCTCACGGGTAAGTAGTACAAATGATATGACTGATGCATTACCAGAAGCACTCTTCCACCCCTCGCAGTCTAGGAGTCATACACCGCCTGGCATACTGGCAGTCACACACTACCAGCAGCACTCACGCCCCTCACAGAATAGGAGTCTCACAAAATAATAGCCCTCTTACAACCCTCACAGACAAGTAGTCACGCCCTATCAGAAGCACTTTCACACCCCTCACAGACTACCAGCGCCAAACTTATGTCAGCACTCACACCCCTCACAGAGCAGCAGTCTCACACAATACTAGCGAGCTAAAAGCCCTCACAGACAAGTAGACACATACTAACGAAAGCACTCTCACACCCCTCACGATCTAGCAGGAAACCAATAAGTATAGCCCATAAATCATTATAACTCTCCATTAATTTATATTTGTATGCTTGGGGTATTGTAGATGTTCAAGTGTGTTAATGCATGAATGAACCAATGGGTCAATGAACATGTGTATGAGTGACTAAGGGCATGGACGACAAGTTAGAGTGCATGACTGCACGGATGAAAGCATCCAGGCACTTTTTTAGGTTTTGCCTGGCGAAAGATGCGCGCTGTGCATCTTTTTCGCGCAGGCGAAAAACCTAATGGTTATAGTAGGGGAGACAGGAACGGCCCCGTCTTCCATTGGCTAGCCACATAAATGGAGGCTAGCCATTGGAAGACGGGCCTGTCCGTCAATGCCGGACCAGATTCGGGGGCGTTCCCGAGAATTTTTGGCTTTTGGCTACGTCAGCCGAAAGCCTGTTCTCAGGAACGCCCCCGAATCTGGGTCTGCATTGAGCCGACACCCGCCTTCCTGCCGAAGGAAGCAGCCGTCCGTCTACAGCCAGGGCCGCGCTGGGATTGGCCCAGCCGGCCGAGCCTCCGCCGTGTCATCGGGAGGAGGAGGAGTGGAGAGCAGGAAGCAGCCTGCGTCGTCTTCTGGGTTCATTTTACGCCCATTTTCTGACCAGAGTAATCCAGTTGCGTCCAGTGGAACACGTACCTGCAAAAGAAGCAGAAAAACCTCGGAGAAAAAAGATAACCACTAAAATGTAGGCCGAGTAGTTCTTAAACTGTAATTTAGGTCACATTCAGCACAAACACACGTCAGACGTAGTCCAAAAAGAACATCCTTAAACTTACTTCCCCGAAGGCTCAAGTTGCTGCGTATATTATTTCATATTTCTACTTGAGGTACCGTTGTATACCACGCCTTAAAAAACATAATTTCGTCTAACACTATATGATCACTGATTTTGTTATAGAATGTTTACAGCTACATTATGAATCAAACGTGTGTCATTATTTTCAGCCTGAAAAAATAGAGCTTCGTCTTACTGCAAAAATGTGTTTTTGTCACAAAAATTATAGGAGGGCTCAGAAGGCATTTATCCCAGCACCACAAAATGTGGCATGGGTGGGAGGCAAGGACCTCAGGGCATGGGCACGTGTGCGTGCTCGTGCGCATTATTTGCGTCATTCTAAATTTGATTAGTATGTTTGAAACTATAGCTTAAACCTTTAAAAATATTTTAAAATCTGAATAGCAAAAATGTGTGCTTACCTGCATTTGTTATGCCGCGCATGTGTTTTAAGTAATTATTATTTATATTGTTATACGGCGCTATTTTGTAGATTTACCGAAAGTAGGAAATGTTACCTGCCCCTGGCGATTACTAACTGGGATTCTCGTGCTATACAATACGCGTTGATGTTGCGTGCGCCATCACTACTGTAGGACCTCACTGGACCTGACAAACCGATCTCTCACGCACTAAGCAGGGTCAATGGCCCGTTATTTTAAGGCACTCCCTCCCTGCCCCCTCGCCTCCTCCCCCCAACACACACACCTCACCCCCGCCAAATGCCTCAAATCTACTATCACCCATAGCTATCAGACTGAATTTACCTTTGAGTACAATAAATCAAAAGATGGAAACGATTGCCCAAGCCCCGCCCCGTCTCTGCCCACCCTAACGACTTCCCGTGCTGTTATTGCTGAGGGCGCCAGAGGAGCCGAGCTCTGGGAAAGCGCAGAGGCCGCGGTGGCACCCACGTACGAGATGCCAGGAAAGAGGGCAGGCAGCGCTGGGAGGGGTCATAAAAAGAGCAGCCACATCTGCAAACACTGTCTGCTTCATGAGCAGAAAGAGCTAAACACGGTACGGAACGTATCAAACGCAGCCACGGAGTCCCCACACACCACAGAGAGATTCATAGCACCACCGATGCACAAGCCGATCACAAGTAAAACACCCGTAAACACGGGTTTCACTAATTACAGAATACACACATCACACATTTTACAAACACAGTATACACATAGCAGCATTAAACAAACAAGTCACACGCATACGTCAAACAAATACAAAAGGAAAAGGACAACAGAGCATATATACTTAGCACGAGATATCTTCCATCTGCTCTCTCTCTCCCTCCTTCTTGCTTATGCCTTACCTCCTACCTTCCTTTTACTTCCTGCTTTCTCTCTCTCCTGTTCTTACTCAAGCGTCCTCTCTCCATCTCCCTCCTCATCTTGGCTTCTTTTTCTATCTTTTACTCTTTCTGTTTTCTGCCTTCTCACTCCATTCTGCCCTTACTTTTCTTCCTGCCTTCCCTCTCTCTTGATCTCTCTCATGCGTCCTCTCTCCTCCTCCTTATCTATCATGCTTCTCTCTCTTGCACTCTGTCGCATGCCTTTCCTCTCTCTTTGCCTTCTCTCACTCTCTTCTTTCAGTCACCAACTCTCTCCTTCTTTTCTTGCACTCTCTATTTTCCTATTGCCCTTTCTTTGCCCCTCTCTCCTTTTTCATCTCTCTCTTCTTCCTACCCTTCATTTCCATCTCTCCATTTCTATCTCCTTGTCTTTCTTCACAATTAACTCTGAGGGCCTGATGTACATTGCCAGACAAGGGGGGGGCTCTGTGTGTGTGGGCGGGGGGCTCTCTGTGTGTGGGGGGGGCTTTAGGTGTGTGGGGGAGGGGCTCTCAGTGTGTTTGGGAGGGGATCTCAGTGTGTGGGAGAGGGGCTCTCAGTGTGTGGGGGAGGCTCTCAGTGTGTGGGGGGCTCTCAGTGTGTGGGGGGCTCTCAGTGTGTGGGGGGGCTCTCAGTGTGTGGGGGGGCTCTCAGTGTGTGGGGGGGCTCTCAGTGTGTGGGGGTGGCTCGCAGTGTGTGGGGGAGGCTCGCAGTGTGTGGAGAAGGCTCACAGTGTGTGGAGGGAGCTCGCAGTGTGTGTGGAGGGAGCTCGCAGTGTGTGTGGAGGGAGCTCGCAGTGTGTGTGGGGGGGCTCGCAGTGTGTGTGGGGGGGCTCGCAGTGTGTGGGGGCTCGCTGTGTGTGGGGGGGCTCGCAGTGTGTGGGCGGGGCTCTGTGTGGGTGTGTGTTGGGGGGGCTCTCTGTAGGTGTTTGTGGGTGTCATTTGCGAAAGATAAAGCTAGTGGCATTGCAAATGACAATGCCAATTATTTATGTTAAAAAAAAACATAAATAAAAATAATGTCAAGAGTATTGCCAATAGCTCAAACTTTAACAAAGGCAAAACCATTGCATTGTAAATGCTTGTTTTCATAAGCCACACATTGTGGCTTTGATAATGCTAATTTTTCTTGGATTTTGGCAGTATACTTCTCTCCAAAGAACAACATGTTCTCAATGTTGCTCAATTGTGCGTATTGTGTCTAAACATTCCTGGTGTCCCCTGCCTTACCACTGTAGGTTATTAATGGAGAGCTGAGCAAATGAAGGAAGTGTGTGCTTAGAGGCCGCTAAGACCTCAACTAGAAACGCACAAGTAGCCCGCAAACCCATTGCATCCATGCTAAATTTAGTTGCAAAGCCTCGCAGACCATTAGGGATTCCTGGCGTCTAAGGTCTGAAAATGTAGAATTTCAATAAAGGAAATTACAAAATGAATCCAATCACGAAGCTAAGGCGAGTGCTTAATTTAGCTCTGAAATGTCATTTCAAGCAGGATAATATATGAATGTCTGCATGAAATCAGTGGCATATGAGCAGCCAATATGGCTAGTCCGGTCCGGTAATACATTAGGTAATGTAAAACATGTAGTTAGGATCATTTAGATGGATGCCGCACAATTTATTGCGGTTTAAGACAACAGAGGTGGACGACTGTATTTCGGTGCGACTATTGTCATAAGGGGCGTGGCCTGGAAACAGGATTTAGATGGTTTCTGTGTGGGTCCTCAGAACTTTCTCCTGCATCTTGCTGCCCTCCATTTTCAGTCAGTCAGCCAACCTATCAATCAATCACAGCCCTTTAAGAGGTGTGTGAGTGCGGGCCCAGGGCTGAAAACACTCAGGACCACTCCTGTTTCTATGTTTCTCACTGGGGAGAGTCCTAGACACAATGCCACAGGAAGCACCGGCGGACAATATGTAGATTGATGCGGTATATAGTATACACATTTCCTCAATTAACTGTTACAAATTCAGCATAATTTCATCTTTCATGACTTAGTGCTGAAAGATATCAATGTTAAAATTGGCACAATTAGCATGCTGTGCGGCACGTTACAGACAGTAAACGTGTGTGCAAAGGTGATATATCTTAGTAGTCTGTTCGTACCCTTTCAGAGTGGATATCTCTGACTGTGTGCCCCGTCTTAATCACAATTATACATGCACTTAGACGGTATTTAAAGGCGCTTTCTAATTTGACAGATTCCGTGCCCATGGTAATAACAATAATTTGAAAAGCTTGGTGCACAGGTTTTCAGGGTCTGCAAACGCTTCTAATGAACAGAGGAGGACAAGTGCCTTTGCACTTCGCAGTTCCGGGGACGGTACCTTTCTGAGCGCAGCCTTAAGCTACATAAATACTAGTACCTAAAATACAAGTGGGCACTGTGTTAAAACAAAGCGCGGCAGCCATGTAACAAAATAAAACGTATGCGCTTAGCGACCAATGAAGTGGGTGCCATAGTAATAATAAAAAAAACAGTAACAAGTTGGTGCCATGCTAAATATAAAGCACAACTCCGGCAAAGAAAGACGAGAGGGGCGCATTGCTAAAAGATTAAGCATGGTGCCCCTCTGTTGGTAACATTAGCGCAAATTTAAATCTTAAACAAGTAGTACCCAAAGGAAACAAATACAATGTAAGGAAACTGTAGTTGGCCGGTGCTCCTGAACTAAAAAAACGGAAGTGAAGTGTCATGAGCACCACCAATAAGAAGCCAGGAAACACAAGCGACGCAGGGGTGAACCAATTCAAGCAGAAGGCGGGATGACACTCCGGTTAGAGTGATTACAGCAGGTCTTGCACACAGAGCATGCACGTTGATGCTCGACCTAAAAACAAAAACTATTGGCTTTATAAAGACTTGTTTGTTTGTAATAGCCAGGAGCGATAAATAAAATAGCAGCAGCTCGTATGTAGGACTGTGCTGATCAAACCAGTCTGACAGGCTTAGTCAACACTCAAAAATGATCTGATATCATTAAATAGAGGTCTCTACAGCACAGAGCAGGAAGCTTCAGGGCGTTTACGTTTCCACAGAGACAAACGGCAAAGGCTGCCAAGAGTCACGTGACCTTGAGACTTTTCCCAGCCACAAGAAAGGGAACTACTAGACGCCGCTACAGATTACGGTTTCAAATATGACAGAAAGGGAAGCGAGAGTAGAGAAAAGCCCAAAGGAAACAGTTGCCTAACACGGGACAACACCACACAGCACCTAGCGCTTCAACACCCCCACCCCAACTGAAGAGGAGGCTTAGACAGGCCTCAAATCAGAGCCACCGGTCCAGCATTTATTCATTAAGAGAAAGAGTTTTTGTGAGCCTGGCAGCTTGTTAAGAATGCACACAGCCAAGAGGGCCAGCATAAAACGTGTTGGCTTTTTGTCCAGGATACAAGAACAAGCATTTACAATGCAATGGTTTTGCCTTTGTTAAAGTTAGAGCGATTGGCATTGCTCTTGACATTATTTTTATTTATGTTTTTTTTTTAACATAAATAAATGGCATTAAATTGACCCTTTGTAACCGAATATGAAACTGGGTTAGTGGCAGAACAGTCACCTGAGAGGGGCTGCAGCAGGGGAGGTGATTGGGGGAGGGGAGAGGGGTTGAGGGGAGATGGGTGGGTGGGGTGAACATGCAAAAACTAGATGTGGGCTAGATGGTTCGACCCAGATGCCCTGTTCTGGTTCGGCTCGAGGTTCTCTGGCAGTCTCGAGCCAAAAGCAAGCAGAGCCGAGAAGCTGGTGCTACTGCTGGGTGGAGAAACTAAGAAGAGAGGGCGAAAGGCAGAGCAAAGGAGCCTCAGCGAAGCATTCTAGAGCCAAAGAGAGAGAGAGTGCGGAAGAGAAAGAGACAAAAAGAGAGACAGAGGAGGAGGGAGAAAACGAGGGGGGCAAAAAGAGAGAGTAGCAGACTAAGGAGAGAGAAACTGACAGAGCGAAGGATGGAAAGAGCAAGGAAGAGAAAGAGACAAAAAGAGAGACAGAGGAGGAGGGATATAACGAGGGGGGCGAAAAGAGAGAGTAGCAGACTAAGGAGAAAGAAACTGACATAGAGAGCGAAGGATGGAAAGAGCAAGGAAGAGAAAGAGACAAAAAGAGAGACAGAGGAGGAGGGAGATAACGAGGGGGGCGAAAAGAGAGAGAAACAGACTAAGGAGAGAGAAACTGACATAGAGAGCGAAGGATGGAAAGAGCAAGGAAGGGAAAGAGACAAAAGGAGAGACCGAGGAGGTAGAAAACGAAGGAGGGGTGAAAAGAGAGAGAAACGGACCAAGGAGGGAGAAACTGACAAAGAGAGCGAAGGATGGAAAGAGCAAGGAAGAGAAAGAGACAAAAGGAGAGACCGAGGAGGTAGAAATAGAAGGAGGGGTGAAAAGAGAGAGAAACGGACCGAGGAGGGAGAAACTGACATAGAGAGCGAAGGATGGAAAGAGCAAGGAAGAGAAAGCCGAGGCAGAGAGCGAGATGGAGCGAGGGTGATGGCTCAGCTCGTTTTGGCTGCTAGAGCCAGGCCCCTTACCCAAGTCTTCTCTGGCCTGCCCACGGTTACCGACGACTCGTAAAGGCCTCAAAATCACAACGTAGTTGGTGTACACAAACACTTTGTATGAGTCTTTCCACTATAAAAACACATTTAAATGTGATCATAAAGTTAATATGTTTCCACGGCAGGAAAGGGTTTGAATAACTACCATGCTGGGAGGGGTGTTGGGGGGCTATGCAACTCAACAAGTGGGGTATACATGCAAATAACAAGAGGAAACTTGCGATGTGTAGATTTCCAACCTTTTTCAAAATGTTTGTGAATTGACCCCTGTATTTTTATCAGTTAAATAAAAAAAATTGCTAAAGTAGATAGGCCTATTCTCATCAACTCCAGCAGATACCTTAATGCGAATGCCCTTCGATAAAGTTATGTGTAACCTTTGGGTATGTGTAATTTTTGGGTACACCAACATATTCACAATTTCAACTGAACTAGTGTGGCTTCAAACCATCTTTCGTACATACTCAAATAGGATCTTCCTTTTCCCAAAAGCTTCCTTGACACTAACGCAGCATCCCCAAAGATTTCGAAATTTGCAAAAACAAGCAAATTGGGCCAGTACAGCACAGGCAGCCATTTCCATCGCGCCCGGCTCAGCAGGGTCGCACGGGGTGTCAGCGACCCCCCTCGCGTGCGGTATTTCACAGCCTCGACTGTAATGAGATGCGGCGCGCTCGCACGGACAATTACTGCGTGAAATTTGTGTTTCTTAATATACTCCATCTCCAGTGGGAAGCAGCTGCCTAATCATCTAATAACAAAAAAGGGTTTTGACTCCTATACTCAGCAAGGCTGAGCCAAATGAAACTAAAGAAACAACACACTTGCCAGTGCTGAGAAACTAATTTTTAAGACATGTATAACAAGCATTGGAAATGCAATAGGTCTCGCATTAGAAAAGTTGGAGCTATTGGTCTTGTAAATGACAAATATTTCATTTATTTGTTGGTTTTTAAAATAGCTAAATTGATAGCTTTGTCATTTACAACACCAATAGTAATAACTTTCGCGAATGTGACACCTATAGCATTTGGAATGCAACATGTTTTGTATTTACGTTACTTAGATGGCAGCTCTGGTAGTTAGGCCACATCTCTAGAGAGCAGGAGAGTGCAGCGGGGGAGAGCAGCACAGCAATGCAATAGGTTTCGCATTAGGAAATTTTGAGCTATTGGTATTGTAAAGGACACATTTTTTATTTATGTGCTTGTTTTGAAAGTAGCGAAAGTAATAGCTTTGTTATTTACAATGCCAATAGTTTTATGTTTCGCAAATGTGACACCTATTGTAACACAATATGTGTTGCAGCACTGAGTGGTGTGAGGGTGAGGGGGGTGAGGGTATGTGAGGGTGAGTAAGGTGAGTGAGGGGGGTGAGGGTGTGTGACGGTGTGTGAGGGTGAGGGTGTGTGAGGGTGTGTGAGGGTGAGTGAGGGGGTGTGAGGGTGAGGGTGTGTGACGGTGTGTGAGGGTGAGGGTGTGTGACGGTGTGTGAGGGTGAGGGTGTGTGAGGGGGTGAGGGTGTGGGTTAGGGGGTGTGAGGGTGAGGGTGTGAGGGTGACTGAGGGTGTGTGAGGGGATGAGGGTAAGGGTGTGTGAGGGTGAGGGGGGTGATGGTGAGAGGGCGCGAGGGTGAGGGTGTGAGGCGGAGTGAGGGTGAGAGGGTTGTGAGGGTGTGAGGGGAGCGAGGGTGTGAGATGGTGAGGGTGTAAGAGGGTGAGGGGGTGTTAGGGTGAGGGTGTGTGTGTGTGAGTGTGTGTGGGTGTGAGGGGGTGAGCGTGAGAGGGCTATACAGATAAGGCTTAGAGTGCATGTGCAGCGCTACATCGATAGAGCTCAGAGAGTGCATGTACAGCGCTACATCGATAGAGCTCAGAGAGTGCATGTACAGCGCTACATCGATAGGCTCAGAGTGCCTTACAGCACTATGATAAAACTCAGAGGGCATGTACAGCACTATACAGATAAAGCTCAGAGTGCATATACAGCGCTACATCGATAGAGCTCAGAGAGTGCATGTACAGCGCTATATCGATAGAGCTCAGAGAGTGCATGTACAGCACTACATCGATAGAGCTCAGAGAGTGCATGTACAGCGCTACATCGATGGAGCTCAGAGAGTGCATGTACAGCGCTACATCGATAGGCTCAGAGTGCCTTACTGCGCTATGATATAACTCAGAGGGCATGTCCAGCGCTATACAGATAAAGCTCAGAGTGCATGTACAGTGCTAATTCGATAAAGCTCAGAATGCATGTACAGCGCTATGATCGAACTCAGAGTGAATGTACAGCGCTACATCGATAGGCTGAGTGCCTGTACAGCGCTACATGGACAAAGCTCAGTGTGCATGTACAGTACTGAATGCACAAATAGACAGTCGTTAAGCGGGGGGTAGAGGAATGACTGGCTTTTGACATAAACAACCCCTCCGTCGGTCCAGCCGAGCCTGAACAATACAGCTTTTGTGTGGCGCTGCAGCTCGCACCTTGCACCCGGGGCTATTTTTCCTCCCCGGGAACCTGGTCTGGTTTAAGTGCGGTGGAGGCAGGAGACCATGTATCCTGACGTGCTGCTGTTGTAGAGATTTTGTAGAGAGCCAACAGGTTTTTTCCAAGCGCTTCGGAGCATGCTGCAGCTGGGTCCTTGCAAACGCGCAGGACTTCAAGAAGTAAAGGAGTGCAGTGCAGTGACAGTAGAAAACCATTGTACAGTTGTAAGTTTAGTGATTCTGTGTAAAAAAAAAACTCAAAATATCTTCACGATCAACAGGGCGGGTCACTCAAAATTACAGTTCATCAGCCAAGTAACAACACTTTCCAAAGATGTTCAACAATCAAAGACCACTTTCGCCCTAGTTGCTTGCTGCTCGGTGTTGGATGTTTGACGTGTTTTTACAGTAGCGGACGTTCTGGTGTGGCCAGTAATGACACCATGCCAAGGAAACAATGAATTAACACCTATTACTATGGTAACAATAAAACCTGTGGCCATCTAGGCACTGTACAACCCCAGAGTAGCCCTTCATTAGAGAATTTCATTCCAAAATCAGGAAACAGAAAGAAGCCCTGGGTATGCAAATTTACTGTAGCAAATTAGCGCAAGTGACTTTAAGCCCACTTTGACCCTTGTCACATCACACGTTTGCCCACTTATCACAGCCTGACCTCTCGACAACTGACTCCTCCTAAAGTAAAAGGCTAGAGGGGGCAATGGGTGGAGTTTAGAGAAATTAAACAGAATTCTTAGAAGTGTGTTTACTTTCTTTTCCTGACGCTGCCTTCGTGGTTTCTGAGACCAGGGGTAGAGAAGTACCAGCAACAACGAGCACTGGCAACAACTACCCCTTTCTACTTTTATTTGACACTCATGCCCTTTTTTAGCTTTAATGAATTCAAGCAGAAGTTCTGATCATTAAAGCCATTGGATGGTGGGAGCAGGACAGCCAATCAGATTCCTTGAAATGCAAAGGCTCTAAGATTCCTGGTTTCCGGAAGTGCCGACCGGAATATTATAGGAGGCAGCAGGCAGAACATTCATGTGCTAACAACATTACGGGCCTTCACGCCGCTCATGAAGGCCAAATAACGTTAGTTATTGACTGGCGGTGCTGCTGGGAATACAATAATGTCAATCTAAAGCCGCCGCAACTTTAAATGGACACTAGAAAAAGACAGATAGCACTCAATGATTTTCTGCAGCTTTGTGCATTGTGCTTGTGTCCATTAGTACAGGAAGATTCACAGTCAGTGCATTCACGTGAGAGCCACTTTAGCTTTTCCCGAAGGCCCCTCCAAATTAAAACAAGTGTGGTAGTCAGGGCAATAAGTGGAATGAAAAAAAAACCAAGACGGAGGGCATTGCTGTGGGGAGGGGGGGGGGGGTAGGAGAAATGAGACACGGCAGGCAGGGGAGGGGGCGAAGCGGGGAGAGCGGCGATGAGGGTGTGAAGCATCTTTAACTGTCTCAGCTGTGGAGCCTCCCAGTCTCCTCGGCTCCTGGCCTGATGATGCACTCAAATCACTCACAACGGGTCAGGCGTCTTTACTCCCACATTTAGTGACTCCACTATGGTTACTGCTGTCACTGTAATTTCCCCTATTTGTTGTTTCCCTTACTAGGAGGCAGCCATAACGAAGTCTACGACGGGCATCTAGTTAATTTTAGATTCCATTTCTGTGATGGTGTCCATAATAAAACCATCTCAACTTTGAATACTCCTTCATTAAGGCGATCGAGCGCACTCGAAGCAAAGATATATAGTGTGAGTGAAAAGCCGGCCCTATCATGAAACATGCCACGCTAGGGTGAATGAGGGCTTGGCGTCCTTTATTGTAAACAAACACCACATACTGACCAGGAGAGTAAGCACACACCTGATGGAGGGTTTGTTCGTGTTCCTTCCATATTTGCTATTCCCTGGAGTATCAATTGTGATTATACATTGATAAATGTAAAGAGGTTGCCTTGCGCAGAGAGCCAACAGGTAGCTTTGCATAAACAGCATTGCACAAAAAGTCCTTCAAGCTGCCCCTCACACCATAAACCCTAGTGACATTTGTGTGCAAAAGTGGCCTTGTGCAGCCCTAATCCCTCTCTGCTTTACTTGCAAACTTCTGGCAATGGAGACAACATTGTGATCTGCCAGTCAAGCAGACTGCCGACAGCAGTCAATACCAGCCATGGCTTCTTTGCAATGCCGGCGGGCACAGAGCTTGCCAGTCAGGCATAATGCCAGCCATTAAAAGTTGACTGTGATAACGCCCTTGCACTATACCAATCTTGTTGCTTTCCAGCCCTGCACTTCCCGTCGGTCTTGTAAAGAGAGAGCCCTTTAGGCAGCCTCGTGCATTGCCAGTTCTGGTTGTCTGACAGCCACAACAATAATCTGCCAGTGCTTTCCACTGTAAACCATGAACGTGCAAGTTTAGAAAACATCTAGGCGCTTGCCTGCTTTGCAGACTTTGTGAAAGCCCTGCATCGTGAGCACGTAAATGAATACGTAAACATAAACCGTGCGAAGAACGGCAGCTGAATAGCACTATGCCATTTTGCCTTTTTAACCAATAGCGCTTTGACCTCATACTTTGTTTTTTGTGGTTTTATTTATATAGCGCTGACTCGACCCGACGGTATTGGAACGCTTAACCAGTTACATTATATAAGGACACATGCATTTTTTGGGGGAGCCACGGGGAGATGAAGTGATTTGCCCAGAATCAAGGGGTGTTACTCACATTTTGCCACACACAAATACATATCCCTGAAAGCAGAAATGCCCATGGCAATCTAAAAACAGCAGGCACCGAGTAAGGTGCTGCACATAACACGGGACCTGCATGGCAGCCAAGAGCATAGCGAACGAAGATAACTTTTTACGCAGGTTTTTCAGCATCATGTCCTTCTTTGGTTATCTTTTTAAAGCGCTGTTATCCCTGCTAAAGAAGCAATTCGCTTGAGAGGGGTGGATGTTGATCAAATGTAGCGAGCCAGTCACAAATAAACAGGAAAGCAACAGTGCAACTTTGAGCAGCTGCGCAATGGTCGGTGAAGGTTAGCCGCTGCTGTCACAAGCTCACACAAAGTGGCGCGAATTGTTTTAACATTCAAATGTATCACATTACCAAATACTTTAATTCGCAAGCAGCATTGTGGAATTTACGCGCACAACGTCAAACATACGTATGACAAACTGAAGTGCAAGCTTCAACTTTGAAATAATAAAAAAATTAAGTGCCCAAAGCGACACCGTGAAATTATTTTGCTCTAATTTCGATTGAGTTTGTTTAGAGGAAACACTGATGTTAATCTCATAATCTGGAGAAACCCGAGACTGAACTTCACCTACCGCCCCAAGAACGCCAGGCTTCTTATTTTTCTTCGCTTCCAACTCTAACCATAGCCAACCAGAGAGAGATAATTGGGAAAGCTGGGTTTGTTGCGATGGACAGGTCAGGGCGCCGTGCTGGGAGTGTCTGTGTGGCTGCACCTCCCGCTAAGCTCCTGCGATTGGTTAGGACGAGCAGCACGGCCATCCAACACTGATGAAAACAAACCCGGCTGCACCTGAAGAGGTCGCCGAACTGCCCCGGAAAACATTACTCAGCCGTAAGAGGACCGACATCCCAAAACTGTGTGTCCTGAAACATTGTAAACCCGAAACCTGCAGCCAGCTGATTATAGCAAAAGGAGCGAAAGATGCTGGCAAAATCTGAAGCAGCGCTACAGCCGCAGAGTAGTGCGGAGGTCGGTGCCATATTAATGTTTGAGAAGACGTCAGTGTGTTTTGGAGCACGAGTGGCCGGCAGAAGCCCATGATCTAGCAGGAAGGGCCAGTTCTAGTGTCAGGCGGTGAGCGGAGCCTGTGGCTGGAGGCAGGGTCGGATTGGGATCACAATTCGGCCCGGGCACTGACTAAACAAGCAGTGAGCGTGCACTCTCCCGAACTTCCGGTCTCGGGATGTGCACGCTCACGGCAGTCGTGGGGCGGGACTTCCGTCTTTTGGAGAAGCCCGCGCCCACTCTCACGAAGTGGATGGCAGCAGAAGTCAGGAGAGGCGGCTGAGGCGGTAAGTGGGGCTTGGCACCTCTGTGTCAGCGTGTGTGTATGCAGTGTGTGTGTGCGCGCGTGCGTGTATGCAGTGTGTGTGCGCGTGTGACTGGAGAGGCATGGCTGACCCTGGCAATCGGCTTCTGGAGATGTGCACGGCTGGGGGGGGCGGGGCATGCGCGTCCACGCTATGAAATCGCCGCGCGTTCCCCTCTCGACGTCCCTTGAGAGCCGTCTTAATCACAATAGGTCTCGAGCGAGACCTAAAAAAGCATACATGAAAAATAGCATGGACACTTGCTTTTTGAATTGCAACTTTTGCTTTTAATTTTTCAAGACTATTTTAGTTTTTAGTAGTTTTTCTTTTCGTGCATGGAAATACAAAAACATGAAGAATTATCTTTTCACAGTTGTTTCTCAAAGTTTGAAAAAAGCAAATTAGTTCTGTAATCAGTTGACAAATCGTTCAGTGTTGATTCACACAGATGACCCAGGACCGGGTCGGTCGACGCGTTTCGAACCCTGTGAGTGCCAGGGTTCTCCTCAGGACCAAAAAGTAACTACAAAGCAAAGGAAACAATCCTCACTACCAAAGATCTGAGAGATCAACACCTCAAACGCTAATCAGCTTGTCTCAGCCTACCTCTACTGTTGGGTCATGGCTCCAACCGTGGTTAAAAGACAGATGTATTCCAAATTAGGTGGAGCGAAAGGTACTGGAAAACATTAAAGACAAACGAAAAGTGTGCTAAGTATCAATGTTGGAGTCAAACATAACCATTCTCACACTACTCTCTAAGTGTCGGTCTATACGCTTACCTTAGCCGTAATGCGTGCTTGTTTCGGGTCGTGTCCCCGACGAAATGGGCTCTGCCGTGTTATTCGATTCCGGCGCCAAAAATGCTGAAAAGATCGAAAAACATGTGTAAACCCAAAGTTGTTGTGCGGTGCCTCAATGGTTGGTGGTCCCCATAGGTGCCATTCTTACCGTGGCCGTGCTCCACGCTGGTACTCTAAACTTTCTATGGTTCGTGATTCTCCGCTCCTTCCCCTTCGACCTCCAGACGATGAATGAAAGCCAACCGTGCTGTTGGTTATGGGTGTGGTTTGGCTCTGGGGAATTGTGGGAAATGTAGTCCTGTTGGTGTTGTTTTCGAAAACTAGCCGTGTTTCCAGGTTGCCCCCTTGTGTTGTTTTACCAATATATAACTTTGTATGTCGTATACGCGATATTGTGCCCCTGTCCAAAGTTATATATTGGTAAAACAACACAAGAGGTTAGGCAACGTATCACTCAGCACAAATCCAGATTACGCAGAGAAGTCGAAAATGCGCCCTTAGTACACCATTGGCTGGCCAAAAACCATGATAAAAACAAACTTAAGTGGACGGTCCTGTCAAAAATTGAAAATGATCCGAGAGGGGGCAACCTGGAAACACGGCTAAATCAAAGAGAAGCTCTGCTTATTATGAAATACGACACAGAAGTCAACGGTTTGAATGAGATCTCCGAAATCTACAAACCCAATACATGAATTTGGAATGAGGACTACATCTCCCAAAATCTTCTAGTTTTCGAAAACAACACCAACAGAACTACATTTCCCACAATTCCCCAGAGCCAAACCACACCCATAACCAACAGCACGGTTGGCTTTCATTCATCGTCTGGAGGTCGAAGGGGAAGGAGCGGAGAATCACGAACCATAGAAAGTTTAGAGTACCAGCGTGGAGCACGGCCACGGTAAGAATGGCACCTATGGGGACCACCAACCATTGAGGCACCGCACAACAACTTTGGGTTTACACATGTTTTTCGATCTTTTCAGCATTTTTGGCGCCGGAATCAAATAACACGACAGAGCCCTTTTCGTCGGGGACACGACCCGAAACAAGCACGCATTACGGCTAAGGTAAGCGTATAGACCGACACTTAGAGAGTAGTGTGAGAATGGTTATGTTTGACTCCAACATTGATACTTAGCACACTTTTCGTTTGTCTTTAATATTTTCCAGTACCTTTCGCTCCACCTAATTTGGAATACATCTGTCTTTTAACCACGGTTGGAGCCATGACCCAACAGTAGAGGTAGGCTGAGACAAGCTGATTAGCGTTTGAGGTGTTGATCTCTCAGATCTTTGGTAGTGATGATTGTTTCCTTTGCTTTGTAGTTACTTTTAGGTCCTGAGGAGAACCCTGGCACTCACAGGGTTCGAAACGCGTCGACCGAACCGGTCCCGGGTCATCTGTGTGAATCAACACTGAACTTGATTTGTCAACTGATTACAGAACTAATTTGCTTTTTACAAACTTTGAGAAACAACTGAGAAAAGATAATTCTTCATGTTTTTGTATTTCCATGCACGAAAAGAAAAACTACTAAAAACTAAAATAGTCTTGAAAAATTAAAAGCAAAAGTTGCAATTCAAAAAGCAAGTGTCCATGCAATTTTTCATGTATGCTTTTTTATACATGTCTTAAAAATTAGTTTCTCAGCACTGGCAAGTGTGTTGTTTCTTTAGCTGCCTAATCATCAGCATAAAGTAAACATTAGCGGTGAAGGATGAATCCACAGATTCTCATCTGCTAGTTGGACGGGGAGGTAGGGGCGAGCGGGGGGATTCGCAAGGACCTCATTATAGTTTGCAAGGAGGGGGAGGGGGGGCGGGAACGGGTACACACTTTATTAATTGTACACGCCATAAAGATATTTCTCTCTGGGGTGTCGTGTACTTTGTACAGCCTTTAAGCTCGCTGGCCTTCCTGTGCGCTCTGGGTTCCCTCCCGCGGGCTGCAGTCAGCTCCCTAGCTCTACAGATCCTGCCTGTATCTCACCATCTTGAGTGTGTTGCCTCTTCCTGGAATGCAGCGCCTTTCCGGCTGCACGAGACCTTTCTACGGGTGCCGGGTGCCGACGTCACAGTGCTACACCAGATCAGCTCACATGACCGCAACAAAGACAAACGAGAAGGCGTGCAGCGGACATCCCCTTCTGCCTAAAGCTGCCATCGGGCGCTGCAAGGTGAGGCGGACCTGGTCCCAGGACTCGTGGAGGGGGCGCCGAGTGCCGTCAATGGCGGAGCAGATTCGGGGGCGTTCCCGGCTTTTGGCTGACGTAGCGTGATGTCGCCAAAAGCCAAAAATTCTCGGGAACGCCCCCGAATCTGGTCCGGCATTGACGGACAGAGCCCTCTCCCAATGGCTAGCCTCCATTTATGGAGCTAGCCAATCGGAGGAGGAGGCGTAGACCCGACACCACACACAACTCATAAGGTTTTTTGGCGCATGCGTACTTCGTACGCATCGCCAGTCAAAACCTAAAAAACGTTATGCATAGCTGGCAAGTGTCTCTGGTCTATGCCTTATGGGGTCCTCAGTCCAGGCTTTTTCCTTTGCATTCTAGAAATTGTAGTCCTGTTTTACAATGGAATAAACAAGACTACACGTCCCAGGATTTTTAAAAAACCTTTCCCAGAGCAACACATCAGCCTGGGAGACTTGTCAAGGCTGTTTATGGGGTATAGCGGCCAATGGGCATTCATTAGTTGTAGTAAGGGTGGCTGGACCACCTCACTCTAGGTCATCATGAACGCTGTTTATAGTCCTGGATATTGTACCTATGAATCATTGATTTCAGATGTGTTAAGGTAATTAATTAAAAGGAGCAAAAGAAGACACTCCTCAGAATGCATTACCCATTGCATGAACACTCCACGACACTTTACTCCACTTCACTCTACGCAACTCCTTATATGCCACTTTACTTCACTCTATTCCACTTCACTCTACAACACATTGCTCCACTCTTCTCTACACCACTCTATGCCACCCCAGTCTTCGACACACTTTGCCACTCTATTGCACTCTACTCCACTCTATTTCCCTACACTCTACACCACTCCACACCATTCAAATCTACACAATTCCACTCCACTCTACTCTACATCATTCCACTCCACTCTACTTAACTCCACTCAGCTCAGCAACACTTCGCTCAACTTCGCAACACTTCACTCTATTCCACAAAACTCCATTCTACGACATTGTATGCCACTGATCTCCACTCTCAGGGGCGGCCTTAGGCATGTGCAAACTGTGCACCTGCACAGGGCCACCAAACCCAAGGGGCCACCACACCAATATATATCCTTAATATAATAAACCTCTGAGGATGGATATATATTTGCGTGGCAGTCCCTGGCAGGGATTTGGCGTCCTCCGGGTCTGTTCCACTTCCAAACACCCTGACCCCCCCTCTTCACTGGCCTCCATGCTCCGCCCTGCCCCGACCCCCTCTTCCAGGGCTCCCTACCTCCGCTTCCTGCCCAGGGCCACCATGAGCCTAGAGCCGCCCCTGCCACTCTACACCACTCCACAAACCTCCACTCTAAGCCACTCCATGACACTCCACTCTACTCAAATCTGTGACACTTTACACCACTCTACATTGTTCCACTCCATGCCCTTCCACTCTACGACTCTGCACTCCAAGACCCTGCACACTACAACCTTTCTATGCCCCTCCACTCTACATCCCTATGATCAATGACTCTATTCCCCTTTACACTCCTCCATTCTGTGACACTTCACTCCACAATACACCCCTCCACTCTACACCCCAGCAAGCTACTCTACAACACAACACTCCACGTCACACTACTCTACTACAATTTATACTACTCTGCCACACTCTATGATACTCTACTCTACGAACCTCTAGTCTACGACTCTCTACACCACTCCACTCTACTCTGTAATGCTTTACTCCACTCTATGCTATGCCACACCGCTCTATGCCACTAATCGACACTCCAATCCACTCTATCCCACTCCATGTCAATCCACAGCACTCGACAACACTCCACTAGAGAGCAATTTACTCCACTCCACACCACTCCACTCTACAGCACTCTACTTCACTTTATGCCAAAACATTCTACGACAATCTGCACCCCTCCACCGTACGACATTCTATGCCACCCTACCCTATTCTACTCCACTCTGCTCCATGACCCTCTACGACCCTTCGCCCTACTTTATGACACTCTATGCCACTCCACTCCATGCAACTCCACTCCACTCTACTCTACTCTACTCTACGGCACTCTATGCAACTTCCTATAAGCCACTTCATGCAAGTTTACCTCTACTGCCTGACACACTGCTCCATGTCACTCTTTGCCAACCCAATCTATGACACTCTATGCCACTACACAACACTCTACTCCACTCTAGGCCTCGCCACACTACACCACTCTACTTTATTCTAGACCACTCTATACCATTCCACTCCACTCTACCCCACCCGAGTTAATGACAATCCACTCCTTTTTATGACACTCTACTCTACTCCACTCCACTCCACTTTAGAACACTGCATGTAGTTTCCACTCCTTGCCTTCTTTTAATACTTTATAAACCAATCGGACACTGCTGACTCCCAGGAGTGAGAAAAGGGTTCAATCTGGTGATGTTATCAGGGAGTCAGCGGCAATGTGATGTTATTTGCGCCATCTCTGACATTTTGGTGAACTGACTTCCATGGGGCGATCTGATAAAGCCACTCTTCCCACTAATGAAACCAGAATCTTCTGTGACTTTTTAAAACTACAATTAGACCTTATTAGCCAGAGCTCCAGTGTCTTAATGGGATATTGCGGGTTTCTGTAAAAGAGCTCTAGAGTTGGTGGAGTGGGAGTCACATGGAGTCATTGGAAAAATGTAATTAGGTATACGTAATTAACGGAGGGGGTGGCCAGGCCACCGACCAAGATGTTAGTGTAGCACTGTAGCTCCGCCAGCCAGCCCGTAACTTTGTCACAAACTACATCTTTCCGGCACCATCCCACCTGCTGAAGCTATGCAATAGATTTCCAATGGTTCGGAGTGATGGACTGAGGACCCGAAATCCCGGAGGAGAGCGGAGGAATTAGTTGCGCTGCCCGGTGAGCTGGCTGCGGCTGGTGGTATGTGGAGGCGAGGTGAGGCCCAGCGACACATCCGGGGGCGCCTGAACCGGTGGCGAGCGAGGTAACTGCGAACCACACACCAAGGTCGGACTCCTGTCTGGAGAAGATCACCACATAGCAGCCTGGCAGCAAGGACCATACTGCAGAGGAGAAAGTGGGAAGTAGGCGGGACATGCTGAGTTGCAGGTAGGCCAGCCCCGGTTCCCCCAGAGGCCACGCAGTGACAGGCTCTGCAGGTGGGCTTGGGGGATGACCGCAGGGTTGAACGGGGTTTGCCAGCTGTGCTTGGTGCTGTCCGCGAGCCCCAAGGCCTGACTGCGGCATTTTTGGAGACTGGTGAGTGGCCCTCCTTGCCGCACTCGCTGAGGCACACTTCTCGGCTCTCAGGCTCGATCTTGGGAACAACAGAAAACAGCCCCTAATACACAGTTGTAAGGGGGCCTGTGACATTGATGCTGCTGGAGGTGATTGGGGGTTGGTGCACACTCCCTCCCCCTTCCCCTGCTACAGAAGAGGAAAGGAAAGGGCCAACATGGCACCAATGAATAACAGCCATCTTGTACACAATATCAGCGCCATAACTTGCTGAACAGGAACCTGCCTGCGAGCCTTGCATACTCGCAAACCTCTGCCTTTGGGGGCCTGAAATAAAAGAAAGGCACAGTGGGAGGCCAGACGACCGCTGTGGGGAGGGGGAGCGTATGGAGGTCTACCCCCACACAATGGAGCACATAGAAGCCCGCAGCTGGGTATTATAGTCGCTGAGATAGCTGGCTTAGTCCTGCGCATCAAATAGAACCCTTCCCAGTGGGATAACTCAACGAGGAATGACACACAATATCAAGCAAGCACGTGCATACTGAATGAGCCCTCTTTGCACTGGAGGAAGCAACGAGGGGAACATCAGGGCTGTGTGTATGTGGGGAAACCCACCTCTAGACTGGGCAATGGTCAGAGGGGATCCTAAACAAACACGCCTGCAGTTTGAAAAGCTGAGGGACCTGTGGAGGAACCTGGGACGAGCATGATGGCGGGCAGGGACCGGAGGCCCCCACACCCTCCGAACCAACAAGGGAGGACGCCCTCATGCTTGAACTGAGGGCAGGCTTCAAAGCTCTGGATGGCCGGTTTGATGGGCTGGAAAACACCTTGATACACTAGGAGCACCGCTGGATGCCCATGGCAAGTGCTTGGACACTGTGGAGGGCAGGGTCTCCAATCTTGAAGACGGGCTGCCCAATGCAATAAAGAAGCTGGACCAAAGGAAAAACTATTGAAAACTGCTGAGATGAAAAACAAAGACCTAGAAGCAAGGGACAGGTGCAATAACATTCGTATCCGAGGTATTCCAGAGACCACGAACACAGGGTGCCTGAACCTATTTGTAGAGACACTCCTCATTGAATTATTTGGAAAGGAACCCTTTACAACAACATTTGTGGTAGAGATAGCCCATCGAACATTTGGGCCAAGGCCAAACCCCAAGAACACTAATAGCCTAGCTGCTAAATTATCGAGACATGAACACAGCATTAAGACTAGCCAGACAAAAGGGGGCGCTGACCTGGCAGGGCTCCGCTGTGTCCCTGTATGTGGACTTTACTGCTATGGTGCAGGACACACGCCGTAAATACACAGGTGTCAAGGCCACACTGCAAAACCTGGGCCTAAACTATGAGATGATATACCCTGCTCGCCTTCGGATCATGGTGGACGGCAAAGCATGAATATTTGGCACTCCAACAGAAGTACAAGAGTTCTGCCGTAAGTACTCTGGGGCCCAGGGACCCCCGGGGAAAGACGCACCACGCGGATCACTCTCTGACAGCAACTACAGTACTAGCACCAACCTTTTCTCCTCAGAAAGAGTCCCCATCAGATACACAGCAGCAAAGACCAAATGAACAAGGCAATGCACTTTGATGCAGAACAGTAACCTCAGATGTATCCATAAAATCTTCATGCTTCCTTTGCCACAAACACTGGCAAACATAATATATCTTCCCAAAATGTATGACTATGGACAGCTGGTGATGGGTCGCCACCCTCTTAGTGTTGATCACACCTTTCTTTGTTGGGTTTTCTGATTCTGTAAGAAAACTTGGTATGGACATAATATTCTGTAACTTTTTCACAGGTTGGGTAGTCCCTGCTATGTTGTCAGTAGGGATGGGTGGGAAAGGGTTTGGGGGGAGGGGAACGGGAAGAATACGAAGATGCAGGGGGAAGTTTGCACAATGTTATTTGCTCTTGACGGTAATGATAACCCACAATGGCACATTTGGCATAAAACAGCACACACATGGCACCCCACATGAGTACCCGCAATAAGATTAGCCCCAATCTAGACTTAACATTATTAACGTGGAGTGTAAGAAGACTGAATAATGAGTGCAAATGCAAACAAGTCGTACAGTACCTGCAAAGGCACCACGTAGACATAGACTTTCTACAGGAGACACATCACCCCCCACACATTCGCAGGGGTTTGCTGCTACATGGGAGTTCACATTGATACTTTGCAGGTTACAACAACTGCTCCATTGGAACAGCATACTTATACAAAAAATGTATAGCTTTCTAACAGTTAGTGACCCAGGGAGACGAGGTGGGCCGCTATGTATTACTGGTTGGCCTGTTGGATACACCATAGCCTTCTTGAATGTCTACGCCCCCAACACTGACTGCCCAGAATTTTTCTTTTATAAATCACAGGCACAGATGGACCAGGTTGAGGCGGATCACATATGCGTGGGGGGTGACTTTAGTCTGGATCTGGATCCTCTGCGAGACAGCACGGCCAAGGACCCGGGCCTGAAGCCATGAGCCGGGCATGCTTGTGGAATTCTGTGACATATATACCTTAGTTGACATTTGGAGGAACAGGCTTACAATCAACACCTCCTACACACACTATGCGGCACCTCATGACACGTGGACACAGCTGGTCTACTGGCTTATTTCACCCACTGTCACAACACGGCATGACGAAACACGCCACCTCCCCAGAACACTCTCTGACCACTCTCTGGTTATACTCAAGCTTAAGATACCCATAGCGGGCGGAGTTGAGTGGCAATAGAGATTCCCGGGGCTGGCAATACGTGATGAAGTATTTAAGTCTGACTTACGTGCAGCTATAGTAGAATACCTTGAGCTAAACAAGGGTTCTGTACCATCCTACTCCACATTGGGAAGCGTTTAAACCATAGACGAGGGGGGTATGCATTGCCAAGCATGCAGGGATATTGAAAGACTTGAAGCACACCCTAATCCGACTAGAGAAGAAACTCATAACACTAGACCAAGTGTCTAGAAATCAGGGAGCGCGGGTGTCCATGCACCTCCGGGCGGTGTTGCTAGCAGAATTCTGTGAAGCAGCAAAGAGGGAAAAGCATTTCTTAAGTAAGTATGCCACTGCCAGGAAATACGGCAAGGGGGAACGACCCGGGAGAACACTAGTGCAAATACTGCAAACACCAAGAACCCAGCCATAAATCACTAGCCACAGAAGCGGAGGGGGAACTCAAATAACTGATACCCTCACTATTAAAAAAACACCCGCTGCATACTATTCAGATCTTTACCCAACCCGAATAAAACGATGATGTGGAGGAAAGGACACGTTACCTAGAGGAGTTTGCAATGGTGTGGTTTAGCTCCACACACCAGCAGTATCTGGCAGAACCCTTGTCAACTGAGGAAATAACCCAAGCAATTGATGCACTGAGGGGTGCAAAGGCGCCAGGACTGGACAGGCACACTGGGATATTTTATAAGACATACAAACACCTGCTTGCACCACATCTCCTTGAAGTTTATAGGGAAGTCTTGGATAAAGGTATACTGCCCCCCGCACTGTGCAATGCGGTAATCATACTGCTTCCGAAACCTGGTAAAGACCCTCAATATGTGGATCTTACCACCGCTCTTTCCATTAAATTTTGATATTAAGATACTGGCAAGAATGATTGCTACCTAACTCTCTCTCCTTCTTGATCAAGTAATAGCACCGGCACAGACGGGTTTTGTCCCACACCGATCAACGTCCTTGAACCTACGCACATTTCTTTTCTGTACTGCATAGAATTGCACCCACATACCAGCCACAGCAACGCTGTTGGATGCTGAAAAGCATTTGACTCCTTGGAATGGCCGGTCCTATTGGCCACGCTGCGTAAAATGGGTATGCCAAAGGGGTACATTGTGCTCATAACCCTGCTCTAGACTCAGCCCACAGCAAGACTTAGATTAAACGGGGCACTGACTCCCCCCTCTCCCTTAACGCATGGTACAAGACAGGGATGCCCCCTAGCTCCCCTGTTGTTCATTGTCACCCTGGATCCACTGGTGCAACACCTGCAGGAGCGTCACCTGCACAGGGGGCTGCAGTTTAAACCAGGCCCATTACTGATTACACTTTACGCGGATATCATCCTCTACATCCGCCGACCTGGCGAGAACCTCGGCCCGTGTTGAAAGAGGTAGTCCGCTTTGGCAGGCTATCAGGGCTTCAAATTAATTGGAGTAAATCAGAAGCATTCCCCTTGACATTGGTAACCAGCGTGGTACAATGTGCTTTCTCGCTGGAATGGCGCAGCGGATCGGTAAAATACCTCGGGATCCATATACATAGGGAAACTGAGCAAATAGTAAGATTGAACTACCGGCCCTCAGTGGCTAAGCTAAATATGCCGGTAGAACGTTGGCTGACTCTACCGTTGACACTGGCTGGATGAGTGGTTATCATTAAAATGGTGGTACTGCCTACATTTCTGTACATGTTTTAAACATTCCCATACCGCTTACCCAAGCATTTTTTAGCGCACCACTCTAACCCAACTGGTGTGGGGGGAGGGGGGCAAACAGCCCAGTGTGGACTGGGACACAATGACCCTACCATATGAACGGGGGGATTTGGAGTCCCCAACATGCAACTGTACCACCTGGCGGCTCTGTGCAGTTTTGCACATCACTGGTAACATCCGGATGCACGTATATCGTACACAAAATCAGAGGCGGATATTGCTGATCCGATGCCCCTGGCAGTGCTGTTACCAAACGGCATACCCAGAGACCCCAAGGACATCCAAACAGTATCAACTACATGCTGGGCCTGGAAGAGAATGGCCGGGTGACTGAGGACCGGCCGTTTACTCATCCAACATTCCACTATTGGGCAACCCATGGTTGTCCATCAAGCAGGAGGCGCTGGTGTGCCGCACCCTCAATAAACACTCTCTTACTACCATAGGTGATCTCTTCCCAGGGGAACAGGTATACTCAAGGACAGAAGACATAAGGTTTAGTGGGGGCCCATATATGGACCAATTTATACTGGGCAGACTGCAGAGCGCCCGGAGACACCAGATATGCAGTTTTCCACTGGAGCCAGCTAGCTTCCCCCCTTGACACAAATCATCACTGGTGCAGGAGGGGAACATTTAATATTCAAGTTATATAAGGCCAGCTTGAGCTTACTCCCTAGTAAGGACACCAGGGGGAGGGCAGCATGGGAGCGAGATACTAGGCGCCAAATCACTGAATCCCAATGGAACTACTGTGGTGAACAGATCAACACAAATACCCCTTAATCACAAGCATAAGTTACTCCATTTGGAATTCCTTAGGTGCGCTTATGCCACCCCGGAAAAGCTGCACAAGATAGACCTGATGCGGGCATCGACATGCCCTAAATGTGGCGCGCTGGGCGGAGACTTCGAGCACATGACGTGGAATTGTAGCAAGATTACATGCTATTGGGTAGAAATATACAAGCAATATCGCAAATGGTCCACAGCTGCATTACAGGCCTGGGCGTAGTTCGGGGAGTTTTACTACCCAAACACATGAAAAGGTACAAAAAAACCTCAGGGGAGTTCCGCAAGTGGTGGAGTGCAGTGCAAACTGCCATTCGTGATGGCCTTCCTGCCGCTCGGGTAGAAATTCTAGCCAAGCGGCAGCTTGCGCTCACGAACTTACTGTTCGCTATCGCGAGCAGGGAAAAAAACTCTTCACTAAGCGAAGCAGAGTTTTCAGCACTCCACGGAGCGCGGATTGCAAAAAACTCATCAAACTTCGCAAACGGAGCGGAGTTCACTGCCTAGGCCTTAGCATTACACCTTCACCAGAAACGGTGTTAATGGGCTATGTCAAGGAAATTCCCAAAACCAGGGGGATTGCTTTCCTTCTGGCAAAGTGAGAGATAGCAGTTCACTGGGGAAGTAAATACGCACCGACACATAAAAGCATGGCTCACTATTCTTATTCACTTTAACACGAATAGTTAACTATACATCGACCTACAGCCAATAGCATCCAGACCAAGAGGCATTTGGCAGCCACTACTACAATATCTCCTAGAGAGGGCTGATAACCCAAACCCCCAATCACAAGAGCAAGGCAACACTCTGACAGCAAACCAACTAACCGGTGGGCGAGGTAGAAGAGAAAATCCCACGCTCCCCCTCCCAGACACACTGGAAATAAGAAGGGGCTACCTAGGTGAAGTGTGCACAGCAGAGGCAGACAACAAAAGGGGCTTTATAAGAAAAGGCGGTAATTATTGTGGAGAGGTGTGTTGCAGTGGCCAAGCCTGCTGACTTCGGAGCCCAGGGTTCACAGTTCGATCCCCGGCTCCTGCGGCAGCTCAGCTCAGCACCATGTGACTCTGGGCAATAGCTCACTTAATACCACGATGGCCCTCAGCGCCTTGAGACCCGTAAAATACGGATTTTTACAATGTATGGGCACAATGTGGGTAAAACATGCCACACAAATGCATGCCCAGTGGTTTATCGTCAGAGCATTGTTATATGTTGTTATGAAAATGGCAAATAAAAGTTATAAAAATATGTATATATACATATTGGAAATACAAAAATTTCCCCCCAAAAATCGACATCTACTTCTAAAAATAAACACATTTTTGTCTTGGGGAAAAAAAAGTAAATGTAATTCACTAAAATTCAGGAAATTTGTGTTACACTTGTTACGTATAATTCCCCAAATTATGCCACTTTCTGTAATCACACCACATTTCCTGTATAACTTCACCAAGCACGCACAAGAATAACAACATATGAGCACCTGTTGTTTTCAGTGCTTTAATTGCGTCCTTGCTCAAAAAGTGACACGTGGATGCATTTCATGCTAAAATGTAGTGCAAAAGGGCAGATTTGTATTTTAATTTTGCTGAGATTTTGCCTAATTGCAAGACAGCAAGTTTCACACAGCCAAAGTCACATGTTATGTTTGGTGACATTATTGCAAGCGCTATATGTCCCCCACAAGAAAGAAATGCATCTGGTGGAGTCTTCTGAAGCCCTAATAAGCATCCCACAGGTTCTGATTTACCCCTCCACAGACCATTGAGGCAATCAACCCACTGCCCCTCCATCTTTCTGAATCCTATATGTACTTCCTCTCAGACTGAAATGCCTGGATTTGTCTACAAACGTCACTCTGATGTGTACAGTTCCCAGACTTGGACTACAGTCTGTTAATGTATAATTGAACCACCCTCCATCGGGCTCATCCAAGTGAGAGATAGATTAATCATGAAACAGCTGCAGGGGGCAGAACCAACGTGACCAATCACTGAAGGAGGATCCCGGAAGGCCCGCCCTCTCTATATTGTTGACATGCGGTCTATCAGAATTGCTGGAAAAAACATAACTTTGCAAGCACTAAATCCCCGGGATTGTGCAAGGCGCCGTGTCAGCCGCCCCTCCCTGCCCCGTTCCAGGGCTCCGAGTAACACGTTCCCTTTTAACTTCACAAAGAGGGTGACTTCCAAGAAGGGTGCCTCGGGGGCGGGGCCCAGGAAAGCAGAAGTAGCAAGAAACGCATCTTTGTTAACCGGTTAGTCAATCATTTGTCTGCAGCAAATCCCTGCCATTAACTGGTTTTATTGCACCCAGCAGCATTGCCCGCGAGGTCTGCAGGCTGCTGGCACAGGGCAGGCCCTGGCAGCCTCACCCAGGGGCGTGAAGCAGACGCCACTGCTGTCTTGTCTGTCAGTCGGATGTGGTGCATAGAGCGCTACGTCAGTACGATTCACCGACCTTGGAAGGATGCAAAACTAAGTCAGCTAGGCTGAGATTCAATTTTATGACCTGGAAATCACCGCAGATGTCAGTGGTGGCCACTTAACTCACTAACCAACCACTGGGCATAAAAACACAGTGCACAGGCAAATCTGCAGGCACAGTACATACATTCATGAATGCATACAACACACAGAATAAGACACCTACCCACAATCATAGTCCAGTAACTGAGAGAAAGGTGTAATATTACTTTGGTTGCTGGTATAGTGCCTTATGATGTGCTATGACCCTTCTAAAGCGCTACATCTGACAGGAAAGGGGAAAAGAAAGAACAGGAAGAGGTGACTGGGGGAAGGAGTCTTGAAAAGTGAATGACTTCTCCCACAAGGGGGCAGTGCTGGAGACAATGTGAAGCATCTGGTTTTGAACTAAGTAGAAAGCTTGGGAGGAAGATATATTGCAGGAGAGAGAAGGCACTGGATGACAGAGAGAGATAAACTTAAGATGGGTACAACAATGCAAGGAATCAGGAATGCTCAGAGAAAGCATGGAGACAGAGAGCTGTCAGGGAGAACCATGCACCCATGTTCAAAAACCAACCCACAAGGGCTGACGTCACAGACATCAAAACGCAGATTTGTGTGGGAAGCAATATGTCTGAACCATGATCCCAGACTCTTCCTGTGTGTTAGATGCAATAATTGGCCATGAATCCCTCAAGACTCATAAAGTGAATCTAAGAATGACCATACTCACAGCAGGCCTCTCAGCTGAATTGCCCTTTGGATTGAGTGCAGCCCAGCACACCGCACCCTCAACCCCAGCCGCATACAAACTCACAGATCTCAGCAGCAGAAACTCAACCCACTGAGCTCCCAACCAGGCTGGGTCCTTTAGGAATATGTGTACAAGGGGGTGTTGAGGAGCGCGGTGTAGTTGTTGGTCAACTCTTGGATGCGTCAATGTTTATCACAGGAGACAAGGACCCAAATAATCAGGGAGGCAGGGGTTCAAATCATACTGAATGACTGCTCAGGTGCACCCCACCTCTGAGACCTGAAGGCGTAGAGGAGTGGAGAGGGCGACACAAGCCTGTCCCAAGGGTTGTTGTGTGTGTGGATCCTGCCTAGGTCCTCAAAGACTCAAATAATGAAGAAAAGCCAGAGTCTACCGTCTATGACGACACCTTTGGGGCAGTGACCATATAAAAGATAAGATACCACTGAACTCCTTGGTCTCCCAAACCCATTGGGTGCAAGTAGGAGAGAAGGTGACATTTAATTCTTTTTCAGTGGTTGGGGGGTTTGTCCACAAGCTTCTTTAATGAAGTCCCGCAAAGGTTGCATGTTTCATCAATGCATGAAATACACGGAACAAAGTACGTAACATTATTTATTATGCATCATTATCTCTCCCACACTAGACAAAGATACTGAAAAATAACACTCCGCGCTTGTTCTTTACGTAGCAATGACGTACCGAGCAGAAGTAGAGCTCTTTACATAAGATCAACTACTTACAATCAAGGACTGTAACATTCAGCAAAAACTGACACAGTAGTAAAGGTACGCATTAAGTGAAACAACTAAGGGGTCAGTGGAAGATGTGGTGCCAAGTGGAAGATGTGGTGCCAAGTGGAAGATGTGGTGGGTGAAAGAATATGACCTATAAATCTGTCATAAACCCAACTCTGTCTACATGGTGTCCAGGGGAGGTAGTTCTTGTCGTGATCACTAGTGATATTAAACATAAATAAACTTGGATACACAGCACACACTTGCCACAAGTTTAACATATCTTCCTGAGGGTAACTTGAACCCTTGTCCTGGTCAACATGTTTCAGTACCATATCCAGACCTATGGGAGCATTCTTCAGGCCCACTGCCCAGCCTTGCAGCTAAACCAATATATTACAATATGTGTTGCTTTTTACCATGCATCCAATTCGTATACATCACAATACCTCCATACAGAACCACAGATCGTTGATATTATTTCAGAGAGAACTATGGGGCAGGGCTGCCGCTTTATTTTGGCTGTTACAGACTTCACGTCGGCCTTCTCCTTGTCAGAATCATATTGTAGTACAGACCTATCCATGGGTTTATGCGCTTGATTTCCCATCTAACTTTATTCCCCCATGACAAGGACACAGCATCGCACCAGCCTCACCTTGAAGCACTGATAGCTCTGCCTCAGGCAAAATTGGTGCAAGCTTCCGGTGCGGTAAAACTTTAATCAGCCATGAAAATTACAAAAGAGAGACCAGCGGGTCAGTCAAATGCTACCTAGAGGAAAACTTAGGATACGTCCTCCTGTCTCAAACAAATATCACCAAAAGGTATCCTATTTTTAAGTATGAAGCTTAATCCTCACAAATTCACAACCTTTATTGTTTGTTTTTTAGATCCTCACACACCCTGTTGGCGTCATGCTTCATCATCGGGTCTCATCCTGGTCTCTAAAACTGTTCATCGGGGAGGAGATGGGGCCGAAATAGTTGCTACATGTGGCATAACACCCATAACGAATGTGTGACTACAAGGGCGCATCCCTCACTTCTCACGCTTAGCAAAATATATTGAGAATTCAGGGACCTAGGAGGACTACTGTATGTGTAAGGGCGAGTCGACCCATTGCATGCTATCTGTGTTGTATGTTATGCATTGTCCTGACTGAATTAGTTGACAGAGTTCGTAACAGCATTATTCCGGGGCATTTATTCTAGCTAGTCCCAATGATAGCCTTGGACCCTATGGCCATTTGATTTTAGGGCTGAAAGATGTCAACTCTTTTCTAGGGTTGTATGTCAATACAACGCAGTTGTTACACCGCACTACCATTACAACGCAGGCTTTACAACGCAAGTCGTTACCACAACTTGCGCTGTAGGGTGCTGGATTTAGGAATAGTAAGATTTACTATTCCAACACCAGCCTACGTACAGTAGGGAAGGTGTTGGAATAGTAAATCTACTATTCCTTAGCCTAGAGCGCCCTCCAGCGCAAGTCGTGGTAACGACTTGCACTGTATTGCCCGCGTTGTAATGGTAGCGCGGTGTAACAACCTCGTCGTAATGAATGTTCCCCCTTTTGTAGGGTGTAGGACCATCTGTTCCATAGGCACTCATTTCCTTACAGTTTTTAATCCTACCAGGAACACCGATAAAAGTATAACTAGGTGTTACAAGATATTTTTATTGTTAAGACCCCAGCAGGAGAATATCTAAAGTGCTACCTGGAATATGGTTGCGCCCATCCTGTTTTTTAGGGATCAGAATGAGACCTGATGAAGAAGCATGACACCAATAGGGTATGTGAGGGTTTAAAAAACAAACTACGGTTGTGGTTTTCTGAACCCGAACTGAGTTCCCCTTGTAATGAGTTGAATCCGTCCCACACGGAGTACCTTCGTAACAAGAGGTTCTGGAGAGTGAAGTTGCTTGACCTCACTAACTTAAGACAAAATCCTAAACTTACTACTTTTGGTATTCACAGAAGTTAGGATTTTGCCTTAAGACAAACTTAAGACAGATTTAAGAAAAAATCCTAACTTAGACTTAAGTTAGGATTTTGTCTTAAGTCTGTCTTAAGTTTGTCTTAAGACAAAATCCTAACTTCTGTGAATACCAAAAGTAGTAAGTTTAGGATTTTGTCTTAAGTTAGTTCTGTGAATCGGGCCCAACAAGAGCTTCTTACAAGACCCTCAGCGTGTCAAACCACAAATGATGTACAGAAATGTTTGGTGGTAGATGGATGGTGACTTACATCACCCTTGCTGAATAATTCGTTATCAGAGGCTTGGTGGGGGACACGTACAGGCTGTGCGATGACTGGGATGAAAAAAGTGGGTGGTCCTTATAATGGGTTTGGTCAAGGAAGCCTACATAGGAATCTTTTCCAAGAGGCGTGACCTAAGTAATCAAGGGCGTGGCTTAAAATATGTGAACTGAAATCCTGTGGTTCCAACCAAGCACCCCCTGAGCAGTATCTGCTTATCTCACACATCTCCTTCCTCTTCATCACTGTCTTTTCACTCTGTCCTGCTTCATGTACTTCTCTGTCTCACCTACCCTTCTCTCTCTCACACACATTACCTCTCGTTCTCTCCTCACCTATGAATAAAGCATTTTTTTCTCCTTTAGTGTGGTCAATATTTCCACAGATGCAAATATTTCCTTCAGATGTTAATTACAATTGGTGCATGTGTGACCACTGTTCTGCGCTTCCGCAGAGGCCAAGGATTGGAGGGGGTGTGAAGTATTGTGCTCCACCAACGGAGTTCGTGGAGTTTTGCTCGCTCCACGAAGAGCGCCAAGTTCCGAAAACTCTGCGAAGTGACACAGAGCACAGCTTTTTTCTCGTGAGCAGCTCACCCGCGGTAAGTTGGCGAACGTTTGCAAGAAAAAATCATGCACTAGACCTCCTTCCCATGAGATTCCTCAACACGGGCGGCAGCGGTAGGTCACGACCACTCGTGTTGAAAGCACCAGCCCCCTCTTGCATGGTAGGTAGTGCGTTTTCGCTGATTTTCCAGCGCGGGACAAACTCCTGGCACTAAAAATCAATGCGAGCAGCGCGACTTAACAGACTCTGTAGCTGGCGGAAGTTCGCTGAATTTTTCCCTTTATGGAGTGCCGCAGAGTAGAACTCTGTGAACTTCACCCAGGCCTAGTGTGAACGCCTTTAGGATCCACTGACAGAACTCTGAGAACACAACATCAACAACAGAACTCTCAATTGTGCCCAGCGAGCACATCCTGAAGTCCTCCCGACATCTAGAGGTACCAGAGTCATATGCTTCAAGAAAAAAACACGAAACACATCATCTGGAAAAAGAAAATAAGGTAAAGGAAAATACTCCTAGGCAATGAAAGCGTGAATAAAACATGAGAAATGTAAACTGGGACTAACGTGCCGCTATGGATTACCCGTCTTTGTTCATTAATTGATGGATGTCTTTGTCTGTAAAGTCAGTGCTTTAAATGGGCCGGTACTGTCCGGTACTGAGTCCCGGCATTTTTTTTATTTTGAGAGGGAGAGTGCGGAAACTTCTCACGAGAAATGCCATACATTTAATTGGAGAGTACAGACACTTCTCAGAAACACGCAGTACCTGAACTTCTATTTTTCCATTTCAAGCACTGTGAAAAGTTAAGTACAAGAATATAGGGCCCGTTTCAAAATCCTATTTCAATTACGTCTGCTGCTGAAGCCTGGCAGGACCTGGCTGCCCCACTTAAAGCCCTGGGCACAGGTAAATGTATAACTGCCGGACCCCCCACGGCCTCATTGGACCGCGTCCACCTGTCAGGTTCATCCAGGTAATTAAGCACTTGCTCGTGACATGTTCGTGTCACCTGCATTTCACACGTTTGAATCCACGCATGGCCCACTGCGCTCTTCATCCTTCCCAGATCAATAAATGTAATATTACTGGAGTGAGTAATAGTTAAGCCATGTACAGGGCTACGAAACGGAAACAGTAGAATAGCAGGCGCTGTGATAGAGCAATTATTGCAGAGTGAAAGGGTTCATAAAGGCGAATTACGCACGGCGGGCAGATGTCTAGCTGTGAAACAGAAGACCTTTGTAATTTTCCCTGAACAACAGGCTGCAAATCACAGCTCTTCACGTTTGTATCCATGGGCAGGGCGGGGAATTCCTACCAATGCTTGATTACAGCTCCGTTTACTCTGCAGCCAAAGGCTGCTTCCCACTCAGTGGGATCGCCCCCAGGTTCAGAAACACGCTGCCAGGCAGAGTCCACGCCTCAGAAGCAATCCATACCCGACTGTACATTTAAAGCAACTTTCAAAGGCCTTTATTGGCTCACAAACACGCCCGGGGCTGCCAACGTAAACACGCAGGACTTGTAACATGATACGGAAAGAATAACGGTGTAATACGAGTTTACAGGCAGTTTCGCGGGCAGCGTTTTTGCGCGCTGGGCACACCTGGTGACACACAGACAGATTGTGCAACCTCTCTCGACCCCTCCCTTTAATTCCCCGAAAGGGAGCGGTTCTTCCTTTTATTCTTTTCTGGCAATGTATGGCTTCTGCGCAGAAATGCATCTCACATTTGTGTCCAGTGTGCAGATCTACAGGAAGCACA
Organism: Lissotriton vulgaris; assembly: GCF_964263255.1. NCBI lineage: Eukaryota > Metazoa > Chordata > Amphibia > Caudata > Salamandridae > Lissotriton > Lissotriton vulgaris. Next base: position 1,077,416,506 of record NC_141699.1, on the reverse strand, counting down.
GCTCTGCTGCCTGTGACGCGCCTGATGACGTCACCCAAGCTTCCTGTTTTCACATTACTAGATAACCGTGTGTGGCATTAGAGGCCTGAAAGTAAGCACAAAATAGCTCCGGATAATATAAAGCATCACTAATGTCATCACAGATACAACTCCCTTTGGTGTAGGAAGCATGTGTTATGAGCAACCTTGACCCTATACCATACACTTCACACGTGGCCTAGTTCACATTAATAATCAAGAATAGATATAAGGGAAACCCTTGTCACACACGGTGTTCAATATGTAAACAAATGTCCAGAGAAGGCCAAGTTACTCACGATACTCAACATCTGTTCCAAATTAATACCATATTACGGACAGCTTCTATCTGCATCAACTCACAGACACCGAGTCTACATTGAACAAGCATTTGCAATGCAATCGGTCTCGCATTGCTGACAGTTTGAGCTATTGGCATTGAGAATAATAATGAAACGGCAACAGCTCCAACTTTCAGTAATGCGAGACCTAGTGCATTGCAAATGCTTGTTCCTCTTGGACCTCAAAGGGAAAAATGTCATAAATAAGGTGGACTTTCATAAGCATATTGGCCAAGGGGCCTGTGGCAGATGAGCCACTGATCGAAGATTTCTGACCCGATGATTGGGATAAGTGGAGATGGGGCAACTGCTGCTTTTCAGCAGACGATGAACATTCATCATTCTCTAAATGACCCCTTCGGTGAATTGTCACTAACCACATGATTTTTTAAAATAAAGTTTTGAAAAAAACATTTAAATTCCGCGCTCCTGTTTGAAAGTCAGCAATTTAGCCACTAACCCACAGGCGCTCATTGGCCATGCACATTTAATAGACTACATAAAAGAAAAAATAAAGGAACCGTGCATACTCATGCGGTGTTATTTTCTTTTATCTCCAACCCAGAGGTTTCTTCAATTTAAAAAGAAACAATAAGACACTCTATGTGACCAGGTGTTGAAAATTAAGCACTGCACATTAAAGGGATACATAAAATTGACCACATGTCCTGTCATGTTTTTGTTTTTATTTTATGGGAAACAACACATTTAATGGAAAGGGAACCTTCAAAATATTGGGGTACCATGGGTTCTTTTAATCTTTCTGCATGCTTCCTGCAGTTTGCTGATTAATAGAAAGGTAGGAGTCGAAGTGGGGGAAGTTGCTATTCAGTCTCTGTATGGCGCTCTGTGAATGCTGTCAGGGCACGGGCACTCGCCCGGTGCCACAGTTTGTGAGACATTTCTGCTTGAACTAACTGTCTCTTAGGAGAAAGCTATGTGGTCGGTGTAGGTATAATGGAAACTGGAAATTGTTCGAGCTCAGTGCATTCAATATTTGAAAAATGGGTGAGATTACACATCAGCGTCGGATTGGTAATGCAGGCACTCGGGCAATGCCCGAGGGGCCGGTATCCGAATTCCAGCTGTGGGCTGCTTTGTTTTTTAGCAGCCTGGGAGGGCATTTAGGCGGTTTCTGCGTTGTTCAGATGCCGCCAGTAACCCAGTGGGTGCCTGAGTGGCCTTTCTGGAGGCCGATGGGCGTCCATTACCTCCTTTTTTATCAACGGGCAGAGGTGTCACTCCCTTTCTTTCTCTGGGCCAGCCCATTAATTTATGCATATTGAGGGGAGGCAGGGATCCTGAGCAGAAGTATACTCACTTGTTTTCTCGTGTTTTATACCAGTGTAAACTAATCCGTGCATTTTTTTCAAACCTCCACCCTTTTTTTTTTTAATAAAAGTGTCCAGAAGCAGTGGTTTGCGGAAAGGCAATATGCAAATGTGGGCCACTTTTTTTTTTAGAGTTCCCGGGCCGATTTTTAATCCCAATCCAACCCTGTTACACATATGTAGTAAAACCTGCGTTCGGGTCTACATTGATCACCGACAGCAATCACATGCTGTCACTGCACTAGTACCTTATTGCATACAAGGTAATGTCTTTCTTTCCTAATCTCAACTTGACCGCCCTGCAGAATGCATCCATTTTGTTACCTCGGTGATGAAAGCCAGCGGCCTTCCTGTACTGGGTTACTAGGTTCCTGGGTAACAGCATATTGAGGCTGGCTGCAGACCGCCAGCCCAAGGGGATCCTTATTCTTGGTAGAGCCGGTGGACACATGACAGTCCGACCTCCACACTCGCAATATTGCTAGCGGACCTGCAGTGGTCGGATTACCACTGGGAGTACAGCGGCACTTAGGACCACTGTACCCGTAATAAGGTCCTAAGTCTAAAACACCTAGTATCATTTGAAGGACAGTTGATGAATGCGTTATTACAAAAACAGGGAACTGACATTTTGAATTCCCTATTCCATTACTTTGGTATCATTTGTATATTTATTTTGCAGATTTCTCATACTGCACAAACTGTAAACATGTCTTCCTTCCTTACTTGAATAATTCCACTTATAGTACCTCCTTGCTGTGCTCAGCACCTCCTTTAGAGCACGGGCAAATGTCTCAGTTTGAAGGGTCCTCCTAAAGCCCCTCACACAGTAAAAGTCAGAGCATCAACTAGGCAACATGGTCTTCAAAACAGCAAAATGAACTCACTTTCAATAGTTTGGTCAGACCACAAAAACCTGTATTTTTGCATTATGCTCCTCAGTGTGATAATGACAGGACATACATCTAAAACATTCTCCTCCACTCCAAAAGAGACTTTCATCCATCAAGAACCCGAGACCCTGATGTCCTACTTAGTGCATTCAGCGTTACCATTGCAAGCCGTTAAAAACTGCCCCCTCCAGAAGTTCAGGGGCAATCTATAGATCAAAAGTTGCTAGAGTAACCGACTCAAAGTTCCCACAAGTTGAAAAGGACATGGCAAAAAGCCAACTCCCACAGGCTAAGAGCGATGCCAAGCATGGACACATTGCTACCATTGCCGGGGCATCAAATACTTTACTCTCCGGAAGAGCAACAGAAAATGATACATCAACTTTTGGTTCAAATAACAACTCAAACAGTATTTTTTACAAATTGAAAATAGGTCAAAAACACATCTTCTGTAGGCAACAATGGACCCCAAACAGGTAACACAAGGTGATCTTTGTAGTCAAGCAGGAATAGGTCTTGAGGCATTACTAGTGTTTATCAACAGAGATGAAGCTTTTCAAAGTGAAGCAAAAAATCATCTTGCCACAATTCATGGTGTCGTCCTGTCCTCAAATACACAAACTCTGTACAGTAATGGAAATTTGCTCCACCCCTCCAAAACAAATCAAGAATGCCATTATTCAAGACACACACACATTCCTAGTCCAGAGTCACAGATCCAAGAACAAAGTTAACATTACTCACCTGCCAAGCAGATGGAGGTATTCCCATTCCTTTAAGCCCTCCAACCATGCAATGTTATGGGATATCTAAGCTTCATCACCATTGCTGACACCATTAACAACTATATACAATCAGGAGAGGTATCCAAGATAATTAACATTTCTCACAACTCATTAAAAAGACTTTGTCAGCCCAGCCAAGCACAACTCTTGTCGTATCCTAAGCCTTCACCATGACGTACCTCAACGTACCACGCCACAGCACCTCCCACCTGAGAATCCTGCACTGGCTCGTGGCTCCCCGTCAACAAGAGGATTTCCTTCAAGCTCATCATCCACGCACACAAGGCACTCCACAAGACCGGCCCAGCCTACCTCAACAGACGACTCTTCTTCTACATCCCCAACCGCCAGTTCCGTTCTGACGACCTCGCCCTCGCCACCATCCCTCGCATCCAAAGAACAACCACCGGCGGCAGATCCTTCTCCCCGCCAAGACCTGGAACACCCTCCCACTGAGCCTACGACAGACCCAAGACCTGCTGACCTTCAGGAGGCTACTCAAGATCTGGCTGTTCGACCAGTAGCGCCCCCCCCCCCCTTTTCCCCCAGCGCTTGAGACCATCCCGGGTAAGTAGTGCGCTTTACAAATTCTTGATTGATTGATTGATTGAAAGCTCAAAAAAATAATTTAAACAGTGGTTCGGTTCCAGGGAAAGTTCTAGACCAACATCATTTCCAAGATATCCTTACATATCATTTTCTGTCATGATTTCCTGTCAAAAAATTGCAAGAGTGGGAGAGAACCTGCTATGCACAACAGTCAATAGTTCCTTCTGCCTCCTCATACTGCTTAACACTTCTGATACCTTGGGCATGGTGGACCACAACTTTGTTCTACAATGCAGTCGAACAGTGGAAACGTTTTCATAGGATTCACTGAAGTAATCAGTCATGTTTGCTTGAGCACAGGATGACCTGGCGACAATCTAACCTAACCCTGTAACTTGAAGAGTCATGCTAAGCTCTTCACTTTCATGACATACCCTCAAACATCTATGTTAAACTCCTACCAGGGTTTAATTGAGATGGCATAAGAATCCTTTATGGTTTAAACCATATTGGACCTACTTTGTACTCCACTCCTCAACCAATGGCACACAAAATACCTACAGATACCAGGCCAGCAGTAATAATTATCCTGCTAATCTTCTTGCTTCGTTCCTCAGTTCCTCCTTCTCTTGTGCTTTCCTTTATTGATTTTAGCATTTTTTATCCCTTTTTCTTACCTCGTAACATAGTGCCTGCCATTCAGGTATGCCCATTCAAATATTAGTTTACCATACCAGTTTTACACCTGCTCACCAAGCTAAAACTTACAACAAACAAGGTATTGATAATCAAATAGTTGAAACCTATTGCATTTACCAATGCTTGTTCATGAAGAAAAGAACCTTGAAGTAAAACTAGTAGTGGGCCGAGTGCCAATGCAATACTTACTAGCTCGTTGCTTTGTAATTTCGACATTTAGGTTTTTCAGCTAATCTCTTTGATGAATGCTGTAATCTATGTGCATGTACACTTAGTTCAGAAATTTCAATAACATGAATTGAAATCAGTTTTTATATCTATTGCAAATCTCGTATGACAAGTAGAATCTTTTAAGGGTCTTCATTTTAAATTTTCAAGATTTCTCACATTGTCCTTTTGACTGTATTAGTGAAATGTTTTCATTAAATTTAACTCCCCCTTTACCTCACAATCGATTTGGACTAGTGGTCTCACCAAGGGTTGTTTGAGGATGGAAGGAGAATGGCCTGGCAAGATTATGGTTTAGATACATCTTTGAATCATTCAATTCAGAAAACATCTAGCAGCCAAGGTATGTGTATCCTGCTGGCTTTTATTCAGCTGCTACATCTGTGATGGTTAGGCTGAAGTACAGATGTGTATCATTCATCCGTGTTATAATGCAGATTTGATAACAATTGTTATCAATAGTGGCAACACAGACATTGAATGACATAAGAGGGAGACATCATTTGGAAGTACTCACAAATCAGGCAGTTCGGGTATCCGTTTGATAGGAACGTTGTTTATGTTTCCAGATATTTTCACATAAATCCTTACCCTTCTGAGCATGTCGTATAGAATTTTTATGCCTACATTAAAAGAAGTGACTGAATGATCACGTAAAAAACATAATTTAAAGTCACTCTAATATTTGAAAGTTAGGGAGTCACCCACGCCAAATATTGAATCGGACTGTTTTGTTTATATGTCCACTGCAAGGATGCTGGAGATTTCTTGACTCCTATTGCACAGGATACAACTAATTTACAAACAACTGCCTTACTCCTACGTGATACCAGGGCCAGATATTAGGATGTCACGCTAGTGAGGGGGATCTTTCCTTTTGGAAGTGTGTGGGGTAGCTACAAGAATACGCCCATTTTTTTTTTACTTGTTCATAAATGTTAGGCATTTAAGTAACCTTTTAGAAAAGACAAGGTGGTTCTTTAGTAGCCTGAAGAATGTAACGTTACTTTGGGAACTGCAATGTGCACATTTATGTGTAGATATTGATACACCTCAAACCCTGCTGGAGAGGGACAGAAAACAGTACATAGATATGAGGTTAGGAGACCATCGGAGACAGGGTACAGTAAATTAACTCTCCCATCCCTAGGCCCGGTTAATTAATTCACTATTTAACTAAATGTTGGAGCTCTAATTAAGACTCCCAAATGTTTGGAATATTCATTGATGCAAAATAATTATTTGTATCGTCATCAGCAGGATGGCTTTAATTATTGAGGAGTTGGGGCTATCCTGCAAATGCTGCTTTTCACGTACCCCAGGAAGTGAAAAAAAAGCAGTATGCACTTTTCAAACACTCTTGCTTGTGGCGGCATCCACCTTGCGGGAGCGAGAAGCCATCTGTTTGTAATTAACGTGGCTGTGCTGCTGCTCGCTCCCGCAAGGTGGAGACCGCCACAAGCAGGAGTGCTTGAAAAGTGAACACCGATTCCTAAAGCCCCTCTCCTAGAGCAGCATATGCATGCTGCCTAGGCGAGACCTAAACATGGAGTTGATATGAGTAGAAAAGTGAGTAAACAGTGTTTACTCTATAGACTGTTTGCAGACAGTGAAACTCTCATGAGAAATACACAACAAAGTATTAAAAAGTATCTATTAAGAATTACACTCTATGAAACACTTGTTAAAAAATATACTATTCACTTGAAATAACCAAGGTCTGAAGGAGCTAAAGATTATACTATTGGTATCCTTTATACTGTGGGGAAAACTATACATATAGTCCATCTTCTGAAGGAAAGGAACCACATGTACATAGATTAGCACCTGGTGCACACAGTCTTCTACGTTATATAGAAATGGTCATGCTACAATGATTTTGCCTAATAACTCAAGGCTGCTTACAATATTTAGAATGTAGTACGTACACTTCTGTGTAACATGCTGAGCACACATCGTCAACTGTCATCTGCACCCAGATTTACTCTTCAATACAAAGATTTATAACATGTTTAATACCTCTACACACCTATGATGCATTAGGAACAAATAGGTTTATAAACACTTACATCCATTAGTTGGACACAGGCTGTACAAAATTAGGTAGAAAAGTAATATGGTAGCTACTCGCCCCTAAATAAACTACAAAACAAACTAACACACTCATTGGATAATGTAATCAGTGATGTTATCAATGATGTCATCAGTGATGTCCTAAATGATGTTATAGAACATGTCATGAGTTATGAAACATGTGAGGTCCTAAGAACTACTTGGTGGCGGCACAAGTTATACTATAAGTGGTGAATCTCTGTGCATGTTTTTAGTTCCAAAAATGAAAGTTGTCACTGACATATCCACCTTATTATAATGTTATTGTAATGTTTGTTTTTTCAGTGAAAAAGTGTGTATATGTGTATGCACACACACTTCAGTATTACTTTATTTTACATTCTATGCCTGTAACCACTTATTTTAATTAATTTTATACATAACTTAATAATGTTTACTACATAACGAATAAAAAATGTTTACATTTCAGTTAGGAATTATTTTTATTTTTATTTAGAAAAATAATTGTAATTTATTTTTAATATATTAAAATAATTAAATACTCAATTAAGACCTAAGTAATGTTTTATTTTTCTCAACATTTAAAATGCATGTTTAAAATGTATTACCATTAATATTTCACATCTTCATTTGTATATCAATTTATTTGTAAGTTTGATAAACTTTGAAACTTTTCCCTAAACTTTATCACATGGTGATTTTAGCCCAGGTGGTGGTGATCTCTGCCTGCGTGTGAAAAGCTACAAGTAATAACTTGACACTTGTAAATTAGGGAACAACTATTAAATCCAGGGGGTTGGGATATGAAAATTACACTTTTCAATAATTTTACACTTGAAAATGGTGACTAGCCAAAACTAGTAAAGATTCTCAAAGATGTAAGAGTATATTTACACATGTACATTTACTGATGTTCAAGTTAACGTTTATGAATAGCCCCCATCATTTTTTGTGGTGAATTTACCTGGACATATTTACATGTAGGAGTACCCAAATTTGGTAGGTAAGGACAACAAATTAAACTGACTAATAGTTATTTATCCAGGAACACACAATTTGGCCTTGGGTGGGTGCTCGGATTTCAGATTTGGTTTCCAGTCTTACAATGCTTATTTCATTCACAGCAACATGTATCTATGGAATTACATTGAAGGTCAATGCTTTGTACATAATTTGCCATTGCAGAGCTAAAACCATTAACTTCAATAGGCTCAGGTAAACCGACACACAAAATATACAATTAACTATTATCCTACCGGATATAATTAGGATATCCTGTAACTTGACAGCCCCAGTCTGCTTGTACATAGAACCGAAAACTTTCAACCATCCCATGCGGAATACCAAAAAGGCACCCGCTTGAGATATGGGTGGGAAGGACTCAAATACTGAGATGGTTAGATTCGGGTTATCAAAAAAAAATTAAAAAATCAGTAATTATTCAATGTGTTTCCTTCTCATTCTAAATCACAAAGGCCATGCAAGTCTTCATTATCAAGGCCAAACCCTCACATGAAAAATGCCCTGGCACCAGGCAAAAAGCCGCTGTGGGTCACTACTGAAAACACTGCACCAACAACAACCAATTACTCTGTTCAAAAACAGAAGGAAGCCAAAACTTTATTACTACAGAGTGCAGAAGCCTGTACTTGAATGAAGAGAATGGAACAGCAACGACTAACAGTCAAAGGCATATCACCCAGTGAACAACAAAACAACTACCACTACCTAGCGGAAGATCAAAGCAGCCAGGTGAACACATCCATCTCCTCAGTACCAGCAAATGAAACTATCTGATAGACCTTTGGCAAAAGAGTGACTACCTGCCAACTAGCCAATATTTATTTCTGCAGTAAAGCAAAGCAGCTCTTGACAGACATCTCCAACTCGCTTTACCCAAAAACCACAGTGTTGTGAAGTGCACAAACCACCCCTAGAGTTGGGAAATGAGGCAATGCACACTTAACCACATGCCTCCACCACAGGCATCCAGGTTGTAAGTGACAACAGTGAGAAAATGAGAAAAATGTGACCACACACCTAAGTGAGGCCCACATCCTTAGAACCAGAAACAACAAAGCCGTAAAAAGACTTACAAATACTACACCGTAAATTGGCATCATATAGAGTGTAAACATGGAACAGCCAAGAAACGTAGTCCAGAAAGGAAACTTCACATCAACATAATCTATAGATTAAAATGACCACTAAGCAGTGCTTAATTTGAACCAGTGGTTTCTGGTGCTCTGCCTGCACTTAATTGTCAACACCATACTTATGACAGTCTGCCACATGGGGGCGCTGCTAATCTAATTTAGAGATGAGTAGCACAACAGTTGTTTATGAATACAACATACAAAAGAAATGCCTGCCTCCCCAGCAGTTCCTATAGCTTTGGGGATCTTGAATAATCTGAATTGTCGCACTTGCAGGTGAGAGAGATGGGTAGTAGTTGTTTTGGTACCGTCATTGGCAGCGATGACCAGGGCAATGGGTGCTGCAAGCTGCAGTCGCCTCCTGGTCAGGGCCCTGGCACTTATTATTTTAACAAATTAAGCACTGCGTAAGGCAGCAGATCAGTCCATTCCCAAACCTATTCATAACAGCAAAATAACAACTACAGCGATAAGAACTCCCTGGAGGACACAACCAGTATGCTAGAAGAGGCTCTCCATGATGCCAGGTACTAGACCACGCAGAAACAGAGCCTCTGAACTTCAGCACCCTAAAGAGAGAGAAGAAACCTGCTGCATACTAAGAAGAGAAGCTGGTGGATCAACCATGCCCCAATGGATGTATCGGAGAGTCAACTTCTAGGAGATCCGTACGCAGGGCTTACGTTGAGCCAGTGGTTGCAGATGGGGCTCACCAGCACTCCTTTTTTGGGATGGGTTTATTTTTCCTCAACAGGCTTGGATACAGAGAAGGAAGAAACATTTGCTGAAAAAAGAGAAATACAGAAAAAACTGCGATGGAGGGAGAAAGCAGGGATGGGAAGGAACCTGCAGGAGTGAGATGAAGAGGCAGGGAGTGTCTGGTGGTGGATTAAAGAGGCGTGAGGTGGAATCTTGAAGGAGCACCCTTGGTATTCGGCACCCCAACATTCGATAGAGCCGACACAGGATTTTGAGCAGAAATCTGGGACCGCCCATATTCTTTTGCATCATCTTAAACACTAACTATACATCACTCTAACTAGTTCTAGCTTTTATTAACAAACAAGATTGTATGTATTTCATGATGCATATACAATAACAGGTAAACCTAAGTGTGTGCCCACTGCTGCAGTGTAGAGCGCTATCTGTCCTATGCATTACGTGAACCAAAGTCAAAGTTCGCTTATGTCAACTAATAATAAGGTCACCATATCCCCCAAATTCTATGTTTCCTGTGGGCCTCCTCAGGCTACATTACTTGGTTCCTCCAGTTTGGTACACCGGTCCATCACAGCTCACAATGTGCCCGGCATTGGGGACTTACAGAGTTCCAATGTTTGGCAATGTCTGTATAGTACCAGCGTATTCCTTTTTTTTTCTGGGGGGTTTTATATAGTGCGAACGCAACCTGAAAGTACCAGAGCGATTTACATGAGCACCAGTTACGTTACACAAACACACATTCATTTTGGTAGGCATGGGGAGATGAAATGATTTTCCCAGAATCACAGAATTTTGAACCCTGTGCCCCAGCTTCAAGTTTGACCACTCTAGCCGTTAGGCCACATCCTCTTAGAGTGGAACTAACAATTTCAACAGAGGTCCAGTGGAAGATCCTAAGTAAGTATTGTGCTAGGTAGCCACACAGAAACACAAGCTACAGACAAAATCAACCTCTGCTTTTGTATGGAATAGAAAAGCAACCTCAATTACAGGAAACCTACTGCAGCTGTATCTCAGAAGTGGTGCCCCAGGACGCATGTCCAGTGGACAGAAAGGACTAGCTTAGGTTACTAGTCCAAACATCTTTCAGAAAAACCGGTCTTTGTCCCTGCCAATGAATAACACAGTTAAATTCATTCTGAGATATCACTGGTGTAGCAGCAGGAACCCCACCAAGATAAAACAAAAACATCAAGTTCAAAACTGAACCTGAGCAAGGAAGATGATGTTTGTTGTGTCTCTTCTAAAGCCTGTAGGACAGTGAGTCCTTTAGACTGGTTTCACGATCACACCTGTGATGGTCACTCGAAACAGAGCACCCTGCACTTTATGCTAATTTGTACTCTCTATATGAACTTGAGGATTGTTTATCTAAAACCAATTTTTTAAAAATATGCTATGTTTAATGTTGATGATGCTATGAAATTGATTTATGAATTGAATTCTCCGGACAAATGTTTTTATATTGCCACGTTTTATGTAAGTCAATGCAGCTTAGGAAAAGCATGATTTTTAGGTCTCGCCTGTCGATGCGCATGCGCATCGAGCAAGCGAGAGTATTGGGACTTATCCACTCTTTATCCACACTGCAAGGAATCGTGGCGATTCCTTGCAGTGCCCGTGACTTTTAAGCTCAATGCGCATGCGCATTGAGCTTAAAAGCGCGTGCACGTCCGTCTTTGTTTACCCGCTCCGCCCCCTCCCCTTCCCGCCGTGTCGCATTTCTCCTCCCCCCTCCCCTCTCTTCCCTCCGTCTTGTTTGTTATTTTACCCGCTCCGCCCCCTCCCCTTCCCACCGTGTCGCATTTCTCCTCCCCCTCCCCACTGTCGCCAAGCTGGTCATGGGCTCATTTTTCACTTCAAGGCCACGCCCCTTTGGACGACGATTGATGAATAGCTTTATGCACTTGCAAATCTCTGCTCATGCTCGGACTACCTCTAGGAGCTTTGCTCGGAATCATGGTTCGGTCACACTCCTCGGTGTCTACAGCGGGAAAGTGAAACGGTGAGAGGGAAGCCTAGATGAGAACGAGTGAAGCTTCGAGTTCGAAAGGGGGATGCATATGTGGAATGTATGCAGTTATGCACGGGTCCTCTTAAATGAATAATACCTAAGAGAGTAAAGCACAGTGTGCTTGATTTTGTGCATGTGTTATTTAACAGCACGTTGGCAGGCCACGGAATCAACTTCGCGGGTGCGCGTTTGCATGCAGGAAGCAAAGCTTCATTCCAGGAGATGCCATAAGCACGGTTCAGCTGCTAGGCAGCAAGAGTTTTTGTTGGATTGGCCATTTGCTTCTCTTTACTAGCGTCCCTTCTTGAGGGGTTACATTTTCAGACAGTGGAGAAATGTTGTGATTGTACAAGCAGGCTGCCCATATGGGGCATGCTTTCTTCTCTCACGCCGAGTGCATAATGCTTGCAACTGCACCTATAATTTCAATCTTGATGCATGCGTTGTTTTGCATTTGTTGAAACCAGATGTCTTACCTGCTAAAAACAATGGATGGGTGCTATCTCCTAATGCCTATGTTTGAGTTCTATGCCCTTCTTTTACAAGTGTGCTCTTGCAGATTCCTGTTGTGTCTGCTCCTGTATGCTCATATTGTATCCGTCTCTTCCTCCTCTGCGTGCTGCAAATTGTGCAGCTGCTATTAGACCTGTTGCAGATAAGAATGTGTGCTACTGAGCCGATCTGGTAGCATTGGGGAGATCGAATTAATGCTGTATTTTATCGAGCCCCAGGGGCTCCATATCCAGGAAAATATTATTTAAAAATGATAATACCTTCGGAAAAAGGCTAAGATTTGGCTGTTCTTGTTCCAGCTTCAAAGAGCTTTACAATTTAGCGACTAAAATGGCCAATACATTATCGACTTCATTCCTATTGGATTAGAGTGTCGTATGTATATTATACCGAAAGATTTGATTTGGAGTTGGTAAACACGCACGCCACACTTCCTGGCTGTTTGCAAATCGACTGCAAGTTTTCCTTGCTCTTTCTATGGGTTATCTAAAGGCAGGCATTGCTAATCGAGGAAGGGAAAGGAACCAACCTCCGCTCACCCTCACTCTCACTCATCCTCACTCACCCTCAACCCCTCACCCTCTCACCCTCACTCACCCTCAACCCCTCACCCTCACTCACCCTCACCCTCACTCACCCTCAACCCCTCACCCTCAACCCCTCACTCACCCTCACTCTCACTCATCCTCACTCACCCTCAACCCCTCACCCTCACTCACCCTCACCCTCACTCACCCTCAACCCCTCACCCTCACTCACTCACCCTCAACCCCTCACCCTCAACCCCTCACCCTCAACCCCTCACTCACCCTCACTCTCACTCATCCTCACTCAACCACCCTCAACCTCACTCACCCTCAACCCCTCACCCTCACCCTCACTCACCCTCAACCCCTCACCCTCACTCACCCACCCTCAACCCCTCACCCTCACTCACCCTCAACCCCTCACCCACTCACCCTCACTCACCCTCAACCCCTCCCCCTCGACCCCTCCCCCTCAACCCACCACCATAACCCTCACTCACCCGCCCTCACCCTCAACCCCTCACCCTCAAACCCTCACTCACCCTCAACCCCTCACCCACCCTCAACCCCTCACCCTCACCCTCACTCACCCTCAACCCCTCATACTCAACCCCTCACCCTCAACCCCTCGCCCTCAACCCCTCACTCACCCTCACTCACCCTCACTCACCCTCACTCACCCTCACTTACCCTCACTCACCCTCACTCACCCTCAACCCCTCACTCACCCTCACTCACCCTCAACCCCTCACTCACCCTCACTCATCCTCACTCACCCTCAACCCCTCACCCTCACCCTCACCCACCCTCAACCCCTCACCCTAACTCACACTCACCCTCACCCTCACTCACCCTCACTCACCCTCACTCTCACTCACCCTCACTCTCACTCACCCTCAACCCCTCACTCACCCTCAACCCCTCACTCACCCTCAACCCCTCACTCACCCTCACCCACCCTCACCCACCCTCACCCTCACTCACCCTCAACCCCTCACCCTCACACAGTGCAATAGGTCTCGGAGCATTTGAGTTAGAGCTTTTAGAATTGTTTATGGCTTTTTTTATTTGTAAATCTTTAGCATTGGCTACAGGAAACAAAAATGCTAAAGATTTACAAAAAAAACCCATAAACAATTCTAAAAGCACTAACTCTAATGCTGCGAGACCTATTACATTTCCAATGCTTGTTTAATCCAGTTTTTTCTGTATAGTTATGTAATCATTTTGCTTATGTGCTTTTATGGTCATTGTTCTTTTATGAAATGATCACACCTGTGATCGTGGGAAGAAAACTGAACCAAACTGGGATCCTGGAAGGAGTACCCCGGTCCTCCACAGAGGGAGAAAGGGGCACAAGGACAGAGATAGAGAAAACTGGAATTGGGAGAGAGGGACTGAAAGAAAGAGACAAGTAGAATGGGACACGATAACAGGAAGATATGGAAACTGCAGGTCACAAATAAATTGGAACATGGAGATCCAAGGAGGAAAGAATTTAGGAAATGGGGACAGAGATACTGCTTCAAGGCACAAAGATAAAAGGAGACAAAAAGAGGGGGAAACAATAGGATGGGAGGCCAGGAGACACCGGGGCAACAGGTGCTACAAACACGGGGGAGACAGAGAGGGCCGCAAAGGACACAGACATGGAGGAGACACGGATCATCAGCGACACGGCTTGATGCTAAAAATTTTCAGGTCTGCGGTTTAGGGGATGGTCAAAAGCCAATACCACTTTCCAGCACTCAATATTGGAAACCGCAATGTCAGCAGAGTGCACAGCCTCGAGACATAGTTTAGCAGTACATGGTCACAAGACCTACTCTCCATCTTCAAATCCTCTCATTCGAAAAGCTCAACCTGGAGGAGTGCTAGCCACTGACACAGACACACACTATAACTACAGCATAAGGCTAGGGGGAAACAGGATAACCATGCAGCCCATGGGATGTCTCCCTGAAGCCCTGAGCACTGTGAACCCAAGCTGTGCAGAGGGGCCAGTGCTTCTTTGATGGTACCAAGGATGGAGGTGCACAATACAGGTGTCTTGCACGCAGATCCTGCAACAAAATGGCTTCAAAGCACTAGGCAGTATCCCCTAATTGTTTGATTCAGTCCCATCCACCACTTATTACTCAAATGTATTTAATGGTCAGAAAGTCCCTACATAGGACCTTGTGAGTAGGGGTGGGTGGAACCCGCGGAGTTCCGCCAATAGGCAGAAATATGCATGTCATCCTACTCATGCTCCAATTTACCAGCAGTAGCACGAGTAGATCTGAGAAATCTGTGCAAACGGTAACATGCAGTGCGCAAGAGGATGCGGCCATTCGAGTTGATTTTGCTGCAGCTCAAGCGGAAAATCTACTCAAGCGGCAGCAAATCTACTAGAAGCAGCCCTGTGACCGCAACCGTCCACATTAGAAAATGGCACTAGGGCACGCCAAATCTTGCTTGCGCTCACGTATCTGGGGCCTTGCAGTAAGAAGTTGGTTCAATTAAACGCTGTAGCCAGGAGAGCCTCGACAACGTGCGTTTGCTCAAAGTCTCTCTCAGTGTTAAAGGTTTGGCATTTGTTATATACAGTTCATAAAGTACAATAAAGCAATTTTCAACATTCCAAAAAAGCATCTCAGTCATTAATCAACAAAGGTGGGCATCTGGTAAGGATACTGATGGGGAGAGCTAGTGTGGGCCAGTGTGTATGGGTCCAGATGTGCGGCATAAGGAGCGTGTGATCGCTACATGTGGTGTGCGTGTTGGGTCCTGATTGGTTGAGTGTTTCTATCTACTTGTGATATCTAGCTTTGTGATATTTTAGTGAATGTGAGCCATTGGCCAAATATTTTTTATTGGACCAATTTTCTCAGACCTGTTTGTGGTGCAAATATCTATCTATACGATCGATCAGGGTTTTCCCTGGGCCTGCGTTAATATTTAGTTTAAGAGGGACCCCACCCGTGACCTGGTATTCGATAGGCGTGGGTGTGGGTCATAGGACTAACCACGGAGCTCTGACTTAAGGTTGATAAGAAGGTCACCCTGGGTGAATTGGACAGCAATGATGCAAGTTCATTATAACTCCTGAAAATAATATTGCAGCCACTGGTATCATTTATATCGACATCCCTAACATTGAGCATACATTTGTCATCGCATACAGTGGCAATGTTGTTACAGTTGTTGACACAGGTATGTTCGCTTGGATCATAGCGTACATCGACATTGTTTTACTAGCAACAGTATCGTCATTTGTGCATGAATTATGACATGCATTGATATCGTCATTGCATTGTCGGCCCCATGTGCGGGTGCCGGTTATGACATACATTGACGGGTATTGGCATGGTCATGTCGGCACAGGTTATGGCATACATTGTTAATGCATTTTTGGGGGGGGGATTCCGTTGTCGGGCCTACACGTATCATGGTATTCATTGACATCATATTCACCCATTCCAAGTGAATTTTTATTAATTGGTGGTTTCATATAGCAAAGGTCGCGGTAGGTCATGTCATCTCTAGATATCGCCGTTTAGCACAACAGTCATTGCATTTTACAAACTAAGGCAGCTCTTTGATGGCGGCTTGCCATTTATATGTCAAATACCAGCATGCTTCCTGTGCAGCAAGATGTTCTCGTTACCCTGAAAATCCACACTACTTTTTGTTATGAAAAGTGTTTTGTAAAAGGTGGGGGACTTTGTGTGTACTTTCCCGGCCGACGTAGAAAGAAAACCCTACAAGGAATTACCATCGCCAGCTTCAGCAATATGGAAGCTGGGAGTGAGGTCCTAGGGTTGAACTAATGCATTAATCCATTTATTCGTATGTTTTCTGGCACCTCAAGAAGGAACATTGAGAAAAACAAAATATGTAGATTGTGCTCTAAGTAGTGACATTAAAATGCATATAGACCACAATATTGCATGTTAGATGCTTTTCAGTAGAGGCCAGGGATTTTCAGTCAGACTTTGCACCTGCATCTGTACTATCAGGTACATGCATCATTGGTGCCGTTTGCGATTCCTTAATTGCGAAAATTAAGGAATCGCAATTAAGAAATCGCAAACGGCAATGCATCAAAAAAATCGCAAATTTTTTCGCGATTCCTTATTTTTCCTTAATTGCGATTCGCAATTAAGGAATCCCTTCCCATTGATTCCTATGGGCCGAAAGGCCCATAGGAATGAATGGGAAGACAATCTCAATTTGCGATTCGCAATTAGCAAATCGTAAATTGAGATTGCGATTTCAAGGGTGCAGGGGTGTCCAAAGGACACCCTGTTGCACCCCTGAAATCAATCTATGCACATATGTTGTGCACACACATGCCCTGAGGGCATGTGTGTGCACAACATGACAGTTTGAAAAATGCACAAAATTGCATTTTTCAGAATTTTCGCAAATTACCATGAGGTTCATCCTCATGGTAATTTTTTCCTCCTAATTGCGAATTCGTAATTTTTTTAGGTGCCATGCATTGCATTTAAGGAATCGCAAATTGCGATTCCTTAAATGCAATCGCATTTTTAGAAATCGCAAAAAATAGCGATTTCATGTATTTTTGATTGATGCATCCCAAATAGTGATTTAGGAATCGCAAAAGGACGAATTTTGCGATTCGCACCGTTTGCGATTCCTAAATCACTTGATGCATGTGGCTGTATGTGAACAAAAAACCTGTAAATCCAACATGTTTTCATGACAGCAAAGTAAAACAAATAAATGTACAAAGCCGATTAGCGACTTCCACTATGTCATTAAAACATATTATGGAATCCAAACAGCACACACGTATTTAAAAAGCCATGACCTAGTAACTAAAATGTTGCGGAGTCGCCTACACCTGAGCATGTGGGTGGACGAGGTATACACACAATTGTAAATCAGACAGTAATAGGCTACCAAAGTTCTGCATTTTGATTGGCTCCTAGCCAGATGACATATGCCTAGAAGATTCATATAACAAGCACTTTAGACAAGCCACTTTACCATATCAACCCATGCGTCACTACGCCTTCTTCGCATGTTAAGATCCCAGAGTTCGAATAAAGAACTATAGTGTTTATCAAGCGGACAGCACGAGCGAGACAAGCTTCTGGAGAAGACAGCTTTGGAATCATCACTGTTCTGTGCAAAAGGCTGAATTTGTACATGAACATTGAACAATTTCAAGATATTTTTATTTGCATTCATAACAGAGGCATATTTAATTGGAAGATCAAATTAATGAGTAAAGTGACTAGATAATTTAGAATAGCATATTTGAGCCCGGAAGAAACAATTAGTTGTGAAACATGTGTTGGCTGTTATCAATTAATCTGCTCCTCTGAAAATATATTTACAAGCATTAAAATACAAGAATAAATAACTCCTATTTCAAAACAAATTGTTACTACTTTAAAATGAAGTAGGCTTTCCGTAACAGAGATGATGGGCAGACTGAGGAAACGTGGAACAGACGTAGGTAGGAATCTGTCTCATTAACCATGTTTAACCCTTAAAAGTATATTATGCTATGAATAATGAACTATCATAATATCTTCACATGTTTTTGAAATAGCTGATTTCAAATCTGCCCTGACCCACCAATGGTCATTTACTTTAGCCTTGTCAATAGGACAAGTTTTAACCTCATTTTCCAGCAACATGGCTCCAGAAATTCCTCTATTTTGTCTTGAATATAGAATGTTAGCGTTCTAGTTGTTTATGAGAACTCTGTGGTGAAACTGCAAGAGAGCAGTGGGGAATCGACTGACAAACTGCTACTTCTGGAAGTGCTTGTTTTACTAGCATGTTACAATGTTCTCTCACATAGAAGATGGAGATATTTGAGCACCTATAGGAAATGTACATTACTTTTAGCTTTTGGAGCACTACATTTATTTTCCATTAGAAAAGCATGAGAGAAAAATGTTCATCAAGGTCCAGCAGACTGTAAGCATTTTTCACAGGTTAAAATCATTTTAGAACCCACCCCCATTCTTGCAGTTAGCTTGACACCACCAAAAAACAGTTTATATTTTACTAAAATTGCTTACTCTCACAATAGTAAAGTTATATATGGCTCTCGCTATGAAACACCATTATGAACCCCAGAGACTAAATCTGGTTATTCACTGCTCTGACGTAATAACATTCTATAGCAAAAGTTGTTTCCCACTGTTTCCAAGTCATAAAGCAGTTCAATGCTGGTCTGACAGGGCTCTCTGAGAGACTATCAGCACAGTGCTGGCTCTCTGCTCCAATGGAGAGCAGACACGCAGCTTTTGGAGGAGGGGCGGTGATTGGCAGAGGGGATAATGATTTGGGTGGCTGGAAGGGAGCTGTTTTATTATGATTATTGTTTTATGTTTGGGACCGGGAGCAGAAGCCATATTCCATATGGCTCCCCATCACTCTTCTACCCCAATGTACCAGTTGAAAGCCAGGGCAGAATATTTTAATGGGCCATAGATAACATAAAATTATAGATGGGTAACAGTGAATAATGGGGCTGTTTATCAGCTCTGGGTTCTGAGTAGGATGTGTCAAATTCACATTAGTTGATTTTGTATATTTACAAAAAATCTCATCAAATCTCATCAAAATAGGATGGTACTACACAAAATACAAAACTGGCATTTGGCAATGTGTTTAAGTGCAAAATGTGTCATCACATCCACTTTGGACACAAGGATGAAGTCCATGTAAAAAAAAAATATGCAAAAGAACCAAAAATCACCTGTTCTGTCACTTGTGTTGTTCCTGTCGTTTGGTGCATTTGGGGTAAATTTTTAGAGTGAAAGATGCATAATTGTGCAATGGGTTGTAGTGGGTCCTCGGCTTCATCTTAGGCCATCTAAATCTACCCAAGGAAATAACTAGGGCTGGGCGTAGTTTGCGAAGTAGCGCTTCGCGAAGCAACGCAAAGTGCACTTCGCACTACGTGAGCTATGCGTAGCACTAGGCGAACTGCGTGGTAGCATGTTTGCACTGTGCAATCATTGAAAACGGCATCTTGCACAGTGCGAGCAGTAGTTTTCTGCCGCTCGAGGAGATTTTTATCAAGCTGCGGCTTTCTCGACGCAGACTGGTAGTTTCTAATCGCGAGCGGTCGCGAGCATAGGAGACCACTCGCAATAAGAAACCAGACCTCCCGTGTTGAGAATCTCCCAGGGAGGTTATTTTCCACGCTCGAGATCGGCAACTTGATGTTGCTGATCGCGAACGAGGAAAAAGTCTCTCCAGGATATCATTTTGCTTGCTCACGGTCGCCAACTTGACGTTGAGGACCGCGAGCAAGCAAAAAAATGACCGCTGCACTACGCTACACGTGTTCGCACTGTGCTACGTGCAGTTCGCGTAGAGCGAAGTTACGCAAACTTCGCAAATTACACGAGCGTAGCGCAGTGCTTCGCCCAGGCCTAGAAATAACTACTAGGCCTAGATGAGATTTAATTATGCTGGAGTAATCAGACTAGTTTTGGTAATTTTGCATTATTCTTGTGACGCAAAATTAATTATGCCCACTTGCAAAACTTTTAGTAATTTGTGTCAAAACATCCTACCACAAGAGCAAAGGATCAAAGCGAAAGTGGCTTCTGGCTGCTGCTGTTAATATTCGGTTGCCTTTAGCACTAATTTCTTTGCGAAAAAGCCATCCTCAAGTACATTTTATTTTATTTTAAATTGAGGAAGAATTAAACCAAAGCTAATACAGATACAAGAACATTGTACTGATAATAATGTCGATGATTGGAGTTACAGCCATTTAAATCTAATCATTCATTCTTAATTACATAGTTAAAATGAAGTAATCATACATATTTCATGATATTTAATTCTTTTCTAAAAAAATTACATTAAGGACTGTTGTAAATAAGATAGTTTCTCTAATGTGAAAAGTGCAATGTTCCTTATCCCTTTAGAGATAGGGACTATAGAGCCGCCAAGCACCTACTCACCGCTGACCAGATACCAGCGCCTCTAGCTCTTGCGCTCCTCCCTGTGCAGAAATATAAACTCTTTTCTAAGTGATAAACTACAAGCAACCTAGTGATCGACTGCTGAAAAGAGGAGGGTTCTGGGCCTAATCATGCTGCCGTGATATTTAACCGTGCGACAAACATATACACTATATCTTTATCATTATCTCCGCAACGCGGACAGTTCGAGTTTTGTTCTTTTACCTTAACTATGCAGTTTTTGTATATAATATCTTATATTGCTGGATTTTCAACCTGGCAATCAGCAGCACCTCATGTCCCATACTCAAAGCTTTATGAAAGCAAACATCTACGGGGGCAAGACCAAGTCTACGACCCCATTTTCCTTATAGGGTAGTTAAATCGCTTAGATTGGTTTCCATTAGCAGCCTTTGTACAACCTGGATTTTAATTCCACCAGCAACACTTAGAGACGCAACAATTCTTAATTTATCCAGCGATATCAATTTTTCATTCAATTTTAAAGCAACGTTTCTTATTTGTAATTATATATTTTTTTAATGCCGTGGTATTCCATATATACACCACAAAGAAGAGGTCCCCTAGCTTCCATAACCCGGTCTTTCTCCAAGGCACACAAAGTTCATCTCGAAAAACTTGTGGGAACTGAGGCGACCCTCCGATTGGAGTATAGGCATTATATCGAAAGATCCTGCGTCTGCCCTTCAAGGCCACCCAGATGCTATGCCACCTGGAACATCTTAAACCAAATTTTGTTGTACTAAGTGCGCTTCAGAATTCTTAAGAAGCATTCCTTGACATCCTTTGCCAATGTTAGTTCATAGATGTTCGAAGGGATCCCCAACTCATCTTGCTACTCGCGATGGCCCGTTATTATCGATTCCATGAATCGCAACCCAAAGATAATAATTAAAGCTAGAAACGGCCCACCCACCTCTGTCCAATCGGTGAGCTAGAAACTTCAGAGCCCTTCTCGACCTTTTATATTCCCAAATGAAATAATTGCGTACTGTCCTTTTGTTTTTTTTAACCAATCGTGGTCTACTCGTAGCAGGAGGGCCCTGACTAGATAGAGGACTTTAGGGAGTACCAATATCTGGACTACATTGGATCACCCTATCATCATCAAGTGCAAATTATTGATAAGCCTTAAGTCTCTCTGGAGTTTGGGCAGGAGAGAGTCACCGTTCAGCGGGATAATATCCCGCATAGTAGGGGTGATGACCACCCCAAAGTAAGTCGCCCTATCATTCTTCCGATTGTCCCTTATAGGGAATTTTCATTACAAATGATTTGAGATTCCCATCTTTTAAGGGGATACGCCGATATCGGCCCAATCCTAGTTGCCTCCATCTTGACTTCTTTAGTCAAACTATTGGGGTCAGTAGTAACAATGGCGACATCGTCGGCTTAGTCCAATACTTTAGTCACCAATCCGTTATCTACCACAGGTCTTACGGCGAGATTTTTGATTAGCGCGTCTAGAAAGGGGTTGATATATAAAGCTAAAAATTGAGGGGAGCAGGGGCACCCCTGTCGCGTTCCCCATATAATCGTAATACTCTCGGATTCCAAGCCCGACAATTGTATTTTGGATTCGGGATTTTTATACAAAGTCCATTTTGGAAAGAAAATAGCACTAAATGCTGGAGTATGCTCCTTCTGTAATTCTGTGTAAATATTTGCTGTAATTTCGCGTAATTACACAATGACAAATTGTATGAGTTACACCTACCCTTAATAACTACCTGTGAGTACCCTTTTCCTTGGATAGTTTTGTCGCTTATTCGACCTGGTGTTTTCTCTTACAACTAGGCAGCAGATTTGGTATGGTCCGGAAATAGCAGGTGTTCCTAATGTGTATTGTATTTGGAAATATACAGGCCTTGCCACCCCTGACGAGGCATAGTTTATGTTCATTTCCAAAGTTCACAGAGATGATCTAGAATGAGTAAACTCTGAGAAAGGACGGTGCAGAGGGTGATTCCCCAGGCATAGCTTCCAGGACAAAGTCCCATTGTAAAAGCCAGGGACCTGGAACAAAAGAAAACAAGCCAGGTTTAATCTACTCTGTTTGTTTTCCTTTTAATAAATGCATGATTGAGTTTCACCAGGAAGTACCTGGCTGTGGTACAGGCCCCTGGCGCAGGGCCATTATCTGTGAGATTAAACATCCCGGAAGTCCACCACGGTGCAGTGGGTGGGACTGGCTGGTGCAAAATAAGAGAGAGGATAGTGGTGCCTGGGACTGTGGGCAGAGGTGGGCACCTCAGCACATTAAACCAGAGATTTTCAGGCAGACCAGAAACTCTCAGGGCACCTAGGGTTGGGCCGGAGTCAGACACATGTTATTATAGTGATAGAGATGGGTTTTCACAACAGCGTGATCCCTTAACCCCTTCGATGCTGATGACGAGCTCAGCTCGTCATCAGCCACGGGGGGCGTGTGCGGATGACGAGCTGAGCTCGTCATCTAACGCGGCTTTTTAAAAAAAGCTGCGTAGCGCGAAAATAACCGCTGCAGCGATGCGGTTAAGTAGCTGTAGGGCGGGGATAAATGTAGTCACTTGTCACTGTAGGGGAGCAGGTATGCTTTCAGGCAGGTGGTTTATGTGAAAGGCTGGTAGGTCTGGGACAGAGTCAGTCACAAGTCGTTTTACGGAAACAGAGAGATTTCCTGGCACTCCGGTTTATGTGGAAGGCTGGTATAGCCCAGGTCTCTGTAAGAAAGCAGAGGTTTTCAGATATGC
This sequence comes from Lissotriton vulgaris, assembly GCF_964263255.1. Lineage (NCBI taxonomy): Eukaryota > Metazoa > Chordata > Amphibia > Caudata > Salamandridae > Lissotriton > Lissotriton vulgaris. Next base: position 1,077,392,951 of record NC_141699.1, on the reverse strand, counting down.
TAGTTCACATGAAAGCCAGTAAGGCTACCAGGATGGGTCGGTGTCAGTCACGTCACTCTAGGGTACTAGGGAGATTTGCAGCCAGGCTTCATCATGTGAACAGCCGGTAGGGCACTAGGAATGGGTCAGGGTCAGTTACATGTCACTCTAGGAAATCACGTTTTTTGACCTGGCGTCGGGTTCAAGTGTAAGACTTGTATACGAAAGTAACAACACAGGATTTTTCAGACTGGTTTATTGATCTGAAAGGCACATAGGGCTGGGTCGTCCTGCTCCATTCAGGCCATATGCACACAATAATATAACACGTGGTACGCGGTGTTGATTATCCTGCTGACTTCACATATATATGTGCTGTCTATACATGACAATATACAACCGGATCATAAAAAAAAGCTCAAGGATTTAGGTGGGTTTGAGCCACCATAGGTGATTGTGTATACTGATTTTTACCAGTTGTTCAGTGCTGCTGTTGTTTTTTGATTGGATGTGGCCTAACGGCTAGAGCGGTCGACCTCGAAGCTGGGGCACCGGTTCAAGTCTCGGCAGGGATGCTCAACATGCTGTGATTCTGGGCCAATCACAACCTCCCTGTGCCGAACAAAATTAATGTCTTGAATCGGCCTATTTTAGGTTCAGGAATCAGTTGAAGACATTTCTCTTTCCGTGATCAGTGGTGAATGATAAGGTGTCACAGGAAGCGCTGGGATGCCCTCGGGTAGCCGTGCGCTATACAAGTGCGCATTCATTTATTCATTCATTCAATGTGTCCATCTGTAATGCACCTGGTGCTCATGTAAAGCGCTCCGATACCTTCGGGTCAAGACCGCGCTACATAAAACTCCCCCCCAAAACTTTTTTTTTAAATAGCGGATATATGGCTGCTACTGGTTTAGCCAATAGGTAACAAAAGATGTGCTTGCTGCCTCAACACAGCCCCAAAGCCACCCAAATAACACTGCTAGTCATCCACCTGCAGAATGGCGGTGAGCGTAACTCGCGTAATTTGCAGTAGCGAAATAATGGAAAATTACAGCAAAATTATACAAGAGTATGCTTAATTAGGTAAGGCGCATAACCCTGCATTTAGCACTATTTTCTTAGAGCAAAATTAATGTTCACAGCCAAAATAGACCAGAGGATGCATTTTGGGCTAAGAAAAAAAGTGTTAAAAACAAGAAAACAAGACCAGAGGCAGCCGCTCGGGCTTGTAAATTTGCTGTTCCTGTGCTCCTGCGGTAGGATTTTTGTGCTATAAAAATTTCCTGGGTACACTCCATTCATGGTCAAAAATGACAGAAAACGCAAAGGAACATCTGAGCGCGAGTGGCTGTTGTTTGCAGTGCTACTGCTGTTTTCCAATTTTCTTTATCACGAAATGCGGAGTCGCATCCAAAATTAATGTAAGGAAACATTCTGTGCTAAACTATGTCAAATTATGGATTTGTATTTCACATAATTATGCATCACTTTGCTGAGATTCCATGTAGATAGGCAAAAACAAATTACCCAAATTTCGCACTACCCTATAACTGTCATAGAACTGGTGTTTGTCAGAGCACTCTCTACCTACTGTCCTGAGACTTGTTGCTAGCCTGTTGATAAGAGCTGCCATATAGAAAGGGGCCCGCCTCTGCACAGGGGCTGAGTAGCCACAGATTTTTCTGTAATTTACAAGTTACAATTTTGAAATTCCAACAGGGCATACTCAGACTTTCATCCTTCTTAACTTCTCAAAGAGTGCCACAGAGTTGGCAGTGACGACATTCGTTGCGTAAGTACCAAGAGGCGAACCCCTTCCTATGATGAGCAGTATAAAATGGTAACTATTATTCAAGCCCAGACTCAGCAGAGCTCACCTTGGAGTTCATATTCTGGGGGTACAGACCAGGGCCGGACTGGCCATAGCGAGCACCGGGCGTTTCCCCGGTCGGCCGCTAGGGTGGGGGCCGGTTTTGGACCCCTGGGGGGCCGTTTTTTTGTTACCGGGGGTCGGCAATATCAGCCCCCAGTAACAAAATCGGCTAAAACCGGCCCTCGCACACTGCTTTGCTGCACTCCCGCTCACCCCAGGGGGGGCTGGTTGAGCAGTGTGCCAGGGCCGGTTTCTGTTCCCAGTCCGGCCCTGGTACAGACTCCAACAGCCGGAGCAGCACCCCACTCTGAGGCACCCAAAGACCTTGCCTTGAAGGCCTATCAAAGTATTTGAATGTAAACCAAGAAGGCAAGGCAACGTAGTGGGTCAATGCGCCTAGTGAATAAATCTGTTGGCCTCTTGCAGGTCACATACTCCTCTGGTGCCCTCTTGACCTTTCATCTTCTCCAAACTATTGCTGCTCTGCCTGTCATCCTTCCAATGTCGGCAAGTGGGGAACTAACAACTTTGCCTACTTGTCCCATCTGTTTGTTACAGTGTTTAGCAATGGATGAAATAGCTGACAGGGAGGCATAGATATTAGTCACTTGTATCATCGGTTGTGAAAGAGACCAGGTCAGGTGTTTGTTACCGGACATGTAATTGACACGGTTTATTTGTAAAGGACTCTGAGATGCATCAGTCTGTCGGCAGGATCTTTACATTTGAAAGTCTAGCCTTGATAATATATCCCTGACTTTACCCATCCCTTCTGAACTTTCAAAGCTTCATTCGACTTACTCGGGCAAACCCTACTGGCCTTTCAGAGTTCGGAATCGCAGAGGCCGGCGCCTTAACCCACGCGGTGCCCACCGGTGGTGAAACTGGTTCTGGGCGCCTTAAAGCGCCCAGGAACCAGCGGAAGCGGAGTGCGCACCAGCCACTCCGACCGGAAGTGACCCGTGACCTGGGCGCCCGTAAAGGGCGGCCAATGGTCACCATGGCTTGTTTTGAACCCCCCAATCAGGGGGCTCCACCTGTGGCCCCTATGGAGGGGTCAAGGGGATTTAAGTCGCCGCCTCTCCCAGCAAGGACATAACTTCTTCGAGGAGCTGGGAGAGCGGCGCAACAACAACAACAATTGCAGCCCCACCCACCCACACCTAAGGGACAGCAAAGTCGCAGTGCTGGACAATGGCAGGGGTGTTTGCGGAAATCCTACAATGGTTGGCTAAGGAAACACACCGGCGGGCGGTGTGTAGGAGGAGGCCCACTCACTTTTGAATGCCGCACGGCAGGGTGACGTGGCCGCACCAAGGAGGGGAGTAACAGGAGGAGACGGCACTCGCGGCCCAGACCCGGCCGGACGGCAGGGCGCAAATGGTAGCGAGCTGGGGACCTAACTCCAGACAGAAAAGCTCCCCTCCATGACACGCAGAAGGCGTGGGCGACCAACCACTGGAACACTAATGGACTGACAAGGAACTGGTTTTGTACAGTGCCATTTACGAATTGAGGAGTACACAGAAGACTGACACCTGTTATCACAAGATGGTGTCATGGATTGTATATGACATGTATGATTGATGGGTACAGTTCGCAAATGGAAAATTGCATAACCAGTATGTGTTTTAATATTAATAAAACTGCGGCCAACAACGACCATCACTAATAACCGGTATTGTTGGCTGACATTATTTTAAGAATGGCATGCGGGCATTCAGAGGGGGGAGAAGCCGGGGAGTTGCTGTTGGGTAACCACAGAATGGGCACGTGCGGGGGTTATGTGACTGACTCCGTCCAGCCCTGCAGAGCTTGTGGGGCGACGGTGTTCGCCCAGCCCTTCTGGACTTCCAAAGCACGTCGAAAAATCTCCAAATCAGCCCAGAAGCTTCAGCCCGACAAATGACTGATTCTGCCCATCCTTACCGGTCCTTTGCTAGCCTGACATTCGACAGATCTGCCCAGCCCTACACGTGATTGACTCTGCCCAGCTCTTCTGGCCTTCCGGAGTTTGCCGTGCACCTGACCTGCCCTCCCTTGCCAGCCTATCAGAGGCATGACGAAAAGCCTTCGGATTCCAATGGGTCTGATTGCATCAGAAGCTCTGCAGAAATGTAGTGCCCACCGGCTTCTAGCGCCTCTCCTCCAGGCGCGTGCTGTCTTTAGTCTCCCGTCTCCCACCCTCGTGCAGAATGTCTCGTGCACGTGGAATGAAGCTCACCACGGTGCGAGTTCACATTTCACTGAAACCCCAGAGTTCTCGGCAGTCGCACCGCTCCGGCCTTCTCCTGTCCTCTCACAGAGCTGTGGCGAGGCACGGGTACGAGGCAGAGCACCGAGGCAGCATCGTAGCTCGGAGGGGTAATGCGCCTCCCGCAGCGCACTGGACGTCACCTTGAAAACACGAGTTCGAACTCGTTGGACTCACTCAGCCTTTCATGCTTTCCAGGTCAATTAAAGGAGTGCCACTAGTTAGGCAACAATGGCACTTATATGTCAAGCGCCTAGAAACATTGCGATGTTAATGCCGTGTACGAGCCGGAGATCCTTGCATAACAAACGGCATTTAGACAGTATCTTGGGCTTTTTTTTACAACTACCCCAAAGTAAAACGAGACAACCGTGGAATTTAAAAACAAAAAAGCGAGGGAGTATGCAAAAAAAAAAAGACTAAGGCGGGACAGGATAAACTGCCTTGTCAAAGCCAATAGGTGACCTTTGCTAAATATTGTCTTCTGGAGAAGCATCCCCACAATAACAAAAATTGAAACAAGGTGTGATGATGCGACTGCAATACCACCAGAGCGCGCGATGACGTTTTTTTTTGCGCGAAAAGGAACATTTAAACTGCATTGGGGCGAGAGCGATAACGGAGGGGGTGGGGGGGGGGGGGGTTAGGGGGGGGGCTGCAGGGGGCAAGAATGGGAAGCATCACGCAAGGGAGAATGCCCCCCCCCCCCAGGCCCGGCTTTAGCACTGGTGGCGCCCTGTGCAACAGTGTTTGTTGGCGCCCCCCCCCCCCCCCCCCCCCCCATGACCACCTCGCATGGATTCCTTCACTACCACCATTTGGCAATACCCCCCCCACCCCCCCCTCCAAGTCTCCATAACCACTGTCTTTCTGATTTATTTCGTTTTATAGCGCCACTCATACCAGTTTAAGGTGTCCGAACACTTTACATCACACATACCTTGCACAGAGACAATCGGATGTGTGTAGATCAGTGTATAGGAAATGTTCCATAAGGCAGAGGCCTACAAGGTGTAGGAGTCACATTTCATCCATACTGGTAGGCAGGATAAGTTAAGAGTCCTTGGTCTGTAAAAGCACCAATTCAGAATTAAAAATATATCACCATTGTTAGGGGTTTTCTTTAATAAGAAAAATTGATTTCCACCCAAATTAACTCTTTTTGCAATATTAGGATAAGGAAAGACTGGGCAACAAATATGTAGCTGCAATATATTCCTTGCAGTTTCCAAGCAGCTTTTTGAAGACAGTTAAGAGCTCACTGATCTATAGTAGGATTTTAACTTTTATACTGCAAGTAACAAAAGGATCTCTCTGACAAAAGCGATAACCATTGTCCAATCCAAGAGTGGCTCAAGAATCTGGTTGCCCTAAACTGCCCCCCTTACCCTATCCGACTTAGTTAAGTCTCTAGGCATCACTCTTGACAAGAACTTATCCATGGAGGTTCACATCAAAATCTCTGCAAAAAGTGCCCTCTTCTCTCTTAAACACCTCAAGAAACTGAAACCTTTTCTACCCCACAATGACTTCAAGACAGTAGTCCAATCCCTAGTTCTCTCTAACATCGAGTACGGGAACACAATCCTTACAGGGACTCCAAAGGCTCTCCCTCTAGAAGCTGTGCTGAACATGTCCGCTCGACTCGTATCTGGAGTTAAAAGATTTGATCACATCACTCCAGCTCTCAACTGCCTCAATTGGCTTCCCATGGAAAGACGATGTATCTATAAACTGGCCTGCATCACACACAAAACCCTTCACTCTCCTGCCCCCAACTATTTAAATAACAAACTGAGTAGAGCAGGTCAATCCAGAACACTGAGAAGCTCCAACTCACTCCTTCTTATTACTCCGAAATTGAAAAAGAAAATCACCCAATACCAATCGTTTTCTGGCAACGCTCCCAGGATATGGAACGCTCTCCCTCGAGTCCTCAGGTGCAACCCCTCCTTCCCCGGTTTCAAAAGGGACCTGAAACTCCATCTCCTTAATAAATACGATCATGACCAATGTCAACCAACCTAGTCTTCTTTATCCGAGTAGTCTCCTCTCTCTCTGGACACTCAAGAATAGTGGGTGACCGGACCATGTCACTCTCGCCTTTTCTTTTATTGCTCTCTCCCCCTCCGCTCCACTGCATATTTACGTCCCATGCTGTATTTTTTTTCTGTGGTTTGCCTACTATGTAATATATTATCCTTCTGCTGTTAACTATGTGTATGTAAAGCGCTCTGATACTTACGGGTCAAGCTAGCGCTATATAAAACTTTAAATAAATAAATAGTGTACGCACTTTGTGATCTGAATGAGACACATTCTTTGCAGCAGGCACATTAACCCTCTGTGCTATGATGAGTCAAAACTTCCTCTCCCAGACAAAGCTCTGTCTCTCTCCAGGAAGAACATTGATCAAGGAGTTATCCAGAAATTTTTATTGATGCTTCAAAATTGCTGGGACAATAAATGTGACATGTGGTGCTTTTAAAACAACAAGCATGGTGCCCCCACCCGAAGTCAGCACCCTGTGCGGTGGCACCGATCGCACCTCCCTAGAGCCGGTGGAGAGCACCCTGCCCCCATGACCCTTTGAGGTTGGTTTGCTCCTCAGATGAGGAGAGCATAGGTGGGTTCCTGATGGGCTCAGTTTCGGCTGTACGGCCTGCCGCTTTAAGATTAGCCCTCCTGGGCTTACGATATATGTGCTTCCCTAGGTCAGTGACTATAAACTTTATAGCCTTAACTGTCACTCCCGGCTTAAACATCATGCTGACGTTTTCGACTTTATTCATGACAATACCCCGGGGTATTGTTTTTCTCACGGAAACATTGCGGACCCAGGCTCCGTACCTGAACCTGCTTTGGTCCTTCCCCCTGGATATTACTTGAAGAATTTTAATCAAACTAGCGGCAAAGAAGGCAGTATTGCAGTGATTTTTAGAGACAGATACACCTGCACCCAGGCAGGCAACTAGAGCCAAATTTTGGGGGGGGGGGCTGAAAAATATTTCGAGGGGGAGGCGAATTCTTCCAAACATAGACAGAGTGGTTGTAAGAAGGGGTGAACAGTACACACAACAAAAGCCTCATTTACAAGTAAATGGTCTTTTAAAGACCTATTAAGTACTCGGGTGTGGCTGCAATTAGATGCTCCGGGTCCGCAAAGCTGTCTCCGCCAGGGCTGACACACACGACTGGGGGGGGGCTGAAGCCCTGTGAGCCCATTGGGTGTTGCGCACCTGCCTGCAGCTTGACCCCATGTAATATCTCTGATTGCAAAAGTGCTCCTTTTAAAATAAAAAAATTAGGCCTGGGCATAGTTCGTAGAGTTCTGCAAGCAGCAGAGTGCGGCATTAACTTCCATCCGTGCTGCTCTTCCTGCCGCTCAGGTAGAAATTCTACCAGAGCGGCAGCTCGCGCTCACCAACTTTCCATTGGCAAGCCTGAGAGCGGGAAAAACTCAGCTGCATAACGCGGAGCGGAGTTTTCTGCACTCCGCGAGCTCTGCTGAGCGCGGAGTGCAGAAAACTCTGCGTATGGAGCGGAGTTCATCCCCCAGGCCTATTTAAAATTGCTTGAATATTAATTTTACACTGTCAGGGATCCTAATTTGTCGCCCCAGGTCCCTCCAAAGTCTTTATGGAGGCATTGTTAGATGTTACCGCCTCTCTAGTCGTCAGATCAGCTAATTTTGACATTTTGGGAGATCTTAACATTCATCTGGATGCCAGTCATCACAGCGATATTTCTAATTTTATAGACTATCGTGCTGCACTCCAGCTCAAACAAACATTTATCGGTGCCACACATTTAGCTGGACACCTTTTAGGCCCAGTGTTTTCTAATCTTGGCTCCATTAGGATGTTGACCCCCTTCCCCTCCCATGGACCGACCATTTTGATATCCCCATGTCCATTCGCCTGTCTCTCCAATCACAGGCCATCTCTGCTCTTATCCTTAAACTTTCATGGCACAGACTTGACATCCCAAAATTTAGTGACTTTGTTCAGGCCTGTCGTCCTCAGTTGTCTTTTTAATGTTGACACAGCGATGACCGATACCCTACAATCTTGGCTCACCGTAGCCGTAGATAGTTTTATTCCTGTTAGACAGGTTTGTGGTGGGAAGTAGCTTGCGGTTCCCTGGTTCAATGACATTTTGATCTCTGCCAAAAAGCACTGTAAGGTCACATAGCGCTTATGGCGGAAAACATATGATGCATCTCTAAAAACGCGGCATAGAGCAGCCATTAAGTCGTACCAGAAACTGTTCAGAAAATCTAGGGCAGACTATTTTTCTCATGAAAGTAGGAATAGTATTAACCCAGCAAAATACATTTTTAATTTAGAAAATAGCCTCACTAAACCAATGCTCTCAATTGACACAATTGAGACATTTAACCCCTTCGCCGTGGGGCTAATTCCCCCGCAGTGCTGGGGGGACGCGCGCAGCACCGCGGTGCCCGTGACGACCTCAGCTCGTCACGCTGCACAGTGGCGCTGTGCTCATGACGAGCTGAGCTCGTCACGACCACGCACGTGACTTCAGAACACTCAGCACAGCACGGGAATTAGCCCTGCGTGTGAGCGCCAATTCCGTAATCAATCAAGTGTCTCTGGTGCAAGCACGAATACTTAATTAGTATTGGTACCAGAAGACTTAAGCATTTCCGTGCCCAAACCCAATAAAAAAAAAATTTAAACTGAAGGCAAGTTGAATTATCTGCAGGGTGAATCCAATTCCCTAAATCATTTGAAGGTGGTTGTCTCTGCTGTTTCCCTGTCCTGATGAAGACCCACCATGACGCACACTCAATTGTGCATTTGTTAGGGTCGAAACGTCGACGTCTTTAATGTTCCATGTCCTCTAGGTCTTCTGGTACCCATACTAATTAAGCACTTGTGCTTGCACCAGAGACACTTGATTGATAACGGAATTGGTAGGACCCCACTATCATCATATATACATCCTGTACATATTTGTGTATTGTCTTATCACTAATGTGTAAATAACACTTATTCAGCCATGTCACTTTATTCATCTTACTCTTTGTTACTTATGTTTTGCATATTTTGACAGCCCTTTATGAATATGTGAGAAAAAGTAAAAAACATACTTCTATGCAAAATCATTTGTCTTTTGTGTTCCAATTTAATATGTAAAGAAATATGTGTCATTCATTTAAATTATATTTACACAATTAAGTTTCTTTAATTGGAAAATGAATTTTCTTACCCGTCAGAACCGTTTGTAGCCTTCTATTTACATACCCAGGTTCTGAGGGACACAGGGTTACCCCATTGTCGTTGTACAATACATGTGAATGAAAGCAAAACCGAAATCCTCCTCTTAGGGAAAGACACTCATTTATGTGGAGATCACGGGTGGCCTTCTTCCATAGGGCCCCCTCCTGTAAGTAAGACTGCCATATAAAGCCGTAGAGTCTGGGTGGATAGTATATCTTTTGAAGTACAGACTAAATCGGTGTCAGGCATGGGTTTCGGGTTCTTGAGATTAGGGGTGGGCAGAATTTGCGTAATTGCTTCACGCAAATCTCAGCAAAAGAGTAAAAAATCTCCATGAACACGCAGAAATTCTGCGGACACGCGGCATTGCTTGTTCGCTATGCTTTTTTCCTGTTCGCAATCACGGTTTGCGTGCTCGAGGAGAAATAGCTTGCGAACACACATTTTGAGAACGCGAACAAGCAAACAATTTTGCGAAGTCGTGGAACACAGAATTTTGGGCAATTTCGCGTTCTCCGCGGAACGCAAAATTACCCAAATCCCACGAGCGGAACAGAATTTGCCGCCCAGGCCTACTTGAAATGGCTTAAACCGATTTTGTTTTTTTTCGCCTCTACATTAGTCAAATTATTATTCATGCAGGTATTATATCCTGGTTAGATTACTGCAATATTCTAGACTTGGGAGTCAAGAAATCAGTCATGAGCAGACTTCAGCTGGTGCAAAATGCTGTGGCAAGGTTACTGTTTTCCCTTCCAAAATTTAGCTCAGATTCTCTCTCTTCGCAGATTGCACTGGCTCAAAGTCAGGGCCGGACTGGGAGCCCGAAGCAGCCCTTTCAATTTTGTCAGACCCCCCCTGGGGGGCAAGTGTGAAGTACTGCTGCTTTTGTTACTGGGGGCCGATATTGCAGCACCGCTGCAAAACTGGCCCCAGTAACAAAACCGCCCCCCATCAACGGAAAACTGGCCCCCACCCTTCCAGCCTCCCGGGGAAATGCCTGATGCCCGTTACGGCCAGTCCAGCCCTGGTCCCACGCCTCTCTAGGGCTATGCTACTGAGGTCTTTAGTCTTACCCCCAATGTGGTAGACCAAAAAATGCATTACCCCAGGTTCATCTGTGTGCAGTCACTAAATGGGGGTGTGGTTACCATGTGGAATATAATGTAGAAAGAGGTGCCTGACACCTAAATAATGCTGCATGATGCAAAGTAGCAAAAGTGACAGCCAGCCTTGCAGTGTGACTGCTGAGAGTTACAAAGTAGCAAAAGGTGAGGGACAGCCTTGCACAGTGACTGCTGAGAGATTCAAAGTAGCAACTGTGACAGCCAACCTTGCACAGTGACTGCCGAGAGATACAAAGTAGCAAAAGGAGAGTGACACCCTCACACAGAGACTGCTGAGCAATACAAAGTAGCAAAAGACGAGGAACACCCTCACATAGAGAATGCTGAGAGATACAAAGTAGAAACTGTGACAGACAACCTTGCACTGTGACTACTGAGCAATACAAAGTAGCAAAAGGTGAAGGACAGCCTCACACAGAGACCGCTGAGCGATACAAAGCAGCAACAGTTATACATAACCTTTCACTGTGACTGCTGAGCGATACAAAGTTGCAACAGTGATAGCGACTACTGAGAGGTACAAAGTAGCTTTAGGAAATGGCGAGCCTTGCACTGTGCCTGCTGTAAAATACAAAATACCAAAAGGTGTCACACACCCTGGCACAGACTGCTGAGATATTCAAAGTAGCAGAGGTGACAGCAACCTAGCGCAGTGACTGATGAGACATACAAAGTTGCAAATGTGACAGCCAACCTAGCACAGTGACTGCTGAAAGATACAAAGTAGTAAAGGTAACAGCCAACTTTGCACAGTGACCTTTGAGACATATAACGTTACTAAAGGTGACTTCCAGCCTTGGACTGTGCCTGCTTTAAGATACAAAGTACCAAAAGGTGATTGATGGGCACTCTCACACAAAGACTGCTGAGAGATACAAAGAAGCAAAGGTGACAGCTAACCTTGGAAATGGGCTGCTGGGAGATACAAAGTATTACAAGGTAGCAGACACCCTTGCACAGACAAGTGCTTAGAGATACAAAGTAGTAAATGTGACAGCCAGCCTTGCATAGCGCTTGGTGTGCGATACAAAGTTGCAAGAACGGACTGTCTGCACGGCACAGTGGTGCCGTGCGACACATAGTATAGGTGAGAGACATACTTTCACAGTGACTGCTGTGAGAAACAATGTAGCAAGATGTGACAGCCTCGTGCAATCACTAGAGGGGAAACTAAGTAGCACATGGTGGCAGACAGCCCTCACAATGCACCACTGGCTAGATCACAGTCCTTGAAGCCTGCAGTGATTAAAGCCGCATAGGGGCTCCTGTGCACCCGGGTGCGATCACTACAGACACCATTCTTGCACCATTGGACACTCACATTTCTTTTCATCACGGTTCAAAATTGCTGGCGTCTCCCTCTGCGGTAGGAGCAGAATTCGGGTTAATGGGGCAGAGCTGAAAAACTGCCCCTCACACACAGGAATTTCTGGGGCCCCCGGAATGCTTTGGGGTCATTGGACTGCACTCATGGCTCAGAGTCACAGGGCTAGTACTGGTCCTCTCAGAGTCCACTTTCCATGAACACATCGGAAGGATGAAAGGCGGATATGGCTTAATCACGATGCAAAATCATAACCTGCAGCCCTTCCAGTCGAAGACCAGTTGAGCAACACTTCTTCTATTATCCGGTACACATTTCTGTACACCTTTTGTCATACAATGTGTATCCTGATTGCACAACACTTTCAAACTCATTTCAGGCAAAGTTTGTGCTGCATGCACTAATAAATAAACCAGATATCAGCAGTAGGAACGTAATTTATGTTAAGGTTGATAAGCTTGTTTTATTGGCTATGCTGGGTATACAAATGTAACTTTTGCATTCTGCAGCCCTCTCTCAGATTCGCGGCATTACAGTAGCCACCAGAGTAGGCCTGCTTTTATCTCACCAAGGTTGCCAGAGTCTCAGCTAATTAGACACTATACTTGAAAACAATTTTTTTAGGCCTGGGAGGAATTTACATTATGCAAGTGTAATTGTGTATTTTCAAAAATTTACACAATTTTCGCTTATTAGACAACATTCCCCAAATAAAGCCTTTATTCCACTTAGCATAATTATTGGCCATTTGTGAAAAAAATCGCTTCAACTGTGCCTCTTGCACAAGAACAATAGAAAGCGAGCAGCTCCTGCTCACGGTGCTTTTGTTTAAATGCCCCATTGCGACAATTTTTGGTGTGCGGACATCTTTCGCTGTGGCATATAGTCCAAAATGATGGTTTTGCAGTTCGTATAACTACACTTAATTTTACATAAATTTGAAGACATTTTGCATATTCATGTGAAAGCAAAGTACGCAAATTTCGCACACTCTTAATCATTTCAAGACCAGCAGCCAGTTTTCCAACTGGAAATGCGTGACACACTACTAAAAGTGAACAAGAGCGGACACTCTTACAGACCTGCAGCAACACTGCCCAAACCCACAGCACTAGACAGGGAGATGAGGTGGTGAGTACACAGGGGCCCAGGAGTTCACAAACTTTCCACTTGCCCCCAAGGATCATGTTTATGCAAATTGGGGAGGGGAGGGTCAGCTTAATAGTGGAGTAACTCAAAAGATTTAAGAGGAAAATAATGAGCACAACAGCTTAAGTGTGGCAGCCACGAGAAGTTGTGAAACAGAGTACCTAAGATCTGCACTGGGTGGATATAGTAACACAGTCAACTAATTTGGGCGGGTAGGGAACTGGAGAATTGGGCAATATCACCTCCTCACTAATTGTAGGAAATTGTAGTTTCTGGCAGTGCAGCGGAAGCATGTGGAATTAACTATTAATTACACGAGATTAAGTATTATTACCCAAGAAGAGTAAATCTATGTTTAGCGATAAATCTCAAATGCAAAAATGGTACCCTTGGGTCCAAATATGTGCAAAAATGCATTTTACACAAAGAAATAGCGCTAAATGCAACAAAACATGAATAGCAAGCGCGAGTGGCCACTGACACTCACTAAATCTGCTCTAGGGGTCTATTTAGGACTATTTTCTTATTGCAAAATGCCCCCTGCACGTCCAAAATGGGTGCAAGAAAGCGTTTTGCACTAAGAAAGAGTGCTAAATGTCTGTTGTGGTAAAATTTTCCAAATAACTTACTCCTGGCATCTAGTGCTCTGTCTTGGTGTAAAAAGTTATGTTATCATCAATAATTCTGCATTAAAGAGTAACTTGGAATTATCTAAATGACTGATTACGCCAGCGTAATTAAAATTACGCCCAGGCCAAGTTCATTGAATTGTTCTAAATTGTGCTAAATACATGCATACTGTTCTGGCTAGGACTTAATTCATTACACAGGATAGGCTTGTATGTTCCAAATGAAAATGAGCCAGTTCTTAATTTGAGCCAGTGGTTGCTGGTGGGGGCCACCATCACTAATGTTGGGGGACTGGCACTTACTTTTCTGCATCACACACTTACAAGAGCAAAACAAAGACACAAAAGGGAAAGACAAAGGAAGAGAAAGAGGGTACCTGCAAGCGTGTGATAAAGGTGCAGGGAGTGCCTGATAGTGGATTGAAGAGGCATGAGGTGGATTCAAGACTTGAGCAACTATGGTATTGGGGGCACCGACTTTCCATTTCACCAGTCGTGGGCTTCTGAGCAGATATTTGGGCACCAGCACTCATTCTTTCACAAACTAAGCCCCGATTGGAGCAAGTCTCTGATCCCGAGACACTGCACCCAACGCGCCCATAAATGCGCACTCGAAACCCACAGCCTTCCAAACATGCACAATGAAGGACCCCCTGATTAAACAACCATGATGAAAGCACTTTGAGGACTTGTCTGCAGTATGAAGCGCTATATCAATGATGCAATACAATAGAACACCTTCTAATCTTCCGAGCCAAGCAATGCCTTTACCAATAATATTAACCTTCGACCTCCTGTGTTTGCAAAAAGTAATCCTGCAATATCTAGACTTAAACGTTTATAATACCTCACTGCTGCTGCCCCCTCTGGCAGCATTGAAGAAAACAATACATGGGCACCATGATCTGTGCATTGAAGAATCCAATCTCTAAACCCATTGGCCCATTCCATATTTACCCAGCGTCCGGCTGCCCTGGTGTACGTTATAGGGCTTTGGTATGTCCAGCACATTCTCTTATGTAACAAATTGGTTCTGGACCATAAATACTTTGTCTGAACCCAAGGGCACGTTGACATTTTGTGTTACCAAAAGCAGCTGATGCCGACAGACTCCTGGTGGGTTATCACCAGATTCCCGCAGAGTTTGACTTTTTCTGGGTTCATCACCAGCTCTCTCTAAGCTACCTGCAGGTGGTGATCCACTCGCAGGTTTCCTGCAGGTCACGACCCACTTGCTGGTTTCCGGCAGGTCATGATCCCCTCGCTGGTTTCCTGCAGGTCACGACCCACTTGCTGGTTTCCTGCAGGTAACGACCCACTTGCTGGTTTCCTGCAGGTCATGATCAACTTGCTGGTTTCAAGCAGGTGGTGATCCACTCGCAGGTTTCCTGCAGGTCACGACCCTCTTGCTGGTTTCCTGCAGGTCAAGATCCACTTGCTGGTTTCCTGCAGGTTGTGATCCACTCGCAGGTTTCCTGCAGGTCACGACCCACTTGCTGGTTTCCTGCAGGTCATCATGATCCACTTGCTGGTTTCAAGCAGGTGGTGATCCACTCGCTGGTTTCCTGCAGGTGGTGATCCACTCGCTGGTTTCCTGCAGGTCATGATCCACTCGCTGGTTTCCTGCAGGTCATGATCCACTCGCTGGTTTCCAGCAGGTGGTGATCCACTCACTGGTTTCCTGCAGGTCACGATCCACTCGCTGGTTTCCTGCAGGTGGTGATCCACTCGCTGGTTTCCTGCAGGTGGTGATCCACTCGCTGGTTTCCTGCAGGTGGTGATCCATTCGCTGATTTCCTGCAGGTGGTGATCCACTTGCTGGTTTCCTGCCGGTCATGATCCACTCACTGGTTTCCTGCAGGTGGTGATCCACTCGCTGGTTTCCTTCAGGTGGTGATCCACTCGCTGGTTTCCTGCAGGTCATGATCCACTCACTGGTTTCCTGCAGGTCTTGATCCACTCGATGGTTTACTGCAGGTGGTGATCCACTCACTGGTTTCCTGCAGGTGGTGATCCACTCACTGGTTTCCTGAAGGTGGTGATCCACTCGCTGGTTTCCTTCAGGTGGTGATCCACTCGCTGGTTTCCTGCAGGTCATGATCCACTCGCTGGTTTCCTGAAGGTCTTGATCCACTTGCTGGTTTCCTGCAGGTCTTGATCCACTCACAGGTTTCCTGCAGGTGGTGATCCACTCACTGGTTTCCTGCAGGTGGTGATCCACTGTCCCAGGGGGGGTTCCTCGTGTTGTTCCAGACCTTCAATTCTGTCAGAGTTAGGAGTAAAGACAAACGTAGGGGCTTTGAGTAAGGACTTTAAAGAAGGTTTTATTGGGATGTAAGTCTTCTTCTGCATAACAGAACTAGCAATCTGGTATGGGAAATCAGTCTTTCAAAGAGTTCAGCAAAATAAAGGTGGGGTTTTGGGACACATCCGTCGGTTACACCAAAGGACCAATGGGAGGAGGGCTTCGGACTGGTTTCTTCTCCCCGTTGCAGCAAGGCGTTGCACGACAGGTCCGCCGGCACCCCAAAAGCAAAAAGACAGGCAAGAAGACTAAGGTTACTGGGACGTCCAATATGTACAGCTTTTAAGGGGGGGGGGTGAAGGAAACCAAGTGCAAGTGAATCCTCTAACGTGGCGCAGTGCTTTCAGTGCTCGTGAGGGTAAGGGCACAAGGGATACAAGGTACTCTTCGAGGCGGTAACTATTCAGTATGGACGCTACTACGTCCAACCCACCCTGCTACCCGGCCCCGTACCTTGTCAAGCCACGTTCCTCCCTCGGGACCGTGGCAGGGCGAAACACCGGAACGTTGGCCTCCCGGCTTGTCGAACACAGCAGGGCTCGTCTGTAGCTCGTCCTCCTTCCCGGTCTCACTCGCGTTGCTCCTTCCGGTCCGCAAACAGTCCTCCTCGAGGGAAACGCCGTCCGCCGAGGAAACAGTGCTTCCGCTTTTTGACGTTGCTCCGTAGAGAAGGGGCGTGGCTGACATGCTCGGCTCGTTCCAATTAAAGGAGCCGGGTCCCATTTCAGGAGGGGTCCAGTAGTCGTCTTTCTTCTCGCTCCACTCGGTCTCGGGCAGCTGTGGGGACAATGTGCAAGGTGAGAGGGGAGCGGCGGACCACCACTCCAGATCATTACGGGGTTCACCCAGCACCCCGTCACATCCACTCACTGGTTTCCTGCAGGTCATGATCCACTCGCTTGTTTCCTGCAGGTTGTGATCCACTCGCTGGTTTCCTGCAGGTTGTGATTCACTCGCTGGTTTCCTGCAGGTCATGATCCACTCGCTGGTTTCCTGCAGGTTGTGATTCACTCGCTGGTTTCCTTCAGGTGGTGATCCACTCGCTGGTTTCCTGCAGGTCATGATCCACTCGCTGGTTTCCTGAAGGTCTTGATCCACTTGCTGGTTTCCTGCAGGTCTTGATCCACTCACAGGTTTCCTGCAGGTGGTGATCCACTCACTGGTTTCCTGCAGGTGGTGATCCACTCACTGGTTTCCTGCAGGTCATGATCCACTCGCTGGTTTCCTGCAGGTCATGATCCACTCGCTGGTTTCCTGAAGGTCTTGATCCACTTGCTGGTTTCCTGCAGGTCTTGATCCACTCACTGGTTTCCTGCAGGTGGTGATCCACTCACTGGTTTCCTGCAGGTGGTGATCCACTCACTGGTTTCCTGCAGGTCATGATCCACTCGCTGGTTTCCTGCAGGTTGTGATCCACTCGCTGGTTTCCTGCAGGTCATGATCCACTCGCTGGTTTCCTGAAGGTCTTGATCCACTTGCTGGTTTCCTGCAGGTCTTGATCCACTCACAGGTTTCCTGCAGGTGGTGATCCACTCACTGGTTTCCTGCAGGTGGTGATCCACTCACTGGTTTCCTGCAGGTTGTGATTCACTCGCTGGTTTCCTGCAGGTTGTGATTCCCTCGCTGGTTTCTTAACACGCCCATTCCTTATACCGAATAGCTAACCCATTTTGCGAATCAGTAATAGGTTACCGAATCGCAAAATAGAGCTCTGTACATATGAAAACCTTTTTGGGGTCGCAAATGGCCCAATTCTGCAAATCGGGCCGTTTATGACAACAAAGAAGCTACGTGCACGTGGCCCTTACTGCTGGATGGTCCCATCATCAGATAGGGTAAGAATGACACAGGGATAGTGAATGGAATGTATGGATGTGTAGCGCGATCCTAGCCACAAGGCAGCAACGCACAGAGATACAGTTGATGGATGATTGAAGCAGAAACTTACTGCATCATGATGTAGTGTTCTTTAAAGAAGTCTTTCCCAAACTGGGGCAGATGCTGACTTATAACATGCCCTGGCAGCAGGGACAGACCTGTCCTAACAGGGAGGATACAAGACACTGATCAAAATATGTTATGTTATGTTATGTTATAAATTTATTTCTATAGCGCACGGCTACTCCGAGGAGTGTCCCGGTGCTTTATCGAGGCGGCTCAGAATAAAACAACATAACAGCAACACAGACAACACACAAAGTACAGAAAAAAGAAATAGGAATCCTAAAGAATAAAAAGCCACGTCTTCAGGCCTTTCCTGAACAGGAGCAAATTCGAAGAGGAACGTAGCGCCAGAGGCAGAGTGTTCCACAACTGAGGGGCTCTCAGGCTAAAGGAGCGACCCCCGTGCGTGCCTTTCTAATACGAGGCACCATGGCCAGAAACAAAGACTCTGACCGCAGTGCTCTAGTCGGATATTCTCTGGGCTCTTGTTCCTCTAAATGTCACAGAACCCCAAAGCAATTTGCAATATCCACATAATGCACAACAGGAAAACGAATCATGAAAATGATCGTGGAAACTTGTAATCCCTGTATAAAAACCTGTGTCTAATATTCATAGCTTATTACACTTCAGTTGTGACATGACGAGTCCCCTGAAAAAAACTGAAATTGTTACTTGATTGTGACCCCATGGGGCCCCTTCCATAGTCAGAAAAAGGAGTGAGAAGCAACTTCCGGAGGAGAAAATCAACAGCCGCATAAACAATCAGAGGGAGGATAACCTCTTCAGTTTCCCTTTCCATTGATTTATCTAAAACTGGATATAAAGGTTGATTTATTGCATTGTGAGCGGTCCCTGGAGAAACAAGCTGTCTCCGTGGAGCCGACGGGGGGAGGGAAAGTGAAAGCGCGCGATGCGCTGTGTGTAACGCCAGCCGATGGTGGCAGGAGATGTGCACTCGTACGGAGTGCACATCTCCTGTCCATACGAGTGCACATCTCCTGTCCGCGCATCCCACCTCCTGTCTCCCTTCGGCAGAGAAACTGGCGACTATAAGTCTCGCTAAGGCACGCAGTGCATGACCTGCGTCCCTAGGCGAGACCTAAAAAGGAAATCTTTCCGAAGGTTGCCACACACTCCAAACCACACAGTCTGCTTTCATGCTGACTGAAATCAAAATGCTTCATATAGTTTTGCAACACATTACAGAACAATGTTGCAATATTTCTGTTTACACTACAGACCTTAAATTTGTTGCACGCATCTGTAACAAGAAAAAAATATTCAGGTAAAAGGGCAAAAGCAAACACTTTAACAGGGGACTGTGTGGAAAGTGACCAAGAAACCTTGTATTATACGGAATAAAATGTTCCCGGCTATCTGTTAGATGTGTCAACTTGAAGCTCCATTATCTTAAGAAAAACCCTGGCAATCTGCCTTACTTTTGGTAGAACAGTTTGCTAACTTGCAGTTAGGCCATGATGAATTTTCGAATACAGCTTCATAGGTGGGTGAATTTATGGAATTTCACATTTTGTGCAGAAACGCTAAGGCCCAGGATATTGTCTCATGCTACGTAATTAAAATTCACCAGCGTCAAACCACGATGAGGCTGCAGGGATGTTTTCCTTGTGCTGCACTCGTAAGCCCTTCTCCAATGCCGGGGAACTACCTCCATCTCCAAAGATTCCCCCGGGGGGATGTTTGAGATCAGGGAACAGAAATGAAGTAGCAATATTTAGCTCCTGGCCTTGCATGGCACGCGGAATGTTCCAGCTGCACAACACAGATTTGTATTTTTTTAAAACATTTTTCTCAGAAAAACACTTTGCCACTTCCCTGTTTAGTAAATATAGTGTTGTGTTTAAGTGTGTGAAGTTGCCAGCTTTTAGGGTTTGAGCTTTAAGGAACCCTATATGCAATATCTTTATTACATATGGGTCTTTTACCCTTACGTGATATCAGAAAAAACAGATAAAGGGAAGAATGTGGATGCTTCTGGGAGTGGAAGGGTCATGCAAAAAAAAAAAAAAACTTGCAACGTTAAGGAGGTTCACGGAGGGCTTGGGGGCGGAACTACTTTTACAATATATCGGTTCCTGAATGACCTGCAAACTGACCTGCCGGTCTGCTACGAAACACCGCAGGAAGATTGGCAAGACCCTTCGACTTCAAGACTTGGACCCGCTGTTCCTTACAGGAACCGGTCTCACTAAATCTGCCACTCTTTTGAATGATTTATTCGTGCCACCTGATTCTGAAATTATACGGATGGATCGAGAGGGCCATCCCGGACGAGGTCTTGCAGTTACCCGCAAAAACTCCTGGACTCTCAAATTCTTCAGTGCTGAGAGCTTCTCCACATTTGAATACTTTTGAGTAACTCTCCACACACATGCCTCAAATACTCTAAAATACACATCATCTACCACCCACCAGGAGAAAAACACACGATCATTGAATAAATCACGGATCTCTTTATTTAGGACTTCAAACAAGTAGCACATACTAGTTGTCTACAGGCTGGATACCAGGAACACTCTCTTCCCGGGAATCCCCAGGATGTACATGTCACACATGAGCGCAGTCCCAGACTCTGCTGCAAGAGTTATCAGGGGTGCAAGATGGTCCATTGGCATTGCCCTCAGCTGACTCCCTACTGAAGCCAGAAGCATCTTTAAACTTGCTGGTATTACCCGCAAAGCCCTGCATAGAGGCACTCGGTTATGCCTCGTACATCATCTGGTGGATAACCATGATCACACACACAGTGCGAACACACTCAACCTAGAACCGTCCAAACTCAAGAAGCTAAAATACATCTCTCTTTTTTGAATGTGCACTAAAAATTTAGAACTCAATTCCTCTGGATATGTGCATCAACTCATCAGTTGAATCCTTCAAAAGATCTAAAATCCCTCTTAATCCAGAGATACATTAGGAACTATGGGCCAGATGTAGGAGACCGAATACCGGTCGGTAACGGCCGATTTCGGCCGTTACCGACCTACAGAATCGGTAAAATACAGAATCAGTAAATTTATCGATTCTGTAAATCAATATGTAGGTGGCACAGTAAACAGTGCCACAGGCACTTAAAAATTCGTTATTTACCACCCAATGCTATTGGGTGGTAAATAACGAATTCCTGTGTACATGCACATCTGTGTATGTACACCTGTGCCATGTGGCACACATATCTGCCCTAAGGGCATGTATGTGTGTCACGTGGCACACAAGCCAGAAACAGGGGTGCAACAGGGTGTCAAAGTGACACCCTGTCCCCCTTAGCAATTCAGTATTTTTACCGAATCGGTAATTACCGAATCGGTATTTGCCATTGATTCCTATGGGCTTCAAGGCCCATAGGAATCAATGACAAATACTGATTCGGTAATTACTGATTCGGTAAATACTGAATCCTACCGAATCTGTATTTGTTACCGAATAATTACCTACATCAGAATTACCGATTCATGAATACCGAATCGGTAAAATTTGGTATTTATAAATCTGTAAATCTGATTTACCTACATCTAGCCCTAAATGCTTTTGACTCATTTTTTGACCTGGTAAACTAGACAACTCTCCTGGAGTTTCTCTTGGTGTTTGTCCCGTCCTCACTTCCTTGCGCTTTCTGAGGACTCTCCAATCTGCCCCTGCTCAGTTTTTGTTTTTCCAGTAGTATCCTGCTTTTTGTGCTTATATTTGAGTTTTACTTTCGATTGTTCTTTTGGCTATTGTTGGGAATTAACCTATACTTCTATTGTCAGGCACTCTGACACCTAAGGGTCTAGATCAATCGTTTTAAAAATCCGCAAATTTAACGAATAAAGGAGAAAGAAAGAAAAGAACAGTTCAGACTCAAAATCAGTTGACATTGAGTTATATCACCCCTGCATGATCAGCACCGCTAAATATGAGGTGGGCTCAAAACCCCTCAGTACAGAGAAGTACCTTCTTATTTGATGTCGGATGAGTCCGGTTCTGAATGGAACAGCTTGAAATCCTACTGTGTTTATTCATTTAACTGGAAACTAAATTTTACGCTAAACTGGGCAGTATACTTTTGTGCACATAATCACTCTGGTCGGGGGAATAGCGTTTACAACGCAACTTTTACCACGCTGTACCTTTACCACGCAACTTTTACAACGCAAGTTGTTACAACGACTTGCGCTGGGGGGCGCTGTAGGATAGGGGATAGTTTAATTTACTATCCAAAACCTTCCCTACTATCCACGGGGACTGGAGTTGGAATAGTAAATTAAACTTTTCACTATCCTGCGCCCCCCAACGCAAGTCGGTGTAACGACTTGCGTTGTAAAACGTGCGTGGTAAAGGCATGCGTTGTAAAAGCATGCGTAGTAACGACATATATCCCTCTGGTCGACATGGAACAGAAGAAAACCCCAACCATGTACTGGGAAAGGAACAACGAGGGCCTTGCTAAATTCATACATCAGTCAGAAGGTCCAAGCCAAGCTCGAAGAGTTCTTCGTAGAGTTGCTATATCCAAAATGCAAGCTTTGCATTATGTGGAGGTGTTGCTAGACTTTAGTCCAAGCTTTGGAATTTGTCCCAGATATGACTCATTTACTATGAAGACCCAAACTGTGTACAGGGCGGCAGGGGCGGCTCTAGGCTCATGGTGGCCCTGGGCAGGAAGCGTAGGTAGGGGGCCCCAAAAGAGGGGGTCCGGGCGGAGCGCAGAGGCCAGTGAAGTGGGGGGGGGGGGGGTCCAGGGTGTTTGGAAGTGGAGCGGAGCCGGAGGCCGCCAAATCTCTGCCAGGGGCTGCCATGCAAATATGTATCCATCCTCAGAGGATTATTATATTAAGGATATATATTGGCGTGGTGGCCCCTGGGGTTTGGTGGCCCTGTGCAGGTGCACAGCTTGCACATGCCTAAGGCGGCCCCTGAGGGCGGCTATAGTTGGGGGTAGAAAAAAAAAACGTTCTACCCTGCAATGAGAAAAGCCTTAGAACGGGTTCTCCAACAAGTAGCTCGGGAGATACTAACTAGCAGCACCCCCTACCGGTTAGTAGCTCACCTATGTTCAGCCCAAACTGTTAGATTAGAAGCTTTTACTTGGTTGAATTATTATATGCATAACAAACTTTAGAATGTATAGTCGAGACGAAAATATGTTTATTGATGGATGCCATGGTGAATGGTGCAATCATCACACAGGACAAGAATGACACGGGGATAGTGATTGGAATGTATGGATGTTGAGCGCGATCCTAGCCACCAGCAGCGCACATAGATACGGTTGATGAATGATTGAAGCAGACACTTACTGCATCATGATGTGGTGTTCTTTAAAGAGGTCTTTCCTAAACTGGGGCAGATGCCGATTTATAACCTGCCCTGGCAGCAGGGACAGACCCGTCCTAACAGGGAGGATACAAGACACTGATCCAAATATTCCCAGGGCCTTGTTCCACTAAATGTCGCAGAACGCCAGAGCAATTTGCAGTATCCACATAATGCACAACAGGAAAACGAATCCTGTAAATGATCATGGAAAGTTGTAATCCCTGTATAAAAACCTGTGTCTAATACTCATAGTCTATTACATTTCAGTTGTGACATCACGAGTCCCCTGAACAAAAACTGAATTGTTACTTGATTGTGACGTCACAGTGCCCCCTCCAGAGCCAGAAAAAGGAGTGAGAAGCAACTTCCTGAGGAGAATATCCACAGCCGAATAACCAATCAGAGGGCGGATGACCTCTTCAGGTTCCCTTTCCATTGATTTATCTAAAACTGGATATAAATGTTGATGTATTGCACGGTGAGCGTTCCCTGGAGAAACAAGGGAATCTTGCTTAAGGTTGCCACACACTCCAAACCACACAGTCCGCTTTCATGCGGACTGAAATCAAAATGCTTCGTATAGTTTTGCAATACAATACAGAACAATGTCGCAATATTTCTGTTTACACTACAGACCTTAAATGTGTTGCACGCATCTGTAACAAGAAAAAAAAAATCAGGAAAAAGGGCAAAAGCAAACACTTTAACAGGGGACTGAGTGGAAAGTGACCAAGAAACCTTGTATTATACGGAATAAAATGTTCCCGGCTATCTGTTAGATGTGTCATTTTGGAGCTCCATTATCTAAAAATTGGTTATCTGCCTTACCTTTGGTAAAACGTTCTGCTAACTTGCAGTTAGGCCAGGGTGAATTTCCAAATACAGCTTCATAGGTGGGTGAATGTCTGGAATTTCACACTTAATGCAGAAGTGCTAAGGTCCAGGACTTTGTCTCATGCTACGTAATTAAAATTCACCAGGTCTCTGCAGCCTGATGTTTGTCAAACCACGATGAGGCTGCAGGGATTTGTTTCCCTTGTGCTGCACTCGTAAGCCAGTCACTAATCCCGGGGAACTTCCTCCATCTGAAAGATCCCCCGGGGGTATGTTTGAGATCACGGAACAGAAGTGAAGAAGCAATATATAGCTCCTGGCCTTGCATGGCAGGCGGAATGTTCTAGCTGCACAACACTGATTTTTTAAATACATTTTTCTATGGAAATCAGTTTGCCACTTCTCTGTCTAGTAAATATCGTGTTGTGTGGAAGTGTATGAAGTTGCCAGCTATTAGGGTTTGAACTTCGCGGAACCCAATATGCAATATCTTTATAACATAGAAGTATTTTACCCTTATGGTATCAGAAAAACCAGATAAAGGGAAGAATGTGCATGCTTCTGGGAGTTGAAGGGCATGCAAAAAACAAAAACTTGCAAGGTTAAGGATGCTCACGGAGGGTGTGGCATTGGAGCTAGCTTTTCAATACATTGGTTACCACATGATCCTGCAAACTGACCTGCCGGTCTGCTACGAAACACCGCATCAAGATTGGCAAGACCCTTCACCTTCACGACTAGAACCTGCTGTTCCTTATAGGAACCAGTCGCACTAAATCTACCACTCTTTTGAATCATTTATTCGTGCCTCCCGATTCTGAAATTATAGGGATGGATCGACAGGGCCACCCCGGAGAAGGTCTTGCAGTTACCCACAAAAGCTCCCTGACTCTCAAATTCTTCAGTGCTGAGAGCTTCTCCACATTTTAATATTTTTGAGTAACTCTCCACACACCTGCCTCAAAATACTCCTAGATACACATCATCAATCACCCACCAGGAGAAATACACATGATCATTGAATAAGTCATGGATCTCTTTATTTAAGACTTCAAACAAGAAGCACACACACTAATTGTCTTCAGCCAGAGTAAGAGGAACACCCTCTACCTGGGAAACCCCTAGGGTACATGTCCCACACGAGGGCAGCCCAGGACTCGGCTGTAAGAGTTATCACTGGTGCAAGATAATCCAGTCACACAGTCCCAGTGCTCGTTGCCCTCACTATCTCCCTATTGAAGCCAGAAGCATCCTTAAACTAGCTTGTATTACCCACAATGCCCTGCATAGAGGCAACCGGCATTAACTTGTACACCACCTGGTGGATGGCAATGATCACACAGAGTGTGAACACTCTCCACCTAGAAGCATCCAAGTTCAAGAAGCAAAAAACATCTTTCTGTTCTTTGAAAGCACACTGAAAATGTAGAACTCAATTTCCCTGGAAATGTATATCAACTCATCAATTGAATCATTCAAAAGAGAACTAAATCCCCTCCTAATCCAGATACCTTTGGAACTAAACGTTCTTGACTCCTTCGCTGGCCTGCTGAACCAGACATCCGCACTCTCTCCTGGAGTTTCTGTGTCTGTTTGTCCCATCCTCACTCCTTTGCAATTCTTAAAGACACTCCGAACTAACACTGTTTTTAGGTTGAGCCTAGGCAGCGCGCATGCGCTGCTGCAAGACCTGTTGTTATCTCCTCTATCGGCTGTTGACATGCTCATTAATTTCCATTTGTTCATTGTTGTGCTATTTAGAAATACGGGGTTTTTATTGGTGCACTGGGTCTGATTCTCCCGCCTTTGCGTGCTTGGGTTACACCCAGGCAATTCACTCATTGTTTGCTTGCGTTGGCCACCCCAACACATCCACAGGTCCTCCTGTTCATCCTGATCTGCCTTTTTATTTTATATGCTATATACATTGTTTTAGGCTTTCAGGCCATTTCACGGAGCAATGCTCTGTTGGCACCTGCACAGTGGCAATTTTTGTCCGGTAGCTGTTGGGCTATGCCAATAGCTCTAACTAAAAAATTGTGAGACATATTGCATTTCTAATGCTTGTTGTTTTTCCAGAAGTATTCTGTTTTATGTGGTTATATTTGTGCTTTAATTCGGACTGTTCTTTTGGCTATTGTTTTTGTTGGAAATTAACCTATGTTTCTAATGTAAGGCTCTCTGACACCCCAGGATGTAGTTCACTCATTTTAAAACTCCTTCAATTAATGATTAAATAATAAAGAGAGGAAATTAAAGCTCAGACTCATAATCAGGTGACATTGAGTTATATCATCACCCGCATGATCAGCCCCGCTAAATATAAGTAAACCCCTCAGTACAGAAACCTCAGATGAGTCCGGTTCACAGAAGAAAATCCCAACCATGTACTGGGAAAGGAACAACGAGGGCCTTGCTAAACTTATACATCAGTCAGAAGGTCCAAGCCAAGAACGAAGAGCTCTTCGTAGAGTTGCTATATCCAAAATGCAAGCTTTGCATTACGGGGAGATGCTGCTAGACTTCAGTCCAAGCTTTGGAATTGGGTCGAGATATGACTTTTTAACTATGAAGACCCAAACTGTGTACAGGGCGGGCTATAGTTTGGGGTAGAAAAAAAACGTTCTACCCTGCAATGGGAAATGCCTTAGAATGGGTTCTCCAACAAGTAGCTCGAGAGCTACTAACCAGCAGCTCTCCACGTACCTCTTAGTAGCTCACCTGTGTACAGCCCAAACTGTTAAATTAGAAGCTTTTGCTTGGTTGAATTATTATATGCATAGCTACATTTAGAATCTATAGTTGAGATGAAAATATGTTTATTCGCAGATATCATAAGCTGATATTTGACACTTTCCCAATTATATTCAAGATTTATATTTGAGTGATAAATCAGGTGGCATTGGGAAGCCGTTTTATAAATGCTATTACTTTGGTACCAGAGGCGTGGCAGCTATGGATGTTATGTGATACCCATGTAGATCCCATATTGATAAAGCCTTTTATGGATTACTGCTGCACTGAAATGATCACTGGCAGTAATCTTGCAAACGGTGACCAGTAATGTAATCTTGTCTCTTGTGATCACTATTATAACGCTAATATTAGTAGCTCCCGATGAGTTTCATTGAACATAAGTATCGCTGATAAAGAGAAGGTTGAAGACCGCTGCCCTAGAAATACTGTGAATCACCCAAGATATACCGCACGCAAACACCTAAGAGAAACTAACAGACGGACAACCTCAATAACATCCCGCATGGCCCAAGCTGGCAGCGTCTTCTTCGTTCACAGTATTATCAGCAAGTGTGCCGTATAGAAAACCAGCCAGACCATTAATTCTCCATGTGACTTAAATTTGGTCGAGCACATAACGCAAACATTCCACATGCATAGCACACATTAGAGATACATCATGTAGTAGGCTTTCACATTGCAACCTTTGGTACTAGCACTATGAGACACCATCTCAACTCATCAGAAGGCATTTGAGGGAACCGTTCAAATGTATACAGTCACTATTTCTACATTTAAATCAATAGCCAGATCCACTCGCTAACACAGACCCGATAACAGGATGCCCGACTATTGAGACACATCTGAAACACAAAGATCATATTAGACAGAACATCACAGACAGACATCACAAAGAATGCATGGGAGGGAATATGACGCACACATCCAACACACTTCAATACAACCCTGAGATGGCAGGCAGCTATGGTCACAGAGCTCAGAATATCTCCAACAGTGGAGCCACGGGAATGTTGCTGTCCTCCAAGGAATGCATGAGCAATCTACAGCGGCCTCTGACCAAGGCAATCCAACATCCAGAGCAAAATGAACCAGCATTGGAAAAGCCAGTAGGTCTTGTCTATTTCAATGTTTTTAGCCATGTTGCACAGTGGAGATGCTGCAATTATTTTTAAAAAGTGCTAAGATGCAGTTAGTGGGATGGGGAAACCAACAATGCAGATTGCGCTGGATGTTAGGAGGGGGAAAGCAAGAACCCGGGCTGGGGCAAGAATAGAGAAGCAACAACATAGGACAGGGCGGAAAGCGGCAAGCAACAACAAGTGATGCGGTGGGTGGAGGCAAGCAACAGGATGGGGCAGGGTGGGAAGAGGCAAACAAGAATATGGAGAAAGGAGATGGGTGGGAGGTGACAAGCAACAACACGGAGAGAGTGGCAAAAGGCAAGCAACCACACAGAGATGGGAAGAAATGAGGGGCAAGCAACACATGGAGAGGGACAGGAGGCTGGGAGGGAGAAACAACAACACAGAGAGGGATAGGAAGGTGTGTGGGGGAGATTGCCTGCAAACAAATGCACTCTTATGGAGTTCTTCTCTAAAAGAAAAAAATAACTTGAAAAGTTTGAGCAGAGGACAGACACAAGTACTGGGCCATTTTCTAGACTAGGGACAAACCCACGAAGAAGATAGACGTGAAGCTGGCACTCACTGACCACAGAGAAGCAAGGAAACGAGAATGACATTTAAGCCAACCAATTGTAATCAATGGGAGGGCCCTCAGCCCACTCTAAACCAACAAAATGTCCATGCCGCTTCTGGCGAGACCTAAAAATCAGAACACAATACAGCAAACTTATAATCACAAGCCAAATATCACTCTGATTTGTGTTAGATGCGAGGCCACACTAAAGGCAGGCAGCGCGTTAAGCAGATGTAAATACCATAAGATGTACGTCACAGAAGAAGACTCCATTTATTTGACTGACACATGTAGGGTGGAACAGTACATGGACTTTTGGCACCATGCAGGTACTTTATTTAGATGGAACAGGTTGATGTAGTAGGAAACCCCAGGTACAGTCGCAGCAGCGGCTTCTCTGCTATGGTGGATTTTCAACCCGGACTCACTCTCACAGAAAATTTAACTATGAATTGTATCCAGGTCGACCTAGTTAGGGCAGCCTTCTCGCTTTATAAATTACAGATTAATTTATTATTCATTCAATGTTCATGAACATCGCACTAAACCCATCAACAAACTGAGAGAGAAATGACAGTTGTATGGCAGTCACAAATGACATCTGCACCACGCACACACACACAAAAGACACAACTTATGTTGAATGTAAACATCAGACCAACTACAAACTAAAGAAATCGACACAATTGGCATGGACAAGACACTTAACATGATGGGCCAAGTTGTCTTACCTACCATAACACATACCGGACACAACTTATGTTGGGTGAAGAATTCAGACTGATTTCAATGTTCACCACAACAAATATAACATAACAAATTTCCCATGAGCAAAGACATCGCCTTTGAGACAGGACTGTGATGCTTACCATAATCGAAGACAGGATATTTCTTATTTAGTAAACAAGTTAGACACACTTATGATGGAACTTTGAAAGGAACACAGTTGAATAGAGCTAACGAGTGAGTAAAGGCCCGTACTAGTTGAAAGAAGATTGGTTAGCATTCACAACTCAGTCAAAGTTAGTAAATTCATCTAATGTTGTTGAAAACTTAGGTCCAACATGGGACTCTTTCTGGGTCTGTGAGGGTGAAATCCTCTCTTACAAAAAGGGCAAGATCTCTAGAGTTTCTTGTTGATGCTCCCTAACTCTTGAAAAGCAAGCCAATAAGCTCCCCGAAGAGTACACCCATTGCATCCGTCAGCTAGCTATAATGTGCCCTATCGGTGCTGAACATGTATGAGCAACTGAAGCATGGGCACATATTGGGCCCTGTATGGACTACTGTGGCTGACTCTTTCATCTCATTGGCTAGAACTCAAATTAGACCCCCAGAAGAATCCAAAATTATGCAGCTCAAGTGGTGATGGGTGTACATAAAATTGAGCAGGTTTTCTCCTATCTTCCAAAAGCTGCATCAGTTGTCTCTAAAGTTTAGGCTTGGTATTTATGCATAGATGCTGCATAAGTTAGAGCCAATGTTTTGGACACAGGCTATATGAATTTGTATGTTGTGGCTGAAGATTATAGACCAGTAGGTTTCTGCATGGCTCGAGTGACATCTTTGACAACACCATTATGGGATAAATCTTCTTTGCTAGTACTTTGGGAAACTCTTCTTCTACCATAAAATTGAAGGCAAGGAATTAAAGAAAATACTAATAGCTGCTCATTTCTGGATTATTAGACCAGGAGAATCGGGGTCCCTTAGAAACCTAGCACATTGAAAGCAAAGAAATTAGTCGCTTTATAAATGGTTTTGTATTTGAACTGTTCATAAACATAAAATTAACGACTTTGCCCAAATGAGCACAGCTCTCACATCTGGCACACGCAGACCACAATTTAGGTTAGGTATGATGTGCGATCTTACAGAATTCATTATTCGCAGAAACACATCAGCAAACCAGACTTGAACAGTCTAGACAACTGCAATGAAAATCCCTCATGATAGTGTATGTCATCTTCATGAAACATATGCACATCATTTTGATGTTCTCAGGCACTACCTATTGCAGGAACATGCTCAATTCTATGTGCTTGTGAACATCTGGCATTTGAGTCATAAAAATAACAAGCATTGGTTAAGCCAATATGTCTTGCCTATGTGAGAGCTAATGGCTTTGCCAATGTTATCAACCCATGCTGCACAGCCACATGGCTGTTGTTCAGCATGGCTAAATGTTAGTGGTGTGGCATAGAGTAAAGATGAGTAGGATGTCGTAGAATGGTACGGTGTGACGCACAGTTGCATAGGTTGAGGTTTGTGTAGAGTAGCATAGAGTTGCACGATTTGGAGTAGCATAGAATAGAGAGACCGAGTAAAATGGAGTGGCATAAGCTGGAGTGGTGTGGAGTGGCTTAGAGTAGGGTGGTTTAGAGTAGAATGGCATAGAGAAGAGTTGTGTAGTG
Organism: Lissotriton vulgaris; assembly: GCF_964263255.1. Taxonomy (NCBI): domain Eukaryota; kingdom Metazoa; phylum Chordata; class Amphibia; order Caudata; family Salamandridae; genus Lissotriton; species Lissotriton vulgaris. The sequence continues at coordinate 1,077,362,093 of NC_141699.1, read as the reverse complement.
AGCTTTAGAGTGGATTGGTATGGAGTGGAGTGGCATAGAGCAGGGTGGAGTGGAGCGGCATAGTGCGGAGCGGCATAGAGTCACATGACATAGAGTGGAGTGCCAGAGTGGAGTAGCATAGAGTGGAGTGGCTGGGAGTTGCGTGGAGTGGTATGGGGTGGCATAGAATAGGGTGGCATAGACTAAAGTCGCATGGAGTAGCGTACAGTGGCATACAGTAGACTGGGGTAAACTGGAGTGGCATGAAGCAGAGTGGTGTAGAGTGAAAGGCGTGGATTATCGTAAAAGTGGCACGGAGTAGAGTAGTGCAGAGTTGTGAAGAGTAGAGAGGAATAGTGTAGGGTGAAGTAAAGTAGAGTGGGTAACGTACAGTGGCATAGAGTGGCGTAGAGTAGAGAGGCGTGGAGGGGCATTGTGTGAAGTGGAGTAGCGTAAAGTAGAGTGGTGTACAGTAGAGGGGCGTGGAGGAGAGTGACGTAGAGTTGAGTGGTGTTAAGTAACATAAAGTGCAATGGCTTACAGTGGGTAGCACAGAGTAGTACAGTTGTGCCTGTAAGTAACTAGAGCATCAATAAAGACGGCAGATAGGGTGAAAGCAACGTAAATAAGAAGCTGTAGCTGTATGCCTGTGTTTAAAGTAGGAAAGCAAATTGCACATCCATGAACAATAACAAAATCCTTAAAAAATGAAAAAGTTAGTGTGTTTCGAAAAGACGAGAAAGGACAAAGATGAGGAGGAACACATGTACTTGGCCCATGATCCATGGAGGCGCTAACACAAGAAAGGAACAAAAGCCTATGGCAGCAAAGCAATCTAAATATAAAAATGAATAATAACGAAACAACCAATTCTGTGGGCGGGTTCTAAGCCCAATGAATTGCAAACAATACGTCTCACAGCAGAGCGCATGCAACGAGTAGACAGCGAGACCTAAAAATGATGCTCCCTCAACCATTATAACAACTGCAATTCTATGAAAAACAATTAAATTCACTGAAAATGAAACAGAGTTAAGGAAAGGTAATGTTGTCAAGTGTCAATAGTGGTTAAAGCACCAACCTGAAAAGACATCAAATTCACAAATAAGGTACCACCTTTACTGTACTTCCTACACCAACACACTAACTTAACCATGACTGCCTCTCCTACCAATCGCCCATCGCATCAAAGAACAAGCTAACACACATACTGTTAGACAGGGACCTGGAGAGTCGGCCGAGGACAAGAGGAGAGGCCTCCGGTGAGGGCCGTCTCCAGCGATTGTACAGACAAGTAACTTCCCCCCCCACAGATGGACACCACACAAGGATAAGGTCAACACTCTTTATATACGATTCTTGAAGCAAGGATATCAACGATACAGTGAGATCGGGACACGAGGGTCCTCTCAACTCTAGTCTCTGGAAGGGAAAGGGGGTAGCGGGACAGTCTTGGTACCGGTCTGGTACTGAGGTGGCACGATGAATAGCTCACAATCCTTGAGCTCGGAGTTCTGGAAGATCGGGCCGCGGCAGCACCAGCAGGCTCGGATGATAAGTCTCACTTGAGAAGGGCCGCGGCAGCGCCAGCCGGCAAGGGCGATGGTTCACACAAGGATGGGCCGCGGCAGCGCCAGCAGGTCCCGACGAGGATGTAGGTTGCAGAGGGCAGCGGCAGCGCCAGCAGGTCCCGACGAGGATGTAGGTTGCAGAGGGCCGCGGCAGCGCCAGCAGGCAGGACGATGATTCACAAGGCCGGGCTGAGGCAGCGCCAACAGTCCGTCAAGGATGAGTTCTTCTAGGTGTCTCTCGACTCCAGGATACAACTGCCTTCCTGCTCTGGAGCTGCCCCAGTTATAGGTCTGGCCTCCTTTGATGTCCGGACCCTCGCTCTTGGAGGTCGGGAGGTCCGGGATGAGGGAGTCCAGACACCCAGCAGGGGGGTGGAGCCAGCGCCCGGGGAGGCCGGGGGCGATCGGCACCAGGCGGGGGAGAGCCATCGACACTCCTCTCTCCCATTGACCTGCCAAGTGGTCTCTTCACCTCCTGGGTGGATGGTGGTGCCTCGATGTCGGGGCCAGGCCCAGGGTTGGGGTCGAGCTGAGGCCACACGGCCTCGTGGTGCAGTGTCCACGATGGCGGCTGGGCCCGGGCAATGGTGCTGACGGTGGCCCGGGTCAGCCGATGCTGGGATGTTCAGGAGCAGGCGTCCCGTGGGGGACGGGTTGCGGGTTGCTTCTGCGGGTTGCCGGGGTAGTTCTTCTGGTGACACCGGGAGAGCCGGTGTCCGGGCCCTGTCATGCGGGGAGGGAGCGAGCCTTTCACGAGGCCTGTCCAACACATACAAACCACATTGCACAATGAACAGTATTGGGAATTACATTTATAGAGTTTACACATGACTGGAAATCAATAGATACATATATTACCAGCATAAAATACCCAAAGTACTACAATACAATGTCATACAGGGAGTATGGTATACATACAATTACACCTCCTGACTATAACATCAAACTGACCGAGTACATCCTTAATCACAGACACTCTCACAAAATAACAATACAATCTAACACAAAGAAACATGTAAAATTTCGTGTTTTTTTGTTGCACAAGCATGAGCACAATTAAGCACTCATCATCACACCCACCCTGGCTCTGGTTTCCACTTTTCACAAGTGACGGTAGGAGGCTTTTTTAAGGTTGAGTTAATTCATCTTGGTGAGAGTTAAGGTAAGGGTACAGCTGCCACTTGTGAATGTCATTGTTTTGGGGGGTTTTATGCTCTAGGCGCAAATGGCACTTCAACAACCTTAACTTTCCTTTAACTTTAGCTTTTCCTCCAAAAGAGTTAGGAAGTTGTGGTTGTTTACACAGAAGAGAAATACCATTAAAACTAGACACTGGGCACAATTTTAATTACGCCGGTGTAATCAGATTAATTTCGGTAATTCTGTGGCATGACTGTGATGTAGCATAATGTGATTTTGCGTGCTCGTGTAATTGAGAGTAATTTGTGGGGAAAAGAATCCTACCACAAGTGCACATTTAGCTAGCGCGAGCCGCTTGCGCTGCTCTTATGTCTTATTGCATTTAGCACTATTTTCATAGTGTAAAATGTATCCTCGTGTACATTTTGGATGCCAGGGTGCATGTTGCACTAAGAAACTGCCAGGAGTAAGTTGAATGAAAATCCCACATCTGAGTGCGCATTTAGCGAGCACAAATAGCTGCTGGCGCTCACTATTCATGGTCTGGTGTTTATCGTCATCAGCTCAAAATGTATCCTCATTTTGGATGCAACGAAGAAGGCACCGACACCAGGTGGGGGGGAGGGGAGTAAAAAAGGCAGTAGGAGAACCTCATTAGAGAAAATAGCGCTCACAGTCAAAATAACACGTACCATGCAGCACTCGAAGTAAAGTGGCCAGTCGCCATGGGAGGTGACAAATGAAGAGGAGGTGGTACTAAGGAGGGACTAACAAGCCTATTGATGAATCAGAAGCCAGCATGTAGGACAGACAATGACACAAGCCAATGGCAAACATGGGCGGAGCTTCTATTCGCTACTCGTCTACAATAAGTCTTGCAGAGAAGCGCATGCGTGCAGGCTCAGGCTTGACCTAAAAACATAACATTTGCTATAAAGGGTTACCTACAAAACTGACTCTCAAATGCACTGCTCGTGACTTCTCGGATGACATCACAGAAACTTCATATGTTTATAAAGTGCTGAAAAGTGTTTTACATTAGCAACATTTTCTCTAGTTTCTAGAAGTCTTTTACTGCCCTGTGATCCTGCCTCCGCCAGTGCTTCTCAAAGATTTTCTCTCTGCAAGAGATCGCTCTTTTCTCCTATCAGCAATAGCTTCGACCTCCGCCGGTGTCATGTAGTTCTGCCCTCTCCTCAATGGCAGGTTTGCTCCCCTATCAGTGATAGCAGTCCACAACCCCACCCCCTCCCTGTCAGCAGTATCTCTGACCTCCTTTGTACACTGTTCTGACCTTCTGCTAAGCTATAAAGTTATTTCTTCCTTCCCTGTGACTGTTCTGCCCTCCTGCTGAGTGCTGTTCAGCTTTCTTCTTCTTCTCACTGCGCGCTCCGCCTTTCATCTTAGAAGAGATAGCCCTCTCCTCCTGATAGGGAGGTCTGCCATCCTTTTAGCATAGCTCTGTACTCTTCATAATTTAAATACGTCTCCCTTCCTATTAAGGGACACTTCTATCCTATTCAGTGACAGTTGCGGTATCACCTCAGTGACAGGGATACCTCTGCTTCCTCCATGACGGTTCTGCCCTCACTGCAGTACCAGCTCTGCCTTTCTTGGTAGAAGGTTTTACCCCCACCACCCTGTGTTATTTATGTCTATGAATAAGTGACAGCTCTCCTCTCCTCAGTAACAGTCCTTCCTTCGCCTCAGTGATACCTCGGCCCTCCTCAGTGACAGCTCTGTCCTCATCTCGCTGATTGCCCTGCCCTCCTCAATGGAAGTTCTGACCTCCACCTTGATGACACCTATGCCCACTGCCTAAGTTAATGAGCTCTGCCCTCATCTCAGTGACGGCCCTGCCTTCCCATTTGACAGAGCCGCCCTCACCTCAGTGACAGTTCTGACCTTAGTGACAGCCCTGTTTTGACCTCAGTAAGAGCTCTGCCTTCCTCAGTGACAGTCCAGCTCTCACTTCAGAGATACCTCTGTACTCCTCAGTGTCAGCTCCGCCCTACCCTCAGTGACAGCTCTGTTCTGACCTCAGTGAGAGCTCTGCCTTCCTCGGTGGAAGATCTGACCCTCACCTGAGTGACAGCGATGCCCTCTTCTTAAGTTATTGAGCTCTGCCCTTCTCTCTAGTTCTGTCCTCCCCTCCCCTCTGTGATCGCTCTGCCCTCCTCAGTGACAGCTCTATCCTCACTTCAATGATTGCTCTTCCCTCATAAGTGACAGTTCAGTCCTCACTTCAGCGATAGCCCACTCATACTCATACTCAGTGGCAGTTCTGCCCTCACCTCAGTACTACCTCTGTCCTCCTCAATAGGGTTCTCTAACCCCACCCTCACAGTCAGTCCTGCCTCCCGTGACCCGTCCTGTGTTATGTATCCCTCCCCTCCTCACTGGCAGCACTGCTCTTTCCTCAGTGACAGGCCTGCTTCCCACCTCAGTGACAGGCCTGCTCTCTCTTCAGTGACAGGCCTGCTCTCTCCTCAGTGACAGGTCTGCTCCCCACCTCAGTGACAGGCCTGCTCTCTACTCAGTGACAGACCTGCTTCCCACCTCAGTGACTAGCCTGCTTCCCACCTCAGTGACAGGTCTGCTCTTTCCTCAGTGACAGGCCTGCTTCCCTCAGTGACTAGCCTGCTTCCCACCTCAGTGACAGGTCTGCTCTTTCCTCAGTGACAGGCCTGCTTACCACCTCAGTGACTAGCCTGCTTCCCACCTCAGTGACAGGTCTGCTCTTTCCTCAGTGACAGGCCTGCTCTCTCCTCATTGACAGACCTGCTCCCCACCTCAGTGACAGGCCTGCTCCCCACCTCAGTTATACAAACTCCCCTCATCCACCAGTGATAGTTAAGCCATCTTCTGTAACAACTGCCCTCTCTGCCCAGTGACACCTGCTCCCCCCCTCAGTGACACTCTTGTTACCCTCAGCTATGTCTCTACCCTCCCTCCACAGTGACACCTCTGCCCTCCTCAGTGACAGATCTGCCCTCACCTCAGTGATAGTTCTTCCCTCCTCAAAGGACAACTCTATCCCTACCCTCAGTGACAGCTCAGTCCTGCCCCCCCCCCCCCCCACCACCCCGTAGGTAGCACGGTTCCCTCCTCAGTGACACCTCCGTTATCCTCTGAGTGATGACTCTCTCCCTCCCAGCCCCTCCGGCACCCCCAGCACTCACCGATCCTGAGGAAGAGCACGACGCTGAACATGGAGAGGAGGGTGGGCACCACCACACCGAAGAAGGTGGAGAGCTTCTTCCTGCGGCCCCCCTTGCCCTTGGAGGGGGCCCCACCCGCCGCCTCCACCTCCGTGGACACGCTGACCAGGCGGTAGGTGAGGAGGGGGCTGCGCTCCGACATGCTGCCTGCGGTGCGGGCCGGGGGGGGGGGGGGGGGGGGGCGAGGAGGGAGTAGGATCAGCTGGGGGGGAGTGTGGGAGGGGGGTCCGAGCTCCGGGGGAGGGGGTCCTGGCACCGGTCCTGAGTCTGCTCCGCTCCCAGCTCAGGGAGCCCCGGCAAGCGGACTTACTCTGCTGTCACTTCCCTGAGGGGGTGGGAGGAGCAAATGTGAGAGTGGGCGGGCCGAGCCGAAGAGGGCGGGGCAGATGTGAGAGTGGGCGGGGCAGAGATGCCGGTGGGCGGTGCAGGGATAGAGAGAGGGATCCAGATGTGAGACAGGGGCAGGAAAGAAACAGCAGGGCAGGGGTGAATCCAGATGCGAGACAGGGACAGGAAAGAAAAGGCGGGGGTAGGGAGTGAGCACTAGAACTCAGAGAGAGGGCAGAGTGAGGGACAGGAGGAGAGAATAAGAGGACGAGAAAGAGAGAGGGAAGGTGTCCTGCGCAGACTGCATAGGTGGGAAACTGAAGAGATTTAGGGAGACAGGGAGGAGACAGGGGGTGGGCGGAGAGTCGGCGGGTCAGTTAAGTGTGAGCTTCATGCAGGCTGGGAATTCACTCCTCCTGGAAAATGCACTTCAAGAAAAATTCAACCAAACGGAGACACACCTATGTGAAGTGGTTCCGCTCCCTCGAGGCACCCGGAGGGGACTTTTTCTTCTACAGATTTCTGTAATTTTGCTTTTTGCAGCATAATTTTGCGCTCTATATACACAGCTGCAAAGTTTCCCAGGTCCATGCATGATTAGTGAGGACAGTCCCGTTTTTTTCTAAGTAGAATTCTGGGACTTGTAGTCCCGGTTGTAGACTGGATTAAATACGACTCCAAGTCCCAGAATTCTAAGAGAAAAAACCCGGACTGGTTTAACTCTTCACTCATGGACCAGGGAAACTAGGCAGCTCTGCCTATGGCATTGAACAGGGGTGGGGAAAGGGTGCCAGGGACCCCAATGCAAGAATGGGAAACTGGCCTCCTGAATCCTGACGCTGGGTGGGTATCAAAAGACAACCATAACTGAGGTGCACAGTAGCCGCCCTGCCCCTCTCCTAAATTGTACTTGTATAGCGCCTTGAGAAACTCTGCACCTTATCTCTTCGCCTGTGCAGAGAATCTGTGGAGAAATCGCACAAGAAAGTGATGCCTTGGGTAGAGTTTCTCCATTGTTGGAAGCATTTTTCAATTTCTTTTTTTAACTTTTACTTTCAAATTTAATTTATTTCTGCCACCTTCGCGTGACGCTTTTGAACGACGACATGGCCTGTTCTAGTTCGATATTCGCTTCGCCGTGGGCGCAGGCTGCACTGCCGCCCCATCGGTAAACAGAAACCAAAACCACAGGTGCCCGAGCCCCGCCCCTTCACAGCCCACGGTGCCAGGCAGCGCAACATCACCAGCCACGAGTGTCGCAACAACAGAACCACAGAGGAGGAAGTAAGAACCAAGAACCTGGAGACGGGCTCTGACGCACACAAACACACCGACGTGACAGCGGAGAGGACAGGCTCTGAGGCCAGACTGACTGTGAAGAGGACAGGCTCTGAGGTCAGACTGACAGCGGAGAGGACAGGCTCTGAGGTCAGTCTGACAGGGGAGAGGACAGGCTCTGAGGTCAGACTGACAGCGGAGAGGACAGGCTCTGAGGTCAGTCTGACAGGAGAGAGGACAGGCTCTGAGGTCAGTCTGACAGCGGAGAGGACAGGCTCTGAGGTCAGTCTGACAGCGGAGAGGACAGGCTCTGAGGTCAGTCTGACAGCGGAGAGGCCAGGCTCTGAGGTCAGTCTGACAGTGGAGAGGACAGGCTCTGAGGTCAGTCTGACAGGAGAGAGGACAGGCTCTGAGGTCAGTCTGACAGCGGAGAGGACAGGCTCTGAGGTCAGTCTGACAGCGGAGAGGACAGGCTCTGAGGTCAGTCTGACAGCGGAGAGGACAGGCTCTGAGGTCAGTCTGACAGCGGAGAGGACATGCTCTGAGGTCAGTCTGACAGGAGAGAGGACAGGCTCTGAGGTCAGTCTGACAGCAGAGAGGCCAGGCTCTGAGGTCAGTCTGACACCGGAGAGGACAGGCTCTGAGGTCAGTCTGACAGCGGAGAGGACAGGATCTGAGGTCAGTCTGACAGCGGAGAGGACAGGCTCTGAGGTCAGTCTGACAGCGGAGAGGACAGGCTCTGAGGTCAGTCTGACAGTGGAGAGGCCAGGCTCTGAGGTCAGTCTGACAGCAGAGAGGACAGGCTCTGAGGTCAGTCTGACAGCAAAGAGGGCAGGCTCTGAGGTCAGTCTGACAGCGGAGAGGACAGGCTCTGAGGTCAGTCTGACAGCGGAGAGGACAGGCTCTGAGGTCAGTCTGACAGCAGAGAGGACAGGCTCTGAGGTCAGTCTGACAGCGGAGAGGACAGTCTCTGAGGTCAGTCTGACAGCAGAGAGGGCAGGCTCTGAGGTCAGTCTGACAGCAGAGAGGGCAGGCTCTGAGGTCAGTCTGACAGTGGAGAGGACAGGCTCTGAGGTCAGTCTGACACCGGAGAGGACAGGCTCTGAGGTCATTCTGACAGGGGAGAGGACAGGCTCTGAGGTCAGTCTGACAGCAGAGAGGACAGGCTCTGAGGTCAGTCTGACAGGAGAGAGGACAGGCTCTGAGGTCAGACTGACAGCGGAGAGGACAGGCCCTGAGGTCAGTCTGACAGGGGAGAGGACAGGCTCTGAGGTCAGTGTGACAGTGGAGAGGACAGGCTCTGAGGTCAGACTGACAGCGGAGAGGACAGGCTCTGAGGTCAGTCTGACAGCTGAGAGTACAGGCTTAGAAGAGTCAGTCTGACAGCGGAGAGGACAGGCTCTGAGGTCAGTCTGACAGCGGAGAGGACAGGCTCTGAGGTCAGTGTGACAGTGGAGAGGACAGGCTCTGAGGTCAGACTGACAGCAGAGAGGACAGGCTCTGAGGTCAGTCTGACAGGAGAGAGGGCAGGCTCTGAGGTCAGACTGACAGCGGAGAGGACAGGCCCTGAGGTCAGTCTGACAGTGGAGAGGACATGCTCTGAGGTCAGTCTGACAGCGGAGAGGACAGGCTCTGAGGTCAGTGTGACAGCGGAGAGGCCAGGCTCTGAGGTCAGTCTGACAGGAGAGAGGACAGGCTCTGATGTCAGTCTGACAGCAGAGAGGACAAGCTCTGAGGTCAGTCTGACAGCAGAGAGGACAGGCTCTGAGGTCAGTCTGACAGCGGAGAGGACAGGCTCTGAGGTCAGTCTGACAGAGGAGAGGCCAGGCTCTGAGGTCAGTCTGACAGCGGAGAGGACAGGCTCTGAGGTCAGTCTGACAGGAGAGAGGACAGGCTCTGAGGTCAGTCTGACAGCGGAGAGGACAGGCTCTGAGGTCAGTCTGACAGCGGAGAGGACAGGCTCTGAGGTCAGTCTGACAGCGGAGAGGACAGGCTCTGAGGTCAGTCTGACAGGAGAGAGGACAAGGTCTGAGGTCAGTCTGACAGCGGAGAGGCCAGGCTCTGAGGTCAGTCTGACAGCGGAGAGGACAGGCTCTGAGGTCAGTCTGACAGCGGAGAGGACAGGCTCTGAGGTCAGTCTGACAGCGGAGAGGCCAGGCTCTGAGGTCAGTCTGACAGTGGAGAGGACAGGCTCTGAGGTCAGTCTGACAGGAGAGAGGACAGGCTCTGAGGTCAGTCTGACAGCGGAGAGGACAGGCTCTGAGGTCAGTCTGACAGCGGAGAGGACAGGCTCTGAGGTCAGTCTGACAGCGGAGAGGACAGGCTCTGAGGTCAGTCTGACAGCGGAGAGGACAGGCTCTGAGGTCAGTCTGACAGCGGAGAGGACATGCTCTGAGGTCAGTCTGACAGGAGAGAGGACAGGCTCTGAGGTCAGTCTGACAGCAGAGAGGCCAGGCTCTGAGGTCAGTCTGACACCGGAGAGGACAGGCTCTGAGGTCAGTCTGACAGCGGAGAGGACAGGATCTGAGGTCAGTCTGACAGCGGAGAGGACAGGCTCTGAGGTCAGTCTGACAGCGGAGAGGACAGGCTCTGAGGTCAGTCTGACAGTGGAGAGGCCAGGCTCTGAGGTCAGTCTGACAGCAGAGAGGACAGGCTCTGAGGTCAGTCTGACAGCAAAGAGGGCAGGCTCTGAGGTCAGTCTGACAGCGGAGAGGACAGGCTCTGAGGTCAGTCTGACAGCGGAGAGGACAGGCTCTGAGGTCAGTCTGACAGCAGAGAGGACAGGCTCTGAGGTCAGTCTGACAGCGGAGAGGACAGTCTCTGAGGTCAGTCTGACAGCAGAGAGGGCAGGCTCTGAGGTCAGTCTGACAGCAGAGAGGGCAGGCTCTGAGGTCAGTCTGACAGTGGAGAGGACAGGCTCTGAGGTCAGTCTGACACCGGAGAGGACAGGCTCTGAGGTCATTCTGACAGGGGAGAGGACAGGCTCTGAGGTCAGTCTGACAGCAGAGAGGACAGGCTCTGAGGTCAGTCTGACAGGAGAGAGGACAGGCTCTGAGGTCAGACTGACAGCGGAGAGGACAGGCCCTGAGGTCAGTCTGACAGGGGAGAGGACAGGCTCTGAGGTCAGTGTGACAGTGGAGAGGACAGGCTCTGAGGTCAGACTGACAGCGGAGAGGACAGGCTCTGAGGTCAGTCTGACAGCTGAGAGTACAGGCTTAGAAGAGTCAGTCTGACAGCGGAGAGGACAGGCTCTGAGGTCAGTCTGACAGCGGAGAGGACAGGCTCTGAGGTCAGTGTGACAGTGGAGAGGACAGGCTCTGAGGTCAGACTGACAGCAGAGAGGACAGGCTCTGAGGTCAGTCTGACAGGAGAGAGGGCAGGCTCTGAGGTCAGACTGACAGCGGAGAGGACAGGCCCTGAGGTCAGTCTGACAGTGGAGAGGACATGCTCTGAGGTCAGTCTGACAGCGGAGAGGACAGGCTCTGAGGTCAGTGTGACAGCGGAGAGGCCAGGCTCTGAGGTCAGTCTGACAGGAGAGAGGACAGGCTCTGATGTCAGTCTGACAGCAGAGAGGACAAGCTCTGAGGTCAGTCTGACAGCAGAGAGGACAGGCTCTGAGGTCAGTCTGACAGCGGAGAGGACAGGCTCTGAGGTCAGTCTGACAGAGGAGAGGCCAGGCTCTGAGGTCAGTCTGACAGCGGAGAGGACAGGCTCTGAGGTCAGTCTGACAGGAGAGAGGACAGGCTCTGAGGTCAGTCTGACAGCGGAGAGGACAGGCTCTGAGGTCAGTCTGACAGCGGAGAGGACAGGCTCTGAGGTCAGTCTGACAGCGGAGAGGACAGGCTCTGAGGTCAGTCTGACAGGAGAGAGGACAAGGTCTGAGGTCAGTCTGACAGCGGAGAGGCCAGGCTCTGAGGTCAGTCTGACAGCGGAGAGGACAGGCTCTGAGGTCAGTCTGACAGCGGAGAGGACAGGCTCTGAGGTCAGTCTGACAGCGGAGAGGACAGGCTCTGAGGTCAGTCTGACAGTGGAGAGGCCAGGCTCTGAGGTCAGTCTGACAGCAGAGAGGACAGGCTCTGAGGTCAGTCTGACAGCAGAGAGGGCAGGCTCTGAGGTCAGTCTGACAGCGGAGAGGACAGGCTCTGAGGTCAGTCTGACAGCGGAGAGGACAGTCTCTGAGGTCAGTCTGACAGCAGAGAGGACAGGCTCTGAGGTCAGTCTGACAGCAGAGAGGGCAGGCTCTGAGGTCAGTCTGACAGTGGAGAGGACAGGCTCTGAGGTCAGTCTGACACCGGAGAGGACAGGCTCTGAGGTCATTCTGACAGGGGAGAGGACAGGCTCTGAGGTCAGTCTGACAGGAGAGAGGACAGGCTCTGAGGTCAGACTGACAGCGGAGAGGACAGGCCCTGAGGTCAGTCTGACAGCGGAGAGGACAGGCTCTGAGGTCAGTCTGACAGCGGAGAGGACAGGCTCTGAGGTCAGTGTGACCTGAGAGCGGGGAGGACAGGCTCTGAGGACAGACTGACTGTGAAGAGGACAGGCTCTGAGGCCAGACTGACTGTGAAGAGGACAGGCTCTGAGGTCAGTCTGACAGCGGAGAGGCCAGGCTCTGAGGTCAGTCTGACAGAGGAGAGGACAAGCTCTGAGGTCAGTCTGACAGCGGAGAGGACAGGCTCTGAGGTCAGTCTGACAGCGGAGAGGACAGGCTCTGAGGTCAGTCTGACAGAGGAGAGGCCAGGCTCTGAGGTCAGTCTGACAGCGGAGAGGACAGGCTCTGAGGTCAGTCTGACAGGAGAGAGGACAGGCTCTGAGGTCAGTCTGACAGCGGAGAGGACAGGCTCTGAGGTCAGTCTGACAGCGGAGAGGACAGGCTCTGAGGTCAGTCTGACAGCGGAGAGGACAGGCTCTGAGGTCAGTCTGACAGCGGAGAGGACAGGCTCTGAGGTCAGTCTGACAGCGGAGAGGACATGCTCTGAGGTCAGTCTGACAGGAGAGAGGACAGGCTCTGAGGTCAGTCTGACAGCAGAGAGGCTAGGCTCTGAGGTCAGTCTGACACCGGAGAGGACAGGCTCTGAGGTCAGTCTGACAGCGGAGAGGACAGGATCTGAGGTCAGTCTGACAGCGGAGAGGACAGGCTCTGAGGTCAGTCTGACAGCGGAGAGGACAGGCTCTGAGGTCAGTCTGACAGTGGAGAGGCCAGGCTCTGAGGTCAGTCTGACAGCAGATAGGACAGGCTCTGAGGTCAGTCTGACAGCAAAGAGGGCAGGCTCTGAGGTCAGTCTGACAGCGGAGAGGACAGGCTCTGAGGTCAGTCTGACAGCGGAGAGGACAGGCTCTGAGGTCAGTCTGACAGCAGAGAGGACAGGCTCTGAGGTCAGTCTGACAGCGGAGAGGACAGTCTCTGAGGTCAGTCTGACAGCAGAGAGGGCAGGCTCTGAGGTCAGTCTGACAGCAGAGAGGGCAGGCTCTGAGGTCAGTCTGACAGTGGAGAGGACAGGCTCTGAGGTCAGTCTGACACCGGAGAGGACAGGCTCTGAGGTCATTCTGACAGGGGAGAGGACAGGCTCTGAGGTCAGTCTGACAGGAGAGAGGACAGGCTCTGAGGTCAGACTGACAGCGGAGAGGACAGGCCCTGAGGTCAGTCTGACAGCGGAGAGGACAGGCTCTGAGGTCAGTCTGACAGTGGAGAGGACAGGCTCTGAGGTCAGTGTGACCTGAGAGCGGGGAGGACAGGCTCTGAGGACAGACTGACTGTGAAGAGGACAGGCTCTGAGGCCAGACTGACTGTGAAGAGGACAGGCTCTGAGGTCAGTCTGACAGCGGAGAGGCCAGGCTCTGAGGTCAGTCTGACAGCGGAGAGGACAGGCTCTGAGGTCAGTCTGACAGCGGAGAGGCCAGGCTCTGAGGTCAGTCTGACAGCAGAGAGGACAGGCTCTGAGGTCAGTCTGACAGGAGAGAGGACAGGCTCTGAGGTCAGACTGACAGCGGAGAGGACAGGCCCTGAGGTCAGTCTGACAGGGGAGAGGACAGGCTCTGAGGTCAGTGTGACAGTGGAGAGGACAGGCTCTGAGGTCAGACTGACAGCGGAGAGGACAGGCTCTGAGGTCAGTCTGACAGCTGAGAGTACAGGCTTAGAAGAGTCAGTCTGACAGCGGAGAGGACAGGCTCTGAGGTCAGTCTGACAGCGGAAAGGACAGGCTCTGAGGTCAGTGTGACAGTGGAGAGGACAGGCTCTGAGGTCAGACTGACAGCAGAGAGGACAGGCTCTGAGGTCAGTCTGACAGGAGAGAGGGCAGGCTCTGAGGTCAGACTGACAGCGGAGAGGACAGGCCCTGAGGTCAGTCTGACAGTGGAGAGGACAGGCTCTGAGGTCAGTCTGACAGCGGAGAGGACAGGCTCTGAGGTCAGTGTGACAGCGGAGAGGCCAGGCTCTGAGGTCAGTCTGACAGGAGAGAGGACAGGCTCTGATGTCAGTCTGACAGCAGAGAGGACAAGCTCTGAGGTCAGTCTGACAGCGGAGAGGACAGGCTCTGAGGTCAGTCTGACAGCGGAGAGGACAGGCTCTGAGGTCAGTCTGACAGAGGAGAGGCCAGGCTCTGAGGTCAGTCTGACAGCGGAGAGGACAGGCTCTGAGGTCAGTCTGACAGGAGAGAGGACAGGCTCTGAGGTCAGTCTGACAGCGGAGAGGACAGGCTCTGAGGTCAGTCTGACAGCGGAGAGGACAGGCTCTGAGGTCAGTCTGACAGCGGAGAGGACAGGCTCTGAGGTCAGTCTGACAGCGGAGAGGACATGCTCTGAGGTCAGTCTGACAGGAGAGAGGACAGGCTCTGAGGTCAGTCTGACAGCGGAGAGGCCAGGCTCTGAGGTCAGTCTGACAGCGGAGAGGACAGGCTCTGAGGTCAGTCTGACAGCGGAGAGGACAGGCTCTGAGGTCAGTCTGACAGCGGAGAGGACAGGCTCTGAGGTCAGTCTGACAGTGGAGAGAGGACAGGCTCTGAGGTCAGTCTGACAGCAGAGAGGGCAGGCTCTGAGGTCAGTCTGACAGCGGAGAGGACAGGCTCTGAGGTCAGTCTGACAGCGGAGAGGACAGTCTCTGAGGTCAGTCTGACAGCAGAGAGGACAGGCTCTGAGGTCAGTCTGACAGCAGAGAGGGCAGGCTCTGACGTCAGTCTGACAGTGGAGAGGACAGGCTCTGAGGTCAGTCTGACACCGGAGAGGACAGGCTCTGAGGTCATTCTGACAGGGGAGAGGACAGGCTCTGAGGTCAGTCTGACAGGAGAGAGGACAGGCTCTGAGGTCAGACTGACAGCGGAGAGGACAGGCCCTGAGGTCAGTCTGACAGCGGAGAGGACAGGCTCTGAGGTCAGTCTGACAGCGGAGAGGACAGGCTCTGAGGTCAGTGTGACCTGAGAGCGGGGAGGACAGGCTCTGAGGACAGACTGACTGTGAAGAGGACAGGCTCTGAGGCCAGACTGACTGTGAAGAGGACAGGCTCTGAGGTCAGTCTGACAGCGGAGAGGCCAGGCTCTGAGGTCAGTCTGACAGAGGAGAGGACAGGCTCTGAGGTCAGTCTGACAGCGGAGAGGACAGGCTCTGAGGTCAGTCTGACAGCGGAGAGGACAGGCTCTGAGGTCAGTCTGACAGCGGAGAGGACAGGCTCTGAGGTCAGTCTGACAGCGGAGAGGACATGCTCTGAGTTCAGTCTGACAGGAGAGAGGACAGGCTCTGAGGTCAGTCTGACAGCAGAGAGGCCAGGCTCTGAGGTCAGTCTGACACCGGAGAGGACAGGCTCTGAGGTCAGTCTGACAGCGGAGAGGACAGGATCTGAGGTCAGTCTGACAGCGGAGAGGACAGGCTCTGAGGTCAGTCTGACAGCGGAGAGGACAGGCTCTGAGGTCAGTCTGACAGTGGAGAGGCCAGGCTCTGAGGTCAGTCTGACAGCAGAGAGGACAGGCTCTGAGGTCAGTCTGACAGCAAAGAGGGCAGGCTCTGAGGTCAGTCTGACAGCGGAGAGGACAGGCTCTGAGGTCAGTCTGACAGCGGAGAGGACAGGCTCTGAGGTCAGTCTGACAGCAGAGAGGACAGGCTCTGAGGTCAGTCTGACAGCGGAGAGGACAGTCTCTGAGGTCAGTCTGACAGCAGAGAGGGCAGGCTCTGAGGTCAGTCTGACAGCAGAGAGGGCAGGCTCTGAGGTCAGTCTGACAGTGGAGAGGACAGGCTCTGAGGTCAGTCTGACACCGGAGAGGACAGGCTCTGAGGTCATTCTGACAGGGGAGAGGACAGGCTCTGAGGTCAGTCTGACAGGAGAGAGGACAGGCTCTGAGGTCAGACTGACAGCGGAGAGGACAGTCCCTGAGGTCAGTCTGACAGCGGAGAGGACAGGCTCTGAGGTCAGTCTGACAGTGGAGAGGACAGGCTCTGAGGTCAGTGTGACCTGAGAGCGGGGAGGACAGGCTCTGAGGACAGACTGACTGTGAAGAGGACAGGCTCTGAGGCCAGACTGACTGTGAAGAGGACAGGCTCTGAGGTCAGTCTGACAGCGGAGAGGCCAGGCTCTGAGGTCAGTCTGAAAGCGGAGAGGACAGGCTCTGAGGTCAGTCTGACAGCGGAGAGGCCAGGCTCTGAGGTCAGTCTGACAGCAGAGAGGACAGGCTCTGAGGTCAGTCTGACAGGAGAGAGGACAGGCTCTGAGGTCAGACTGACAGCGGAGAGGACAGGCCCTGAGGTCAGTCTGACAGGGGAGAGGACAGGCTCTGAGGTCAGTGTGACAGTGGAGAGGACAGGCTCTGAGGTCAGACTGACAGCGGAGAGGACAGGCTCTGAGGTCAGTCTGACAGCTGAGAGTACAGGCTTAGAAGAGTCAGTCTGACAGCGGAGAGGACAGGCTCTGAGGTCAGTCTGACAGCGGAGAGGACAGGCTCTGAGGTCAGTGTGACAGTGGAGAGGACAGGCTCTGAGGTCAGACTGACAGCAGAGAGGACAGGCTCTGAGGTCAGTCTGACAGGAGAGAGGGCAGGCTCTGAGGTCAGACTGACAGCGGAGAGGACAGGCCCTGAGGTCAGTCTGACAGTGGAGAGGACAGGCTCTGAGGTCAGTCTGACAGCGGAGAGGACAGGCTCTGAGGTCAGTGTGACAGCGGAGAGGCCAGGCTCTGAGGTCAGTCTGACAGGAGAGAGGACAGGCTCTGATGTCAGTCTGACAGCAGAGAGGACAAGCTCTGAGGTCAGTCTGACAGCAGAGAGGACAGGCTCTGAGGTCAGTCTGACAGCGGAGAGGACAGGCTCTGAGGTCAGTGTGACAGTGGAGAGGACAGGCTCTGAGGTCAGACTGACAGCGGAGAGGACAGGCTCTGAGGTCAGTCTGACAGCTGAGAGTACAGGCTTAGAAGAGTCAGTCTGACAGCGGAGAGGACAGGCTCTGAGGTCAGTCTGACAGCGGAGAGGACAGGCTCTGAGGTCAGTGTGACAGTGGAGAGGACAGGCTCTGAGGTCAGACTGACAGCAGAGAGGACAGGCTCTGAGGTCAGTCTGACAGGAGAGAGGGCAGGCTCTGAGGTCAGACTGACAGCGGAGAGGACAGGCCCTGAGGTCAGTCTGACAGTGGAGAGGACAGGCTCTGAGGTCAGTCTGACAGCGGAGAGGACAGGCTCTGAGGTCAGTGTGACAGCGGAGAGGCCAGGCTCTGAGGTCAGTCTGACAGGAGAGAGGACAGGCTCTGATGTCAGTCTGACAGCAGAGAGGACAAGCTCTGAGGTCAGTCTGACAGCAGAGAGGACAGGCTCTGAGGTCAGTCTGACAGCGGAGAGGACAGGCTCTGAGGTCAGTCTGACAGAGGAGAGGCCAGGCTCTGAGGTCAGTCTGACAGCGGAGAGGACAGGCTCTGAGGTCAGTCTGACAGGAGAGAGGACAGGCTCTGAGGTCAGTCTGACAGCGGAGAGGACAGGCTCTGAGGTCAGTCTGACAGCGGAGAGGACAGGCTCTGAGGTCAGTCTGACAGCGGAGAGGACATGCTCTGAGGTCAGTCTGACAGGAGAGAGGACAGGCTCTGAGGTCAGTCTGACAGCGGAGAGGCCAGGCTCTGAGGTCAGTCTGACAGCGGAGAGGACAGGCTCTGAGGTCAGTCTGACAGCGGAGAGGACAGGCTCTGAGGTCAGTCTGACAGCGGAGAGGACAGGCTCTGAGGTCAGTCTGACAGTGGAGAGGCCAGGCTCTGAGGTCAGTCTGACAGCAGAGAGGACAGGCTCTGAGGTCAGTCTGACAGCAGAGAGGGCAGGCTCTGAGGTCAGTCTGACAGCGGAGAGGACAGGCTCTGAGGTCAGTCTGACAGCGGAGAGGACAGTCTCTGAGGTCAGTCTGACAGCAGAGAGGACAGGCTCTGAGGTCAGTCTGACAGCAGAGAGGGCAGGCTCTGAGGTCAGTCTGACAGTGGAGAGGACAGGCTCTGAGGTCAGTCTGACACCGGAGAGGACAGGCTCTGAGGTCATTCTGACAGGGGAGAGGACAGGCTCTGAGGTCAGTCTGACAGGAGAGAGGACAGGCTCTGAGGTCAGACTGACAGCGGAGAGGACAGGCCCTGAGGTCAGTCTGACAGCGGAGAGGACAGGCTCTGAGGTCAGTCTGACAGCGGAGAGGACAGGCTCTGAGGTCAGTGTGACCTGAGAGCGGGGAGGACAGGCTCTGAGGACAGACTGACTGTGAAGAGGACAGGCTCTGAGGCCAGACTGACTGTGAAGAGGACAGGCTCTGAGGTCAGTCTGACAGCGGAGAGGCCAGGCTCTGAGGTCAGTCTGACAGAGGAGAGGACAAGCTCTGAGGTCAGTCTGACAGCGGAGAGGACAGGCTCTGAGGTCAGTCTGACAGCGGAGAGGACAGGCTCTGAGGTCAGTCTGACAGAGGAGAGGCCAGGCTCTGAGGTCAGTCTGACAGCGGAGAGGACAGGCTCTGAGGTCAGTCTGACAGGAGAGAGGACAGGCTCTGAGGTCAGTCTGACAGCGGAGAGGACAGGCTCTGAGGTCAGTCTGACAGCGGAGAGGACAGGCTCTGAGGTCAGTCTGACAGCGGAGAGGACAGGCTCTGAGGTCAGTCTGACAGCGGAGAGGACAGGCTCTGAGGTCAGTCTGACAGCGGAGAGGACATGCTCTGAGGTCAGTCTGACAGGAGAGAGGACAGGCTCTGAGGTCAGTCTGACAGCAGAGAGGCCAGGCTCTGAGGTCAGTCTGACACCGGAGAGGACAGGCTCTGAGGTCAGTCTGACACCGGAGAGGACAGGCTCTGAGGTCAGTCTGACAGCGGAGAGGACAGGATCTGAGGTCAGTCTGACAGCGGAGAGGACAGGCTCTGAGGTCAGTCTGACAGCGGAGAGGACAGGCTCTGAGGTCAGTCTGACAGTGGAGAGGCCAGGCTCTGAGGTCAGTCTGACAGCAGAGAGGACA
Source organism: Lissotriton vulgaris (assembly GCF_964263255.1). Lineage (NCBI taxonomy): Eukaryota > Metazoa > Chordata > Amphibia > Caudata > Salamandridae > Lissotriton > Lissotriton vulgaris. Next base: position 1,077,343,146 of record NC_141699.1, on the reverse strand, counting down.
GGCTCTGAGGTCAGTCTGACAGCAAAGAGGGCAGGCTCTGAGGTCAGTCTGACAGCGGAGAGGACAGGCTCTGAGGTCAGTCTGACAGCGGAGAGGACAGGCTCTGAGGTCAGTCTGACAGCAGAGAGGACAGGCTCTGAGGTCAGTCTGACAGCGGAGAGGACAGTCTCTGAGGTCAGTCTGACAGCAGAGAGGGCAGGCTCTGAGGTCAGTCTGACAGCAGAGAGGGCAGGCTCTGAGGTCAGTCTGACAGTGGAGAGGACAGGCTCTGAGGTCAGTCTGACACCGGAGAGGACAGGCTCTGAGGTCATTCTGACAGGGGAGAGGACAGGCTCTGAGGTCAGTCTGACAGGAGAGAGGACAGGCTCTGAGGTCAGACTGACAGCGGAGAGGACAGGCCCTGAGGTCAGTCTGACAGCGGAGAGGACAGGCTCTGAGGTCAGTCTGACAGTGGAGAGGACAGGCTCTGAGGTCAGTGTGACCTGAGAGCGGGGAGGACAGGCTCTGAGGACAGACTGACTGTGAAGAGGACAGGCTCTGAGGCCAGACTGACTGTGAAGAGGACAGGCTCTGAGGTCAGTCTGACAGCGGAGAGGCCAGGCTCTGAGGTCAGTCTGACAGCAGAGAGGACAGGCTCTGAGGTCAGTCTGACAGGAGAGAGGACAGGCTCTGAGGTCAGACTGACAGCGGAGAGGACAGGCCCTGAGGTCAGTCTGACAGGGGAGAGGACAGGCTCTGAGGTCAGTGTGACAGTGGAGAGGACAGGCTCTGAGGTCAGACTGACAGCGGAGAGGACAGGCTCTGAGGTCAGTCTGACAGCTGAGAGTACAGGCTTAGAAGAGTCAGTCTGACAGCGGAGAGGACAGGCTCTGAGGTCAGTCTGACAGCGGAGAGGACAGGCTCTGAGGTCAGTGTGACAGTGGAGAGGACAGGCTCTGAGGTCAGACTGACAGCAGAGAGGACAGGCTCTGAGGTCAGTCTGACAGGAGAGAGGGCAGGCTCTGAGGTCAGACTGACAGCGGAGAGGACAGGCCCTGAGGTCAGTCTGACAGTGGAGAGGACAGGCTCTGAGGTCAGTCTGACAGCGGAGAGGACAGGCTCTGAGGTCAGTGTGACAGCGGAGAGGCCAGGCTCTGAGGTCAGTCTGACAGGAGAGAGGACAGGCTCTGATGTCAGTCTGACAGCAGAGAGGACAAGCTCTGAGGTCAGTCTGACAGCAGAGAGGACAGGCTCTGAGGTCAGTCTGACAGCGGAGAGGACAGGCTCTGAGGTCAGTCTGACAGAGGAGAGGCCAGGCTCTGAGGTCAGTCTGACAGCGGAGAGGACAGGCTCTGAGGTCAGTCTGACAGGAGAGAGGACAGGCTCTGAGGTCAGTCTGACAGCGGAGAGGACAGGCTCTGAGGTCAGTCTGACAGCGGAGAGGACAGGCTCTGAGGTCAGTCTGACAGCGGAGAGGACATGCTCTGAGGTCAGTCTGACAGGAGAGAGGACAGGCTCTGAGGTCAGTCTGACAGCGGAGAGGCCAGGCTCTGAGGTCAGTCTGACAGCGGAGAGGACAGGCTCTGAGGTCAGTCTGACAGCGGAGAGGACAGGCTCTGAGGTCAGTCTGACAGCGGAGAGGACAGGCTCTGAGGTCAGTCTGACAGTGGAGAGGCCAGGCTCTGAGGTCAGTCTGACAGCAGAGAGGACAGGCTCTGAGGTCAGTCTGACAGCAGAGAGGGCAGGCTCTGAGGTCAGTCTGACAGCGGAGAGGACAGGCTCTGAGGTCAGTCTGACAGCGGAGAGGACAGTCTCTGAGGTCAGTCTGACAGCAGAGAGGACAGGCTCTGAGGTCAGTCTGACAGCAGAGAGGGCAGGCTCTGAGGTCAGTCTGACAGTGGAGAGGACAGGCTCTGAGGTCAGTCTGACACCGGAGAGGACAGGCTCTGAGGTCATTCTGACAGGGGAGAGGACAGGCTCTGAGGTCAGTCTGACAGGAGAGAGGACAGGCTCTGAGGTCAGACTGACAGCGGAGAGGACAGGCCCTGAGGTCAGTCTGACAGCGGAGAGGACAGGCTCTGAGGTCAGTCTGACAGCGGAGAGGACAGGCTCTGAGGTCAGTGTGACCTGAGAGCGGGGAGGACAGGCTCTGAGGACAGACTGACTGTGAAGAGGACAGGCTCTGAGGCCAGACTGACTGTGAAGAGGACAGGCTCTGAGGTCAGTCTGACAGCGGAGAGGCCAGGCTCTGAGGTCAGTCTGACAGAGGAGAGGACAAGCTCTGAGGTCAGTCTGACAGCGGAGAGGACAGGCTCTGAGGTCAGTCTGACAGCGGAGAGGACAGGCTCTGAGGTCAGTCTGACAGAGGAGAGGCCAGGCTCTGAGGTCAGTCTGACAGCGGAGAGGACAGGCTCTGAGGTCAGTCTGACAGGAGAGAGGACAGGCTCTGAGGTCAGTCTGACAGCGGAGAGGACAGGCTCTGAGGTCAGTCTGACAGCGGAGAGGACAGGCTCTGAGGTCAGTCTGACAGCGGAGAGGACAGGCTCTGAGGTCAGTCTGACAGCGGAGAGGACAGGCTCTGAGGTCAGTCTGACAGCGGAGAGGACATGCTCTGAGGTCAGTCTGACAGGAGAGAGGACAGGCTCTGAGGTCAGTCTGACAGCAGAGAGGCCAGGCTCTGAGGTCAGTCTGACACCGGAGAGGACAGGCTCTGAGGTCAGTCTGACACCGGAGAGGACAGGCTCTGAGGTCAGTCTGACAGCGGAGAGGACAGGATCTGAGGTCAGTCTGACAGCGGAGAGGACAGGCTCTGAGGTCAGTCTGACAGCGGAGAGGACAGGCTCTGAGGTCAGTCTGACAGTGGAGAGGCCAGGCTCTGAGGTCAGTCTGACAGCAGAGAGGACAGGCTCTGAGGTCAGTCTGACAGCAAAGAGGGCAGGCTCTGAGGTCAGTCTGACAGCGGAGAGGACAGGCTCTGAGGTCAGTCTGACAGCGGAGAGGACAGGCTCTGAGGTCAGTCTGACAGCAGAGAGGACAGGCTCTGAGGTCAGTCTGACAGCGGAGAGGACAGTCTCTGAGGTCAGTCTGACAGCAGAGAGGGCAGGCTCTGAGGTCAGTCTGACAGCAGAGAGGGCAGGCTCTGAGGTCAGTCTGACAGTGGAGAGGACAGGCTCTGAGGTCAGTCTGACACCGGAGAGGACAGGCTCTGAGGTCATTCTGACAGGGGAGAGGACAGGCTCTGAGGTCAGTCTGACAGGAGAGAGGACAGGCTCTGAGGTCAGACTGACAGCGGAGAGGACAGGCCCTGAGGTCAGTCTGACAGCGGAGAGGACAGGCTCTGAGGTCAGTCTGACAGTGGAGAGGACAGGCTCTGAGGTCAGTGTGACCTGAGAGCGGGGAGGACAGGCTCTGAGGACAGACTGACTGTGAAGAGGACAGGCTCTGAGGCCAGACTGACTGTGAAGAGGACAGGCTCTGAGGTCAGTCTGACAGCGGAGAGGCCAGGCTCTGAGGTCAGTCTGACAGCGGAGAGGACAGGCTCTGAGGTCAGTCTGACAGCGGAGAGGCCAGGCTCTGAGGTCAGTCTGACAGCAGAGAGGACAGGCTCTGAGGTCAGTCTGACAGGAGAGAGGACAGGCTCTGAGGTCAGACTGACAGCGGAGAGGACAGGCCCTGAGGTCAGTCTGACAGGGGAGAGGACAGGCTCTGAGGTCAGTGTGACAGTGGAGAGGACAGGCTCTGAGGTCAGACTGACAGCGGAGAGGACAGGCTCTGAGGTCAGTCTGACAGCTGAGAGTACAGGCTTAGAAGAGTCAGTCTGACAGCGGAGAGGACAGGCTCTGAGGTCAGTCTGACAGCGGAGAGGACAGGCTCTGAGGTCAGTGTGACAGTGGAGAGGACAGGCTCTGAGGTCAGACTGACAGCAGAGAGGACAGGCTCTGAGGTCAGTCTGACAGGAGAGAGGGCAGGCTCTGAGGTCAGACTGACAGCGGAGAGGACAGGCCCTGAGGTCAGTCTGACAGTGGAGAGGACAGGCTCTGAGGTCAGTCTGACAGCGGAGAGGACAGGCTCTGAGGTCAGTGTGACAGCGGAGAGGCCAGGCTCTGAGGTCAGTCTGACAGGAGAGAGGACAGGCTCTGATGTCAGTCTGACAGCAGAGAGGACAAGCTCTGAGGTCAGTCTGACAGCGGAGAGGACAGGCTCTGAGGTCAGTCTGACAGCGGAGAGGACAGGCTCTGAGGTCAGTCTGACAGAGGAGAGGCCAGGCTCTGAGGTCAGTCTGACAGCGGAGAGGACAGGCTCTGAGGTCAGTCTGACAGGAGAGAGGACAGGCTCTGAGGTCAGTCTGACAGCGGAGAGGACAGGCTCTGAGGTCAGTCTGACAGCGGAGAGGACAGGCTCTGAGGTCAGTCTGACAGCGGAGAGGACAGGCTCTGAGGTCAGTCTGACAGCGGAGAGGACATGCTCTGAGGTCAGTCTGACAGGAGAGAGGACAGGCTCTGAGGTCAGTCTGACAGCGGAGAGGCCAGGCTCTGAGGTCAGTCTGACAGCGGAGAGGACAGGCTCTGAGGTCAGTCTGACAGCGGAGAGGACAGGCTCTGAGGTCAGTCTGACAGCGGAGAGGACAGGCTCTGAGGTCAGTCTGACAGTGGAGAGGCCAGGCTCTGAGGTCAGTCTGACAGCAGAGAGGACAGGCTCTGAGGTCAGTCTGACAGCAGAGAGGGCAGGCTCTGAGGTCAGTCTGACAGCGGAGAGGACAGGCTCTGAGGTCAGTCTGAAAGCGGAGAGGACAGTCTCTGAGGTCAGTCTGACAGCAGAGAGGACAGGCTCTGAGGTCAGTCTGACAGCAGAGAGGGCAGGCTCTGAGGTCAGTCTGACAGTGGAGAGGACAGGCTCTGAGGTCAGTCTGACACCGGAGAGGACAGGCTCTGAGGTCATTCTGACAGGGGAGAGGACAGGCTCTGAGGTCAGTCTGACAGGAGAGAGGACAGGCTCTGAGGTCAGACTGACAGCGGAGAGGACAGGCCCTGAGGTCAGTCTGACAGCGGAGAGGACAGGCTCTGAGGTCAGTCTGACAGCGGAGAGGACAGGCTCTGAGGTCAGTGTGACCTGAGAGCGGGGAGGACAGGCTCTGAGGACAGACTGACTGTGAAGAGGACAGGCTCTGAGGCCAGACTGACTGTGAAGAGGACAGGCTCTGAGGTCAGTCTGACAGCGGAGAGCCCAGGCTCTGAGGTCAGTCTGACAGAGGAGAGGACAAGCTCTGAGGTCAGTCTGACAGCGGAGAGGACAGGCTCTGAGGTCAGTCTGACAGCGGAGAGGACAGGCTCTGAGGTCAGTCTGACAGAGGAGAGGCCAGGCTCTGAGGTCAGTCTGACAGCGGAGAGGACAGGCTCTGAGGTCAGTCTGACAGGAGAGAGGACAGGCTCTGAGGTCAGTCTGACAGCGGAGAGGACAGGCTCTGAGGTCAGTCTGACAGCGGAGAGGACAGGCTCTGAGGTCAGTCTGACAGCGGAGAGGACATGCTCTGAGGTCAGTCTGACAGGAGAGAGGACAGGCTCTGAGGTCAGTCTGACAGCGGAGAGGCCAGGCTCTGAGGTCAGTCTGACAGCGGAGAGGACAGGCTCTGAGGTCAGTCTGACAGCGGAGAGAACAGGCTCTGAGGTCAGTCTGACAGTGGAGAGGCCAGGCTCTGAGGTCAGTCTGACAGCAGAGAGGACAGGCTCTGAGGTCAGTCTGACAGCAGAGAGGGCAGGCTCTGAGGTCAGTCTGACAGCGGAGAGGACAGGCTCTGAGGTCAGTCTGACAGCGGAGAGGACAGTCTCTGAGGTCAGTCTGACAGCAGAGAGGACAGGCTCTGAGGTCAGTCTGACAGCAGAGAGGGCAGGCTCTGAGGTCAGTCTGACAGTGGAGAGGACAGGCTCTGAGGTCAGTCTGACACCGGAGAGGACAGGCTCTGAGGTCATTCTGACAGGGGAGAGGACAGGCTCTGAGGTCAGTCTGACAGGAGAGAGGACAGGCTCTGAGGTCAGACTGACAGCGGAGAGGACAGGCCCTGAGGTCAGTCTGACAGCGGAGAGGACAGGCTCTGAGGTCAGTCTGACAGCGGAGAGGACAGGCTCTGAGGTCAGTGTGACCTGAGAGCGGGGAGGACAGGCTCTGAGGACAGACTGACTGTGAAGAGGACAGGCTCTGAGGCCAGACTGACTGTGAAGAGGACAGGCTCTGAGGTCAGTCTGACAGCGGAGAGGCCAGGCTCTGAGGTCAGTCTGACAGCGGAGAGGACAGGCTCTGAGGTCAGTCTGACAGCGGAGAGGCCAGGCTCTGAGGTCAGTCTGACAGCAGAGAGGACAGGCTCTGAGGTCAGTCTGACAGGAGAGAGGACAGGCTCTGAGGTCAGACTGACAGCGGAGAGGACAGGCCCTGAGGTCAGTCTGACAGCCGAGAGGACAGGCTCTGAGGTCAGTCTGACAGCGGAGAGGACAGGCTCTGAGGTCAGTGTGACAGTTGAGAGGACAGGCTCTGAGGTCAGACTGACAGCGGAGAGGACAGGCTCTGAGGTCAGTCTGACAGCTGAGAGTACAGGCTTAGAAGAGTCAGTCTGACAGCGGAGAGGACAGGCTCTGAGGTCAGTCTGACAGCGGAGAGGACAGGCTCTGAGGTCAGTGTGACAGTGGAGAGGACAGGCTCTGAGGTCAGACTGACAGCAGAGAGGACAGGCTCTGAGGTCATTCTGACAGGAGAGAGGGCAGGCTCTGAGGTCAGACTGACAGCGGAGAGGACAGGCCCTGAGGTCAGTCTGACAGCGGAGAGGACAGGCTCTAAGGTCAGTCTGACAGCGGAGAGGACAGGCTCTGAGGTCAGTGTGACAGTGGAGAGGACAGGCTCTGAGGTCAGACTGACAGCGGAGAGGACAGGCTCTGAGGTCAGTCTGACAGCTGAGAGTACAGGCTTAGAAGAGTCAATCTGACAGCGGAGAGGACAGGCTCTGAAGTCAGTCTGACAGCGGAGAGGACAGACTCTGAGGTCAGCCTGACAGCTGAGAGGACAGGCTCTGACGAGTCAGTTTGACCGCAAAGTGGACAGGCTCTGACAGCGGAGAGGACATGCTCTGTGGCAGTGTGACGGGGAGAGGATACATTCTGTGGACACTGTGACGGGGAGAGGACAGGCTCTGTGCTTATTTGGATAAGAGAGAGGACAGGTTGTGTCATATAGCCGTGGGCTATATGACATGAGAGGGCATGCACTGCAGGCCTGGACGGACTGGCCATTCTGTCTCTCTGGCATTTTCTCGGTGGGTTGCAGGCCCGGGGGCTTCTTTCAGAGTTGGGTGGGCTACCATGATTCAACCATGACCCTGAGGCCCCATTCTCATCCTGGCCTCATGGGTCCTAACATGTGTTTGGCAGATGTAAACATTTCTGGCAGGGTTGACTTTGGTTTATGGACAAGCCATGTCTGCAGCCTACATAACAGGAGAGGACACGCCCAGCAGCTGGTGAGACAGCTGCCAGAGACCATGGCAGGTTTGTGTAGGTGCAATCACCCGTATGTTCTTCAACTCAATAACCCTATTAGTGCCTGAACTCAGGTTCCCCTGGAGTGGCACCAAACTTGTCTTGTGCTGGTACTTATCAGCCTGACTCACCTTCCTCAATGGAAAGCTCACTGTTCCATAGCAGACAACAGCAGCAGTGAAAGTCCAACATTTCATTGTGATCAAAAATACAAATCAACACTAGGCCGGGGTCACATTTTATCTACACTGGAGTAATAGGTATTTTGGTATTTTTGTGTTACTCTTTTGATGTGAAGTTACTTAAAATTACCCGATTATGCCCGTTCGCGTTATTATGAGTACATTGGCCTAAAATTGCTAATACAGGAACAAGGAGCATAGCGATTGCAAGCGGCTGCTTCTGTTCGTGTCCAGTTGCATCTAGCTCTCTTTTCATAGCGCAAAATGCATCCTCGGGGCTGTTTTTGACCCGAGGGTGCATTTTGCGCTAAGAAAATTTAGACTAAATGCAGAGTTGCAAAACTCCTTCACCTTCTGGGGCATGTTTGGCCAGTGGAAGTGTCTGACAAGCTCCAAGTTTTGGTCTGGCCAAGATGCCCAGCTAAGGGGATGTTGTGCCAATGTGAGGAGAAACACTCTGAAATGCTGAGGCTCTACCACTCGTCCGGTGGCAGCAGGTTTGAGGTCTCTGGCCTCAGTGTGCCGGGATCCTTCCTCCTGACGGATGAAATCGATTCTTTACCCTTATTGTAATCTTTGTGTTAGCATAATGTATCTATATATACGTATATCACAGTTTAGACTAATTAGTTAGGTCAATACAGGAACCCTTTTTCGCTCTTGCATGATATTTCTGTTTACGCAGGTTAAGAACCAAACAGACTCCATTTTGTTGAACGTGAATTAGACTCGGATGGTGGTCATGTGCCACCCTCCAGCAGCCGAGTAGGCTCTGTTAGTTGAGTTACACAGACAGCTGAATTCATACTATTCTTCTTCTGTTCTGAGACCCAAGGTCGCATGTGGTTTCAGAGATGATAAGCGCATTCCTGGAGGCGCCGTGCTCGTCCTCCCAGGCACCGAGACGAAAGGGAGTCACCCCTCCTGACGCTCCCCAGTAATAGCAGAAGCAGACTTCTAAACAAGCTTTGTGTGCCATATATGGTTTTTCCTTTAACCTACTGTTCCTATCAGTACTTTTCCATGTACGGTAATCTCATGTAACCCCATGAAAGTATATATGCCATGAATTGAGTGTGAATCGTCAGTCTTCTCCACGCACTGGCTGGGTGACGTCGGAGGGGCTCCTCTATAGAGTATTGGTTGTCTAATAAACAATTGACTTTTCTTCACTGCCAACTGATTGATTATTTGGTAAGACGATAATTGGGGGCTATTGGTAGGCATAGCTCCATAGATCATTTTTTTGTAATACGACACTCCCAATACGTCCTGTGGGAGCCACTGACATCTCTCTGTTCCTGTGCAACAGCTTGCTGTCTCAGGCTTTCAAGAGTAGGCACAGCTCTTCCTTAGAGGATCCCCCTAAGACTAGCAGCTCTGCCGTGTAAGGCCCAAGTTCCCGGGGCTCAGTTCCCTCCGGGGCTGACAGGTCTCCTCCCTGAGAAAAGGGGACCTGAGCTTGTGGCTGTTCAGAAGCTGGCTTCCCAAACTTCTTACCCTTTCTCTTGGAGGGTTGGTCTATCATTTCAGGCTCCAACACCTCCTATTCACCCTGAGCCTTGCTCTGTGCTCGGATTTCCCAGCATGGTTGCATGGGAATTAAGGTCGACCTCAGCCCAAGCTGAGGACTCCACGTAATTTCGTAGCAGACATTCAACAGGGGTTGCAGAAGATACCACTACCTTTTTCAGGCCAATAACCCCTCCCTATTCTAATTATACATGGACTTTGGAATACCAGGTCTAATTCTGAGGGTTTGTGCCCCTTCCAATAGAAATAAGGTCCTCAAATCCAAACATTTACCCCCTGCTTATAGCAGATGGTAAATGTGTGGCGGCCTTTGCCTCAGTGGGGGATGGAGGAAGGGCACAGCGGGTTTAACTTCAGTCGAGAGAAGCTACTTCTGCTCACCGGTGCTGCAGACCGAGGCCAGGCGGAAGTCAGGCACAGGCACATTCCTGCAGCTTCGCTCGTGAGTTCCAGGCCAGCGTTTTGGAATGATCACATCCGGTGTCTCTGGACCCTATAATTCGGAGATTGTGGAAACTGGGACTCCAACAGTGTGGCGGAAAGAACCCCCCTCCTCCCCGGGTGCGCGCCGCTGCCAAACTCATAATGGGGTATTAAAATGCTATTGCAAGGACACTGTATATGCCACCAGATCTGCTTAATGGAAAATAGCTCAGTGGCTTAATGCACCTTCAGCGTGAGATATTCATGCAACCTTCAGGCCGCAGTCTCAAAGACAAGCAGAGCTACTCAGTGTCTCATCCATACAAGATACACAGAAGGAGAAGTGGTATATGACTGTTTACATCATGCCCTTGTTAGTACCGTAAAGAAGAATGCTACTAGGCCTCTAGCGCCATTATTGGCACCATCCCCACCCACAGTCTGAGCATGCATGAATAAATGAATACACAAGACAACTTTTGTTTGGGAATACATTGCTGCAGGTTTATTCCATACAAAAGTATGCAATAAGGTGGGTTATCTTACAGGCAATCCAGGGGCAGGCAGCTGTGCCAACCTATGCTGCCCCGCCCGCCTGATGAGCCAAGCACTGTGGGGAACCTAATCAGTGCTACACCTTTTGGGTGATCCTCCTCCGGATCATGTGACCCGTTGGTCCCTTATTACTCACCCCCTTTTCAGAGCGGAGTGTAGCAGGGCAAACCCCGGTTGGTCATGCCCCAAACCGCTCGAAGGACTAACGGGGTGCCGTTGCAGTTTTCCAGGAACCTGCCCTGAGGCTCCTGGTGTTTGGCTCTGGCACCCCCATTGTGCCACGCAGAGGTGCCCTTACTGTATGGGTCTGCCGCAGAGGTGCCCTTACTGTACAAGTATGCTTCCAGATCGCCCTGTAACCCCGCCTGCAACGAAAAAAGAAAACATTGCAACGTTTTACGAACATTGCCTGCCAACCCCAAGCGGAGTTAGCGGTAGGGTGGGAGACAGCGTGTCTAGCGCAAAGAGGATGCCAGAGAGGTGGGGGGAGGTATAAGTACCCTCCTCTGACCTCTGTGCGCCAGGAGTGACGCACCTAGCGCGCCAAGGCGAAGGACTCCTAGCCTGAGTCCAACCCTTAGACCAGTAGGGGTGGCATCTGTGCCCAAATGGCTCTAAAGGGCCGCCCTTTCCATAATGGGGTATTAAAAAGTTATTGTAAGGACACAGTATATGTCACCAGATCTGCTAAAGGAAAATAGCTCAGTGGCTTCATGCACCTTTAGCGTTCGATATTCATGCAACCTTCAGGCCGCAGTCTCAATGACAGGCAGAACTACTCAGCATCTCATCCATCCATACAAGATACACAGAAGGAGAAGTGGTGTATGACTGTTCACGTCATGCCCTTGTTAGTACCGTAAAGAAGAATGCTACTAGGCCTCTTTCCTGCACACGCCTGTGTCCTTCCTCCTAAGACCGGTTTTGCTTCCACTTTCAGGGTGAAGTTGAGAGCCTCTTACTGTCACAGCCTCGTCATCTCTCGACCATTCCTTGCTGTGGTCGCTGGTTCACGCTGGGAACCATCCGGGTTCGTAGATCAGTTACGTGCCACATACATGCCTTTCTCTACATGTATGCAAAGCAGAAACCTTTATGATTCCTGTGGTCTGTGGTGGGGAAAGCAGTATCAAAAGCACAGGGGAGCTCACCCTGATGGGTGTAGGGGCTCAACCTGCCTTATTTATGTACATTTCTGATATACTCACAATAAATAACAGTTTGTTTATCCTTATTAGTTCAATTTAAAAATTGTAGCACGGGAAATAGGAATGGGACCTTCGCTGGCAGCTGAAATTAGTAAAAAGAAAGTGTGTTTAAATGTGTGTTGTGTACATGCGTGCAGTGAAAGTATGTTTGTGTGAGAGATAGAGTGTATGTGTGAGCTGAGCACGTGCTTCTGTGTGAGCGTGTGTGTACGAGTAAAAGTGAGTGAGAATGAGTGACAGTAAAAGTGAGGATGAGTGCGACTGTGCCTCAGTGCTCATGAGTAAGTTAGAGTGAGTGAGAATGAGTGAGTGAAAGTAAGAGAGACTCCAAGTGAGTGAGAGCGAATGAGTGAGAATGAATGAGTAAGAATGAGCATGAAGGAATGTTGGAGAGTGTGATGAGTGTGTTTTAATGAGTGAGTGTGGAAATGAGTGAGAGTGATTGACAGAGAGTATAAATGAGAATGAGCGATTCGGAGTGAGTGAGAATGAGTGAGACTGAGTGTGAATGAGTGAATGTATGATGTTACAATGCATACATTTACAATGCATGCCTTTACAACGCAGTTTTTATATCGCAACATCCTTTAAGACGCATTCCTTTACATAGCATGCCATTACATCTCATTTTTTGAAACTACCTTTACAACACATTCCATTACATCGCATTATACCTTTACAACGCATACCATTACAATGCGTACCATTACATTGCATTTAAAGTGAGTGTTGGATAGGGTAGGGGTAAAAATTACCATTCTAACTCCAGTGAGTGCAACAGTAGGGAAAGTGTAGGATAGTGCAAGGGTACTATGCGTTGTAATGGTATGCGTTGTAATGACTTGGGATGTAATGCCTGCGTTGTAGTGACATGAATTGTAATGACATGCGCTGCAGTGACATGCAATCTAATGGCTGCATTGTAATGACATGCGATGTAAAGGATGTTGCGATGTAATGCTTGCTATGTAAAGGTAGTGAGATGTAATGACTGAGTTATAAAGGTTGTTTCCCGAATGAGTGAGTGAGAATAAGAGTGGTTGCAAATAAGTGAATGTGAAAGTCTGAGTGAGTCACAGTGAGTCAGAGTGAGAGTGAATGTGAATGTGTAAGAATGAGTGAGTGAGATTAATAGTGATTCAAGGGAGAACATGAGAATGAATGGGTGCAAGTTAGAGAGAATGAACGGGCGAGAGGGAGTGAGTGAGGCAGAAGGAGTGTGAACATGTGAATGTAAGAGTGAGTGAAAATGTGGTGTTATGCATGTGAGTCTTCAGTTGGTCCTGACATAGTGAGTATAATTCTTGGCTTATAGAGGCATCGGTGGCAAAATGCTAGTGCTGGGGTAGCTGACGACACCCAGCTCAGCCTCTCGCTGTCAGAAGACCACTCCATCATCAGAGCCAACTTCCACAGTTGCATGATGAACGTCGCCAACTGTATGAAGGACTACTGTTTCAAGCTCAACTCAGACAAGACAGAAATCCTCATCTTTGGGAACAACACCTCGCCTTGGATCAATGAATGGTGGCCGGCTGAACTTGGCCCATCCTTCGCCCCGACAATCCACGTCTGCCAACTCTGCATCATCTTAGATAGCAAGCTTTCAATGAAGAAGCAGGTAAACACAGTCTCATCCATCTGTTTCCACACCCTACGTATGCTCTGCAAGTCTTCAGGTGTCTACCAGTCAACATCAGAAGGACTGTCACACAAGTTCTCGTCCCGAGTAGGCTGAACTACGGGACACACTCTATGGAGGAATCACCAAACGTCCTTCCTGGAGAGACTACAGTGGTCCAAAATCAACTGCAAGACTCACCCTCAACCTCCCCAGATGGAGCCACATCACACTCCTCCTGGAGAGAATATAGACAATACAAAACTGAGCTTCAAGACTCATCCTCTACCTTCCAAGATGGTCCCACATCACACCCCACCTCATGAAGCTACAATGGCTCCTGATCCAGAGAGATGCCATTTCAAGATGTTGACCAACACACACAAAGCCCTGAACAATGAAGGACCAGTATACATCAACAATGCTTAAACTTCTACCAACTGACCAGACACCGATGATCCGCCTCCCTCTTTCTAGCAGAAACATATGATACAACTCCCTCTTCCTTGCAGACACCCCCGAATCCGCTGGAGCAACAGCGAAGGATGCTTTTTCTCACACCTGGTGGCCAAAGCTTAGAATGGCCCTCCCCTGCACCTCTGCACCACCTCATCACTCTGGCAAAGAAAGGACTCAAGAGACCTGGGAGTTCAAATTAACAGATCATCACAAATAGTTTAGCAACTTCAGTACCTTGAGGCCCTCATGGGTGATTTGCAGCGCTTTATAAATCCTTGAATGATTGATTGATTGGGGTATTGCAGACAATTTATAGCTTGACTAGAACACGGGACAAAATATTTGCATACTAGAGGTAATACGTGCCATATAGTACACCCATGGCAAAATGATGACGTTGGCATACTAAAGGTATTTATTTGCATGGGGCACCCGTAAAAAACAGCTGTTGCTGAAATGCTGGAGGATATTCTTGGCATGGGGGCCGCCAGTGGCAAAATGCTTCCACTGCCACATTGAAAGTATTTCTTGACATGAGAGAATAACTGTGGCATATGGCGGGGGAGGGGTGTGGGTGGGACCACTGTGACAAAATGCTGGTCCCGATATACAATAAACTAATTTTGACATAAGGATCATTCATGGTATGTCGATAGGACTTCTGGCAAAGTTCTGGCATCTGCATATTATTTGTAATTTTTGGCCTAAGGAGGCACCATGGCATATGTGGGAGGCAACCATGACAACATGCTGGCACTTGCACAATGTAGGTAAATGTGGCCAAATGGGAGCACCCATAGCATATTTTGAAAATAATGGGGTTAATTCCTAGGGAGCATCTGGAAAGAAGTCAAGCTCCCTTGTACCCCCGGCACAATTCAAGGCAAGTATTACCCCCAACTTTTAGTGGCCACCAGCAGCCGCTGCAAGAACTGAAGGGAAGGAGTATCTTTAGGAGCAGTGGATACTTCCTGCAGCTAAATCTGGGCCCGTGCATTAGCGGTGGTAAAATAAATTAACTCAACAATGCAATGCACACTCTTCTGATAAATAAAAGAAAAATGAGCTGAAAACAAACACATTTTTCAACAAGTTTTTGCCTTGTTCCATTATTGCAAACACATGAAAAATTATGTGTTTACACACAAATGTCAGTGCCTTACAATTGATCATGAACTGAATCAAAATGTATTAACAATAAGGAATCATTAAAGCCAACAACATATTTCATATTCAATACATAATGTATGTCAATCACATCCAGGTGAAGATTCAGGCTCAGGGGTCATATGATGTCACTTCCTATGATGTCATTAAGGTGAAAGGGTCTCAAAAATCCACCCATAACCTCGCCTCACTGGATAAAAAATTGTCTACAGAGATCTGTATGGCCGACAGGACAGCAGTGACTGAGCCCTACACGGCCTGCACTCCTGCTGCCTGACGCACTCTGACTGTGACACAGGGGAGCTTTCTCTGGTCCTCTCCAATATTTTATCTATTTTGTACTTGGGAGAAGCTTGCAACACTACTGTGGCCATGCTCCTTGTCTGTCAGAGAAGAAACACTGGATTTGAGCAATAATCCCCTAGTTTGTGGGTGTTTTGAGATCCTAGTGGTAGTGTTGGAAGCCAAACTACAAGCTCCAGAATGCAACATGCTGATGAATGAAAGTCAGGACTGGCTCATGGCATTACACATGACATGGAGTCTCTTGGTAACAGCATACACAGCAAGGTAAATTCAGCTTGGGATTTTCTGCCTTTTCCTTGATTTCTCCTGTTCAAAAATTCTGCTGCCTGGTATGATTGGCTAAAAAGCTCGGGCCGAAGGTGACATACAAGAGCAATGGGCCACCTGGCAGCTACTTCTGGTTTTCGGAGTAAATTAACAGCCCTCTGAACGTCTCCTAGCTGCTCCACTCCAGAAATCTATCACTTTATTCACTCAGATTTGCACCAGAGAAGATCTGTGACCTCATAAGAACTACTTTGCATTTGTCAAGATGCACTTGATTGAAACTTAGTGAAGTGTCTTTTTATCTGAAAATCTTTAAAAATCACACCCCACCCTGTACACCCAAGACTCCAGGTTTACAACTGACTCCATACTACGAGGTTACTTCTCACAAAAGCATTCCAGTGTAGCAGTTCATACTAATGGCATCAATGCAGTTCATCAAGGTACATGTACCAGAATGCATTATGTTACACACAAGCCCAGGACTGGATTATGCGGCCCTGGTGACAAGGAGTCATCTGATGACCATAACCAGGCACATTCTGGGCAGCTTATATGGATACAACATCAACTGTATATTTGCGCTGCCCGGGCATCCATGGTTTTAGCAGTGGTTGTTTTAGATCTGGCTTGCTCCCCATGGAAAGCCACTGCTCGCTGCACTGTTTCTGCTGACCCACCGCCTCTTTGTGCTGCTGCTGAGTCTGCATTGAAAGCAAATCAGAAATCAAAACAAAAGACCTGCTGGTGGAAGTCCTGGTCTGCTTCCAGCTGACTCTGTGGAAGGTCATGGGGCTTCAGTAAACAGAGCTTGGCATGCTGGGATTTTAGAGTCCATAGCGAAATTCTTAAACTATGAGAAACTACAGGTCCCATCATGCAACATAGTTTTGGTTGAAATGCAATGGATGATTGAGCGTGTTACACATGACCTGAGGCCACCTGGGGGTTATTTCAACACAATGCAGGGATTATTGTACAGAATGCAGTTCGACGCTGACATCTGCCTGCCTTATTTATTTATTGTGCTTTATAACATACCACCTTTTTTTACTTTAATTTTTTATGGTAGATTTAGAGCAGTTAAATATAACATATGCCAATGCATCGGAGAGTGTTGTAGTTTTCTTTTTAATCATAATATACCATCTTTTTTGGTTCCTTGAAGCACGAAAAAAACATAGAGAGTGCAGAAGAAAGGGGGCGAGACGGGATGGCATGGGGATTTAAAACTGATGAAAGGGAGTGGTGGGAAATGCAGATGAGTGAAAGGAAGTGCAAATAGTGAGGGTAGGGGAGGAATCCATGTAAGGATGGAACAGAAAAGGAGGAATGCTGCGGAGGGAGGAGGAACCGAGGGGCAGATTTACAATTACTGAGCATCCCTGCATATCGGCAGGGACGCGCCAGTAATTGTGCGCCGCATCTCTGCCACCCTAGATGCGCCGCATATACAATGCGGCACACCATAGGGGAAAAAACGGCACAGATGCTTCACGCATCTGTGCCGTAAAAGTGGCGCATTGCTGGAGTTGCGTCGCAAGCGCAACGCAGCTCCAGCAATGATCAGGGGGGGCCCTATGTGCACAATGGTGCGTCAATCCTTGCGCCTGCTTCAAGCAGGCGCAGGGTTTTGACGCAGCATGGGCCCAAAAGTGACTAAGTGAAATCTTGTAGATTTCACTCAGCCACTTTTAGGAGGCGTTCCTGCACCGGAACGCCTCCCCCTGCGATGGTACGCCTCTTCTGGCGCAAGGCTTTACAACGTAACGCATCTGGGAGATGCGTCACGTTGTAAATACCCCGCACCATGGCGCATCTTTTGCGCCGCCGCTGCATCACAAAAGTGATGCAACGGCGCCGTAAAAGTAGCGCAAGGGGCTTGTAAATCTGCCCCTAAATATGGCGCAGGATCAAAGTCTCTACTCCAGTATCCATGGGACATCTGGCTCCACATCTTATCATTCTGACAAACCTGGTACTTTCCTTCCTTAGATGACCTGTGCCAGGAAGCTCCCGACAAGAGCTCTGCAATATTTTGTAAGCTGAATCACCAAAAGAGTGTTAGCCGCTGTGTGGTTATGGGTGGAGGTCAAAGTGGTACTCCTTTTAACATGGCTAAGAAGCATACGCATGACAAGGCAATGACACTAGTAACAGTTGTTAGATGATTGCTAGTACTGGTCTAGGCCTTTTTACAGCCATCCCAGTGCTGAAAGTACCTAGCTGCCATACTTTTGTAAGACTGTGAGAGGGCTTGAGAGCATGGGAGTTGGGGGCATTGCTGGGGCTTTACGTACTTGTATATCCCTTAAGGGTAGGGGGTGCTATAGGGTTTAATGGTGTCAATGTTGCGGAGCACCCTCTTTCCTTCTTGTGACTGGTCCCCTCCTCTCCCCCCTCCCCGCATAAACCATTGTAAACCAAGTGCAAGAACTTGAACCCAAATCCACTGAATAGCAATGTATAGGTCCAACCCAGGGCCACAGTGGAAAGTTAGAGCCCTTAGAAGAGCAACATGTTAACAATAACTAAAGCCCCTGCTGCACATCTTTCTCAAAGAGATGGACCACTTGCCCATCCCATTACCTTGTGTCCTGTTATAATAGAGGGGGAAAAAACAACAGTCTCTGATGTATACATCTTAGAACTCACTTACTATTCTCCAAGGCACTTTACATGCACATGTGATGTTACTCCAAGCAGGGCTTCCTGGTACATTAGTAAGAGAGAAGCAGGGCGGGCAAAAAATATTGCCTCTTTGCAAAGTACCTGGGGCCATATTATGGATAGCGTGTCGTGGCGAAACAGTCATGGGCGCACACTTCGCATCCTCCCGGGCACTTTGGTATTTCAGAAATGGCCACAGACACTTGTGTGGCCATTTCTCTAATACGTTGAACCAGGAATACGCATTTCTCTAATACAGGTGGCGATGGCGCCAGCGCTATCTCTAAAGGGTGTTCCCTCATTTGCATTGGGGCGTGGCCCCATGCAAATGAGGGAATCCCTTTGCCTCTGCACGGGTGACATTTATAAACAAGGGTGCTAAGGCAAAGAAGCTGTCAGGAGGCAAACTGACAGTGTGCCACCTAAAAGGTGTCGCACTGTCACTGCAGCCTCTACTGGCAGCCATCTGGAGGGGTGATGGGGGTCCTGTGACCCCCCCAGACAACCCCTTGCATGCAGGTGCACTGCACCCTCCCGCGAGGGGATCTCTCTCACCTCTTAAAGTGCAGGTGGGTTGCCGCCTGCACAGTGAAACATGGAACGGCTGCTCCAAAGCCGCTCCACTTTTCACTTGAATGCACTTGAATCCAACATGTTTGTGACAGAGCATTCTGTGTAATGTTGCAAAAGGGACATCCACCAGGTCTGTGACAGAGGATACTCTCCAACACACTCTGCATAAGGCCCTGAGTGACTTTCTTGAACACTCTGAATCCTGAGACACCTCTTTGTCAGGCTTCAGACCTTGCTACAGCCCTGAGTCATTTCTGTTGGTTCCACTAGACTAGCTGAGAGGGCAGGTGGGTTTTGGCAGCAACAGCAGCCTGAGTCCTTTAGACCTATTGGTGTCACCCAACATCACATCACACTGCATGATTGCCCTATTTGCCTTTGCAAAACAATGGCTGGAGTATTGTCTATCAAACATAGAAACTTCCATCTTATTTTTCTGACCCTAAATCTCGGCAGAGTTTGCTCTGAGTTCCCACTTCTTTAACTTCTATTTTGATCTCCCACCAACCTCATCTGCTCCTTTGTTTTTTTTCTATTTTTGGAAGACACTCTCCAGCTGCCTTGATGGCAGAGTGAGGACCCCTGAATGGCACTCCTAATTGTAAACAAATAATTTTAAAATATTGTTGTAACATATATTTGCCTATCTTTGCTTGCAAAAATGAATGGTCCTGCTGGGTCCTAAACCACAATGATAAACCACTGCACTCCCCATCTCCTGGTTCATGTCACCCTTTTGCAAGCCCTATCCCAGTATTCTAAGGCAACTTACTCTAATTTCCAAGTCTTCTCTTTCCATTTGGCACTTTTATTTGTCCACTCTTATAGGTGTTCTGTTAGGAAGAGAATAAGAGAATTGTTGAAAAGGACAGTGGACTAGGCCAATGGCGGCTGCACAGGATCTGAAGCAGTGGGGCGGAGAGGAACAGAAAAAATAAAAAAATATATACAACTTACCTGTCGCATTGCTCCAATCGTGATCCTGCTCACACTGCACAGGCTCCCAGATGCCAATCCCAGCATTTCTCTGAACTATTCCCATCATAAGATAAGCAATGGGATTGGTCAGAGCGCCCTGCTTCAGGGCCCATGAAGAACGGGAAACCTGTGGCTTTTCTCCACCCGACTGTACTACTCAGCCGGGTGGAGAAATGCTTAGTGCCTATGATGGTTTGGCCGGCATAAGACGGCTGGCCAAATCGTCATGCGCACTTAGTAGTGCCCATCACCCCTCCTCCCCACTGCTTTTGCATAGAGTGCATGGCCCTATGATGCACTCTCTGGCAGCCGCAATTGAGAAGATAAATAAAAGAATAATAAAATTGGTTTATTATAATTTTTTGTTTTTAAGTGTTTATCTCAGCTTCCACCTGGTGGTGGCGACGCTTCTCCGTCATAACAGAGGAGCCGCACTAGGTCTAGGTCACAATAAAGGGGCTTGAACGAAATTTCCGCAAGTAAAGAAAAAAGGGAAAATCTGAGTTTGACCCTGAATATTTTGAAAAACACATGAGAAATAAAAACAAAAGAGTGGAAAAAAACAGGAGCACAAGGTTAGTCACGGTCAGATTTAACAGAAAGTGGTTAATGAACTTGAACAAATGACACGTACCTGCTTATTTTGCATATATTTACAATGCAGAATAGCCCCTCTTGAGGTGCAGTGCTACAGCCTCAGCATTGCTAGTTAAGGCCAGTTTGGATGAGGCCTTAGAGAAGAATCGTATTATGGAGCATTGGTGTCTCGCTAGGAATAGTGATATTTTATAGTTGTTGTCTCATGCTGTTGAAATCCCATTTCCAAAGTAACAGAAGAATAGAGCTTGCTTGGGTCTGTGCATGCTTGGGAAGGCTGCCCTGATAGTGAAATCCAGGTGTGCAAAGGCTACACATGTAGAACAAGGGTGTTGGGACAGAAAAGTCCTCTTCATGGTAACGGTCAGCACCCCTGCCCTGAGGGTCCAATGGTGCAGATGTCTAGATCCCTAAGTCAGATTTTTGTGGGATAATGTGTATGCACCATGACATTGGCCTGTTTCACGGATTATGGTCTTGTTGGACTGGTAGGGGCACCAAAATCACTATCCTCATAGTGGTGGAAGGCTATTGCCATCACTAGGAGTTAGGTACCAAAAGCACGGTGGTGGCAACGTACCGTATAGTGATCAGTAGGAGTGAACAGGTCTTTTTAAACCTGTGCCACTGGAGTGAGGCTTACAGGTTCACTCACTTTTTAAAGTTCTGCTGCTGCGTGCTAAACTTGCCCTTTGGCCTACATCAGTTAGATGTAAAGACCCTGAGCTGGATGTCTGTGTGCCTGGTAGGGGTACAATCGAGATAGGGGTGTGCTGTGTGTACATGGTGAATGCATGTGCTAGGTGTACCACTGCTAAAAAAACCTCCCTTGATTCAGAATGCCTAAAAACTTAAGACCGATATCTCTTCTCCCCTTCCTGGCCAAAATAGTTGAGTGGGTAGTAAGTGGTACACTGTCCGCACATTTAGAGATGGCTAAACATCTGGAGGAGGAGCAGTTTGGGTTCCGACCGGCTCATGGTACTGAGATGGCATTGGTGACCGTAATGGATGAGCTTCGGGGGCGGGCAGACAGGGGTCAGGCAACAGTGTTGATTCTACTGGACCTGTCTGCCGCCTTCGATACTGTAAACCATAACATCCTTCTGAGCCGGCTGAGAGAGGTGTGAGTGACTGGAGTGGCCCTTAGATGGTTTCACTCTTTCTTCTCAGGGAGACAGCAGACGGTCTCTCTTCCCCCTTACCAATCTGCCCCCACTCAGGTCCTACATGGGGTACCTCAGGGCTCGGCCATCAGCCCTATTCTTTTTAATGTTTACTTGAGACCCTTGCTGGCGATCATCAAGTAATTTACCATCAAGGTCGTCAATTACGCTGATGATACGCAACTTATTCTCTCCCTGGAGGGAGACCAGTCCATCTCAGTAGAAGGGTTTCAAGAATGTTTAGAAGACATGTCAGAGAGGCTGAGGGAGAATTCACTACCGTTTAATATAGCCAAAACAGAGATGATGCACTTTGATGTGCGCAGACACACAGCAGGGCCGCCCAGGAACCTTTGGCCCCCAGAGTTCCCCAATCCTGGCCAGACGGTCAAGACAGTGCGCAACCTGGGGGTAACATTTGATTGCAACCTCTCCTTGGAGGCACATGTGGCGAAGGTGGTGATCTGCTGCCTGGCTATTGTTCATTCACTGAGGAAGATTTTCCCTCTTTTACCCCATCAAGCCCGCGTCCTGATAGCACGCAGTATGATCCTCAGTCGGGTGGACTACTGCAATGCTTTGCTCCTTGAATCCCCCGCATTCCTCTTAGACAGGTTACAGCGGATGCAATCTGCCGTGGCCAAACTGGTACTAGGCTGGCCGAGGAGGTCGTCCGCCTCTGGAGCACTGGCGGAGCTGCACTGGCTCCCCGTGAGACAAATAATTAAATTTAAATCCCTTTGCCTAGTGTTTAAGGCTCTACATGGGAAGGGACCTGCCCCCCTTCAGAAAAAATTCGAATGGTACGTTCCCAACAGAATGCTTCGCTCAACTGGGGGCAAGATTATAAAAGTACCCTGCTTCAAAAAAGTTAGAGCAGGGGGTAGATCATTTGGGGTAGCTGCGGCCAGGTTGTGGAATACTCTACCTATTGCACTCAGACAACATGATGATCTTCTTGCTTTCAGAAAGAAATTAAAGACTTGGCTATTTCCTAAGAACTAGATCTGTTTTTTTCTTTTCTTTCTATGCCTCCTACCCGTCGTCATGGTTGCCGTGTTACCAGCGCCAAGATGCCTGTCAGGTGATAGTGCGCTTTAGAAATTCCTCAAATAAATAAATATGTACCAGCGAGGAGTGCAGTACACGAAGGATGTAGTGCTGTGAAGTGTGTACATGGTGAATGCATGTACTAGGTGCCTGTGTACTTGCGAGGAGTACTAGCTGATTCTGTGAAAGATTGCAAGGAAGGATTCTGGACACATCTCAGAAAGGAGGTGGGGCTGATAAGAGAATCATAAAGAATAGGGCTGGAAGACGGAGATGAACACTTTGGTGCACATATCACTATGGCTGGCATCCAGGTATAAACTCCAGTCACTCCAATGACCTGTGTCTGCTTCGGAGTCTCTTCTGCTGTGACAGATGGCTCTTCAAGAGGAAGAAGGAGAGGAGATGTATGTTCTTCAAAAGAAGCAGCATCCTAACATAAACTTCGAAACCCAGACCCTAAATCACATTTGGTGTCTGGAAATGGACAATAAGCAGAGGAGATTGAGACCCCAAAAATTGTGATCTGCCAAGCAGCCAGATGGGCTGTGTGAGGAGGGAAAGCTCTGCAAGACTTCTGCCTTTGATCTGGACTGATGTCCATGGCATGCAAGTTTCTCTGCTGGGTGAAGGGACATCACTTAGGGAAACCAATACCAATCTGTCCTGGAAGCTGGAGCACCAGTGCCTGCCTGCTTGCCAAGGCTAGTGTGCCCTGTGAGGAAGAGGAGAACATTGGAGGGAGTATGTATGGTTCTGTGGGGAGCCCTGCAATGGGAGTCCCAGTGTGAGGTGTGCAGGAGGGGCTTCTGCACCAATCAGGTGTACAGAATTGAGTTGGCGACCCCCCATATGACTGGAGAGATCCACCATAAAGATAGCCATGGGAAAGATTGCCATGCAGTAAAGGCGGAAGTATGCAGAGCACCATTATGTGACTCCATATGCCAGGAGGGGCCACAGTGGAAAAGACTGATGTATAGTAAAGGCACCCCAGCTCAGGATCAAGGACAGGAGAATCAACTTTGGAAGCATAGACGTTTACCCTCCAGAAAGAATGCAGGAGTATGTCCGATCGCTGCCTGGGGGCGGCTGTGAGAGCAAGAGAGAACCTGCGCCCAAACATACATTTCTGGCAAGAGCTGAAATAATGCACTTATCATTAGTATCAAAACTTTTGAGAGTCTGGGCATGAACAATCTCGTCTTTGAGTGTCTCAATATTCACATCGCACTCAACATCCCAGACATACTTTGCATTCTTCTTTAACAGTTTGTGCAATGAATTTATAATAGTACTCACCTAAACCCAAAAAAGAGTGAAGCTGATATTTGTTGCACTGTCCTGGTGCATTCTAAACAGTGTCTAAAATTGTAACTTTGGGTTCAAAATCCCTGCCAGATACATGGTGACCCAAATCATCTACATCATTTTGGGAAAAAATGCATTTTTCAAGCCTTAAAGTTATACCACTTGACTTGATGATTTCCAACACCTCTCTCAACCTCAAGTCATGTTCAGTCTTGGTTTTGCCGAATACTAAAAGGTAATCTTGGAAGTAGGCAACCCCCACAGTGTTCCTAAACAAATTATTAATTAATCTTTGAAACACTACTGCTGCTGATATCAACCCAAAAGGCATGCAAATATAGCCTCATACCCCCTGCAGCATCAAAAATGACGTGAGATGTCTAGAATTAAGACACAGCTCAAGCTGATGATAAGCTGAAGATCTATCTAAAGAAGTGAAAAATACAGCACCTCCTAAAGTTGCTAGCTCCTCATTAGAATTGGGCATAGGTTGACAATCAATCCATATATTTGCATTCAAATCTCTCAAATCAATACAGAGTCTCAAAACTTTGTCAGCTTTCTGTGCTAAAACAACATGAGTGAGCCATTCCAAACCTTCAGTGGTTTCAGTGACTCCCATATCACGCAACCTTTCTAGTTCTTTTTTCAATGCATTCTGTAAGCTCAATTGCACTTTACCTACCTTGTGAGCCACTGCTTGTGTGTTGTCCTTCGCAACTATCCGGTGTTGGAAACCTTTCTACTTCCCTAACACCTCCTTGAACACTTCAGGTAATTCATTGACCCACTCTTCAACACTCATATGGCAAATGTGATTACACTTGGTGTTAGATATTTCTTGCTGTGCATGGCTGGTGTCACATATTTCTGACGTGATGACACCATATCTGGATGATTAGGGTCTAGGGCAATCTCATGTTCTGTCTGTTCATCGCATCCCAACAAATTGGAATCACCTTTCACTATGTATATAGGTCCAACAGTGGACTTGCCCTCAAATTCCAAGTTGGAATCAAGTTTCCTTACTGCCTCTATTCCTTTACCTCCATATACAACATTTTTGATACTAGATTTGTGCAACTGAATAGCTTATAGTTTCTGAAAATCTTCCTCATTGATCACAGTTAAAGGAGACCTAGAATTTGACATAAATGTGATCAAATTGTTAACTACTGCTATTTCACAGGATGGACGTTTCCTTTTTTGCAAACTAACCATGGAAGAAATATCCACTACACCATCCTGGTCATATCCAGAAGCAGATAACTGGGGAAAGGATGTGGCCAACCGGCTAGGGTGGTCGACCTCAGAGCTGGGGAACGCGGTTCGAACCTTGGCAGAGACGCTCAAAATTCTGTGATGCTGGGTAAATCACTTAATCTCCTCATGCCTAATAAAAATTAATGTGTTATGCCTAACAACAATAAATGTGTTGTGCCTAAATAAAATGATGTGTCTTTCTGTAACGTAACTGGTGCTCATGTAAAGAGCTCTGATACCTTCTGGTCTAGTTTGCTCTTTATTAAACTCCCCTCCCCCCCAAAAAAAGATAACATCAGTATAATTTTATTATTATCCTCATCTGAAAATACTTCCTCCTCTATAGATTGAATCACCTGCAAAGTGCAAGGCGTACGTTATGGAATAGCATTACACACTAGCGCAAAATGCCCTTTTCCCCACATTTGAAACAAATCTGCCTCACTGACTTGCACATTTTAGCATTTTCTAGATGCGATTTACTTTCACATCGAAAACACATTGTATCACTCCTTTCCTCAGTATTTGTGACAGAAACCATGTAAGAGTTTTGTGAATCCCTAGACTGCACAACTTTATTAATATTGTTTTGAAATGTGTTTAATCTCACTAGTTCTTCTCCTCAAAATTCGCTTCAAAAGTCTCTTTCCACTGTTTTCAATTTAATGGAGGATTGCCAGGGACTTGAAGAAAAGGTGGGGGTGCCAATATTCTCTCCATAACGTGACCGTATGTGGGTTAGTTGCTGCCCACACCCTTTTAGCCAAACCGCTCCGTCATCAGCACAGCGCCACCGCGGCTGATGACGGAGCGGTTCCGTCATCAGCATGGAACGAGTTAATAATGTTCATGTCTTTTTTGCAGTTTTGTCCCTTAAACCTCTGGGTGGCAGCAGATTATCTGTCTGTCTGTTTCTGTTGTTAGTAGATAATTCAGGATATATTATTTGTGTTGCTTTTCTTTTTGCAGTGTTCCCCTTGTACCTCTGGGTGACAGCAGAGTGCCTGGCGGTCTCTTTCTGTTGTTAGTTGATAATGCAATCTATTTTAATTGTGTTCCTTTTCTTTTTGCAGTTGTCCCCTATACCTGTGGGTGGCAGCAGAGACCGGTGTAAACATGATGAATTGCGCCAGGAGTCTGATATTATTTTCGAGGGTGTTGCATTTTCCTAGATATCTTCATGTCAGCAGGACACGTATTCCTTTTACAAATCGTCATCATGTGCATTCGACAAATTAGTTTTAATGGAGGGAACGAACAGGACTCCCCCTAGCCCCCCCAAAGGATGCACTGTGAATAGTGTAAGTCCAACGGTGAGACCACGTCTCCATGACGTGTCTGTCCCCTTAAGGGACAGACTCAGTACCAGTTTGCATAAGAGTGGCACAGTGGGCGAAAAAGAATGGGTTGGGACGTCACCCTGAGCAATTGCCTTCCGGCTTTGTGTGTTTGTCATGACAATACCGGAAGTGCTTAATATAGTAACCGACACATTTACGAAGACTTGTGCAATGCAATATGAACCAAAACTAGGGGGCTTATACTCTTACGTCACTTTTCCCATGTTAAAAATGATGCCAAAGTGGCGCAAGGACCTTGTAAATCTGCCCCTAGATGTGTTGCACAAACTGCCAAATTAGGTGAAGAAACATATTTATAAAGTGCCAATGATGACATCACTGAATGCACCATGTTCATGCGAAGCAAACCGTTGCATGGCGGCGCTCAGTGCGGCAAAGGTTATTAAGCGGTTTCTTTCATGGCTTTTGTTCTGAACGCATAACCTTCGATTCATCGTGTATAATGTGTACGTTTCGTAATTGCTACCCCTATTACGGACTGATCAATCATGCATTGTCACCCACCTCGACTTTTCACTTAGCGCTTGTTTTCCACACAACACTAGGGTGAGTTACTTTGCATGACTATTATAGGCATAGGTCTGTGCTGACATCTGCAGGTGCTTTCAGAGTTTCCACAATATATTGTCTGTGTAGGCCAGTGGCGGCTGGCAGAGGGAGTGCTGCAAGGGTGGTGAGGCGGAGCGGGGGAGGGGCAGGCTGGGGGGTAGTGGAGTCAGACATACGACGAGCAGGAGTAAGGTAAGTAAATAAATAAAACTGTTTACCTTGCGGTCGCTACTCCTCCACCCTGCCCCTCTCCGCCCAGCCTCACCGCCCGCTGCACTCCCTCTGTGAGCCGTCACTGGTGTAGCCCACTACTTATATGGGCAATAGCTTCAGCACCTCACATATGGTAAGCAAGCGCTATATAAATATTGCAATACAATACAGTTTTAAGGGAAGCATCCAGTACAACGCAGTCATTACATCGCACTGCTTTTACAACACAACTGTTGCAATGCAACTGCCTTTACATCGTATGCCATTGCAACGCATGCTATTACAACGCAGTATAAGGTAAACAATGGAGAATTTTTAGTTTTAGGGTGGGTGTGGGTTTTGGGATAGTTGGTAATAGTAATTTTTACTCATACGCTATCCAACACTTTCCCTACTGTTGGACTCACTGGAGGGGGAATAGTAATTTATATCCCTACGCCATCCAACACTTACCCTACTGTTGCACTAAAAGTATTATGCGTTGTAATGTGATGCGTTGTAATGGTGTGCATTGTAATGGTAGTTTTAAAAAATGCGTTGTAATAACGTGTGATGTAATAGTAGTTACGATGTAAAAAATGTGTTGTAAAAGCATGCATTGTAATTGTTTGTGTTGTA
Source organism: Lissotriton vulgaris (assembly GCF_964263255.1). Lineage (NCBI taxonomy): Eukaryota > Metazoa > Chordata > Amphibia > Caudata > Salamandridae > Lissotriton > Lissotriton vulgaris. The sequence goes on along the minus strand of NC_141699.1, from coordinate 1,077,315,577 downwards.
AGGTCATATATTCCAATTATTTAGGGTTTTGCTATGTTCAACACAATCTCATTTAGTTTTGCGCCGAGACTTCCCTCAAAAAACATTTGCATGAAAATGTGATAACCACTCTCATTCTCATCAAACTGAGTTGCATGAGCCCCAGTGCAAACCATGAAAGACCAGGCCTTCATCCCAGCATTCGAAATCACAATGTCTCAACGTTGTACCTTTGTTCCTTAAGTGGACAGAGCTATCTCTGAAACAAAATGTTCTCCTTTTTGGTAATTAGAACCTGTTTTGAGTTATCAACCAAACCATGTCATTCTGACCTTGGTGAGCGCTCGCTAAGGCCGATGGGTCTACGGCGGTCTCCTGCTCCCGATGTCCCTAACCTCACCAAAATGGAATCTTTCTATTTTTGACAGCTTATTTTATGTGAGAAGCGTACTCCAGCATTTAGCACTATTTTCTAAGAGCAAAATGCACCCTTGTGTCCAAAATGGGCCAGAGGATTTCTTTTGCAATTAGAAAACAGCTCTATTTGCTACACGAAACAAACAGCATCACAGCAGCTGCTTTCTCTTAGTTCATTGTTCTTGTGATCCTGGGGTTGGATTTTTGCCCCAAATTACTGTTAATTACTCAAGCTGGCACAATTGCGTAATATTGGTAATTACATATCCCAAGAGTAATGTATAATTACCCAACCAACTGATAGCCTGTAAGTGAGTACCATTTGGAAGGATAGTTGCCACAGGCTCACTGTTTCTACACCAGTTTGATTGTTCTTCAGTACTCTATGAAACAAAAACTGAAATGAGGCTACAGTACTTTAGAACCAAATTTAACAACATCAGTTTGTTCTTTTGATTGGTCTTGGGCCTAACCAATCGGCAGACTGGGTGTGGCTAAAAGATCTCCCTAAAAAAAGAAATGATCCTGGAAGGGGAACCTCCTGGAGGGCCATCCCTCAGGAACCCAGGGGCATATTATCAAGGACCGGTGTTAAAATTATCGCCGTTTTATCGGCATGAAACTGCCAATAAAACGGCGATAATGGCTTCGATAATACGCCCTTGTTAATTCCCATAGAAGCCCATGGTAACACCAGAACATGGGCTTCTATGGGAATTAACAAGGGCTTATTATCAAGCCCATTATGCCCCCCAGTGCTTAATTTGTAAACTAATATTTGCTGGTGCCCAAAGTTTTGTCGTTTATTTTACTCTTGAAGGTTCTTTCTTTTTCATCCTTACTTTCTACCTTTGTCACTGTTTTCTGGCTTTCTCTTCCTCCTCTTTATTTGTGTTTTTCTCTCTCCCACTTGCCTGCTTCACCCAACTCTCAACTACCTACCTCGTCGCTGCTGCTTTTCATTTCTTTTTTTCTTTTTTTTTCTTTGCAATTTTCCATAGTGTAAACATGAACCAAAGGTATTAGAGTGATTTACATGCTCACCAGTTACATTACACAATGACATATTCATTTTGTAGGCAGGGGGGAGAGTAAGTGACTTGCCCAGAATCACAGGATGTTGAGCTAACGCAGAGACTCGAACCTGGTTCCCCAGCTCCACAGTCAACAGTTCTGGCCTTTACTCCACAACCTCTCCCCTAACCATTGCTTCAAAAGATCGCCGCTTGTAGCTATGCATAAAGGCAAAACAATGTATTTTTTACACTGTTATTACCTCTAACATACACAGCATATATTTCTCTCAACAACCTCTGTGTCATCTTTGTACTAATTGGCAACAAACCTTCAGACTACACCCTTCCCTAACAATGACGTTAAAATTAAGAGCCGCGTGACTCTTTAAACTTTACTTTTAGCCATGAAACACAGTCACGTTGCTGTATAAAATGGCTAAAACACATTGGCAAAGCCAATAAATCATGTGTAGGCAAGACCTTTTTGCTTTGCCAATGCTTGCTAATTAAATGACTGCAGATAGTCCATTTTTAAAAGCAAAGGATGAACCCAAAAGCAATTGAGCTGATTGAAATATATGACCACACAGACAGTGACATTGTGGGTCATGAATAGGATGGAAAACATCCCTAAACATCTACTTCCAGCTGAAGTACAAACATGGCTGCTGCCATACACAGCCGCTCCTAAAAGTTGCAAGCACCTATATCTCAGTAATTAATCCCTTAATTCCTTGTTTTCTTTCAATCCAATAATCGGCAATTCATGTGTCTGCAAACAATGAGGAGAGTGCTCCTCATGGTATTTTGGCTAGATTGCCGACTGTTGGATTGAAAGATAATAAGGAATTAAGGGATTAAGTACTGAGATATAGGTGCTTGCGAAAATCTATGTTTACTACTGAGGACTGAACTTGATTATGACTTATTAGCCCTGATGAAGTCAGTGGAAATTATCGACAAGACGAAACATGTGTTGGCTGCATTCTGTTCAGACTGGCTGTGATATTACCTATTTGGAATTCTGGCATTTGGAATAGAACAAAGAAATTACCAAAACTCGGGACTACTGGATTTTCTTTGGAATGGACATTTGCTCAGGATAAGATTTTGTTTGTATTGTTATTTGGGGATTCCATATCCAAACCTTGGAATGTTGGGTGGCCGTTCCACTTATCCTTGGAGCAAACTTTGGAATTTTGATTGTACTACGTTGCACTGATTCAGCACATAGTTGACCCTGCCACTTTGAGACTGTTATATCAAATCTGTTATTTAACGATAGATTTTAGCAGGAAATGTGTTCTCATGTCAATTTTTGATGCAAGGACTCAGTTTTTGTTAACGCTTTCCATGCTCCCATCGGCCATTTGGCCGACGCGGCCCGCCCACTTAATGGAACGCCCGGCACCTCGGCGGAATTTTCGCTGCGGTTGAGGCGTTAAAAATAGCATAAAAAAATAAGAACTATAAAAGACACCCACTCACATTTTGGTTATTTGCACTGTTCCAGCTCTCTTACACTATAATGCTGCTGTGAACAGTGCTGTGGTTATATTCTGTCTGACATTAGTGCCTTGCTGACTTATCCTATAAACTAGTGCACAATAAAAGTAATCCGTGACTTTTCGAAGTCAAACTAGGGTGCTTGAATCACTTCCTCATGTCACCCTTGGAGCTAGAACGCCATCTTATTTGGTTTTGTCGCCTTTATTTATTACATTTACACAACATATAGCAGGTTTCTATTCCTCATGAAGAAGTACCTTCGAGAAGCTAGAAATATACATGAAACGTGTCGGCATCCTCATATCCAACCCATGCCTATTCTGTTCCCACTCCTGAGGCCACTTTGTAACATCAAGTAAGTTAGCCGAAGAATTGTCCCATTGCCCCCTTGTGTTTGAGAACCCCTCTGCTCATTGTTAACATACCCAAACAGTTAGGCATTAGGTAAAGATAGATGGACATTTTATCCTATAACCTATATATTTCGTTTGTAAATGTTATTTTGAACATTTCCGCCAGTTGTTCATCTTTTGTCAGCCTGGTGGGAGAGAGTCAGTGTCTTTGTATGATAGCTTGGTCAACGCTTGAGCTATTGTTGGCGGTCTACGCCCATGTGGCGTAACGTCATGGAGATCAGCTGTGTCGTGGAGAACAGCCAACCAGATCCATGTCACTAAATCGATGTGGGTCTCCAGACTTCCATCCAGTACGGGATCAAGGTTGTACAAGACCACTAAATGAAATATAGGTCGCTTCTCAGTTGTGCGCATCTCCAACAACTGGAAACTTGCTGGCTCCAGCTCTATTCAGTTTATAAGATGACAAGTGCCAGTGCTGGAGAAACTTTAAGTGGATGAATCTGAGATGCACTTACCTGGGGCTTACATCCTGGCTGTCTGGTTTGAGGGACTGGTTTTCTGTTGAGTAGTTGTGGTTAAGGGCAGATTCCCATTTTAATCGTAGAGCGTCTTCTAGTGGAGAAGAGAAGTGGAAGTTTGGTAAAGTTTTATGGAGGCCCAAGACTCCCTGTTGTATTGTCCCCACCTAATTAGGTATTCAAGCTCTAGAGATTCAGGTAGAGTGTAGAGTTTGGGTCATAAATGGCACTTCAGAAAATGGGTCATTTGAAAGTATATCCAATTTTGTTCTTGTGTGAGTTAAAGTAATGCCTCATCTCTCAGAAGGATTTCAGCCGCCCTTCCCGAAGCCGCAGATTTTAATATTGTGCTGATACCAGCTTCTATCCACGTCCCCCAGTGCACAGTCACTATTTCTACACTAACAGCATCATTCCTCCAAAAAGATGCCCTCCTGTGTACCCATGGGATAATTGGTAAGTGTTTGTGTCTGCCTCTCCATAATAGTCGAGCTGATAATGGGATTGTTTAGGACGGCATTCCTTTTTAGGTTGAACCTACTGTTGGGAGGCATATTATGGCATACCTTGAAGCTAGAGGGGCTTGGAGCCCTCTCAATGTTTACCATTGGTTGGCTTTCCTTGTCACTCTCATTTGCCTGCTTCTTATTTGTGAACCAGCTTGTCTATCTTGTGTTTTTTCCTCCCATGGAGCTTTGACTCTTCACTGTGTGTCATTGCCTGGTGTCTGCACTTAATGTCAGGGACTTTCTTTTTACTTATTGTGTAAGCACTCACAGACAGTGCATGTGTTCCAAGCCGTCTCCCTCATTTACTTCGCTCCCCCCTCATGCTGCTGCTTGTCCATGTGTATCAAAACAACAATGGTCCTAGACCTATTAATTATACAAAATGACTTAAATCAATAATATCCGTAATATTTTGTGAGTAGAGCAACCACAATCCGTCTGCTCTATTGTACTGGAAAAACTTTTGTACCACAAAATAAACCTAAACCACCAAAAAGAGATTACTTTTGATTTATTAACTTATTCATCATCTTTTTTGTTTTTTTATGTTTTTACAATTCATTTTATACACAAACATATCATTTCCAAATTGATAAAAACAGAGGTTGCCCAAGAGAAGAATTGTGCAAAAAAAGAGAGGGTGATCAAGGGTGTGAAAACAAGTGAACGGAAAAGAAAACAAATTAGTGAATAGAGAAACTATTATTCACATTATTTGCAAGACAATACCGGACTTTATGCTTAGCCGTATTGAGACCCTGGCCAACCTATTTTAGGTTTTTTAACCAGAACACTTTTTGAGTAGACATATATCTGAAAAGTAATTTGCACTATGTAAAGTTCTTTTTAAGTTGGTCCAAGGGTGATTAGAAATACTGTCGACGTTTCGACTCGTCTTATGCCCAACCGGTGATTTAAACCTTGGGAGTGCGAGTCTTCATCAGGACTGGAGAAACAAAACGTAGGCAACCAGACTGCCAGACAACCAGAAGGCGGAGAAACAAGGCAAATCTCTGCACATTCAGGGGCGGAACGGAAGTTGGCCGCCCGCCTTCCGCCCGCCGTATTAAATTATATTTAAAAGGCTAAAATTTCATTTAAAATTAAACTTACCGTATTGTGGGCGCATCCTTGCCCATCGCGGCTTCATCTGGGAACTGCGCATGCACGGTAGCCTGCGCATGCGCATTCCTCGCCAGGAATGCACATGCGCAGGCTCCCGCGCATGCGCAGTTCCAAGAAGAAGCTGCGAGGGGCAAAGATGCGCCCGCAATAAGGTAAGTTTAATTTTTAATTTAATTTTAGCCTTTTAAATATAACTTAATACGGCGGGTGGGAGGCGGGCGGGAGGCTAGCGGGAGGCGGGCTGCGGGCGGGAGGCGCATAACAGAAATATGCTGAGAGGCACGGAGATTGGTTCAATCTCCGTGCCTCTCCGCGAAAGTCCCTTAAGCGACTTCCACCCACCTCTAATTAATACCCTGCAAGAGTAGGGTGAATATTAGTTTATGTTCTGATGAAACACCAAATTACCCATTTGAGCAGATTTAGGAGTGAAACATGTAGACTATTACAGAGGGACTTATTTACAAGCCACTGTTGCCACCACAACGTCACTTTTCTGGATGTTGTGGTGGCGATAGGGGCTTCACCTCATTTACAAGGCAGTGTTTAGCCACTTAACCCCTCCCATGCTCATGACGAGCTCAGCTCGCCATGAGCTAGGGTTCCCGTGTGCTCATGACGAGCTGAGCTCGTCATAATGGTCAGAACGCTCACACCCGGGGCTAAATCCCCCGCTGTGCTGAGCGTTCTGAGGAAATAGGTGTGGCCTTGACGAGCTCAGCTCGTCATGAGCACACGAGCACCGTGGCTCATGACTAGCTGAGCTCGTCACGAGCACCTGGGCGCTGTGCGCGCCCCCCCGCCCCCAGCACAGTGGGGGGAATAACCCTTGCAGCTAACAGGTTAATGTGGCTTAACACTTCCTTGTAAATAAGGCACCCTTTCATGTTACACTTGGCTTGAAAGGGCCAGGCAATGGGTGTTGCTGTGGGCATTCCACCGCAACACCCATTGGTTTTGATGCTACCCCCTATTTACAAGGGCAGCGCAAATATGGGGCAGCGCCAAAATTGAGACCAGGGAAAACCTGGTCTTACCCTGGCAAAACGAGGCGAAATGTTTATTTTCTCCTCGTTTTAGCTGTTTCCATGTGTGCTGCTTTGTGCAGCACACATGAAGACCGCAAAACACCAAAGATTGTTTATCTGCAGGAAGATGTCCCTTCCTGCCCAAAAACATCCATTTAAAAAAAAATTAGGTTTTGCAACTTCTATGTGTGCTGCATCGAGCAGCACACATAGAAGACACCCCCGGGTAATTATGCGCTTTAAACGTTATATTAACATAACATAACATAAACATTTAGTACTCGGAAGCAATCGAAAGATGGAGCGCTGCAAAATATATACTTAAGTAAATAAATACATACATTTAAGTGATAGTTACCATATTGGCTAATATTATTAGATCGAAAGGGAATACTATTGCTCTGCCCATTAATGATTGCAGTATTGTAAAATGATTGCATATAATTAAATATATCAGTGCAAAATGAAAAGTGCATCACATTGTGATTATTTGTGCACAGGGGTTTAGAGGTCATTGCACATCTTAATATGTTGAATATTATTCCAGTCTTTGTGTTGAAGAATGCTGCTCTCGCATGTCGGGGTTCAGAATTCCCTGGGTCCCCACAACAATGGATCTCGCAGTGGATGTCAGTATCCTAATGCCAAGTTCAAGCTGTCAATGTGTTCTCCCATTGAGCCATCAAAGGAACCATAACTGATTTGATGAGCCTTTTGCAGTTTCACTGACCAGCTGTGATACTGTGCACAGAATGCTCCACTCGTCATTGTGAAAAGGCATCATCTCTCGTGCTAGCATTCTAGGTGACATAGATTAGGGGAGTACAGACCGATACAGTATAAGTGCCGGCGGAAAGTACCATTGCAAGTGAGCTTAGTGGGGGCCAGAAAGTTTTAGGATAAAATTGTGCCAAAATGAATGACGCTCCAACTGCAAATATCTGGTCGTGCTGGACTGGACTGGGACAAACTCAAAAGTTCAAGCCATCTGTGATGAAACAAGGGCTGGAAACAGGACAGCTGGAAGAAGAGCAATGTAGAGCCCTGCAGAGTCGCAGTGTACAGACCTTGCATCGAAATCAGATGGTAAATCACTGTTATGACAGGACAATATTTGATATTAATATTTTTAATCGGATTTTAAATGTGCACATTTGTTTTTATGGAATTGATGCGATGCTGGTATTATGGATATAACTAACAGAAGAGGGGTTTGGCTCTCATCAGTAAGGCCGAGTCCACTATATACAATTCAATTCAAAAGTGCTTTATTCGAGTGTTTACTCATAAAAGCAGACAAACAAACACATAATAAAATACAATTAAATTACTAAGTCAGCATGACTTTAAGCACAATACACATTAAAAAATAAGTTTTAAAACACGTTACATCCAGTTATTTACCATCGAGGTGCAAAGTTCATATTATAAAGTCATATTAAAAAACAATCCAATTACATACTTAAAAATTAGTTTAAAATTTTTTCACCTGGCATGGGAACAGAGAATAGATGAACTAGCAGTCTCTGATCATCTAGGCAGAGAGTAGTCACCCTACTAGCAATCTCTGCCTAATTACCCACGCCCACCCCAAGTACTTTGCGGTCGCTATGATAATCCAGTTTAAGGAGGTAGTTTTAACAATGCGTAGAGCTACCATGGAGCTTTTAGTACCCAAATTTCTGCACATGGGGGCCAACCACACACGTCTAGGGACAGAATATGCATGACAGACAAACAAGAAGTGTCCCAGAGTCTCATTGCCTTCCCCGCAAACCAGGCAAGTTGCTGGACCTCTATTTCTCCATCTAGATGTTAGATTACCAAGAGGTAGAGAGCCAGCCCTCATTTGGAAAAACAGTTTCCTGTCCATGGGTTTAGTTATAATATCCCAGTACATTTCAAACATTGGAAACAGTTTAGCTTCAAGGAAGGCAGTCGTCATAGACCCATTATTGTTGTTAAGGAGACTCTTATTTTCAACCTGTTCCCAATAAAGGTTTTTTATAATCAACTTTGATGGAAAGGAAGACCCGGTTGGATCCGACCACAATTCATTTAACCCTAGTTCACTTAGTGCTGTTCTCAATGATCTAAACCATTTAATTTCGTGAAATCGATCTGCTTTGATCACATCAGCAAATCCTTGTGCATATTGTGACAACTCGGGGGTGGTCCAGATTCTACGCCAATATAATATCGGTCGAAGTTTACACATAGCCGAGATTTCCTTTCTACCAAGATCATATCTGAGTGGCAAGAGGGGACTGCTCTGTGGGGTGCCAGTTAGTTTTCGGAGGAAGCTATTCTCTGACCTCTGTAGCTCCTGGAGGTTTTCTTGCCCCCACAGCTCTGCCCCATATAGTGCAGACCCTATTGCTTTAGCCTCGTATATGATTAGTGGCGGTTTGATTGGCTTAGTTAAAGATTTCGTGTGCTCCTTAATGATGGTACCAGCCAGTTGTTTGTGTCTTAATAATGCCAGATTCAAGTGGTGGTTCCATCTGTTGTCATTTGAGATATGTATCCCCAGATAAGTAAAGGAATTCACAACTTCAAGGCAGCGCCCACTCATGGTAATTTTGGATTTATAATTCCTACAAGGATTAAAAACCATGAGTTTTGTTTTAGCTGCATTAACTCCAAACCATGATCACAACAAAATTTGTCAAAAATTGCCAATGCCTTTTGCAGACCACTTGGGGATTTTGATAAAATTAAGGTGTCGTCTGCGAACATTAAAATTGGAACTTTTGCACCAGCGAGTGAGGGAGCATCTACGGGCTCAGCTTGCATAAGGGGAACAATTCCGTTTATAAAAAGAGTAAACAGTGTTGGTGCCATTGAACAACCCTGCCGAACCCCCCGCTCGACAGGGAAGTCAATGGTATCGTTACCGTAGCCAACCCATTGGATCTTAGCATAAGTGCCCTCGTGAAGTCTCATGATCAGGGTTAAAATAATCATCGGGACCCCCAGGGCTGCCAACACCTCCCACAATTTTTCCCTCGGCACCAGGTCGAATGCAGCCCGTAGGTCAACAAAAGCTGCGTAGAGACTGCATCCGCCCAGGACCACTGTCCGCCATTGTATCAGTTGGAAGCGAAAGACCTGGTCTACAGTGCTAGTTGCTCTGCGAAAACCCGCCTGAAAAGGGGATAGGACGTTCTGCTCCTCAGCCCAATCAAGCAGATTATTAATGATTACACGTCCTACCACTTTTTGGACCGTGTCTATTAAGCTGATTGGGCGATAATTACAGGGTTGGGCACGATCCCCCTTTTTGTATACTGGTATAATGACAGCACCCCGCCAGGATACCGGGATTTCAGCCCCCCTGGCTATATGGTTTAATAAAAGGCAGATGTACTTACTCCACCTGTCGGTGTCATCTAAGAAGACATCCGCCGGAACGCCGTCATTACCCGGGGCTCTGCCCCTGTGAACGGATTTCAGGGCAGTCAGGATTTCGCTTAGCATAAAAATATCTTCATCTGCGAACAGATATGTAAGGTTAGAATTGCTAGCAGGCTGATCTCTGGAAGAGTACTGCTCGCTGAAGAACTTGACCCAGGCATCATGAGGGACATTATTGTTGGGAGGCTCTGAAGATCTATCATGGCCCCATTTGACAATATGCCAGAATTGTCTAGAATTTTTACTTTCACTAGCACATCTCAGTTTCTGCCAATGGTCTTCGTCCCAGTCTCTTTTTGCCCTGGCGATACAGTTTTTATAGTGCTTCCTGGCAGACCGAGTCTCACTCAGATTATTATTTTTGATTGCAGCTCCTAGTTTAAATCTTGCTGCCCTGCAATCTTGGTTATACCACTTTGCTAGTTTAAATGGACAAGCCCTGTTGTTTCGTGCGGGTTTTAAGAAAAAGTTTTTGACTTCATCAAAGAGAGTCGTATGAACTTTATTAACATCTTCTTGTCCTTGTGCAAGAGCAGTGATATTTTCCAATGCCAGGATGGCCTTGTCTGCCGCTGCTCCTATCTTTTCCAGGGCCTGCTGGTCCGTCTTAACACCAGACCATCTTAACCTACGCATATTATTGCATTGTGTGATCGTTGGCGGCACAAGTAAGTCACAAGGAATTGGAGTGATTACATTAGATGTCCACCAATTATGCGAGACGCATAGCGGGTCGTGGTCACTTTCTATCCTGGCTGTAACTACCATATCGCTGAGAGATGGCCATAGCGATGTACTACAGATGACGTAGTCAATACGGCTTTTGCTTCGCCCGTTATTAAACGTCATGGCGGGAACACGGTCGGATTGGGTTCGGCCGTTCAGGGCTCGTAACCCATGCTCCAAGCACATGGCGTTTAGACCTAGGATGTCAGCCGTCCACCGAGTTATCGGGGGGGACTCTAGTGTGGGAATGTCCCAGAGCTTATCTTCCTCCGATCCCAGAGGAGAATCACCAGTGATGAGAGGTTCGAATGTCCGATTCAAATCACCTGCAATTAAGATGTTTTTTCCTGCAGATTCGGTCTCAAGAAGTGTAGAAAGGCACATAAGAACCTCGGATCTACCTTTGCTACCACCTCTGGCATAGATATTATATATATCCATGGAGAGGGGTAAATCACTGGTCAATCTGATAAGCTGGATATCTTTTTGGTCAAGTTCCACACGTTTTACAGCAATTTTTAAAGACTGCCTAACCCATATAGTAAGGCCCCCCATAGGCCGCCCTTTAGGGCCCTTGATAGCAGGAACATGAAAGTTTACATACCCCAATGCAAAAGTAGGCTCACACGCCCAAGTCTCTTGAAAAATACAGAGGTCATACCTATTTATAAATTCAAACCAATCAGCACTGTCCATTTTGGAAGATATTCCAGCCACATTCCATGACAAAAGATTCCCTGAGATAGGTGTCATAGGAATACCGGACCTTGTAGAATGCGTGTTTAACACCTTACCCCCTGTAACCTGGTCTATGGTTGTAACATTAGATACCCCAGGTAAATCGACAGTCAAGAGCCCCAGAGGGCTAGTTGTTGTGAAATTACAAGCTAAATCTGGTGTACTTTTGGCACAAACAGGCACGGTCACAGTATTACAGGTAGATGGTTGTCAGTCGCAATCGCTTAGGTTAGATAATGCAGAAAAACGATTTTCCAACCCCAGACCCGAGTCCACTGAAGCAACATCCTTCCTCCCCCTCTTAGTCACAATGTTCCATTTGGTTCTTAAAATACTTGAGTTTGGTCCGCTTCCCTTTCTAGGATAAAAGAAGTCCAAAGTCAATGGAACAATTGAAGTTGTTCGCCTTTGAGGTGGTAAGATGTTTGGTAGGATGTTAGGCAAGACCCCAGGGTCAGAGAAGTGGAGGACGACACACTCCCCTTTAAACTTTTTCACCCTATCCCCGATCCACTGTACCCTTCTCGCTTTGACGAGCTCTTCAGAAAGTTGCTGCTTTCCCCAAGGAGTGATTACCATGTTGGTGGTTAACCATGATAAAGATTTGTTTCTTAGAGAAGATGTTGTTTCCCGCTCGCCTTGAGCCAAGGGAGGAACATTGGCAAGGACAAGAACCAGTGGGGAAGCTTCAACCACAAGTTCGAAAGTCCCCTTTTCAATAAACGGGTCTTCAACAGCAGGAGCAGGGATCGAGGTAATATGAGAATCACCTGGTAGAGTGTTATTACTTGCCATTAGGGGGTTTGATGCAGGGACAGGGATGAGACCACTAACAGCTGTAATTACTGATTTGTTTACAGATTCCTCTATCTTTGCAGAGACATTTTCCGGAAGTTTCCCTATCTCACCTATGGATTTTTGTAATAGACCTTCCAAACGGTTAACCTCAGAAGTTAACCTATCTATTTTGCTAACCAGGGGTTTGACCACACCTTTAATTTTTGTGTCCATCAGAGCCAGTAGTTTATTAAATTGGGCATTCGAAAGTGTAATGTACGCTTCACTAGACAGATCATGCTCCTCTTCCTCAGAGTGTTTCCTCGGGGGGTTTGCTACTCTATTCTTAGCTGACCTGAGACATTCCCGTTTACCCGGAACGGGTGCTGGAGGGGAGGTAGAATGATCCTGACTAATAATTGTATCAGCCAATACCTCGTTGACACTCAGGTCTTCAACTCCAGCAACGGTACCACTTGGCTGTATAGTGATAGTATCTGGAAACAAGTCAGGTGTAGCACTATTAGTGCTATTGTTGATTAGAAGGCCAAAGGGATCATCAGCCTCGATGTCAATGAATGGAGATTGAGCAGATGAGTCTATTCCCAGAGAGGCTCTTCTGTCGATGTTAATTTTTTCAACTACTTGCACCAGATAATTTTCAATAGAATTACTAGGAGTGGTTAACTTTTTAGGAGGCATCATACACTTTATGCACAACCAAAGTCAATGTAACTTACGTAGCAATCTGCACGGCAGCTGTCGACGCGCAGAAGCGTTAACTCCAAGGCAGCGAGCCAAGAGACCAGGCCCAACCCAACCTAGGCCAACCTCGGACGGCCTCAGACGGCCCGCCCTTTGCCCGGGCTTCGCCCGGCGTCCCGCGAGACGGGGGTGATGCGCTATTTGAGCGCCTCCAGGCGCGCTGGTGACGCTGGTGATGCGGCGTGCGCCGCTTGGCCTCCTGGGAAATGTAGTTCCCTCGACCGCGCTCCTCTCGGCCACCTCGTACTCCCAGATGGCAGTGGAGTCGGGCAACGCGAGGCGGGAGGCGGGAGGGCAAAGCAGCAGTAAGCGAAGGTTTTCTTCAGGTCTCCAACTTCTCTGGGCAGCAACAACAACAGCGTTTTGCCAGTAAAGGTTACTATATACTAGAAACAACAACCAACATGAAAACACTGATATTTTTTCAGTTATTTTTCGTTTTGTCACATATTAACAACTTTATGCAACCCAGAACCATCAGTTTCAATGTATCTTTTATTTCATTTTTTTAGAGCAATTTCTTTTTAAATCTTTTTTTCAAAAATTATTACAATTTTTCAGATAGAATATTAAAAAACACCACAACCACATTATACCATAACAACTAATATGTGACAATATTTTTCTAATGACGCTTAAACACAGACAAAAATGACATATAACACTTAATAACAAATTGGCACATACGTAAAGATAAAACAGTTAAGACACACTAATTACAAAACAGACTTGCCCAGACAAGTGTTATACCATTGCTTACAATTTTACAACCTTATAATTGGGCAAGAACCAAACAGTGCTCGATTTTCACAATCCCTATTATGTTCCAGAAATGGACATATTAAATTCGTATTACTAATGCTTGCAATTGAAAACAACAAGGGATACTCTCATTTTATTAGAATCGCACTTGTTTGGGATAACCAGTGTCGACGCGTTTCGAACCTTATTTCCAATTAGAGGGGTTCTCTTCAGGACCAAAAGCTACAAAAATAAAGAGAATTAAACTCCTGTTAACTTCAGCGTCAAGAAAAATATTAAAACCAAAACAACTTCCCTGTTCCCAGTTCCAACAAATTAAAAAGGTTTACCTAATTTTTGAGAACATGAAAAGAGTCTCTGGATTAGATGAAGTATCAGAATGGCCTGTTAGAAAAGGGAGTGTCGGACGCTTCTACACGGGATTCATACATTTAAAGGTTTACCAAGCAAGGAGTACTATTTCTGTGCTATGATTGATGTTGTTTCTGGTATTATGGATATGGCACTTTTGTGTCATGTATAAACTTATGTATTTTTGTTTTGATAAGACAATTTTATTCAATGTATTGCAGCCTTGAAGAAGTTCAATTTTGAATTAAATGCATTGGTTGAGGCTGTTTTGTTTCAAATGAAAACTGTGACTGATTCTATCTGACCCAGGTCTCTGGTTAAGATATCTCCTCACATCCCCTCCCTGACCTTGTTTCTGCAGCTGCAGGGGTGGTCCTGGCTGACTCTATCTGACCCCTGGTCTCTGGCGGAGATAGCTCCCTGACCTCGGGTCCATGTCTCTGGTGAGAGGGGGGTCCTCACAGCCCCTCCCTGACCTCGGGTCCATGTCTCTGGTGGTGGTGGGGGGGTGTCCCAGCCCCTCCCTGACCTCGGGTCCATGTCTCTGGTGGTGGGGTGGGGGGCATCACAGCCCCTCCTGGACCTTGGGTCCCTGTCTCTGGTGGGGGGTCCTCACAGCGCCTCCCTGACCTCGGGTCCTTATGTCTGGTGGGGGGTCCTCAAAGCCCCCCTGACCTTGCTTCCATGTCTCTGGTGGGGGGGGGGGGGGTCCTCACAGCCCCCCTGACCTCGGGTCCATATATCAGGTGGGGGGGGGTCACAGCTCCTCCCTGACCTCGGGTCCATGTCTCTGGTGGGGGGGTCCTCACAGCTCCTCCCTGACCTCGGGTCCATGTCTCTGGTGAGGGGGGTCCTCACAGCCCCCCTGAGCTTGGGTCCATGTCTCTGATGGGGAGCGTCACAGCCCCTCCCTGACCTCTGGTCCATGTCTCTGATGGGGAGCGTCACAGCCCCTCCCTGACCTCTGGTCCATGTCTCTGGTGGGGGGCGTCACAGCTAGGGTGACTAACCGTCCGTACATTTCACGGACTGTCGGTAAATTGGACCTCACTTCCGTTGTCTGTGAGGATCCCTTTTACGGACGCCTTTTGTCCCTAGTTATGGCCTTGCAGGGAGCAGCACTGCTCTCCTGCGAGAAGCCTCAGCCCCCTGATGGGGCCGCCTCCCACTCATCCTCGAGCACAAGAGCAGCCCCACCCCGACCATTGTCATGCTGGGTGGAGCTGATGATTGCCACATACAGAATGACAATGAGGCAGTCTGGGCTGTTGTGGTGACCTCCTCCTGCCAGCAAGGCATTCTGTAAGATAAAAGGTAAAACGCCCATGCTGCAACGTGAGAATACAGTTAATATACAGAAGCCTGTGAAACGAGTAAAAATCAATATTATATTCAACAAAGCCATGGTTGCTGCTTTTTTTTAATTTTAAGCAACTAACAACCAACCAATAGTTCTGGCTTGTTGTTGGTGTAATGATACTTACTGTATTATATATCTGGATGCAATGACCGAAACAGCATAATACCAATCGGGCGGAACACTATGCTAAGCACAGATTTTTAGTCTAGGTGCTTTAAGCCACGCCCTTGATAACATCGAACACCCCCTTTGAAGAGACCCCCCCAGTTATTTTTTACCCCACTTAAAGTCCTGGAAGCACCACCATGTCACAGTCACCTCACGTCCTGGCAGTTTGTATCATGCATGACTCATGACTTCTAAGTTTTCAGGTTGCCTATGTGCAGGGGTATAGTAAACCCTCAACTACCGCACCCCTTGCTTTCGGAACTATAGCAGGGGTGAAGTTCTTGATGGGCCTCTTCTGTCTGCAACTCTGCAGACAAAGGCTCAGCTCATAATGTGAAAGGTGGGTGAGTAAATAAGTGAAGGAATGTGTGAATGGCTGGATGGATTAGTGAAAGGATGAATGGATGAATAAAGGGGTGAATGAATAGATAATGAAAAAGGATGGATGGGTGAGAGAAAAGGTAAATAGATAGATGTATGGGTGGAAGGGTGGATGAGTGAGTGAAAGGATGGCCAGATGAGTGAAAGGGTAGATAGGTGAGTAAATGGGTGGATGGATGAGTGAAAGGATGGATGGACTGATGGATGAGTGAAAGGATGGATGGATTGATGAATTGATAAGTGAAAGGGTGAATGGATGGATGGATGAGTGAAAGAGTGGATGTAAGGATTGATGAGTGAGTGAAAGAGGGTAGACAGAGAAAAGGATGGATAGATAAGTGAAGAAGTGAAAGGGTGGATGGATGAATGAAAGGATGGATGAGTAATAGTGTCAATTGATGGATTCATGAATGGATAAGTAGATGGGTGGGTTGGTGGAAGGATGGATGGATGGATGGATAGGTGAAAGGGGGATGGGGAGATAAAGGGAGAATAAATGACTGAAAGGGAGAATGGGTGGAAGGACACGTGACTGGGTGGATGGATGAGTAAGTGAAAGAATGGCTGGATGGGTGAAAGGGTAAATGGCTGGATGGATGAGTGAATAGATGGATGGGTGGAAGAGTGGATGGATGAGTGTACGGATGGATGGGGGATGGATGAGTGAAATGATGGATGGAAGGATATGTGGTGGATAGGTTTGCAAATGGTTGAATATATTTGGATATAGATGGGCACACAGATGGAAGGACAGAATGAATGGTGAAAGACTGAAAGATAGATGAAAGATGAAAGAATTACACCTCGACGCCAGAAAAACGGTGACAGTGGCACTCATAATCTCACGCCTGGATTATTGCAACGGCAAGGGCTCGCAGGGGCTAAAAAGAGCACAATTTTGAAACTGCAAAGCGTACTACATACAGCCGCGCGTTTAGTCCTTGGACTGCCCCGCAGATCTTCCATCACTGCAGCGCTTCGATCCCTCCACTGGCTACCCCTTCACAAAAGAATTCTCTTTAAAATTCTGATCCTACAACAAAACAGGCCCTAAATACCTCACCAGGCGTTTTCCCCACTACACCCCTAGTCGACACCTTCGCTCGACCCATGACAATCTCATCCTTCCCTCTAAATACAATTTGAAAACGAAGGGTGGGAAAACCCTCAGTTTCCTTGCCACGAAAGCTTGGAATAAACTGCCTAAAACTCTCAGACAACTAACCCAGGAAAAACCTTTTAGAAAGTTTCTCAAGACCTGGATTTTTACTCTCCCTGACGATTACTCCAAAGCAGCCATCTAATCCTCTTGGACTGGTTTTTACAGGATCTTCAGCGCCAAGATGCTCCCTCCGGAGCGAACGCTGCGCTCTAGAAATACCCCACAAATATCACAAATATCACCTTGTAGCACCCATTATCTTAAGTAACATTTCCTATACATTGACTTTCACATTTATGTGAGTCATTGTCTCTATATAATGTGTGTGTGTGTGTGATGTATCGCACTCCGACACCCTGCCCTACCTACTTGGGATGAGTATCACTATAAAAGAAGTTAAATACACATGAGAGACAATATATGGGAAGATGAGGGTCACCATTGGAGGGTGTTGGCAAGGCCGGACTGGCCGAATCGGGTGATTCCCTTGGAGGCTGGAAAGGGGGGCGGGCGGATTAGTTACTGGGGGCTGGCGCTGCAAAGTTCCTCAACAAGTTTTCAATCAACAATAAGAGCGGCCTCACTTATATTCAGATGCGGTTCACCATTGTCTGGTGACTAATGTACCTGCTGGAGCGAGATGCGAGTTTGGAATCGTCCAAGGCAACAAGCTGCGCCCATACTGAAAAACCGTAAAGTGCAAGATTGGCTCAACCTAATTTAAACTTATTTTGACTTGTACTTAAGTGGTTGTCTATTTACTTACTTACATACTATTGCGCGACCTCCTCTGACGTGTTTGTAAAGCTTACCTTTTGTCCCGAAGTTTTGTCCTGAATTTTGACCCTTTGTCCTGAATTTTTACACTCACCGTCCTGAATTGGCACCCATGCCTCCCCCGCTGCCACCCGCCGAGACTCTGTGGTCATTCCAGGGGCACACCAGAAAAGGGCCGGTGATTGACGGCGACGCCCTCTGCTGACGACGGCACCGCCTCAAGACCATCCTCACTTACCTGCTCCGGGGGCCACACATCCGTTCTCCGCAACAGACGGGCATGGGCCCGAGGGCAGAGATGTGTCCCCCCCTTGCTAACCGCGCTGCTTCGTGCCAACGGTGCCTGACTCCAAGATGGCGCCCTTGGTGACACCCTTCCTACGACCGGCGGACACAGGCTCCAGGGACACGAACGCATGCCAGGGCGGATGAACCCACACGCAACTCTCCGGGAACCAGCGCGACCGCATCCATAGCGTCAACACGGTCTATCCCCCCCACACGCTCAACGCCACCACCCACATTGTGCTTAACTGGGCTCTGGTGAGAGGCCCCTCCTTCCCTTCAAACCTTTGCTTCAAACTTTGCTGCCTTCCATCTCTGCCTGGGCGCCTGTGGTCTTTCTCCCCTGACCCTCCTCTGGTCTCCGGATTGATCTCCTCTGCCCCAGCTCCTCTTGAACGATGAGGCTGCGACTTTGCTGCGGACTGCCTTTCTCCCCCTGGACCTTCTGGCTATGCCAGCCCTCTTCCTGAACTTTCGGACTTGGACCTTCGTGCTCCCCGCCATTTTCTCTGTATGACTTGCCTCTTCTTCTAACATTTTCTTCCGCCATTTTAGTGATCTCTCACTGTCCTTTCGACTTTCCTATTGTCTCTCCTGTTGCCTCTGACACACTCCTCACTGTCTTATTCACCACTATCTTCTTCCCTCTCTCGTTTATCTCACGTACCTGCCTTCTCTGTGACTCTTAGAGTATATCCAGTCCTTTCCCTTCCCTATGTATATAGAGATAACTATAACAACTAGTATATGCTGTAGACCGTTGTGCTCTCCACCATTCCCATGTGACTCTTAGAGTATATCCAGTCATATCCCTTCCCTATGGATATAGAGATAACTCCAACGACTAGTCTCCTAGGTGACTTTTAGAGTATATCCATGTGTATCCCCTCCCTATGTTGATAGAGATATTGCTAGTATAGGCCTAGAGTATATCCATTTGTAACTCCTCCTTGTGTGATTCTATCTCTTGTACATTTGCATTATTTTTCTGTTTGTACCTTTTTGTAACGCTTGTAATCCTAAGTCCGTATGCTTTCGACTGGTTCTTATGTAATGCAAAAATTTGCAATCATTTTACGCATGTAACCGTCAGTCCTTATGTTTTCCACTGGATCCTATGTAAAGCGCTCTGACACCTTCGGGTAAAGTTCGCGCTATATAAAATTGCACAAATAAAAAAAAAAAAAAAAAATAGTCACAGCCCCTCCCTGACCTCGGGTCCATGTCTATGGTTGGGGGGAGGGGGTCCTCACAGGCCCTCCCTGACCTCGGGTCCATATCTATGGTTGGGGGAGGGGGGTCCTCACAGGCCCTCCCTGACCTCGGGTCCATATCTATAGTGGGGGGGGGGGGTCCTCACAGCCTCTCCCTCTCGTTGTAATGCCCCCCCCCCCCCCTCCCCCGGTGGTGGTCCGCGCGCTCTGACGCATGTCACCCATCCCTCCTCAGCCGGGGGTCCCTGTGCCCTTTTCGTGCCACCGCGCCGCGCGCCCAGCCTGTGCCCGTCACACCCATTGTCCCTCGGCTCCGTGTCCGGCCTCCCCTCGCCCATTGTCCGCCCTCCCATTGTCAGGGGGGCCCGGGCCGCGCCGCCCCTTGTTTCCCATCGCTCCCCCGTCAATGGAGGGCCTGTCATCCGCAGCCCCCGGCCCGCCGCCCCTCGCCCTCAGCTGCCGGGTGTGCGTGTGCCCTGCCGTCAGCAATTACGGAACACATCATAATTACCTCACACAGCTGGGGGACTCCGCGGCCTGCCCCCTCCACGCCCCCAGGCGCCCCACATACAATTCAAGAACAGTTGTTGTTTAAAGCAACAATGGGTTTAGAGTGGGAAAGGGGAGTCTGGGCTCAGGCAGGGATCGGCGGCCCTCTCGTCCTCAGACTTGGGGTCAAATGAGTACACGGTTGCAATCACCATGCGTTTTATCGACCTTAGAAGAATGAACCAGTGAGTGGGCCCTGCAAGGATTCATGCGTTTCTCTACAAGCTTGGCAACGACCTCTGGCGACCCAGCGAGCTACCGCGTGGTGGCCCAGGTGCAGGGCTGTTTTTTTCCCTCTCTTACCCAGGGATGTCTGCGTCTAAGGTGTTTTACACCTGACCGTGTGTGTCCTAAGGATACGATCATATCTCTAAGTAGGATGCAGAGCAGATCACCCTCGCGACTGTGCGTGCTGTTAGAGAGGATGTCACTCCTGTGTGCTATGTAGGAAGATGTCACTCCCAATGACCAGAGGGGATGACACTCACACTCCAGTGTGCTGTCACTCCCACTGACCAGAGGCTGATGTCACTCACACTCCTGCGTGCTATGAAGGACGATATCATTCCCACTGACCAGGGGTGGGATGTCACTCACAAACGTGTGTGCTGTCACTCCCACTGACCAGAGGCTGATGTCACCCACACTCCTGTGTGCTATGAAAGAGGATATCATTCCCACTGACAAGAGGGTGTGTCACTCACACTCCTGTGTGCAATGAAGGAGGATACAATTCCCACTGACCAGGGGTGGGATGTCACTCACACTCCTGTCTGCTATGAAGGAGGATATCATTCCCACTGACCAGGGGTGGGATGTCACTCACACTCCCGTCTGCTATGGAAGAGGATATCATTCCCACTGACCAGGGGAGGGATGTCACTCACACTCATGTGTGCTATAAAGGAGGATATCATTCCCACTGACCAGGGGTGGGATGTCACTCACAAACGTGTGTGCTGTCACTCCCACTGACCAGAGGCTGATGTCACTCACACTCCTGTGTGCTATGAAAGAGGATATCACTCCCCCTGACCAGAGGGCGTGTCACTCACACTCCTGTGTGCTATGAAAGAGGATATCACTCCCACTGACCAGAGGCTGATGTCACTCAAACTCCTGTGTGCTATAAAGGAGGATATCATTCCCACTGACAAGAGGGTGTGTCACTCACACTCCTGTCTGCTATGAAGGAGGATATCATTCCCACTGACCAGGGTTGGGATGTCACTCACACTCCCATGCGCTATGAAGGAGTATATCATTCCCACTGAGCAGGGGTAGGATGTCACTCACACTCTTGTGTGCTGTGAAAGAGGATATCATTCCCGCTGACCAGGGGCGGGATGTCACTCACACTCCTGTGTGCTATGAAAGAGGATATCATTCCCACCGACCAGGGTGGGATGTCACTCACACTCCCATGTGCTATGAAGGAATATATCATTCCCACTGACCAGGGGTGGGATGTCACTCACACTCATGTGTGCTGTGAAAGAGGATATCGTTCCCACTGACCAGGGGTGGGATGTCACTCACACTCTTGTTGTGTGCTGTGAAAGAGGGTATCATTCCCACTGACCAGGGGTGGGATGTCACTCACACTCTAGTGTGCTGTGAAAGAGGATATCATTCCCACTGACCAGGGGTGAGATGTCACTCACACTCCCATGTGCTATGAAGGAGTATGTCATTCCCACTGAGCAGGGGTGGGATGTCACTCACACTCTTGTGTGCTGTGAAAGAGGATATCATTCCCACTGACCAGGGGTGGGATGTCACTCACACTCTTGTGTGCTGTGAAAGAGGATATCATTCCCACTGACCAGGGGTGGGATGTCACTCACACTCTTGTGTGCTGTGAAAGAGGATATCATTCCCACTGACCAGGGGTGGGATGTCACTCACACTCTTGTGTGCTGTGAAAGAGGATATCATTCCCACTGACCAGGGTTGGGATGTCATTCACACTCCTGTCTGCTATGAAAGAGGATATCATTCCCACTGACCAGGGTTGGGATGTCACTCACACTCCTGTCTGCTATGAAAGAGGCTATCATTCCCACTGACCAGGGGTGGGATGTCACTCACACTCCTGTCTGCTATGAAAGAGGCTATCATTCCCACTGACCAGGGTTGGGATGTCACTCACACTCTTATGTGCTGTGAAAGAGGATATCATTCCCACTGACCAGGGTTGGGATGTCACTCACACTCTTGTTTGCTATGAAAGAGGCTATCATTCCCACTGACCAGGGGTGGGATGTCACTCACACTCCTGTCTGCTATGAAAGAGGATATCATTCCCACTGACCAGGGTTGGGATGTCACTCACACTCCTGTCTGCTATGAAAGAGGCTATCATTCCCACTGACCAGGGGTGGGATGTCACTCACACTCCTGTCTGCTATGAAAGAGGCTATCATTCCCACTGAGCAGGGGTGGGATGTCACTCACACTCTTGTGTACTGTGAAAGAGGATATCATTCCCACTGACCGGGGGTGGGATGTCACTCACACTCTTGTGTGCTGTGAAAGAGGATATCATTCCCACTGACCAGGGTTGGGATGTCACTCACACTCCTGTCTGCTATGAAAGAGGATATCATTCCCACTGACCAGGGTTGGGATGTCACTCACACTCCTGTCTGCTATGAAAGAGGCTATCATTCCCACTGACCAGGGGTGGGATGTCACTCACACTCCTATCGGCTATGAAAGAGGCTATCATTCCCACTGACCAGGGGTCGGATGTCACTCACACTCTTATGTGCTGTGAAAGAGGATATCATTCCCACTGACCAGGGTTGGGATGTCACTCACACTCCTGTCTGCTATGAAAGAGGCTATAATTCCCACTGACCAGGGGTGGGATGTCACTCACACTCCTGTCTGCTATGAAAGAGGATATCATTCCCACTGACCAGGGTTGGGATGTCACTCACACTCCTGTCTGCTATGAAAGAGGCTATCATTCCCACTGACCAGGGGTGGGATGTCACTCACACTCTTGTGTGCTGTGAAAGAGGATATCATTCCCACTGACCAAGGTTGAGATGTCTATACACTCCTTGCTCTGACTGAAAGAGGGTGCCACTCCCACTCAGGGGCGCCACTCCCACTCAGGGGCGCAACACGGGCCCCTGCGGCACCTGCGCGCGAGGAGGGGAGTTTATCCCTCCAGGCGGCCTCTAACCCTTTTTGGGGCCCCGACTGAGGCCAAGGAATAGCTGCAAGATACAGGACACTTGGGATATTAGGGTGCCCTCATCAATCACATTCTGCATCACATTCATCTTGCGTTACGTCACTGCTCCCATGATAACGTCATACCGTGAAGCTTTACTAACCTCTTCTCAACCACGTTGACCTTTCACCCTGACATGATTTCTCTTTGCATTTACTCAGAAACCAAATAACTTTTTAACTCTACCCCCACCTGCCGCACCCCCACATACACATCCAGTAACTTGGTTCCAACTGCTTAATGTCAGAAAACGTAAACCAACCATCACCCTGAAGTGGACCCGTCTTGCTGACTAACCCCCCTCTCACGGGAAACCACAAACCGTCCATCCAGGTATTCAAGCAGCTTGGTGCTCCCTGCTGGGAAGCACGTCATTTAAACTCAGAGCCCCGCCCCCTCTTTGTTTTAAAATGAGACCTCGAATCCCAGCTTCTCAACTTTGATGTCGTGATCTGCGTCACATCCTGTGTTTATATCCGGCCAGGAATGGGGCTGAGGCAGAAGAAACTGAGTTTCTCACAGGCCCTGCCAGTGGGCCATGAAGGGGTTCAAAAGATACGTTCATTCATGACGCCAAACTCATTTGCATAGTTTTGGGAATGTCACGTTACGGTTATTATGTGAAATTCCCCAAATGATTGTCATTTGCTGCAACATTTTATCTCGGGAACAAGGCCAACCGCCGGGAAGGGAGCGGCTGCTGTTTGCGTCAATTGTGTTTTTTGACCTATTTTTTAAGCATCCTTGCATATTCAAAAATTGACGAGAGGAAGCAGTTCAAGCTAAAATACGTCACTAAATGCCAGAGTTGTATTCTTTAAAATTATGTGTAATTGGGCATGATTTTCCAGATAGTTTGCCTCATTTCGCGAAAGTAAATTTCACAAAATTCGCGCATGCCTAATCTGTGTGCAGGGTGAAGGCGAATTGAAAGAGATGCAAGGAAGTACATGCAGGCGAGTGGGAAAAGATTGTGATGAAGAGTAAAGAAAGGAGGTGTGAGATACATAGGTGGAAAATTTCAAAAAGATTTCAGGGGGAAAGTCAAACAGAGAGAATGCATGCATTTGATAGTTGTGTGAGAGGAAGAACTGGAGTGACAGAGGCACTTCCAACACATTATAACTTTAAATTCGTTCTCTTATATTTTCAAAAATAAAACATTTTCAATTCTAATTATTCACCCATAAATTATTGTTGTAACTCATTTACTGATCGTGGGCCCTATTCACAGAACTAACTTAAGACAAAATCCCAAACTTACTACTTTTGGTATTCACAGAAGTTAGGATTTTGTCTTAAGTTTGTCTTAAAACAGACTAAAGTTAGGATTTTGTCTTAAGTTTGTCTTAAGCCTGTCTTAAGTTTGTCTTAAGACAAACTTAGGACAACATCCTAACTTCTGTGACTACCAAAAATAGTAAGTTTAGGATTTTGTCTTAAGTTAGTTCTGTGAATCGGCCCCAATGTGAACAAGTATCGGCAAAGCCAAAAGGACTGGCTTGCCCAGATCACTAACAGAATATCGGAAACAAAAATATAATTTGGACGGAATACCTTGTCAAAAATATCAAGGAGCAAAATATTGAGAAGTTAAGTGCGAATAGGTAAGTATGGATCTAATATTCTTAGCTCCACATCTACATACCTTGGAGATATATATTAGGCCTGGGTGTGAAATTCCGCTTTGCTCGTAGAGTTTGCAGACTTTTTCCCACTCCGCAATCCACGTAGCGTGTGGTGTTGCAAAAAACTCCACTCTGCGAGCAGTTTTTATTCTGTCGCTTGCGTTCATCAAGGATAAGTTGGCGAGCACGAACAAGGAAAATCTTACTTCAACCACCTCTCGGCAAGATTTCTCAATCTGGGCAGTCGCAGACGTCCGCTATCGCTCGCATTGAGAAACCATCCGCTTACATTGAGGAAGCTGCTGCTCAAGTAGGACATCTATGCGAGAGGCAGAAAGAAGCAGCGCATGGTGCCGTTCCCACTGATTTTCCAGTTTGGGACAGACACCTGCCACTTAAAATCAGCACGAACGGCGCAACCTAACGCACAGCGGAGTTTATTGTTCACTTCACGGAGTTCCACATAGCAGAACTCTGCCCAGGCCTAAAATATATATATATATATATATATATATATATATATATATATATATATATATATATATTCAATTCCTGGCGTATTTCTCGTATATTAAAACACCAGAGTCGAGGCCCAAGTTCAATTTTCAGTGCTCAGGTTTATTGGCGAAAAAACAGCCCCTACGCGTTTCGAGGAAAGCCTACCTCTTGCTGTTTTTTCGCCAATAAACCTGAGCACTGAAAATTGAACTTGGGCCTCGACTCTGGTGTTTTAATATACGAGGAATACGCCAGGAATTGAACATTTGAAGGTTTGGCGATCCTGCCGAGCGCCGGCCGGAAAAGCGGCAGAAGCACGCCATCCGTGTGTTTTCGATATATATATATATATATATATATATATATATATATATATATATATATATACATATATATACACACCATTTCTCCACTTTGCCGGTGGCCCCCAACTCTGCAGGGCAGGCTCTCAAAGGTCAGGAATGGAGAATCCTGTTTTTGCTAAACACGAAAAGAGGAAGAGCCCACAGCTTCGGTAACTGTTCAAACTGACATCTTTATTCTGTCTGAATCACGTGGCAGCTTTTAACAACTCTTTATACCTTACGCGTTTCAGCGCGCAGCGCCTTGGTCACAGGTGAGTTGAATCTAGTCCCAGTGGTCACGTGGCCTGTTCTTGAGACCACAGTTCCCAAAATGCATCATTATGCAAATTCTAGGGCTGGCTCCGACATCTTATCATTTTTAGCATTATGAACTTGTAGATTATGCCAAAGTCCAGCTTTTACCATTTTATCCAGGCTGCATTCGGGAAATTATTTTAAAAGCGTAGTGCACCTCGCTGCCT
Organism: Lissotriton vulgaris; assembly: GCF_964263255.1. Lineage (NCBI taxonomy): Eukaryota > Metazoa > Chordata > Amphibia > Caudata > Salamandridae > Lissotriton > Lissotriton vulgaris. The sequence goes on along the minus strand of NC_141699.1, from coordinate 1,077,289,486 downwards.
CGTGATAAGTAGGTGCTTGAAAAGAAGTCTTCGTGGTTTCTTTTCAAGCACCTACTTATCACGAGGCAGCGAGGTGCACTACGCTTTTAACAGTTTGAACAGTTACCGAAGCTGTGGGCTCTTCCTCTTTTCGTATATACATATATATATATATATATATATATATATATATATATATATATATATATATATATATATATATATACATATATATATATATATTTTTTTTTCCTTAAATTCCTCTCGTCCTTTTCTTCGACGGAAGTCACGGCACCACAGCAGTAATTTAAGTAAGTTTATTTTATTAAGTTAATCGCCATGTGCAAAGTGCAAAAAAGGACGGCCTACGCGTTTCGACCACAATTAGTCTTCAACTGGACCATAGAGTCCTAGATGTCTAGACCCGATTCTATTCTATTTATACATTTTAACCAAAAGTCTTGTTCTCTTCATATTAATTTTGGTCTTAGTTGTTCATTAATTTATTTGCACTGAAGGAACTTGGATGGTGTTGTATTGCCAGTTCCAATATTCTACATCTAACACTGATTCAGGATTACATTAGCAATATCACTTATTGGTTTTCTAGTTTCCATCATATTACCATGGGTATACCAGGGGGATCCCTGGATACCAGCATACATGACAATATTTATGGCTCTTTCAGGCTGACAAATGTTATACCTTCTATTCTGGTTTACACATTGAATATATATGTATATTTTTCATGTTTCTTTTTTTCTTCTTCAAGTTCGCCAAGCAAAGCTGTCCTCATTTCAGGTATTAAATTTGCCGCTTTCTTTTCACGGGCCGCAGTGTGTCATTCACTGCTATACTTTTGTAATATATTAATAATTATTTTCTATCTATAATTTTTTGAAACGTATTGCTGAGGCGCCAAACGTTGATTACATACTCCGTGCACCGCCATTTTAGTAGTTTTCCTTCGTTAATATTTTTATTATACCTGTTACTTTCATTTTACCCTCCGCCGGTCTTTTCTGTGATTGATGAGATTTTCTGCCACAGACACCACGGTGTTTGTCCTTGGCCTTCGATGTTTTCAGACTTGGTCACACGCATACTTAAAAACTAGTTTTAAGCACGTAAGCCACAGCCATTACAACGCATGTCCGTCACCAGAAAGTCATTATCATGCTTATGCATTTATCATGGGTGGTAAATGTATGCTAGTTGTAAAAGCATGCGTGTTAAAGTTATATGCTTGCTAATGGCTTCGTGGTGACGATCACGCGTGCCTATGACCGCGTTGTAATGGCTGTTTCCCCCAATGGACGCTGCAGCAACCTGGTCTGGGCGTTGTGGACTCCAGGGCACTAGGCGGAGGGCCACACAGCCCCTCTCATACAATATAGAAATCTTTGGAGGCTGATTGTTTCCGTGTTTTGAAGGGCGTTTTTGAGGCCCACACACTTAATTTTGTAGGAGGGTAGGTTTGCACGGAAAGATGTCGCAAGAGCTTTGTAAATGTGATACACATTGTTTTGTTTTAGTTTGATTTCTTTTCTATGTTGTAGTCCATCTAGAGAAAATATAATTTATTGTACAGTTAGTACTTTTCAACCCTACTCTTGAACTTCTTACTATAGTACTTCAAATTATAAATATTATTTTTATTGTGGACCGTCACCCCCCTCCCCCCAAAAAAGAAGTATGTCGTTTTTTTATTAACCTTTATTAAAACTGTAACAATAACTGTAAACGTAATTTAATAATAACAATATAATAAACAAGTACAAAAATAACTTTAATAAAACATTATAAACAAATTGTGATGTGGACTACAAAAGACGTACAATAGGTAATCAAAGAAAATTAGAGTTTAAAACTATGTACATGTGAGTAAATTAGGTGAAACATTACAAGTCAAGGTAACACTACGATTTTACGTGTGCAGTGTGCCTGGTACATTTCACTTCTGTTATAGTCCCGCGTTCAAGTGGTGTCTATATGGCAGTTCCTACTGCGTTACTGACACAAAAGTGGTACAACGGGATAGTAAATACGCAGATTTATTTCTAAATCATTGCAATGGAGGCATTGTATATCTAGGCCGCTGTGCTTACCTTGTATAAACATTGCGACCACCAGAGTTCACAACTTCAATTCAACTCTGCTTCTGCACGTCAAAGTAGACAGCAGTGTCTATAACTTTAAAAGAGAAAGAGAAATGATGTCACAGAGAGTGAGAGAGAGAAAGAGAGAGAGAGAGAGAGAAAAACATTAAAACTGTCTCGCAAAGTCTGGAGTTCAGAGTTTTTAAAAAAAAGTTAGACACAGATTTACAAGCTCCTTGCTCTACTTTTCCCATGTTAAAAGTGACACAAAAGTGGCACAATAAGCTTGTAGATCTGTTCCTAAGACGGTTGTAACCTATCTTTTGTCACTGCTCTGTGGCAATTATACATTTCTACACAGTCAATCTGCTGCGCACTATCGACTCCCTCGTTTCACAGATAATTTGTTGTTGTTTCGGAAACAAGTTTGTTTGCTCACCTAGTGCCATAGTCATGATTAAAAAAGGGTTGAAGCGGGCTTCACTGTAGCCAAAAGAGTTCACCACTTAAACTCGGGTAAGGTTTTATACGGCACAGTGGAGACAGCAGCGTCCATAACTGTAAAAAAGACAAAACAACGATGTGAGAGACAGTAAGAAAGAGATAAAAGGACATTAAAATGTGGAAGAGACACAGACGATGGGTGGGAGGCTGAAGCCCCGTTAGCCTATTGGGTATTGCGCGCCTGCTGCATACTACATATTCTCTCCTTTGACAGATAACTTGTTGTTGTTTCGGAAACAAGCCTAACGTTCAACCATATACGATCTATTAGAATAGAGGCCTGGGAACGTCACATGAGGCAGTAATAAATAATTAAAGTTACGGGAGGATTAGGAGGGAGCAAATACGAAGAAGCACAAAGCATGTTGCGCACAAAAATAAAGTAAAACAGAGCTGGGAGGGGCACCTGACGCAGTAAAAAAATAATACTATTATAAACGCACAATTTATAACAATACAGGCTAAATCACGTGACACAGTTCAAAAATACGACACAGAAATTCATGCACGCACAATTTATTTTAAAAAGGCCTAGGTGGGCCCCGTGACGCAGTTGGAAATATTCCGATCAGCAATATACGATCAATAAGAGTAGAGGCTTGGGAAGGCCATGTGAGGCAGCAAAAAAGATTAAAAGTCAGGGGAGGATTAGGAGGGAGCCAATACGAAGAAGCACAAAGCATGTTGCGCACAAAAACAACGTAAAACAGAGCTGGGAGGGGCACGTGACGCAGTAAAAAAATAATACTATTATGAACGCACAATTTATAACAATACAGGCTAAATCACGGGACACAGTTAAAAAATATGACACAAAAATGTATGCACGCACAATTTATTTAAAAAAGCCCTAGGAGGGCCCCTTGACGCATTTGGAAATATTTCGATCAGCAATATACGATCAATTAGAATAGAGTCCTGGGAAGGCCACGTGAGGCAGCAATAAAAATTAAAAGTCACGAGAGGATTAGGAGGGAGCAAATACGATGAAGCACAAAGCATGTTGCGCACAAAAATAAAGCAAAACAGAGCTGAAAGGGCTACGTGACGCAGTAAAAAAAATACTATCATGCAGGTACAATTTACAGCGGAGGCTGATTTTGTGATGGCTTCTCTTACCTTTGCTTATGTCGTCTCTTGTCTTGTCTTCAAAGGCTGGAGCTTTAGTTGGGCCTGGGGTGGGCTGGACATGGGCGCCGCCGCCACCGCACCTATGGTGGCCTGGCTGGGCGGCAGCAGCAGTGACACCACGTCGAGTGTCACGAGTCCTCCTCCGCTCGAGCGAACAGTTCGTAGAATAATCGCCAATGACAATCTGTCTGTCAGCGCAGCACAGGCAGGCAAAAGAGAGCCTGGTCACATCAGTGCCCGCATTATATGGGAACCGCAGGGGCTGACCAAACCAAGCCCAGGGCCGTCATTGGTAGCGTTTTTGCGCTCTACAAGAATGACGGCCCAAGAAAGCTAGGTGGTGATATCTGGGGAGTGTGGGCAGGCGTGCACCGCGCATGTGCAAGTGTGAGTGTGTGCACCAACAATTAACAGCAGAGAGAAATGGGGTGGGGTTATCATGTGTGAGACAGGCCCAGAATCGGATCTCCAATGAGTGACCACTTGTAATCATTCTCGTAGCGCGCCCTGTGCTCTGATTTGACACTGAGAGGGTGATTGCACCATACTTTGTACTGCTAATCATACTCAGCGCGTACCCGCGTATACGCTACGAATACACTTTGACGTTACGCGTTGCATCAAAGCTTCTGTGTGACGTCATGTACGGCGCCCTGTACGCGAAAGTCGCCAATGTTTTTAATTGTTTAAAAACATATATTTATGTATTTAATGTACATACTAAGGGTAGAAATTATTTGGGATGATTATGAAAATAGTTTTTTATTTAAACTTTTAATAATCGTATATTTCTTTTAAAAGCAATTACACATATCGCGGTGAAATGTCATGCGTACTCACATCGTAAGAGTACAGTAAGCCCACAGTAAGCATACGCAAAGCCATGTGACTTTAAAAGAAGAGATTTGATTGGTTCATAACACTTCCTATTCCAACTGTTGAAAGTTCTGTCCCATTTTAATCATTCTACTTTGACTTTCTAAGAAGAAGCATCTCTTCTGAGAATCCTGTCAAATAGAAGGAAGATCACCATAATAACAGCAATGGACTCATCTTCCAGCTATTCTTCAGAGGGCGATTTCATTCCTGAAGAACCTGCAAAGAAGAAGAAAAAAGCTCTAATATGGAAGTTTTTTACTTTCCTGAAGGGCAAAAAAAGGTTAATGCTCCAAAAGTAACCTGTAAAATTTGCCAAACAATTCTTTCAAGGAGTGATCCATCTAAAAAATACTCCTTTGGCACAGCAAATATGGTGCGACACGTGAAGAACTTGCACCCCAACAACTTTGCTCGAGCTGCAAGACGGAGGTTACAGGACAACCCACCTGCTACTGCACCAAGCACATCAACTGCTGCAGCGGCATTTTCAGCAAGCAGTCCACACCCACAAATTGATGCTGAATTTGGTGAAGTTAAAATTCTATGCATTTATTGCGATAAACTCTATCGACCTGATAAAACGCAGGAAGCAGAAGCATCGCTGTCCTCGACATTAGTTTTTTTTTTCATTCTTTTGTTCCTGTTGAACACTTTTTGGGTTCCAGTTTCATTTTTTTGGTTTAAAAAAAAATTGTTGAAAAAACACAAAAAATTGAAAACTAAAAACACAAAAGAAACAGTTTTTCTCAGAACTACCTCTACTAGTCAAAGAAAGAGCTATATTTCTATGATAGTGTGTAAAACGTTGTCTGAATGAATGTGTAGTGCATAAATGAATGCATGAATACATTAATAGTGTATTGTTATTGTTATTGTTATAGTCAGCTTATATAGCGCCAAATCACCTGCAGGTCTCAGGGCGCTTTTGAACTGTCAGACACAACAACCTAGACGATAGCACAACGGTGGGGGAGCTAGACCTGATTTACCGCTGCTCTAAATAAGATGGTTTTAAGGGATTTTCTGAAGCGGAGCAGGTTTCCTTCTTTACGTAAGGCTTCGGGTAGTTCATTCCAGATCTTTGGCAGCAAGGTCGAGAAAGATCTCCCACCTTTTGTTGCTAATCTAAATCGGGGGCATACCAATAATTGGGCCTCCGAGGATCTCTGGTTTCTTTCAGGTCGGTAGATCTCTAGTTTTTTCTTAATGTAGGCTGGGGCTTGTCCATAGATGGCCTTGTGGGCTATGCAGAGGCTTTTGAATATGGATCTCTGCATTACTGGCAGCCAGTGGAGGCTCTGCAGCAATGGGGATGCACGTGATCTTCTTGGAAGTTTAAAAATAAGTCGTGCCGCATCGTTTATTATGACTTGCAGTCGGTTCGTTAGTACCTTTGGTAGACCTAGGTAAGGTGCTTTTCCGTAGTCCAGCCTTGACAGTATGGTGGCCGAAATTACAGTACGGAGCATGGACTGGGAAAGAAGCGGCACTAGTTTGCGCAGTTGTCTTATGAGCCCATTGCAAGTTCCCACCACTGCGGAAACCTGGCTCACCATTGAAAGAGCACTATCTACCTTAATGCCCAGGCTTTTTACCGTGTTGACGGGGTTGGGGGTGGGGCCAAGTTCCTGGGGCCAGTATAGGTCGCTCCAGGGGGAGCAGGTATGTGACACTATTAGCACTTCGGTTTTCTCCGGGTTGATCTTCAGGAGGTTCCTGGACATCCAGTTGACAGTATACCTAAGTACTTTCTGCGCCTGTAGCTGGGCCTGTGCAGTGTCATCTATGCTCAACAGCAGTTGGGTGTCATCAGCGTAGTTGAACACGCGACAACCCATCTCTGCCAAGGCGCTTATAAGTGGTTGTAGGTAGAGGTTGAGGTCTAGTATTCAATCAGCGGAAAGCTAGACATAAACATCCCTACTGGGGTTTTGACTTGTTGTGGATCTGTTAGATCAGTGGCAGTATTTTTTATTTCTTTCAAAATGATGTCTACTTTCTCTAAAAAATATGTTAGGAAAGCATCTCAACTAATTGTGTTGTCCGTGTGTTGTGTTCTCTTGCTAAGTTCCGTGAGAATTTTGAAGGTCTCTTTCTGGACATTTTCTGCTCTATTGATACGTGTTTCATAGAATAACGCTTTAGATTGCTGTATATGTCTTTTGTAAATGCGAAGGGATTTCTTGTATTGGTCCCGGGATTCTTCGTCTTTTTTATTCCTCCAGTTTCTCTCGTTGATACGTAGCTCTCTCCTATAGTCTCTCAGGGCAGGTGTAAACCAGGGGGCTCTTTTCCCATCACCATTTTTTATTTGAACTTTTACTGGTGCAATCTGGTCGATTGCTCTCGACAAGCTATCTGTTATCTCCCTGTACTCCTGGTCTATGTCCGTGTCTGGGGCCTGAGGATGGATACGTTTACTGAGTGACATAGTCAGTGTTTGTGAATCTACCTTTTTCCACTGACGGGTTTTTATAATGTTTGATGATGGTTGTGGAGGTTTGCCATTAATGGGGACCTCGCAGTAGATAAGGTGTTGGTCAGACCATATGCAAGGGTGCACTTTGGTAAGAGTGACCTTGGGGTCTAAGGCCAAGTATGGCCCTTTATATGTGTGGGGGAGTTTACCAGTTGTCTAAAGCCTAGGGAGGTCATTGTTATCTCCAGAGAGCTGGCTGCTGGCTCTTTTCTCTCTTTGTCCCAGTGTAAGTTAAAATCCCCCGTGATTACAATGTTCTTATAGCGTGAGCATATGTCGGAGGTGCTGGCCATGAATAACTCATTAAAGGCTGAAGTGGAGTTAGATGGACGATAGCCAGTGACTATAATTAAGCATGTGTTTTCAAACATGATTTTTACTGCGATCATGTCGGCCAGGTCCACTGTTTCTGCCAAGATTTAATTTGCCACTCCTCCACCTCGGGTGTTCCCAACACGATTATGCCAGTGTATGTCATAACTTGATGGTACAGCCGCTATAATGTCAGGTAAAGAGTTTTCCCCAAGCCAGGTCTCGGTCAGAGTGAGGATATCTATGTCTTTATCTTGAAGCAAGGTGAAAACCTCAAGACTGTGACATTGAAGAGACCTTGTGTTTAGGCTAGCCAGTTTTAAAATGTGGGGAGGAGGAGTCATCTTACCTATACGATGGTTTTGAATGGAGAGCTCATCTAGTATGGCTAGTGTCGTTGTATCTAGGGACTGTGTTCCCCCATTGAGTTGGCATAGGTCGTCCCGAGAGCAGATAATGCTACAGCCAGAGTTCCCAGCCCCTGCGCCCGTCCGTGCGCGGACGGGCGCAGACGGGCTGGACTCTGGCGTGACTCCGGCGCGGCTCTGGTGCGTCCGCCGACCGCGTCCGCTGCGCGGAGGCATGGTAGTCCGTTTTTATGCTGGCGACTAGAGCGCTCAGCGCGTGGGGCCCAACCCAAGATGGCCGCCACAGAAAGTCACGAGCCCGGGACCCGGGGGCTTCACCAGCTCTGCCCAGCGCCGCCGGGGATCGTGGGGGATAAGGTATGCAAGTTGGCAATAAATGTTTCCAAGGACCGTGGTGCCAAATAAGTGCAAAATGAGCAAAGTCTGTCTAAAGTGCAAGTCACAGGATAAAATAATCAGGGGTCGGACACAAAGGGAATACTACAATTTTTAAAAGGAGCTTTGTTAAAAATTTCAGCGCAATGTAGAGAAAAAGAACCACCCGGTGTAGTGTCGGGGGTGTAGTGAGTGCAGTCTGTATGGAGTATAGTGAATGTGAAAGTGCAGAACTATAAGGAACTGCTACAGCATAAATCTATAAGCAGTTTACCTGTAGTATACTGTAGTACCTCCGAAGCACTTGAATGTAACATATGCACATAAATATGTTAAAAGTCTATGCTTCAATTTGCACTGCTGGTGAAACTGCCTGGATGAATTTCTGTGTGTTATGGGTGTATTCTTTTAGAACAGTGTATAGATAAGCACATAGTGCTGTATGGTCACTACAATACTGAAACAGAAGTATGATAGTGTTTACTGGAAGTGTAAGGATACAGATTGGGAAATTGAAGATATAAAAGACAAGTTTCCCGGTGCATAGAACACTACATGCATAGTCTAAAGGGGTTTTCTCAGGAACTACTGAACGGATTTACACCATTTAACAAAAAGCACAATCTGCGAACTGAACTCTACCTCTCTGCCAAATTTGTTGTATTTCCGTTACCGTAGGCGTACGGTACGATTACAAAAAAAACAATGAAAAAGGAATGATATATAATTCAATTTTAATATATTGGAGAAAAAAAAATAATCCCAAAAATAATTAGCAATTTAGTTTTGTTATTATTTTACAATAAGCATATGACATAATTTTAAGAATAAAATAAATATACTTATATTAAAAATGTAAGAAATTAGTATAAAAAGAAAGAAATACAATAATTAATACATTAAAAATTTTTAATTTACAAAATCTTTGAAATTCCCTGAAAAAACTATAGGTTTCACACGTTATAGTTATGAATTAGCATTTAAAAAACCTTGCACATTCACTGAAAAAAACATAGGTTTCACACATGGTATAGTTAGGAATTAGCATTTAAAAAACCTTGCACATTCACTGAAAAAACCATAGATTTCACACATGTTATATCATTTGAGATGTCATCAGTGATGTCATGAGTGATGTCACTGACATGTCATGAGTGATGTAATATGTGTCATCAGCAGTGCATTGCGGGCGCGCAAGTTATAGTTAGCTGAACTAACTATATCGGGGAAATTTCAATGGTTTTGTATGAGTGAAATGATCAGCTAACTATAACATGTGTGAAACCTATGGTTTTTTCAGTGAATTTGCAAGGTTTTTTAAATGCTAATTCCTAACTATAACGTGTGAAACCTATGTTTTTTTCAGTGAATATATATATATATATATATATATATATATATATATATATATATATATATGGTTCCATGTTTAAACAGTGATGTGAAAAATATCGATGAAATAAATATTGATGTAAAAATATCGATTACAAAATATCGACTCCCTATACTTAAACAGGTAAGTACAAAAATATCGACTAAAAAATATTTATGTAAAAAATATAGATGTAAAAAAATATCGACTTTAAAAAATAACATAACAAATTAAATTAATTAAATAATGTTAATATTATTAACAAAATGAATTAAATGTAATATAGTTTAAGTAATTATACCAAATAAACTTAATTTCATAAATGTAAACACAAACAAATGTGTACATATACATATATTTACTTAAATACATTTTATTAACTATTATCTTTTTTTTATTTGTTAACTTTTTAAACTATATAAATACAAATAAACACTTATATAAATAATTTAAAATAAAATATTCTATATTTAACACATTAAACTATTAAAAAAAATAATACATACATTTAATAACAAAATAAAAACATTAGTAGTTGAAACGTTGGATATCGTGGGGGTAAAATTTACTTTTCCAACTCCAGTGAGTGCAACAGTAGGGAAAGCACTGAATGGTGTAGGGGTAAAATTTACTATTCCCACTCAAATGAGTCCAACAGTAAAGAAAGCGCTGGATAGCGGAGGGGTAACATTTCCTATTCCAACTCCAGGAAGTGCAACAGTAGGGAAAGCGCTGGATAGCATAGTATATATACTATATAATATGTGCAACCCTCGGCCGCGCAGCGGACGGGCGCAGCGGGCGCGCCTAAGGCAAGCCCGTCTGCGCCCGTCTGCGCCTGGACCGGGCCCAGGGCCACCCCCCCTGCCCGCTTTACCTCTACTAACCCAGCAACTACCACTAAGTACAACTCCGACTATCTACATTCGCTAAATACCACTCCCCATCAATGCCAGCGTCTCAATTTGGCTAAACAGCCATTCCACCTTCCTTACACTTGCCCTAAATGCTCCTTCATCACTAATAATTACCGACTCTTACCAACAACGATCACAAACAAAAATGTACTACCTAAACCTTGTATAGCTGCACTTATAAATATACGCTCCCTCCCTAAGCACTAATATGAGATCTCCAATTTCATTGAGACCCACAATATCGACCTCCTCTTCATTACAGAAACGTGGGGCGATCTCTCCTGCGGTCCCGACTTCGCTACAGCTACCCCTGAAGGATACTCTAATGTCAGATTGGACAGACCTCCTCCAAAAAAAGGAGGCCGACTAGCCATCATATACCGTGGAAACCTAACAGTAGGAACAGAAATTATTCCCTCCCCATGCTGCAAAGCATTTTCTTTCACTATCTCTGTTCCAAATGCGCCCCCTTTCAAAGGTATACTCATCTACCGCCCCCCTGGACCTCGCAGTCCTTTCCTCGCCAGTTTACCCATGCTCTTAGAACCACTGGCAGGTGAAAGCCAGTACACCATTCTGGGTGATTTTAACTTCCACCTTGAGCTGCTGGATAATCTCGATACCACAGCCCTGCTATCTGAATTAGACGCTATAGGACTCCCACAACTGGTCACGGGATCCTCGCATACTGCGGGCCATCTCCTGGATGGTCTCTTTTCTAGCGAGAAATCTCTAGTGATAAAGGATCTCCTCCCCTTCACCTGGACGGACCATTCTGCTATCCTTTTTGATTTTTCACTACAACCTACTCCCCCCCGAGTTAACACTCCCCCACCCTTGAATCAATTTAGAGCTTGGAAAAGTATAGACATTCCTGCTTCTCAGTCCTCACTTTTGACCTCCCTGCCACCAACTGCGACTCCCTGAACGAGGTGCCAATAACTATACTAATTGGATACGAAACACTGTCAATCTGACAGTCCCACTAAAGAAACAATCCTCCAATAGAACCATTAAGTCCTCACCCTGGTTCAATGACACTCTTAGACAGGAAAGACAACAATGTAGGCGCCAAGAACGCAAATGGAGACGTGACTACGACCCAGAGCAAAAAGCCCTCTATAAAATCATGTTGTTTAATTACAAGCAATTAATCATCAAGGAGAAAAGTAACTTCTATAGCAATCAAATCAATCTCGCACAAGACTCGACCAAACAACTTTTCCAGGTAGTGACACGTCTCTCTGGACAAGCAGCAACCACCCCTATCACCTACACCCAAGAATTATGTAACTCTTTGGCAAATCATTTCCAAAAAAAAGTCACTGACATTTTCTCACAATTTAAAACCCATGCTAGTGACACTGGACATTCTCACTCTGTTTCTAATGCCCATACTCCATCGGGCCGGAACTGTAATAGCCCCCCTCGAACAAGCCCTTCTGGTTCCTTCCAGGAATTCACTCAGATCTCCTCAGAGCTGGTATCTCATCTCTTATGTACCACGAATTCCGGATCTCCGGAAGACCCATGCCCCCCCTCCATTCTCAAAAACTTCCCTGAAATTATAGCCCCTAAACTTACTGAAATTTTCAATGCCATGTTCTTGTCCACTACTTTTCCCTCCATTTGGAAAAAAGCCATCGTCAAACCACTTATCAAGAAAAGCTCACTTGATCCGACGATAGTCGCTAATTACCGTCCAATTGCTTGTCTCCTGCTCCCCGCCAAAATTATTGAAAAAATTATGAACACGCAAATCTCAGACTTTATAGATCAAAACAACTGTCTGGATGAAACACAATTTGGCTTCCGGAGGGGACACGGGACGGAAACTGCGCTCATCAAAGCCACAGAGGAAATTAGGAAGTCTCTCGATAATGGAGGATCAGCAGTGCTCATTTTACTGGACCTGTCTGCAGCCTTTGACACGGTCGATCACTCCACCTTGATCGACCGTGTCAAAGCGGCGGGCATCACAGGTGCGGCGAAAGATCTTATTGCCTCTTTCCTTACCGATCGAGTTCAATCCGTTGCCTTCGGCAATTTCAACTCACCTCCTTTCACTCTTCCTTGTGGTGTTCCCCAGGGATCCTCGCTTAGTCCCAGACTATTTAACATTTATGTTTCAGACTTAGCGAGGATCATAAAAATCCATCACCTGGCGGTTACATCCTACGCCGACGACACCCAGATTGTCTTAGCCATAAACAAAAATGGAGATGAAGTGGCCTCCAACTTTAATCTGGGAATGCTGGCAATAAGTAACTGGATGGCCAGAAATTGCTTGAAATTGAACTCCGATAAAACGGAGGTGATGCTGTTTGGCAATCTCTCCCCTGCCTGGTCTCCCACATGGTGGCCTGATGCCCTAGGACCACCCCCTTCTCCAGTGACCAAGGCAAGAAATCTCGGAGTTATACTGGACACTAAACTCACCTTCATGCACCACGTCAATGCGGTAGTATCCTCCTCATTCTATACCTTGAGAATGATAAAAAAACTTCTACCCTATCTTCCCATGAATATGGCAACAACTCTGATCAGCGCACTTGTCATGGCCCGCATTGACTACTGCAATGGTCTGCTAGTCAATGCTCAAGAAGGTGTTTTAAAGAAATTACAACTGGTGCAGAATGCTGCGGCCAGATTGATTACCGGATGCCCCAAGTACACCTCCATATCTGGCACACTGCGAGAGCTTCATTGGCTGCCTGTAAAGAAGAGAACTAAGTTTAAAGCTCTCTGCATTGCTTACAAGGCAATTCACGCTCAAGGTCCAGCGTTTCTGAAAGATTCATTTTGCCCGTACAAACCTGCTAGATCTCTTCGATCCTCAACCGCTGGTCTCATGCAGGTCCCCAGAACTAAGAAAGTCTCCTGGGGAGACAGATCCTTCATAGTTACCACCACTAAACTATGGAACAGTCTTCCACCTCACATCAAAACCTCTACTTTTCTTCTTTCTTTCCGCAGACAGATAAAATCCTGGCTGTTTACGCAATAACTCCTCATGGACTAGTTCATTCACTCAGCCCCGAGACACCCACGGGTATTTGAGCGCTTAACAAATTGCCTAAATAAATAAATAAATAAATAAAATAGGGGTAAAAATTACTAATCCCACTCCAGTGCGTGCAACAGTAGAAAAAGCGCTGGATAGCGTAGGGGTAAAAATTACAATTCGCACTCCAGTGAGTGTAACAGTAGGGAAAGCGCCCCTGCCTCCCCTCCCCAGCAACAGGGATATTATACATCAGAGGGTGCTTCTGTGAGCTGTTTAAACTGTATTTACTGGGGCCTGTGCACTTCGTTTTTAGGATTCGGCTACCGTCCCACTGCGTAAGCAGTGGGTGGGCGGAGCCGAAATCTTTTGTTAGTAGTAGGGGAGCCTGAACATGCCCCTCTTCTCCATTGGCTGGCCTCGTAAATGCTGGCCAGCCATTGGAGGAGAGGAGCGTCACTAAGTTCAGGGCCCGCCTTGACGTGATTCGGGGGCGTTACTGGGTCTTTTTTAAGCCCCGCCCCTTGATGCTGTGTGTCCCGGGCCGCGCTGTGATTGGCTGCCGGCCCGGGACACCCTCGTGACGTCATTCCCCGGGCCGCGGGAGATTAAAATAAATAATTTGGAGAATGTATGTCTCCCGTGAACTTCTATTGAAGAATAACACATTACAAACAAACGGGGTAACGCAGAAAAAGTCAAACGGACCTGGGTGCAATATATTATGAACAACAATTCAAAATTTGCAAACATTTGTGACAAGAATTTTCAATTCTATTAAGGACTAGGAGGCGAGGATTATGCTTAGTCTCATTTCTTTATTGAAATGCTCAGCAGCCAAGTAAAAAATCCACATTACCCAGAAACACCTGGGTAATAACCATAGAGTCTTGTTAGTATAAGTAGGTGTACAGACAATCCCACTTCCTCTTTCTTTGGTGAGGAGAGTCCAGGAAAACAGCAAACAATCCAAAAGTCAATGCAACAGCAAAGGACAGTCCATTGAAGGTAACGAAGGGAGACATCCCAAACAGCCGAAGGCAGAAAAACCAGGAGACTTTTTTAGAGAAGAAAACAGGCGCTCCTACGAGGAACTGGAGGCGCATCACTTGGGATCAGAACCTGAAAAAAGATACAAAGCCGTAATAGCCATCCCAAGAATCATATATAACTTGAAGTAAGGGTGGGAGAAGAAGACAATGCAATATATACTGTTGTAACAAAGTAATGCAAATCAATTGTCAGTAATACAATGTATAATCTATGGGTGGGATAATCCTCGCCTCCTAGTCCTTAATAGAATTGAAAATTCTTGTCACGAATGTTTGCAAATTTTGAATTCTATTGCAGGACAGGAGGCTCCGATTATGCTTGTTCAAAGCTCATCCAACACCACAGACGCAACCGTAGGCACAGGTTTAAAGTAAAAAGTCTTAAACACTGAATCTGTTGACCAATCAGCAGCTTTCATAAGGTCCCCTAATGTGACCCCCAGTGAAAAGGCCTTAGAGGCCATGGCACCACGAGCAGAATGAGCTCCAAAAACAGAAACATCAATCCCTGCCTCTCCCATAAGCCACCGTACCCAGCGAGCCAACGTAGCTGTAGTAACAGGGCGGAAAGGCTTCAGCAATGCAATTAACAGTTGACCCTGCATATCAGAATGAATAAGAGAAGTACTCACCTCATAAGCTTTCAGGCATTGGACCACACAAAGGTTGGGACGTGCCGGAAAAGAAGGGTAAGAGACAATCTCAGTATCAGTCTTGGTGCGCCGGGAAAGGCGAAAAGTAACCCCTTCAGGAGTAAAACTCCGACCAGCAAGATCCAATGCGTGAACGTCAGAAATCCGTTTGCAAGAAAGCAAACATAACAACATGGTAAGCTTGGCCGAAAGTTGTTTGCGTGAAAGCAAGGAATTAACCGGCCAGGCCTCCAAAAATCGCAAAACAACCGAAACGTCCCATAAGGCCACATATTTGGGACGCGGAGGGACAGCCATACGAACGCCCTTAAGAACTTTGGACACTAAAGGATGTTCTCCTACGGACCTACCGTCAATCGGAACATGACCTGCCGAAATAGCAGACCGGAAATTATTGATAGTACGGTACGCTAGACCAGAAGCCGAATACAGTGAGGCCAGAAAATTGACAATTAAAGAAACATCTGCTGATGTTGGATCAGCTTGCCGTTGAGCACACCAGTCACTCCAACGGTTCCAGGAACCTCTGTAACGCTTGTGGGTATTTGGTGCCCAGGCGTTGCTGAGGCGTCTGGTAGCGTCCGAAGAAAGGCCTGACACAGCCCACCGTTCCCCGAAATTCGCCACGCCAGGAGAAGGAGAGAGCCTGACTGAACTAGGGGATGCGGATTCTGAAGCGGATCTAACAGGAGATTCCGCTTCTGAGGCAGAAGAAACGGCAATGCGCAAGTCATTTCCAATAGAACAGGGAACCAAGGCTGAGCTCGCCACAGAGGAGTGATCAGAATCAGCTCCGCCTGAAAACGTTTCACATATGCCAGAACCCTGGGGATCATCATAAAGGGGGGAAACGCATAACACAGGGAGGTCGGCCACGGTTGAAGGAATGCATCCGTTGCCAGGGCCTCCGGGTCCGGTCTCCAGCTGAAGAACCGGGGAAGTTGTGCATTGAGCCGGGACGCAAAGAGGTCGATCTGACAAGGGCCCCAGGTCCATAGAAGTTGTCGAAACACCCGCGGATGGAGTCTCCAGTCGCTGAAATCCCTCAGGTACCTGGAATTCCAATCCGCCACCACATTGCGACAACCCGGAAGGTATTCCGCAATAACTGTGATCCCGTTGTGCAGACAGTAATGCCAAAACTCTTTGGCTATTTCCGCTAACAACCTCGAGCGAGTCCCTCCGAGCTTGTTGATATAACGGACCGCTGATACATTGTCCATTCGGAGAAGTATACAGCAGCGGGACTGAAGTGGAGACAGACATTTGATCGCGAACGATCCCGCCAGCAACTCCAGACAATTGATGTGGAGACAGCGTTCCTGGGGGGACCAACGCCCCCCAGTCGTGACCGGACCGCAGCGGGCTCCCCAGCCCCATTGACTGGCATCCGACTCGATCACAATCTCCGGAGAGGATCCGAAGAGGGCCCTGCCGTTCCAGGCCTCCATGTGATTCAACCACCACGTCATCTCCAACTTCGCCTCCTCCGATAGAGGGATGCAATCGGAATAGCGAAGGCCTCTCTGAAGATGCTGGATCTTCAAAAGCTGCAACGCACGGTAATGCAGTGGGGCTGGAAATATCGCCTGTAGAGAAGACGGTAAAAGCCCTACAACTCGAGCTAATGATCTCAACGACACCGTCGGACTCGAGACAACAGACTTCAATTCCCGTTTGATGTAACAAACTTTCTGACGAGGTAGCAGAAGTTGACAAGAAAGGGAATTGATTTGAAACCCCAAGAAATCTATTACCTGAGTAGGTTGAAGTACAGACTTGGGAACATTCACCAAAAACCCCAGAGACTGGAGCAGGTCTACAGTCCACGTCAGGTGAGACATAAGTTTTATCGGACAATCCGCTAACAGGAGGATGTCGTCCAAATAAATGATCAAGCGAACTCCCCGACTGCGGAGAGATTCCACGACCGGACGTAACAGTTTCGTGAAGCACCATGGTGCTGACGAAAGGCCGAATGGAAGAACCTGATATTGATACCACATCCCCAGCCACTGGAATTGAAGAAAGCGGCAATGGGGCGGAAAAATCGGAACCGAGAGGTATGCATCCTTGAGGTCTAGACGGACCATCCAATCCCGTTCCCTCAGGAGATCCCTCAACAGATGGATCCCCTCCATCTTGAAGTGGCGGTAAACCACTCCCGCATTGAAGTCCTTCAGGTTGAGGACCAACCTCGATCCCCCTCCCTTCTTCTCCACAAGGAAGATTGAGCTGACAAAGCCCTGAGGGTGGCGCACCGTCGGTACAATCGCCCCTTTGGCTTCCAGAGACCTGAGTTCCTCTGTGATGAACTCTTGACTTTGGTTTGAGAAATGGAGAGGAAAAGGAAGACGGGACTGACGCACAGGATGATAAAATTCCAGTTTGAAGCCCTGAACCGTCTCCAGCACCCATGCATCGCTGGAGATTGATCGCCAGTTCTCTAGGAAAAGGCGAATCCTGCCCCCCAGAACAACACTGCATGCAGGAAGAATGCTCACCTGAAGTGGCGGAATCGTGGTAGCCGCCGGAGGATCCACCAGCACGTCCTTTTTTGAACTGGCCACGTCCTTTTCTTGAGGGGTAGAAGTTTGAACGAGGGGTATAACCCGAGTCCTGTTGACCTCCTCTCTGAGATTGGTAACCCTTCTGGGAGGACTGTTGCTGACCTCGGCCGGAAGAACGTCCTCTACTTCTACCGGCCCTGTTGAAAACCGGACGAAGGGTCCGGCGGAGAGACGCCTGAGCCTTATCCAGACCGCTGAATGTATTGACAAAGTTGGTTAGCTCCTTCAAAAAAGGTTGCCCAAAAAGAAGACCCTGGGCCGCAGGACCCGACTCAGAAGTAGCTAATTCTTGCAACTTAGGATCCAGCTTCAGCAAAATGGATCTGCGCCTCTCAGCAGAGAGCGCACAGTTGGCATTACCCAACTGGCAAATGGCGCGTTGAGCCCAATTAATCAGTTCATCTGGATCCACCATCCGGTTAGTACTTTTAGCCAGGAAACCAAGGTCCAACATTTTGGTGAGGGGACCCAGGAGATCTAACACCTTGTCCTGGCAAGCCCGCCAGGACCTATCTAGACCCTTTTTGGGGTCTTTCGCAAACTTGCGGAGGTACGTTGTCATAGTTGGATCAATCTCAGGAGTCTCCGCCAGATGATCAGCCAAGTCTGGCCGCGGGCACTCAGATCGGAGACGGGCACGTACCTCCTTTTCAAAGGGTTGGCGGATGTGCTGCTGGACGTACTCCGTCACAGCCTGGGAAGGAAGCCAAGCCGTGGACTGGGGATGAATAATGTCCTCCGGCTCGAAGATCAGGACTGGAGGATGCGAAGACGCATCAACAAAATGCTCCTTGCATCTCTTTTTCTTGGGCGGGGGAGGAGCGGGGTCCGAGGAAGACGATGACTGCAGGTCATCGCTCTCACCTTCTTCAACAACAACGTCTGACTTGGCAGAGGCTAGGGACAGCGCCAATTTTTTGAAGACAGAAGAATGTGGATTGGCAGGAGAAGACGACGACTTCTTAGCCGCAGGGACCCAACCCTGCTGTTCAGCATACTTAGTCAAGTGCCTTTTGAGAGGCGTAATAGCACGCACTAGTGCTCTATTCATTGAGTGTTGGACTCCCCGGTCCAAAGCATCCACCAAATGTTGCTCCATGGAGTCCGGAGCCTCCTCATCATACTCTTCTTCATCCTCATAAAAATATTCACTCATGATTCACAATAGATGTGAAAAGATATGCCCACAAATGAGGAATGCAAATATAAACAAGCCAAAGGCTCAATGAAGGGGGGTGAAAAACCCTCACAGCAAGCCAAAGCTGTAGAGACTACAGGTGAAAATATATATAGAGAGTGGAGGGAAGGCTTACTGTCACCAAAAACGCCACCCTAGGCAAAGCCTATGCAAAATTTTACAACCAGCGTCCTTTTTTAGACACTGGCGTCGACAGGGTCAATCCTGGAGGCTTGTGGGCGTGTACGCCGCAGGGGACGACCTTCTGAGAAGCTCCGGTGAGGCAACAACACGGAGCGCCGGAAACACCAAAACGCGCATGCGCGTTAAACCGGCCGCCTGAACAGGAAGGAGAGGAGCTCGCGCGAACAGCGCGAGGCAGCCCCTGACCCCTATAAACCACTCCACAAGTAATGAAAGAACCCAGGCTCAAAGCGCCCGACTTCAGGGTGGAGATGCCTCGCACCCAACCGCGCCGCCACCGAAAACACAACGCGAACGGAATGGCGAAGACAAGCGCAAGCAGCGCGATACGCGCGGAAAACAAAGCGGCAGATATGAGAAACAGGCGCCGCTTAAGCAATACAAAGTGCAAGGCAAATAACAACAATAAGGTAAGAAGCACTTAACTGGCTGCGGAGCAGCAAAGAAAGAGGAAGTGGGATTGTCTGTACACCTACTTATACTAACAAGACTCTATGGTTATTACCCAGGTGTTTCTGGGTAATGTGGTTTTTTACTTGGCTGCTGAGCATTTTAATAAAGAAATGAGACTAAGCATAATCGGAGCCTCCTGTCCTGCAATAGAATTGTTCCAATTATTGTTCATTCTTTTGAAGCATAGGCATTTTCAGGCAGAAATCGGGGGTCTCCCACTTGACTCGGGTATGTTGTCATGTATGAGTTACTGATATGACAAGATCACTGCGAGTTCAGGTTACCCTTGATGATACAGCCCTTGTGTACCGTTCTCAACGAGAGTCAAGTCCACAATTCCGAAAAAATTGTGGCAAAAGAGTGGCGTATATGCTTGTTCAGGAACGTGAGCAGTATGTCTTCTTGAACTGCACATATTCTTCCCGCTGCACCCTGTGAGTGCTGCGTTTCCTGTCCCGGCGTTTGGAGTTTTAAACCAAAAACCTATCCTACGATAAATCACTTGGCCCGAAGGTGTTTTATACGAAGGCTTTGGTTGGTCAGCAGGCGTCAGCTGTACACCTGTCCAGTGTGTAATCAGAGGGGGAGGTTCTTTGTCAAACTAGGCCCGCCAATAAAGCGTTAATTAAGGTCATAGTTTCAAAATCTCTGTAACCCCGCAACCAAACAAGCGTCAGATGACTGTGGTAATCCTGTGCTCGTTACGTTCATAGCGGCGTGTTGGGGGGGGGGCAGTCTTTTTTATCGTCGTGGAGGATCGGCGTGGACATCGTTGGTGACAGTCATTTCTCGGTATTTGCCCAAGTGGTGATGGTGAGTGGACTTGGAACGTAAAACACATTGACGTTTTGCAAAGGAGCGTAGTTATCTGAAATTGTCTTGCATGTTTGTTTTAAATCTTAACAAACACCATTGTTGCAAAGCAGGGTAATCTATGGAACATCCGGCATCGACGGACTAGTACTGGCCACACCTTTTTACGAATGAAAAGGTCTAGGAAGGTGAAAACAAACGCTACCTTTGTTTAAGCTAAATATTTTGTTCGTAACTAACAGTCCCAGGGGAAGCAGGCAGCTCTGGCCGCAGCCAGGGGGAGCAGGCAGATGTCACCGCACCGAAGCAAGGGGAAGCAGGCAGCTCTGGCCGCAGCCAGGGGGAGCAGGCAGATCTCACCGAAGCCAGGGGAAGCAGGCAGCTCTGGCCGCAGCCAGGGGATGCATGCAGCAAGGTGTCGTGGCCAGAGGAGGTGGCAAGGAGGTCGGACTACTGGGAAGGTCTGGTACCAGGCATTAGGAGCCGCTGAGCAGGTAGTGGAGATCGAGACAGGACAAGACGGGGCGGTACATCAGGCGGAGAGCGGAAATTCAGGGGTCCGGAGCGTGATGGAGACAACAGACAGCTGTGTCATGATAGGCCGGTGTTCATTAGAAGATGGGGGTGGGGTGCAGCTGTGTGTTAGGGGGTTGTGGAGAAGGCTGGTGTGCACTGCTGCATGGTGGAGCAACCAACTGTGCATGAGGAGAGTGGGCAGAGGCGGTAGCGGTGCACAGGGAAATGGGCGGAGCAGGCGAGTGTATTAGAGGATTGTGAGCAGACAGGTGTGCGCTGCTGCATGGTGGAAGAGGCAGCCATGCATTACCTCCTCGTCCTGGTCTCCCCGTCCCATTCCTGATACATGAGCAGCTAGTCTGCTCTACAGAACCCCTACCTAGCTGAGCTGTTGGCACTTCCCCCTAGGATGACGTCACCATCACGTGACTACAAAAGGGAAAGTGCCGGAAGAATCATCCTGTTTTTTTCTATTCTGCAGTCTACGACCGCGTTCCTGGCTGTGCTGTTTGGAGGCTTCCTGTGTCCTGGTAAGTCTCCTGGCTGTTTTCCTTTGTTTTTGCGGCGACCTGCTCTAGCGGCCGCCTGTGCTTGTTGCGCTGCCTTTCCCCCGCGCTGGCTCCATTTTGGGGGCATGTTTCTTTCACGCGGCTCGCGTTAGCGGCCGGCTCTGTTTGGGGGCACTACTTTACACGCGGCTCGCGTTAGCGGCCGTTTTTAGTGTTTGTGCTTCGTGATGCTCACCTGACTTTGGTTGGTCTGCTCCAGCGGCCGTTCCTGGGCTTTCTCCGGTCCTTTTTCGCCCTGCTATAGCGGGCAGGGGCTGTTCTGTGGAGTTTGGTGTCCTGCATCCTCTTAAGGGGCGATTTTGGCGGCTGGCTGGGCTTTTTATGCCGGCCTGGTTTTTTTCTCCTCCCACAGGTGTTCGGGTCCTCGGCTATATCTGGGGTCCTAGTAGGGATATTTTTTGTCCTTGTTTGTGCCTGTTGGGAGTGTTGTTTGGACTTTTTGGCTTCCGCTATGGATTCGGATGCTTCTTCTTCTGCGGCTCCTCTTGATGCCCTGCGCCTCATTATTAATAAGGCTGTGGCTGCTGCTTTCCTGGCTAGGGACGCGGCTGGGCCTCCTCCCAAGGTGCCTCGTGTGTCTTTAGATCCACAAGATGCTCCTGAGGATGACGTTGATCCTGGTGAGGATGAGGGTGTCCGTGGTCGTTTTGTTCAGGGTGCTGAGCTCGCTGACCTGTTTGCCCATGTGAGGTCCAACTTGGGTTTTTCTCCTCCTGCGGATGCTGTTGTTGAGGATGACTTTTTTACACAGTATGTCCAGCCTGCTCCGGATACTTTGCCTTTGCATGGTGCAGTGCGCAATGTGCTGTCTCACGAATGGAAGGAGGTGGACAAGTCTTCTTTCCCTTGTTTCCTGTCCAGACGTTACCCTCTTGAGGGTTTTGCGGATGAGTTCCCTCAGTCTGTGAAAGTGGACAATTTGATGGCTGGCCTTTCCTCTCAGGGTTTGGTTGTTTCTGAAGACGCCCTTCCTGCGGACGCTGTGGATAAGCGTGTTGAAGGGGCTGTGAAGCGTTCCTATGCTGCTTCTAATTTCTCTGTCCGGGCGACTGCGTATTCCAACTATATGGTTCAGTCGCTCCTTAAGGACTTCCAGTCTCTGTCTGTTCTGCTGAACGACGGCGAGGATGCCACTCCTCTTCTGTCTTTGATGGAGATGCAGGTGCGTTACCTGTCGGACATTTCCTTCGACAATTTGGGGGCGGCGGCCGCCGCTTCTGGTGCTTCCATTGCTGCCCGGCGTCATATTTGGATGCGTTCCTGGAAGGCGGACTCTTCGCAGAAGTCGGTCCTACTTAAGTTACCTTTTGAAGGTTCTAAGGTGTTCGGTCCTCAGCTGGAGGGCATGGTCAAGCAGTCCGCGGAGAACTGCAAGCTGGAGGCTCCGGTCCGTCCTCCTGCTCGGGGGCGCGGATTTGGTTATCGTCGCGCTTTTGGGCCTCCTGCTCGTGGCGCTTCTCAGCCCTTTCGAGGCAGGGGTCGTGGCCGGGGGGCCCCTGGAAGTGCCAAGCCCCGGGCCGCTGCCAGTGTTGCCACTACCGCTTCCTCCTCTTCACAATGACTGTCTGCCTTTGCCCGTTGGTGGTCGACTCCAGTGCTTCCGCGCCCAGTGGTTATCGGTTCCGGATGCCTGGGCGGTTCTGACTGTTTCGGAGGGTTGCCGGATAGAGTTTTCCTCTCCTCCTCCTCCGGGTTTTGTTCGGACTCCGCTGCCTCGTCTTCCTTTGCGAAGAGTAGCTTTGTTGTCGGGTGTTCAACTCCTGTTGCAGAAAAATGCTATTGTGGAGGTTCCGCCTCTGGAAAGGGGCGAGGGTTGCTACTCAATCCTATTTCTGGTTTCCAAGAAGGACACTTCGGATCTTCGTCCTGTTCTGGATCTGAAGCGTGTCAACCGCTTCGTCGTCCATCGCCCTTTCAAGATGGTGACCCTCCAGTCCATCCTACCTCTGGTCCTTCCGAGTGGCTTCCTGGCGTCCCTGAATTTGATGGATGCATACCTGCATGTTCCTATCCATCCTGCCGACCAGCGTTTTCTGCGCTTTGCTGTGGAGTCCCATCACTACCAGTTCCGGGTGCTGCCTTTCGGCCTGTCCTCTGCGCCCAGGGTGTTCACCAAGCTCCTGGCCCCTCTGGTGGGTATTCTTCATTCCAGGGGGCTGCTGGTGTTTCCATATCTGGATGACTGGTTGATTGTCTCTCCCTCTTTTTCGCAGGCTCTGTCGGATGTGGCCCAGGTGTGCCATCTGCTGGGTTCCTATGGCTTCCTTATCAACCACCGGAAGTCCTCCCTGGTGCCCTCTCAGTCCCTGAAGTTCCTGGGGGCTTTCTTCCGGATGGACCTGGGCATGGTGTTCCTCTGCCAGGAGCGCCAGTTGACTTTGTTTCGCCACCTTTCTTGGCTTCTTTCCCAGTCGCAGGTGTCTGCCCGTCTCTGGTTGCGGAGTCAGGGGGAGATGGCGTCCACTCTGCATCTCCTTCCTTGGGCCAGGCTTCATCTGTACCCCCTGTTGCATCATGTCCTGTCTCACTGGGATCCCGCCTCCTTGGACTACGAGACTCTGATCCCTGTCACTCCGGGGATTTGGGCGGATCTACAGTGGTGGTTGTCTCCTCTCTCCCTTTCCGGGGGGTTCGATCTCCTTTCCCCTCAGTCTGTGGTCGTGTTGTCCACGGATGCGGATGCATTGGGTTGGGGGGCTGTTCTGGGTTCTTCCAAGGGTCAGGGTCGGTGGTCCCGATTAGAGTCCCTACAGTCCTCGAACTGGAAGGAGTTGCGAGCGGTCTGGCTTGCTCTCCTTTGGTTCGCTCCTCTCCTTCGGGGTCGGGCGGTCTCGGTGCAGACAGACAATCAAGTGGTTCGCTCCTATGTGAATCACCTGGGGGGCATGTGTCATTCTCTCTTTCTCCTGTCCCGGGAGATCGGCCTTTGGGCCGAGTCGAATCTGTTGTCTCTGACGGCGGTCTATCTTCTGGGGAAGGAGAATGGGCCTGCGGATACTTTGAGCAGGGTGTTCCCCTCCTCGGTGTCCCTCTGTCTGTCCCCGGATCTGTTCGGGCAGATTGTCCTTCGGTTCCGCCTTCCTTGGTTGGATCTTTTTGCCTCGGAGGATTCCGCCCTTCTTCCTCTGTTTTGCAGCATCAATCCGTCTCCAATGGCTTGGGCGACCGATGCTTTCTCGATTCCTTGGTCGGGGGGTCTGCTGTTTGCCTTCCCTCCCTTTGCCTTGATTCCGAGGGTCCTCCGGAAGATTCGTTTGGATCGGGCGGAGGTTCTCCTGGTGGTTCCGGAGTGGTCTCGGCAGTCTTGGTTTCCCCTGCTGCTGACTTTTGCCGTTTGCCCTCATTGGAGGTTTCCCCTGTCTCCCTCCCCCCTGCGGGCTCCTCTTCTCAGTCTTGCCTCCCTGCGTCGCCTCCGGCTGGGGGTTTGGCACTTGAGAGGTTGAGTTTGCTGGGTCTGGGTTGCTCATTGGAGGTTGCCCAGTGTCTTCAGCTTTCCCGGCGTCCGTCCACCTTGAAGTCTTATGCCCGTCACTGGAAGAATTTTTCCACCTGGTGTCATGGGAGGGATATCTCTCCTGTCTCCTGTGAGGCAGTGCGGGTGTTGGACTTTTTACGGGATGGTTTTGTCTTGGGACTGGCTGTTTCTTCCCTGCGGGCGCAGTGGGCTGCCGTTCTTGCCTTTCGGGGTTCCTCTGTTTCATCTGTGTCCCCGTTGGTGGCTCGCCTTCTGAGGAGTTTCTTGCTTCAACGTCCTGTCTCCCGTTCCCCTGTGCCTCCTTGGGATCTGCCCTTGGTTCTACGGGCTTTGACGGGTCCCCCGTTTGAGCCTTTGGACTCCGTGGCCTTGAAATTCCTTTCTGCCAAAGTTATCTTCCTGGTGGCCATTACCTCTGGGCGTAGGGTTGGTGAGATTGGTGCGCTGATGGCTTCCCCCCCCTTCTTGCGCTTCTGCGCTGACAAGGTCGTTCTCCGACCGAGTCAGTTTTTTCTCCCTAAAGTGATTTCCACTTTTCACTGTCAGGAGGATATTGTTCTCCCTGTATTTTTTCCTGCTCCTGCCTCTCCTGAGGAGGAGCTCCTCCATTCTTTGGATGTGTTGAGGGCTCTCCACATCTACTTGGAGCGTACGGCTGGTTTCCGTAAGGTTGACTCCCTGTTCGTCACCTACGGCCTGTCGGGTCTAGGGCTTCGTCCTTCTTTGTCCTCCTTGTCTCGTTGGGTCAAGGGCGCAGTGGTTTCTGCTTATGATTCTGTCCAATGTCCCCTGCCTTCTACTGTTCAGGGTCGGTCGACTCGGAGCGTTTCGTCCTCCTGGGCCATGTTCAGGGGTGCCTCTTTGCGAGACATTTGCAATGCTGCTACGTGGGCTTCTCCCCACACTTTTGTTGCCCATTATCGTCTGGAGTTGGGGATGGCGGCCTCCGCTGCCTTTGGGACTAGTGTCCTGTCTGCAGTGCTTGATTTATGATTTGTACTGTTTGATTTGATTAAAATGGACCTGTTTTTCTGGCATACTTCTGGTCTGTTTTCTTCTTACAATCACCATGTGCTTGGGTATGGGCTCATGTATCAGGAATGGGACGGGGAGACCAGGACGAGGAGGTAATGCCCGGTTACTCACCGGTAATACCCATTACTCAGAGTCCTGGTCTCCCCGTCCCATTCCTGAGCCCTTCCCTCCCTCCCTGATTTGGGTTTTCTGTGGGTGATTGTATGTGTTTCGTTCTGTTGTCTTTGGTATTTTCAGGATGATTCTTCCGGCACTTTCCCTTTTGTAGTCACGTGATGGTGACGTCATCCTAGGGGGAAGTGCCAACAGCTCAGCTAGGTAGGGGTTCTGTAGAGCAGACTAGCTGCTCATGTATCAGGAATGGGACGGGGAGACCAGGACTCTGAGTAATGGGTATTACCGGTGAGTAACCGGGCATTAGGAGAATGACGGGAGCAGGCAGCTGTGCATTAGGAGAGTGGTCGGAGCAAGCAGTTGTGCTATAGGAGACAAGAGACGGGAGCAGTCAACTTTCAAGAGATTGGGGAGCAGGCAACTATACATTAGTAGAGTAAACGCAGTAGGCAACTATGTATTCTTTTAGAAGGTGGTGGAGCAGGCAGGTGTGTATTAGGGGATTGTGAATAAGGCTGGTGTGCACTGCGAATCAGACAAAAGTGCAGTAGGAGGTAAGGGGGGATGTCAACTGCCAAAAAATTAGTGGAGCAGACAGCTGTGCATCGAGTATAATGTAGCAGGCAGGTGTGCACTACGGCATGATGGAGCAGGCTGCTCTGCTTAAGGGAGTGGGCAAAGCAGGCACTGTGCATTACGAGATTGATCGGAGAAAGCAGCTGTGCAGTAGGAGACAAGGGACATTTCCTTCTTTCTTGTTATTTACTTTATTTGAAAAATGTATATAGCGCAAATAGCTAATTCTAGGTTAACTGGGCGCTTTTCATTTAATGAAAAGGAGCAGCAACAACCCCTCACATAGGAGTGAACAAAAAATTGCACGATTACGGGTAATCAAAATGTACACAATAAAATGACATTTAAAAACAAGAGGGAGTCAAGAGGTCGGCGAAAATTTGAATAAATAAAAAAACTTTTTATAGTCTTGAGAAAGAACAGCAGCGCTCGGGGGCACTCCCAGATTGGGTACCAGAGGGTGTCCCTTTATTGGGTCGCTCTGGCATGGCTCTTTTAAGAGGCCAGCTGCTTTTCTGGCCCCAGCTCCCTCTATCTTGAGTGAGAGGAGTTTTCACCCTGTAAACACCGATACCGGTAAGGAGCAGAGAACAGATTATATACAGTGACGGCGGGGCCTCTATGTGGAAGTAGGGCCAGTTCTGAGTCCAGCCAGGCCAGAATCACTGAAAGTCTCATAGAGACTGGGTGTGTGCGTGTGGTTCTGGGTGTGTGTGTGTGGCTCTGTGTGTGTGTGTGTGGCTCTGGATGTGTGTGTGTGTGTGTGTGTGTGTGTGGCTCTGGATGTGTGTGTGTGTGTGTGTGGCTCTGGATGTGTGTGTGTGTGTGTGTGTGGCTCTGGGTGTGTGTGTGTGTGTGTGTGGCTCTGGGTGTGTGTGTGTGTGTTTGGCTCTGGGTGTGTGTGGCTCTGGGTGTCTGTGGCTCTGGGTGTGTGTGTGTGGTAGTAATTGCTGTCTGCTGAGCTCATCCAGTAGGGTACAATAGGTCTCACATTTGCGAGAGATCAAGCTATTGGCAATGTAAATGACAATGTCATTTATTTATCTGTTTTCAAAACCAACACATAAATAAAGTCATTTACAATGCCAATACCTCTAACTTTTGCCAAGGCGAAACCGTTGCATTGTAAATGCTTGTTTTTTTTTGGGCCAGTGGGGGAGTAAAGTTTTATTCACACAGTATTGTTAGATTTCGAGTTAGTGAAGCCTTTACCTGCAGAAGTCCAAAGTGTGGATTGAGCCTGTCTGTCTCCTAGGAGATTCTGAACAGGAGAAGCAGCTCCCCAGCCCCCACCCCCAGGCCAGCAGACCATTGGCTATTCAGCTACCAGGCAAGTCTAAGCCCTCCTCTCACACCTGCCCAGGCCCCATAAGGCCTTGCTGGGTGCACCCCAAATCATTCTCCTCCATCTTGTGAATTGCAGCCTTCCTCTGCCCCAGATTGCAGTGAGCAGAGACCAGGAAGTGGTAAGGAGACAGACTAGTGCTGTCTCTTCCCAAAACAATAGTTGTTTAAAAACGATTTTCCCTTTCTGTGATTACTGTCTTTGCTTGTGGTTGTTAAAGTTTAAAATTGCAGTTTTGACCTGCCTGTGATTACATATTGTATCACCTGTTTTGTGTTTTAAACTTGTGGTTTTCCCTGCCCATGATTCTTTGCATTTAACGTGCTGAATTGTGGGATTTGCAGTCCAACCTCTGTAGTTTGTCCCTCTCATTCCTTGGTGATAAATCTGTTTTCCCTCCAAATTTCTCCTTCGCTCTGTGCTAAGACCTGTGTGTTAAAACAGTGCACCCCCAGCCACCATTTTGTGTTCACAAGCCAGTGAGGCCAACCCCCCCCCCCCCCCCCCCCCCACCAGCAACAGGGATTTTCTACATCAGAGGGTGCTTCTGTGAGCTGTTTAAAGTGTATTTACTGGGTCCTCTGCACTTTGTCTTTTCTTTTGGGCCTGCAGGGGGAGTAACGTTTTATTCAAACAGTATTGTTAGATTTCGAGTTAGTGAAGCCTTTACCTGCAGAAGTCCAAAGTGTGGATTGAGCCTGTCTGTCTCCTAGGCGATTCTGAACAGGAGAAGCAGCTTCCAACTCCCTAGCTAGCAAACCTTGTCTGAGGTTGCTGGGACCTTATATGGTCTGCTAGTGGTTGGGACATGTGTACACTGCTAGGTGGTTGTATCTGGTGTTTCTATTGGGTTAGGGTTTATGTCCTCATTGGTTGGGTATTTGAGGGTTCTGATTGGTTTCTGGGACTGTGATTCAATCATTGTAGGGTTGGGACTTGGGCTAGGGTTAGGATTTCTATTGGAAGGAGGGGCTAGGGCTTCCTATGTTATTGGTTGTTGGGAGTAGTGTGGGACTAGGGCTAGGGTTAGACCTTTAATTGGAAGTAGCTATTTAGGGCTTCTGGTGTGATTGGTTGTTGGACTAGTTGTGGGACTAAGAGTGGGGTTAGGCTTTCTATTGGAAGTAGGGCCTAGGGCTACCTGTACCATTGGTTGCTTGGACTTGGGTTGGGACTCCTAGTAGGGCTAAGGCCTTTATTGGAAGTAGAGATCAGGGTTTTTTAACTGATTGGGTGCTTGGACTAGGGCTAAGATTGGCAGTAAGGTCCTGGTCTCCTATTGGTTCTA
Source organism: Lissotriton vulgaris (assembly GCF_964263255.1). Classification (NCBI taxonomy): domain Eukaryota; kingdom Metazoa; phylum Chordata; class Amphibia; order Caudata; family Salamandridae; genus Lissotriton; species Lissotriton vulgaris. Next base: position 1,077,260,227 of record NC_141699.1, on the reverse strand, counting down.
GATTTTAGGGCTAGTGTTGTGATTGGATAGTGTTAGGGCTAGGGTTCCCATTGGCTGAAGGGGTCACCTGATTACTAGGGCTATAAAAAAGGCCAGGCTTAGGGCGTCTCAGCCTGGGCGTCGAGGTTAAGGGCGGAGAGGACAAGGGTAGTTGGTCGGGACTAGGACCAGAAATGCTGCCCTTTTTCTCATTTAGCAATACCCATCCCACACCATCCACATCCACAAACAGAGCAACACACTCACACCAAATGTACACCACGCACAACACTATGCACAGATTAATGTACCAGCATGCACCACCAACCCAACCAAACCACATCTGCAACCCTACTATCCCAACTACCACACATATCCACCATCACCCACAAACAGTACACAACTCTATCCTATACCACTAACCAATACACTCATCACTAACACAACGCCAATCAACACCATACATAACTACATCACATTCAGACACACTCTCCCTGCTGTAATTACACCTAACAGACCACCTTTTATCACTAACAAACATATAATGATCCTTACACCAGTTGTCCAACAAACACCCTCCTTTCCCTTCTACCATAATAACACTAACACAACACACACACACTGCACACCACCACACTTTGTAACTCTTGAAAGAAACCAGTCTAAGATAAACACTCTCACCTCTACTTCATTCCCTCCTACACACAACATACACTCTACTCATAAACACATCACCACCCCCTCTACGTCACAACCTCCTCTCACAAACAATACTACACAACCAAATCTGGTGCATGAAACATATACATCACCACCCCTTTTCACTACACCTCAAAAGCAAAACATATCACACACACCAGCACAACAAGAGAGCACAACACATTATAATACTTACCATCACAAAATACATACATATACCCATCTTTAAAACCACACAAAGGAACAAACTCCAATGCCAAGCTTTCCCTCTTCCACCACACCTAACACAGATACAGCAATACAGCACCTCTCTTCTAACCGCCTCTCATCCATTGGACAATTTAGAACATAACAACATGACCCACATGCTGCACCACCTCACCTGACTCAAACACCTTCCACCTTAAACACACGCAAAAAATATAAGCAACATGCCACACCTCACAACTTTGCTTCCCCAAGTCTGCCTCACAACAATGTTACACCACAAAAGCAACACAGCACTCCAACTCACTCTCAAACACCATCTCCAACACATACACATGCAGACCCATCAAAATGTCTTCTTAGCATGCTGGATGAGGAACACGATACAGAACAGCTACACGATTGCTATCCTAATAAAGCTAATACCAGCACTAAAAACACACCTGACCTGATACACACCCACAAAATACTGATCACGTTTCTACAAAATAAAGTCCCACTATCACCATAGGCCACTCTCTACACTGTCTACTAATAAATGCTCATCCCTCTCTAAAAACAAGCATCACATCTACAACCTTCTCACCGATGCAAAACCAGGCATACTATTCATAACCGAATCATGGTTGGGAGAGGATATGGCTCCAGTCCTGTATGAAGAAATTCCTCTAGGCTATCAAATAATCACCCAAAATCGTATAGCCAAAAAAGGAGGTTGTCTAGCTGTTGTATTCAGGCAAACAATACACATTACTAAAGTTGACAACATCTCCATAAAGAATTGTGAGGCTCTTCTAACAAGATGCAATCCTACACCGTCGTCCACCTGTAACTTCCTGCTCCTTTAGCAAGGCAACATTTTCAGACGCACTTCTAGACACAGTTTCAAACCTGATAACAATACAATCCAACCTATGCGTTCTGGGTGACCTTAACATTTGGTTTGATAAAACCAATATGACCCATCCAAAAACAATAATCACCGGCCTAGACGCATTGAACCTGCATCAGATTGTCGATAATCCGACACACACAGCTGGACATGTCCTAGATGTCATTTTTGCTAATACTGAACTGGTTACCTTTCAAGGTATAACTCCAGTCACATGGTCGGACCACCGCTTGCTTGATTTCCAACATGGAGCGGCTCTGAGCGACTCACCTAGGGCTGCCTTGTGTCCATCCACCTATCGCCATGGAACGGGCTCAGTTTGGAACGCTTGGAGGCACAACTGACATCCAGTATAGATCTGGAAACCATGGATTCTGTTCGGAATCTATGTGAGTGGCTACAGGAAGCTTTTGGCATCCTGATGCCAATCGAGACCACAGAGAAGAGGCGCCTTGGAGAAACATAGAGGTAGTGGTCATAAAACAACAGATTGGAGGGCTGCAGCATGCCAGGCTCAAAACAGACGCCAAACAAGGCAGGCATCGCCTACAGAAAATTAACGGATTGTATAGGTCGGCTATCAGAAAAGTTGAGAGGGGGTGCTATTCAGATAGAGTTCAAGGCGCTGGGTGTGCAAGTAAAGAGTTCTGTGGAGTACTCAATGAATTTCGAGGGCCGGGTGGCCTGGGGGGAACTCATCCTGTTGCTCGGGATTTCACAGACAGGCTGGCGAATCATTGCACGGACAAAGCAGACACGTTGGACTCGTACTCGGAACGGAAACAAAGCACCAGCACTAACCCTTGTGCAAAACAACTATCCAGGAGTGTTCTGATCAGGCCTCTCCATTCCTTCCAACGCATCTCATACGATGAATTTGTGGACATGCAATTGTGGGCAAGCAGGCCTGCCAGCAGCCCTTCTGGCCCCTGTCCGCCACAGACTTTCAAGACAATTCTTTTGGCGACCTCTGCTGCCATTCCAGTGAGAGGGGTCATCAGCGATTCCTTGACTACTGGAGTGTTTCCAGAGGAACTCATGTGGTCATGCATGCGCAATTTAATGAAGGCACCTCGTAAATAAATAAATGGAGGCAAGGGGCTCCCCCCGTGGCCCCCCTTCCCTCCCTGCGCCCGGCACCCCTCCTCTCATGCACCTGCTGGAGCTCGGTGGTTCGGCTCGGATACACAGCCTGCTGGCAGGATGAATGCCCAGTCAGTCAGACTGGCTCGGGTGACAACCGAGGGAGGGAAACTCATGGCCAATACCCGGAGAGCTCCCCGTGGGGCGAGTGCCAGGGCGGCCCTAAGAAAGTACACACAACCAGAGGTACATGCTACAGGCCAGCCAGGCAGACGCACACAGCCAGAGAAGAGGTACACACTGCAGACAACTAGACATGCAGGCACACACAGCCAGAGGTACACACTGCAGACAACCAGGCAGGCACACACAACCAGAGGTACACACTGCAGACAACCAGGCAGGCACACACAGCCAGAGGTACACACTGCAGACAACCAGACAGGCAGGCACACACAGCCAGAGCAGAGGTACACACTGCAGACAACCAGGCAGGCACACACAACCAGAGGTACACACTGCAGACAACCAGGCAGGCACACACAGCCAGAGGTACACACTGCAGACAACCAGACAGGCAGGCACACACAGCCAGAGGTACACACTGCAGGCCAGACAGGCACACACAGCCAGAGGTACACACTGCAGACAACCAGACAGGCAGGCACACACAGCCAGAGGTACACACTGCAGACAACCAGGCAGGCACACACAGCCAGAGGTACTCACTGCAGAGAACCAGGCAGGCACACACAGCCAGGGGTACACACTGCAGACAGGCAGGCAGGCACACACAGCCAGAGGTACACACTGCAGACAGGCAGGCAGGCACACACAGCCAGAGGTACACACTGCAGACAACCAGGCAGACACACACAACCAGAGGTACACACTGCAGACAACCAGGCAGGCAGGCACACACAGCCAGAGGTACACACTGCAGACAACGAGACAGGCAGGCACACACAGCCAGAGGTACACACTGCAGACAACCAGGCAGGCACACACAGCCAGAGGTACTCACTGCAGAGAACCAGGCAGGCACACACAGCCAGAGGTACACACTGCAGACAGGCAGGCAGGCACACACAGCCAGAGGTACACACTGCAGGCAGGCACACACAGCCAGAGGTACACACTGCAGACAACCAGGCAGGCAAACACAGCCAGAGGTACACACTGCAGACAACCAGACAGGCAGGCACACACAGCCAGAGGTACACACTGCAGACGACCAGGCAGGCACACACAACCAGAGGTACACACTGCAGACAACCAGGCAGGCACACACAGCCAGAGGTACACACTGCAGACAACCAGGCAGGCACACACAACAAGAGGTACACACTGCAGAGAACCAGGCAGGCACACACAGCCAGAGGTACACACTGCAGACAGGCAGGCACACACAGCCAGAGGTACACACTGCAGACGACCAGGCAGGCACACACAACCAGAGGTACACACTGCAAACAACCAGGCAGGCACACACAGCCAGAGGTACACACTGCAGGCAGGCACACACAGCCAGAGGTACACACTGCAGGCAGGCACACACATCCAGAGGTACACACTGCAGACAATCAGGCAGGCAGGCAGGCAGGCACACACAGCCAGAGGTACTCACTGCAGAGAACCAGGCAGGCACACACAACCAGAGTAACACTCTGCAGACAACCAGAAGGAGGAGCGACAGGAGGAGCGGCGTACAGGCGGGGAGGTGCAGCGGAGGACAGGCGGTGAGGAGCAGCGGACAGGCGGTGAAGAGCAGCGGACAGGCGGTGAAAAGCAGCGGACAGGCGGTGAGGAGCGGTGGACAGGCGGTGAGGAGCGGTGGACAGGTGGTGAGGAGCGGTGGACAGGTGGTGAGGAGCAGCGGACAGGCGGTGAGGAGCGGCGGACAGGAGTGGTGAGGAGCAGCGGAGGACAGGCGGTGAGGAGCAGCGGACAGGCGGTGAGGAGCAGCGGACAGGCGGTGAGGAGCGGCGGACAGGCGGGGAGGAGTGGTGAGGAGCAGCGGAGTACAGGCGGTGAGGACCGGTGGACAGGCGGAGGTAAGTGAAGCAGCCACGGGTGCGCTCACGGGGCGAGCGGGGGCCCTCAAGCCTGATTGCTCCCGGACAAGGTCGGGACGGGCTGCTAGTATATATATATATGCAGTGTACTGTAATGTCCCCTACCCTGTTCTATCTCCCAGTAGGCAGGGTTAGAATACGAATCTTCGATGATGCAAAAAAGAACAAGATGCCTATGTGGGTTGACATCACCCAGAGAAGCAAACAGAGTTGTGGATATGCTTCAATAACCTTCCCTACCATAAAGTTTATCATAAACAAAACATTCGTACAGAAAACAGCAATACGCGGTTGTGACCGCCGCTGTATTTCGCTTCTGTTCCTCTCTCCTAAACAAAAAGAAAGTTCAAGCCTGTGACAAGAAACGGTAATACGCGGTTGCGTCCACCACTGTATTCCACTGAGAAATCTGTCACAACAGTTCACCAACATTAATAGTGAGTTGCGAGGCTTAGCATCCGCCTCTTCTCTAATACAGTAATAACAACGACACACGGTGTTACACGGCAACCCACACGCTGTAACCCGCTGTCCGTCTAAATACAATCCAAAGAAAAACAAGAGATTGCAGTCCACAATCGGTTAAAGCACCGCTGTCTGCCAGAAGACACTTGAGGTACGAACAAGACAACACGGAAAACGGTAATACGCGGTTGTGACCGCCGCTGTATTCTGCTTCTCTAAATCAAATTACTCACGGGCGCTGACATCTCTGAAGACTGGAACTCAGAACTCGAGCTCCACGGAATTCAACCGATGCTTCCTCAGCCGAGGAAGAAATCCAAGTACAACAACAGATTACGCGCGACCTCTCGCGCTATCTCAGGGCTTAAATCAAGTTCCCATTCCGGGCATTATGGGAGATGTAGTGTTTCTCTAAGTTCGTGTCTGATGCTCGCTATTCCTGACACTGGGTCTGCCCTCCTTGCCATCTGGGATGACCTGGAGAATACAGTTGACCGCAACGGAGTTGCTGCGCTGCTTCTCTTGGACCTCTCGGCTTCTTTTGACACGGTTGACCATGACGCTCTGGGGCAAAGACTTTGTAAAGTTGGCCTAGAAGGAACTGCTCTAGATTGGATCGAGTCCTATCTTCGGGGCGGAACTGGTGTCATCCATGCTCCACCTTTCTCGTCCAAGCCGTGCTCCACGGGGCAGGGGTCCCTCGGGGTTCTGTCATCTCGCCCATGCTTTTCAACATCCATGAAATCTTTGCCTGTACTGATCGGTAGATTTCACCTCACGTGCTACAGCTGTGCAGATGACATGCAAATACTCCTTCAGCTGGAGTGCCCCAGAGACGTTGGAGAATCACCAATTTTCGGCTGTCTCAGAGCCGTGGATCAGTGGATGACTTGGAGCCATCTCAAGTTGAGTGCTTCAGAAGCTGAGGTGCTCAAGTGTGGCGATTGGAGAAATTGCAACCCCCTTGCCGCATGGCCTGATGGACTGGGATCACTGCCTAAAGTGTTGAGGGATGTAGTAAACCTCGGAATGACCATGGACTCCAAGCTGTCGATGAGTGCCCAAGTGGATAAACTAGCAGGATCGGGCTTTGCTACTTTGAAAGCGCTATGACTCATTTTCCCTCATTTGGAATTTCCACACAGGGTCCGGGGTGCCATCTCGCTTGTTCCGTCCAGGCTCGATTGCACCAGTGGCCTCTGCCATGGATCACCTTTGACGGCCATGAGGGGACTACAACGGATTCGGAGCTCGGCTGCCAGACTGCTCTTGCATGTCGGGCCACGTGACCGCATCTCCCCTGCCTTGAAGGCCCTGCATTGGTTGCCGGTTGCCAGAGGATCCACATTCAGGCTGCTTTCTGTTACCCACGGGGCAGTACATGGAGTGGGACCGCTCTTCGGTGTAACTCTTTGTCCCCCAGCGTGTGATCCACCGACAACCACCTTGTCTTCAGAGGACTGCTTGGGATTTGGCTCTTCCCCACATGGGTACCATGCAGAAATAGAGGTTTGCAGCATGTCCCTCTGTATATCTTTGTGTATTGCTTTGTTAAACATGTAAAATAATTATGTTGTTAAGAGAACAGAAAAAACTAAATAATAATAATAATATTAATCAATAAATAAAAATCATCTTTGGTCTACATGTACGTGCTTCTGGTGTGCATCTGTGTACCTTCCGTGTGCTTGGATCTGTGTGTCTGTTACTTTTCTCCTGAATGAGCATATCCAGTGCACTGCCCTATTTCTCATCCTGTGCCTCTATCAATGTATTTGGTCTGAATGTACTTGCTTTCTTTGTGTATCTGTGTGCTTTCGATGTACTTGTGGATCTGTGTATTTGTCGCTTTCTTCTGGTTTGGCATTTCCAATGCACTGGCCTGTTTCTCAGCCTATACTTCGCTCGATGTATCTTCTGGCCCAACCTTCTGACTTGTCTCAAACTTCTTTCTATTGCTCCTTCCAGTGCACTGCCCTGTCTCTCATCCTATACATCTGTCGGTGTATCTCCTACATCCACTCTCTCATTTGTCCCAGACCCTATACCACTACTATGATCGCCGGTATGGCCATTTCTGGACTCTCTCCTGCTCTACCCCTCCTTGCATCATCTGACACCTCTTTTTACTACGCCAATCCCCTAGGGCAAACCTTTCTAGACTCTCCCCTCTGGTTCCTCCCCTCCGGGGCTCCTTTTTGCTCATCCAAAAGCCTCTTCCTACTGCTGAGACCTAAAAAAATCCCTCCACTGTCCTTTTCAATCAAGATTAGCGGACTGGCATGTTCAATTCTCGAGTTCCATATTCAGCTATACTAATATAGTGCCCAAATAACTGAATAACATATCTACTACTCAAATTACTTCATATTTATACTATACTAATTTTCAACACTAATCCTTTATGGGTTCCGGAGTGGTGTGCTGCTCGGAAGAAAAGCGCTTAAACACCCATCAGGGGTAACGAGTGCCATATGAATGCTAATCTTTCTTCCTTTTTATCCCTCCGCTATCCTTCTCACTCCAGGTAACATACTAATATCCACCACTGAAATTGCCTCATGTTTCACCATATTAATTCACCACTAATCCTTTATGGGCATCCTGAATAGCGGTCGTCAACAAGCGATAAATAAATACAAACCTTTGTCCTCCTCTATCCTTCTGCTATCATTCCATATCCACATAGCTGACTAACCTATCCACCACTTAAAATGTACTTGCATGTTTCACTATATAATTCAACTCTAATCCTCTATGGGTCACGGAGTAGCGTGCTACCCACCGAAAAAGCGCTTCGACAACTCGTCAGGGGTAGTAAGCGCTATATAAATGCAATTACAATACAATACAATACAATACTAATTACTAATTACTTATTGGTAATTAATTTCAAATATTTCATAATTAATCAATAATAAATTAATTACCACCCTTCACACCATTTACACATATAAACACCACAACACACCTAAAATTAATTAAACAATTAACATCATTAATTATTAATTGACTAATTGAAATTAATTAACTAATTATTAAACTATTATTAATTAATCAATTAAAACATTAATTATTCAATACATTTTATACAATTAAATTAATTCCCACCCTATTCCCCTATAAACCCACAACACACTACGGAACTAAAAACGCAGAATTAAACTTAAAATAAATGAATAACTAGTAAAATACTAAAACATATAATAAAATGACAAACAGTTCTCATTAAAAACACTAAAAAACATAAGTAGAATTATTAATAAATCAATATTTTTGTCAACTATATTTTTGAAAATGATATGTATTACAACAATATTTTTGTAATCAATATTACTTACCTGTCAGTAGATATTCTTTTTCAACTATATTTTGTTGTCGTTATTGCTTCGCCACGATATTTTTGCGGCGATATTTATGTCCCACAATATTTATCAGTCGATATTCCTGCTCTGCACTATATATATATATATATATATATATATATATATATATATATATATATATATATATATATATATGAGAACACAGGATTCCCTCTCTCCAGCTTTGCGTACGCGGCCACAGCCTCCACGCCAACCACAGGAAGGAAAAGACGAACCACCAATCTAGCAGGCAAATACTGGTTATTTTATTGCAATTCACAAGCCATGTGTCAGCGACGCGTTTCGAGCACGGATGCCCTTGCTCACGCTGCGATGCAAGAATAAAACAATCACAAGCCATTTTTAAATACATGTCACCTGTGTGGGTTACCACCCCCTGGTGGTAACCTCCCATATCACGTGATGAATATAAGTGAAGAAAGACTAGCGCTGCATATAAATACTTTCTAAACACACTTAAAACAAGAGGGCAAATCTCAGGTTAAATCCTGAATTATTTAACAGCGTTAATGCATTGCACTAGATGACTGGTTGAATCCACAATTGTACAAAATTACTCATAATTGTCTTTGCATACATCTCACATATTATGTACCAAAAGTGTTACTGATGTATGAATTGGGATCTCATAAGTGCAAGAACGTCAGAGCCATAGTATGAGTGTGCAAAATATAGCCATATTATCATAGCAGCAAATAGACCATAATAAAGTGCATATGTGACAAAAAAAGTGCCTAAATAGTGATTGCGACGAAAAAATGATCAACATTTATGAAAATACATGTCAAACCACGAAAACCACCAAACCACGGAAGCCTAAACAGCAAATATAACTAAATTCAGAGCCCTGAATTAAAATACGTCATAAATACATAAAGGCAATCGATGTCATGAAAGGTAAAAATGGTATCAAAAGTGTAGAAAAAAGTGTTAAAAATGTATCAAAAAGCGGGTATCAAAATTCATAAATATAACAATATTTACAATCAATATAGACAGATCAGGTAGTCATGAATACGGGATTACATTGTGCAAATGTACAAAAAGCTGTTATATAAAGTACTATACACAGTGCAAGAATCATCACACCTGTATTAGGATACAGTATTAGAATACTCAAATGATGCAACATGGCAGGAAAACAAATTCAAATTAATAAGTACATAAATAGGGAACCTAACTTATGTAGAATTAATGGTCTGACAGACAAATGTTTATATAACTGAGTAAGGGATGGGCACACCGGTTTAGACATCACAAATAGGGAACCTAACTTGAGATGTCTGAGATATCTATCCAGCAAGTGCAACATCCCAGGCTCCGACCACAGCAACCCAGGAAATCACGCAGATCCAATAGCTTACTTCAGGCACAAGTTTTATTAGGAGCTGAACCAAACAATCTGACGCGTTTCGGGCATCCGCCCTTGCTCACAGACAGTCAGTGTTGGAAATGGCCACATTTAAATACTCAATGCTTGACAGTGAAAGTGCATTTTTTTCGTTTTTTTGCTATACACCACGTGGTTATAGAAAGAGAGGACAAACTACCAGTACTGCATGTAGTAGTCTGTTTTCCAAACATTTCAAATTAGAAAAAATCGGAAATAAAGATAAATTCCTGGTTAAAATCCAAAAATGAATGTGACATTATTAAAACATGTAATACATGAAAAATGGTACAAAGAACATAAATGCATAGAATGCCTATGTACATAATACCAGATATTTACAATACAAGCCCCAACATACAAAACGAAGTTGCAGTGCAAAAATGCATAATAAAGTGCAAAGTGCATCATTAAAAATCAATGTCAGAGTAGACACAATAAAGATTAATAATAACAGTTATTTGTGCAAAATATGCCATATTGTAAACATCATCATATTGCATCTATGCATATTTTTGTGCAAATCAGCGCTATTTGTAAACATATGACTGTAGCAGCATATTTGTGGGGCAAAAGACTGTTTGGTATAGATACCACAAGATTATTGTTGTCACATATCCGATTATGTAAAAAACATTTTTCCAGGAAAAACAGAGAATGTCTATTGTCTATGTCCTCAGAGAGTTAGTGTTAGCCAAAAAAGATAATAAGCCAACAAAATTTGTGAATCACCGTGAATCATTGAAAAAAAGAAAAATTGCGTGCATAAACCCAACAAGGAGATTTAAAATTAATCATATGGGGAAGGGCGGCAGCCTACCGAGACTCTCTTAACCAAAGCAATAAGAAAGGGGGGGCCAGTGCAGAACTAAATTACAAAAATACATGTAGGTCCTCCGTGTTGTTAAGACCGTTTGGGGATCTGCTATCCAGCTCAAGAATAAAATGAGATTCCATTCTTCTAAGCATCTTGATCCTATCTCCGCCCCTTCTTGGTTTATCAATCGCAGAGATAACATAATAGGACAAGCACTCCAAATTATTATTATGTACAGCCTTGAAGTGCCTGGCCACCGGATAGGCTGGGTCATTATTAACGATGGCTCGTAACTGCTGGAGGATCCTAACATGCACCGGCTGTCGTGTACTACCGACATATCTTAATGCACATGTGCAAGTTAAAACATAGATGGCAAATTCAGTTTTGCAATTGTATTGACCCTTGATCTGAATTGGGTCAGGACTGAACGGCGTATAATACTGCCGGGTACTTTTGCCAAATTTGCAGGCCCTGCAAGAGGTGCAGCGTTTAAAACCTGACCTAGTTTTCATCCATTCCTGTTTTTTCCTGAGTTCAGGAGAGTCATGGCAGATGTGGGACCTGAGTGAGGGGCCTTTCCTAAAGGTGACAATGGGCGCTTCAGCAAGTTGGGGTTTCAGTACTGGATCTGTTTTAAGGACTGGCCATCTCTTAGTCACAATAGATCTTATTTGTCTGGCCTGTCTACTGTAAGAGGTTATGAACCTAGGATTTGTGGTGTTGTCATCAGTAGTTGTAGAAGTTTCAACAGTGTTTTTGGTCTCCAATAAAGAGGCACGGGATCTACATTTGTTTTTTTCCACTGCTGTTTTTAACACAGATTCACTGTAACCTCTTTCACGAAACCTACCCAAGGCCTCTGCAGTGCAAGTTTCGAGATCAGAATCTGTACTGCAAATTCTCTTAATTCTTAAGAGTTCACCTAAAGGAATATTATCAACTACATGCCGAGGATGTGCACTGCTGGCGTGAAGAATATTATTGCCAGCAGTGCTTTTCCGATGTAGCTTAGTCGCTAACTGGCCATTACGAATAAAGACTTTCACATCTAAAAAGTCAGCCTCACAGTCACTGATGGCACTCGTGAATTTGAGATTTTCATTATTGATATTGATAGAGTCAATGAACATTTCTGCACCATTCCTGTCCCCCTGCCATAACAAAAAAACGTCATCAATATAACGAAGCCAAAGCAAAACATGATCGGAAAAAAACTTTGGCGTGTTTCCGCCTGAGGACCTGCTCCTCCCACCAGCCCACGTGTAAACACGCGTAGCTGGGAGAGAAACAGGCCCCCATGGCGACTCCACGCTTTTGCAGATACAAATCACTCCCAAATAAAAAGAAATTGTTGTTAAGACACCAGGATGTTAGCTCAATTAATACTTTGTTGTGTTGGTAACAATTCATAGGCCTTTTGCCAAGGAAGAAGTCCAATGCTTTCTATATATATATATAAATAACAAGTCAATCAATTGCCAATAGTCCTTGGGTAAAGAAAAAAGCCACTCCAACCACGTCCATGTTATTTGAGATAAAAGGAGGGGTCCCAAAACGTGTTTTCTCTATGTTAATTTCCATAGGAAACTTTAGACAAGGCGACAGGTCGAACGGGTGAACGGAATTACCCCAAATTTGGCTGGGAGAAGGTTCTTGGTCTAGAAAGCACGCTTATGTTTATTTGGTGTAAATCCGTTCAGTACTTTTGGAGAAATATCAAAATTTACAGATATTGATATTTGGGAACTTTGTCATCTGATTGGCTGAGGCGTTACGAGCACAAGCTTGCTGCTTATTGGTTGCGAGCGCTGCAAGCGGTTGCAAGTAGGAAGTGTTGGCCGCCATTTTGTGATTCCGTTGAAGCGGATAAGGGGAAAAAAGGGTGAAAAAAGTAGGAAAGGAGATTTGGAGCACTGTAACCTCTGTGGGGGAGTGCGAAGTGAAGTAGTCACTCCTACCGGTTTGAAAGTGCGGTGTTGCTCAGAGTGATATGGTGCTGAGATGATATGCTGCTATACTCTGGTATGAAACCGAGAGCCTAAACTATGAGCTCATTGCTATAAAGTGATGTGCTCTGGTCTTTGTAGCATACGTGTGCAAGTAGTGTTAGTAGGCATTTATACCATACAGGGAGTGGGAAGCGAACTGCTGACCGATATCGTACGTTTATACTATACCCGAAGTGGGAAGCGAAGTACTCAAGCCTACCGGTGTGAAGACTTGGAGATCAAACCAAGGTGATTGCTGTAAAGGGATGGGCGCTGGGTGCTGTAGGATCCTAGCTGCTGTAGTATAACTGTGTAAGTAGTGTTAGTATGCGTTTATAGTATATAGGGAGTGGGTAGCGAACTACTTTCTCCTACTGGTCTGAAGACTCGAGGATTAAACCGTGAGCCTAAATCGTGAGCTCATTGCTGTAATGTCATGTGTTCTGGGCAGTGTAGCTTACCTGTGAAAGTAGTGATAGTTTGCGTTTATACAATATAGGGAGTGGGAAGCAAACTACTCACCCCTAATGGTCTCAAGACTCCTAGGTGAAACCATGAGCTCATTGCTGTAAAGTCATGTGCTCTGTGTAGTATTCCAATGTAAGTCATAGTAGAATGTTAGTATGTAATTCTACTAGAATGTAAGTTTGTAATGTTAGAATGTAGGGCTGTCATGAGGAGAACCTTGGGGAGTTTGTACAAAGTGCTGGAGAAGACGGTTGCCTTGCTGTCTGGTCCTGTTGGTGGGTGTTTAAGGTGTCTTGTTTTCCTGCAATAAATCTACTTATCGGATCCACTGCTGTCTGCCTCTTCACTACATAAATATTTCAAAATCGCTTGCGTTGTGCTGAAGACCAGTTTTCTTCGTGTAGCTGTTTCTACTCATCTCAGGGTTGTCGGCTCATTGAACTAGGTCATCCAATCTCTTGTAGCATTTATATTTTTTGATTTTGCGCTTCTCTGCCTCTTCACTGTACTCTGGTCGCTGTACTACATGTGTGTAAGTAGTGTTAGTATACATTTATACTAACCAATGCATCATGGTCCTAGGGAGCACGTCCTCTCAGGCGCAGCTCACACAATGTCCCTGGGTGTGCATCGCAGGACATTTGTGTTTGCTATTAGAGGGCGGGTGCAGGGCTTCCACCTTGTGAGAGCAAATCCTTGTTTGACTAGTTCAAGCGAGAGGAGGAAAACCTTGTATCGCTTTAATAGAGCGGATCTGGATGGTAAAAATGGAGAGAGAAAAAATGAAGCGGGGTCTCAACCGTTCATTTAAATGAGGCCCCTGGTGGGTAATGTTCCATGGCTAATCCTATTATTATATTGCGGGGTCTCTGTAGGACTGGAATCTTAATGTCACATGTAAATTAGGCACGGGAGGGCACAGAGACGTTTCACAGCCTAGGGGATTGCCACCTTGCCGGGTATTGTTTACTAATTGTTTGGGGGCTTCGAGGCCAACTGAAGTCCTTGGATCGCCACCCTCCGGGGCTTTACTGAAATATGCAGGGTGGGCCTCGGCAGTCCCTGAAGCCCCGGTGGTCCTAGGCAGTACCTTATTGGTTCTGTAATCTCACAAGCAGTACTCATGGTGTTATAAAGTGATACACGCATAGAACCCTTGCAGTTGTAGAATTACGCAGGTTTCATTTATGTGATAGTCTTGGTTTATATTTGGTAGGTGCACCGCAAAATTACAAATGTTTTCTCTCATAACCTCCTATAAACAGACGATTTTCACAATAAACTACTGACAAGTATTGTCAGAAAAAGAAGACCTATACACTCACTTATTTATTGGAAAAAAAATAACCTTTATTAAAACAACACAAATAAATGGAAACACAACTTTATTCGAACAAACAACAGTATAACATGAAATAAGTGGGCGGGACTCCTCCGGAAGCAGCGTACAAATCTGCAAGACAAAAATGAAACATAAGTATGTGTGCCATGTGGAAGTGGAAAAGAAAGGTAGTCCGACTGTAAGGAAGACAGTGAGAATGGTAGGGAGAGGGAGAGGGAGTGGGTGGAAGGGAGAAAGGGAGGGAGGGTCAAAAGAACAGAGGGAGGAGGAGACAGAGCATTGGCATACTGCACCGAGCCCTCAGTATTTACCTCCCGTTACCCGTTTGTCTAGGACGCTGGGGTCCGTGAGAAAGAGTATGGTCCAGCAAGTCCTTAAAATGAAACATATGAATGAGGCCACAGATTACATTAGCTACGGGAACATCGCTTGCCTGCACCTGTGCACCCAGACTGCTGCACCCCAGCCCCTTCCCTCGTACTGTGCTCAATTATAGGTCCTGCTCACTGAGGCTTCACTGCTCATCTGCCACCATCGGTGTGTCCAAGGACGTGTTGGTGCAAGCTCCGAGTTCGGGGTACCTGTGTCTTGATACCACGATGGAAGGCGTCAGAATGCCGAGGGCATCATGACGGGGTGAGCACCCGCTCCGCCCATTTTGGCTCAATCAATTCAGGGTCTGAAAAAGGGAGAAATAATTTAATGGTGGAAACGTCTGGAAGTAACTGAAGGTTTATTTCAAGCTTAATAGATAACCCCAGTTGAGTGCATCCTTTGTTTTTGAAGTACGTTCTACCAACTGTTAGTCGTACTCGTGGTTCAAAGAGGAGTTGGAGTGCAAGAGAATACACAAGGTTAAATAATAATATGTTATACTAACGTTCAGATACAAAGGAACAGAGCGCATGTTAGAAAGCATAATGTGGGTGTGTAATGCAGTGGCGGAAGCCTGTGTGCATGTACACTTAGTAATGAGCTCACTGCAGTGCCGTAAAAGCCAATGCCACATTTCTGTAGGGCAGCGCTGCTCGCTGGCTCCCTACAGTACGGTCCAGCAGGTCCTTAAAATGAGACAGACATGTGACTAAATGAGGTCAGAGATCACATTATTACGCACGTCAACATTGCTTGTTCACACCTGCGCACCCAGGTTGATGCACCCCACCGCTCCCGCAGCACTGCGCTCAACATGTGTCTGTAGGGCAACGCTGCCTGCTGGCTCAGGCCTACAGTACGGTCCAGCAGGTCTTTAAAATGAGACAGAGATGTGACTGAATGAGGTCAGAGATCATATCATTACGCGGAGCAACTTCGCTTGTTCGCACCTACGCACTCAGGCTGATGCAGCCCACCCCTCCCACAGCACAACGCTCAGTTGGAGCCACTGTGCACCTAGGTCCCACTGCTCATCTGCTGTTATTGTTGTGTGTGCAAACACTACGGGCAGCAGCGTTCACAATTCAGTTCCAGTGTTGATTTGAGGATGGTGTACACCTCAGGGATCCCTTTTGAAACACGATGGGCAGTAGAGTTCTCGATTTAGAGCCAGTGTTGATTGCCAGGATGGTGTACACCTCATGGATTCCTCTATTTATTGCGCATTGTGATATGCGAGGTGGATGCCGCCATATCACCTGAGGCAGTGTGGAAGAACTGGGACGTGTGGCATTGTCGTTATCCTATTTATATGTATGCAAAGTGGGCTGGGCTTGTGTACGCCAGGCCAGCGTAGGGGTGTAAATAATTGTTCCGGGGATCTGGGCGTTGTTCAGTTCCTGCCTGGCCAGGAAGTTTACTTATGTGTGTTTCTTTTTCAGTTTTGATGTCGCAGAATGCGCAATTTACATTAATGTAGCATCTATCGGGAGGGCGGCAACTATCGCTAATGAGATGCTGTTTGAAAAGATTTAATGGCAAACATCACCTGTCATTGTCAAGGTTGTGGATATGCACAGACTCGCAGGTCAATGGTGTGCGGTATTATTGAAAGTGTTCCTATCGCGAAGCGTACACATGTGAATGTGCTCGGATGGAGAGAGGATCAGCAGTGAGGCTACGTCATACACAGTGATAACGCTCATTACAGACGAGCAATGTGTCAAATGTGAATCTGAAAGTCTCACATATAACACACTACTATATTAGTAAAGCCTGACAACAGAGCGTACAGCAATTCAAATCTACACATTACTGTTTCTCACATGTGATCTAGGATGTGCACTCTGCCCGTGGCTGATGATACTTCTTAGAGCCACCAATACCCATGCCGGAAGGCAGCACAATAATGTGCACACACAAACACCAGGGGTGTCGTGTAACACACATTTGTTGTTTGATGTAACGTGTGAGATGCATGGCCATCACACATGGAAGGCTAATGTACAGACCATGAATATTGATCAAGATGATTGTTGCTTTTTGTGTGTAGTATAAGATATGTGTATACAGCAAAAAACTTTTCAAAAAAGCTCTCTAAGCAGAAGAGATGTCTCTCATCAAAGGCTGTAGAGAGAATGACTAAAATGGGTGTGGCTGTCCAACTGTTACAATGGGAAATGTTAAGAAGCAATCAAATGCTTTTTCTTAAGGTCACATGCAATCGCACACCGAGCGTGCAAGGAGGCCGCATCTGACATGATTTTGAGAAAATATATTTATCATAATGTAAGTTTATTACAGTTAGAAATGTATAAATGTTAAAAATATTTTAGATTATCGCTTGCTCTCATATACTGTATAAAGTTATTTAGATATACTTTTGAGACAAAAAAAAGAAGGAATGGCATACCCTGCGTGACACCATACGTCTGTGACATAACACAGGGCTTGGTGGAGTGCACTCGTCGCATACCTAATGCGCAGCTGGCGCGACCCCATACATACATGACGTAACGCGTTGCTTGGTACTGCGTACCCGTTGCATACCAAAGTAGCAGCTGGGGCGACTTCATGCGTATATGATGTTACATGGGATGCGGTGCCACGATCCCTTCGGATACGAAATGCGCATCATTTACGAGTTTAGCAATATGGTGGATCGGATTCGCGTGGTGCTGGAGCTTGGTACGCTACCAGTATGGGAGTGCAGTTTACTTTACTCAACAACAAAAAAAAGATACATATTTTTGGGGGAAGATTTAAAACATTACATAATTTTTAAAGTTAAATAAAAGAAGTATAATAGAGTTCCAAAATATTTAAAAATATAATAGGACAAATATAGGTTTTATAAACATTAAAATATGAAATTAACATTTAAAAAACCATAGAAATTCACAGTAAAAACCATAGGTTTTACAGACGTTATAGTTAGGAATTAGCATTTAAAAAACCTTAGAAATTCACAAAAAAAACAGGTTTCAGGGACGTAATAGTTAGTTAAACATTTGACTCATATAAAACCAGAGAAATTTGCCTGTTATAGTTAGTTGAGCTAACTATAACTTGCGCACCCGCAATACACTGGTGATGATGTCACAAATTACATCCCTCATGACATGTTCAGTGCTCCTTACTTTTTTAACTCTTTTTTGCATTTTCATCTTTTTATATTATTTTCAGTTTTATATATATATATATATATATATATATATATATATATATATATATATATATATATATATATATATATATATATATATATATATATACATATTACCTACATATTACCTACTGGCTGTTGCCAGTAGGTAGTTATAGTTAGGACCATGTTTCCATAGGAAAAGAGTTTTTTTACCTGCCTAAGTCTTTAGCATTGTTTGACGAATCTTTATGAAATTTACCCAAAAAAGTGCCACATCATTCTTGTGCATGGAACGTTTTGGGGCGATCCGTAAAGCGGGAGCCGAGAAAAAGGGGGTGGTAAAAAAAGTGGTTTTCTAATGTTAACTTTGATAGGGATATTAGACACAACTACAGCCGAACCAAAGGACAGAATCACCAAATTTGGCAGAAAGGTAGCTCTTGGTCGAGAAAGAACACTTTTTGATAATTGGTATCAATCCATTCAGTAGTTTTTGAGATATTAAAGAAAAACCACATGTGTATGTACACACACACACACATGCACACACACACAGTGGAGAAGTGTGGCTCACTGGTTAGAGGAGGCAGACCTGGAAGCAGAAGTCAGCCTGGGATCAGGGTTCAATTCCCGGCTCAGCAGGGTCTTGAGTCCTAAAATGTCCATGGACTCGACAATTCTCGCTCCGGTGCCTACTCGATTCACGGGTTCACACTCTGCGACTCTGGGCAATAGCTTGCTTAATCTCCACAACGGCCCATTGCAGTGGGATGCCTGGCTTTCACCTTGTGGATACCCTGCCGGGTTATCTCACAGGGGAATACCAGGACGGGTTCCCATTTACATTTACACCCACACACACACACCACACACACACCCTAAATCAACCACAGTGGTGCATTTTTAAAAAGCAAGCTAACAAAAATCTCACTTCTGATAAAAACAAATTGAAACTGCATTCTGTGGCTAATACAGGTCCCTTTACAACTCCACATGGACACCAAGTGACAGCCTGTGGCACTGCACCCTTTACTTGCTTTGTGAAATGTAAATTATTCCTTATGCTACTGCTGGGATTTTTTTTGACCAAAAAATTAATCTAGCAAACATTTTTATTTGCAAAGCCAATAGCTCAAACTGTTACTAATGCAAGACCTATTGCATTTCAATGGCTTGTTTAAATTAAAATAAATTGAGAGACAGTGGCAGAAAGGAAGCAGGCTTGTTTCAGTTTGAAGCAAAGAGCATGCCCAGACTGCCCTTCCTCACTCCAAGGGAGCTTCCAGCCGGATTGCCAGAATCAACTAGCTGGAAGATAGCTTGAGTCAGCTGCGAGGGGACCCCCCCCCCCCCTTACCAGTCGATAGTACTTTGGAGGGCGAGTTGTGGCTGCAATAGCAGCTCGAAAAAAGTAATTAACAAAATAGTGCTCATGAACTGTAAATAACAGATCCTGAGTAAAAATATGTGTAACAGGAGCAGTGTTTATGAGAGGGTGCAAAAGGAGAAAATGAGGTACTAAGGAGGGACAACTAATGAAATTAACCAATGAAAAAAAAATCATTTGGAAATAACAGACAAAGGAGCAAATAAAATACATGGGTAGGAAAATTGACGAAGCTTAAAGCCCAGAGGCACCCTGCCAGGGCAAGAAAGCATATATTTTTTTCAACACAAATCGTGGTGGATATGCCATTCCGGCAATTTTTTTTATTAAAAGCAAGTGAAGGCTTTCATGCTCATTTAGGAAAAGCCCCCGGGTGGGTCAGGGCCAGGGGGCGTGTCCATATATTTTTTAATTACAGGAGGGGGGCTCATGGGGAACCCCTCCATGGGCATTTCCATGCCCTGGGGACCAGCACCTCCCTGGGGCTTGTGTATGTATTATGGGGTGTGATGGAGATGCCCTTGGAGCCCGGGGACCACCACCTCCATGGGCTTTTATTTTCAAAATTGTGTGGGGACCACGTGGGCTCCTGGGCCCTGGGACCCTCTACCTCTGCGTGACTATAAAATAAAATGTACGCGGGATGGCCGCACTGACACCTGCGCCCAGGGTACCAAAACCTCCCACGGGCTAACTAGAAAGAAATTGTGGGGGCCTCGTGGACCACCCGGGGACCACCAAAATATAACATGTTTTAACTGGGACGGGGCTGCGCGGCCCTCCTTGCAGGCCATATAGGGCCCCGTGGACTACCGCTTCCTCGGGGCCAGCATGTGAACTACAAAGGAGAGGAGCCTTGCTACCCCCTTCCAGGAGCCATATTTGGCCCTGGCGACCACCACTCCCCAGACCTAGCTCCTGCGATGTCCTGGTGCTCCCACCCCGGGACAAAGCTATTTTCTTTGACTTAGCAGGAGGTTTAACAGTTCCCGCCAAGTCAGAGCAGCAAACACGAACTCCGCTCTCAGCAAGAGTGAACTGTGCAACTCCACGTGCTTAGAGCTGAGTTTTTGTCTGTTTCCCTGCCCGCTGTCATGCGGGTAGGGAAACAAATGAAAGGATTGCTCTCACAGACAGGGAGATGCATGTTTGGCATCTCCTTGTCTGTGAGATCAATGATGGCTCCTGCAGGATGTAGTGCTGGTAGGGACCACATGGGCCTTGAGGCTCCCCTTGTGGTCCCCAGCGGTGGTGACTGGGAGCCCTGGGTGGGCTCCAACGCATCCACAATGAGTCCCATATGATGGGCCCCAAGGGGCCAAATTCGTCATAGGGAGGCTGGTCATGCTGCCCCTCTCCCATTTATTTCTGGCTGAGGAAGGGGTCCACGTGGCCCCCTCCAACTTTAAAGAAACTTTTTGACCCTGGGGAGTTTGTGTTTCCTGGGGCATCCGTACAGCTCCACATAATCTTTAAGTTAGCCCCGGGGAGATGGTGATCACCAGGACATATGAAAGGCCCAGTAGGAGGGGTCTGTTTGACCCTCCCTCCTTTGGAAAAAATGAAGCCCCAGGACGGTGGCGGTCCCAGGGGCTCTTAGAGCTTAGATGGAGGGGGTCCCCTTGAGCCCCCTCCTTAATATCAATAACGCCCCTGGGAGGTGGTGGTCCTCACAGCTTTTAAGTGGGAATACAGAGGGCAAAAACGAGTAGGAAAGAAAAAACAGAGGGCAGAAAAACAAGCAGGAAAGGCAAAACGGAGAGAAAGAAAACTCCGGAAAAGGCAAAACAGAGGGGAGAAAAACAAGGAGGAAAAGCAAAACAGATGGCAAAAAAACATGCAGAAAAAAACAAAACAGAGCAGAAGAGGGCCCTCAAACACTCACACAACCCTGCACAGACCCACTCAGAGACTCCCGCAATCAGTCACAGACCCAATGAGACACTTACACACCCACTCACAAATCCACTCAGAGACTCATGCACCCACTGATAGAACCCACTCAGACACTCAAGCACCCACTCACAGACCCACTTAGTCACTCACACACCCAGTTACAAACCCACTGTCACTCACACGCCCACTTACAGACCCACTAAAGCACTCTTGCACTCACTCACGGACCCACTCAGACTCACGCACCCACTCACAGAGCCATTCAGAGACTCATGCACTCACACACCCACTGAGAAACGTATGCACTCACTCCCAGATACACTCAGACTCATGCAGCCACTCACAGATACACTGAGACACTTGCACACCCACTCACACACCCACTTAGACACTCATGCACCCACTCACAGTCCAACTCAGAGACTGATACACTCACTCACAGGCCCACTCAGAGACTAATCCACTCACTCACAGATCCACTCAGAGACCCATACTCTCCCTCACAGATCGACTCAGAGACTCATGTACTCACTCACAGATCCACACAGAGACTCACACACCCACTCACATACTCATGTACCCACTTACAGACCTACTCAGACACTCATGCACTCACTCACAGACTGACGCATACACTTATGGAGGCAGTTGCAAACCCATTCAGACTTTCTGAACCCCACTCACAGATCCACTCAGTCATGCACCCACTCAGACACTCACACACCCAAGCAGACAGCCAGTCAGACACTCACACACCCACTCACAGATCCACTCAGAGACTCACACACCCACTCACAGAACCACTCAGGCACTTATGTACTCAATCACAGACTGATTCACACACTCATGGAAGCACTTATAAAATCAGACACTCACACCCACTCACAGATCCACTCAGAGACTCACACACCCACTCACAGAACCACTCAGGCACTTATGCACTCACTCACAGACTGATTCACACACTCATGGAAGCACTTATAAAACCAGACACTCACACCCACTCACAGACCCACTCAGATACCAACTCAGACACTCATGCACCCATTCAGACACCCACTCAGGCACTCATGCACCCACTCACAGACCAACACAGACACTCACTAAGATACTTAGGTACCCACTCAGAGGCTGACACACCTATTCACAGACCCACTCAGACACTCATGCACTCACCCACAGACAGATTCACACACACATGGAGGCACTCGCATACCGATTCAGACACTCTCACACCCACACACAGACCCACTTAGACACTCACTCAGATACTCATACACCCACTCAGATACTCACCCACTCACAGACCCAGACACTCATGCACCCACTCAAACACCCAGTGAAACACTTATGCAGTCACTCCCAGGCCCACTCAGACACTCACACACTCACTGAGACACTCAAACACTCACTCACATATCCAATGAGACACTCATGCTCTCACTCACACATAAGCTCTCAAAGGCACAGGCTACACTTCAGATGTTTTTTTAAAAAACCTTAGAAATTCACTAAAAAAACAAAGGTTACACTTATAGTTACCAGAGCTAACTATAACCTATGACCCTGCAATGCACTGATTATGACCTCAAATATTACATCACTCATGACATGGTCAGTGACATCACTGATGACATCTCAAATGACATTACTGATATAAATATATATAGGTCGAGGAAGACCCGAAACGCGTCATGGCTATGGTGCGGGGGCACTTTTGCACATAATAAAAATTTGCACCTGAAAGTTCCTGGGTCCGCTGTCATCCTTCTACAGAACGTGAGGCTGACTTCCTGAGTAATATATATATATATATATATATATATATATATATATATATATATATGTATATATATATATATGTATATATATATATATATATATACATATATATATATATTTCCAAAATGTGTCCAACAGCTCAGAAACGCACTCCACAACAACGAGTCTGCAAGACCATTTATTTCGGAGGAACCAGCGTTTACATGCTTGCGTGTATCTTGCCAAACCGGTTTTGGAGCCTCACGCCCCTTAATCATCGGGATGCCTGCAGTTAATCGGTCTTCTCCGTGGCGAAACCCAAAGACAGCATGCTTTTCTTCCTTTTTACCCTCCAGTGGGCGTTTTCATCTCTCAGGTGAGTAGTCACAAGACCCCTGTGCATGCTGGAGCTTGTGGTTTCAGTCCTCGGCACTCTCCTTCCCTTCGGTGGGTTTCCGATATTTCTGCATTTATATTTGCATACTTTGTGGCCTCCAGTGGGCTCCAAGCATGTATGCGCTGATTATTTGAAAAAGCTGTTGGGCACATTTTGGAAATATATATATATATATTTTTTTTTGTATCAAATGTTTTCTTTTTTAGGTCTCGCCTGGACATCGCATCCGAAGGATGCGTCCAGGCTGGAGACTTATAGCTGTCTGACACGGGGGAATGAGGGACACGAAACTGTCACGAGCTTATCCTTGGCTGGATTGAGCTGCGTGCACGAGCTTTCTGCCTTCAGCCTTCAGTTTCTTTTACAATGTTTCTTTTTTTCTTTGTGTGAGCTTGCCTTAACAGACAATGTTTCTTTCTTGGTGTGATCGTTGTTTCACTTTCGTTTCCCGTGTTAGACCGTTTTGTTTCTCGTCTCAGACTAGAGTGTGTTTGTTCTGAACACGAAATATGGGGCACAAGGCATACATTCACTTGACACGCAGCAATCAAGCCAGGCTCCTGAAACAGAAGCAAGCTCCACATGCACAAGTAGTGCATTAAAGCACTTTAGCACCATGTGAACCTGCCATCCCGGGGTGGCTTGTTGTACATGCAGATCTTGGAGGATTATTTATTTTAAAGTCCTTAAACTGTAAGTTGATTCCACCTGTCATTCATCGGATGCGAGACTTGCTACACACTCACAGAGCACATTTTAAATACAGCCGTCCGACTGCGTGCAATATTGTAAATACAGCCGTCCGACTGCGTGCAATCAAACAGCACAGAGCACATTTTAAATACAGGGTCACTTTTCAACACGAAATAAATAGAATATCATGTGTCTTTAACGCATGCCTGCCTGCCTCAGGGATCACGCCAGCAACTCCCCGGGCGGCGGCGCCACACCTCCAACTCCCGGCGCAGCCCAGGCAGCAAAGCAACAGAGGCTGTCCCGGTGTGTGCATGAATGGCGGTGGCAGTCTTCAGGGCGTCGGGGCAGCTCCTAGACCAAGCCTGCCTCAGCTCGAGCCGCCCGTCTCAGGGTTCCTGCCTCAGGGGAAGGTCCGGTCCGGGAAGGTGCTGTGTCGACGGGAGTCGCAGCACACGCGCCCCAGCGCCTGCTCGCACATCCGGCCATCGACACTCAAAACAGGGGGGGTGATCCTCCGCAATGTTCGACCACCCTAACCCACACACCAGGCGATCACTCCGCTACCCCAGCCAGGGCCATCCTCACCGCTATTTCGCCATCAGCCGGGAATCCTGTCTCCGCAATCTCTCGGCGGGGCAGGGCGCCCCCGGGTGCGCAGCCCTCACGCCGCGAGTCCGCTCACCAGCGCAGGCAGGATTGTAGGGACACCCAGGTCTGACCGGCGACTTCCGGTCTCGGCTTCCGGCACCAGTGATGATCTCGTGCTTGCCCTCTGCCTCCCGCTACTATCTCTGCTGCCACTGCTGATACCGTGATCCTCAGAGCCCCAGGGATTTTCTGCGATGCCTCTTGCAGTACGCGGTTAGTGGGTGAGCTCCGTACCTCAGGTTCCTTGGTAGCAGCTCGCGGCCGCCTCTCGCCTCTCACCGCTGCCGCATGCATGCACACGCATTTACACTTACACGCAGGCACCCAGACAGGCAACCCCCCACAGTCACACACACACACACACGCATACACACAGACTCCAAGACACAGACACACACACACACACGCACGCTCACACACATGCACAGCCCGTCGCCGCACGCGCGCGCACACACACACGCCCCCCCCCCCCAACAAGGCGAAGCCCAACTCACCGGCTTCCTCGGCTCTCACCGGCAGCAGGACTCTTCCTTCCTTCTTCGGCACCGGGGCGCAGGGTAGGCTCCTGCCTGCTCCGGTGCTCAAAACAATCGCGGGCTTCCTCGGCTCTCACCGGCAGCAGGACTCTTCCTTCCTTCTTCGGCACCGGGGCGCAGGGTAGGCTCCTGCCTGCTCCGGTGCTCAAAACAATCGCGGCTCTTCCGTGGGAGGCGTGGTAGGCTCCCGCCCTCCTACTTCCTGTTTCCGGTTGTCCCGCCCGGCCTGCCTGACTTCCTGGTCGCAGGCCGGCGGCGGACTGCAGCACGCGCCATGCTTGTTCCAAGGAGAGGCCGGCGGCTTGAGCAGGGGGATGGGCAGTTTGGTGTTTGCGTGGTATAGGGAGGTGAGAGCCCAGCAGGAGGACGACAACTTGGAGTTTGTTCTCATTTCATTATATTTAATTAGTGTTCTGTGTATTTGTCAGCCTTTTTAAGACTTTCCAGTGCGGACTTCCAGCGCTGTTACGATTCATTGGATGATGAACTTGAACGTTCTCCGCCTTAGTTCCTGAAAACGCCAGGGGCACGTTTTACTTTTCCTTTCACCTTGTTGAAGGTATTAGTTACAGAACGCATCCATCCATTCAGCAGGCAGGATGGTCTTTAGGGGAACCTCCAGCGCCCTTTATATAGAACAAAACTAGAAATTCCCGTTGGTGTATTTGGCTCATCTTTCGTCCCTCTTTTATCAGTGCCCGTCTCACTCGCCTTCTCTTTTCTAGCGCCAGCCAGACAGCAGATGTCCTCCTGCTCGAGGTTTTTTTTTGTTGCTGATTGTATCGCACGCTAATCTTTGAAAAGAAGTATGGTGACTCCTTGCAGCAGACAAATGCAGAGTGCAGAGTGACAGTAAGTGCAGAGTGCGTGCAGAGTGAGTGCAGAGTGCGTGCAGAGTGACAGTGAGTGCAGAGTGAGTGCAGAGTGAGTGCAGAGTGACAGTGAGTGCGGAGTGACAGTGAGTGCAGAGTGAGTGCAGAGTGAGTGCAGAGTGACAGTGAGTGCGGAGTGACAGTGAGTGCGGAGTGACAGTGAGTGCGGAGTGACAGTGAGTGCGGAGTGACAGTGAGTGCGGAGTGACAGTGAGTGCGGAGTGACAGTGAGTGGAGAGTGACAGTGAGTGCAGAGTGACAGTGAGTGCAGAGTGACAGTGAGTGCAGAGTGACAGTGAGTGCAGAGTGAGTGCAGAGTGCAGGGTGAGTGCAGAGTGACAGTGAGTGCAGAGTGACAGTGAGTGCAGAGTGACAGTGAGTGCAGAGTGACAGTGAGTGCAGAGTGACAGTGAGTGCAGAGTGACAGTGAGTGCGGAGTGACAGTGAGTGCGGAGTGACAGTGAGTGCGGAGTGACAGTGAGTGCGGAGTGACAGTGAGTGCGGAGTGACAGTGAGTGCAGAGTGACAGTGAGTGCAGAGTGACAGTGAGTGCAGAGTGACAGTGAGTGCGGAGTGACAGTGAGTGCAGAGTGACAGTGAGTGCAGAGTGCGTGCAGAAACAGTGAGTGCAGAGTGCGTGCAGAGTGACAGTGAGTGCAGAGTGCGTGCAGAGTGAAAGTGCGTGCAGGGTGAGTGCAGAGTGCAGGGTGAGTGCAGAGTGCAGAGTGACAGTGAGTGCAGAGTGACAGTGAGTGCGGAGTGACAGTGAGTGCGGAGTGACAGTGAGTGCGGAGTGACAGTGAGTGCAGAGTGACAGTGAGTGCAGAGTGACAGTGAGTGCAGAGTGACAGTGAGTGCAGAGTGACAGTGAGTGCAGAGTGACAGTGAGTGCAGAGTGACAGTGAGTGCGGAGTGACAGTGAGTGCAGAGTGACAGTGAGTGCAGAGTGAGTGCAGAGTGAGTGCAGAGTGAGTGCAGAGTGACAGTGAGTGCAGAGTGACAGTGAGTGCAGAGTGACAGTGAGTGCAGAGTGACAGTGAGTGCAGAGTGACAGTGAGTGCAGAGTGACAGTGAGTGCGGAGTGACAGTGAGTGCGGAGTGACAGTGAGTGCGGAGTGACAGTGAGTGCGGAGTGACAGTGAGTGCGGAGTGACAGTGAGTGCAGAGTGACAGTGAGTGCAGAGTGACAGTGAGTGCAGAGTGACAGTGAGTGCAGAGTGCGTGCAGAGTGACAGTGAGTGCAGAGTGCGTGCAGAGTGACAGTGCGTGCAGGGTGAGTGCAGAGTGCAGGGTGAGTGCAGAGTGCAGAGTGACAGTGAGTGCAGAGTGACAGTGAGTGCGGAGTGACAGTGAGTGCGGAGTGACAGTGAGTGCGGAGTGACAGTGAGTGCGGAGTGACAGTGAGTGCAGAGTGACAGTGAGTGCAGAGTGACAGTGAGTGCAGAGTGACAGTGAGTGCAGAGTGACAGTGAGTGCAGAGTGTGTGCAGAGTGACAGTGAGTGCACAGTGCGTGCAGAGTGACAGTGCGTGCAGAGTGACAGTGAGTGCAGAGTGTGTGCAGAGTGACAGTGAGTGCAGAGTGTGTGCAGAGTGACAGTGAGTGCAGAGTGCGTGCAGAGTGACAGTGCGTGCAGAGTGACAGTGAGTGCAGAGTGAGTGCAGAGTGACAGTGAGTGCAGAGTGACAGTGAGTGCAGAGTGACAGTGAGTGCAGAGTGACAGTGAGTGCAGAGTGACAGTGAGTGCAGAGTGACAGTGAGTGCAGAGTGTGTGCAGAGTGACAGTGAGTGCAGAGTGCGTGCAGAGTGACAGTGAGTGCAGAGTGCGTGCAGAGTGACAGTGAGTGCAGAGTGACAGTGAGTACAGTCACTCAGCACCACCACATTATCACTCAGAACCACCACAGCACCACTCAGAACCACCACAGCACCACTCAGCACCACCACAGCATCACTCAGCATCACTCAGCACCACCACAGCACCACCACAGCACCACCATAGCACCACTCAGCACCACCACAGCATCACTCAGCATCACCACAGCCCCATTCAGCACCACCACAGCATCACTCAGCACCACCACAGCACAAATATGTTCTCTCAATGTTTCGAGCTTTATTACAAATGTCACAAAAAGATGTTAATATTTCACTTCTGTTCTTGGATTTCGTTACAATAAAATACACTGAACATAATCTTCACAAAAGTTATTTACAAAAGTTTAAGCTATTGCCATTATAAATTACAATCACTTTTATTAAGTATTAAAAAAAATTAAAAGCCATTGTTATTTGTAATATCAATACATCTAAGTCACGTAAATACAAATGTTGCATTACAAATGCTATAGGTGTCACATTTGTGAAAGTTATAACTATTGGCATTGTAAATGACAAAGCTATTAATTTAGCTATTTTCAAAACCAACACATAAATGAACATTTGGTGAATTACCATTAACATATTTGACTTTTTTACTAAGATATTATTGTACTCTTTTATGCAAACAAAATTTAGATACTGCATAAATAAGTTTAATAAAACATATTTTATATGTAGCTTTTTATGTAAAAAAAAACTATAGCACAAAGCAAAAAACAATTGCCATTTACAATGCTAATAGCTCAAACTTAAATAATGCGAGACCTATTGCATTGCAAATGCTTGTTTTATATATGTGTGGTTTCCCTGGGGCTGATCGCGGACCCTAGAGAAACCACACGCCCCACAGGGTATCGGCTCATGATCAAAAGGGCAACCTTTTTTTTTTATAATGCCCTAGGGGCGCAATCATGCCCCCTCTAAACTAAAATGCATCTTTTTTTTTTCAAGCGCCCCGGGTGGCGGCTCGTCACCCAGAGGGCCGACCCCCATAGCGATCTCCCTGGCAGCCTAGTGGATTTCCTGGTAGTGGTTTGCGTCGCACCATGATACACTGCCAGGAAACAGTTTCAGAGAGACCTCATTGGATAGCCCTGGCTGCAAATTCTATTGGAGTCTATCAAGGTTGCATACTGATATGCATTGGGTCCATATACCGTGTGATGTTCTTAACCCCTTCGATGCTCATGACGGAACGGTTCCGTCATGAGCATCGGTCGAGCTGTGCTTATGACGGAACCGTTCCGTCATGACCACGCCCGTTTTCATTATGGTCCAGCACTGGCGGTAAATCGGGGCAGCACGGATGAGGTTAAGGTCTATAGATAGAACATCCGAAGGATCTGTAATAGCAATGTTGGATGTATACAATGCTTTGATAAATTACCAGAGCAGGCCTATAGTAATCCTGTTTTTACACATATGGCCATGACATAAAATAGGCACGTTTTCTTTGTACATACACTATACATCATTACAAAAATAGGTCTCTAAAGTAATTAATTTCCTTTACTGTGGTCTTCTCCGTTGATAATCATTATTCAAAAGTATACAAAAGTGATTTAGTGTCCAGAGTTAAAGAATACAAATCACCTAAAGAGACAAGAAAAAACAAGTCAGGCACAGGAAAAAAATGACTCAAGACGTAAGTATTAACACCAAAAACAGGGTCTGGGCTTACTGGCAATAAGGACAAGCCTCACCAGAACAATGATAAACCAAGAGCGGTACCAATATTGCCACGTTATTTGTATACTGGATCAAGGATGATCACTCGAATGACTGAATAAAGCAGTAATTCTCAATGAACCATGTTTCAGACTAAATCAGTTTTGTTTTATTTTTTGACTTAAGTGCATGTATCTATTCAATATGCAATTTTTTGTTTTTTAGAAACAGGGAACATTTCTTTTAGTTCCACAACATCAATTACACTGAACACAGATTTGAAACAGATGACAATAAGCTAAAACAATAATTTGACAGACAAATCACAACTTGCACTCGTCATTCATACCACACAAGACAATCAAGGTATATTACAGTTATTTACAATCTATATAGTATCACAATTGAAAAATAAACAAAGCATTGGAAAACAACAGATAAACAATGTTATTATTTTCTGAAATGATCAAGGGTTCCTAATGCTGAATAGAAGAGGTCTACGCGTTTCGATAACCCCTGGTTGTGGGGAAATCTCATCAGGACCGTGTGCCTGTGAATGGAGAACGAGATTGGATCAGAAGGGGGGACAAAACCAACTTCCTCACAACGCTACAGTGGGGAAAGAGAAAGCTAATCATACCTCTCAGTGGCCGGCTTTGCTTTTGTGGTTGTCACTGTTGGCAAAAAAATGAGGTGGATTTAAGCCTCTAAAGTGAGAGCGCCAAAGGGGCAGTTATTCAATCTTAACAAGAACATTCACTCGTGTCTACTTACATCGTGTTACGCCTACTGCGGCTGTTTGTGGAACTGAAAAGCAGCTCGGGTTGATGCGGGTAGCTGGGGGGTGAAGGAAATGGTTTTAATATTTTGGGGGGAGCATCTCGATTCCTTAGTTATCGTTTGGAACAAGGCAACTTACTGTTGTTTACTTAGCGCAGGGAGTTCACGTGTATCTCTGTCAGAATTGAGCGAATCAATAGCGTGCTCCGGTATCCTGTAAGTGAAATGGAGCAGGTATCAGGTATCCGGGTTAATTAAAAGAGATCGCCTTGCTGGCGGAGGTTCCCTGGCTTATGTCAGCGTTTTACCTGAAAGCGTCGTGTCCGCTGTCTGATTCGGGGGGTCTGCGCTCTTCGATCTCTGTTCAATTTGTCCAGTGACCGGCACCTTCCAGTCGGTAGCCTGTCTCTCGCGTTCGGTTGTGTTTAAACTCACTTCCTGGTTACCCGGGGATTGTGGGGATTGTAGTTTTTTCGCCCGTTGTCATGGAGACGGGCCGCGTTTTGGAGTTTAGAGTGTGTGGGGCCGTTGATCACGGTCTATGTGGGAAACAGCAGTATGAATCTCAGTCTTTTCAACATATTAAAGGCGGTAAAGCTCAGAGAGTTCATTAAGACCGTTTATGGCAGAATTGTAAATCTAAGTTCGTCATCTATGGAATCAAATGCCCTTGTGATAAAATTTACATCGGCAAAACGAGTCAAGAGGTGAGATGTCGCATTACTCAGCACAAATCACGCATTAAAAAGAATGTGCTAACGGCCCCACTGGTCAACCATTGGAACCATCACAAACATACCGTTGACGAATTAAGATGGACAGTAATTGCAAAAATCGAGAAAGACCCCAGAGGTGGTGACATGGAAGAGAAATTGTCACACACTGAAGCAATGCTGATAGTCAAATTCAATTCTGCCATAAACGGTCTTAATGAACTCTCTGAGCTTTACCGCCTTTAATATGTTGAAAAGACTGAGATTCATACTGCTGTTTCCCACATAGACCGTGATCAACGGCCCCACACACTCTAAACTCCAAAACGCGGCCCGTCTCCATGACAACGGGCGAAAAAACTACAATCCCCACAATCCCCGGGTAACCAGGAAGTGAGTTTAAACACAACCGAACGCGAGAGACAGGCTACCGACTGGAAGGTGCCGGTCACTGGACAAATTGAACAGAGATCGAAGAGCGCAGACCCCCCGAATCAGACAGCGGACACGACGCTTTCAGGTAAAACGCTGACATAAGCCAGGGAACCTCCGCCAGCAAGGCGATCTCTTTTAATTAACCCGGATACCTGATACCTGCTCCATTTCACTTACAGGATACCGGAGCACGCTATTGATTCGCTCAATTCTGACAGAGATACACGTGAACTCCCTGCGCTAAGTAAACAACAGTAAGTTGCCTTGTTCCAAACGATAACTAAGGAATCGAGATGCTCCCCCCAAAATATTAAAACCATTTCCTTCACCCCCCAGCTACCCGCATCAACCCGAGCTGCTTTTCAGTTCCACAAACAGCCGCAGTAGGCGTAACACGATGTAAGTAGACACGAGTGAATGTTCTTGTTAAGATTGAATAACTGCCCCTTTGGCGCTCTCACTTTAGAGGCTTAAATCCACCTCATTTTTTTGCCAACAGTGACAACCACAAAAGCAAAGCCGGCCACTGAGAGGTATGATTAGCTTTCTCTATCCCCACTGTAGCGTTGTGAGGAAGTTGGTTTTGTCCCCCCTTCTGATCCAATCTCGTTCTCCATTCACAGGCACACGGTCCTGATGAGATTTCCCCACAACCAGGGGTTATCGAAACGCGTAGACCTCTTCTATTCAGCATTAGGAACCCTTGATCATTTCAGAAAATAATAACATTGTTTATCTGTTGTTTTCCAATGCTTTGTTTATTTTTCAATTGTGATACTATATAGATTGTAAATAACTGTAATATACCTTGATTGTCTTGTGTGGTATGAATGACGAGTGCAAGTTGTGATTTGTCTGTCAAATTATTGTTTTAGCTTATTGTCATCTGTTTCAAATCTGTGTTCAGTGTAATTGATGTTGTGGAACTAAAAGAAATGTTCCCTGTTTCTAAAAAACAAAAAATTGCATATTGAATAGATACATGCACTTAAGTCAAAAAATAAAACAAAACTGATTTAGTCTGAAACATGGTTCATTGAGAATTACTGCTTTATTCAGTCATTCGAGTGATCATCCTTGATCCAGTATACAAATAACGTGGCAATATTGGTACCGCTCTTGGTTTATCATTGTCAAGACGTAAGTAAACACAAGATGACAGAAGGAGTCCAGAAAAGACAACATTGTACGAGACATTGGCGGCTGAGAGGCAGTTTACAAACCTAGATGAGGAAAGACAAGATAAGAAAGAAGAATACAAAAGAAAACTGAAAATGCCAGGAAACAAGACACATCACAAAACAAGTTACAAGACAATAGTAACCAAAAGACAAGACAGGAGGCCAGAAAGGAAGACAGGAGACTTACAGGCACATGCATCAAAGCCTTTTGCGATCGCGAACGGTGCGATTCGCCAAAATCGGCCGTTTGCGATCACAAAATTTGCTTTTGGGATGCATCAAGGGTCAAGGCCCTTGCAATTTGAGAATTCGCAATTAATTGCGAGTTCTCAAATTGCGATTGCATTTAAGGAATCGCATTTTGCGATTCCTTAAATGCAATGCATGAAAGTTTTAAAATCTGTGATTTCGCAAATAGGGAAGCAAATTACCATAAAGTTCCACTTCATGGTAATTTTCAAAAACTTTGAAAAATGCACTTTTGTGCATTTTTCAAAGTTTCATGTTGCGCAAACACATGCCCTAAGGGCATGTGTGTGCGCAACATATGTGCAAAGATCAATTTCAGGGATGCAACAGGGTGTCCTTTGGACACCCCTGCACCCTTGAAATTGCATTCTCAATTTGAGCATTCTCAATTTGCGATTCGCTAATTGCGAATCTCAAATTGAGAATGTCTTCCCATTCATTCCTACGGGCCTCTAGGCCCATAGGAATAAATGGGGAGGTATTCCTTAATTGCGAGTCGCAATTTGCGAGTCGCAATTAAGAAATATTTAGAAATCGCTATTTTTTTTAGAGATTTCTTCATGCATAGGCTTTTGCGATTCCTTAATTGCGATTCCTTAAAAATCGCAAGTAAGGAATCGCAAAAGCCAACATTGATACATGTGCCTGAAAAAGCACTTTACTATACGAAACGCAAGACAAGATAAGGCAAAAGACAGGACCTGACAAGAAACAAAACAAAAAAGACTAAATGACAGAAAAGCAGACAATTAAAAAACAAATAAGTCCCTACTCGGAATCACAGCTATTTCAGAGCTATGGTAAGACACAGTACAGGTACTTGAAATTAGTAGCAGAACAAAGGCAATGTTATACAATAAAAACAATGCTATACAATAAAAAATGCAAAGTACGTCAATGCAACACAGAGAATGAATCACAAACTAAATGATGCCATAAAGATTTATTTTATTCATTAATACAATCAAGATTAAGAGCATTACATATTAAAAACAATTCATAATATCATTAGAAAACAAAAAAGTTGACGCAGCGTTTCGGCGAGTAGACAAATGTTCACCTTCTTCAGGACAGTTTTCTAGACAACAGAAACATTTGTTATTTACAATCTCGTGTTTTGCTGACGTACAATTAAAAAAGAAAGCAGTCAAGACATGATGCTAGCCCAAATATGGCATAGAACTGAGTAAAACACAAGAAAAGCAGATAGTATTGATGTTCCATAATTTGTTGGTAGTTTGTGGTTGATAAGTTTGCTTTATTTGGTAGGTGTTATTGTATCCTATTCACACCATCTCCTAGACCCTTGGGACTTAGGGCCCACTGGGATTTAGGGGCCACTACTACTTTATATGTATGCGGGCCCACGTGCAAGCGTGGACACTTTGGTACTGAAAGCTTCCACGCACGTTACGCACGTAGCCCCTTCTCTTTCATGCATCATGTTTGCATGTTTTTTTTGGGTTCTTTCTTTTCCTTATTTCACTCCCCACGCGAGTAACCTCCCATCAGACAATAAACGATGATCAAGCAGCGAGATCTTGGAAGTAACCAGGCCGGCCAGATCACAGCTCCCGCCAAGGCCCAGCAGACCGCGTGCCAGGCCCTTGGATTGGGCCAGATCACAGGGCACCGCGCACATGAAAGGCTGCCACCCCCCATCGCAGCCAAACCATTTCGTAACGCACCACTTTGAAGCGGCGCGCATGTGTGCGGGGCGTGCATTTTGGAAACAAGGGCCCCAATGTGTCCCGTTTTTGTCGCTCGACCCCTCCACCCAGGGATGAGTGACACCTCCCCGCTGCCCCTCTCCCGCCAAGCACCCTCTCGGGTGCGCTCTCGCGGCCTCGTTTGTTCCGACGGTGTCTCTTTTGCAGGAGCAAAGTGATAGGAACTGACAATATTTTATTGGTCGGGATAAAGGCGCGGGATGGATGAAGGGCGCGCGCCGCCTCTGATCATTAGGACGGGGCTTTGATGGCCCGGCCTCCCCGGGCCCGGAGCACAAAGGGCCCATTCAGGGCAGGACGAGCCACCGGCGCATCCTCTCTCTGCACAGCCCAGCCGGCCCACCTCAGCCCTTTAATGACCTGCCAACTGTCCCAATCACTGCCCGCTCGTCCAGCCGCCACCCGCCCCCTGGCACGGCCGAGGCCGCATTAATGAATTCAAACAGTTGCTTTTGCGAGGCATGGGAAGCGCGCCCCCGCCCTCCCCCCGCCGCCGCACTGTATATATACACGGGGCGGCCGCCCGTCTGCATCATTGTCCGTCTGTCCATCTTCAGGGCGCGCGAAGGGCAGAGAGAGACAGGCCTGGGAGGCGAGTGCTGAGAGGCCAGAGGAGTGGAGGGGAGAGGGACCGAGAGGACCCAAACGAGAGGGAGCAGAGGACTGGAGGAGAGAGGGAGCGAGAGGACGCAGGACTGAGGGAGCAGAGGACTCAGGAGTGAGGGAGCGAGAGGACGCAGGACTGAGGAAGCAAGAAGACAAGAGGGCTCATAACTGAGGGAGCGAAAGTATAAGAGGACTCAGAACTGAGGCGGCAAGAATACTCAGAATTGAGGGAGCGAGACTATAAGAGGGCCCAGAAGTGAGTTCCTAAGGTTCCTAAGGGAACAGAAAGGCAGGACGACTCAGAAGTGAGTGAGCAAGAGAACAAGAGGACTCAGAACTGAGGGAGCGACAGTATAAGAGGACTCAGTCAGAACTAACTGATGGATTGACGGTTCAAGAGGACTCAGAAGTGAGGGATAGGTAAGACTGGAGGACTCAGTGTTGAGGAAGCAAGAGTGTATGAGGACTCAGGACTGAGGGAGAAAACAGACTAGGGACTGAGGGAGCAAACAGACTAGGGACTGAACTGAGGGAGCATGAGGGCTCGGGACTGAGGGAACCAGAAGGCAACAGGACTCTGAAGTGAGTGAGTGACCGAGCAAGAGGACACAGAAGTGAGGGTGCGAGAAGACAAGAGGACTCAGAAGTGAGGGAGCAAGAAAATAAGAGGACTCAGAAGTGAGGGAGCGAGAAGACAAGAGGACTCAGAAGTGAGGGAGCAAGACGACAAGAGGACTCAGAAGTGAGGGAGCGAGAAGACAAGAGGACTCAGAAGTGAGGGAGCGA
The DNA here is from genome assembly GCF_964263255.1 of Lissotriton vulgaris. NCBI lineage: Eukaryota > Metazoa > Chordata > Amphibia > Caudata > Salamandridae > Lissotriton > Lissotriton vulgaris. The sequence continues at coordinate 1,077,223,689 of NC_141699.1, read as the reverse complement.
GAAGACAAGAGGACTCAGAAGTGAGGGAGCGAGAAAACAAGAGGACTCAGAAGTGAGGGAGCGAGAAGACAAGAGGACTCAGAAGTGAGGGAGCGAGAAGACAAGAGGACAAGAGGAAGCAAGAAGACAAGAGGATTCTGAAGTGAGGGAGCAAGAAGACAAGAGGACTCAGAAGTGAGGGAGCGAGAAGACAAGAGGACTCAGAAGTGAGGGAGCAAGAAGACAAGAGGATTCAGAAGTGAGGGAGCAAGAAGACAAGAGGACTCAGAATTGAGGGAGCAAGAAGACAAGAGGACTCAAAGACCAATAGTGGAGTGAGAGAACAGGAACATTATCTGAGGGAAACAGCGAATAACAAGTGTGAGGACTAAGTTAAGTGGGAGAACAACAAGATAGAATGAGGAAATACAATCAGATTTAAGGGAAGGCAAAGGTACAGTAGGACACGGGAGAAGAATAAGAAAGAGGGAAGGTTTCATCTGGTGATGAAAAATTGCCATTTGCGACATCAGGAGGTTTGTCTTCAAATAAGTTTCCTCCCCTGACCAAACTGTGTGACCCTGAGCATACAGCTTTATTGCACTATTCATCAGTTGTCTCATCCACCAGCATATATCGCCAAAAAAAAATATATATATTACCAACACTGAGGAAAACAAGTTGCCATTTAACTAAAACAAAAGACGGCAGAAAAGAGTAGAGAGGCTCGGGGAAAGAGGAGCAAGCAGTGGGGTCAAAAAGGGGAGAAAATAATAATACAGAGTAATAGTGTAAAAGAAGGGAGAAGCAGCACGAGCACAGCCAACTGTTTCCGGTGAAGACTTCCGCCCGCCAGAAGACGATGGAGCCCTGGGGCTGGACTGTCCTCTGCCTCCTGCTGGCCGCAGGCAGAAGCCACAGCGCCCCCGTCGGCAAGGACCTGTACTACATGCCAGCCAGCACTCTAAGAGGTCAGTATGTCTCCATCCCACGCTGTGCTACCGCGGACCTTATGCAGCACAGGAACTTTCTTTGCGTCTGTCATCTTGGTCCTACCAGCCTTTAGAGTTTATCATATCTTAATTAACACGAGGCCTTCATAATTTTAAAGCTGCAGGTCTCATTTCGGAAGTTTTTCTATTTGTATCTCTTCCCTGTGTGACTTTACTACTTATACATTTGCAATTTATTTCTGCTTATATCTCTTCCCTGTGTGACTTTATAACTTGCACATTTGCAATTTTTGTTCTGCTTGTATCTTTTATGTAACGCATGTAATCCTAAATCCTTATGTATCGCAACTGGTTCTTATGTAAAGCGCTCTGACACCTTCGGGTAATGTTCGCGCTATATAAAATCGCATTAAATAAAATAAAATAAAATGAAGTGTAATTCCGATTACTCCCTGTTGTAGACTTTGAGTGCCTACTCCTAAAAAGTGATGTTAAAAAAACACCTTGGACACTGCTCTACGCAAGCCAGGCACCCTAACCCTCGTCTATCCTAACAGCCCTTTTATCTTAAAGGCTCCCTCAGTAATTTGGTAATTTGTAGTATGTGTGTAAAAGGTGGGCAGACTGTCACAGCCTGTATTTACATTTCAACAGTGCTGGAAAGTAGGGGGATCCAGCCAGTCCAAGTTCCGGCTGCTATTTTTGGACGGATCTGGGATCCGCCAGCACCCAGGGAAGCATGCTGAATTTGTCCTGGTGCATAAGGGCCAAGTTTCCCAGATCCATGTATGCTCTGCTGCATCAGTTCTGGATTTTTTCTTTGAATAGTGGTTCTTGTAGTCCTGTTTTATAATGCAACGAACAAGACTACAAGTCCCAGAATTCAAAGAAAAAACCCCAGACTGGAGCAGCAGATCACACATGGATGTGGGAAACTTGGCCTAGTTGCTGGTGTCATTTCTTGACACCGGGACACAATTCCTCAGTGCCAGCAGATGTCTGCATTCCATTCCCAGCAGCAATGAGCAGGCAGCGAGGGATATTTATGTATTTACACTTCCAGCTGGATCCAAAATAAAGGCTTAACTTAAAGGGCCGACAGCCCTCCTTTTGTTTGTGTGCAATACTGTGTGAGAGCTATCTGGGGCCTAACACCTAGATGCCAAAGCAATGGAAAGACAAAAAGGCACACAGCTTGATATCACTGCACAAGTACTTTAGAGAAACTGTGATTTGGAGGTAGGCTTTTAACTTTGGTCAACTCCCTATGTGAGAGATGTGCTTGCACTGTAAGAATGCAGGATTTATCTGCCTATACGAGTAATTACACAAATATAGATGTAAACTGCACCTACTAGTTTTTAAATGTAATTCTTTTATAGGGCTAATAACGCCAGTGTAGGGTGTCAGAGCTTTTTACATCACACAAAATTAGAGGCTTATTTCAGCACACCCATCACCATGTAAATCAATCCAACTTTGTTTTGGACAATTTGCTAGTTACAGATTGTGTCACAATTGTAATAGACATATGAGGATAATTCCATGAGATAAGTAATATGAGGAGCATTCAGATGGTCCACACGCGTCATTAGTAGAAAATTCTTTCATTAATTCTTAAGAGTTCCAAGCACATGATTCAGCCGACACTTGTTTCGTCTGTACTCAGACTTTATCAAGGCTGGAAAGGTAAATTTATCACAATAAATACACCAAATATATAATCAAAAATAACATCACACACAAAGGCAAAATAATCATACGCACGTGTAACTCAATGCACAGAAAATGTTACATAAGACAATGAGGGTTATTACTTAAAAGATGTAGGAATAACCATATGTTTACAAGTAGGGGAGATATGTAAGAGTGAACAGTCAGGAGAAAAACAAAGTCAGGATATGTAAGAGTGAACAGTCAGGAGAAAAACAAAGTCAGGATGTAAAACTTAACACAGTGACTGTGATTCTACTAATAAGACATTATTACTTCCCAAAGGAACACTTCTTTGCAATCTTAGAATAACAACAGATCAAAAAGAAAACAATGAGCATCTAAACCCATGATTTACAGTTTGTCTGCAACTCCTTGATGCTGGTAAATAAATCACTGTGCTATATTAGAACGATTGCAACTTATGAACTAGAAGTAAAAAATGATCTCAGCTTCAAAAGCAGTAGGCCACTTACCTATATAGATAGATACAAATCTGTGAACTTCATGTCACATGATGTGCTTTGAAGCATGCCCTTTAACCTTCTATGCTACTTTATGAGTCAGAATTGTGACTGGGCTAAATTCATAACCCCCCAAAATCGGTGTTAACCTGTAGAGTTATCCTCAAGTATTCTAACCCCCTCAAAATTGCTGGGCACACAATTACCTCTGCAGCAGGTGTCTTAACCCTGTTAAATCTTTGTGACCAATGAAGTAACCTAGAACAGATTTACTTTCACGTTCGTCCTTGCTGCCAATTTCTTTTCAGCAGATTTTTACAATTTAAATGTATAAATTGACCATCCGACTCTGCCTTTCAAGCTCCACCCCTCGAGACTCCACCCCGTTTCCTCTGCCACACCTTGACCCACTATTTATGGGTTCCCTTAGCCCAATTCCAGCGCTGCCTTCAAATGTAAAACATCAGGATTTCATATTTTAAAAATAGTAGCTCTGACCTTGGTGCTGCGGACCACCTGAGGGCCTTGTAGGCTTAGCTTGGGAGCTACAGGCCTACAGAAGGAGGGTCCGCAAACCACAGCAGGGAACTTGGGCTCTTGATTATCAAAACAGTTCACATTGTTTCCATTCTGCTAGCATTACAGCTATGAGACACTTTTAGGTACCGCCTGAATGTGGCGCATTGGTCCCATGCAAGGTTGGTTCATGCCCGCGCTTTCGTATTCCGGTTTGCGTTTTGTTTTTCTTCAGCAGTATGGTGGTACTACCATCCATTGATGAGTCAGAACCCTTCTAAGGTTCTGCTTTCTGTGGGTAGTGCCCTGCTACAAGCATGCCTTTTGAGGCACTGCCTTGTTAAAGTGCTGCTTTTCTTTGGCACTTTAGAAAAATAATGGGGCGACCCGGTGTCCCTCAGAACCTGGGTATAAGTGTTAAACAAAACAATTAGTTCCGTTGGGATTTACAATTGCTTTTGAATGTTCAAGAAGCATAAAACTTACTTGTAACACATATCAATTATTTAAGAAAAGGAGTTCCATGAACATAACACACACCAAGGTGAGAATTCAATAATATATTCAGGGAAATATCAAATATTCAAGGCTGTCGCAATATACAAATTCAATTTCAAGAAATGTTGTATATTGCAACAGCTTTTCTTTGGCACAGCACTGTCTTCTGTGACAATGCCCGATTAAGGCCCTGCCTTCCTTGGCACTGCCCTGATAAAACATTCCTTTATTCAGGCACTGCCCCGTTAAGGGGCTGTCTTTATTTGACACTGTCCTGCTCAGGCATGTCCTTCCCCTAAAAAATCCGGGCTAAGGCCCTGTCTTCCTTTCACAGTAACGCGCCAAGGCCCTGCCTCCCCTTGGCAGTGCCAGGGTACTGCCCAGCCTTCTTCCGGTAATTGCATGCCAGTCTCGTGCCTTGGTTGGGACTGTCCTCACATGACACTTGGAGGCAGTTTTCCACCAAGGGATTGGCCACATATTTGCTCCTTTCAAGCCTATAAATAAGTGACTGCAGAATGTGCAAACGCAAGGTTTGTACACACACACAATCTTACTTAAATTTGTTGGCTTTCAGAATCTTCTCTCTGACGTCCTGTCTCCATGGCAGGGATAAGAGAAGCAAATCTTTGCCCCTTTGCAGGAAGTGAATGAGAACAGACCACCCCCAGCATTTGTGGGGCTGTAAGTGAGGGGCTTTCTTCACAGAAAGAAATGTTTGTTTTTTTCTACAGAGATCACAGATTGAAAAAATAGGTTTGCAAAAATGGAAAGTCATTCCCACATGTGAAGTTGTACAATACGTACAGGTGTGTGTGTGGTAATGACATCATATGTGCATGTGAATTTAGAAAAGTGTGTCAGCAGTGTTCCTATACTGTGAAATTGGTCAGGATCCCAGGTGTGTCTTGGGAACCTTTGTGAAGTTTGGAAGCTCTCACGTGAGGCTGGTAACCCATGAGTGCATAGTTGCAACTTTGTCTGTGTTTTGTTCTTAGCGTATTTAGTCATGTATTTATATATTTATTACTTTGCTCCTACTGTAGAAGAAGAAGAAAAAAAGAAAAAAACACCCTTAACTCTCTCCTATGCACTACTCTGTCTCACTCTATGCCTCTCTCAATATATCCTCTAACTCCACTCTCTAACTCCTCCCAAAACTCGTTCTACTACTATGATCTCCAAAATAAACCCTTCTGGACTCTTCACCCCTCTATTCCTCCATGGCTCACCTGAAACCTCATTTTATGACTATGGGCCCGATTCACAGAACTAACTTAAGACAAAATCCGAAACTTACTACTTTTGGTATTCACAGAAGTTAGGATTTTGTCTTAAGTTTGTCTTAAGTCTGTCTTAAGACAAACTTAAGACAAAATCCTAACTTCTGTGAATACCAAAAGTAGTAAGTTTAGGATTTTGTCTTAAGTTAGTTTTGTGAATCGGGCCCTATAATCTCCCAAGCAACTCTTTTTAAATTCTTCCCTCATGTATCCCTCATTTGACGCATCCCACACCTCATTTCACTACTATGATTTCCCTAATCCCTTTCTAGAGACTCTACCCTCCCTTATCTCTGAATTTACTCTTCCCAAGCCTCATCTTACTACTATGATCTCCCAAATAACACTTTCTAGACTCTTCAATCCCTCCATTACCCTATTCAATCCAACTAAAGACTTGCATGTCCACCGCTCAAATTAACATATATTTCCCTATACTAATCCACCGGGTTACAAGTAGTGTTAATTTACCACACCCCTTCGTTGTTATCCCTTTCCAAGATGTACAGCTAGGGAAGGGGTCAGACACAGGTGAAGCCTGTGGTAATCTGGTGCACGCTACTGTATTTTATCCCTCGCAGGAGTATCCACAGCTTGGAACTGGCTGGTGGAAGTGACAGCAATCATCAATAAATCAATCAGGATTTATAAAGCGCCACTGATCACCCAATAGGGTATCCAGGCGCTTGCAGGTCCCTAAGGCTTAATCGAACAGCCAGGTCTTTAGAGCCATTCGGAATTCCGGAAATGAGGTGATGGTGTGAAGGTGCAATGGGGAGGATGCTCCAGGTCTTTGCTACAATGCCGGAGAAGGAGGGTCCTCCACTTCTGCTTCGGTAGATGCAGGGAGTATGTGCAAGTGAGAGGGTGGTGAGCGTAGTCTTCTCTATGGTTGGTGGAAGTTCAGGCGGGGGTTAACATAGGCGGGCTCTTGGTTGTGTAGAGCCTTCTGTGTATGGGTCAGCAGCTTGAATTGGCATCTCTTCTGTACGGGGAGCCAGTGGAGTTTCCGGAGGTGGGACATGGATAATACCACATCATGTGGTACCCGGGATTCCCTGTGGGATATTATGACAGCACAATACCTGGGGCTGCCTGATTACTCCCAGTCCCAGAGCTTTCTACAGCTTGTAAGGACTGTGATGAGTAGGGCTAGGATTCTGAGTGATGAAGATTATCTGAACGTAATAGCTAATTATCCTCTTTTTTTACCTTCTGCCCTGAATTAATTGATTTTATTTTGCATTTTTTCATAGTGCATCAAGATTGAATGTGTCAGTGCACTTTATGTGTTTCCACCAATTTGAGAAAATCTCTGATGCAGTGAACAAGCAGCGATAATGGAAATTGATATAGTCATCCAAACTGAATTAATGAACACATATCTAGATGATGGACTCATAACACAGAGCAGGAGGGTGAACATTTGGTAACATAAAGGGAAGAGGGTGCAGGGCTTGGATCCTTCGGAAAACTGAGCAGAGAGATGGGTAGAGGGTAAAAGAAGAAACTAGAGATCCGAGAGGGCTGGAAGAGTCATGTGGAGATGTTAAGTAGGGAAGTAGCGGGAGGAGAGGCATTGAGGGTTGGGGGTCCTCATGGTTACCGCAATTAGGATGACAATAAGATGCATAAAATGAGACTTAGGGTGAGTCTGAGTAGAGTGAGGAGGACATTTATTTTGTAAGTCAAGTTGGCAGTCTACACAACTTGGTGATGCAGCGAGCGCAAGGTAAATAGTTTTATTTATTTATTTATTTACTTACTCTACTCCATTCCGTCGCATGTCCAAGTCCACTACCCCTAACCCTGATCCTCTTCAGCCCCACCGCCCGCAGCACTCCCTCTGCGAGCCACTTCTGGAAAGGACCACATACCGCAAGATCATGGGAACAGCAAGGAGAAAGTGAAAAGTCAGGAATTATTTCTAAGGTTGTGAGTTTTAAAAGCAGAGTTAATAGAGGTGGGGCTGAAAGAGACGCGTCTTGAGCTGTTTCCTAGAAAGAAGCAGGTCCTTAGCGTATCTGGGGCAGTATTACACAAAGTGCCCCAGGGGCACACTGGGCATTTGCACCCGCCTTGAGCGCCCCTGGGGCACTTTGGTATTACAGATGAGGCCGCAGACGCTTGTGCTGACCCTTCTGTAAAACCGATAACAGTATTACAGCAGAAAATGCCAGCGCTATCTTCAGGGGCATTCCCTCATTTGCATGGGGGCATGCCCCATGCAAATGAGGGAATACCTTTGCCTTTCAGCCTGCTCCCTATGACAGACGCAGGTGCAGAGGCAAAGAAGATGTCAGGAGGAGCACTGACAGTGCACCACCTTGACGGTGGCGCACTGTCAGTGTTACCCCTGAGACCAGCCCTCTGGAAGGGAAATGGGGGTCCCATGGACCCACCCAGACATCCCCTTGCATGTGGGTGCAGTCACTGGCTGCACCAGCCTCCAAGCGGGTCTCTAATCCCCTTTAAAAGTGTCGGCGGGTTGTGGCGTGCACTGTGAAAACACGGAGTATCTTTAAAGCAGCTGGTTCCTTTTTCACAGGAATGTGCTGCCCTGGGGCAGCACGAGTTTGCGGCTGCCCTGGGGGCAGCACATGCACCATAATGTGGCTCACTGTCCTTCATTGCGCCGAGCGCACCATTTAAAAGCATAGCCCAGCGCAATGATGTAAAATGCGCAGCAGGCATAATGCTGCCCCATGTGTCTTGGTGGTTGGTCCAGCACCTGAGAAAGCCTCCTTAGCAAGCCAACAGTGGGGGGAATGTTTGGATTCCAGTGGCAAACATCTGGCCATGTTAGAGCTACATGGCACAAAGCGTTAATGTTTCAAAGAGCTGGAAGCTGTCAAAAAACAACACAATGGGGCATATTTATGAGAAGATGCCGGAACTCAGAGCTGCGCCAAATTTGGCAGCGCTCCTACATTTTTCAAATGTAGGGATGCGCCGTATTCACAAGAATCCGGTGCACACCTGTGTCTTACCTATCGCTGGCACTAAATTTAACTGTCTAGCACCAACGCAGGTACAGGGCCGGGCTAGGAATCGAAACCGGCCTGGAAAAGTGCTCGGCCAGCCCCCAGGGGGGTTGGGGGTGCGACCGAGCTCTTTGCCAGGGCCGGTTTTCGGCTTATTTTGTTACAAGGCCGATTTTGCAGCTTTGCTGCAAAACCGGCCATGTAACAAAAATAGACCCCAGGGGCCCAAAACAGGCCCCCACCCTTGCGGCCCACCGGGGGATTGCCCGGTGCCTGCAACGGCCAGTCCGGCATTGCGCAGGTACCCTTGCACTATAGCCTGGATTGTTTATGTGCAGTAAGGTGTCCATTCCTGCAAATAAACAATCACTAATGGTGATGTGTTACTTCTCTGTGTGCTGCAGAATGCAACACACATAGAAGTAGCAAATCATCATTATTTAATGATTTTTTATGTGCAGGAAGGGACACCTTCCTGCACATAAACAAGAATTAATGTCAATTTGCTCTTTCTAGGTGTGAAAAAGTAAAAACAAAGAGAAATAAAAGTATTTCTCCTAGTTTTCGCCATTCTAGTGCCTGCTAGTGCATGACGTTAGTTTTTGGCACTGCCACAGATGTATCCTTCCTTGTAAATTTGAGGCAGCATCAAAAGCAATAGGTGTTGCGGTGGAACGCCCAGAGCAACACCCATTGCAGGTCCCTTTCACGTTAAGTGAAGCGTGCAAAGGGGCCATATTTACAAGGCGGTGTTAAGCCACAAAAAGTGGCTTAATGCTGCTTTGTAAATATGGAGAAGGGCATATCGACACCAGAACGTCGCTAAAAGTGACGTTCTGGTGGCGATTTCCCCTTGTAAATTTGCCTCATTGTTTTACCATAATTGAATGATTTAAATGAGTTAAAAATAAATTCTGTGAGTAAACGTTGACAACAAACAACATTATATGTATTATTATAACATTTATTAACGTTAATGCTCATAATGAACACCTTGATGTCAAGAATGATGCACTCACCTTGTAAGTGAACAGCAACTGTGGCAGAGTTTAAGGAAAGTTCCAAACAGCTGTTTACTAAGAACTGTCAATCAATCTATCTGAATGTAGGCGTCATCAATCTGCTTTCAGTTGGGTTTGGGTGTCATGTGTGCAACTATGTTCCTTGTGGTTATGTTTACTAGTTGAACATAGCAACAACATCTCAAGAAAGTACCCTCTCTCTGCAAGCCCTATGTCCCACCCTTGGAATTAACACTGAAATTGTGTTTTTTTCTAGTGGTGCTCATGCACTACAATTGCATCTGGCCTGCTCATGCTGTTTGTTCAGTGAAAAACCAGGAAAATAAGATTATGGAAGTTGTAGGTAGGCCTGGGAGAATTTTTCATTATGCTGTCTTCGGTAATTTTGCATTATGCTTGTTATGCGAAATCCCTTAAAACACCACTATTACACCAAGGTGTGTATGTATGTGCCATTCACAGCCCAAATTTGGACTGAGTTTATGGGAACAATGCAAACAACCAACACACAAGTGGGGGCTATTTTTAGTGCTTGTGTTTTTTGCTCTATTATTTGCAGCACAAAATACATCCCCGCGTTCTAAAGGGACAAAAGGATGCACTTCTCAGTAAAATACAGCAGCAAATTCCGGTTTTGTATTTCATGTATTTACAAACAATGTCATATCAATTTTAATGTAATTACACCAGTGCAAATTACTCGCATGTTGCACTTCCCTGCCTCTAGGGTGGTAGGGCTTGCCAGTGAGTAGTTGGGTTGTCATGGATACCAGTGCAAGCAAGGAAGATGGGCCTGCCTTCTGACAGTTTGGTGGTAAAGACATTAATAATTTGGGCTGAAAGGGGCCCTCACACCTCTGGGCCCAGATGGCACTTTAGGGCCTTTGCCTTGCTAGGTTGTTCACCCCAGGCCCAGCCTGGAGCCAGACAATATGGTCTACAGGGCGTGAGGATTCTGGGTGGATGGCATTGCACTGTACAGACCTTGAACCAGTGCTTAATTTGAGCCAGTGGTTCCCGATGCTTGGCACTGGCACTTCATTTTCAACACCTGCACTTATGACAGGCCACCACATGGTGGCGCTAATTGTCTAATTTTGAGGTGAGCACAACAACAGAGAGTTTAATAACTCAACATACATTAAAATTAATAATACCTACCAACCACCTCATTTTTATAGCTTTGGGTGGAGTGGAATAGTCTCAATTGTCACACTTGTGGGAGTGTGATGGTTAGTAGTTATTTTGGTTCCGCCATTGGCAGTGATGTCAGGGGCAATGAGTGATGCAAGCTGCAATGGCCTCCAGAGAAGGGTCCTGACACTTACATTTTTACAAATTAAACACTGCATAGAGAGAATTCCATGATGACCCCTGACCTCTGTTTCTTGTTGTTTACAGCAGTGTCCAGCAGAGGCACAGTGGTGCTGGAGGTGGCTCTAAAGCGTGCCCTTGAGGCCCTGCAGGGGGCGCTGGCCCAACGCAACCGGTTGTTTATGGATTGCAAAGGCTGCGTCTCCTGTCTCTTCCAAGACTGCGGTAACCAGGCAGAGGAGTGTGAGCGTAAGTTCATCTAACGTTAGCCCCCAAAGGTCCATGCCACCCACATCCATGTAGGATGTAGGAGGGCGATGTTTTTCTGCTATTTATCCTAACAGGTGTTGGTCAACTTTTACATTGGGTATAGAATTTGGACAATCCCTTAACTTAGCTCTTGTGCTAATATAGGGCTTTCTCCCTTCTCGAGCAAGAAAATGCCTGGCGTAGTCCTTGCTGAGCCCAGCACCAGATGTGTGTGTGCAGATAGGAGTGGAAACAAAGAGAAGGTCCACTGAGCCATGCAATGACCATGCTTAATGTCCAGGCCATTTAAGGGAGAAAAGAGAGGCCAGCAACTTGGGTGGAACTGATGAAACACATTGAAATGTGGAAGGAATTTATTTGGGAGTTTTGTAGAGTCTTTTGGGTCACTCCAGAGTTTTCTAATTGAGCCAGGGTTTTAAATGTAAATGTAAATGTACAGAGATTTATATAGCGCAAATCACAAACCGGTTTCTAAGCGCTTGCTTAGGGAACCCGTCCTGGTATTCCCCTGTGAGATAACCCCAACAGGGTATCTGCAAGGTGAAAGGCAGGCATCCCGCTGCGAGGGGCCGTTGTGGAGATTAAGCAAGCTATTGCCCAGAGTCGCAGAGTGTGAACCCGTGAATCGAGTAGGCACCGGAGCGAGAATTGCCGAGTCCATGGACATTTTAGGACTCAAGACCCCGCCGAGCCGGTAATTGAACCCTGGTCCCGGGCTGACCTCTGCTTCCGGGTCTGCCTCCTCTAACCAGTGAGCCACACTTCAAGGTTGGATGGAGTTCAATTGTAAGTGAGCTAAAACAGTTTCGTTTGAAAGCTTCTTATGCATTACAGATAGTTTGATCCTGTTTTTATATGAAGGTTTTAACCATCCCAAACCTGGCGCCCTCGACTCACAGAGGCCAGCTTTCGTGCTTCATTCTTTCGACAGCTTGGTAGATGATGAGGTTTTCAGTTGCAGAGCACAGATCCCACTGGTGAATGTCTTTGAGAAGCATGCGTTGATGGTCTTGCAGCTGTGTAACTTGCCCCCACCAGGGCTGTCATCTGCTCCACACAATGGCTGGCTTGGAGGGGAGAAATTGAAGGATTGTAGGTGGTTGCAAGAGTTGGGGATGATTCCCACAACCACCACGTTAGTTTTGGTAACGAAAGAGCGACTGGAATCAAAAGGTCTCTCTGGTTCTTACTCTCATGGCAGAACGTTGAGGTCCTTGTTGGTTTGGAGACCAGTCAGAGTTCTGTATTAACAGCCCAATCTCCAGTTTATCTCCATTAATGCATCAAGGGTTCCCTTTGGTCCAGAGGAATGCCAGGTTCAGGAATGCGATGATGTGAGTCTGGTCTGATGCTTTGGTTTCCAGATGGAAGTGGATTTTGTTATCATGGTTCACCAGTCATAGCTCCAGGAAACACTGTCTGAGTATGAGTGACAGTACGCAGATAGAGGGCCACCTGGTTGCGACCTCCAAGGGCTGATTGACACTGCCTGTTGCAGAGAGTGGTTTAGACTGGTTAAAGCTTGGAGTCCAAGAAGGCTGAACCAGATGGTGCTGCAGCTGCCTCAAGCGATTATACTAAAGGTACCCTAGTCATGGATTAGGCATCACTGATGAACTGATAGACGCAGAGAGGTGCACTAACTACATGTTGAACCTCAGGACCCAACCCTTCTGGGTGGACAAGTTGTTAAAGAGACTTATTGACAGTAGGTCTGTAAGAAGTGTCTTGACACTAACAGCAGGTGAGCAACATTGGTGGACCGCCGCAGGTTTTAATCACTCCCACGGGTCTGCAGCACGCGGGGACGGGTTTGCCTTGTTAGGTCCAATAAATATGAAGCAAGCCCCAGGAAGTGATAGTTAGTCCCTGATTCTGCCTAGGTTCAATACTCTTAGAGAAGAGGCATTTCCACATCAGAAACAGAATTTAGGAAAATGTTCTACCCATAGGGTGGACGGGGAGTAGAGGGTGTGCTCTCCACAGTGCCGGCAGGGATTATGGATATTTACTTTTAACACGCAAATGGAGAGGGGGAGGTTAACCCACCATAGGTACTCCCTAATCAAAGATTAAATTATGGAGGTTTACTCATGAGAGTGAACACAGGTTGTATGGTGAGGCATTCATGAGAGTGCAGACGGGGATTATGGTGAGGTATTCATGAGAGTGCAGACAGGGATTATGGAGGTTTATTCATGAGAGTTCAGACAGGGATTATGGTGAGGAGTTTATGAGAGTTCAGACAGTGATTATGGCGATTTACTCATATGAGTGCAGACAAGGATTATGGAGATTTACTCATGAGAGTGCAGACAGGGATTATGAAGATTTACTCATGAGAGTGCAGACAGGGATTATGGAGATTTACTCATATTAGTGCAGACAAGGATTATGGAGATTTACTCATGAGAGTGCAGACAAGGATTATGGAGATTTACTCATGAGAGTGCAGACAGGGATTATGGAGATTTACTCATGAGAGTGCAGACAGGGATTCTGGAGATTTACTCATGGGAGTGCAGACAGGGATTATGGAGATTTACTCATGAGAGTGCAGACAGGGATTATGGAGATTTACTCATGCGAGTGCAGACAGGGATTATGGAGATTTACTCATATGAGTGCAGACAAGGATTATGGAGATTTACTCATGACAGTGCAGGCAGGGATTATGGAGATTTACTCATGAGAGTGCAGACAGGGATTATGGAGATTTACTCATATGAGTGCAGACAAGGATTATGGAGATTTACTCATGACAGTGCAGGCAGGGATTATGGAGATTTACTCATGAGAGTGCAGACAGGGATTATGGAGATTTACTCATGAGAGTGTAGCCAGGGATTATGGAGATTTACTCATGGGAGTGTAGCCAGGGATTATGGAGATTTACTCATGAGGGTGCAGAAAGGGATTGCGGAGTTTACTAATAAGAGTGCAGACATGGAGTATGGAGATTTATTCATGAGGGTGCAGACAGGGAGTATGGAGGTTTACTCATGGGAGCGCGGACAGGGATTATGGAGATTTACTCATGAGAGTGTAGACAGAGATATGGGGAGGTATTCATGAGAGTGCATACAGAAATTGTGGAAATTTACTCATGCGAGTGCAGACAGGGATTATGGAGGTTTACTCATGCGAGTGCAGACAGGGATTATGGAGGTTTATTCATGAGAGTGCAGACAGGGATTATGGAGATTTACTCATGCGAGTGCAGACAGGGATTATGGAGGTTTACTCATGGGAGTGCAGACAGGGATTATGGAGATTTACTCATGAGAGTGCAGACAGGGATTATGGAGGTTTACTCATTGGAGCGCAGACAGGGATTATGGAGATTTACTCATGAGAGTGTAGACAGAGATATGGGGAGGTATTCATGAGAGTGCATACAGAAATTGTGGAGATTTACTCATGCGAGTGCAGACAGGGATTATGGAGGTTTACTCATGCGAGTGCAGACAGGGATTATGGAGATTTACTCATGGGAGTGCAGACAGGGATCATGGAGGTTTACTCATGGGAGTGCAGACAGGGATTATGGAGATTTACTCATGAGAGTGTAGACAGAGATATGGGGAGGTATTCATGAGAGTGCATACAGAAATTGTGGAGATTTACTCATGCGAGTGCAGACAGGGATTATGGAGGTTTACTCATGCGGGTGCAGACAGGAATTATGGAGATTTACTCATGCGAGTGCAGACAGGGATTATGGAGGTTTACTCATTGGAGTGCAGACAGGGATTATGGAGATTTACTCATGCGAGTGCAGACAGGGATTATGGAGGTTTACTCATGGGAGTGCAGACAGGGATTATGGAGATTTACTCATGAGAGTGCAGACAGGGATTAGGAAGTGGTACTCACCACAATGAAGGTTTATTTTACACATGTGTTCCTGGCGTTCTTCAGCTGTTTCTTGTCAACTGCACAGAGTTAAGGGAGAAAAAGGTGCCAACTGCTCCTGACAGTAGGCATGATGTGCAAGTGGGTGCTCTAGGACTGTGTTTGAGTGAGCAAAATGTGTGTGTCAATCTGTTGGCTTTATCCCCCTTTGGGTACATTTTGGGACATTCCTCTGAAGAATCTGGACCAGAATTGACCAATGAAATCTGGGCAATTGAATAATTCAACAAAGGCAGATCTCTAGTTCCCTGAGTAGGACTTTATATCTGTTTAAATAGGCAATCCGTAAACTGGGTGTGTTTAGTTAGAAGAATTGTTTGTTAAGTGTAATTTATTTATTTGAAAACAAAGTGCAGATGTTGATGTTGCGTAATGTCAGGATAAAGTAGGACAATAACTGTATCATATAGACACATGAGCTCATGCACCAATAGGAGCAAATGGGTATTTGCACGATGATTCCACTTGCTTGACGACCTATGAACTGAGAAGTAATAGCTCTTGCTTCCCATGTTGCACAGGCAGTCACCAGCAGATTGCATTGTATTGTACTATATATACATCTCTAGAAGCACCCCAATTCCATTGCTCTTTGTAGAGTGCGTGACTGTTCTGCTGTCTACTGTGTGGCTCTTTCCTCTCACTATAAAATAGCACCAGAGTTTTACTAATGATACTTGTACCCAAGCTCACAGTAAACTGTTTTTCCATCCTCTCCTTTTTCTAGCTCTTGATCCTACCCAAACCTCAGAGCCCAGCTGTGCAGTGATCCTGGAAACCCAAAAAGTACCAGAACAGTCCCAAAGAAACTGGGCCTTGAGCAAGGCTTGCTCCTACTACCAGCGGTTCTGCCCCGAAGGGAGCGCTGCTGCAGGAACCTGCCTGCAGGTGATGGCCGGCCAATGCAACCTCAGGCTGCAGGAGTGTAGTAGGTGCTTTCACTTCACCGTAGCTTGTTTTGCTTTGTTGGATGTTTGTCTCTTGTTCTGGGCACACAAATGCTGTTCAAGTGGATCCACATGGACTCGGCAGGGTCTTGGGATATCTTCAAACCTCTTGTAGATTACTATGAGTAGTGGTAAAGATTGAGCCAAACCTTTCCGTCCATCACATTTTTGCGGTGTACATAAACTACTGTAGCTGGCACCGTATTGCAAAGATTTAAGGGCCCAGACCCACTGCATCATAAGGGCTCAAGCTTCACCGCTCCAATGAGGCCCCATAGGTCTGAAACATATCTGTGCTTGTGTTCACTCTTATAAAAAGGTGAGATCTAGCAGCTCAACTGGACTGTCCCTTTTTGGGTAGGGCCAAACTGATTTGCATCTGGGTAGGTTCCTTCTAAAATAGAGCAAATAGCTAAAGTAGTGGAATAGAAGGCTGTTCAGAGTAATTAGCAGTGGTTATGGTGAATCTAAGCCTTTCCATCCATCGCGCTTTTCTTGGTTAGCCACCAAAAGCACACGTAGCAGCCAAGTGCCATTCTGTTTTGAGGCTCACGTTGAGTTAGTTATTTTTTATTTTAACCAACAGAACTTGGGGATGTGTGGTCTGATACCTATAATCAAGGAGTACCTGTCATATGGGGGCTAAAAACGAATCACAAGCTCTGGACCACCTCTTACCTCCAATCAGCATCAATGCATCTGTGGTAGACCACATCTTCTACCAAAGCAGGCTCAGAACAGCTATGGAGAGGTTTATGAGCTAGACCAAAACTGATACATAAACATGCTTATTGCAGATATTTGAGATCTCACACTACAGGGCACATCTGTTCCCCAATCAGGCTCAGCACAACAATTTATACCCAATCAGGCTCAGTGTAGCTAAAATGAGATCTTGTCTGCTTTACCACAACTTGTACCCAATCAGGCTCAGTGTAGCTAAGAAGAGATCTTGTCTGCTTTACCACAACTTATACGCAATCAGGCTTAGTGTAGCTAAGAGGAGATCTTGTCTGCTTTACCACAACTTATACCCAATCAGGATAAGCGTAGCTAAGAAGATATCCTGTGTGGTACACCACAACTTATACCCAATCAGGCTCAGTGTCGCTAAGAGGAGATCTTGTCTGCTTTACCACAATTTATACCCAATCAGGATCAGTGTAGCTAAGAAGAGATCTTGTCTGCTTTACCACAACTTATACCCAATCAGGCTCATTGTAGCTAAGAGGAGATATTGTCTGCTTTACCACAATTTATACCCAATCGGGCTTAGTGTAACTAAGAGGAGATCTTGTCTGCTTTACCACAACTTGTACCCAATCAGGCTCAGTGTCGCTAAGAGGAGATCTTGTCTGCTTTACCACATCTTATACCCAATCAGGCTCAGTGTAGCTAAGATGAGATCTTCGCTGCTTTACCACGACTTATACCCAATCAGGATAAGCGTAGCTAAGAAGATATCTTGTGTGGTACACCACAACTTATACCCAATCAGGCGCAGTGTAGCTAAGAAGAGATCTTGTCTGCTTTACCACAACTTGTACCCAATCAGGCTCAGTGTCGCTAAGAGGAGATCTTGTCTGCTTTACCACAACTTGTACCCAATCAGGCTCAGTGTCGCTAAGAGGAGATCTTGTCTGCTTTACCACATCTTATACCCAATCAGGCTCAGTGTAGCTAAGATGAGATCTTCGCTGCTTTACCACGACTTATACCCAATCAGGATAAGCGTAGCTAAGAAGATATCTTGTGTGGTACACCACAACTTATACCCAATCAGGCGCAGTGTAGCTAAGAAGAGATCTTGTCTGCTTTACCACAACTTGTACCCAATCAGGCTCAGTGTCGCTAAGAGGAGATCTTGTCTGCTTTACCACATCTTATACCCAATCAGGCTCAGTGTAGCTAAGATGAGATCTTCGCTGCTTTACCACGACTTATACCCAATCAGGATAAGCGTAGCTAAGAAGATATCTTGTGTGGTACACCACAACTTATACCCAATCAGGCTTAGTGTAGCTAAGAGGAAATCTTGTATGCTTTACCACAACTTGTACCCAATCAGGCTCAGTGTCGCTAAGAGGAGATCTTGTCTGCTTTACCACATCTTATACCCAATCAGGCTCAGTGTAGCTAAGATGAGATCTTCGCTGCTTTACCACGACTTATACCCAATCAGGATAAGCGTAGCTAAGAAGATATCTTGTGTGGTACACCACAACTTATACCCAATCAGGCGCAGTGTAGCTAAGAAGAGATCTTGTCTGCTTTACCACAACTTGTACCCAATCAGGCTCAGTTTCGCTAAGAGGAGATCTTGTCTGCTTTACCACATCTTATACCCAATCAGGCTCAGTGTAGCTAAGATGAGATCTTCGCTGCTTTACCACGACTTATACCCAATCAGGATAAGCGTAGCTAAGAAGATATCTTGTGTGGTACACCACAACTTATACCCAATCAGGCTTAGTGTAGCTAAGAGGAAATCTTGTATGCTTTACCACAACTTGTACCCAATCAGGCTCAGTGTCGCTAAGAGGAGATCTTGTCTGCTTTACCACATCTTATACCCAATCAGGCTCAGTGTAGCTAAGATGAGATCTTCGCTGCTTTACCACGACTTATACCCAGTCAGGATAAGTGTAGCTAAGAAGATATCTTGTGTGGTACACCACAAGATATATTCAATCAGGCTCAAGGGAGTTAAGAAGAGGTCTCATGTGATGCACCACAACTTATACCCAAACAGACTCCATTCCCAATCAGGTTCAAGGTAGCTAAGGCAAGCGCTCACGTGCTACACTACATCTTACATCTAATCAGTCTCACTGTAGCTATGAACAGATCTTATGTGCGAAGTAAGCCACATCTTACACCCAATTAAGCTTAATTTGATAGGAGTGTATTGCCAGTTGCATATTTTCCCTGTGGGGTGTATCAGAGGTTGTTTTCCTGTCAGGTGTTGGGTGTATCTAAGTGACCATTCCCTCCTTTGAGTAGACTAGTGTGTGATTGGATCTGTGTAGTTCCTGGAGTATATGGAACTGCTCAATCCGTACCAAAAAAGTTTCCCTTTGACTCTGGCAACACAGGAACCGGGCACCCGTGTACGCTCACAGACCGCCAAGGACCTCTTGCTTAGGGTTTGACTTTGGACGCGAATGAGGTTGATCAGTCAAGGCTACTCTTAAAGGGTGGTGTGGGGTTTAAAGCAAACCGCACTTCACAATTGAATAACACACAGCGAATGTATTGCCAAGTCTGTGTTATATTTATAAAGGTAAACAAATATTATTCTATTTAAACCATGATGGAGGTAAAACTAATACAACTGCTGTAGAGTTTTCCCACTCTACATTTGGTGTTATGTGGGTTGTCGTCTGTGTAAAAGAGATGTTTCTGGGGTACTGACAGCCAGTGTGCTGTGTGAGCCTCTCCTTGTCCAGGACTCACTGTGTGCTCTTCCACATCTCCCTCACAGAGCTGGAGCAGGACATGGACTACCTGAGCACAGCCCCGGAGGATGAACCTGCAGGTGAGCCCCACACCTTCCATCTGTACATGGGGAGTCTGTATGGAGTGCCAGGAGTGTGGGGGAGAGGGGAGGGGGAGAGGGAGAAGTAGAGGAGACGATACGAGAGGAGAGGAGAGGAGAGGAGAGAAGTGGAAAGGAGGGCAGGAGAGGAGAAGAAAGTATAGGAGGGGAGGAAGGAGAGGGCAAGGGAGAGCGAGGCCTGGATCAGGATTGAAGAAGAATATTGGTTAGTAATCCAGCAATTGTAGTGGCACAGGACAAAGGAAGAGCAGGCCAATGAGGTTGAAATGTGGAGCATGTAATGGAGTCAAGGTAAGTTAAAGCTTTGAAGTGTAACAGGGTAGAGTATGGTAAAGCGTGGTCGCCATGGTCACCTTGGTTTAAATTGGGGTTGGATAAATAGATAAATGGTTTATGAATATATTCAGATGGGTGTGAAGTTAATTCACCCAGGTGCACTTAAGGGTGGATGGAGAAAATCCGATTGACTATAACAAGGAGGTAGTAAGGTTGGACAGGAAAAGTCAGTGGACAGACATAGAGAAGGTAAGATTCAGAGAAGAGTAGGTGTGTATGGGTGGAAGTGAGAGCAGATATACTGATTAAAAGTGAGGTTGGACAATCTCGTTGTGGGAGGGAGTGAGGGTGAACAGAGAGGGTGGAAGTGAATTTATGCAGTTTATAATTGGTGGAAATTAGTCTGGACAGACATTTAGGGCCCGATGTAGGTAGGCATTTACCGGTCGGTAACGGCCGAATTCGGCCGTTACCGACCGGTAAATGCCTTTTCCAATGTAGGGGCATGTATTTACAGATCTGTATTTTTACCGAATCTGTATTTACCGAATCTGTAAAATTACCGAATTGGTAAATACAGACTCGGTAAAAATACTGAATCTGTAAATGCTGATGTAGGTGGCGCTTTAAACAGTGCCACAGGCCCCTAAGCATTCGTTATTTGCCATGTAATACTATTGCATGGTAAATAACGAATTCAGGTGTACATGCACATCTGTGCATGTACACCTGTGCCAGGTGACACACAGACATGCCCTTAGGGCATGTATGTGTGCCACATGGCACACAAGCCTGACATTGGGGTGCTACAGGGTGTCAAAGTGACACCCCATTCCCCCTGGCAGGATTCGGTATTTACCGATTCGGTAATTACCGAAAATTACCGAATCAGTATTTGCCATTGATTCCTATGGGCTTCAAGGCCCATAGGAATCAATGGCAAATACCGATTCGGTAATTACCGAATCGGTAAATACCGAATCTTACAGATTCGGTAATTGAAAAAGAAAAATTACTTACATCTGCCTACTTCCAATTTACCTACTCTTAAATACCGAATCAGTATGATTCGGTATTTAAGAGTAGGTAAATCTAGATTACCTACATCGGGCCCTTAGGGTCTGATTTTCAAAGGTAAACTGAGATGAAAGTCTAACTTTACGACTTTCGGTATTCAAAAAGGGCATTTACGAGTAGTAAAATTATACTTTTGTTTCAGTTAAATTTATGTTTTGGTCTTAAGTTTAACTGAGACACTAAGACAGAGACAGATCAGTTAAACTTAAGACCAAAACATAAGTTTAACTGAGACAAAATTCTAACTTTACTATTCGCAAATGCCCTTTGTGAATACAGAAAATCGTAAAGTTAGACTTTCATCCCTGTTTACCTTTCTGAATCGTGCCCATAGTGTTTGCACTTTTTCTGTGTTCTGTCAAAATACTCATGAATGACTAAAAGTCATTTATGAAAAGCAGAAATGAATGAATTTTTGTTGAGGAGAAAGAAAGAGATCCGCCTTGCATGTCGCGCAACAGAATTGTTTCTTAGAGTCTTTCTTCCTCTCCTTTCCGCAGGGAGCTGTGGTCGACGGCTTGCTCCTGCCAATGCCACGGCCGTGAAGGGCAGGATCGTGGGCGGCACAGCAGCGGGCCCTGGGGCATGGCCCTGGCTGGTGTCCATACGCCTCAACGGGGAACTGATGTGCGGTGGGGTGTTGGTGGGCCAGACCTGGGTGCTGACGGCTGCGCACTGCTTCTCAGGGTGAGTTCAACGGAGGACATTTTGAACTGTGTTGTGCGGGTGGATCTCTGCCCATCAGTGTAATGCACACTAGATGTAAATGAACTCATGGGATATAGGTAACAGAGGTTATTATTACTCTAAAGCTGATAGGGGAAAAGCAGGCCTCCTGTTGCCATTGCGGAGTGGGTATGTGCAAACAAAATCAGATGTAACTTTTTCCTTTGCATGTGACTCCAGTTGAGCTGGACTTGTCCAGTGAGACCAGTGAGTGAGGTGTAGGAAGGTGAAATTGTTCTTTAAATAATAAGGGCACAGTATATGATTACAGTGGAACTCTAAGCAGCGCCACTGGAATTATGCGGCAGGGGAGGATCAAATTACGCAGCAGTGTTGAGTAAATTATGCAGCAAGAAAAGGCTAATTATGCGGCATACTTTGTGCTAGAATTACTTCATTATTTAGCCATTTTTTAACGTGTTATCACTGTCTGGGCAATAGTTGAACTTCATTTGTACCAGTTTAATAACCAAAGATAGCAATAAGTTACACAAAGGTGACCAGTCAGCCTTTGCACAGGTCCTTCCACTGCGTGGCAACACGAGTCATTTTGTTTTAACTCATTTTTGAACCATTTGAGCTAGAAACAACTTTTTTTGTTTCTAAATTCTGCAGATTACCTGGAAGATGATGAAGTATGTATTTTATTTTTCAGTGCCTCTTTACGTGCATTTAAAGGAAAGCCACGGTGCCTTAACCCCTTCACTGCGGCGGCAATTCCGCCGCAGCGCTGGGGGGGCGGGGGCCCGAGCGGCGCGAGTCACGAGCCGCGGTTGCGCTGTGCTCATGACGGAGCGGTTCCGTCATGGCCCCGCCCGCTTAATAGAACGCGCCGCGCAGGCGCAAAATCAGCACCGCGCAGGCGGGGCGGCAGGGCCATGACGGAACCGCTCCGTCATGAGCACAGCTCAGCCGATGCTCATGACGGAGCGGCTCCGTCATGAGCATGGGAGGGGTTAAAGACTGCAATCATACCGACTTGCCACAAAACAGTAGTCGTGCTTCCGTAATGGGGGCATGCCCGCATGATGGCAATGGTTCTGAGCTGACTGCGACATTCAATCTTAATGGCAATTGTGCTTTTACTGGCAGTGATTAATTTGTGAAAACCTAAGTGCAGAGGTCCTTGACAATAGGCCACTGCAGCTTGCACCACACATTGCTCCTGCCAGCACAGCCAATGACAGTACCAACACAACTACTGACTATCACACTCCTTGAAGTGTGGCTATTCAGACTATTCCAGCCCCCTAAGTTTTAAGAATGGCTTGGGGGCAGGTATTAGTCATTTTTTAGGTATATTGAATTGACAAAGAATTGTTGTTGTGCTCGTCTCTAAATTAAATAAACAGCACCATCATGTGACAGACCATCATAAGCGCCGGGTTAGACTTCTAAGTGCCTATGCCGAGCACCGTCTGACAAAAATGAGGGAAGGGCAGGCAGCAAACCTTTCAGTTTCATCAAGAATTACTTTCCATGACAGTAAAAGCTGCCATCTCAGTGGAAGTGTTAGTAATTATCCTTCCACAATAAAGATCCGCTCATAAATGTGTTAAAATCTGGTAACTTTACTGTAGGCTAACCGATTAATCATTTTTATCAGATATACATACTTACTTACTTATGCCGGCTTCCACTCCTGGGTGTAGGCCATCAACCAGAACTCCCAATCTTCCCTGTCCAGGGCTTTTCTTTCAATCTGACTTCAGGTGTAACCCATCTCCTTTCAGTCAACCTCGATGCAACAGTTCGTATTTAATGTGCTGAGATGCAGATACACAGGTTTGTCAATATTGTTCATGCTGGCACTTGGCGCTTCGTGTCCACCCTCATTATATGGCCACCAGGCACTATGTTATGCCCCCGGAAACAATTCATAATATTTGGTTTCCTTAATCCTACACATTTCAACACCTGGTTATGCAAGATTTATGGTTCTTAGCTTGGTGTGGAAAGCACCTAATGGCATGCATATCAAATTCACGTTGATTCCAACATTCCACATTGTGGCGCTGTGTGTGATACAACACCCACACTTAAAATAAAAACCCTGGGTTAATTTCGAGTTATAGAATTCTAATGATTTGTAGGCACTTGCATGGAGTAAATAATTCCGAAACACAGAATAAAATCGAGATACTCGCTGTTAACATCACCAACGTCACAAGAATCTGTTCTACTGTGAATGAACTATGGCTGCGGTACAAACGCACAGGTGAGTTCATTCTCAGAACCACCCATACCAAGCAATGTCTGCAAACATCTGGTTCACAGTTCTACACATGACTGTGCCTGTTTGGGAGCCTAAAGATTTCCCAGAATTCTGCATCTCCACTGAACCACTGTCGCCATCTCAGTGATGACAGAAAACCATGGGCCGTATTATCAAGAACACGCGATAAATATCGCAAATCGCGCTTAGCTCGTTTTTCATTATCGCCCTCTATCGCTGTATTACATCGCCGTGTTAGCGGCGTATTAGCAACGCTTTGCTAACAGGCGAAGTACAATCCAGTGATATACTGCGATAATGATCATTAGCGTGTTAAATCCAGCGATGATTTCACAGCGCTAATGAAAAGCGTGGTAATAGGGGAGTGTGTACTTAACCATACAATCCACCTACCCTAGGCAATAATGCTAAGTCAGGTTTTATTCAGGCGTTAGAATCATGCGATAATGGGGGCTTAGCGCGCCTTTTGTCATCGCTTCGCTGTTCAGGGGCATCCTTGGTAATACCGCGATGTTGGTTTTGCGATCATTTCACATGTTGTCCAAGGAGGGAACGCCTACTTTGCATCTCATTAGCGATATCTATCGCTGTCATGACATGCGTTGCAGATTCGGCCGCTAACATGCGCTAATGCACGTTAGTGACGTCTTGCTAATATTGAGATTATAAAATCGCCGCTTTTTTGGCGCTATGTGCCGAAAACGCAGCAATATATTTCTTGATTATATGCCCCTAGGCTAGTAAGTCTATATAAATAAAACAGTCCAAATAGGCGGTGAGAGATTATTTCAGCCGTCTCGCTAATCAGAACTCCTTGCACAGTTTAGTGATTGAAGTTCGTTGTCCTGTACTACCCCCTCGAGTATTTAATAAGAACTGCATGCAGCTATGCGGACGCTCCGACCAAAGTTAAACTGAGTCTTGAAAGGGGAGCAACATTTTCAGGCTTTAGGGCAGTGTGACTGATGCTGGGCGCTGACTTCAGGGGGAGGGCGCTGTGTTTAGCAATATCTTAAGATTTAAAAGCAACTGCTCCATAGTTCCTTGTCTGTCCATCTTTCAAACAGTAATATAAATTTCAAGATAACTCATGTGATGAAATGTTCCTGCTAGCCAGCAAACTCAAAGTTTTGTCTAATAGCAGTTTTGACTCGCCACGAAGTAGCGCAGAGGGTTAATATGGCAGCTGCATAGAACAGATTTGTATTTGATCTAAGTAGATTAGTAAAGCCAGCCTTTACCAGAGCCTTAAAACAAATGAAAAGTAAGTGAGAGAGGGGCTATGGAGATTTGAGAGGCACTTTTGCGGTTCGTAGTGAAGGAATCCGAGGAGGAGGTCATGGGGGGAAGGTGGCTGGGGGGGGGGGGGGGGATGCTAGAATATACCATTGCCCTCGGTGCCGCCAACGTTAAAGCTGGCCTTGCTTACTTGCCACTAGCCATCCCTACATCAGAGTTCTCACATTTGGCACATACTCACAAATTCTGAAGAGGGACAGGCATTCAGGCAATCCTGCCAAGGTCAGAACTGTTGCCCACTGGACTCTTAACCCAGAAGAAGGGCCTATTAGTATTTGTTTTTAGTTTCTTTTATAGAAACCTTTACATTGAAGCGTGTTACAATATATGCAATTATATTATTCAAAAACACCGGATTCAAAAAGCAAAAGCGAAAGACATATTTTTTTCATTAGCAGTAACTGATTGGTTAAATTACTGAGGGTGAAAAAGTGCCTGTTTGCAACCCTTCTAAATTGCTTTGAAACCCCTAATATTCAGTTTAAACAATCTAACAGGTGCTCATTTTAAAAGTAGAATGATTTTAGCTTTTGACTTTCCTCTTAGAGTTCAGGCAAAAGCAATCTGCATTATCTGGCCGCAGTAAACTAGGTTTCCTAATCACACGCTAGTCTACTCCTTGAGGTAGCCAAGAAACACCACAGCTGCCAAACAGATCCATGTCCTGTCCTGTCTGATACATTCACCCAGGCCCATTGATTTATCTGAAAGAAAATTGCATTCTGGAGCATGTAGTCGCACCACATGTAGTCAAAGTAGGAATAGGCGCAAAAAGCTAAACTTGCAAAGTGCTCTTAAAAGGCGAGAGAGGCTGAAGGTATCACGCGTGACATGAGCCCACTTGGCAGCTACGAAAATCGCCTGCAGAAAAACACCACATACAGAGCTCTGCAAATAATATTTTGAGTTGTCTCAGTTTAACAGTGGTCTATTAGTAGAAGGAATACTAGTGGAGTAATTTTTATTAGAAAGCAAGGGACCCCTATATAACGACTAGCTAAACATAGGACAAAATCCTAATTTAAAACAAAATCCTAATTTAGGACAAAATCCCACTTTAAGACAAAATCCTAATTTAGGACACAATCCTAACTTAAGACAAAATCCTAACTTAAGACTACTAAATGCCTTCTGTGAATACCAAAAGTAGTAAGTTTAGGATTTTGTCGTAAGTTAGTTCTGTGAATCTGGCCCACTGACCTCAGCTTGCACAACTCCTGCGTCCATCGCCAGAGTGGTGCTTCGGGTGGCAGCCACAGCCTACAGGCACCTGGTTATTTTTTTCAGAAAACACCATCTTTGTTGATGGTCTTTGTTTGTGCTGCCCACCCCTCTGACCTTCTCCTCCAGACCGTAGACAAATAAGTAAATCATTTCTGTGCAATGAAGGAATGTCCAGATTTGGAGAAAAAGTACTCGGAGTGTGCTTTAATGTTCCACTGGCTTGTGGGAAGTGCACTGCATGGTTGGCCTATCATCTCATTGAGAGCTGTGACCCCATTACACTATTTCTAGGGGGCCTGAATTCCTTGAGACATGGTAAAGGCAGTACTACTCTCTAATGGCACAATATCTTTCGTTTCTTTTTTTAACTTTTTTTGCACTATTGAGTGAAAAACACTGGTTTGGTAATGTTCTTCGCTTTAGTGAGGCCCAGCAAAACATAATGTGGTCAAAATACATTTTTGTGTGCTATGATGAAAATCTTTAGAATTTTTGCAGAGATATCAAACTACTTGTGCACTACATGGAGTATTTGTATGTAATTTTAACAATAATTTATATTTATATTTTTAACTTTATAAATTAGTTTTATTTAATTTAAAATTATTTCCTATGGGTTACGTATAAGCTTCTGCTTTTGTTATTTTCTATGGGATGGTTTTGCACTACCAGGGGTTAGCCATGTGTGATGCTGGACTCACGACTGTGTGTTTTTTAGTGGTAACTTACACTGGGCTGTGGACTGTGTTATTTAGGTGTAACTTACACTCGTAAGTCAGGCTAACCCCTTTTCCTGGGTTGGGGACTTTAGTCTACACTTTTGAGGTACTTTATACTCAGATTTTGTGAGTTGCCTAAAGTAGTAAAGTTACTGAGAAGCATACGAGTACAGTCATTTACCCATTTAAATTACTCACAAGTGTAATTTACCTCTGTGAATAACCCAGATAATGCATAAGATATGTACAAAGGTTCTGTAATCCTGGGGCAAGAATGTACCAATTGACAGTGTATTTTTACTGAAATTATGACTTTTTGTTTCTGGGGCAGGAACAGCAACGAGCTGTACTGGACGGTGGTAGTTGGAGATTACGACCTCAGCCAACCGGATGAGGGGGAGACTGTTCTTGGGGTGAACCGGATTGTTATCCACCCTAAGGTAGGTAGGACACAGAACTTAACTTCATTGCCAAGAAGATACAGAGAACAAAGTTATCTTCATTGAATGACTGAAGCACTGTTTAGCTCAAGTTTGGACTTCAAACAAACAAGTGTGAGTTGGCTGAATCCCATTACCAATTAAACTTAAAAGTGACAGCTGTCCAAGCAGACCTTTGGTTTAAATACCATTCCCTCCCAGATGCCAGTACCAGTTTAGGACTCTGACCCACCCACTGACAATACCCCTCCTGGACCAACCCCTGCTGAGAGGGAACATCCCCTGTGGACCATTTCCTGCTCTTTACCCCCAACCCTTCTCAAACATGTCACCCCCTCTAATACTGACATGCTGGGTGTCCACTTCCTACAATCAAGAAGCCACTATGGGATATCCCCACCCGCACCCCCAACTGTGCTGTTCTGGGGACAACTCACACTCTGACTGCACATTTGCCACAATTACTGCTTTGGTCTCTATTTTATAGTTAAACCAGAATACTTAGCCCAGCCGAAGTCTTGCAATTAAACTCTACGATAAAAACATCAATACTCCCAAGTAAGATGCACAATCACTCACAGCGTGTGCTGTTGTTCTTTGGCCTTCTCCGCAGTTCAACCAGAAGACCTTCAATAATGACCTGGCTCTTGTGGAGCTCACCACCTCCACCCTGGGCCTGGAGAAGGCCAGCCCGGTCTGCCTGCCAGATTTCTTGCAGGACCCGCCCGCCGGCACACCTTGCTTCATTGCCGGCTGGGGCTCTGCCTACCAAGGTAAGCAGCAAGGAGCAGACATTATGGGTTGAACCATACCAGTAGACCAGTGACCACACAGGCAGAGGGACCAGGCCAAGTGCTGTTATGTTATATTATGTTATATTGATTTGTATAGCGCACTAATCACCGGAGAGGGTATTCAGGCACTTGGGCAGGTGTGTAGGTTTGTGATCCCCAAGTTGTAGTAATTGTCAATAGTGCATATCTCATTTCTTTTGCAAGGCCACATCCCTTCTCTATAAGAATCTGCGGCTTTATCTGAGTAGCTGCAAAATGCCAATTAATGCTCAAGATTGTGGCACCTGGGGTCTGACACATATCAGTAGACACTTTTGCTAACACCTATGAAGGAACTCAGCTCATGGTGAGCACAGATGACTGCAAAGGATTGCTGATTCTTGAGCAAACGTGGAATTCAAGTCACAATGTGCTGAAGGGAATAATGTCAGTGTTATATCAATAATCTTGGAACACCTACACTTGCTCTGATATCGTCTGCTCAGATATTTCTGACATATTTATGCATTTTTTGGAGAGACCGTAAAGGTTTATGAATTATCGATACAAGTAAGAATAAATAGCAATTTTTATCAATACGAACATCTAATGTTTGCAAAAGAAAGGCAAATAAGGAAATTACAGCTCTAATTCACAAATATCACTAGCAATGTTAACACTATCAGAATTAACCTTTGGACTTTAATCACACATACATGATGTATGAAAGGATTTTACCCATTCTGTGTCTAGAGGAAAATGTGTTAGTACATACAGGCCCCGGTCAAATCCACCTCTTCAGCAGTGACTTTAAGCCAATGATGAAATGCTGTTCTCCTTTGCTGTTCAAACTCTTTGCCACTTTGTATTATCTTGTGTTCTGTTACTACAAACCTCTGGTACTGTAAGGTGACCATTCCTTGTTATTTGTACCACCTTTACCCTTGACAGATGGACCCTCAGCAGATGTAGTGATGGAGGCCCGGGTACCAATGCTAAGCCAGGATTCTTGCCGAAATGCACTGGGCAAAGACCTGCTCACCAGCACCATGTTCTGTGCTGGGTACCTTTCGGGTGGCATCGACTCCTGCCAGGTATGTGGGTAACGTACGGTGACAGCCAATCGCATGAACAAAGAGACTGGCTGAGGTGTGGCGGGAGGCAGTTTTATCCTGTGTTTGGGAAACCCTGTATCTGCAACCACCTTTCTTAAGTTGTCGCAGCCAAGGTATTCACCACAGACAACCTGCTTGTAAATGAGTGTTGTATGTTGACATCTAGAACTGAGAGAACCACCACATAGCACAAGATCAAAGACGCACTGGGGACTTGTCCTCATGGAAGCTAGCACAGCGTTCCATCAAACAGGTGAAAAGCCAAGACTCACACGTTAGTACTAACCCTGGGCGTAGATCGCGAAGTAGCGCTACGCGTAGCAACGCAAAGTGCTCTTCGCACTACCCGAGCTATGCATAGCACTACGTGAACTGCGTAGTACCCTGTTCGTGATGATTGCACAGTGCCCAAGGCTTGTCCGCACTGTGCAATCATTGAAAACGGCATCTTGCACAGTGCGAGCTGTCATTTACTGCCGCTCGAGTAGATTTTTACTCGAGCGGCAGCTTTCTCAACGCTGACTGGTAGTTTCTCATCGCAAGCGGTCTCGAGCATACGTGACCACTCGCAATGAGAAATCTGACCTCCCCGCGTTGAGAATCTCGTCGGGAGGTTTATTTTCCATGCTCGCGATCGGCAACTTGATGTTGCTGATCGCGAACGAGGAAAAAGTCTCGCCGGTATGTCATTTTGCTTGCTCGCAGTCGCCAACTTGACATTGAGGACCACGAGCAAGCAAAAAATGACTGCTGCACTATGCTACGCTACGCGTGTTTACACTGTCCTACTTGCAGTTCGTGTAGTGCGAAGTAGCGCAAACTTCGCAAACTATGCGAGCGTAGCGTAGTGCTTTGCCCAGGGTTAGTTAGTACCCACACACACACACACATGTGCATACATATGCAGACTCACACACCCATATATACACACACACACATGTACACACACAAATAAGGGCTTTTTTGTGTTACCCTAAAGCAATCTGTTTTTTAGTCTTTTTTTGGTTTAATTGAATTATTTAGACTATCGCACCTGATGTAAGTGATTAGTGACTACAAAGTTCAGGCTGGAAAAACTGGCTGTAAAGATTTAGAGTTAGGTTGTCCCCCTAGCGCGCACATGCACACACCTCTCTAATGTGAAATGTTGACGTTGTTTAAGACGGCTTCACCTATTGAAATTACTGTTGGATCTTTTCACTTGGTGAGAAATCAAATGCACTTTGTAGTATTTACAGCTTGCTTCCTGGTTGTCGCCACAGGGTCTCTTATGTAGAGAGGGCGGCCTATCACAAACTGCATTTGGTAGTATGTAAAGTAGTAATACAGTAATACAAACTCACATCTTTCGAAGAGTAAAACCGTTGCTACTCACAAACTACACTTCTAAAGCTACTGCTGCCGAAAAGGTGTCAAGAAAGGTATGAATGTATTAAACTCCAGACTTGTAGTAAGTTAAGACCAACATAAGGTAACTCAGAGGTACTGCAATAGACTACCACGGCGACAGAGGAACAATAACAATCCATGGGAACAAATGTTAAAATAGTAAAATTAGTTCAATATTTAAAATAAATGAAGTTAATAATAAACTACTTAAAAACTTAATCAAACTTTTTTTCAAAAATGTAAAAATAACTAATTTTAATGAAACACAACTTTCAACAACTTTTCTAGATATTAAATATAATTTATACTACTTAGTGATGTTGGGATTTTTAAAATTTCATGTTTACAACATGTTACTTATACATTAAAGTATTATATTTACATGAATTCATTATTGAATGCACATTTAATTTGAAGATCTAATGTGCTGTAACATTTTATTTTATTAGTTCTACATACAAAAATCAAAATGTAAAATCCATTTGCATTTATATTTTGCAATAAAATATATATATTTTAAAGATAATAAACTTAAGTAATGTTCCATAAATGTTCCCATTTGCCATGGTGGTGATGACCTCCACCTACTTGTGCTAATAGCTGTACACTCATTGGCGTTGTTGTAGGAGGCTCACCCCCTGATTGGAGGAGGTCTACACCTAGGGGTAAATCTACACTTGGAAATGGTGAATAGCAAACATTGTTAAAAACATAAACATGCATAGTTACCTTTGAGAGTAGGGTCCATGGAGTCTATCATTTGTTGTGAGACATAAAATCCTACACCACTGATGTCAGTCAGAGGTATGTAATTATGTAGCACAGGTGGTCTGTCTTTGAGGAGGGCGGGCATCTCACCACTGACCAATGGTAACCAACAAATGATTTATGTGGGTGACAGGTGATGTACTACTCATGAAAGACTTCAAATACCCACCCTAGGGCTCCTTATGGGTGCAAGATGTCTCTGGGTACTCTGGCCGCAAGAGGTTTCCACATCAGTACAGATCTGCAGTACAGAGCACTTTTATTGTTTAGGGGCACACAGCTCAAGATGCACTGGGTGCCCTCTGAACTCCTGGTGCACAGGCTTGTATTGAGTGACCCCTTGGTGAAAAGGAGCAATGATGTGCTCGCTGGACAAGGCTGTAGGCCACAGGAGAAGACCACTTCTACATGTGCTTGTCGGCTGCTTTAACCCCTTCACTGCGGGGGCTATTCCGCCACAGTGCTAAGGGGGCGGGGCGGCCGCGCGTCGGTTGTGCTGTGCTTATGACGGAGCGGTCCGTCATGGCCCCGCCCGCTCAATAGAACGCTCAGCGCAGGCGCGGAATTCGCACAGCGCATGAGCGGCGGGCGGTCCATGACGGAACCGCTCCGTCATCAGCACAGCGCCACCGCAGCTGATGACGGAGCGGTTCTGTCATCAGCACTTAAGGGGTTAAGAAATTGAGATGGAGGTGCAACCTCCGGAGGAAATAAGTGGTTAATAACCACTATATGCATTGAAATGCACCTTTTGACTCAACCAAAATTTTCCATCCGCCCCCTGGTTTCTTCCTCTTGTATTCAGTAACTAAGGGCCTGATTTAGATCTCGGCGGACTAGTTATTCCGTCACAATGGTGATGGCTATCCCGTCCGCCAAAATATAAATCCCATTATATCCTATGAGATGTATACTTCGGCCGGCACAATATTCTCCACCTCTATGTTCGAATAATCCGTCCTTCAAGATCTAAATAAGGCCCTAAGACTTTGGGTCCGGTGCTGACTGCAGGCTATGCGTCATTTAACCTGTTCTTTGACAGTAGGGCCATCTTCAGGAGATGGAACAAAAGGCTCACCCTGGAGAGAAGTGCTTGACGCAAGCTCCAGATAGACAGGGTATAACAGGGAAGGTGAGACTTAGAGCTGGCCACCAGTGCAGTTTCGAAGGATTTCAAAGTGATGCGTCCCTAGCGCAAATCGATGCTTCGGGTGTTCAAATGCATGGGGCATAAGACACATCATTCCATTTGAGCATGTACTCTAGTTAGTTAAGAGGTTTTCATTAGCTTTTCCCTCTAGAGTTCCACATTTCTGAAAAGCTTTCCAGCTAATTTACAAAATTAATGAGACCTTGGGTTTGCATTGGTGAATAGTCTGATGAGGTTTATTTAGGGTTATTTGAGTGGAGATTTAGTTAACATGCCTCGGTTGCATTTCAGCTTCTCCACTTTAACAAACTGTGTGACCCAAGGTAAAGACCTTAAGGTTCTGCCATTCGGTTCTCTCAACTTTCAAACCTTTGGAAGCGCTTAGAGTTGAATCAACATGCAGCACTCACTCTATAGCACCATAGATGAATCAATATTGACCTAGTGAATGCACGAGAGTTTCTCTAAAGTGAGTGATCTGCCTCCCTCATAATGACCCCTTCACTTCCAGATGTACCGTGATGCCCTGTGCGCTGCAACATTGCATCCGGATTAGTCATTGGCTTTGGTCCCAGCCAAAGGGACCGGTCCCAGGATGCTTGCTTCCAGTCCAGGGAAGACCTGGCCTGGCAGTTCGGGGTGGACTGTTCCCATTGGGCACAGGGTCAAGACTGATTTGCATATGGCTGGGTCCAAACTGGAATGGCATGGTGAGCAACAAAACAATGGATTTAGGCCCAGAGCTCTGTACTGGGGTGAATGTATGACATTGTTCTGCATTTTGTCCATCAATTGTCCTTTTTGCATTTGGTCTGTTGTAAACCTATGCGCTCCCTTTCACTACTTTGATGCAGTCTGAAGGCACATCCGTTTGAGAGTTGGGAGTACCATCCTGTTATGTGGGAAAGTTATATACACAAGTGCACGTTGTGTCAATTCAAATGAGGTTCCATTGCGTCGAGTCACTTCACTCCTTGTCCTGTATCCAACTTCTTGTTACACCCCCCATATCCATTTCCATTCACCACAGCTTTCCAATGCTGGTTGCCCCCTTGAGTCTAAGATATCTCGACCTTATTGTCGCAAAAAATCTAGACTCACTAGCAATTAGTCAGTTATGATAGGGCACTACATAAGTGCAGTTATTCACTCACTCGTCCGAGTGCAAGGATGTTGTGGCACTAAGTGCCATGTTTCAATGCTCTTACTGATGAGTACGGATATTACTACTCACAGCTCACTGTCCTATCTTCCCTTGGCAGCTCCTTCGATTACCGCTGTGGGGGTGAAATGGCTCTTAGAATGTCTCACTACTGTGCACCTAAAACCAATAAAACCAACCAAGGTCATATGTTTTCATTCTAGGGAGATTCTGGGGGCCCTCTCACCTGCCTGGATCCCACCTCCAAGCAGTATGTCCTGCATGGCATCACGTCTTGGGGTGACGGCTGCGGAGAGAAGGGGAAGCCAGGAGTTTACACTCGGGTGACGGCTTTCACCGACTGGATCAGCCATCAGATGAGTAGTATGTATCTGCCTTAAAGCATCTTACACCAACTTTAGGTTCACTGCTGAAAGCTGTCACTACCATTACTTACACTTACCAAAGTCTTTCATGTCAAATACTAATTCAGTTTATTCCCCACTCTCTGCTAATAGACATACGCATGGTATGGGCTGATTTAGTTCTGAATTTGTAGGTTTTCCAAATAGAGAGCCTCTGCTGTGAGGGGGTTGGGAGCTGAGAGAGTGTGGATGATGTGCATTTTTCTATAATGTTGGCCTTCTTCCAGTTCATTCTCATCCTTGTGTCTCTTCTATTGTTCCATCATGTTGGTCTCCCTCTAGCTCTTTCTCAGCCTCGCACCTCTCCCATTGTTCTGCCAAGTTTGCCTACCTCTAGCTCCTTCTCAACCCTTTGTTTTATTCTTCTGCCATGCTGGCCGGCCTCTAGTGTATTCTCATTCTTGCAGCACTCCCATTGCTCTGCTATGCTTACCTGTCTATATTTCTTCCCAACACGTTGTCTTTCTCTGACCGTTCTGCCATGTTGGCCTGCATCTAGTTCCTTGTCCGCATTGTGTCTCTCCCATTGTTCTGCCATGTTGGCCTGCCTCTAGTTCCTTGTCTCCCTTGTGTCTCTCACATTGTTCTCCCATGTTGACCTGCTTTTTAGTTCACCTCAACCCTTTGTCTTTCTCGTTCTGTTGTGCCATGTTGGCCTGCCACTATTCCATTCTCATCCCTGTGTCTCTCCAATTCTTCTGCCATGTTTACCTGCCTATAGTTGGTCTCAGCCTTTTGTCTTTTTCTTATTTTTCTACCATGTTCTCCTGCCTCTTTTCTTGCCCCCCTTGTGTCTCTCACATTGTTCTGCCATGTTGACCTGCTTATAGTTCTTCTCAACCCTTGTTTCTCTTCCATTGCGTTGCCAAGTTGACCTTCTTATAGTTCTTCTCAACCCTTTGTCTTTCTCTTATTGTTATGCCATGTTGGCCTGCCTCCAGTTCCTAGTCCCCCTTGTGTCTCTCCCATTGTTCTGCCATGTTGACCTGCCTCCAGTTCCTAGTCCCCCTTGAGTCTCTCACATTGTTCTGCCATGTTGGCCTGCCTCCAGTTCCTAGTCGATTGTGTCTCTTCCATTGTTATGCCATGTTGACCTGCCTTTAGTTCCTTCTCGCCCTTGTGTCGCTCCCATTGTTCTGCCATGTTTACCTGCCTACAGCTCTTCTCAGCCTTTTGTCTTTCTCTTACCGTTCTGCCATGGTGGTCTGCCACTAATCCATTCTTATCCTTGTGTCTCTCCAATTCTTCTTTCATGATGGCCTGCCTCCAGTCCCGTCTTAACCCATTAGCTCTCTCCATTTTCTCTGCCATGTTGACTTGTCTGTAGTTCCTTCCCTCCACTTGACCTCTTTCCCGTTATTCTGCCATGCTTATCGGAGAATTGTTCCTTCTATTCCTCCTGTCTCACCCATCATTTCACCCTATTTCCCTGCCTCTACTGTTACTTCCCTAACCAGTGGTCTCTCTCTCTCATTGTTCTGCCATATGGATCTGTTGTAAGTTCCTTCTTAACCCCTGTTCTCGCTCCCTTTGTTCAACTATGATGACCTGCGCCTGGTTCCGTCCTATCGCCTTCTCTACCGCCATGTTGGCAAGCTCTAAGTTCTTATTTTTTTCTCACAGAGTCACCGTTGAGCAGGGAGCCGACCTGTCATGAGTTGCTGAGTCTCTCCAAGCTGCCAGAAGATGCTCAAGGGACAGAATTTGGCCGGCTTTGCTCCTTCTACAGCCAGTCCTGCACCCCACACCTGAGCCAGGCGGGCTGCACCCAAGCGGCAGAGGAGAAATGCAGAGTAAAGCTGAAGAAATGTGGTGAGTGCAGTGACAAGAGAAACACAAATACAACTCATGTCCATCAAAGGAGGGATTCCAGTGCCCTGTCTAAAGGGTGTTGATGGTCCCCCATCTTGTCAGAACCTTCGCTAGTAGCTTGGGCAAGGAAGCCTTTGGTTGACTTTATAACGAAAGTCAGGTGACACAATGTGATACCAGCCAATCTCTACTCATCTACTGCATTGAGGAATTGGAGAGGTTGGTGTTGAAGGTGGCGATTGAGGGAGGGAAATGCACAAGGAAAGCGGTCTGGTGTATTTGCATCAGTAGGAGACATGCAAAGGGACTTACAAGAGTAAAAGTGGAAAATTAAGGGTGACCATGAGGGCAGACAATATGTCACACAACAAATTCGTGGCCTACTAAGAGGTCATGGAGGAAGGGCAACATTCCTTGGTCTTGGTCACCAGAGGAGAGAAGTAGGGAAAAGGACTGCAAGAGGGAAATAGAGCCAAACAAGAAAATGTACTGTCTCTGAGAGAGGAGGCCTCATGGGACTCAAAATACCCACAATCATCCAATATCTCAACATCTAACACACCCGCATAGCTGAGAGGCCATTGTAGAGGGCAGCAAAGGATGGACGGAAGACATTCTGGAAGATTGTCCTGGATCTTTGCCTCAGGACAATAGGAAGGGTTAGGAAATGCAAAGGGAAAGGAGGAGAAAAACAAGTAAATATAGGTTTGTTAGTAGGAATGCCTTACAGGACATTCCTACTACCCCTATTCTGCCAACAACATGAAAGGACCTGGGAGAAATAAGAGAAACATGGGTCAGTGGCCAAAGAAGAGTATCAGTTGTCATGTGAGCCGCTGTCACCTTCTTCCTGACCTACATCAATTCCCAAATACAAAGTATGGTGTGCATTCAGCACTTGCATTGCCTTATGTGCTTTTCTTGTTCTTCAGAGCTTCGCTCGTACGTGCAGGGGCTCCTGGATTTTCTGCGGTTAGCTGAGGAGTTCTTGCGCAACAATGTGGACTTTTCCTTCTTCACTCAGACCCTTCCACAGTTCATGGAGCAGATGTACCACCAGGTCTTTTCAGCCCGTGTCCGCAGGGATATTACAGGTACTACCCATTCCATGCCTTGGCTTTTCTCTGTCCAGCTTTGCTATCGAATACCCCATTTGTGGATTTCCGTGGAATCTCACAGAATGTTCATGTAATTCTGCAGAATCCTGCTCACCCCTAGACTTAATTAGTGAGCACTCACATTAGGTAATAGTAGCTGGCCTCTGCAGATAGTAATTTTTACCTTGGCCTATATATACAGCATAATTGCCCGCTGAATTTTATGTGTCCGGAATTATGTTGTGTGTTAGAAGTAAAGTTTTTTTAAATACAAAAGCACTGGGTCGACGATGGTTTATTGACTGCTGTTACATGTTTCAATGACGTCCGAGCTCTCCCCACGCCACTTCCCTCAGCAAGCCTTGGAATGCTCAGCTTTGCTACACTGATGACTAACTAGTAAATTGGTGTACTTGGTGCTCAGATCTGAGATCAGTAATTCGAGAAATCCCAACCCTGTCTGCCCTGGAACTCCTGAAGCAGTTCACAAACAGTAGACTTTCCTCCTTCCAATACAAACCTTCAAATTCACTCAAGACCAATATCAGTTCCATATACATTGTGTACAACATATATATGAAACCATCACTGGAACTTTTACTGGACATCCCCAGCTTTGTTCTCTTTGGCAGCCACCAACCTGTCTCCAGTAACGGATATGAACCTTCGGATTTGACTCCAAAATCTGAGATATCAATAGGGGTGGGTAGTAAACTCCGCTCCTCCGGAAGAGTTTGTGGAGTTTTTCCCACACCGCTCTCCGCTTGGAGTATGGAGTTTCGGCAAGAATGTCCAACCGCCACTTGGGGGAGTTCTTTCTCGCATGTGGCTCACCAACATTATGTTGGCGAGCAAGTAAATTGAGCACTAGACTGCCTCCTGGGAAGGTTTCTCAAGGTAGGTGGTTGCAGCAGGTCGCTCCCGCTCGCATTGAGAAAGCTGTCACTCGCATTGAGAAATCTGCCGCTCAAGTAGAAACTCTACTCAAGCGGCAGAAAGAATAAGCACCCTGTTGGACACCACAGGGTATTATTCACACTGATATTTCAGCACAGAACAAGCTCCCAATGCTAAAAATAAGCAAGAGGAGCACGCTGTACCAAACTCCGCTGCACACGAAATCTCGCAGAGTTTTTAGGCAAATCTGTGGAATTCCGCAGAGTAAACCTCTGAGGGCCTGATTCACAAAGGCAATCTGAGACAAAAGTCTTACTTTATGACTTTTGGTATTCACAGAGGTCATTTACGAGTCTCTGCAGTTGGAGCCGGAATCTCCGGCTTAGGCAGTCCTCTCCGCTCCAGAGCTGTACACTTCAACTCGGGCTGGCAAGGAAAAGGGTGTGGCCGGACACTACATCATATTCCAGAAATGTTTGCTCCTTCAGATCATGGAACATGCAGTCTAAAATTTGCTCTCCACTTAGTGTTGACTGTAGTGTTAATACTAAAGTCATCACTGAGGGGAGTGCAAATTGTGGACTGCATGTACCATGATGCAAAGGAGCAAACTTTTCTGTGATATGATGTTGTGTCCGGCCACACCCTTTTCCCTGCCCAAACTGATTTTCATGACCTCCTCTACCATTTTCCACATGTTCCTAATGTTCCTTTTTGTAAAAATGTTATCCTGGCCCATTGATTACACTTCATCCGGCCCCAGACGGAGAGTACGGCTCAGGTGCAGAGAGTACGACCAAGCCGGAGATTCCGGTCAGACTGCGGACGTAAAGGTACAACTCGTAAATGACCTATGTGAATAGCAAAAGTCGTAAAGTTAGATTGCCTTTGTGAAGTGGGTCCTGAGAGTTCTGTCCACCCTAGATATCAGATAAATGTTGGATCGCTGTGAAGGCAATGCAGCAATATGATTGGATATTGTTCACAAGTGTTCAGGATGCGTACTTTGACATGGCCAACAAAAAGGAGTATTGGCAAAGGAACATTACTCCAGTGGCTTCCATTTCACAATAAATTCTGGCCATAGAATGCTTTCGCAGGGTCTCTCTTCAGTGGGCGGCCATCTTTAGCCTCAGTCGGTGCCTGGAGTATATCTTTTTCCATACCTGGATAATTGCTGTATCAAATCCAAACTTCTGGTGCAAATGTAGGGACTCATTGAGAGGTTAGAGGAACAGGAGAAGTGCTTTAAAGCGGCATGAACGTACCCCCGTGAAACACAAAGGTCCCCATCTTATTGAAAGTTGAGGAAACTGCCCATTTCCCATCTGTGGAACCTCAGATGGCTCTGCGACCAGAAACCTTTCCCAGTAGCCTCTTTGCCACTGGTCTGTGGGCATCAGTGTGTCGGAAGCTTGTCCTAGTCCGGGACCACCATGCAATTAATCAGCATTGCAAATTAAATGGCGAGCAATTAGTTAATCCTATTAAGTACCATGGTCATATGGGTGGCATACGACTGGCATGGGAGTTCTACTGGATAAGGAACTGTTGCATTAATTCAGTATGGCGTATTAGCTGGCGCGTGTATTCTGTTGGGCCAATCGACTGCACCGTTGTTGATAGGGAGTCTAATTGGCGCAGACATTCTAATTTCAATCTAAATGGTGCAGGAATTCCTAAGGACTGATTAATTGCGGTGCCACATAATTGAGACTGGTCACTCTAATGAGAAAGGTTACTGATATGGTAAAGTTCTGGAAAAGTTCCAGACACAATAGTTTTGAGAGGCTAATTTACTGGCAATTTACTTTTGATATTCAGTTGCTCCAACACAATCATTTTTATTGTCATGGCGACTGAACAACAGTTTTGTTGTGCATATTAACTGGCACAGCGGTTCTGATGGCACGTTTTCAGGCAGTACCGCTGAGGTGGCACATTGTCACTCACTCGCACCCTGCTAGACACACACTGCCACCTCTGTGGCATCCTTGGGGGACCCACACATGCACAACATTACCAGTTCACCCCTGAAGGACATGTCCAGGGGCTGCCCCAGCACATTGAAATTTATATTAATCCTATAACATGCACACAATCACACACACGGGCACACTTAGAAGCATAGACACACACACACACACACACACACACAAAGACAAAAACAGCTAGTTGAGCTCACCAGTCCCCATAATGTAACAAATGCTTGGGCGCATGCACAGCCACGAAGACAGGCACAGACCCACACACTCAAACAAACACACACACCATCCCAGCGCATCTTTGTGAAGCTGTCCTCCCATGAATACACATATTCTAAGCACACAGAGTAACACCCACACACATACGCACTCTCTTCCTAGTAAACACCTGTAACCCTGCCTCCAGGCGTATCCCTGTTGTGTGCACCTCACACTCGAAGCTTCTCCTGTCTTTAAACGTGGTTTGTGTTACTTTATCGCAAACCAAGAAAGCTGCACAATGCAACACAAAAAGGGAAATCACACTTACCCGGAGATCAGTGTACAACAACTACTGTGCCGAGTTCATAACACTGATGCGAGTGGATTTCCCTTTCAATAGAAATATTCACATGCTATGCCAAAGGAAAGGGGCATATTTCACAATAATGTCAAACTAATCAAAAAAATTAGCGCCAGTTTCTAACTTTGGTACTATCCAACTCTTTATGGTAAACAGAAAACATCTTCCCTGGTTGGATTGCAGTGGGGTTACCATGACAGACCCCCCCCCCCCCCCCCCCCCCCGGCAAAACCCGTTCCTGCCTTAATCAAACTTACAGAAATACTCTCCGGCCTTCTGAATGTGGGAGTGAACAGTCCTTCATAGAATCAACATTTGCTTGTTGTAGTACCAAAAACCTGTTTACTTTACATATCTGCTAAGATATATGTTGTTTCGCTGCCCATACTTGCAAAGGATGTACTCAAGTGATGCCTTAGAATGTGGTGACCAATGTAAACCCAGGAGGGCCGGTTCCAGGTCAGACTTTTAGGACATTCACACAAGATCAATTTTCATAAAATTTATTTCAGTGCAAATTATGTGCATAATCCAACGCTGGCTTGGATTTGGCGGTCCTAGGCATGCATAAAACACTTGTGTGAGACGATCTACCCCTCTTCAGACCATATTACTCTAGCAAGGGATGGTGCACCCTAATGTTCACATTAACAAGGGAAAGGGAGGGTTATAGGACTCTGGGAATCATGTCTAGCGCTCTTGTCGCCCTGGCTTGGCAGAGTAGAGCATTTCGTTCTTGGTTCATCATTTCTGTTGAGTTGGATGGCATTAAACTTTGTTTTTCCAAAGCCAAGTGCCAAAAGACTTACGTGGACCTACCTATAGAACTAAATAGTCATCCCACATATTATATGTATATAAATGCCTCCACTCTAGTGTGTTAGAGGTCTTCTGTGGAGAAGTGTGGCTCACTGGTTAGAGCAGGCAGACCCTGAAGCAGAGGTCAGACCCGGGACCAGGGTTCAATTCCCGACGCGGCAGGGTCTTGAGCTCAAATGTCCATGGACTCGATAATTCTCGCTTCGGTGCCTGACCTAATCATGGGTTCACACTCTGCAACTCTGGGCATTAAGCTTGCTTAATCTCCACAACGGCCCCCCGCGGCGGGATGCCTGGCTTTCACCTTGGGGATGCCCTGTAGGGGCTATCTCACAGGGAAAAGCCAGGACGGGTTCCCAAGGCAAGCGCGGAGATACCCCTTCGGGGGTCGATTCAGGCGCTATATAAGAAACATAATAATAATAATAATAATAATAATACCACATTGTGCCGTTGGGCGGTCACCACATTTATAACACAATTGAATAACCTACTAAAGTTTCCTATATCCCACAGGCTTTGGTGAATACATGGGAGTCCCAGATAGTTTCTGGGTGCAAAGTAGTCCATGCTTGTCTGCCCACCATCCTCCAGAGAAGCATCATCCCAAATTCTGTAGTCTGCCACCAGCATTATACCATGCATTTCATAAACACACTCTTCCCTACTCAAGAGGGATGTTTGGTCTTCATGCCCTGGTGTTAGAATCTCTGCTTCCCTCCTCTCTCCCTCAACTCTATTACTGAGTTACCTATTCTTTTACTAAAGAGCAGATGCAGAAGGACGCATCCTCAGAAGAAGCCCAACGGCCCATGGCCAGAGATGCTTCAGTCGCAAGACCCCGACCTGAGGAGGACGCAGAGAGGTAAGAAGCTTCAAACCTTATAGAGGAAATGTGATTCGAAGGAGGGCGTAATCAGTGGTCCATCTTCAGAACCTACGGAGGAAATGTGGTTCGAAGGAGGGCGTAATCAGCGGTCCATCTTCAGAACCTACGGAGGAAATGTGGTTCGAAGGAGGGCTCAATCCGTGGTCCGTCTAGCAGCCAGTAAATGAGTAGACCCTCTGATAAAATACCGCCGTGTGG
Source organism: Lissotriton vulgaris (assembly GCF_964263255.1). Lineage (NCBI taxonomy): Eukaryota > Metazoa > Chordata > Amphibia > Caudata > Salamandridae > Lissotriton > Lissotriton vulgaris. Next base: position 1,077,181,255 of record NC_141699.1, on the reverse strand, counting down.
GTCTGATCTCTTTTTCCAAGTGCGACAAATGTACAGATAAGAGGTACAAATAAGCAGTGTGGTATCAGCCTATCATAGTCAGAAGTTACCTGACATATATATTGTATCCTGAATATTGTCTACTAAAATATTGCCGTATTCTACTTAAGAACAGAACATCTACACCCAATGGAACAGAACAATATTGCCTTGTACAGTAATCTGACATAAAAGGTTAGGCAGTGTAATATACCAAGGGCCAGGCAGAACCATTACTAGTTGTTAATGTGATTTAGTCATCCTTTTTAGGAAGATATTTCAAAACAGCAGAGGAAGATGACATCATTTGTAAAGGCTTGCACACATTGATCATCTGGGAGTAGCTGCCACTTGACCTCAAGTTATGTTGTTCCAGGTTTTCCCCCTAGAACATATCCCTTCCTTGGACATCCTTCTCATGATCTTTTTAAGTTAAAAACATGTACGTTCAGTTTCACTGGAGGGAGGCGCTATCTATGAGCGAAGTTCCTAGGACATCTGAATTAATTGAAAAAAATAGTAAATAAGGCTTAGCACTGCTTATCATGGACTTGCCCCATGATCTAGATTACAGCGTAATTCTCACTGCAAATTGGTTGCACGTACATTGATGCTCGATAGTAATTAAACTATTAAATCTTAGGTGAAAGACTTAAATAAGTGCTTTACTGTGAGAGATGTGGTTGTTGGTTGACTTGGGTGTGAGCCCTGGTCAAGCATCAGTAACAATCCCTTGCAGGATGAACCACAAAAGTTTTTATGCAGCACACAAACAGTAATAAAGTGAAAATATAATACAAGAAAAATCCTACACCAATTTAGAAAAATTGAATACGTTTTACTGGAATATTTGGCACCAAAATGGCAAAATCCAATCAGTACAACCAGACTTATAAACTTTTAAAGTTTTTAGTAAAAACTAGCGCCAACCGCGGACATCGCACGAGAACGAGTCAAAGTCGCAAAATATGACTGACTGCAATGGAGCACAATTCGGATAGAAGAAGTGGATCAGGCCCCGTCAGCTTTTGCCTTCAGACTTTGAAGAAATTTTGAGAAAAATGTTCTGAGAAGGTAAAGTTCAGCTGGTCAAGGCTGCAAGCGGTGTCCAAGGAGGGAGCATCTTCGTCTAGGAGCCTTGGGTCGAAGCTGCAGTGAATATTTGTACATTTTGACTTAGTCTCTTGTTTGGAAGTGAAAATCCTCAGCGGGATGAGACAGAAGGCTGAAGCCGAAGACCATTCCAGTGGCTCGTATATCCCTTTAGAAAAGAACCACGAAACAGTATTTGCTGCAGCAGAGAAGAACCTAGAAGGATAAGCCACAAAGTCAATCCAACTGACGACGCACCTCAGGCAGATAGGCAAGCAGGTTGGTCCCGGTCTCTTCCTGGTTCTCAGATCCGTTTTCGGCCAAACATTTTCTAAGTCCTCAGTTTTAGGTTTTGGCCATCTGAGCACCATTAGCAACACAACCAAGGGTGCAGGGCTAGTGGGCCACCACTTTGGTGTTCAGAAATCACTCAGAATGGGACCAGGTGTGGGTTCAAAATGGTGGGAGCCTTTAATGTCCCTGTGACTCTGAACAGGAGACCAGCAACCTAGCCCCTGGAGTCACTCTGGTAGTACTGGGTTTTGGTGAAGATGCAGGGCTCAAACAACAAGGTTGACCTCTGAGGATTCAAGGCAGGCTCCATGTAGCAAATCAGCCCTTCATGGTACAGCAATGCAGCCTTGCAGAGTGAACAGCAGGTCACAGTAGCAGGCAGTCCTCTGAAAGTCCTTCGCAGGTCCTGGACTGAACTGAGGAGTGGGACTGAGAGTCCTATTTGTATACCTGGTGCCCTTCCTCTGGAAGCTGGGAGAAGCTTCTAGAAATTCTCTTTAACGTGCAATGAATTTCCTGACTCACCTGCCCTGGCGCTAATCTGGCTACAGTGACAATTTGGAAGTGATAATTCCTTTGTGTGACACACACAGCCTATTCAGTTGCACGTGGAGCAGTGCTCAGCTTCGCTCCCCCCACCATCCTGCCAGCAGGTGGCCGACTCAGGCACACCTAATCCGTTTTTTGTGTGACTGTCTAGGAGGAATTCACAAGCTATACCTGCCAGTTACACCCAGTCATGTTACCAAAGATAGGCTGCAGGCATAGAAGGGCTAAGGCAGGAAAATGGAATGCCAACTTTCTAAAAGTAGTATTTTCAAATTTGTAATTAAATATCCGACTTTACCATTAAAGATGATTTTTCATTGCAATTTCATAGAAATGAAACATGAACTGGCTACCTGGTCCCAATCAAAAGTTAGCACTTATTACATGTACCAAGGCAACCCAATGTTATACTATGGGGCAGATAGGGCACACAGTAGTGAAAAACAAATTTTGGAGGTTTTCACTACCACTGCATGTAAAATTTACAGATATGTGCCCAACCTTTTAATTACAATATACCCTGCCATATGGGCTACTTAGGGCCTACCTTAGAGGTATCTTATGTGCAATAAAAGTGAAGTTTAAGGCTTGGCAAGGGCGTCATATTGGCAAGTCAATGTTGAAGTTTAAAACTGCATTCAGGCTGCAATGGCCGGCCAGGAACATGTATTAAGGTGTTACTCACGATGTGAGGAGGAAGCCAAATTATGAAGCATGTCACCCTCGGGTGAGCAAGGGTTCTCTTCCTTATAAAGGATCACTTTCTGCTTTCCTTTTTCTCTCAATACACAACCTCCGGTTCACGAGAGATGTCGTTTTTGTGAGTTTCACTTAAGTGGGTGGCACAATCAGTGCTGCATCCCACTAGCAGCATTTAATTTACAGGCCCTGGGTTACGGTATACCACACTACAGTGGGCTCATACTTTAATTGTATATGCCAATCTCACTACACAGGCATCATCAATGCATATTAGCATAGGACTTGTCTGACTCCATCGCATTCAAGGCGCAGCCTCAGATCAAACATTTTTAATGCTGCAACAATCAATATATGTGAGCAAAGAACCACCCATTGTTGTCAGCAATAAGGAAGCTACAGACGGCATTGCTTGGATACTTCATAGTAGGTTTTAAATAATTGCCATCTCAACGGTATTCATTTTATTGACACAACAGAAGGAGACATTGTTAGCACTGCAGGAAGTCAGAGTAACCCTTATTGTTGTACAGGAGCTCATCAACAAACACATGAACCCACTGAGGTTTCTTACTGGGATTCAAAGCAGCGCAGTGGCTGGTTAGATGTAGTTCTCCTCAGAGTCTACATTAAGCCTAAGATTATTGATTATTGAAAGCTATGCATAGGTGATTACAGATCTCTGCAGCTGATTCATTACTCTTGTGAGTAATAAACTATAGTCGAACACAAATATATCTCTGCAGCAGGTGGGTTATTCCCAGGAGCATTTTAAACCAGCAGATACATTTAACCTGCAGATGTTTCTAATGAGCTAGCTCAGTGAGTCAATGTTCTGACCGTGAGCAACATGAAACTTACAGGTCGAATCTTGTGGAAAAGTTTGTTTTTTATTCCTCTAGGGTGTCACTTCCTCATGGGCAAGTCTAACTTTTCTTTGAAGCAAGGTCATAGCCCTAGGCTGAAATCCTCTCTGTCATTTTTCCTTCTACTGTTACACCAGCTGAAACTAGTTCTACTCCGCGACTCCGCCTTCGACGTTGCGGCATATATGTTGGGCATGGCTGTTGCATGCTGGGGTCCTTGCAGCCATTCACTGCTTGTACCACTGGGTAGCACAAATAAGCACTGTAAAATGTACACATCCATCCCTCTGCCATCTCTAACCTGTTAGCCATTGGTACCCGAGTGGAGTATCTCCCCACCACAGATGAGATATCCTGCACCCAACAGATTCTAAATAAAGCCCACGTGTTTTTCCCAAAAAGGAAGTTGGAAGAAATTGGATTAATATTTGGATTTGTGACTTCCTCACCACAAGAAATAATTAAAGCACTTGTCAGGGTTGACCCTCAAAGTCACTGAATTAACCTGGGTTCAACCCCCTGGTAGGTACAGCACAGAGCAGAAAGGCTTCTCTTAGAGGTAATATGTAAGATATGTATGCAGTACCAAAACAGTAATAAAGTGAAAATACAAAAGAATACAAATCCCAAAAAGGAAAATATACTGCAATTTTTAAAACAAAATGACACCAACATGACACAAATCGAATGCTGGGAACCGCAGATATGACTTTTATAGTTTTAAGTAGGGGTGGGTGTCAGTCCTGTAAATCATTGTAACATATTCACACTGAATTACCTAAAAATTCTGCAAGATCACACTTGAATTGCACAGGAAGAGCAATTCTGCATTTAATGATATTTCTAAATGCAAAAATGCCCACTCGTGTCCAAAATGGACACAAGAATGCATGTTGTGGAAAGAAACAGCGCTATACGCAACATACCACGAATACTGAGCATGAGCGGCTACTCGCGCTCTATAAATGTGCTCTTAGGGTAGGATTTTGCACCATTTTACTATGACATTTAGCTGTATTTTCCTAGTGCAAAATGCACCGTTACATCCAAAATAGAAGCAAGGATGCATTTTACAGTAAGAAACAGCCCGCAATGCAGCAGAACATCAATAGCGAGCGTGAACAGCCACCTGTGCTTGCTCAATGTGCTCTTGCGTTAGGATTTTGACCCCCAAATTACTATTAACTATGCAAGGAGCTGTAATGCATAATTATAGGTAAATCTGCGTCAAAGAAGTAATGCAGAATTACAGCAACTACTCCAATTACTCCGGCATAATGAAATTCCACCCAGGCCTAGTTTTAAGTAGAAATAGCGCCAAGATTCCCCCTATTGCTTCACATGGGGTTTTAATCTTGGCATGGGCAACTCCTGTTAATAAATTTGGCATCAGACATGCAGTAGGCAATTGTAGCTCCAAGCACAGCTCTAATCTAGCACATCACTTCCATAGTTAGGAGAAGGGCACCATGCCTTTCTCTGGCTAATACCAGACATTGAGATCCAGATTTACTGTGATTTTGTATCAGTGGTGCATCACTTTTGTGGTGCCGCCCTGACAAAAAATCATTTTGGGCATTTACTAAGCCACGCAAAGCCACTTTGCGTGGTTTTGTAAATACAAAGAAACACAGCGCAGAGGATAGCCCTGCCTTGTGTTACTCTCCGTCGGGTAGGCATTACTTAAGTAGAGCATGGACGTTTCCATGCATCCACCCATGTACTTAGACACAGACCAAGATTTACAAAGACTTGCAGACCTGGGTTTGCACCAAAATGGCGCGCCTCAATGACAGAGGCGTAACAAGGAGAAGCATCTTTATTTCTCCTCCTTTTACTTCCTCTTTCCATGTGTGTTGCATTCTGCAGCACATAGGGAAAGAGAAATATGCCCCTAAAGATTGTTTTTTTGCAAGAATGTATTCCTTTCTGCACAAAAACAACCCTGCCCTTAATACAGACACCCTTGCACTAGGGTGCCAGGGTAATTGCATTGGCATTAATTGCATTGGCATTAGGTAGCACACTGTGCGCCAGTGCGAAGAGAGAGAAGAAATACGCCATATATTTGTAAATATGGAACCTTTCTGCTCCCCCCTTTCACGCAGTGTGGCACAGTAAGTTCCCTTGCTGTGCTGTGGTGTGTGAAATAATAGTAAATTATTTCACACACCCCTGTGATGAAAAGATCTCCAGCAAAAAGGCCCCAAGGGGGCCCAGTGGGTATTGCAATGCCCACCTTGTGAGAAGCGTGACCCAATGAGGAAGCATGCCACATCGGTGGGTGAGGGTCAGTGCATCCTATGACGGGTGCCATCTTTGAGCATTTGTAGCCCACCCACCTCAGTGTAGTGTCAGTGGATCAGCAGAAGCTCACTGTTTTGTGCATAGTTACTATGATCTCAAACTCAACCTTAACTTGCTATCTTTCTGAAAAAGATTCTAATGGATCTATTAAAAATACACCTCAATGCCTTTCCTTCTTCTGTCTCTCCTGGCCCTATTCTAGATGTTCTCTTCTATTTCTTTTTTTTTTTGAGGAAGTGATCAGGTCTCTCTGTCACTGGGTCCACTCTTTACCCATACTGTAAATATATAAAATTTTAGAAAATAAGTGTAACTGTTCAGGAGCTTTCCCATGACTTAAAGAATCAATAGAATCTTGTATTATATATTTACAGGTAAAGTGTCATGTATAACACCAGACAAATATATGCACCTGTACTATCTCTCTTTCACACACACCCATACTTACACCACACACCCTCATACACACACAGAAGCCACATCAGGGCATCCAGGTCTGTGCCTTTTATCCATCTTCCCTTAAAAAATGCAGGGCTTTTGGTTAGGGCTGAGATAAGCCAGTGTCATGGTCGTGGTTGATTCTCTGTCAAAAGAATCTGATAAAGATAATCACACGTTTGCTTCTAGTGCATGCTTCTAGGTGACACTGTGCTCTCTTCTATCCATGCACCAGTTTCTCACCAGTGTCCTCCACTCTCACCTTCTCCTAGGCCTTCCAAGCCTCGCGCCCTCTTCTTCGAGTCCTTGTTCCAAGGTGTTGGCCCCAGTCTGGAGGACTGGGTGAGCCACCTGAGAGGCCTCACCACTGAAGAATCAGAGGCCAATGAGATGCCACCAGATGTGGACACAGAGGGTCTGACCATGGAGAAGCAACTATTCCAGGTAACCAGAAGGACACACTGCCCTGAAAGTAAAAACTGAGAGGGACAGGGAAACCTATAAAAACACATGGACTCTAGATGATCAGAAAACAGGATATCAAGAAAAATCATTTAATAATTATAAGACTCCCTCAACTCAACTTACACACATGACCTATCATATCTGGCCTTGTATATGTTTTACTTGACTTTTGAAGCCATGCAATAATACATTAGTATGAGACATAGAACAGCAAGGAGAGAAATGCAAGTCCAAAACTTTATTGTAGATTCCAAACTCTTGCTGTGTATTTGTATGTGAGGAGGTGTCTCGTTACCCTCCATAAATAATCTACCAGACCTTTTCCATTTTTATTTATGAGAGGGAATGAATGAATGAATGAATACGTTCTTCTATAGCGCATGGCTACCCTAAGGCATCCAAGCGCTGTAAGACCTGGAAACAAGGTGAAGTCATTCAGTGAAACAGGAATGTCTTCAGTAGCTTCCTGAAGGCCAGATGATTAGTTTCAAGCCTGATGTTGTCGGGGAGAAGGTTCCAGAACTTGGCTGCTTGGAGGGAAATCTGGCGGCTGCCCATGCGTGCCCGCTTCACCCTCGGTTCTTACTGAGAAGAAACAATTATTTTAATACAGGACCAACAATGTAGTGGTGACGACAGCATTGCTTCCTTTGTTAATCCAGGAAACCAGCATGGCAAGACCTTGTTTGAAAGTGATCTCTTAAAGATTTCCTATAGACAACTCTACTAAGGCCCTGATTACGGGTTCGGTGGAGTTCCATGCAGAGATTTTCAGTGATTGGAATTCTCATGACCATGCATTGTTTATTTATATAAAAACAATGTATTTATGGGGGAGACCCACCCACGCCCCTCCCAACTTACTGTAAATGCGTGGTAAGGGCATATGTTGTAAATGCATGTATGTGGTAAAAACATGCATGGTAAAAAATGCGTGGTAAAGGCACAACGTGGTAAAAATCTCTTTGTAAAGGCTGTTTCCCATGGAATTCAACACCGTATTTCCTATTCTGAAGGGTTTAATGCTCCCATATACCAGGCGATAACTGGAACTATTTGCTTGCTTGCAGTTGTGGGGTGGGCAGAAAGCTCTTGGGGGGAAGAGGGCAGAATAGTTTTAGTGGTGATGATCATTGCCCCCCTACCGAAGAAATAAAAGTTTCCCAAGTATGAAGTGACGATGCGTTGCTGCTGTTGAAGCCAAAGTCTCATGTGATTTTACCAGCTGCGATTACCAAAGAGCAGTGGGATTGGAGAACCAGCCCATCAGGAAGAGGCCGGTGATACTCATAGAACAAGTTTAAGAAGTAAGTTCCCAAGAGTTCATTTCTGGGAGACCAGAACCCATTAAAAGAAGGGGCAGATGTTGCGTCTACATGATAGAAGCGTACGGAATTAGGGAATATATGATGATACAACGCGATCATGTTGATCACGGTATTTTACAACGCGGTTTTTACAACTCAAGTCATTTCAAATACTTGTGCTGGAGAGTGCTGGACTTAGGGACAGTACGATTCACTATTCCAGCACCAGTCTACATACAATAGGCAAGGTGTTGGATAGTAAATCGTACTATTCCTTAGCTTTCAGCGCCCTCCAGTGCAAGTCGTTGAAACGACTTGCGTTGTGAAACCCGCATTGTAAACCTACTGATGTGAAACTCCTGCATGGTAAAGGTCGTCTCCCAATGAAGACAGACCAAGGAAGTGGACATTTGAGAGGAATTACTATGAGGAGTGAGGTAGCTAACCACGGCTGCCGCCTTCTGCTGTAGACGCTGTTGTTTCCGTGCTACAAATAAAGCACGACAAAATAATCACCTGTCTCTGGTGTGGCCAGGGTTTTAAGTGTGCCGGGTCCTTCCAGGTTTCATACCTGGGGCTAATTAAAGACAGACATTGAAAAGGGTCCCTCTCAGGCCCTGTATCATTGACCTTAAGCTTACAGGTAAAAACAATGATCGATTTTTGATGATCACGTAATCTTTGTCAGAAATTTAGTCCCTGTATATATTTTCCATGTTTTACTTAATCATGCTTTTCTTAATAGTTATTACCAGGACCTTGTTATTTTATATTGTTTTCTGTGTAGTATATTGCTCTTGTGAAGTGTTTTATATTAAGCAGTCAGGGGTCATTGACAAAGGCAATAGTCCTGTCTGGTTTTAGGTGCATGTCAGTTGCTGTGTTTTATATCTGGATGCAATAACAGAAAACTCATAGAGGTACCAAAATACCAGCTGGATGGCAGACGAAGGGAATCCTTTACATTTAGTTTACATGTTTAAGCCACGCCCCTAATTACACAGACCACACCTCTTTTGGAGAACTCGCCACTGTTTTCATCTCACTTAAAGCCCTGGGTGGGATCACTTCACCCTCTCAGGGATTTACCTGCGGGACCTCAACACTGGTGTGTGGATAAAATGCAACATTTGCTTTTGGTAATCCATGAACAAATATTTTCCTAAATGCGCATCGATTGAAAGTGAAGCCACATATACTCGAGTAGAATTGCAGCCCATAGCTGCTCTATATTTATTATTGTTGTTTCTCATTACCGCTGCTAATGTCGCCAATTACAGTACCAACATAACTACTAACCATCACACTCCTACAGGTATGAACAAATCAGATTATTCCAGACCCCAAATAATATCAGAATACTACAAGCATATATTAGGCATCATATGTTAGCCATGTATAATGTATCCTTAGTAAATTAACAACTGCTGTTGTACTGATCTCTAAATTAGACAAACAGTGCCACCATGTGACAGACTTTTATAAGTGCCGGTGTTGACAATTAAGCACCAGTATGAGCACTGGGAACCACCTTCTCAAATTGAGCACTGCACAGTTGACAAACTTATTTTTGTAGTATAAATTTACAGCATAGCAAAGTGGGTGAATGTGTGCTTACTGCACCTATATATATATATATTGCCAAACAAATGCTACTTTAGTTCAGTTTTGTTTTCTGTTGTCAATCTACCTGTGTAAACTCAATTTTCTGATTAAAATATCACAGCATCATCCTGTATTCCATACAGATGTAATGCAAAAGTGGTTTAATATAAAATATGACAGAATACTGGAAAACGCCTCTAAATGCTAACAAAGTTCTATAGATACAGATTTGGGGGTTATGCTAAGTTTTTAGAATAATATTAGAAGCTCCCGACAAGGGAAAGTGCTTTCGATTACAAAATAAATTATGTAATTGAGTATGGATGTTATGAAACAAAGGGAATCACAGAGTAAAATGCTTCTTGCCTCATAGGTGGATGATACGTCACTGGAAGAGCTGAAAGGACAGGGATGGCTGAGCATCCATAGATTGAGGCAGGAACTGACTACAGAAGGACTCACGGAAGATGTCGGCCATCTTGAAACGCCAGCTCCAGAACAGTTGGACATCCCCGTTCTCAACGGTAAGGTTTGTTCTTTGGCAGTTTTAACAGGAGGTAGCAACACACTGCATACCAGAGGCAGAACCCAGATCTAATCAATCTGTAAGAATAAAATCCGGCATTGCAGGAAATGTTTCCTCAGTCTCTCAGACTCACTGTACATAGCATTCTGTCCCTGGCAGTCCTAGTCCTGCGGCACCAGTGAGGTGGGATTCAACTGCAAAATAAAAAAAATAGACCCTGTGAAATGCCTGTTTCCTTACTGGACATGACCTTAGGGATTGAGGCAGGATATCAGGGTCAAGGGACTCAAGGGGTCCTTTAATATTTGGTGCAGTGGGGGGTGACGTAAATTGGCAGTACTTCTCCTGCCCTGCTTGGAGATTGGAGAAGGAACATGTGTCTGCTCATGGAGTCTCAGCCTAGCTTCGCTATCAGAAACCCTTGACCTGGTGGAAGTTCTGGAGCTTGAGCCATGTCCAGGGCACGAACAGCAAAGAAGGACTAATGCAAGTGACCCATAGGATAAGGGTGCCACTTTACAATGTGATGCCACGCGTTCACCTAAGCCACTCTGGATTCTTTTAATTAAGAGTAATGTTTTAGATACTCAACATGGGTCTGGGAAGTATTCTATGTCGCAGTCTAGTGAGCCAGGTTTGTGGATCTACCAACTGGTGAAGGCGGAGAAAGGAGCATCACTCCACCTCTATTTGCATCAGTATCTGAGAGGTGCCCTTGAGCATTAACAGGCACTATATATGGAACCTGCTCTCGACACCAACTACAACAAGGTGGGAAAACATCACCAGCTCCATAGGATGACCATCAGTGATTTGTTCGCTGTGTCCACAAGTCCGATTACTAATCAATCTTGCCGAGCGGGGATGGTGAGATGTAGCGCAGGGTTACCATATTGGTGCCACTGCTCTTTGGATTTATGATTTTCAATCCTCAGAAAAAAAAGAAAGCAGAATAGCCAATGGGATTTGTAAGAGTGCCTTGCCAAGCACAGGGCGAGGGTGCAGGGATGCAATAAGACGAAAGATTTAACCTGGGTGTCTTCCTGTTTAGGGATACTGCTGAGCCTCCCAATCTGGAAGACATAATTTAAACACAAAGCAAAGACATTGTATACTTCCTGGCTCATGTGTCTGGTGGGCCTTAGTAAATGTTTTCTAGACTAAATTGAATTACAAAACAGTCGTATAAGATGCGCTGAGATGTGCTGGACAGTGTGAGGTGAGATACAAAGAGGGGGCACAGAGTAAGACGTAAGAAACGTATAAGCAACAGGAGTAAACCCATAGACCTAGTTGAGATCTGGGTGAAGTAGTGTATATGAACTACAATATCTCAACTGGTATTATTTTCGAGTCTGGTAGGTAAGTATGCACAAAACATTGCAAGAAAGGAAGGTAGGAAGACTCATATTGTAGTTAAATGTGCCAAAGGCATCATATATTGAATGAATACAAGAGAGAACATGAACTTAAAAGGGTACGGACAAATTGGGAACAGTTATTACAGCACTGTAAACAATACATACGTAAGTGACCCGACGAACTATGTGCACACAAGTACTCGTGACACTCTAGGCGCCGCCTATCGCTGTTTCATTTGTCACCTGCGCCGTCCACTAGCACTTGTGTGCACATAGTTTGTCGAGTTACTTACATATTCATTGCTTTCCAATTTGTCCGTACCCTTTTAAGTTCATGTTCTCTCTTGTATACATTCAATATATGATGCCTTTGGCACATTTAACTAAACTATGAGTCTCCCTACCTTCCTTTCTTGCAATTTTTTGTGCATGCTTACCTACCAGTCTCGAAAATAATACCAGTTGAGATATTGTTGTTCATAAGACATAAGATGGCATTGAACAGTAAGTGAGCTGAGAGTGATAGGAAGTGAGCTGAGAGTGATAGGAAGTGAGCTGTGGATGACAGTGAGTTGAGAGTGATAGGAAGTGAGCTGAGAGTGATAGGAAGTGAGCTGAGAGTGATAGGAAGTAAGCTGAGAGTGATAGGAAGTGAGCTGAGAGTGATAGGAAGTGAGCTGAGAGTGATAGGAAGTGAGCTGAGAGATAGGAAGTGAGCTGAGAGATAGGAAGTGAGCTGAGAGTGATAGGAAGTGAGCTGAGAGTGATAGGAAGTGAGCTGAGAGATAGGAAGTGAGCTGAGAGTGATAGGAAGTGAGCTGAGAGATAGGAAGTGAGCTGAGAGTGATAGGAAGTGAGCTGTGGATGACAGTGAGTTGAGTGATGAAAGGACATTAACACTGAAGAACTCTCATAAGATTCTTTTTGTATGTGTGACTCTCAACAGAATCCAAGCTCCTTGGAAGACCTACTCAGAGACAAAAAAGAGAAGCAGCTGGGGTTCTTGTGGACAGAAAGAAGGACTTAACAGGTACAGAGAGTCACGCTAACATTAATGCAAACTACACATGTGCTGAGCACACCCCTTCCCTGCCACATGATCAGGTTAACCTTTCTGGTAAATACATTTCCTTTAGAATACCTTCACGTCAAATTTTCTGGTGGATCTTCTGAAAATCAGGACAAAGCTGAGTGCATTAACTGATGTTAATTGACTTCAATGACATTCTCTTACTGAATCCAACTTGTCCTTTTTCTGTCCAGCCTGCCAGGCTTTGAACGAGTCTGAGGAGCATGTCGCTGCCCTCAAGCAGCAGTACCGGTGGATCCTGCAGGTTCCTGAGTCCGAACTGTCCATGGTCTTCCTGGAGGTGGGTAACTGCGCTGAGCAGGGTCATATGCCCATTTCACCCATCACCAGGTTCCCAGAGAACTTAAATACATAGAGAAGTTTCCCCAGAAATGGTGCCTAAAGATTTGATATTGTTGCTCTACAATTTCACTCTTTTTCCAGTATTATCACAAATCCTGAAAATTCAAGGAGACCATTTGGAATTTTGAACCAGGAAATGCAAATTTACAGCCAGAGAAGGCTGAATACCATTAGGTTTTAATCCTGTCTTAATCCAGAATCAATTCTTCATAAACCATGCCCTATAGGATGGTTGACCATGTCATTAAAACCCAATGGTGAGCGTAAACACCTGGTGGAAGAGTAGCAGCTATCTCACCCTCAAGCCGGCTGAGATCGCAGTGCTTCAACTCTGCTCCATCGCACTGGCAACCCGCAGTGCACCCTAAGGGACTTAGTTACAAGCCGCTTGCGCCTCCAGTGCGTCTCTTTTTCCCATATAAATAGTGATGCTCCGGCGGCGCAAGGGGTTTATAAATTAGCCCCTGAGTCCTATGTGATGGCCCTGCCTTTGGCGAAGGTGCACGTAAGATCATCGTGATTTCACTCCTGCCTCACTTTTTGCACACTTATCATGGGGAGACTTTGGAAAGAAGCACCTTCCACTAGTCGGGATAGTGAACTGCACTTACTTCTTAATCAAGCTATGACCCTCTCAAGATGTTGCCACCGAGGAACCCACTAAATGGTGTTCTTGAGAGTCAACATCTACACAACCCTTTAGTAGAAGTTGGTAAAATCGTATAACTTTTTGCACGAGTAATAGTTGTAATTTTCATGAAAATTACTCACATTACATGAATTACGCTTGGTTCTTATGCTCAAAATTCACCCAATATACTCTCTTTTTATATTGTCCATCCAGCTTCTAAAGTCACGCAGTGAATGTTGCTATGGCAGTCCATGCAGCCGAGGCATTTTCTGCTCTCTAGACATTATCTGCTTGAACAAGCCTTCCGTGAGTGAAAATTAAATAGACAAAATAGGTGGTGGAAAAATATAAACTATACAAAATACGCATAACCTGAAAACCAGAAAAGAAAAAAAAAAAAAACACCCAGTCTTTTCCCTATCATAAAACCTACATGGACTGTTGCAAATTACTGAGGAGGGTTTTTTCCACTGGAAAGGCTATTATGAGGGCATATTAGCAAGCCGCAGCAATAATTATCGCTGAACACGCTTAGCGCATTTTTTACTATCGCTTGAAATTATTGCCAGGCTAGCGCTGTATCAACAACGCTTATCGCTTTGGTGATAATATTTCCATCGATAGCGAGTGATATGGGGCAACATCGCTGGAAAACTAGCGATAATCCAGCAAAAATGGAGATAAGCTTGATGATAGGGCCCTGTGGCCTCAACCCTAGAATCCACCTCCCATAGTAAACATGGTGTAGTCAAAAAACACCAGACGTTAGGGTGCTTAGCGTAAAATTTGAATATCGCTTGGCGGCTCCGGGGCATGTTGTAAATATCGCGAAGCTGGCTCAGTGAAGTTTACCCATGCAGTGTAGTCAGGCACGCCTACTTTGCATCTCATTAGCGATGCGAAGTTAGGCGTGTTGGAAACGGGTGCTAAGTCAGCAAAACACACGTGAGCGTGTCCTTGTTAATAAAGCAAGAAAATTATCGCCGCTTTTCGCCCGAAAACGGATGCTAAAGCGGCGATAATTTGATCGCCAGCCCTTGCTAATATGCCCCATGGTTTTTTCAGCTACTTCTTGTATTTCTCCTGTTTTTTTAAAGAACTGTATTTCATCATTAGGGTAACGATCTATGTCCTGGAGATTCCATGCATACTATAAATGAGATCAGTTCTCTTGTTTGCCAAGCAGCTTGGGTGCCTATTGATGGCCAGTGTGACTACAGTGCCTCTTTTTGTGCTTCTGTAATTGGCCTGGTCGAGCTCTCTTTCCTTCGTTTCTCAGGATCTTGATAATCTACTCAACAAAGCCTGTTTTATTTGCTGCATTAGTGTTGACTCCTTTCTTATCTCTTCTACCTCCTTTGTTGCTCTCGCACCATATCCACACATCCTCACAAATTCTTGCTGTCTCACAATTTCTTGGTCCAACATGAAGGCTTCTTGCTCCATCTGGGACCAATAGTCTTCTCTTTGCTTCCACCTTCGTCTTTCTCGGTTTCAGTGCCTCTTATTCCTTATCTCACTTTTACTTGCCCTTCCTTACTTTTCTATCACTTGCCTTCACAGTTTCTTGCTTACTCTGTCAGTTCCCAAACTCTTATATCTTTTTGCGTTCTTATCTCTCTTACTCGCTGTCATTTGTTTTCACATCACAGTCATCACTCAGAACATTGTTCATTCACACATTCCCATATTTTTGCTCATCTCCCCATACCTTTCTCGCTTTTTTATTTGATATCTTGCACATACGCCCCACTTCTCTCCTCCTAGGTGCACCTCCTTTATTCCTTCTCAATGCGCTCTCACATGTCCCTTGTCAAGGCTTGATGTTTATCATGTTCTATCTCCTCACTCTTGCTGTCTCTGGATGTCCATCATTCGTCTCTTGCGTTCCTCCTCGCTCCCGGCAGCACCGCTGACTCAATGACTCCTCTCTCTCTTCCAGATCCTGATAGACCTTGGCTCGAAGAATGGCAAAGGGCTGTTCCGGGCACGAGCCAAAGCAAAAGTGGCCGGTAAAGCTATCACCTTCAACAGCCTGGTGGGCCTGGAGAAGGACTCGTTGGACCGCAGTGTGCCGGCACTCATTGCCGCAGCTCTCGATGCGTTCAAGACCTAATCGGCCACATCTGCTGGGAAGAGAAGAAGCCGTAGTCTGGATCAGATCCAAGATCGATGCTTCGAGCACCAAAGAAACCAAAGAAAGGCCAACGCCATCCATGTTCCTGGCCTTTGCTAGTCGATTGGAGGGCTGCTTCCATGATGCGCCAAGGAACGGACAGTCGACGTAAAGTCCGATGATGTCTGAGCTGGCCAAGGCTGATGCAAAGAGAGTCTATGGAGGTTGCCATGTGTATCCTCATCACTTGAACAGAAACCAGGGAAGAAGATGAAGGCTGTCGTGGAGGTGACAATTCAATCCACCTTCTTTGTTCAATTGCCGATTAGGACAGGAGTCTGGACTGGTGAAAATAATGCTTTATTGATGTTCTTATTGACCTTTGACCTGACCAAATTTGCTCTTCAAGGAATCCTGCCTGCTGTGCAGTCAGTGAGAGGAAGGCGTACAGCCCCAAGCTCACCTGAGGCCGCACACTGCCAAGGAGACTCAGATCAGGTTCTAGAAGCCCTTGAGGGCAATTTTTGAGAACATTCAAGAAACAGGCGGTCAATGGCCAGGAGGCCAGAAATGCAATGGACTTGACACATTGAGGAGGATTCATCACATGGTCCCGTGACCTTGACTCCAAACCTCAGCGTGTAAGACGTTCTTCATGACCGTATGCAACAAGACCTACGCAGCTGCATGGTGATGCGCCACATTCTCTGGTTTACACCAGGATTGTCTTTACGATGGCTCTCCACAACATTGCAGGTGGGATGAAGCGTAGAATAGTCGTATGATGTTCTCAGTTAATGTGGGCTTATGTGAAAGGAATCCTTACACCATTATATCAGAGTATCTTACCCACCCAATCTCTAGCAGGTCTTGAGTAGAGTGTCTGAAGCAGCTGGTGATAGGCACCTCATATTATGCTTCTTAAGCAAGAGCCAATGGATGCCGTAGATTTAAATTGCTTCCAGAAGGCCACCAATGAAAGTTGACGTTTATGCAGGATCGCTCCACTTGTTCAACCAATGGAAAGTAGGCTTGCGCCATGTCTTTTGTAGGCCGAATCATTGGCAGGCCTAGCCATTGGTTACCTGTATGCCCGAGCTACTGCAGGCACCATGACTGAGCAACAGCGAAGGCTGTAGTGTCAGCCCCTGAGAAGAAGGCGGAGTCTGTAGGTCCACCAGTCACTGGCATGAGTAACTATATGTCTATGTGGTCTAACAAAAAAGGCCTGCAGCCTTTGGAGCGAGGGTAGCTTTATGTGCTGTCTTTAGATATCTCATCATTAACTCTTTCCTCATAGGAAGGATGCATCATTCCCTCGTTCATCTACTCATCGCACTGTGCGAGCGGACATTTGGTGGATGACATGAGATGGATGTGTCTGGTGAACAGATGAAACGGGTGCTCCCCTCAGGAGCCACCCACTACTTGAATCTACTCAGTAGCGGCTGGCACACGTAAACGCAGTGGGGCTGTGTGGGAGCAGGGGGAAGTCGACAGACGACAGAATAGGTATAATTAAATAAATAAATAATAACTATTCCGTCGTATGTCGTCTTCCTCCCTGCCGCGCCCTGCCGGCCCTCGCTTCACCACATGTCCCTGTGCCGCCACCGCTGAACCTACATCAGGGGTTTCCTTCCTTTTCCATGCCTCGCATCCTTAGGAAATGTTTGATTAATGTTCACCCCCCCCTACAAAAGTGTTTAAAATGCAAATATAAATGATGTCATATACCTTCCCTCTTTGACGGACCCCCTGAAATGCCACCAGATACCCCCTGGGGGTGCGGGCACCCCAGTTTGGGAACCTCTGATCTACATTCCGCGATGGCCAGCGATGCCCGCCCGTCCGAGGGCGGAGCCCCGGCTAGAAACCTGCACTTCACCACAAGGGGTGAGAGTCCATTACGTGGCAGGTGACGCATCACGTGGGCGTGGCGTCTCATTCTTTCCTCCGCCCTGTTTATACTGCATCCCTGGGACATGTCTATGGTGTTGATAAGTGCCGTCAATGTTGTACTCCCATATTAAATTTGTTTGTCTTTCTTTCAGTGTCGAATTTGACTAATGCAATAGAAATTAAAATGTATTCCTACAGACTTTTGCAGTTGCCCATGTAATAGTGAGTCGGCGGTCTCAGACCAATGCCATGTTGATCGGTTTGCACAGGACTAAAAACACACTGGTGCTAGGTGACCTTGATGGACACATTCTCAGCCGAGAGGCCAAGAACCGAATGTGCAGGATGTACCTACCACTTGGCCTACACTGCTTCCTTAATGCAGGATGGCATCAAGCAGCTGCAGTGACTTATCCTTTCATGATCACTAAAATCTCACCATAAAGTTCACTCAAGTGCCTAGACGTGGTTCTGTGAACAATGAGCGCCTTGAAAAAATGTATCAGATTAGGAGCACAGAACCTTCCATATCGATTAACCTTAACTGCCAACATCCATGAGTTAAGGCGTCTGATTTTCTGAAAATTGATTGTTTTGTAAATTATTCAGGTTGCATTAATTGTTAAATATGTATATAAGAATATATCAAGCACAGCATGTCCTTGAAACCCGCTTTCTGTCAGTAACTTATGGAGTGGCAGTGCCTGATGTCATGTCTTCCCTATTTGTACATAGAATTCTCATATTTGTGTTTTTGTACACTTTCACCTACAATAAAGATCTTACTGTGAAACAGAAAGGAGTCTGTAATTTGGTTTTTTCGATCGGTTATAATTAGGACTCCCTGTTTTATTGTATTTATATTTACAACATTTCCATCTGTATTTATCCATATTTATTTTTCAGTTATCTTGTTGGTATTTATCCATATTTATTTTGTATTTTAATAATAAATGGAGTCATAATATGGTGTCTTTCCACATTTATTTAACTGATAGATATGCACTGTTACGTTTTAGCAAATTAAGCAGCCATTATAGCAGAACACAACACCCACATGTGACTGACTATTTAAAGAAAACCCATCCTGTTGTTTAGCTCCCTATGCTGTTGCTCTGTTCAGGTGTTGGTTTGGAATTCATAAAAGACAGTGTCAAAAATCACTCACAAAAAAGCACAATTTTCTGTATTTTTCTGCTTTTAAAAATAAATACAGACAAGAAACACATTGTTTTCTGTCTGTATTTACCTGTAAAAATCAGAAAAAATTGAAAACTGGGAGCCTTAGTTACAATTGAGGCTAACTCCAACGGAGGCTGACCAGAGCAGTTTTCTAGCCTGTCAACAAGTAACATATTTAGGATTCGTGCTCTTTGAATATGCAGAGATTTTTTTGGGGAGAACATGAAATATGAAACAGTGACAGACAAGTCTGCTGTGCCGTCAAGCCCCCTCTGGGCCAATAATTTTTAAATCCACAGGCAAAATTAGTTTGCCATGTATACACCTCTCCCAGTATCAGGGTAGTTTTCCTAATATTTGTTGCAGTCTTGGCCCTCTTGTGGCCTTGACTGGTAGTGCTGAAGAATATATCTATTTTGAAATGTAGTTCACTCTTGTTTACATAACAATTCCTATTTAGAAAGCCATCCGCTTAGCTGCTGTGCTTACTCGCCCCACTCCCCTTTCCCACAAGTGTTGTGATATTTATTTCTGATGTTTGAGGCAATTCAGTCTAAAGCCTTCTTATCTTTTTCACATGAGGTATCAGGTTAAATGTGTTTCCTTTTTTACCATACCTTGGGCATTCTAAGGGTAGCCAGGATTAATGGATTCCCCTTCAGGGAAATGAGAAAATAACCAAAATGTAGCATTTTTTATGGGGAAAAGTGGTGTGCAACAATATATAAGTAGGTGTTTTCTAAAAAATAGCATCAACAGTAGGTCTTCAGTGTTAAAATCACCATGTTCTGGTGTTCACCAGGAGAAACCTACCCAACCCAGACATTTATGAAAACTGGACACCATGTGGGGTCAAGGGTGAAGTGATTTGTCATTGATCCTACCATCTTTTTTTGAATGTCTTGCTAATATACATTTTTGGCAAAAATCATACATTTAGCTCAGGGAAAGTTTAAGAATCTTAGGGGATCTGCAATGTTCCTACCACCCAGCATTCCCACACTTCTCACAATAAAAAAGGTTCTCCACGTGTGGGGCTGGCTCTGTTACCTGAGACAAGAACTTACCAAGTCAGTGACCATGTGAAGGCCACATTGATAATACATTGACTTCATATGGTCATTGCTTTTATCCATTCCCATCATAGGCAATTGGCCCAACAACACAACTGGAGCACCATTTTTATCTGGAGAAGTGTGGAGACTTTGGATGCTGGGCGTTGCGTGGATCCCCACGGCTTTAGGAACAGAAATGAGATGAACATTTCTTGATTTTAGCCAAGGTTTGATGTTTGCAGAGTGTTCGGGGTTGGAAAATGCAATGGGGGCCAGTGCTTCGTTTGAGCTATTGGTTGCAGGTGGGACCAGCACTTATTTTTCTTCATCAGACTTTGACCAAGAGCAAGAGAGAGAAAACTCATATTAGGGAAATAAGGAGGAAGAGAGGGACAAGGAAAGAAAGCAGGGATGAAAAAGAACTCGGAAGAGCGAAATCAAAGGGTAGAGAGTGTCTGTTGTTGGATGAAAGAGGCAAGAGGTGGAATCAAGACTGTGCAGCATTAGTATTTCTCACCCCCCACCTTCCATAGTGCAAACCCTCGCTTCTGAGCACTTATTCGTTTACAAATATAGCACTGGTGGGAACCATGCAAGTCACACAACCCTGGACTTCCCTCTGTGTTTAGATTTACAAAATGTCAGGGGTTGTTATTGTTCCCTCTGAGCTGGCTGATACAGGCATACAATACTGCAGGCATCACAGACGACAATTTGGTATGGGAACGTGCAAGCATTCTAGGGGATTCTGAGTTTCATTGTCCTAAAGTCGCCTCTAGCCCAGCAGTTGTGAAAATACACGAAGCTCAATGTTCATAAGTGACACTGGCGTCAATGTGGGGACTAACTGTAGGATAACCCTTTAAGTGCCTTTCTCACTGTAGATTTTTCCTGTCCTAAGAGACAATGGGGTTGAAATTTACTAATAATTTGTGCTGGGTTTGTGTCCAAAACATCACACCAACCTGGCACAATCTCTTATATTGGGATTTACACTCTAACGTACAGTCAGGACTTGCATTGGAAAGTTGCCAAAGTTACCACAAAGTTCCAAAAGTGCTAAACTAAGTGCTATTTTATGCTACTTTCATTTCAAGGAAGTATCCCATGCTTGGTACAAGGGCGTTCCCTCCCAAATGTCCATGTGTTTTGATGCAAATTCCTATCTACCATTTGTAGACAGGGATTTGCACTGAAACATTGTGAGTCCTCTGGGTAGGTGTAACAATGGAGCAAATTTTCAAAGTCTCTACACTTGTACAGAACACGGACAAAGTGTGAAAAGTATTAAAGTATGTCAAATCATAGTTTTTGTACATGAAGGGTATGCCTCAGTTACAAAACCTATGCTTGATAGACCCACACACCCTTGTTCCAAAACAAAATGTTAATTACTTTTAAAATCTCATGTGTATGACATTTGGAATGCACATGTGCAGGGGAAGTAATGCAACAGACTTATTGGACACCTACATTTCTAAGAAACCATTCTAATAAATATTGTACACCACCCCCTACTCAAGTGCAGACAAATCCACGACTTAAGTACAGACTCAAACCTGTTGGATTTAGCACAAGATGTGGTAAAAGGTTCAAAGAGCAAAGGCTATTAACAAAATAATCTCAAGTGAATAAAAACTCAAAATGTACAGTTAATAAAACGTTTGCATATTAGAATACTGAACCCAAAACCCATTGTTTGTAAGTGGTGAGGCAACATCAAGGCACCAACTAATTTGCTGGCCATTCACATTCCTTTCATGCACTACAGACAAAGCCATTCACTGAAGCAGCAGACCCAACACAACATAAAGTGTGTATCAACAAATTGTCATTCAAGGATTCATCACATCCATATGCCCACAAAATTGAAACAGCATTCACACCCCCAGTCACCCAGTGATTGGCCAACTTAATAGAAATATACCTCCAGCAAACCACTATATAAATATTGCCAGCCAATAACTACATATACTTCAAGCCAACAGCCTCACATACCCCCAGCCAACATCCACACATTCCACCAGCAAACAGCCACACATATTGCCAGTAGTAATAGTAGTGGGTGCTGTGATCTGTGTGTCACTCCTATGGTGGCATCTGCTGTCTACCTACATGTGATCAATAGGCAAGGAGACATACGCTACGCTTTGACTGGCTCTTCGTGCCTCTGTCTCATTTGAAGTTGTCACTAATACGGTGCAGGTACTAGGGGCAACTCTACTAACACCAACGATCACATTACAATCTTCTCTACGACCTTGTACCAACCGCCATGACGGCATTATCCTTGACTTTCCCAGATGATACCTCCCCGCCCTTCTGGGCTTCCCACCCAGGAGCTGAGACTACCTTGTATAACGACTCTACCTGTTTTTATCCCAAATTTATCCGGAACTTGAGACTGCCTGTTTTTCCTGCACAATGTACATAACCCTTGTATCCCTTTGATATCCTCCCCTCCTATGCCCTTTGTATACCACCCCCTCAATCCTGTAAAGCGCTCTGATACCCTCACGGGTCTGCTTCGCGCTCTATGAAACCTTAAAACAAATAAATAAATAATAAATACAAACCCATGGCAGGATGCTTAGTCTCAGGAAGACTAGTTTTTCATGCACATTTTACACACTTTTATTCTACATCTAACTTTTCCCATTGCATGGTAGTAAGATGACTGTGTCTGAGGATGTC
The DNA here is from genome assembly GCF_964263255.1 of Lissotriton vulgaris. Lineage (NCBI taxonomy): Eukaryota > Metazoa > Chordata > Amphibia > Caudata > Salamandridae > Lissotriton > Lissotriton vulgaris. The sequence goes on along the minus strand of NC_141699.1, from coordinate 1,077,158,716 downwards.
TTTGTTGGCCCATAAATCAGCCAGTGGGAACATAACTACATAACAAACCCCCCCCCCCCCCCATTGTATCTGCGGAAGGAGCCTAACCCGCTGTTAATTCGAAAGCTCCTAAAAACCGTTCTTTTCAATGATTGTACCTAATCCTCTCCTTGCCTGTCTGACTGTGTTAGTCCGCAGCGCTGGGAGGTCTCAGGGTAGCCATTGCGCTATATAAATTCTATTTAATTCATTATTTCATTCATTTAAAAACTGGGGTAAACATTCAAGGACAGACACTCTTCAGTTTCCACAGGAGCACTTCCAGAAAGACTAAGGGGGTTTGTCACATAGAATACTCTATCAAAACGCAGTGGATTACCTGTCCTCCATCATCTGCAGTGCATTGATTGTAATTCACTTGTAACTTGCAGTCAACATTTTGACAGAGATTGAAGGCAGCAAGCAGGCCACAAGTATGACGTATGTGATTGGAGGTGGGTATAGGAATCTTGGGTCCCTCCTACCTTGACCATCTGTCCTCTATGTACAGGGGATTCTTATGAAAGCAAACTTAGGCTGAGCTCTGATGACTTGTTCATGTCTCTGTGTCACTCAAGGTCCCAACTAATACTATGTGGGTGCCCTGTGCCAAGGAACTTAGGAAGACTTGTCTTTCCTGCACCATTAGCACACACCCTGCATTAAATCAAACTCCATCCAAGGTATAGTGGTAAGTTGGGTAAGGGGAGCTTAGGATGCCCTGCTTCTCATTACTCAGACAGTGTGAGCATATCTGCATTTTAAAAGTGGGGGAAACATGCTAGGGCAGACTCTGCAAAGTTCCCTGAAGAGCACTTCCAGAGAGACTGCGGGTCAATAGGGTTGCTTAGACAATGTACTAAGTCAAAACATGGCAGAAGTCCTGGCCTCTGTTATGTGTTGTTCGTTGACTGTAAAGCACTTGTCATACAGTGGACTGAGCATCTGGCATGTTTTGCCATAATATGAAGGTGGCAGGTAAATCTCAAGCAAGACACACGTGTACATATTTACTGGATTCAATAAAGACAGTTTAGTAAGAAAAGCAGTCTTGAATTATGATACTTTTTTGGTTGAAAACTAAAAGAAAGAGTTTTTCACCCTTGTTGGTGCAGCCAGTGCTGTGTATCTCTGTGCATCAGGGCAAAGTGAGTGCTGGAGTGTGAGGCAGCATGCGCCCACCCCCCCCCTTCCTATTTGAAAAGGGTCCCTTGAGCTAACGAGCTGATGAGCTCCGGTTGATGCACCTGTGCCCAGCGAGTGGTACCGAGACCTGAGAAGACTTTGGGCAGCATCCCCAGCACCCCCCAAAAAAGTGTTGTTCTCTACTGAAGAAGGACACTTACTCTGAAACACGTGTCTAGAGATACACAGCGCCCGCTGCACCAACAAGGGTGAAAAACTAAAGTCTGACACCGAAGAAAGTGTTATTATGCACTGCATTTATTATGATGCATCGGGGCAAAGTGAGTTCTGGAGTGTGAGGCAGTGTGAGTCCATCCCCCTCATATTTGAAAAAGTTCTACATATGGCTGCATCAGGTCCTAAAGTAGATTTTTTTCTTTAAACCATTTCGACTGAAAATGAGGGTTAAATGCAGGAAGTAAATGTGCTTTACCTGGCTTCAGATGGTCTCTGTAGCCTGTCTGGATGACAGCTTGTTTCCTGAGGGTAAGCTCCATGGACCATCCATATAAACTCTTTTTTTTTTGTGATGTATTTAATTCTCTTTTGTGCTGCCCTATATAATGATCCCTCCTCAGTTTGCCTGTCTTGTATACAGACATGTTTCCTATATACTCTCATACTGATTTACCAAGTGAAACATACATTTCGAAAATTGGATTTATCACAAGTTTCTAATTTATCTCTTGAGTCAGAGCGTACAGTAGTGTTTTTTTTGCGTACAGTGGGACAAGGGGTCAAATATAAACTAGTGGATGAATTGAGTATGACCAGGATCATGGCTTCCACACATGACTGGGAAAATCGTCATGTGACATCTTGCTGTTTCATTTTCCCTCACTCTCCACTTCACAAACATATAGAAATAATTCACTTCAGGCTATAAACTACATAAAAACAATCCTTGATCATATATGGTTGAAAATAACACAGCATGGTTCCAGATAAAAGAATGATATTGGACATTTATTTAATCCCCTCCTAGAGTTACCGCCTGTCTCAGAATAAAAATACCAACTCTTGTGTTTACGTTTCAGACTCTAAGAGGGCCAGGAGTTGCAACGTGAACAGTATTTTGTGAAATATTGTCTGCTTTCTTTTTAACAATGGTAATTCTGCCCCTGCATACTTTAACAATAAGTTAGGAATCGCTTAGACAGCTCTAAAACACTTTTGAACTGATTCCTTATTGTATTTTTTTCTTCAACTTTATTTTTTGAATGCAACACATATGAACGCTTGCTGATGTTTCATACTTTTTTCACCGGCTTCAATACAGAAGTATTGGCCTTGTCTGTAAAGTTCTGGCCATGTGGCTACCTGATAGCCACGCCACCCTAAGACGTGTCTCTGCTGACTATTGGCAGAACAGCCTGTTCGGCCCTGGGGTGTCCTTTCATCAGCCTTTGTGTGTTACTTTTTAGATGCTATTCGTTTTGACAAATGCAACCCAGCGCAGGCTTATAATACACTATTGTCATTTGAAACCTTATCACAGGGTTTCTGGTCATGAGGATGACTCGTGTTTTGGCCCTGGGACACGCCAGCCTGACTCGGCTGTCTCTGGGGGTCTGGCAGCTTGCTGGCCCACCTCCGGTGCTATGCGGCTCCCGTTTGAAATGAATACAAGAATAACGCTAGGTAGGCATGGTCCGCGGCCTATCCCACTCTGTACTGTGCTCAGAAAAGGGACTGGCATCGCCATATCCCCAGTGACTTAGCAAGGTCAGGTGGAATCCGGTGCAGAACATTTCTTGTCACCCCCGGCTTGACAAAATGGCAAAAACATGTGTTTAAAACACATATTTTGCCATTTGTCACCCCCCCCCCCTCCCTCAGTGATGACACCTGAGGCGGCCTGCACCGACCGCACCCCCCTTCCTACGCCACTTCATCTTCCAAAACCAAAAACTCTGTTCTCTTTTTAGGTCGAGCCTGATCAACCTGTTGTATCCTCTTCTTTGGTTTCTGGAAAACCCACCAATTGCCATTGTTTTGTTATTGTGCCAATCAACAATGCTGGACTTCTATTGGTCCATTTCTCTCAAATGTCCCTCTTTTGGGAGCCTGTTTCAGCTGAGGCGATTTAACTAAGGGATTGTTTCTGTTGGCCAGCCTCCTCCTTGCACAGCGCGCGATGGCCCCTCCTCCCCTCTGGGCATTGAAGCTCTACAGAGAAACACCAACGAACCGGAAACACATAGGCTTGTTTTAAATGTTTACATTCCTCTGTCGCTCATCAGTGCTTGTTATGCTTTTATTTATTCTGGGCAGACAAGGAAAAGTCCTCTACTTGCCCTACATGTAGTTTTGCCTCCCTCTAGTGGCAGGCATGTTTTCTACCCGCTCTGCACACAAGAGAGAAAAGTCTTAACCCCTTCCATGCGTTTGTCCGCCAACGGCCGTCGCGAGCACTACCTCCCTAGTGCTGCACACGTCCAGTGGCCGACGTGGACCCGCCCACTCCGCTAAACCCTGCACCGCAGCAGAATTGTCGCCGAGGTTAAGTGGATATGGAAAGGTTTCTTGTTCGTATCCCTTAAATGTTGTTGAAATGTAGCTACAGTAACAGTAGAGGGACAACAAAAGGGACAACATCTGTAGCGCTCAAAACGTTTTAATAAAAAGTGAGGCACTATCCACCACGAGCTGCACTGCTGAACGCAAATGCTTATTAAATATATGACAATGGAGATTAGCTGTGAATAATTGAATTAAAGGGAGTCGTCCATTGACTTGTAAAAACATAAAACCTGAAGGAATTGTGCTTCGTCCTTATTAAAATGTAGCAGTGACACATTATAAAATCTAACAAGTAAGGGTGTGTCACAACACAGAAAAAAACACAAATATAATTAAAAAGAAATACAATGAAGAATGAAATAAACATGTTTCGTATGACTTGTGACTGTTCCTTTTCCTAAACAAGTATTTCACAATTTACAAATCGCTTGAAGCAGCTGTGCTGTTATCATTTATCAGCATGTTGTGTAGCTTATCTGGAACATGCCATTGTCTGAAATATATTATAATCAGTATTATGACTTTAAGTATCAGTGATAGTACTAGTGCGAAGGTAATGGTGTCGACAAAAATTGGAAGGTGATGCCATTACCCAATCACAGGCTGGATGTATAATGCTAAGGACGTACACATTTTTCAAACACAGCTCAGTTAATGTTCATGCTTTGGCGTCTGAAGGATGAAAGGCTAAATGTTCCCCAGCAAGGTGTGCATATGCAAAACAGGTGCCAAAGCTGCTAGGCCCTAATACAGTGAAATTCACCATGACACATCTTTCACTGGTGAACTCCTCCTGCAGTGTTGCCCTACATTTCACATTTGAGGTGACTATGCTCTCTACCACAGAAAACGCCTTGTGACCCTCTGCAGAGGTCACCAAGACTCACGTGTTTGTTGCAGACTGACTGCTTGTGATTCTCTCCAGCCCTCCACCAGTAGTTCTTCCTCTTTATTAAAATGTCATGTGCCAGCTTTCTTGAAAAAAAATCCTTGCGGCATTAAATTGTCGCAGTCTGTGCACATTTGTGGAGTGCGACGTTTTATGATGGCCTGTAAAAAAATGACTTGCAAACAATTCTATACCGCAAGGTCTCCAAATACATTTAAAAAAAACAAGAGAGAGAGCTAGGATGTGTGGACGGCCGTCCTTGTCCCTAGATTCAATTATAAACCAATTAAGACGGCCACATTAAATGGCTGTCTGACACTGTAATGTCTGGCACCTCATTGGTTTTCTAAGAAAACCCTCATACACCAACCTGGTTGGTATCATGCTTCATCATTTCAGATCAACAGGACCTATTTTTCATCATTCGACTTTGACTGGGAGCAAGAATAAAAGGCAGAAAATGGAGAATGGTGCAAGGGAAAGACGGAAAAAGCGTGAATAAGGGCGAAGGCAGGGATGGAAAGAAACGCTCAAGAGTGGACAGGAAGTGCAAGATGGTGGAAAAAGAGGCATAACGTGGAATTGAGAGTAGGCAACATTGAAAATCAACTACAAATGCAACAGCATGTCACTAGGGCAACTAAAAACAATACGACAGGGTCAATTAACAGATTGCACAGTTATAAAACAATACATTTACTGGGGCACATAATAGTTATGCTGAGTTTTAGACAGTGCTTAATTTGAGCTAGAGGTTGCTGGTCTAATTTTTCGGGACCGGTACTTATTTTTCTCCATCAGACTTTGACCCAGAGAAAGAGAGAAAAACAAAAAAGGGGAAAAAAGGAGAAAGATAAAAGATAAACAGTGAGGAAGAAAGTAGGGATGTACAAGACCCCGAAAGAGTGAGATAAAGGTGCAGAGAGTAATTGGTGGTGGATGGAAGCGGTATGAGGTGGATTCAAGACTACGCAGCCTTTATATTCTGCACCCTGACATGTATTACCACTGGCTGCGGCTTCTGATCAAAAGGTTGGGTTCCTCCACTTACTCTTTTACAAATTAGGCACTGGTTTTGAGATGGGCGATGCACTGTAAAAAACAAAATGTATGGGCCTTGGTGGCGTGAAAATGTGTCAATCTAGCATTTGTTGGCATTTCAAATGTTCAGAGCTGTAGAAAAAGAGTTTACAACTAATGTGTAACTTGCTTGGCAGTGTTTCTTGGGGTGTGAGGAGTCCACCTGCACCCCCTCTCTGCATTCTGTCACAGAGGCCGCAGTGCTTCCCTCGCACCCCCATGGTGCAGCTCTTCTCAGCCCCACCAGTAAACCAGTCCTTGAGGTCTAAAACTTCAAGAGAAGACAGTCCTTATACTAGGGCTTTAAATAGGCTGGTACTGTCCGGTACTGGCACTTTTTATTTTGAGAGGGAGAGTACTGGCACTTCTCAAGAGAAATATAATACTTTTAATTGGAGAGTACCGGCACTTCTCAAGAGAAATATAATACTTTTAAATTGAGAGTATCGGCCCTTCTCAAGAGAAATATAATACTTTTAATTGGAGAGTACCAACACCTCTCAAGAGAGATATAATACTTTTAATTGGAGAGTACTGGCACTTCTCAAGAGAAATATAATACTTTTAATTGGAGAGTATGCCACTTCTCAAGAGAAATATAATTTTTTAATTGGAGAGTATTAGCACTTCTCAAGAGAACTATAATTCTTTTAATTGGAGAGTACTCTCACTTCTCAAGAGAAATATAATACTTTTAATTAGAGAGTACCGGCACTTTTCAAGAGAAATAAAATACTTTTAATTGGAGAGTACTCGCACTTCTCAAGAGAAATATAATACTTTTAATTAGAGAGTACCAGCACTTCTCAAGAGAAATATAATACTTTTAATTGGAGAGTACCGGCACTTCTCAAGAGAAATATAATACTTTTAAATTGAGAGTACCAGCACTTCTCAAGAGAAATATAATACGTTTAATTTGAGAGTACCGGCCATTCTCAAGAGAAATATAATACTTTTAATTGGAGAGTACCAACACCTCTCAAGAGAGATATAATACTTTTAATTGGAGAGTACTGGCACTTCTCAAGAGAAATATAATACTTTTAATTGGAGAGTATGCCACTTCTCAAGAGAAATATAATTTTTTAATTTGAGAGTATTGGCACTTCCCAAGAGAACTAGAATTCTTTTAATTGGAGAGTACTCGCACTTCTCAAGAGAAATATAATACTTTTAATTAGAGAGTACCGGCACTTTTCAAGAGAAATAAAATACTTTTAATTGGAGAGTACTCGCACTTCTCAAGAAAAATATAATACTTTTAATTGGAGAGTACTCACACTTCTCAAGAGAAATATAATACTTTTAATTAGAGAGTACCAGCATGATATAATACTTTTAATTAGAGAGTACCTGCACTTCTCAAGAGAAATATAATACTTTTAATTAGAGAGTATACCACTTCTCAAGAGAAATATAATTTTTTAATTGGAGAGTACCGGCACTTCTCAAGAGAAATATAATACTTTTAATTGGAGAATATGCTACTTCTCAAGAGAAATATAATTTTTTAATTGGAGAGTACCGGCACTTCTAAAGAGAAATATAATACTTTTAATTGGAGAGTATGCTACTTCTCAAGAGAAATATAATGTTTTAATTGGAGAGTACCGGCACTTCTCAAGAGAAATATAATACTTTTAATTGGAGAGTACCAGCACTTCTCAAGAGAAATATAATACTTTTAATTGGAGAGTACCAGCACTTCTCAAGAGAAATATAATATTTTTAATTGGAGAGTACCAGCACTTCTCAGAAACAAGCAGGTATTCTGGTACAGGGTACCCGCACTTCTATTTTTCTATTTCAAGCACTGTCTCATACCAGGGGCAGATTCAGAAGTGGGCACGCAAATGAACTTGTTCTGGCTCTGAGTCTGAAGTGGATGCCACATAATTCCACTCCACAAATCCACACCACACACAGAATTACACACCACACAATTACACAACTAACTTATCCAATCCAACCCACATAATTCCACTACACGCCACATACATTCATTCCATAGCACATAGGTAGATAACATTGCCATTTACAATGCCAATAGCTCTAACTCAAACGAATGCCAGACCGCTTGCATTTCCAGTGCTTGTTTTCTCCTTGCTATGCCCAGCTATGAAGGCCCGGCTCCTTCGCATGCCTGGAGGCGGATGAATGGCATTCCTCACACTTTCCTGTGGCGGGGCTAGCTGGCAGCCGTTTCTATTTCGGTTCCAGGCCTCCACCTGCCCCCTGGCTTCCTGCCCCTTCCGCCTGGGCACCTGCCCTGTCCGTCCCAGGAACCCTGGCACTCGCCACTGCCTGCCCCGGCCTTGAGGAGCGCGGAACTGAAGCAGGGAGGCCTCGAACCGGAGACCGGGCCCCTCACGTGAGAGACACCCGAGCCGAGCCTCGGGCGCCATGGGGAAGGAGGTGCTCGGCCTCGGCCTGCTCTGGGCCTTCTGTCTGAGAGGTAGGAAGGGCGGGGGGCAAAGAGTGCTCGCCCCGGGTGCCAAGAACCACCCCTGTCTAGAAATGTGTGCTGTGGGGAGAGCTACTAGGATAGCACAGTGGGTCAATGTTTGGGCAGTTTGGAATCATGGAAGGATGCATGCAACTAAATATTTTATTTTCTCGAGGGTTCTAAAAACACCCCAAAATGAAAACCATTCCTGTGATAGCAAATCTCTCGTGTTGGCCAGTTCTATGAGCTCGTTGCGGTTTCAGTCCATTTTTTTTTGCATTCTGTTACTTGTAATTTTTATTTGTACCGAGGTAAAGAGGACTACAAGCAGGACTTTAAGTTAGCTGGGTCCTGCCGGTGCTCAGCACCGGCAGTTCTAAAATGCAGATGCTGAGACGGGTCGCTATCGGGCTCTCCTTTTTTGCCCTCACCCTCGGTGAACAGATAAATCTAAACTCCACAGCAGTACCACTGCTCACTGCCTTTGAGGTAACTTCAAAGAGACTCATTGTATTTCTTTTACAGTCTCATAAATTCAAAACATTTTCAATATTTTATATACAACGAAGCCATAGTTGCTCATTTATCTTATGCAGCCAACAACCATTGGCAAAGCCAATAGTCCAGACATGTTGTTGATGTAATGCTACTTACTGTATAATATATCTGCATGCAACGATAGAAACGGCAAAATGCCAGAGTGGCGGCACACTATGCTAAACACAGATTTTTAGCTTGGGTGTTTTAAGCCACGCCCATAACCACTTCGGCCACGCCCCTTCAAGAGACCCCCCCAGTCTTTTCATCCCACTTAAAGCCCTGACTACAAGCACTAGAATGCAAAGGAAACATTTGAACTAGATCACCCACTCTCATATGGAGCTGTGGAACATGTGAATGTTGTTCCATTTTACCTTTTCCCCCCAATTAAAATGCACGAGGAGGCACTCAGCAGATAAGATAGTTCGACAGACTATGTACCTGCTGCGAGCAAAAAGTACTAAGGCACTGTTGGAAGCCATGAAGGTTGAGCCGCATAAAACACTTATTGTTATAGTAGCGGTGTATCTTTCCATAGTTCGTGTGTTTTCACACGAGTCACCAAAGGTCACAAGTTCCAGACGTGACAGCCGAACGCAGCCTTCCGTCATAACAGTGACATAACGATAGGCACAGAAGACACAACAGACACAGACGCCATTTTGTGAGGTGGGTAAACAGGGCCTGAGAGTATAGACATAGCCACGATTTCCGGTGTGACGTATATTCCTGCATGTCTTCTTCACTTATTTCTATGTACGTTCGACGTTGAGTCAGGGCCGGCTTTAGGCCAGTGCGACTGGTGCGGCCGCACTGGGCTCTGACCTGTGGAGGGCGCTCCGACCTCGTAGGGGGGGGGGGGGGGGCAGTGTTTAGCAATAACTTATGATTGCAGAGATGAGGGGCACTTTTGCCCGGTGGTAGTGAGAGAATCCGAGAGGCGCAGTGGCGTATCACAGGCCCCGCATCCCCCGACGGTGCTGGGGGGTCCCCGAGCTGCAGGGGGCCCCCTCAGAACAGTACTCAGGCCTGAGAGCTCTGGATTAAATCCAGAGCAGGGGGCCCCTCCGTGTACCTTGCAGGGGGGGCCCCCTCAACATTCCTTACGCCACTGAGGCGGTACTGAGGTGTGGGGGTGCGAAAAATGATTGTCGCACTAGGCGCCACCAGCGCTAAAGCCCGCCCTGTGTTTAGTTATTTCTTTTTGTGCCAGTCTCCTCCAGAAAAGTATCCACCGCCCGCTTATAATTCAGGGCTGATCTATGGAGCCAGGAGTTATGTTTTTTGGGGTCCCCCACAGAAACCCCTGCGGAGTCACTCCTTGCTAGCTCACTTCAGAGAGTTTACAATTTGAAAGACAGTGTGGCGGCGTTTACGGTCCACTAAGAGATTTACAACGAAGAATATGTGAGCAAGTACCTAGAGCATTGAAAGCTGAGGGGCTGATTTACAAGCCACTTGCCCTGCTGGTATATACTCCCCTACTTAGGAAATCATGTATTCGTTTTTGCCGTAGGGCGGCGCCGCAGGCCTTCCTGCCATGCTGCCCTATGTCAAAAGAAAAGGGCGGGAATGCACCGAATCTATTTGATGCGGCACATTCCTGCCTTTTCCCCTGCGCCGGCACATAATGAGCTGCCGTGCGCCCACGCGGACACCTTTGCACTATGGTGCAAGGGTGCCTGCTTTGAGGGCTTTTTCCTCTTTCGCTGTGTGCTGCGCAATGCACCATACACACAAAAAACGAAAAACAAGGAGAAATAATGATTTGTCTCCTCGTTCTGCCTTCCTTGCGCCTCTTGTAATTTTTTGGCACTGCCTCCGTTTTACGATTTCTCGTAAATCTGGGGCAGTGTCAAAAAGCCACGGATGTTGCCGGAAACGCCCCCAGAAACACCCTTTGAATGCCCTTTAATGCAGAAAACTTCATTAAAGGGAACGATATTTATCAGGCAGCATTTAGCCAAGAAAAGTGACTAAGTGCTGCCCGATGAATATCACGCAGGCTTCTGCGCCAGGGAACGTCACAAAAAGTGACGATCCGGCGGCGCAAGGGGCCTCATCTTTGTGATTCTGGGCAAACACTTGCGCTTCCTGATTCCAATCAAAGTTAGGTCGAATCACAAAACGATTAAGCCCTGTTCAATACTATGGGCCTCACGTATGAGGCCCCTTGCGCCACAGGAACATAATTTGTTGTGACGTCCCATGGCACAGGAGCCTGCTCCATATTTATGAGGCAGCACTAAGGCACTTTTGTTTGGCTTAATCCTGCGTCGTAAATATCACCCCCTTTAGCGCAGTTTTCTCAATTAAAGGGGCGTGGAATGGGTGTTGCTGGGGGCGTTTCCAGCAACATCCATGGCATTCCGACACTGCCTCAGATTTACAAGAAATTGTATATCGGAGGCAGCGCCAAAAAAGTACGCCTCCCCAGGGAAGGCGTAAGGGAGGCCCAACGAGGAGACATATCTTTATTTCTCCTCATTTTTCTTTTTTCGATATGTGCTGCATTCTGCAGCACACATAGGAAGAGGAAAACGCCCCTTGTGGTTGTTTTTGTGTATTTCCCTTCCTGCACAAAAACAATCATCCCCTCAATGCAGGCAGGCACCCTTGCACCGTAGTGTAATGGTGCCTGTGTTGGCGCACTGCAGCCTATTGTGCGCCTATTGTGCGCCGGCGCAGGGGGAGTGCCACATAAATCTCTGTTGCTTGTAATGCATTTGGTAGGACTATGAGTTGATGTACTGCACAATCCATTCACGAGGGGGCGCTAGTGATTTGTATCACTGTGTTCATGGTGGGTATCTCAATGGTGGGCACAAAACAGTCTCCACTTGGAGGTTTATCCCTCTAAAGATGTTTGGCCACACAGTGCCACTTTGTAAGTGGAAGGAAAATGATGTCATCTGTAACTTAAACAGTTATGTGCGATTAAAATTTGTGCAAACACTAATGACGTTGCAGGTTTAGATCCATGTTACTTGTGATGGATGTGAAGGTCCAACTAGTGGTTAGTGGTAATCACACTCACGTTTGCGGTTCTAGTTTTTCTGTAATTCTTGATTTTGTGTGATGTGGTTGGTGCTGCCAAAGTAAACCTTCTGGGCCCAAGGTGCGTAAATTCAAAATGTGCGTTACACGTGGCGCGTGTAACGTCCCTGTGGCGCACTCTTGAAAAAATTCTTCTTACTCTTTTTTCGTTAACACTTGATGTTTATTTTTATAGTTATTTTTCCTTTTCATATATGTTTCTTCAATAAATTATTCACTTTTCATAATATATCAACTTGTTTGCCCAATGCATTTCGGGCTGTGGCCCTTCTTCAGGGACTTAATCCTACAAATTAATCCAGAATTATACAAACATAAATATAAATATAATGTGGTAGTACTGATCAAGATGTTGGTATCAATTTATGCATCATGACTGGGCGTTACGGTGCATTTCAGAGGAGCGTGCGGTGTAAGTTTACAAAGACGGGGTGATTAACCATGCACGAAGCTTAACCGTGTAACGTTGACTTGGGAGCGTGAAAAGCTCATATATTAAAAGTGCTCTAGGTGCGTAATTCGGTGATTCGGGAGGGTGATTAACCATGCAGAAATAAAAAATGTGGTTTTGGCATTGCGATACTGCGTGTACCAGTGTGTGCATTATTCGTGTTTTAAAGTGCACATAATTCAAAGGGTACATGCATGTGGATGAGAATCCACTGACCTGAAGCTTGAATCAGAGTCTAGCTTCGGAGATAGCGTTCGCGTTGATTCTGAAATGATATTACAATAATAATTAGCGGTCTATTGAACCGCAACGTGCGAAAGGAAAAAAGAAAGAAAGTATTTCGCTAGGATAATGTCTTACCAAGTGGTTCTCGACATTCGGGATCTCGATGTGGCGTCCGGAAGTGTGTAGTCGGGTATCTGGAAACACGTAGTTTCCGTATGGGTGTTCCGTGATTCATGAAGAAACTACGTTTCATTTTGATAGGGTAATACCGGTCACATGGTGGCTTATGTTGTAAGCGATCTTATGATTGGTCCTCGGTTGTTCGGGGATACACCGAGGCAACCGGGTTTTCGACGCGAAACTTTATTGGTAGCTGCGAATGTGTGCATTCAAGTTAAATGGCGATTGTGACAAGAATACCGTGATGGATGACATGTACATAAGTCAAAGCCTGCCCTTGCTTGGATAGCGCCTAAGGTGATGGGCAGAAAGAAAATTGGTGCCCCCCACTGCCATTGGTGAACAAAATGATAGAGCAGGGGGCACCTTCTGTGTTCACAGGTTAGTTCAAGCTGGTCACGTTTGAGCAACGACTGGTGTCTGAACAGAACAAACATGTCTGCCCCCCCCCAACTCACTTGATTTAGTCACAGCTTAGCTCCAGTGCTTAGTTTGTGAAAATGTAAGTGCCAGGGCCCTCATCAAGGGGCCACTGGAGCTTGCACCCCCCATTGCCCCTACCAGCGCTGCCAATGACAGTCCCGACACAAATACTAACCATCACAGTCTTACCAGTGTGACAATTCATAGTTTTCCAGACCGCCAAAGCTATTAGAATGGCTTTGTTGGCAGGTATTAGTCGTTTTTAATGTATATTGAATTAATAACAACTGTTGTTGTGCTCATCTCTAATTTAGACAAACAGCGCCACCATGGGGCAGACTGTCATAAGTGCAGGTATTGAAAAATAAGTGCTGGTGCAAAGCACTGTTATGTTATGTTATGTTATGTTATGTTATGTTATGTTATGTTATGTTATGTTATGTTATGTTATGTTATGTTACAGGGTATTTGTAGAGCACGCAGCTACACCTGGGAGTGTTCCGGCGCTAGTGTAACCCCATGACAGAGCAGTGAAAAACAACAGCAGGCACCGCCCCTACTGTTGGAAGAGCCAAGTTTTTAAGTTTCTCCTGAAACTAAGGAGGTCCTGTACCTGTCTCAGGGAAGGCGGCAGGCTATTCCATAGCTTCGAGGCTGCCGCCTGAAAGGAGCGTTCCCCCTTACGTGACCAAAAGAACTTTGGCACGATCGTCAGGCGCTGAGTCGAAGACCGCAAGGTTCTTGATGGTGTATAGGGCTGAATTCTATTCTTAATATAAGGGGCCCGAATGTTGTAAATGGCTTAGAAGGCCAGCACCAGGGCTTTAAAATTTACCATTTTTAGCACTGAGAGCCAGTGCAGGGACTTCAAGTAAGGGGTCATGTGTGTCTGGGTCCCACCGTAAGTACCGCCCTTGCCGCCGCGTTTTGTACCACCTGCAGGGGGCCTAGTAAGATTTCAAGTACAGCACGTTGACATAGTCCAACCTTGACGTAATCAGGGCTTGGACCACTGTTTTCCTATGCAAGATTGAAAGCAAGTGGAGGAATTTCCTCATCGTTTTTAATAGCCCAAAACAAGTGCCGGCCACTGATTAGACCTGGGACTTCATGGACATATCAGCATCCACTTTCAGCCCGAGGATTTTTACGGTGGTGACTGGACTTGCTGGAGGACACAAATTCTGGGGCAACCATTGGCGCCATTCATCACCTGGAGTATGTCCAAAGAAAATCATTTCTGACTTTTCTGAGTTGCATAGCAGTTGATTTTGCCTAAACCAGGTGATGAACACCTTTGCCAAGCACGTGTTGATTTTATTTCCTCTTAGCGCCTCATCCTTCTGGCAGGTATACAAAAACTGAGTGTCGTCGGCGTAGGATATTACTTTTGCCCATGTTCCTCTGCCAGAGGTGCAAGGGGGGCCATATATATGTTGAACAAGGTTGAACTTAGAACAGAGCCCTGTGGCACTCCTACTCTCAACGGAGGAATGAGGGCCAAAAAAGGGGGGGACCAAACTGTTTGTTGGCGTCTTTCCAAGAAGGAGGAGAACCACCTAAGGACCATGCCCCAATGCTGCAGCCCTGAAGTCTGCGCAGAAGTAAGTTATGGGGCACGGTATTGAAAGCCGCAGAAAGGTCCAGTAATGTCAATACAGCTTTTCCTCCTCCATCAAGAGTAGTTTTAATCATCTCTGAAACTTCCAGTAAGGCCGTCTCCATACTAAAGTTGGCTCCAAACCCTGACTGGCTCGGATGTAGTATATGGGTTGCCTCTACAAAATCAGTGATGACAACATTCACATACTTCTCCAAAGCTTTGGAGCAGTAAGGCAGCGACGATATTGGCATATAATTGTTGGCTATCGAAGGATCGGCTGAGGGTTTTTTTAGGAGCGGGAGGATTTTTCCGTGTTTTCAACTATCAGGCATCAATCCTTCAGACAAGGACAGGTTCAAAACCCGGTTGATGGCTGGATTCAATACCTCGACAATGGATGCCAAAGTTTTGGCAGGACAGGGGTCCGAGAGAGAGACGGATTTCAGAGCCTTCTTTATTTTAAGTGACGTGGCCAGTGGAAAAGGGGGGAACTCCAGAAGGGTCTCATCCAGAATTGAGGAGTCAGGGGAGGACAGGCCAGTATTGCCCTTGCCAGCTAGAGGCAAATCCCTAAACAAATCCTGGATAATTTAAATTTTATTGTAAAAGTATTGTGCAATGTGATTCGTCCATTCATAAGTACCGGTGATGGGGCTCTTTATTGCATTGGAGGAAGAAAAGTCCTTTACGATCTTGAACAATTCCCTGCTGCTGTTCCCAGCTTGTTCAATTTTTGAGGGCAAAAAAGATTTTTTCCCTCACAGACTTTGGCATAGTGGGCTTTCGGTGCCAATTTATGGGTGATTTTATTCAGGGGATCAACGTTTTTCCTCCATAGTCGTTCAAGACATTTACACGTGCTTTTGCTTTTCCTTAGCGCCTCTGTGAACCATGGCGCTGAGGCGCTACAGTGTTTGGCTACTCAAATTTTGGGCGGAGCTGGACTGGAAACCACCTGCTCAAATTAAGAACTGTTTATCTCCATCCCACTGGATGTTGGACAGGGTTCAGGAGGATTATTGATGTGTGGCAGAAGGGTGTGTAAGGGGGATGGAGGGCAAATGAGGGGACTGATGGAGTGTTAAAAAGAGTGCCTGCAGCTCGTTAAAATGATTAAAAGCACTTTAAACTGACTGACTAGAGCCAAGTAAGATGGATGCTGCTGTTTGCACGCTCTTAATGCAGACATCCTACTGCAACCCCTGAAGACTGGTGCCTGGGCCTTGGCCCAGCTTGCCCGTGCCAAAAGCTGGCCCTCCTTAAAATCAACAGGACCTTGGCTGGAATAGTATCCCAGGAAAAAACAAATTAGGGTCCCTTCCTTATACCACCCCCTTAATTTTTTAGTTCCTCCCACTTTTATGCTTCTCTCTTTTCTAAATGCTGTATATAATAATACCCTTTAATATGACACAAAATAATAGCAATGCTTCCGAGCCACACTTTGTGGAGGAGAAAGAAAAGCTTGCTCTGCTCTCTGACACTGTTGTATGTTGAACCTATTATATTTACAAAGTGCCAAGGCACCCTCCCACACCCTTGTGAAGGTAACTGGGTAGTTTACAAATGTCTTTACCTCATGGATAAAATGCTCATGGCATCTGTTCTAGCAGGAACCAGGAACTCCATCAGAAGATCCCATCCATAAGCTTATCATCAGCAAGACCAAGGCAGTGAGGATTGAAGATATATCTAAAAGTCCCAGGATATTTGACCTGGTTCTTTTGCACAATGGGCTGTAACATCCAAACTGCTTAGGAATCTAGGGGGCATAATTACAAGGAAACAGCGGAGTGCAGAGCTGCAACATAATTTGCAGTGCCAAGCTCTGCCTTTTAAAAAAAGCATGGATGCTATATTTACAAGAGTACAGCGCGCCCCTGTGTTTTCTCTAGCGCTAGCGGAAAAAATAGCTGCCTAGCGCCAACATAGACACACTTGCTGCATAGTGCAACGGTGCCTGCATTGCAGGAAATTATTGTTCATGTGCAGGAATGTGTCCCTTCCTGCACATAAACAATCACTAATGGTGATGTGTTACTTCTCTGTGTGCTGCAGAATGCATCACCCATAGAAGTAGCAAAGCGTCAGTATTTAATGATTGTTTATGTGCAGGAAGGGACACCTTCCTGCACATAACAAATCGTTAATGGCTTTTTGCTCATTCTACGTGTGCTGCAGAATGCAGTACGCATAGAATGCAGCACGCATAGAATGCAGGACGCATAGAATAAGCAAAACCAAGGAGAAATAACAGTATTTCTCCTTGTGCACCATTCTAACACCTGCTATTGCATGGCGTTAGTTTTTGGTGCTGCATAAGATTTACACATTCTTGTAAATCTGGGGCAGCGTCAAAAAGCGATGGGCGTTGCGGTGGAACGCCCATAGCAACACCCATTGCAGGCCCCCTTCATGCAGAAAACTGAGTTAAAGGGCACCACATTCACAAAGCGGCATTAACCCACAAAAAGTGGCTTTACGCCACTTTGTAAATATGGAGCAGGGCATTGTGCCGCAGGAATGTCGGTAAA
Organism: Lissotriton vulgaris; assembly: GCF_964263255.1. Classification (NCBI taxonomy): domain Eukaryota; kingdom Metazoa; phylum Chordata; class Amphibia; order Caudata; family Salamandridae; genus Lissotriton; species Lissotriton vulgaris. The sequence continues at coordinate 1,077,141,559 of NC_141699.1, read as the reverse complement.
AGTGATGTTCCTGTGGCACAATCCCCTTGTAAATATGCCCCTAGGTATCAGGATTGACAGGTTCTTTTTGTTTGCCACTCAGTATGGTAGTCAAGGCATCCATGTTGCCACTCCCTGGTGCTTTCATAAGGATCCCAAAATGTCTACCATGAGGCAAAACAGTGTATTACAGCAGGGTTCTGGTTTTTCAGGCAAAAGGAACTATTTAACCCCTTCCACGCTGATGACGAGATCAGCTCGACATGAGGTACACCTCTCGTACGCTCATGACAAGCTGAGCTCGTCATGATCCGCGGTATTTACAAAACTTCAGTGCACAGCGGGAAAAGCCGCCGCGCGCATGAGGTTAAGTATACTCTCATGGGCCTTTTACAGCGTGTGCCAGTCAGAGAACGACCTTTACAACAGGGTCGTTACACCGTGATACATTTACATTGCGGTCATTACAACTCAAGATGTTACAACGACTTGTGGTGGGTGGCACTCTACACCAAGGAATAGTATGATTTACTAGTCCAACGCCTTCTCTACTGTTACACACAGTGGAGTTGGAATAGTAACTCATACTATTCCTAAGTCCAGCACCTCTAGCGCAAGTCATTGTAACGACTTGCGTTGTAATAACCACAATGTAACGTACAGAGATCTAAATGATCGCGTTGTAATTTCACATATTCGTGCAAATCTGGATGCAAAGGCAGAAAACCACATCAGCCAAGTTAGCAACCAATAACTGCAGACTTCACCCATGTCTCCTGTTTTCACACATTTATGTTGGCTGCCTTTGCATCAGAGAATACCATGGCAGGGGGAATAGTGATGGGCATTGTAAAGTGCGCATGCCGGTTTGGCCGGCAGTCTTAGGCCGTCCAAATAAATAAGCATGTGTACTTAGGTTTCTCCAAACTAGCTGTGTTGCACAGCCGGGTTGGAGAAAAAGTACAGAGTTCCAGGCACTGTCTGAGCGGCAAACCAGGCCACTCAGACCAATCCTGGCATTTCTTTCATGCCATTGAGAGCAGCGTCGGTATTGGGTGGGGAGCCTGGGCCCTAGTGACTGCTCGGAGGACAGCTGGAGAAGAGCTCTGAGGCGACGGCATTTGGTAGGTAAGTTTTTTATTATTTATTATTCCCCTCGTCCCCCCCCCCATCTAGCTATGCGGCAGCCACCACTGCTAAGGTTGCGAACTGTCTGCAGATGATGCTGGGCATCTCTGCAGCTTTTGAGCTGCGGGCCACCATCTTCTGCTGAGTAGATTGACCACAATGGCTCAGGTAACTCATGAAACTTTGAAGTGACTTGATTCCTAACTCTCTAACCGGTCACACAAAGTCTACTTAGCATCACTGAGCTGTCTCCGTCCTGTGGGGTCCCTATTGGTTCACCCCGCCTCTACCTGAAGCAGTATCTACCCCACACCTCCGTTTCATCTTCTTGAGATTATGCAGGTAAAAGCCGAGTCATCTGTGAATCCAGGTCTTGGCCAGGTGGAGTCAGGATCATTCTTCGGTGCTGGAACTTCAAAATGTATTAAAAACCTGGCAAGAGTGGTTGCACAGCAGCCAACTCAAGCATTATGAATGAATGAATGAATGAATGAATGAATGAATGAATGAATGAAGGAACTAAGTGCACACTAATACCCAAAGGCATCTTGGTACTGAACGAGACAAGAAAAGGTGTGCACTAATTATCAATTTCTGTACAAAGAGCCATGTTTTCAATGACTTTCTTAAAAGGGAAAGGGAGGCAGCTGTTTTGAGTTCAAAAGGCAGGCTCTTCCAAAGTTAGGCAGTGGACCTAAAAGCTCTTCTGCCACCCCAAGAGGACAGTTTGAAAGCTGGGACCAACAAATGTTTTGCAGAGCTGGACCGCAGGGTCTACCGGGCGTATACCACCCCAGATTTTACTTGAAATAAGAATGCAATGCCCATGAAGGGTCAAATAGGCCTTGCAAAGAGTTTTAAAGACAATTTGTGTCTAACAGGCAGCCAATGAAGGTTGCTAATGGCCGCTTTTGCTGAGTGGTTTTTGGGGCTCTTTTGAAGGAAACGTGCCGCTGCATTTGGAAAAATCTGAGGCTTCTACAGTGAGCCCACCAGAAGATTTAGACAGAGGCTGTTGCAGTAGACTAGTGTTGTCAATACATTGGCAGTGACCACTATCTTTAAAATATCGAATGATAGGTATTTTTTGATTTGTTTAATTATTTTATGATTACAGCATCACAGTAACAATCCTGCCCTGAAGCCCCCACATCAGCCTTCACCCTACCCAGAAATATATGCTTCAAAGCTTGAGGTACCCTTCAGACTCAACAACCTTGGTTTCCACTTTGACTCGAAATGACCCCTTGGGGGAAGCTGTTATCCTCAATTCATTGAGAAGTGTGGCTCACCGGTTAGAGGAGGCAGTCCTCTGATGCAGAGGTCAGACCCGGGACCAGGGTTCAATCCCCGACGCGGCAGGGCCTTGAGCTCAAAATGTCCAAAGACTCAATAATTCTCGCCTCGGTGCCTACTCGAATCGTGGGGTCACACTCTGCAACTCTGGGCAATAGCTTGCTTAATCTCCACTACGGCCCCACTGCGATGGGATGCCTGGTCTTCACCTTGGGGATGCCCAGTAGGGGTAATCTCGCAGGGAAAGGCCAGGACGGGTTCTCAAAGCAAGCGCCTTGAGACCTTACGGTGAAAGGCGCTATATAAGAACATATGATTTTTTTATTTACCCTGACTCTCCATCCCATATATCATCCTGGTAGTGCCTGCCTCTGTCAACACATGACACAGGCATCCCACCAATCAAATGGGTCAAAAAATCCCAAGATTATCTACAGCAGTCGAGCTAATCCAGGGACTGGGCAGGAGAGATCATCAGGAGTTTCAGGTAAAATCTCTCCTTGGAGTCTGCTGGTTGAGTAGAGACTTCTGTTCCTACTGGGATGGTGGATGCACAGATGCAACGACGACATGTCCCCTCGTGACAGCTTAAGGAAGCCGCTTGTATAAACCTAGCAGGGATCTCAGGAGCCAACACAAAAGACTGCTGCAAGCTCCTCATTTCAAACAAAAACTGAGGGAGGGCCTAGCATTCACAGTCCAAGGGCCTGCCTCTTGGAGCTCCCTGTCTCAGCATTTATGGCTTCTCCATCCTTTGACCCTTTAGCAAGACGCCCAAAACACCCCTCTTTTAAGTGAACATGATAAGACGCCTTAACAAATGCCATCATCCATTCATCTACAGTGAAATATTATTTTTCAACTGGGCTAAGTAAATGTGAATTTAATAATTATGTATTTCATTGTGTGTCTAACATTGATCATGCACAAGCAAAATATGACATGGTGCACATACACTGAAAGGCCCTACAATAGTGATGTGTGTGTCGCCCGTGCGCGCAGGAATGGAGCACCAGACGTGCAAGCAGGGTGTACGACAATGGGCACGTGAGACACAGACCACTCCACTATCAATGCACATGAACATGTCTGGATCACATATCATAACCCTTGTGGTGTGTGCTAGTGAAATTCACAAGATCCACTGTGAAAGTGAAAAGAACCAATGAACAGACTATACTGGTCATTGAAGGAAAAGAGGCGAGGCTTTAGGGGAAAGGTTTACTTTGGTAAATATACCAAAGTAAGAATGAAAAAGATATTGAAATTAATTGGTATGAGTCCCCTTAGGTACATCAGATAATAAAAGCTATGGTATATTTTTATGTATGCATTTCAAGTGCTTTGTATATACCCGCCTCGCTGCCTTGCAGCTGCCTCAGTGCACCGGGATACACCATGCCTTTAGAAGTGTGAAAATTGTGGAAAAATTTAGGAAACACTAATATCTACAACAAATATATTGTGAAGTGTATATCAAGGGTGCAGATGATGTGAGTGTGATCTAAATTTATTCATCAGTCTATTAATTAAATTTGATAGGACAATTCAATTGTACATGTGACCCACCCCCAAACGAAGCACAGCTGGTCACAGCATGCCTAAATAAGGAGTTGCATTTCAGATAGCTGAGAAGGCTGGCTGGATTACACAGATTATTCCATCAATTCTGCTCACCCCAAGGTAGCCAGAGAAGAAATGCAAGATGATACCTCCTGAGCTGACACAAGCCGGACTCCGTTCAAGGCAGCATAGGTAGTGGAACCTTCTCCTAGTGCTTAGAATACAACTGAGGGCCTGTGAGGCGCTGGCAAGAGTTTCCAGAATTTAGATGAGTCTTGGTAGATTTTTCCCTCTCTAGGAAGGATGAAGGTGGATGAAGTTTCTACTGGACCAGAACCTGCCCAAAGCATCTTCTAATCTTTAAAATACACCACGAAGGGGACTCTGCTATGATAGAAATGGAGGTAGGGTCTGTGGCCCCTTCTACATGTCTCCCTCAGTTCACTGTATCCAGCTCCGACCCCTATTGGCTGAAATGTATTTCTTGACACTGGATCCAGAGTTTTTGAATCTTAAATGACTAGAACGTTCAAAATCATATCGATCCCATGTGAACCCTGATCACAGCTGTGCAGGTTCAGTGGTCAGTGGGTTTCCAGGGGCCCAGAGACTATGAATGAGACGAGGACCAAGGGGCCCACAGACACGCACCCAGATACAGGCTTATTTTATTGCCCCCAAACGACAAGGAGCAGGACCCCAGAGGGGCACTAGAATATCTGTAAGAAATGAGGAGGTGCGCCTTCTTGGTGGCCACTGCTCCCAATTCCAATGTCCATGAAGATGCAAAGACCTCGTGTCCAAATAGAAAAGATGACTGCAGCCATTAGGAACCGAGATATGGGATCATTGTTCTCCCTGTTGCCCAAGATCAGCGGCTCAAGGAATAGCACAAATACACAAATATATCACTCAAATGAAATTTACTTTAAATATTTATATCCTCTTGTGTTTTACTTTTCAAATTACGAGGATCTGGCACTAATGAAACATGGGAACCCAAAGGAAAGTGTTTTGGAAGAGCCCCAGCTAAGTGGAATCTGTCTCTGCCCACCCCCCACCTAGATTCACACTGCCCCCAGCATCTGAAATCATCTGTCTCTGTCCACCCCACACCTAGATTCACACTGCCCCCAGCATCTGGAATCATCTGTCTCTGTCCACCCCACACCTAGATTCACACTGCCCCCAGCATCTGGAATCATCTGTCTCTGCCCACCCCACACCTAGATTCACACTGCCCCCAGCATCTGGAATCATCTGTCTCTGCCCACCCCACACCTAGATTCACACTGCCCCCAGCATCTGGAATCATCTGTCTCTGCCCACCCCACACCTAGATTCACACTGCCCCCAGCGTCTGGAATCATCTGTCTCTGCCCACCCCTCACCTAGATTCAGGTAAACTACTCGAGGGTATTTTTAGAGTTCAGATATCAAGGGCGCACTGCCTCAAATTTAACGTTCACGTGTGTGTTTCAAAATAGGTAACTGTGTAGTGCGTAAAGAGCAGACGGGAAATCACCCTTAACCGTCTAAAAAGTCAGAGACCATGTACAATTGAACAGCTAAGCTCTCGCAACTACAAATAAATATTCCACAATTCAGTGTGATTGATAAGTAACAAAAAACAAAATAACATAGAAGCAGATCCTTTGGTGTGTTGCTTGTCCCAGCAGGGTGGAGATTTATTAGATCCAGACTTGAGGAATAACAGTAAACCGACACGTGTTTCGTCGTGTGCCGTTGAGTCAACACGACTCTTCAGGGCTTAGACTCAACTCCTGGATGTGGGTTGAGTGTGGTCTGGAGGTATGGCAATGTTCCACGTAGGTGGATTAGAGAGAGACACTGGGATTATTGTTAATCAGATATTTTAGTAGATAGTGGTGGACTATCCCGTGGATCAATTCGTAAAGGCGCGTTCTGTTGGCTTTGTTTCGTCTAATTTCTGGGTGTGTCAGAAACCTCTTGTTAAAGACGCTCTGAGTATGTCTGTATTCTAGATGTAGACCGGGAGGGGATCCATACAATTTGAAAACCTTGAAACGGGTGCGTTTCCTGGTTAGCGGTAAGCTTAGACTCAACTCCTGGATGTGAGTTGAGTGTGGTCTGGAGGTATGGCAATGTTCCACGTAGGTGGATTAGAGAGAGACACTGGGATTATTGTTAATCAGATATTTTAGTAGATAGTGGTTTTCAAATTGTATGGATCCCCTCCCGGTCTACATCTAGAATACAGACATACTCAGAGCGTCTTTAACAAGAGGTTTCTGACACACCCAGAAATTAGACGAAACAAAGCCAACAGAACGCGCCTTTACGAATTGATCCACGGGATAGTCCACCACTATCTACTAAAATATCTGATTAACAATAATCCCAGTGTCTCTCTCTAATCCACCTACGTGGAACATTGCCATACCTCCAGACCACACTCAACCCACATCCAGGAGTTGAGTCTAAGCCCTGAAGAGTCGTGTTGACTCAACGGCACACAACGAAACACGTGTCGGCTTACTGTTATTCCTCAAGACTGGATCTAATAAATCTCCACCCTGCTGGGACAAGCAACACACCAAAGGATCTGCTTCTATGTTATTTTGTTTTTTGTTACTTATCAATCACACTGAATTGTGGAATATTTATTTGTAGTTGCGAGAGCTTAGCTGTTCAACCTCACCTAGATTCACACTGCCCCCAGCGTCTGGAATCATCTGTCTCTGCCCACCCCACACCTAGATTCACACTGCCCCCAGCATCTGGAATCATCTGTCTCTGCCCACCCCTCACCTAGATTCACACTGCCCCCAGCATCTTAACCTGAAACCGCCAGAGCTGTCCATGGTTCTGAAATCACCAGTATAAGCATCGGCCCAGTGAAGCCTGTTGGGGCCGGCCCATCTGAAAGCTTGGCAGAGACCCTGTTCTGTGTTAAAAAAAACTATTTTCTCTGAACAAAAAGTACATGTTTCGATGTGCAGAGTACTATTTCAATGCTTGGGTGGAATTTCAATGATACTGGAGTAATTTCAGTCATTTTGCGCGGCTCGACGCGGAAATTGAAATCATAACACAATTACGCCTCCTTCATAATTAAGAATTTTTTTGGGGAGATAATGCTACAATGAGAGCACATGTAGTGAGCGCCGGAAGCTGCTCACGCTGCTTTTTATTTTCAGTTGCATTGATCGATATTTTCTTAGCACAAAATACATCCTCGCATCCCTGTGATTTGCCAGCATGTTTCTGCCTCTTTTAGTCATGCACTGGTCTCAGGCACTCTTCGGGGCTCTAGAAAGATCGCGAACATATATTAGATATATAGAATCAAAGGCAAAGCCCGACTTACCCTTTCCTGTATACTATTTGGGTCATTCCTGCATTTCCTGGTCTGGGAAGGGGTGGTGACTTTTGTAGTCACACATTCGTCAAGGAGATGTACCCATAATTCACCTATACAGCCCCTGTTCTCAGCCAAAACGTGGAGTGGAGTTTTTTGGCAAACATTAGGGATTCCAGGGACATTGCACCGCATAGAATCAATTTATTACACTTTATTTTATTTTGATTCACACTAGGGTAACCACTTAATAAAGGTAATCCTTGTGGTATACCTTAAGGTATTTTTAAATTATAACTGGATCTCCAAAACATTATTCAGAAAATTACTATATCTTAAGAACTTCCTTAACAATCATGAGGTTAAGTCCGCCTGGAAGTACCAGGATGGGATGATGTGTAGATGGGATCACGTTAGTGAGACCACCTTAACCAATATCTTAAATATTCTAAGATTAGGTGATCACCTAGGATAAATAACACCCAGGGACATGGAGAGGAGTAAAGGACCCTTCTCCTTCATGAAAAGCCTTGCCGCGCCCATATGGGGTTATGAGGTTTTGGGAGGCAGTGCAGTGAGTGAAGCCTCCATTTCTCCCTATGTGTTAGTAGTGAATTGTGTAAGTAAGACAATTATGGTTTTTTAGATGCACATTTGTCATATATATATATATATATATATATATATATATATATATATATATATATATATATATATATATATATATATATATATATATATATATATATATATATATATATATATATATATATATGCTAATCCAATGCTTAAAAACTTTGATAGAAAAGCAGACATTTGAGGTGAGTGTCGCTGGTGTTGAGGGTGCTCTATACAGGAGCTGCCTTCCACCTAAACTTGGGAACTACCCAGAGTTCTCTCCTTCTTTTTTTGCCTAATTTATGCGTCACTCTATGCCTGCAAGGGTATTGTTTTGACTTATACTGGATGCTCCCTTGTGTCTGGACAAAGCTAAAACTCTCTGAAGAGCTGTAATGACAGCGAAACACGTGTCAGGGGTTGCTTTTATTCATTTCAGGTTGGCTTGAATGGTATGTTACCAATCCAAAGCTGTAATACTGTGCCTGGAGTGATGAATGGTTTTTGTCATTTTACAGCTCGGCGAGGATAGCATTGTGCTAATCCTATGCTTAAAGACTTTGCTGTACAAACGGCAAAAGACTTTGTCCATTTCTATCTCGGCGTGGATAGCACTGTGCTAATCCTATGCTTAAAAGCTTTGATAGAAAAGCAGACATTTGAGGTGAGCAAATTTAGAGTGTCGCTGGTGTTAAGGGTGCTCTATACAGGAGCTGCCTTCCACCTAAACTTGGGAACTACCCAGAGTTCTCTCCTTATTTTTTGCATAATTTATGCGTCACTCTATGCCTGCAAGGGTATTGTTTTGATATATATATATATATATATATATATATATATATATATATATATATATATATATAATTTAATTCTTTATCTACATAAAGGTGTCTTTTTAAATTAGACTGTGGCGCGATGGAAAAAATATGATGTTAATTGAGCTCTGACATCTGTATAACATCGCCAGTCAGGGGAACAGCTTTCTTTATTATCACATGTAAATGTTCAAATTTTGCAGATTGAAGTACTAAAGTAGTAAAATTGTCCAATGTGTAGTATAGAAGCGAATTGGACACTGCGTCATCTGACAATACCAAGCTTCTGCTCCTTACTTCATCCTCTTCTGGTTTTGTAAAATGTGTTTTTAGCCGGATAATGTTTTGAGTACATGACCTTGAGTTTGAGATGTTCCTGCTGGCTTAAGAATGTTCAAGTTGTCCTACTGGCACTGGAGCTCCTGAGATGCTGTCTATGGGCTGCAGCAGAGACTCAACCTCCAGAGCTGCCTCACTTGGATTAGAGCCTGTAACCAGCAGGGGACTCAGTTTCTGTGGCCTGTACTCCTGTCACTATTCTGTTGGACAGCTTTCCTCATGTTCTTTCTGTTTATCACACCGAGACCTCACAAGTAAACAATTCTAAAGGCCTTCAACAGTGTTGTTCAATATGTGGAAAATGATCCATTCTTGCACAGGTGCCCACACATATTCACAACATCCTGTACTCTAGTGCCCCAACTATCCCCCAATCTCATCATTGCTGACATTCTGCCTTCTAGGTATTGTCTGCTGGAGTGAAGAGGAGGAATTAATCAATCACCTATTCAATGAAAAAGGATACAACAAGGACCTGCGGCCGGTGACGAGCAAGGACGAAGCAGTGGTGGTGTATCTGGCGCTGACGCTGTCTAACCTCATCTCACTGGTAAGGCTGCCTCTTACAAACAAACTAGGGTGAAGACTATGGGCACCGCCTCCCTGATAAACCTACCTCAGTGATCTATTGTGGAGACCAACTCTAGCAGTATACCATGAAAAGCAATCTATCTAGTAAGTCTGGTGTGGCATCTTGTGTTGTGTTGGAGGAAAAACAGTACCACTAGCCTTGATAGACTATGAGCTGGAATTTAAGAATTGGCACAGATGTTGTCTTTTAAGATGGCCAATAAATATAGCCGAAGGCCGGGGAGCAGGGAAGAAAGTGAGGCTGATGTGTTGTGCCACAACATCTGATGGGTGAGACTAAAAGAATTATACAAGAGGACAATTGGAAGAAGGCAATAAAAGTGGTGAGTTGAATTTAGTGTTAAAGTACATTAGACATTAGCATTGCTTAACTTGAGCCAGTGGTTTCCGATGCGCGGCACCAGAACTTAAATGTCAGCATCAACGCTTGTGCCAGCCTGCCACAATGTGGTGCTGTCTAGCTAATTTAGAGATGATCACAACAACAGTACATTTTTAATTCAATATGGGTTAAAAAAATGTCTATTACCTGCCTCCCAAGCCATTCTTATACCTTTAGGGGCCTGTAGTAGGGTGATGGTTAGTAGTTGAATTGGTACTGTCATTGACAGCATGGCAGGGGTAATGTGTGGTGCAAGCTGCAGTGGCCTCATGCAGAGGGCCCAGCACTTATTTTGTTACAAATTAAACTCTGGATATTAGCAGAGTGGCGTTTCTGCATCAAACAAATCATCATGCTGATCTTTTTTGCATTTTGGTAAGACAGCTGCAGCTGCCTGTTGAAGACAGCGTAGTATACAGTAGTAAGCTGTTTGTCAGCCCCTTGCTCCTGATTGGATGGCTTTCTTGTTTGTCTTAGTTTCTTGCCTTTATTGCATGGCTTTCTACCATATTCTCATCTTTGTCCCATCCCCAGAACATTTGTTTGTTACCTTTGCTTTTTATTTACTGGGCAGCATCCTTCCACTGCCAACATTATGGAACTATTTTTCTTCTATATTATTTTGTTTTCACTTCTTATACAGCACTCCATGGGAGTGTAAGCTCTGCTCCCTACTCGTTGCTTACAGAGAAGACTTATATTCTTTCCCTTGCTCTCGAAACCCCTCTCCATCTGTCTTTCTGTCACCAAGCTCTGCTCAATCCTCTTGCTTTTTGTTTAATACCCTTTGAGCGAAGCACAAATGCACTTTTTTACACACATTGTGGCTCTCTCATTTCTGTTTAGCTACTCAATAGTCATTGTTAGAAGTGGGGGTCTCTAGCTGGCAGGTTGTTACCCTGCCAAGTAGGGACCCTTCTTCCTAGCAGGATAAGGGAGCTACACTCCTGAAACAACCCCTGCTCACCCCCTTGGTAGCTTTGGTAGCCTTGCACGAGCAGTCATGCTTATCTCAGAGGTAGTATGTGAAGCATTTGCACATAACCAACAGTAGTACAGTGAAAACACTAAAAAAGGACACCACACCAGTTTTAGAAAAATATTTAATATTTTATCTGCTCCAAACCAGACCAAAAAATGATTTAAAAATCCCACCATACAGTTCTTAGGAATATCAATAATCAAAAATAGACTTAAAATACAGTTTCTTGAAATCAATAGCTCCATTCAGGGTTATCAAGGTGTTGTGAACAACAAATCGAAACAGTTCTGGCTTACAGCGGCATCGGGGGCCAGCTAGGGCGTCAGGAAGACCGGCAAGACAGTACCTTTTAGAAATGCAGGGCATCAGCGAACTCTCATTGAGCTCCGAAGAGCCAGCGTCAGCAGGCATTGTTTCCGGAGGTCGGTGCAGGAGTTGTCGGGCCCTTGAAGTCACATGCGCTGCAGATAAAACTCCTCACAGTTGAAGTCGGGAGGGCCAGAAGGTGTCAGGGCTGTGGTGCGAAGTGCAGCAGTGTGGCGTGCGGTGCCCTCAGGTCGCAGTTGTCCAGCGGAGTCAGTGAGACCACGGCTGGGGTGTGAAGTGATGCAGGGCTCGTCACGGTGCTGGCAGCTCACGGTGCAAGCAGCCACATCGTCATTCCTGAAGCGCTGTCATCGGCTGATGACTGGAGTCAATGGCGCTGGCATTGGTATGCCAAGGCTGTGGTGCAGGATGAGGGTGGTGCATTGTGTAACTTACGAGCAGTGTCCTCGAACTATAGCTCAAAAGTGGCATCGAGGTCAGCATGGAGCGCTGTGGTCAAGGGCAGCAGTGTGAAGCGAGGTGGTGCGAGGTGCAGTGCTAGCAGCGGCTCATGCGGCATCAGGCGTCATTGTTGGTGAGACCTGGATTGCATGGCAATGTAAGGGTGATGCCCTCTGCGGTGCCTTCAGGACAGGGAGTCGGTAGCGGTGTCATTGACGGTGTTGGGTTGCTTTTTCTTCTGTTGCAGGACAAAACACAGAGATCCCAGTGTTGGTAGCAGATGAACTTGAAGTCTTTGTTGTTCCTGAGACTCCTTGATCAGGGGGCAAGCTCTACCTCAGGCACTTGGAGAAACTCAAACAAAGAACTTCCAGAATGTTCAGTCCAGTTCAGTCCTTTCTCTGCCCAAGACAGAAGCAGCCACTGCAGGCCAACACAGCAAAGCACACAGAAAAGTGCTAGTTCCGCCTCACAACTTCTCCAGCTCTTCTTCTTGGCAGGTTTCTGAGTCAAAAAGAGTTCTAAAGTTCTGGGGTCTGGGCACCAATATTTATACCACATTTCCCTGTGTTCTCTTGTGGCAGAGAGTCTCTGTGCTTAGTCTAACCCAGTTCTGTCCTCTCTAGCCCAGTTACCTGGCAGGAGATAGAAACAGCTTTGTGTAAGGCAGACTAGGCCTATTCAGGTGCAAGGAAATCTCTTCCCACTACTCTAAATGTAGCCCAGGTCTATTCAGCCCAGTCCTGACTCATCCAGGAAAGGCGGAACACACCTCAACCCCCACAAGTGGCTGTCTACAGTGAATGCACATCCCAAGCCCCTGTCACTCCAAAGACAGATAGTCAATCCACAATCCAGCCGAGGCACACAGGATGGTTAAGCAAGAAAATGCCTACTTTTTAAGCTTAAAATGGCATACAGTATGTATTTGGAATTTCTAATAAAGACTACAGATTATATCTTACTGTCTCCGTTGCGGTGAAGTATATTAAGTATTAAGAATTAAATAGCAACAAGGAGCAAGAAAATCCCATTGATTCAAAAGATTACTTATAGGTCTGTTGTATTTTTATGTTATTATTCTATTATCTTAATATTTTCTCTTTTCTAATTTTCTTCTATTCTTTTATTCTTACTATTTCTTATTAACATCTCTTTCTCATTTATCTTCATTTAACTTCTATTGATATGCTTTGTTAGTTCTTATAGCAACTATTTTTCTATATTCTATTCCTTACTCCTTTCTCGATATATTTTACAATTTTCAATTTTACAAATGAATTATTCCTCGAGGGCTAAGGAGATTTGTCATGTTACTATTTTCTATATTTGTAGCTATATACAATGTTTAATCTTTATACTCAATTTATATATCTATTGAGTTAACCTATAATTGTTTCTTTAAGTCTTTTATATTCCTTGCATTATTTAAATAAATAACGTTTCTCACACCATATTTATTCAACTGTATACCTTACTATTTATCTTTACAGTTGTGTTATTTATTGGTGCATAGTATTTATCATATATGCATTTTCTCTTTTTCTTTTCCATTTATTTTGTATATTTATTCATATCATTCAAATTGTAAGTTATTATTAACTTTATTGTACTTCTGATGAAATTCTCAAAATGTCAATAAAAATTATAACACAAAAGACTACTTTGGATTACCTGAAGGAATATGATTCACCGGAGGGAGTTGTTCCCACTCAGCGCAGTGCACCAGTACAAGAGCGCAAGGACAGTGCTCAGTTTTTTCATATATACTTTCTAACAGTGGCATTTTCAAACACACGATTTATAAACCATCTTTCCTAAAAGATGTATTTTTAAATTCTGAGTTCAAATATACTAAACTCCATTTTCCCATCTTGTCCCAATGGAAAGTTATATTTGTAAGATGTTACAAAGTAACTCCTTTGTTAGCCTATGGGGACAGATAGCCTTTCAATAGTGAAAAACAAGTTAGTATTTTACGATCAGGACGTGCACCCAAACCAGCTCATGTCCTACCTTTCTCATACACTACACCCTGCCCTTGGGGGTACCTTACATGTACAGTAAGGAAATGTTTGAGCCTGGCACGTGGGCGCACTTGAACAACGAAGAGACCTGAGTTAGATACCAAGTCAAACTGCACAGCCACGACCATTGTAGAATGCATCCAATCAATCAAAGCTACATAATTCTTCATTATTTTCCTCTTAGATTCTTCAGAAACCTTTACTTATCTTGCTCAATAATATTTTTCAATTCATTTTATTCATCCAGATGCCATGAACGGATGTAATCAAAACCCAGGAGATGTAAAATCAATCCTCATTCCACGATTTTATTAAAAAATGTCCCAATGCATTTCGGGAAACTTCCCTTCATCAGGGGACTCTAAGAAAACAGAAATAAACACCACCATCAACAAAAATAACGTATATCTCTCTATTATATGCAAATAATATTTAGGCAATGATTATGTTGCTTATTTGGGCCTGTAAACAATACCAGCCAACCCACATTTAGTAATTGGTCTCATATGGTGTAGACTATTCTTATTCATGAAGGTATCATATGTTGATGGTGGATACATGTCAAAAAACTTGTCTCCTGTTTTTTTACATGTATTCCCCTCAACATTTCAAATGAACTTGCATTTTGATGCCTGTAACATTGATTGTAATGTTGGTATTACAATTGCCTGTATTCATGTTTAAATCTTACATGATAAATTCATGAATAAGAATTGAAAAGCTAGGGCACACCTGTGGCAACGTATGGTGTTACATCAAACACACAAAAGGCAAGGGAAGGAATCCTTGCCGATAGTCTCAGAAATCAGCACAGAGCTCACAGGGACATTGTAAAACATGTGAATTCCACACACCATTTAACTGTATTCACGTACCTCATTACATAGCTCACTACTATGTGCATGTTTCTCCATTTACTGTTTTACATTGCTATTAATTATTGATTTTGTTTCTCACTGATCATTCCAGAAAGAAGCTGATGAGACCCTTACAACGAACTTGTGGATTGAACACGTAAGATAATAATCACAAATTTAACACATGAACGCGTCTTCTTATGGCGGCGGGATGCATGTTAAGAGCTCTCCCTGATACTCTTTAGCCAATCATAACCTTTGGTCTGCTCTCACTCCCTTAGGTGGTATCAAGTAGATGATTATTTGCTGTAACATGTAAACATCTGGATTAAGGACTTTAGGTGACCCAGAGGCTCTGAGTGACACATGATGAAAGAGAAGCTAATTCTGTTGGTCACTAAGAACTACATGGAAGTCCAGAGTTAAAATACAGGAAAGAGACAGGGAAAAAAGCATCCCAGTTTATCCCTGGCTATATTACCTTGCATAAAGCACTGACTATTACCTAGCTCCTTTTAACCAAATAGCAACTTTTAAAGGAACTCCTGAAAGCTCCTCATGTTTGTCTCATTGGCATCAACGTTGTAATGCAAAGGCGATCCTGGGAAAGGATCCCCACATTTTCGGTGGGGCGAGATCAATCAGTTTTGTATGTGTGAGTCTGTTGGGTGGACCATACTATGGAAAATCCAAGAAAATATGGTACCAAAAAAATCCAAGAAAAAAATCCAGCCATGAATTATTTGCTTTTAGAACTTGAAAGAGCTTGCATGTTGATGTGTGACCAGAGCCCTGGCCTCTTGTTCTTTGCATCCCACAGCCATAGTTTGATAACACATGGTCAATGCTCTTGTGTTTCGTCCACCAGGGTTGGTATGACACCAGGCTGACCTGGAACAAGACAGAGTTCTACAACATTGAAACTATCCGCCTCCCACCTGACATGGTGTGGCAACCCAAGATCATCCTGGAGAACAAGTAAGAGGCAGAAGGTCTCCATGGAACTACACATGAGTGAGATCATGAGTGAGCGAGAGCCAATCAATTGGCGCTACACATTGCATTGCCTTTGGATGTCTCATAGGGGGAATCAAGGTTGCAATTGTACAAATGTAGTCTAGGATTAAAAAACCATGCAGACATTTTTCTAATGTTACACTAATGAGGGTACCTATCATAGTCTCTTTTGAGCATTCAGAGCCCCACATGGGTACACGGTCACTGTTGTGTTTGGAGCCTGACAGGGTGGCAGAAGTGGGGAGTCATATTATTGGCTCATAGTGTTTTATCCATGGACGACGGTCCAATAGGGTGTAAACTGGCCTCTGGTGGTGGAAACATATAAACTCGTGATGAAGGGGCTGTACAGGGGGTTCACTGACACCGAGGGACACTGCACTCTGAGTTGCACTGGTCTTTTGACTGCATGCAAGGGAAGATGGTGTTTATTTTCCAACTTTTGGTTGTTGCTTTTAAGATGTTAACTCAAGTTCAGTTTTGGTTAGGGTCCACAAGATTAATGGGTGTGATGGGTCATCACAGGAAGTGCTTTGCAGGGTCACATGTGCATGTGTATGTCAGAATTACGCATGCATTTACAATGCATGGCTTTTCAATGCTGTCATTAGTGCAAAAGCGTCGTAATGATGCATTTCTTTTGCATGCTAGTCGTTACAATGACTTGCTCTAGAGAGGCGCTGGATTTTGGATTAGTATAATTTACTAATACAACTCCAGTCTGCGCATCAGTAAAGAAGGTGTTGGATTTTAAATCCAACACCTCTGCACCAATGACCCCTCCCTAAAGTAAGTCGTTGCAATGACTTGCGTGCTAAACAAATGGATGTTAATGACACGTTCTTTTAATTGCCGGCACTGTAAAGGCACCGGGTGATTCCGGTGTCGTGCTAACGGCTGTTTCCAGTGCAGTGGGGCTATCGCTCACTGAGATTATGGGCCACCTCATTGCACTACCAGCACAAGGTCACATGCTCGCCTCTAGCTCCCTGGTTGCTGGGCTCCAGTGCTTAATTTGTAATAAAATAAGTGACAGGGCTCCCATGAGGAGGCCACTGCAGCTTCAACCACCCACTACTTTTACCAGCAACAGTACTTACACAACTACTAAACATAACAGTCCTGCAAGAGTGACAATTCAGACTATTCCAGTCTCACAAAGCAATAAGAATGGCTTGGGCGGCAGTCGTTATTAATGTATGTTGGATTAATAAACAGCTGTTGTTCTGCTCATGTCTAAATTGCACAGACAGCGCCCCCATGTGGCAGAGCGTCAAAAGTGTCAGTGTTCGCAATTACGTTCCAGTGCCCAGCGCTGGAAACCACTGGTTCAAATTAAGCACTGCTGGGCTCACAACAGTGACGGACTCTCACGCGGGATTACAGGTTGTCCTAGGAATGCAGAGTGCCATGACTAACTGAATTATGGGCCACCTTATGGGGGTGCCTTTCATTGAGTCACTCATGGTTCTTTGGCCTCCAGAATTTCAATAAATATTCTAGACCACTACTGTGCTCATTTTGCCTCAGTTCTGGACCATTGAGTGATGTCTCTGGTCACAGTTGAACTTGGCAGTGCTGAGCGCCTCATGGCACCAGGTGTACAAGGCACCTCACGCCCTAGCAGTGCAAGGCAAGTTCTAAGTGCACAAGGCAGCCTTCTTCATTATCGGCATAGCTGAATATCATACAGTGCCTAGATCAGAGTTAAGATCGAAGGCCGTCTTCCTTCAAGAGCTTAGAACTCTTATACATTAATAACGACTGCCGCCCAAGCCATTCTTATTGCTTTGTGGGACTGGAATAGTCTGAATTGTCACTCTTGCAGGACTGTTATGTTTAGTAGTTGTGGAAGTACTGTCGCTGGTAAAAGTAGTGGGTGGTTGAAGCTGCAGTGGCCTCCTAATGGGAGCCCTGTCACTTATTCTATTACAAATTAAGCACTGGAGCCCAGCAACTAGGGAGCCAGAGGCGAGCATGTGACCTTGTGCTGGTAGTGCAATGAGGTGGCCCATCATCTCCGCGAGCGCTAGCCCCACTGATAGGGAACAGAAGTGCCCAATTGCTCCCAGAAGTAAAAATCCTACTATCCAACAAATTTACCACCCACTGAGGACTTACTCCCCTCTCTTCTTGATCTACTTCCCATGCAATTGCTGATCTCGGGGATATAGGCCATGTTATGTATGCTAGATCACGCTGTACTATGTTTATAATATTACTTTTCTGCTTTTGCTTCCCCTGTAAAACGCTGGTCCCTGGTAAGGGTCTTGTTCACGCTATATAAAACTCTAAAAAAAATAAAAAATGGCAAAGTGTCATTTTGCCTGGAGTTCCAAAAATCTTTGTATTGCACTGTGTACATTGTAAAATTCAGCTGGTTATATATAGTGCTGCATAGTGGTATTTTTATTTAAACATTGGAATTCATAAGGAATAACTGACAGTTCTGTGTTCTCCAAACAGCAATGACGGACTCTTTGAGGTGGCATACTACTGCAACGTGCTCGTTTACGACTCCGGCTACGTCTACTGGCTACCTCCCGCCATCTTTCGCAGCACTTGCCCCATCAACGTCAACTACTTCCCGTTCGACTGGCAGAACTGCACCCTGAAGTTCAGGTATAGCCCCTTAACTTGTTGCACCAGCATTGACAGAAAAACCTACACACAAAGGAATCCCTGATACTGTACCAGTCATGGGGCCAGTTTGAAGGGGCTCAGTCGTTTTTATATTTATTTTCGTAAGCACACACTACACTGCAAAAGTCCCTACAAGAAAAAAGTGTGCGAAAGACATAAATGTTTATCAGGGTTAAAGTGGCAATTAAAAGAATACGCCATGTTACAACGCATGCTATACATCGCTTTCCATTACAACGACCACGTTGTTACATCGCATACCATTGCAACGCAAGTCGTTACAACATCTTGCTGTAGGGGGGGAGCTGGATTTTGGAATAGTATAATTTACTATTCCAACTCCATCGGTGCAACAGTAGGTAAGGTGTTGGATTTTAAATCCAAAACCTTCTGCCCCATAGAGCAAGTCGTGGTAACAACTTGCATTGTTATGGTATGCAGTGTAACA
This sequence comes from Lissotriton vulgaris, assembly GCF_964263255.1. Classification (NCBI taxonomy): domain Eukaryota; kingdom Metazoa; phylum Chordata; class Amphibia; order Caudata; family Salamandridae; genus Lissotriton; species Lissotriton vulgaris. Next base: position 1,077,122,763 of record NC_141699.1, on the reverse strand, counting down.
ATGCTGTCATTGTCATGACCACATTGTAATGGTGTGCGATGTATCGCATGCGTTTAAAACGATGTTTCCCCAATCAAAACACTGAGATGCACAGTCCTGGCTTAAGACACTGTTTAAATTGTCATTCAGACTACATGGCAGAAAAGGCTACACAGCAGAACGAAATGTACATCTTGATATTTTGTACTAAAATTACGTAGAAGGATTCATTATGTTCGGATTAGACAAATGAAGGGTTCATCTGGGTTCCCGATATGTACTGAAAGGGTCATTCGGCGTTGAGAATAACCTTTGGTTAATTTGTTGAAAAAAAATACGTTCCGTAGCTCTCGTCAGGAGGCAACTTGCACCAGCCCATTTCTCCTGTTTGCGCCACCTGAAACAGAACCAACTACTAACCATGAAAATAAGTGGAGGATGTTGCGTAATAACCAGAGCTGCCAATTTCAGCACTGGAAAACCAGGGCCCTTATTTATGAGGCCTTGCGTCAGTTTTGCGCCGCCGGTGCGTCACTTTTTGTGACGCACCAGCGGCGTAAAATATGCGCCTTGTTGCGCCATATTTAAAAAGTGACGCATCTAGGTAGATGCGTCACTTTTTAAACCCCTGCGCCACATTATACCTGTGTCAGGTATAATGTATGCAGAGGGGGCGTTCCCCCGCAAAAAGCCTCGTAATAGTGACGCAGTGAAATCTATGAGATTTCACTGCGTCCCTTTTAGGATGCTGTTGCGTCAAAATCTTGCGCCTGCCTCACAGCAGGCGTAAGACTGACGTTTCCCCATGTGAAAGGACGCATTGCTGGAGTTGTGTCACTTTTGTGACACACTCCAGCAATGCGTCACTTTTGCGCTTACAGATGCGTCAGAAATACTGACGTATCTGCAAGTCCTTGCGACATGATGCGTCATACATTAAATATGACGCATCATTGGTGTTGCAAGGAGTGCGCAGTGAAAAGTGACGCATCGCTGTTTTCACGCAGCGATGCGTCACTTTTCATAAATGAGGCCCCAGGTTTTACATCCTGTGATTCTGGGCAATTCACTAACGGCCACATGCATCAAAGTCCGGTTTTGCAATTCCTTATTTGTGATTTTTAGGGAATCGCAAATAAGGAATCACAAAATGGGATGCATGATTTAAATCGCATAATATTTGAGATTCGGTAAAAATCGCAATTTTTACCGAATCGCAAATATTATGCGAATTCTAATTTGCGATTTCGCAATTCCCATTGATTCCTATGGGCCAAAAGCCCCATAGGAATCAATGGGAAGGCATTGACATTTTGCGAATTTCAATTAGTGTTTCGCAAAATGTTAATGCATTCCATGGGTGTAGGGGGGGATCCAAAGGGCCCCCCCCCTGCACCCCTGAAATGTATTTTGAAGTGCATGTTTCACACACACATGTCCTAAGGACAAGTGTGTCTGTAACATGACAGTGTTTTAAAATGCAATTTTGAGCATTTTAATACATTTTTGCAAATTACCACGAGGTTCACCCTCGTGGTAAATTGCACCCCCTAATTGTGAATTTGCAATTTTAAAAGTAATCATGCATTGCTTTTAAGGAATCGCCAATTTGCGATTGCTTAAAAGCAATCGCATTTTTGGAATTCGCTAAAAATAGCGATTTTTCCAAAAATATTTGATGCATCCCAAAAACCTATTTAGGAATCGCAAACGGCTGAATTTACCGATTCACACCGTTTGCACTTCCTAAATAGGTTGATGCATGTGGCCGTTACCCTCCCTGTGAAATAATGGTGTCCTTAACTGGTGCTCATGAACATCATTGGTGTTGATGGTTAACTGCCGGTGCTGAGCTCTGGAAACCACTGGCTCAAATTAAGCACTGGAAATATTTGTACCCTTTAACCAGACCTCCATTTCTAACATTCACTAGCAATGAGCATATCAGAATGTTGTTTGATGACGTACGCTTGGGTTTTTAGATCTATTATGACATCATATCCCGGATAACCCCTTTCAGACCGCACTAAGTGTATTTCCCTGGGCATATACAGTCCAAGAGCTTATTAACCACCTTTTTCTTTTCTGACTTTGAATTCAGATCTGACTGAGTCAGTTCAGACCTCTATCATGTTCTGCTTATGTAATGTAATGTAATAAGTATAAACGGCTTCTCTGAGAGCCACTCCTACATTTTACTGGTCAGGCGCTATCGTATCATCCTCCTGTCACATTGACACCACAGGGACCTTCTCTCTTGAAAGAATTAATAGCACCTCACTTAAATCAATACGTGCCAGGGCCCTTGTCAGGAAGCTACCACAGCTCGCACCACCCATTGCCCCTGACAGTGCTGCCAACCACTGAACAACACAACTTCACTACTACAAGTGTCACAAATCAGACTCTTCCAGGCCCCAAAGCTTTAAGAATAGCTTGGACACAAGGTATTAGTCATTGGTAATATATTTTCAATTAATAAGGAATTATTGCTGTGCTCATCTCTAAATCAGACAAACAGTGCCACCATGTGGCAGACAGCCATAAGTGCTGTTTTTTACAATTAAGTACCGGTGCCAAAAACCGGAAACCACTGGCACAAATTAAGCACTGAAACTACATCTTTGATTCATGTACTTTTGTGCCATATGCGATGATCTGATCTTATGCTCTAATGTCTCATCATCTTCAGATTATGTAAATTTATTCTTAGGTAATGATCCCTGTGTCTTGTGCTTGCTTTCACCCAGTTCTCTAACGTACAGTGCCAAAGAGATCACGATGGAGCTGAAGCAAGACACCGACCCGGAAAATGGGAGGGCGTATCCCGTGGAGTGGATCATCATCGACCCGGAAGGATTCACGGGTAAGAGGTAGTCAATCGATCAATCAATAATTGTTTAATTCGCCAAATTATGGCCATCAAAGACAATCAAACATTAGACAACGTGTGTGTGAAATGGCAGATAAAATAGATAAAACATTTTAAGGCCAATGTTACAAATATACAAGACAGAATTAGAAAACCGACACACAGATACATATTATTTTACCAAAGAGGACCCTCCATGGTTTTCCGAGTTCTAACTACAGCTTTGAAAAAGGAGCATACCCTATGGCAAATTGCTGGTGTGCTCTGTAGTTGCAGATGGAACAAAGACTCTCTACATTTGTGGTGACCCAATGATGTTAACAAAGGTTTGAGCAAACGCCTACAATGGTATCTAAAAAAGTTACAAAAAAACATGTAGTGTAACAGTGATTGTTCAGAGACCCCATTGGAGGAACAGGTTAAGATATATCCCCCAAAAATGTTGGTTGGGTTTCCTGTGCTCATAGCCACCAAACCGTACGAGCCCTAAAAGGGAAAAGGAGAGGCCGCTCCCATGGATTACGGCTAAGTGTCAAATAAAGGTAAATACATTTTGCTGTGATGGCAAAATGGCTGTAGAATGCCGGAAAAAGCGAGGAGAAAGATAAGTATTTCTCCTCATTACGCCTGCTCTGGGGAGACTTAAGATTTTGGCACTTCCCCAGGTGTACGTGATCAAGGCACTCTGGGAAAGCGTTAAACCCCATGGGTGTTGCACGGGAATACCCACGCAATGCCCGTGGAACACCTCCCGTGTGAAGAGTGAGGCAACGCAGCGGCTTGCGCTGCTTTGTTTTACTCCATATCGATGAGGCCATTCAAAGCCATGCTAAGTGGTTTTCCGTGATCTCATAGATATGGTAGAGAGGTTTGCGCCACAGGTGCATCAACAAAAGTGACACTCTGATGGCGCAAGCCTCATGAATAAGGGAGACATCCTTTACCCCGCAGGCAGAACCACGATCGGCCTTCACTCCACAGTCACTAACCCGACATTACCTCGGGTTCCTTTACCACGCAAGTCATTGCAGCAGCTCGCTTCAGGGGGTGCATTGTTGGACTGATGTTGGACTTTAGGTCCAGCACCCTCTCTACTTATACACTGACTCGAGTTGGAATAGTAATATATACTGTTCCAAAGTCCAGCGCCCCCCCAAGACCAGTCTTTGTAATGACTTTAGTGGTAAAGAAACATGTAGTAACATTGCAGTTAGAGTGGTAACTTCGAGTAAAGGCATCAGTGGCAGCTGCCACAAAAAGAAAGTGGTGAGTCGGAGAGGGGGGCATAGGGGTAGTATAATAATAATTTCTAAAAAAGAAGACTTACCTGGAGCTGCCAGCTGCATCGCGCTTCTGTGTTCTGCTTCCTGGTCACATCACAGACTCCCTGTCCAATCCCCACACTGCTCTCCTGTTACAAGAGCAGCTCAGTCTGTGCTGTTTCTTGAACCCGGCTGTGTAATGCAGCCGGGTTGGAGAAACGTAAGTGTGTATTTGTGTTTGGCTGGCACAAACCAGTACCCCTCCTCCCTCTCATGGTCCTTGCCCAGACCTTCCTTATGTATGCTGGCTCAGCGAGCAGGTGAAAAATCGAATGATGATAGAATATTGCTTTATATTTCACCTGCTGACTCAGTGCCAGTGGGGCGATGTTATTTTGCCATTGCGGAGGAGCTGCCCCTGAAAAACAGGAATGGGAAATGCATGTAGCGTTCTTATAAACATCCCAGAAATAAGTCCCCCAGAGTGTTGATAGACACTGGCAGCAATAGTCTAACACAGATTGTTCATGCAGACCTGCACTTCATAGCGTGCAAACAACTCATGTATTTAAAGGCAGGCTAGGCACTGTAGTGATGAAAATCAAAGACTTGTGTGTCCAGAAGAAGTTCTGCTGCCTTCGCATACAATTATCTAGGAGGTGAGGCTCACACTCTGGAAACGAGTCATTTAAAAATGGCTTTATTACTATCACTTTTCAAATTCTGAATCTATAGTGGTCAGTATAGCATTTATTTTGTAAATGTACAAGTGGTGAATCTCACCAAGGTTTTCCAGGTCACTTCTGTTTATTTCAGTTATGTTTAGTGTGTGTGATGCAGTGGTGGCTGGCACAGATCGTGGAGGTGGGGGGAAGGGGTTGGGTTTGTAGAAAAATAGAAATAAAAAAATTCTTACGTCACTACTACGTCTCTCCTCTGTCGTCTCTCCACAGCCGTAATGGAAGCAGGAAGCAATGAAGCACACAGGCTGCCCTAGCCAATCACAAAGCTGCTGATAGCAGTGCCGTGATTGGTCTGATCGCCGATTTATGGGGCTCAGATGGGGAATATGGGTCTGTGAATGTTCTCCCCCAGGCTGTAGTACAGCCTGGGGGAGAACATGCTAAGTGTGCATGACTATTTGTCCGGCCCAAGACGGCCGGCCAAACAGTCATGCGCACTTACAGATTGCCCACCACTCCACCCCCTGCTTCTCTATGAGCAGAGTAGCCCCTCCCTGCCCTGCAAAACTGCCTCAGCAGGAAAAATAAAATGATAATGACATCATGGTATTTTATTTTTTTTCCATTTTTTTATACTGCTGAAGAGAAGTGGGGCGACGCTCCTCTGCCTTAGCGGAAGAGACGCCACTGGTGTGATGTAATATTGTGCCATAAGGAGAACTGTTAATTTTTGTATTTTTTATAGAGATGGACGAAATTACCAATTTTTGCTCCTAGAAGTTCATGACATTGAAGAAAGTACTTTACAAAGTTGGAAATTGTACATACTTCGTTTTTATCACGTCTGTGAAAAAATTACGGACAAATCCTGAATTTGTCTAATTTTTTAGCAAAATATTTAATGTTGGCAAAAGGCAAGCCTCTTTAATCAACAGAAAGTTACTCTGAATCCCAAATACCACTGGTATCATTTTAATAAACAGTTCACGCTTCTTTAAAGTTGTTAATAATTTTTCACTTTTACAGTTTTTTAGGGTTTGTTTGTTGGAAGCCCAAATGTAATAAATTTAAAACGATTAAAAAAAAAGATCAGAATCAGGCTTGTTTGTTTGAAACTGCCATCTTTCGCAGAAAATAATTCAATTTTATTTCTGTAGTAGAACTTGGTGCGCACCTCGTTTTATTTAGAAAAATATGTTACCGATGTTGCCAGTGAAGTAAAGAAAAGAAACTCTTGAACACTAACAATCATCAGAGCTTTCGATTAGACAGAATTTTCCCTGCAGGGATCAAATCCACACGCGTCTATCATTTTTGGCTGTTCAGGAGAAAATCACAATTTCTGCAGAAAATGTCAAATGTATTCGTTCAAAAGTTGGAAAGTTACTACAATGTGTTTGTTTAAAAAAAAAAAAAAAAAAAAAAATATATATATATATATATATATATATATATATATATATATATATATATATATTGCTTGCTCTGATTTTTGATGTTTCAGCCTATTGCTATCTGGCTATTGCCTGTTCGTTCACATTTTTTGTGTTTAACTTGTTTGCTATTTATACAGCACTCTGATACCCGGGCAGGTCATGTTCGTGCTGTATAAAACTCCTTAAATAAATAAGTAGATAAATGTAAAGTGGCATTGGGCTCTAGATAACAGAGATTATTTTAAAGGTCTGGCTGATTTCTTTAAAAGCTTGCAGCATTCTTATGATTTAAAAATAGTAGAACTGTTTGCCATTCACATGTACGTGATAGTACAAGCAACCCCTTTTACTTTCTTTGGGATCTTTGAAACTGTCTGTAATGTGTGTGAAAATCTTATGAACAGTTATTTAACTTTAAAAAAAACTTTTATTTTCAAACTTTAAACCCTACTTTAGTTATAGAAATGATTTGAAGTTTTGAAAAAGTTGAGCTTGTTCATTTAAGTGTAAAAGCAAACGTGCACTTCTCAAAAGTAAATGTCAGCTGTTATAGCTACTAAGTGATGTTTTAATTTACAGCTTTGAGGGTGGATTTCCCCAGCAAGTGGAATTGTGTTCAGTGCAAGGTGCATCAATGAAGAAGTGCTAGATAATTCATTCACAATAGGAGCTATTAGTGCAGAAAGGCCTAGCATGGAGTGGGATCTCATTCTGAACAGGGTTTAGCACCAAGACTTCAAAGACATAAGTGTCCTGATGTTTTACACCTAAGTGGGTCACCATGCATGCACTGGCATAAGGGGGGTGACCAGGCATCCCAGATTTGCCAGGACTGTCCCAGTTGTTCACCAGCTGTCCCGACAGATTTCGGCAAATTTGTCTCATGTCCTGGTTTTTGGAGGGCGTCGATTGAAAACAGGGAGAGGCACTATTTTAGGTGTTCTAAACCGTGCTAGTTAGCAGCTGTTAATAGTGAGCAATTTAATGAACAGGTGTGATGCTGGTTTTAAAAATTACATGTTATTAATTTTCCTACAGACTCTGTTGTGTTCCTATGTTGATGAGAGCTGTCATTCTGCACCGCCAAGTTGATGTAAATTTGTAGTCCTTCTTCTATTTTTGCAAAATGTCCCAGTTTTCGGTTCTCAAGATCTGGTCACCCTAGGCCAGAGGTCTTCAAACTTTTTGATGCCGAGACCCCCTTGTAAAACCTTTTTAGGCGTAAGGACCCCCTTCCGACAAAAGATTCTAGAAACTGGTACTCCTCATCATAAACAACTATCGACAACCATAAATGCGCCTGTTAGACCTCATCACATCCATGCATCCATCATTCATCCACCCACACTTCCACACATCCATCCATCCTTCATCCATCCACCCTTTCATCCTTCCATCCATACATCCATCCTTTACCTATCCACCCGTCCATCCACACACCCACCTTTTCACACATCCATCAATCCATCCATCATTCATCCATGCAACCTTTTATCCATCCATACATCCATCATCCATCCACCCTTTCATCCTTCCATCCGTACATCCATCCTTTACCTATCCACCCGTCCATCCATCCATCATTCTTCCACCCACCTTTTCACACATCCATCCATCATTCATCCATGCAACCTTTTATCCATCCACCCATACATCCATCCTTCATCCATCCACCCTTTCATCCTTCCATCCATACTTCATCCATCCACCCTTTCATTATTCCATCCATATATCCATCCACCCTTTCATCTATACATCCATCCTTCATCCACCCACCCGTTCATCCATCCGTCCACCCATCCATCATTCATCCCCCACCTTTTCACACATCCATCCATCATTCATCCATGCAACCTTTTATCCATCCATACATCCATCATCCATCCACCTTTTCATCCTTCCATCCATACATCCATCCTTTACCTATCCACCCGTCCATCCATCCACCCATCATTCTTCCACCCACCTTTTCACACATCCATCCATCATTCATCCATGCAACCTTTTATCCATCCATCCATACATCCATCCTTCATCCATCCACCCTTTCATCCTTCCATCCATCCTTCATCCATCCAACCTTTCATTAATCCATCCACCCTTTCATTATTCCATCCATATATCCATCCAGCCTTTCATCTATGCATCCATCCTTCATCCACCCACCCTTTCATCCATCCATCCACCCACCCATCCATCATTCATCCCCCACCTTTTCACACATCCATCCATGCATCCATCATTCATCCATGCAACCTTTTATCCATCCATACATCCATCCTTCATCCATTGGGGGGGTGGCAGCCGGCTGTGAAAACATCTCACCATGAAGAACAGACTCTCAGCCACATTTCTCCTGCACAGGCGCCAGGTATGAGGGCTTGTGGGACTTGAACCAATGATATGATTGTAATGTCCTTCTGCTGTTTACTGTGTATTTGTAAAGCGCTCTGATACCTACGGGTTAAGCTAGCGCTATATAAAACGTTAAAAGTAAAAATAAACCCACAGCTAAGTCCATTGAACTCAAAGGGCTACAGCCTCCCCCCCCCCCTAAAAGCTCCCGCCCCCCCCCCCCCAAGCTTGTGTATGTCAGCCTGGCTGAAACAGCTTGGACACACACAAAGGCACACCAGAGTACTATCACAGGTCTTTAAAAGGCCTTTACTTGTTAACGAGGCTTTGATGTTTTTCACACCTCGGTGTGAATTAGGCGGCCTCCGCCTTGAGCACCCTCGATCAGCCTGACGCCAGGAACTGCACTCTGGCAGAATCTGCGACCCCCTTCCCAGGACTCCACGACCCCCCTGGGGGTCGCGCCCCACAGATTGAACACCTCTGCCCTAGGCATATGGCAAAATTGAGGCCACTTCAGAATGTCATGAGGGTTCCCTGAGTGGCCCAGAACTCATAGGTATTCAGTGGCCTTGAGCTGATTGCCCCCCCCCCTTGAGGGATGGGGGCCCCACATCTTTTCAAGGGCTTCGGAGGAGTGTGTTACACCCCTGCAGAACTGAACAATGAATGAGTGGTCGAAATTTGGAAATAATGCAATTTTCATTCTATTCTCTAGAGAACGGTGAATGGGAGATCACACATATTCCAGCCAGAAAGAATATCGACACAAGTTTGCCCCCCGACAGCACCAAGTACCAGGACATCACCTTCTACCTGATCATCCGACGCAAGCCGCTCTTCTACATCATCAACATCCTTATCCCTTGCGTCCTCATCGCCTTCCTGGCCAACTGTGTCTTCTACCTGCCGGCCGACAGTGAGTCATGGGGCTGACCAGTGGGAGGGGGTGACCGCTTAGCATCATCCAGAACAAGCACACAGTGGGCCACGGGGAGCAGTGGCAGCCGGCACTGGTAAGAGTGGTGGGGCGGGCAGGTGGGGGGAAGTCGACTGACGACGGAATAGGTAAAGGTAACTAAAACCTCTTACCTTGCACTCGCCGTATCACTGATGAGGCGAGCGCAAGGTAAGTGGTTTTATTTATTTTTTAATTTAATGTTACCTATCCAGTCATTATTCGACTCTCCTCACACCCCACCCCACCCTCCCCATGACCGCTCTTACCTGTGCTTGCCGCCACTGAGTCTGGGACACATCCTAGAGAGAGATCCCATTGCCTGACCCATGCAGGAGCATGTGGGTGGTAGAATTGCTTTTTAAGTTCAGTGTCATGGCTGTGATCTTTGTAAACGTACAGGTCACAGGGAGGGTCGTGCGAAATTCAGCATAATATTCTTTTTGCCTAAATATGCAAAATGCAAATCCAACATCTATAGCTATATTTTAGTGCAAAATGTGTCCTTGCACCCATTCTTAAGTGAGCTGTAAGATTCAAACATTTGATTTAAATGGAAGAGTTTTGCTGATGGCCATTTTGCAAATGAGTGGTTTGGATTAAGATGATAGCCATATTGTAACATAATATGTAGATTCTCTTGCTGCATTGTGCAGTAGACTTTTCAGTATATTATCATTTAAATGCACAATTGTGACAGTGTTAGGGCTGATGTCTCAAGCTATAGCTCCTTTCGTTTTGACAATTTTGCATGTATGGAATTAGACAGATGAGTTAAATATGAAAACAAAGGGATATATTTCTTTCGGAATAACAGACATTTTCATGGTTCAAATAAATGAATTCCATATGCACACCATTTAATTTCATATAAATGTGTTTCTATTACTTTTTATTATCTGGATTAATCAATTTTGACCAGAGTGGGGCAACTGAGATAATTTCAAAGTAGCTCAGCAGAAAAAGGGTTACACGATTGCACAATACTGAATTATTCGTCACCCTCTGGGACATATTAGCAAGGGCATTATCGCCGCTTTAGCAGCACTTTTTGCCGATAAAGCGGCAATTTTTTCATTGCTCAATTATCAAGCTGTCGCTCTAACGTGCTCTAACCGCAATTAGCACCAGGATTTTACACCTGGTAAAAACCTGACTTTAGCCATAATGGTCAATAGGAGGTGGATTCTAAGTCCCCATCTGCCTATTACCGAGAATTTTCTTACCAATAGGAATTTATTGCTGGAAATCTTACGTTATAGATTGGATTCACCGCTATCGCTGGATTTTTTTATCGCCGTGGAGATAAACGCTGGTAATACTGCGTTATCTCCACGATAAAATCCAGTATTAGGAGGCGATAAAAAAAAATCGCCCTAAGCGCGGTTTGCGATTATTATCGCAAGTTGTTGCTAATATGTCCCTCTGTTCTTTTCACACTGTTATCCATTTTAAGCCTCCTTGCTCAGTTCCACTTCATTCCAGCACTTTGCCATGCCCTCAAAGTAACAACGATTGGCTTTGACAATGGTTGTTTGAAGAAGAGCTTCAATAAGGTGGCTAACCCCACATTGATCCGTCTCCAGTGTCTCTCTCTAAACACACCACTGAGTGACATTGGAATCCTGAATGGGGGAGGGGACCACAAGAGGGTGTGTCCAAAAGAATGTGTTAGGGCCATGAATAGTAATATGTTTCTTTATTGGAAAAACTAGCATTTAGTAAGTACCAACCACATGTGTGGATTTATCATTCAGCAGCTTTGGATCATACATTGTTGAATTGGCCGCATAGGGTTGACATACTTTCGAGGGAGCCAGCACCAAGTTCATGTATCTCAGAGGATTCTGGAGTCCTTCACTATTGTGTGTAACCTCAACCTCTTACACAGGCGCTTAGAGGTTGGATAGATAGAGCAGTACAAGAAGGAAACCTAACCTTTGCTCGTTTATGCTCATCATGTACATCAGTCGTGCTTTATTTGTGCTGGTGTTTGGAGGTCCAGGTTTTCTCATGGCATTCTGGGAATTCTATTTTTGTTTACCCCATTATTGAACCAGAACTACAAGCCCTGAATGGAAAGAAAACTGATAAACTGGAACCACCTGCTGGCATGGACCTGGGAAACTTGGCAACTATGTGAGCACAGGCACTGAGTCCTGGGGCCTAGGACTTAGGTTTCGTCATCAGACTTTGTCCCAGGACAAGGCAGAGAAAGATAGGAACCAGTGACAGAGAGAGAAAGCAGGGATGGAAAGAGGGAAATGGAGAGCAAGGAAGTGGAAGGTGGTGGAAAGAAATGGCATGATGAGGAATCAAGCCTCGGTGGTCTTGCTATTTAGTAACCCTGGCAAGCGGCAGCACCAGAGGTGGGCTCCTACGAAAAACTCTTTACCAAGGCGTCTATGTTTACTAAAAAATAAATAAACAATGAGTGTCATGGGCTAAAGTTCACATTGCTGCAATGACAGGTGCATTAGGGAGAGGATGTGGCCTAAGTGCTAAAGCGATCGACCTCGAAGCTGGGGACCTGGGTTCGCCTCTCGGCAGGGATGGTCAACCCTGTGATTTTGGGAAAATCATTTAATCTCCCAGTGCCTAACAAAATGAATGTCTCTGTCTGTAATGCAACTAATGCTCAAATAAAGTGCTCTCATACCTTTGGGTCAAGATTGTGCTAAATAAAACTGCAAAAAAAAACGCAGAATCTCACTAACCTTCCTCCACAGTCACCAGCTAGGTTGATTGCATCCCTCCTGATCAACACAAACACTGTTTCCAGCTGGCGCAGTCGGTACAAGTAGGAGCAGTGGTGCAGTGGGGTAGTGGGGCGCTGGGGCAGGTGCAGGGGTGAAGTCAATATATGACAGGGTAGGGAAGATAAAATAAATAAAACCACTTACTTTGGGCTCGCTGCATAGCAGAGTCAGCAATGCTGCCAGCACAAGGTAAGTGGTTTTATTTATTTATCTTTAACAAAAAGAGAGGGGCTCTCTATGACCCAAGGGAAAATAGAGCTCCAGTATACTGTTAGGTAAAAAAAGGGGTTTTTCCGTTGGGAATTTAGGTGAAACACACCTTCTAATCTACTCTCATGCATTCAACTATTTCATACATTCCATAGATTAATATCAACAATATTGAGTTTCTTGGCCAACACTTAACAAGGAAAAAACCTCTTAAAATTAAAATAATGTACATTTATTGTATAATAAAATTTAAAAACACATTTGTAATCACATAGAAATCCATAAAAAGTATACAAAATCACATAATTATAAAAAAGGAGAAGGAAAATCCAGACAATACACTTTGTCTTGTGGTATAGTCAATTCGAATATTTCATTGGCAACAATGGGGAGGCTTTTCCTTCCTATACCCAAAACTTTGTTGACAACTCTGAAATTTGACCACTCTGCAATGCGTCGACGCGTTTCGGAAGCTTTGGATGGTTACGGCTTCCTTCTTCAGGACAATAACAATATATCTCCACAGCAAATAGTCACCTAGTGCATAAATAAAACATTCTTTACTTCTTATGTTATGTAGTCCTATGTACAAGCCAATTCTACATTTTACTGTTAACAAGCTAAATTCAGATACATTAAAATCCATTTATTAGAGAAACACAATATACCAGAAGCTTTGTAGTTATATAAATTTTCACTTTTTTCAATAAAACCAATTTTTTACTGATATTGGCACTGTTTTTTCAAGTCATGGTAAGTGTACCGCCAATGTACCCATCATTTTTCAACCGCTCATCTTACGATTCTCAACCATTCATCTATCATTCATACATCTATGGCACTCACCGGTGCGATAACATCTTGGTGAATGAATTTCAACATAAGTTTGTTGTTCTTCAGGTAAAACGATCTCTCCTGAAGCTGTAACGCATAAATAAATACAGCTCTATAATCGTGCTTTTAATTGGATAACGCTAAGTTATTTATACTGGCATTTTTCCAATTACCTGTATAATTATCAGCTCAACCTCTGTGGTTTATTTCAGTTGATTCCAGATGATCCTACCAGGAGTGTTTGTTAGCACCTGGCAATAAATGGGGACATTTTATTAATTATCTCCACATTTATTTTACATATACCGATTATTTCCAACTGAAAATAGGGAATAATTTTCAGAACCTTTTCATGGACTCGACAAATATAATGTCTGTGAAACATAAGTGTCCTACAAGTGAGAAGATTACTCACATTCTTAGGTCTATTTAAACTAATTATGGCTTCTTTACATTTCTTTTATTGTTGTTAGCCGCTCACCTGATAAGATTCCTGCTGTCTTTATCCTTTCAATGCCTTATGGTACAATATGTTTTATGATTTTCGTTTCTAATTTCCGTTTCTGAAAAGCATAATTTAACTTGCTAAGTATTTATCAGCACTTAGTTAAACTATTATACATTTTAATCGCTGCTGTATTTTATGGTTGCTCACCTCTTTAAAACATCAACTTTTCAGTCAGTTCAGTTTTATTTATTTACCCTATCCCGTCATATGTTGACTCCACTACCCCTGCCCCACCCAGGGCCAGACTGGCCATAGCGAGCACCAGGCGTTTTCCTGGTAGGCCGCTAGGGTGGGGCAGGTTTTTGAGCACCTGGGGGGCCGTTTTTGTTACCGGGGTCAGCAATATCCGCCCCTGTAACAAAATCGTCCGAATCCGGCCCTCGCAAACTGCTCGTCTGCACCCCCCCCCCCCTCTCCCCAGGGGGGGCTTGCTGAGCAGTTTGTAAGGGCCGGTTTCTATTCCTTGCCCTGGCCCCACCCCTGCTCCACTGCTCTTACCTGTACTGGCTGCTCCTGTTTTCCAGTCCAGGACTTTTGTGTGATAGCGTAATGCATTCTGGGTGTTGTAGTCTTCTTTCCCTTCCGTTGAAATAATTAGATTAACACAGCTGGATTTGTAGATGAAAAGTTCATTTCTGGATTGTATCCATATTACAATTTCAGTGAGGTGGTCAGCCTAAATCCAGAACATAATGATAAGAGTGCAAGGGAACAGGGGAGGTGCATGATGATAGAAAGCCCTTGTGTGCAGAGTTGGTCACCTGGGCCTGCTGCTTCCATGAACGGTGCGGTATTGCACCGTGGGCCCACACACGGGTACCTCAGATCACACAACCATGAATGAACCTTTTCTCATGTCGCGTGTGACTCAATTCCTGACTGTCACCATTCGCTCATGGTTAGCCCAACCCAAGTCATGATCCGCGTATGGCTGCTCTAGTGAAAGTGATTGAAAGGATTCTGCTAAACAATTTGGTCAATTTTCTTTAGAGAAAATGCTAATTAGTGAAATGATGTTAAATGCATTTTGGTTGTATTAGTTTAAATGAAATATTTAGTTATAGTTTGTGTGGTGAATAACAGTGGGCTTTGGGACATGGAGTAAACTCCTTGCCACAAATGTATCCAGTTTTTGAATGTTGAGGGGAAAAGACTGACATTGTTTCCAATTCAAGTTCCCAACTAAAAATATTCAACCGAATAATTATAATATACATCGAGCATCTTCGCTGAAAATATTTAGTAAAAGAAATTGTGACCATTTATTCACTAGGGGCCAAATGTATCAACACATTTCCCCATAGACATAGAATGGACAAAACCCTTTGATACATCTGGCCCTAAATCCTTCAATTTTTTTATGTGACATGAAATGTATGAGCTCCAAATAACACAGCCGCCTGCACCTGAGCCAACACCGGTCTTCTTCAGGATGACCAGTGTGTCCTTGGGCACTTCACCCCCTAGAGTGCTGATATATTCAGAGGCTTTGGGGGAATCCAGGACACATCCCAAAAAGTTGGGTACTCTGAAATGTCTCTAAGGCTAAGGTATGGTCAATAATGAGTCAGGAGCACTGGCATGGTACCAACTCGGCTACATTGCTTCAGAATTAACCCTGGGTGGTGAACTCCGTTCCGCTCTTAGAGTTTGCAGTGTTGTCTGAACTCGCGTAAAAGTTGGCGAGCATGAGCAAGGGGAATACACCTCCCGGTGAGCTTTTTCCTCGCTCGCGCTTGTCAATGTCTACTTGGTGAGCGTGAGAGAGGAAAATCAACCTCCCGGTGACATTTCTCAATGCTGGCGGTCAGATTTTTCAATGCGAGTGGTCGCGTTCGCTTGTGACCGCATGTGTTGATAAACCTTACGTTTACGTTGAGAAATTTGCCGCTCAGGTAGAAAATCTACCCGAGCAGCAGAAAGAAAGCAGCGCCTTCTTGTGCTGCGCATGGTGCTGTTCATGATGATTTTCCAGCATGGGACAAACACCCTGCACTGAAAATCACGGTTAACGGCATGAACCTAATGCACTCTGCAGCTTGCGGAACTCCACACAGCGCAGCAGAGTTTTTTGTCACTTTGCGGAGTTCCACATAGCAGAACTCCCCGAACTCCGCCCAGGCATAGTCAGAATGCACGCAAGCCCGCGTAGTACCACCACACCCATAAAGCGAGAAAAGGCTGCATCCTCTGGGTGCCACTTTCTGTGAGGTCCAGAAACTACGAAAAGGCCTGAAACTTACCTTTTTCAGCATATGACAAGCACTACAGATGGCAAAATCAAAGTGCTGAAATGCTTGCAATACTTAGTCGCCCATGCCGACTCCCACCAGCCTGCTCAGAATTATATACCATTATTTTATCTCCTATTGAGGATTTCTTCTGAGGAAGATGTTTATAAAGGTGCAGACGTATATGTAAATAAGTGTCAGTGATGTCCCAGCAAGAGGGTGAGGGCTTCTTTACAGCGGTGGCTCCTCTGAAAAATAAAATTACATCTTACTATCGTTTTATTTTTTAGCTGCTGGCTCTGAGCCAGCGTGTGTAGGAAGGGGTGGGGCCAGGCCATGGAAGAGGGGAGGAGGAGTGGTATGTGCACTTTTAAGTGCGCATGTCAGTTTGGCCGGCCGCCTTAGGCTGGGCAAACTGACATGTGCACTTTGATTTCTCCAACCCGGATGTATTGTACAGCTGGGTTGGAGAAACAGCACAGACTCTCTCTGCCTGAGTGAGTTTCTTTTCAGCCAACTCAGGCTGATCCCCACACTGCTGTCATGCTTGAGAGCAGCGTGGGGATTGGATGGGGAGTCTGTGATGCTGCCCCAAGGACTACCTGAAGATGCAAAGAAGAGAAGCAGTGAGAGGTGAGGCAGCCATCACCATGAGGTAAGTTTTTATTTATTAATCCCTGTGGCCTCCCCCCTCCCATGCAGTCCCCCGTGCCCGCCCACTTTTAAATGATATCGGCCTCCAATGCTTCTTTCAAGTTCTAATAATCTTGCATTGAATGGCAAGGGCTGGCCTTTGCATATCAGACCTGGACTCCTTAGCTGAAGGTTTCATTTTCCTCCTTCCAGGTGGTGAGAAGATGACTTTGTCCATCTCAGTCCTGCTGGCTCAGGCTGTCTTCCTGCTGCTGATCTCCCAGAGACTTCCAGAAACATCTCTCGCTATCCCGCTCATTGGCAAGTGAGTCTTGGAAATGATTTACCATCTGTGCTGCTGTTGTGGTGATTAGGAGTGCATGCAAATCTGAAACAATATACTCGTTGATAGGGTGGGGGGGAGGGGTCTAAACCTATGTTTTTGTTTAACCACTTTCATTCCAAAAGTCAGCCTTTCCTCTGGATTACCTTGGTCTCATATGACCTACATCGACACATAAGTATGAGAACAGCACCAAAGTGGTGTCACTGCAGTGGAGATATGAAATACATCTCCAAAGGTACTGGAACTAGGCCTAGGCGGTGGACTCTTCTACGTTCGCGGAGTTTCCTGAGTTTTCTGCACTCCGCGGAGCTTGCAGAGTGCAGAAAACTCCGCTCCACGTAGTGCAGCGGAGTTTTGTCCCCGCTCGCGCTTGCGGACGGTAAGTTCACGATCACGAGCCGCCGCTCGGGTAGAATTTCGACCCGAGCGGCAGGAAAACCAACGTGAACAGCAGTTCGCACTGCACTCCGCCACTTGACGGACTTCGCAGAGTTTATTTGTCACTTCCCGGAGTTCCGCGTAGCAATACTACGCGTACTACGCCCAGGCCTGACTTTCCAGGAGTACATTCCACGCAGGGTTAAGGTTGTAGGAGTAAACTCTGCTGCATTTCGTATGGATCCACTTGCTCTAAAATGTTTCTGGTCCTGAGAATTCATATGCTCATTTGTAGCTGGGTTGGAAATTGCGCGCATTTTTGAAAAATTCTTTTATTTTTCTATCTTGATTCACGGACAGTAGGCATTTGACAAATCAGCAGGAATTGATTGAAACACCATTACACCATGGTTATCCATTTGCGTGCCAGAAGCTATTGCGGGGCCTGGGACAGAAAACGGAAGCGGGCCCCAGAGGGCAAGGGCCTGCTTCAAAGTTGAAAACCAAACGTTCTGCAGGGAAAGATACACAGAGCGAGTATCTGGCGCCATCTAGTGGGACTAGATATGCTAGCTGCACGTTATTAATAAAGAGGACCAGCATGCTTTAACCGCATGCGCGCTAGCGGAATTCCGCTCGCACGCTGGGTTTTTTAAAAACGCACTTTGCGTGACGAGCTGGGCTCGTCATCAGCGTGCGAGGAGGCTACGCGATGACGAGCCCAGCTCGTCATCAGCGTCGAAGGGGTTAAAATCTATATATAAATGTTGCAGCATGAACTGGAGGCCCTCAAATAGCACAAGGCCTTGGGAATTATGAGCACTCTGTCCTTCGTTTTGATGGACCATATGTAAACACTCCTGCTTGGAAAAAGATTTACTACTGAACTAACCAGTGCCACCAAGTTGTAGAAGGGAGTAGCGTTTCCCTTAATATTAGAGTCAGTGCCTAATGAGATCAGTGAGGGCACTCAGGAAGGTTCTCCAGCAGTAGCAGGGCCGATCCACCTGCGTGACTCTCCCTGTCTCTGCCGATCCACCGGTGGAGACAGGGAGAGCAGCACCACACACTTTGTTTTAACAATGACAGAGGCATCACCCTAATAAATAGTACCCACTCTCCCTCCAGTCATTTTTTAGCACACCACTTTAGACTTCGCTGACACTAACACCCACGCACCCAAATGGCTTCTTATCAAAAGATCTCCGATAAAGAGACCCTTCGAGGGACCCGTAGGGCATTGCAGCGCCGGCCCGACGAGGAGCAAAGCCCAAATGATGAAGCATGACATCCTTCGGGGTGCGTGAAGGCATTATGATAAGAACACACTGCCCCCCACAGATAGAGTAGCAAACTGCAAAATGTTCTTACTCTTTCGTCCTCTACAAGGAACAGTGACTCCCTTTGTGTACTGTTTAAAAATCACTGCAGATGAAAGTTTCCTGTGACATGACAACATAGAGGGGCTGCTCTCTCTTGCTGCCCTGTTTAGAAACCACAGCAGTGCATTCCTCTTGGCATCCTTATATACTCTGCAATGATTGCTTCAGAGTATGTAAGAGCCCCATGGGGTATGCAATGCAGAGGGATATGTAATGCTTTCTAAAGGTTAGAAACCACCTTCGTACCACTCGGTGGCGTGCCATTACCTACTTTGTGTATGTAAGGGCACCGAGTGGTAATTGGCTGCCCTATTTTCTTAGCTCAAAATACAGCCAAGGCTGCATTTTTCCCCAAGTAAATAACCACAAACTCCCACTCCACCCGCACTGGAATTCTGTAGAATCTCCCGAAATCTCATGTAATTTTAATGTTATTCAGTTGAATTCCACAGAATGAAATCCTGCCCATTCTGCCCACCTTATTGTGCACGCAAAAGAAAAAATGCCTGTCAGTATGAAAGTGTACAAGCTGGGAAGAGCTCTGAGTAAACTATAGCCAGACTAGGAGTTGAGACATAACTGCTCCACTTTCTGTGCAGAATAGAGAGATCGCAAGCATGCAAGGGCTTGTGTGTACATATCTGTGTATCTGTTTGTGTATGTTTGTGCACATCGATCAATCAATCAATCATGGCATTTGTAAAGCGCACTACTTACCCATGAGGGTCTCAAGGCGCTGGGGGGTGGGGAATGCTGCTACTGCTCGAAAAGCTAGGTCTTGAGGAGTCTTCTGAAGGTCACAGGTCTTGGGTCTGCCGTAGGTGGATTTGGAGGGCGTTCCAGGTTTTGAGGGCGAGGTGGGAGAACGATCTGCCGCCGGAGATCTCTCTTCGGATGCGGGGGACTGTGGCGAGGGCGAGGTCGGCGGAGCGGAGCTGGCAGGTGGGGGTGTAGAAGCTGAGTCGTCTGTTGAGGTATGCTGGTCCGGTGTTGTGTAGTGCCTTGTGTGCGTGGGTGTGGAGCTTTAAGGTTATCCTCTTGTTGACGGGGGCCAGTGCAGGTCTCTCAAGTCTCTCAGGTGCGGTGTAATGTGGCTGTGGGATGTTGAGGATCAGGCGTGTAGAGTCCTTCTGGAAGTGTTGAAGCTGTTTCAGGAGTTTGGCTGATGCTCCTGCGTAGAGGGCGTTTCCATAGTCCAACCTGCTGCTAACGAGGGCCTGGGTGACCGTTCTTCTCGTTTTGGTGGGGATCCACTTGTAGATCTTGCGGAGCATGCAGAGGGTGTTGAAGCAGGAGGAAGAGACGGCGTTGACCCGCTTAGTCATGGAGAGGGTGAAGTCGAGGATGACCCCTAGATTGCGAGCGTTGTCGGTGGGTACTGGAGCTGTTCCCAGTGCAGGCGGCCACCAGGAGTCATCCGAGGCCAAAGGGGTGGATCCGAGGATGAGGACCTCCATCTTGTCCGAGTTCAGCTTCAGTCGGCTGTTCCTCATCCATTCGGCGACGGGCTTCATTCCTTTGTGGAGGTTGGTTTTGGCAGTGTGGTGGTTCTTGGTGACCAGCTGGGTGTCATTGGCGTAAGAGATGACGTTGAGGTCGTGTAATCGGGTGACGTGGGCTGGCGATGCCATGTAGATTTTGAACAGCGTAGGGCTGAGGGATGAGCCCTGGGGTACGCCGCAGATGATCTCGGTGGCTTCGGAGCGGAAGGGGGTGAGGTGGATGCTTTGTGTTCTGCCGGAGCGGAAGGAGGTGGTCCAGTCCAGGGCCTTCTCTTGGATCCCGGCTTTGTGGAGGCGTGTTCGTAGTGTGAGGTGGCAGACAGTGTCAAAGGCAACTGACAGTTCCAGGAGGATGAGGGCTGCGGTTTCTCCGTTGTCTAGCAGGGTCCTCGTGTCATTGGTGGCGGCGATGAGGGCAGTTTCGGTGCTGTGGTTGCTGCGGAACCCGGGCTGGGACGGGTCCAGGATGCTATTCTTTCTCGAGGGAGTGGGTCAGTTGTCTGTTGATGGTCTTCTCTATGACCTTCGCCGCCAATGGGAGTAGGGAGATGGGCCGAAAGTACTTGAGGTCCTTGGGGTCCGCCTTGGGTGTGTGTATAAATGCTTGCACCCTGTTGTATGTGTGTTTATATGATTGAGTGTGCCTTCTGGGAAACTGACGTAATTCCTGCAATTCTTGGCATTATGTGGGCATCATTGATAGGCCATCTCTCACATAGTTTGCAGATCCTTGACTAACTGTGAGCAACCCTGGCATAAAGATGGCCATTCTTGACCACTGTGTGCATCCTTGACTTATGGTATCCAGCCCTTGCACAGAGGAGGACCTGACACAATAGCAGTCATCTGTTTCATGCTGAGGGAATCCTTGCAGCATAATAACCAGCACCGACATACAATGGTGATATGTATGAGGCTAAAATGTTGATGGAAGGCTGTTATGTATAATGGATACCTGATGAAAATGATGGTTGGAGAACAAACATGTTGATCCTAAAAATGAAACCTGAGATTTAAAAAAGTAGAAAAAAAATAAAAAGTTTGCATTTGATATCAAAACATGCGCATTTTGAGAAACTGAATACTTTAATAAATGGAGACAAAACCATTGTGTTGCTATAATATGTTTAAGGATAATAGTTAAGTTACAATTCATACCGAATTGCGGAGATGTGTTGCTGATATTATTTCCTTGGCATCAGAGAGCAGATGCTGCAATGGCTGTTATCTCATTAGTTCAATAGAGACAAAACTGCCACACCCTAAACAAAATGGCCACTTGCTTCATGTCACATGTAATGTCTCGCTAGTTTTAGCACAAAATGCATCCTCACATTCATTTTTTATTACAAGGTGAGGGAATGCTTTTCATTTAATAATGCATAATTTCAGTTAATGTCCCAGGTATTGTGCATAGCTTCCTTTGTGTGAATTATGCACGGTTTGCCCCGGCCTAATTTCATATTGGTAATGATTTTTAGGTCTTGGTTTGGACAGCACAGTCGTCAAACAGATTTATAGCTAACAATATATATTGAGTCTGCATTTAGTCTGCCCGTTTCACCCTTTGCATCTAGTATAATGGGATGACCTAGTGACCCTCAGAACATGGGTGTACAAGAATGCGGAAAATGTTGGTTCTGTTGGGTACAGAATTGATTCTTGGTTTACTGAATAATAACCAATAAAAACAAACAATAATACTGAAAACTTTTCAGTAATATTCAATGAAAAGGGAAGAGAAGAAACAAAAAAACACACCAAAATTAAATCAATCAAAGTCTGTATTTAAGGATAAATCCATATGTTTTTTTTTTACATTTTATGGTGTTAAAATGACATTAGAGGGCTGTCAAAGTTCATCAACATACAATTTGTTCCAATGGCGCTAGTGATATGGTGAAAAAAGATACAAAAAAAAGTGCTAAATGTGAACAAGGATATATACAGTGCTGTATGAATTGATAAAACTGACCATTCAAAGGACATCTATCCCTTGGTACATAAAGCTCCGCACCGCTTGGGATTTACATTTCTTTTTCACGCGGGGCGGAGTGAGTTGGGTCAGGATTATCACTAGCATGTCGACGTTTCGACCCGATGGGGTGCTTGTTTTACTAATAGGCACGGCGGGTCTACCTCAGGACAAGGCGATACAAGGGAAAAGGAGCAGTATTTTCTACTGTCAAACACACCATTCTAAAATCTACCCATTTCTAATTGTGCAGGCTGTCCCTTCTATCGCCTTATCCTGAGGAATTAATGATTGTGTGCAGAGAGGTGTCCCTTCCTGCACGTAAACAATCATTAAATATTGACAATTTGCTACTTCTATGTGTGCTGCAGATTGCAGCACACATAGAAGTAACAAACCACCATTATTGATTGTTTATGTGCAGGAATGGACACCTTCCTGCACATAAACAATCATTTCCTGTGCTTGCATTGGCACGAGGCAGCTAATTTTAGTGCCAGGGAAAACACAGCGACGCACCATTGTGTTGTAAATACGGCACAATGACCAATATTGCTTACAGATATTTTGTCAAATCTGTACTGTCACTATATTTTTAAATTTGGACAATTGAGAGATATAATTAAAATTAACAATCTATTCAGTTGATCCAATTTTATATTTATTCACACTTATTGTTTTTCATTCACTTTTTGCACTGCCTATTCAGTAACCACAAATATGCTTACATTCTGTTGAAATACCGCCCTTCTTGAAAACACATTCTCTTAAGAACTGCACAAAGCCTTGAGAACATCAGTAGGCCGTGTTGTGTTGTCTTGTCTCCTGGGCAAGGAGAACCCGAATGATGTTTTAAAAGGGCAGTACAGAATGGCTACTGATGGGAATATTTGCCCATGCCCTTGAGTCTTAACTCAGTAACTATATGTCACACTTGTTTGCACTTTGGGTCTCCACTGCTCTATTTGTATTTTGTTGAGGTCTGTGTCCACACTTGAGTCATATGGCTATTTGGCCCCTAGATACTGGTTGTGTTAGGAATATTGTATATTGGGGTATGTATCTAGGTTGGGTCGTTAAACTCACCCTTGGACCCTCCTATTAATTGGTTTGTTTTTGTGTAAATACGGCACAACCATGCATTTTGGAAATGTCGTAGCATGGCGCAGCCAAATTTGGCACAGCTCACCGCTTTGACATTTCCATATAAATATGGCCCTGAGATTTCTGGGTATACCATAGGAACAAGTGACTTCTTCCATGGTTTCTAGGTAAACGGCGGTAGTGGTTTCTGCTCTGGGAATGCTCTGCTTACTAACACAATAGAATTCGAATCCTGACGCTCTGCCAACTCTGGTTGATGTTGAGGAAAGTCATCTTACTGCGGTAAGCCTCTAAGCAATGAACAATCATTTGTAAATAATTGTCAGAGTCTCTCTGAAGTTTGAAGCCATGTATGCCTACAGCGCTGTAATGGCTGTACCAAAGATGCTAAAGATGGTGAATTCCATGGTGATCAACTAATGGGTTGTCCTTGGCATTGCAGGTACTTGTTGTTCATCATGGTGCTGGTCACTGTGGTGGTGGTGAGCTGTGTCATCGTGCTGAATCTCCACTTCCGAACCCCCAGTACCCACACCTTGCCAGCCTGGGTAAAAGAGGTAAGACTGACCTTAGGGACAGGTAAGGCAGCATGAGGAGAAGGGCTTGGGTCTTTTCCATTTCCATCGTTGTTTATGAGTCTGTCCTCAGTACGGATATCGCTTACAGATCCCAGTAAGACATCTATCGAAGGGATTCAGAGGGGTTGTGATAATACGAGTACAGTGAATTATTTGGTGACTGCCGCATTGTACTGAAATCCAGGAAAGATGAGCAACACATTCAAGCCTACTGCCTTCTCTCTGTACTTAACCTTGACAATAAAATCTTCACCAGTCTAATAGCTAACAGACTAATAGCGTTGATGGACAAACTGGTCCTTCTGGACCAGTCCGGCTCCATACTGGGAAGATCTGCATCCAATAATCTTAGAACCCTACTTGTTTTTATGCCCCAGATGTGCAATAACACATGAGCAGCAGCAGTACTGTTAGGGGACTAGAAGGCTTTCAGGTTGTTTGAGTGCCCGGTCTTTTTGTCAGCTCTGGAACAAATGAGCATTGGCAGACACCTGGTTTCGCGTTATCTTACATACCGACCCAACGGGTAGAGTTAGCATCCTGGGATACCTATTTGAACCTTTCTCAGTCAACAAACAACAAAGGCTCAAGACAAGGATGTCTACTTGCTCCCCTTCTTCTCACCATAGCAATAGAACCCCTGTTCTCTATCTTACTGGAATGCTATCCAAATAGAGAAATCTCAATGGCAACAAGGAGAATGCTTGTGTCCTGTATGCGAACGATATTCCTTTTGTTCATCGAAATTTATCGACTTCATCCTTCATCCAGTAATCAGAGAATTTATCAAATTTGGCATCATATCTGTCAAACTAAAATGGGCTAAATGAGGGCTTTTCCCACTCACTGTAAAGACTCCGCTAACAGAGACTGAAGGACCACTATGGTGGTGCACTGACTCTGTAAAATATCTTGGCATCCGAACCCACAGAGGCAGTAACACATAGTGACAGACAGCTATTTCAAAATTGGAGCTACAGACATACTTATGGATAAGACTCCCTCTGTCGGTGGCGGGACACATAGCTATTATTGAAATGGTCAGTCACTGAACTTACTTTAAATACTTACCATTATCCCAGTCACCTTGAATAATGCACTTTTCTCCAGACTCAATGCATTACTGTCATGATCGAGTCATGATCGAGAAAGAGGGTTTTGCGGTCCCACCGATGGACATTTATTACTATGCTGCTCAGTCCTACCTAGCTATACACTAGGCTTGGGCGGAGTTTGCGGCGTTCGCAAGCAGAACTCCGCAAAGTCACCAAAATACTCCATCATACTATGTGGAGTTCCGCAAGTGGCGGAGTGCGTTAGTTCGTGCTGATTTTTAGCACCAGGTGTTTGTTCCGCTCTGATAACTCAGCCCAAACTGCACCATACACAGTGTAAGAGGGTGCTGCTTCTTTCTGCCGCTCGGGTAGATTTTCTACTCGAGCGGCAGCTTCCTCACCGCAAATGGATGGTTTCTCAATGCGAGCGGTCACGACCATCCTCGACCGCTCACGCTGAGAAATCTCACTGGGAGGTGGTCTAGCGTTGGATTTTCCTTGCTCGCTAACTTAATGTTGGCGAGTGAGGAAAAAGCTCGGCTCCGCAAGTTTTTCGGATCTCAAGGTGCTCTGCAGAGCACCGAAAACTCTGCAAACTCCACAAACGGAGTGGAGCTCACCACCCAAGCCTACTATACACTGGCTACAGACAAATTGTCATGCTCCACATGTAGTAGCCAAGAGATACCATCTAGAGATGGTTCACTACACTCTCTTGCTTCAACTCCAATTCTAAGACCCACTCATTAAATTCACACATTTCACTCAACACGCTGGGCAATTTGGGAATCCTGCAGAAAAGTAGGCCCACCCCAACTTTATGCTGCTAATGTATAGTTATGGGGTAATCCCCTATAAAGATATCCTGGTTAACAAGCACATGCTGCAGCTGGGATATCTTTTTATAAATGTGAAATGTATTACACTTAATCCATTGACTACTTCCATTCCCCCTCCACAATGCACACTACGGCATACTACAGAATACGACACACAGCAAGCGTGGCCCTCTCCACAGTCCCTATTGAACCACCGAGCATCCCCCCGATTTAAGATATGATAGCTTCTCCCAGCAGCATAGACTGGGTCTGCAGATTATATCATTTATACACTGAGGAAAGTGTAGATGAACATAGTCCACCCAGCTAGACAGCGATGGAACTAGACTTTGGCTATAGAATAGAGATCAAGACTTGGTTATATTCAGGGCCACTGGAATTATGTGATTTTGTTCATGCGGGCTGGGTGGGGCATTTATGCAGAATTTTACATTTGCCACGTTGACATGTAATCCATCATCTGCTACGTAATCTGCAGATTTTAACCTTAAAAAAATGTTCTAGCTAAAATGGATCGAAAGTTACTAAAAATGTGGCTCCACATGTTGCCACAA
Organism: Lissotriton vulgaris; assembly: GCF_964263255.1. Lineage (NCBI taxonomy): Eukaryota > Metazoa > Chordata > Amphibia > Caudata > Salamandridae > Lissotriton > Lissotriton vulgaris. The sequence continues at coordinate 1,077,096,330 of NC_141699.1, read as the reverse complement.
AGTGGAAGTCCCATCACATAGTTTGGCTGATCACCTTCCTGTTGCTTATCGCTGTGTTTGGGTGTTAAACTGGAACTAAAGAGGCGAACCCTTTGCACAGACAATGCCTTTGTCAAAAATGACAACATAATAAAGTAAAACTATCATAATAAAATGTGCCACATTATTCTGCATAATTTGTGTTTTCTTACCGCATAATTAAGTCAAGACTGCTGCCTAATTTGGTTCTCCTCTGCCGCATAATTCCACTGGCCCGGATTATACTGCTCATTTTACTGGGCATTTCAGGGAGATATTCAGGGTGGGTTGAGGGTTCCATCCCTGGGTACCGTCTTGACTTCTGTGTGTGGTCCCAGCTCTTCCTCTACAGGTTACCCCGTATGCTGCATATGTCCCAGCCGGCGGAGAGTGAGATGGAACCCTGCAATGGAATCATGATGCGGCGAAGCAGCTCGGTGGGCTACATCGTCAAGGCGGATGAATACTTCAACGTGAAGTCCCGGAGTGAACTCATGTTTGAGAAGCAGTCGGAGCGGCATGGCCTGGCCAGCAGGGTGACGCCAGCACGTAAGGATACGCCCTTTAGCAAACCAGAGGTGCAGAAGTAGCATCCTTAGAAGAGAATTTAAGGGGGAGAGCACACATTGCACTGCTGATAAAATGATGGGACCGCCCACAAAGGGCAGTTGTAAAGTAGTATCCCCCGAAATGAGGTCCACCAGTGCTGGGTCTCCTTGTGGCTGGGGCAGCCATGCGCTCTATAAATTCTTATAACATACCATAGCGGGTGTGGTTGTTCAATGTACGGGGAGGTGTGAGAGCAAAAGACAGATTCTGCACCTGGCCACATACATTCATTTGTTCAACTACCTTTCACTGTAAAGCTGTGATTATTTGAGGCAAAATATGAGCCTACATATTTGCTTAAAATGTTTAAATCCGACTTTGCATGTTTTTTTCAGATATGTGAGTATACATCTACATATGTGTACCTAGATAGATGCACAAAAAGTCAAATTTAAACATCTTAAGCAAATGTGTACATATGTGTATCTGTGAGTATTCTCACAGACATACAAATAAATGTTTGTTTAAAATGTTTAAATCTTTAGGATGTCATTTGGAGGTCACAGGGGTTTACAACTGCTAACCCTCACTTGCCTTTTCTCACCCCTGACACTGCCTTTGTGACCACTGGCCTCAGAGGCGACAAACTCAGTACCAAGAAAACAAGGCTGGCTGCTCTTATGAGCACTGGGGCTCCATTCGCCTTGTTCTCTATCAATTTTTTTAGCCTACAAACAGTGAACAATTGTATATTATCCACTATTAGAGGAATAAAAGCACCATGAGCTGGAATGGGACACTCACTGGCAGCTGAGGTAATTAAAGTAAAATGATCTTAAATATATGTTGGGTGCATACATGTGCATACATGTGGTTGAGATTGTGTTTCTGTGACAGAACATGTGTGTATGTGTGAGCACGGATTCCTGTATGTGTGAGCTTGTGCGTGAGTGAAACTGAGTGAGAGCGAGTCAGTGAGAGGATGAGTCAAACTGAGTGCCAGTAAGCAAGTATGAGTTAGTCAGAAGGAGTGAGAATGGGTGACTGAGTGAGAGAAAGGGTGACTGCAAGGGCATGGGAATTACTGCATAATAATGTGTAATGCATTGTCGGTAGGAATGAGTGTGAGTGAGAATGAGTGAATGACAGTGAGTGTAACTGTGAGTGAGAATGAGTGACACCGAGTGAGTGATAAATGAAAGTGAACGTTGGAACTCTCTACCTCTGAAACTGAGCCTATAAGAGTATGAACTTCCTTCCCACAAATCTCTGAAGACTTAGCTTTTCTGCAACTGACCCTGGCAGTTTGTTGTTTTAAGGTGTCTGTTGCAGTGCTGGGAGGCCTTCAGGTAGCCATGCGCTATATAAAAACTCTAGAATAGAAAAGAATAGAAAGTGAGTGAGTGTAAGAGTGAGTACAACTGAGTGTGAAAGAGAAAGTATATGTGAGTGAGAGTAAGAGTGAGAGACTGTAAATGAATGAGTGACTCAGAGTGCATGAGAATAAATGAGACTGAGTGGTAGATTGAGTGCAAGTGAGTGTGAGCGAGAAAGTGTCAGGGAGTGAATGTGAGTGAGGGTTAGTGTGAATGAATAGGAATGAGAGAGTCACAATGAGTGAGTGACAGTTTGATTGAGTGTATATGAGAACATATAAATGAGTCGGATTAAGAGCGAGTGAGAGTGGGTGAGCGAGAAGTAGCAAGAGTGAGTGCAAGAGAGTGAGAATGAATGAAAGTGGGTGGAAGTGAGAATGAGTGTGAGTAAGTGAAGGTGAGTGAGTGTAAGTGCGAATGTGGTGTTGATCTCCCATTGGTCCAAGCAAACTAAAGGTGATTTTTGGTTTATAGAACCACCCCTAGCAAGATGCTGGCACGGGCCTACTGGAGGCAGTTCTTAGCATGACAGATATTTGTGGCACAATACTGGCACAGGAATACTAGAGAGAATATTTGGCATATGGGAAGCCCATGTGCAAAGTGCTGGTGCTGGCCAATCAGAGGTAATTCTTAGCATTGGGCTACACCTGACAAAATGCTGGCACTGGCATACTGAAGGACAAGGGAGGAGGACAATCATGATAAAATGCTCGTCATAACATACCAGAGGTATTTTTGCTATAAGGTTACCCATGGATATGAATGGAGCTAATGGTAAAATTCTGGCACTAGCATATTGTATGCAATTTATGTCTTAAAATCATATATGGGGCACTCATGGCAGAATGCTGACCCTGGCACAATGGAGGTCAATTTTGACATATGGGACCACCCATTTTGCTAAAAATGGTACCAACTCATGGTAAGCATCAGCTTTCATTAGCTTGACATAGCAAGAAAGGACTTGAATATTTCATGAGCAGCCCATCTATGGCTTTTTACCAGAATTATTTGAAAAATTGTGCTTTAAAATGCATTACATGTAGGCCTGGGCAAAATGTAAATTACACCGGTGTAATTTCTGTATTTTGGGATTTTCCCATTATGCTTGCTACATAAAATTCTAGAATTTACACCACTACTTGAGTTTGCACAATTACATGCCAGTCACAGTAAAAATGGCATTCACGGTAAAACCGTACTCCAAACCCACAGGAACAGCAGAACATGAGCAGCTGTAGTTCTCAGTGCTTTTGTTTTTTGCCACAATTTTTTCAGGTGAAATGCTACCTTGCGTAACAAATTGACACAAGGACACATTTTGCCTTAAAATAGACAACAAAGTGACATATTTACATTTCATACAATTATAAGTAATTTCATGTAATTTTGCCAATCTTTGGCGTTTTAACACGAAAGCAAATTATGTGAAGTTTGCCTCAATTTTTTCAACATTTTCTCATGAGGAGAACGCTCCTGAACTACATGTGTAGTACATTGGGCTCACTCACTTTGCATCTTCGGTAAATGCAAAGTTTACTTTCTACAGTTTCCACTGCAACCAAGACATTTTGCTTTAGGGTATGTTAACCCCTTCCACGCGGGGCTAATTCCCCCGCGGTGCGGGGGTGGGGGGGGGCCGAGGCCGCACGCGGCGCCGTGGTGCTCGTGACGAGCCCAGCTCGTCATGCTGCACAGTGGAGCTGTGCTCATGACGAGCCGGACTCGCCATGACTCCGCCCACTCCAATAGAACGCCCGCCCAGGCGGGGAATTAGCTGCCCGTGGGCGGGCCGCGGTAGTTATGACGAGCTCAGCTCGTCATGAGCACAGCTCCACTGTGCCACATGACGAGCTGAGCTTGTCATATGCATGGAAAGGGTTAAATAAATAAATTAGGCAGTACAAGGAATACGCGTCAGAATAAATAAAAAATGAACAAAAAATCAAAAACACATTTTTGAACAAGTTGTTGCCATGTTTTATTACCTTGAATTCATGTGTTTGAATGAAAGCTTCACCTCCGAGCTTCACGTGAGTGATAATACCTTGCAAATGATCATAAGTTAATAAGCAAGAGTTTAAACCAGTAACGTATTTCATACTCAGTATATGGTCTATAGCAAACAATACATGTAGACATTACTACTATTGTGTTTTTATTTCTTTTTTTCCTCTTCACCTGATTCATCAAAACATTCCTCTTTGCAGTATACAAGAGGGGAACTATTAAATATTGAGAGATTATGATATAGATAATTTGGATCCCAGTGATGCTCTGTGTTTTGTGGGGCTGTATCCTCTTCAGACGAACTCTTAAGTTTCATGTCATAGAAAGACAATGAGTAATGTCCTCTGGTATATTAAGTTAGCAACCTAATATGAGTGGTATGATATCTCTTTTTCCCTTTTCTTTTAAATTAGGAAAACTGTAAAAGCAAGATTACATAAATACATTAAATAAGGATACATCTGAAAGTTAGACCATAAATAGAATTAATCAAATAATAGCCGAGGCAAAGTAATACATTAGGAGCATTAAAACAAAACAACTTGGCCCAAATTAAAAGATATATTCATATCCTTTACAGTACAGCAGACATTTTCTACTTCTACCCAGTTCGAGTAAAAAAAAAAACAGATCCTCCTGCCTTTAGTTTTCAACTCTTCCCCATTCGTTCATAAAGTGCTTTTTCTAGATTATAAATATATATATATATATATATATATAGCGCCCTTTCCATTGCTGAAATGTCAGGCGTGAAAGACCAAGCCAGGCAGAGGCAACACAGAGCCTAAAACCCACCATTGCTATAAAGATTAACTCGATCCCAGCACCAATGTTTCATTGGTATCTCATATAGACATTTATCTATGTTGTGTTGTATATTAATCATGCAGTTACTGGGGAAATTCAGCGGGGACAATTATTGTGATGACATCAGGGTTAAGGTCATATGACAGTTCATTCTGGGAATATCCAGGGTCAAAGGTCATATGATGTCACTTCCTGTGATACTATTAAGGTCAAAGGAGAAGTGTGGCTCAATGATTAGAGCGGCAGACCCTGATGCAGAGGTCTGGCCCGGGACCAGGGCTCAATTCCCCGCCTCGGCGGGTCTTGGGCTCAAAATTCCCCGGACCTGATAATTCTCGCCTCAGTGCCTATTCCAATCATGGAGTCCCACTCTGCAACTCTGGGCAATAGCTTGCTTAATCTCGACAACGACCCCTACAACGCTACGGATGCCTGGCCTCCACCTTGGGGGTGCCCAGGAGTGGATGCCTCACAGGGAAAGCCAGGACGGGTTCCACAGCGGTATTCGTACAAGCGCCTTGAGACCCTTGCGGGTGAGTAGTGCGCTATACAAGTATCAATTTACATTTACAAAGGGTGTGTTCAGTCACTTCAGCTGGCATTTTGGAGAAATCAACATCCATGGTTGTGTTGGTGTGATTTGAGGCGAAATAGGCACGTACCATCTGCCACCTCTGGAGACGCTAGTGCTTGTGGCTAGAACATCAGAAGATCACAAAGTGGTCTAGTAGTGTGTAAGGCTGTAGGTGAAACTTGTACATAAGGCTGTTGGGAAAGGCATATTGGGTTGTCCAGCGATAAGTATAACCAACTCAAAAAAGTGATGGTATGCCATGACTGTACCAAGCACCCATAAGGATGAATGCAGAGCATTATGATGAGTTCTGGAGGCCACATCCAACACTGATGGAAATCTGTATTTAGTAGGACAACCAATGTGGTCCATTCCACTCCCTCATAGTAACTGGACTAAAAAACACACAATTAATTTCATGTGACCCAACCAGCAGATGCAGACAATAATGGTAGTTTGTACTGAGAGGTTCTGCTCTCAGTTTAAGAACTTGTGGAGCAAAGCTCAGTGCCTCTATGCAGAATTGAACCTATGCCTAAGTGCCAGTGTATTGGAGAAGTCAGGCGCATAAACAGCAGCTTTCATACCCAGGGCCACTGGAATTATATGGCAGCAGAGGGCCAAATCATGTGGTAGATTTCAGTAAATTATGCATCAAGAAAAGGCAAATTATGCGGCATAACGCAGCACATTTTGTAATAGTATTAGTTCATTATTTTGGCATTTTTAAACTTGATTACACTGTGTGGGCATTGGCTGTGCCACTTTAGCACGAGCTTAACACCCAAAGACAGCAGTAAGCAACATGAAGGTGACCAGTCCAGCTTTGCAAAGGGCCTTCCCTGCTTGGCAACACATGTCGCTGGATTTCTATTCACTTTTAAACCTTTGGAGCTAGAAACTAGTTTTTGGGGTTAAAATCTGCAGATTGTGCCGCAAAAGATGGATTATGTGGCAAATGCGGTAAATCTATAATTTTCCGAAACTCGCTGCACAATCGCATAATACCAGTGGCCCTGATCATACCTTATCCACCCGTTTTACGTACAGCTTTATCACAATATTTCTCCACTATTTCATCTTATGTCCATGGCAGGCCTCCATACCTGCTGCTCTTCTACTGCAGAGTCAGTCCTACAACCACTTCTTGTATCAGCCCTAACCTGTTCTCTTCCTGTTTGTCTTTTTTTCTGAAAAGGATTGAACCCCCTGAGTGCTAATGATGTCCAGGACCTGCTCTACGACGAGATAAAGCCGGCCATTGAGGGGGCCAACTTTGTAGTGAAGCACATGAAGGACAAAAACGACTACAATGAGGTTTGTGTTTCCCTGCTAATCCCCTTGTTCATTGAAGAACTTGCATCAACATTTATGCACTTTATTTTAAAGCCACTGGTTTTGAGTGACACTGCCCTACATTATCACCATTAACATCACATCTGCTCAATAACATAACATAACAGAACATATGTATTTGTAAGGCACACACGTTGACCCAAAGGTATCTTGGCGCTGAATAACATATGTTTATTGTTATCCAAATCAATGCTACTCATTTTATCAACCTCAGAAGGATGAAAGACTGTGTGGACCTGCGGGGATCTGAATCTTTAAATATGAGGTCAAACACAGGCCCCTACAGTGGACTCAATAGTCCACTGAGCCACCAGACCCGGTGGATATACACACTGGAATCCTCTCCCATCTCTCACTCTGGCAGCTCAATGTTATTTTCCAAGGTTTATCCTTTTAGTGGCTTCTTATTCTGTTTGCTGCAATTCAATTTCTTTTATATTCTATTCCATGATTCGCCTCTCTATGCCTCCAGTTTATGTAAACCTCAGTCTCACTCCACATTCAGCTTGTACCCATCGGGTAAATTCCCTGGTCCACCGCCCTTTAGTCGACAATTGACTAGCTATCCAATTCAATGCAATACATTTTTTGGCCCCCGTTAATCCTAATTCCACCACTTTGATCATTGCTTTTGTTTGCTCAGAGCGGGGTACATAGCCCAGTATGCATTACTGTATCATGGCTGCAATGTGATCCCAGCCAATGAACTCAGTGTGATGAGCACCTCTCCCTAAAAGTTCAACACACCCAAGCAAGTCCACCACATTTGTAAATTTGTGCCCGCTGCTATCCTACATGTGGTGCAGTTATACGATTTGGACGGATCCAATCTTTGCAGCATCTGAGGTGTCACAGTTTCCCTATGTCCACATTTATACTGAATTAATTTCAACCAAGCATTGCGTTGCTGAGGATTCTCGTCCACTCTCACTCCCCCAAGTCTTTCCTCATATCTCTTTACCAGTGGGATTCCAGTGTAGTCATACGTCTGTCAGGTTGTGGGATCAGTAGCACATATAATCGTGAAATTACCTTGTGCTCCCATACATTTCAGGTAGCATCTGATTCAGTAGATATGTGTCTGGCTCCCATGGTAACCCTAGCCAGGGTTTCCGGATTGCCGCCGCCAACTCAGGGTACGCAAGTTGAATTCTCTTTAAAAGTCTTACAATGAAATTACACAGTCTTAGGACATCATTAAAATTGTCTTCATTAAATATGTCTTTCATTACCTATTCTTTGGTAGGCATTCTCAATCTGCACTGAATATTATGATTATAATATTATTTAATCTCACTCTCATTGCACCTTAATAATATTCGTGGAATTGGTCCGCCTCAGCAATCTATTATTGCTGAATTCAGGACCTTTCTACCTAAAACCCCTTACTTTTCTGTTAGACCCTAACATCTTTTTTAGATGGCTACTGGGGGATAGGTATTAGTAGAATTGAGAGATAAGCTGTGTCATAACCTTTGTCACTCAATTAAAATTATTACAACATCTCACACTTTCTTGCACAAGCTTAAAATACATCCCGGTGGTGCGGGTCAGCTTGTTTCAGAGATTCTTTTATTTGATCCTTCACCAGGACAAAGTCAAAACAGCATAAATTACCACTGACTAAATACGTTTGTAGTATACTTAGTTTTCAATTTATTTTGATCTATTCCACAGCACCTGTAAAGGGATAACAATAAATACTTTTACATTCCATTTTTAAATTACAGAAACCCACTTGTTTTTTTAACTTGATACATCATTTTGTATTTATTCTTACATTATCTTGTTCTCACTCGTTGGCAAGTTGATTGCTGAGTGTGTGTTATGAACTGACTGCGCATGTTGGTTTTTCTTTGCTTTTCTTTAAAAAGTCCTTCAGTTTGATATTTTGATTCATTATCCTATGCCTCCAGACATTTTACAGAACTATTTTTATATATTGCTACCATCCTCCCATCTTTCAATATTTTTATTTTATTTCATTTTTTTTGTCTTAGCATTTTCCTGTTCTTCCTTTTTACCTATTTTTGAAGACATTTTGATGATATGTCTAATTTTTTCACCCCTTGGTAGTTTGAGTCAATACATTATGTCTTACCTTCTTGATGGCTGTGGTAAAATTAATTAATCCCACTTTCAGTCCCTGTTTGTGTGCTGTGTTATTTCTTCAGTACATTACCATCAATCAACTGTTTTATTTTGTCTTCAGGGTAGTGGGTTCTCCTGTAGTTTCTTCATTCCATTATTAAAAAAACCCTGTATGCGAACGCCTGATATCTATATTCCTTGATACCTAAGATCTTTCTCTATGCTGTGTCACCATGTAAGGAGGGTGCGCATAGAGAACCCCAACCAAGGTATGGAATAGTTTAAGACCCATACCAACATTTTTACTTTACAACTTTTCTTCTTTCCTTTCTAGCCTAGCTTCTGTTTGTATATTTATGTCAATATTAGATTGTCAATGATAGGTATTGTCCAGTGTATTAATTGAGAGAGGCAGAAGAAGCTTGTATCAAAAAAAGTTATCAAATCTCCTTCAAATTTACAAGAATCTCTCTCTAAACTCCAAGCCCTAACACTTGTTCCTCTGCCACCTTTTCTGATCTTCTTCTTACCATTTACAGGAGAAAGATAACTGGAACAGGATGGCACGGACAGTCGATCGTCTGTGTCTCTTCCTGGTGACACCAGTGATGGTTATCGGGACCTTGTGGATTTTCATGGACGGTGCCTACAACTATCCCCCGTCACTTCCCTTTGCAGGAGACCCCTACGACTACCGGGAATCCAACAAACGATACATATAGGAAATCTCCTGCGAGTGCCATAAGAACGAATGTCTTAAATTTAAATTTTTTAACATATATGTACTGTTGATAAAAGCAAAGAACCCATTTGGAATGTGCGTTGTTTTACCCTTTTTTTTATTTTTAATATATTTATTTAAAAATAATCCAAAAAGAACTATGAGTATGTTGATCTCTTTGAACATAGTCTAGAATTTCACTCAGTAAATGCAAGCTATTGATATTTTTTTGTAAAAATTTCTTTTTATATATTTTCATATATAGAGCTTAATAAGAAGGTTCATCTATTATCATGGAATACCTCCATTATTTGGCGTTTGTGGGTTACATTCTAACACTCTGAGCCTTTTATTGCTGGTATTGTGTTCTAGGATTTTACTCAACCACTGAGCCCAAAACTCAGCACTAAGTATACCGCTTTAGCACTTGGCCCTCAAAGTAGCAACTTCGAACTGTTCAAAGCTTACACAAGGAAGCGGTGTAGCATGGAAAATCAGACCTCATCGAGACGACATCTGGTATAAGGGACAAGACAATTATTTTACTAAAAACAAACAGGTGCCACTTCTGACAGGCAACGTAATAGTATACGTAAATATCAGAGGACATTCAAAAGGATACACAGCTATTAATGCAATAAACACTGTGAACAGGTACAACATGGGCGGCTCCTTTGTGAAAGGTATTGAATGGTTATACATTGCAAGGTCTTACACTGTCCCTCCTTGGGTAGTGGTGCTTGTATTTAATACTCCTCTGAGCAACTTCTACCTCACAAACCCTATGAAACCATGGTAAGGCAGAACATGGGTAGAAAAAAGCTATGGCTCTCCACAGGTAACTCACTCTGGTGCAGTACCTTTCTGTCTTTGCTGTTCATTAGCAGGCTTGGTCTGTGGATGCTGGTGGACGGTGCGGGCAGTGCATCTACTGTTCTGTCGTCAGGCACAATCTACTGAGAGTGATTGCTTTAACTCTATCCCAGCCGAGGTGATGTTGCCCTGGTGTTTGTCTTGTGTGTGTGCTGTGCAGGTGCACGCACTAGCCTGAAAAAGCACCAGCACCTGTGATGACGAGGATGTCCTTCTACTCACCCACCAGACATCTCCGCTCCACCCAACTGGCCCTGGCCACTATTCCACGGCACCGCAAGACCTCAGCCGGAGGAAGATCCTTCTCCTCCCTCGCTGAAAATATCTGGAACTCTGTACCTCTACATCTCAGGCCATAACCATCACTGCCTCAATTCAAGAAGGACCTCAAGACCTGGCTCTTCAAATGAAGCTGCAGACCCCCCACCCCACCAGCGCCTTAAGACACTGATGAGTGATTAGCAGCACTATTCAAGAACCCTGATTGATTGACTCCAGTCCCCAATGGATCTTAACTGGCAGGTGGAGAGGGTTCTCTTCCTTTTTTTTTGTATCCAAGGACAATGTGCTTCCCAACACTTCAAAAGGACTTTCTACCGCCAAATAGTCACACTCTAGAGTCAGTTGCATTATAAAAGTCTCAGCAATGACTTCGACGAGATCTGCAATCGACATTGATGTCTGGCAGGTTGTTCCCAACCTCCATCTTGTGTGCCCTCATGCCCACCCAATTCAAAATGGATTCTTGGTTTCCAGAGTTAAACACAGCAAACGCGCTCCTTGCTTACTCAGATGGCACATATTCATGTTCAAAAACCACACATCATTCACATCCCATTTGGATGTGGTGAAGGGCTCGGTGTTTAGGGGAATGACAGACCATTCAAAACTGATAAAATCGGTGTCCTGAGCGAAGGCATTTCCAGCGAAGGACAGTGCAAACGGTGTGCCCCTCCGAACGACAGAGCCAATCTTTTGGTCCCGCTCCATGCCACAGCGGGTCCTCAGCATACAGCCATGAACTTAGTGTGTACTGAGCCCTGAAACTCAAAAATCCTTCCAAATCCTGCGAATGTGAACTCACGGTAGAGGTCAGCCATTTCCCAAGCCATGCAGGAGACCTTTCTTTCATCAATCCTCAACTTCAGGACACCCACGTCCCTCATCCTGGACCGACAACGCATGGAAGAGCTGCCCTAGACATCTCCTGATGAAGGCTTCCACGTGAAGAGATTTCCAAATACATATGGGTGGGGATTTGTGGCCTACGAATAAGTGTTGATGGTTTTAATAAAATGGCACAGTGGTCAACACAACCTGTTGGAATGGAGGGTGTAACTCCAAGACGTATCATGGGAGGGTAGATCAGAGGTCCAAGAGACATATTGAATTGTGCAAAGCGGTGATAGCCTTTTCTTCAATTTGATGGTCTTTCTGAATGCCTGAGAGAGACTCATTGCAAGTAGTTTGGGTTGTGTCTATGTCAGGATCTCAGCTAAAATTGACCGCTGAATTATCACAGCCATCACATCCCAGGAATTAGCAACACCAGGTCAATGAAAGACTCTGAGGGAAAGCGATGGGAGAAAAGGACTTGAAGGAAAAGAACCTGAGGCCTGACGTTACAAGCTAATTTGTATTATGACCATGAGGTTGAAAACAGGCCCCCTGCCAGTATTATTGGCATACAGTTACATAAGATAAATAAGCAACAACTATAGCTTCATTTTATATAATATGAAAATGCTTCAGTTCTGAAACAATGAGACAGTGAAAAAACTATGACGAGTCTCTTTGTAGTTACATCAAAAGCACTAAAGGGGGGGGGGCACTGCTGCTGAGATTAGATTTTTCTTTTCACCTGGAGGGCGAGGGCAGAATTGGAGAGCCCGATAGGGACCCGTCTCAGCACCTGCTTTTTAGAACCTCAGCACTGGCAGGACCTGGCCCACTTTAAGCCCTAGCTGCAATTACACACTGTAAGAGCTTTGACTGAGATCTAACTCCAGCTTCCAGTGCTGGGCTTGTATTTATCAACCTAACACATTCTGGGGGTTTTATTTTGTTTTATTTCAGCTCAATCAATTGTATTAATACTCCTGACATCAAAGATTTGTAAAAGTGAAGACTCGGACTGGAGCATGGTACCCCTGATGACCTGCAGGGGCATTTTAAGGATTTTAGGGCCCCTTGGCAAAACTTATTTTGGGGGCCCCTGTTCTGAACAAATTTTAATTTATTATCCTACTTTAGTTCTTTTCTGCCCTTGTTGGCCCGGTCATTGTCAATGCATAGGAACACTCCTGCTGATTCTAAATTTGTTACATCTAATATTCAGGGATAATGACGTGTTTTTTCAATATTGAAACACAGCAGCAGCTCATCAATATTACTTGACATAACTTCTGTGACCCCCCCCCTCCCATGTCTCATATGCGAGGTCCTGATTTGATCTAAAAGGAACTTTTTTATGGATGTTGCAAGAAACATAAAAGCAACATTTCTCTGCAAAATGTCTGTAATAAATTCTCACACATCACTCACATTAAAAAAAATTAAAAGGAAACAGTATTTAAACAATCTGTCTAAGAAGCCTGCAAGGTCATTAGGACAAGACTGTCTGTAGAACAGAGCTGGCTCTGCCAGGGGTCCCCTGAAAGGATGGGGCCCTGGGCTAGAGCCCACATTGTCCATGCCTTAAAACGTCTCTGATGACAGGAAGTCGGTACCTGAGAGTGACAGATGTCTCGGGTTTCCCACGGCTATGAACAGGTGCCCAACGCCCATGGGGCTCAAAGGGCTTTAGCCTCCCTCCGTCCTGTGTGTCAGCCCGGGCTCAGACAGCTTCCCGGGCACACACAAAGACAGTTTTTGAGCTTATTGCAGCCGCACCCGAGTACTTCACAGGTCTTTAAAAGACCATTTATGTGTTAACGAGGATTTGTTGTTTTTTCACCCCTTCATCTCCACTCTGCCTTTTGCTGCAAGAATTACCCCCCCCCCCCCCGAAATTTTTAGTAGCCCCCCGAAATATGGCTCTAGTTGCGCCTCTGGCTATGTGCGAACATCTCCAGTTTACTTTGCCTTCTGGGACTTGTAGTCCCCACACAGCCCACAACGGAAAGAAAACCCTAGACTGGGTGAGTTACTCCGGCATGGAACCAGGAAACTTGAGAGCTCTGGAATGCACAGCGGCTTAGCTGAAGTTTAGCAGAGATTACAAGAAGAAAGGCTGTACTATGTAATCTGGAGCATCCCTCACTGTACTAGGAGCGCATTACAGCAGAGTGTTTTAACATGTATGATTGTTAAGCCCATTTTCTAATTTGACAAATACTGGGGGGACTGATATAGAAAAAATAATCGGATAATGTGTGCTGCATTAAGCGTAAAGGTAACGGCCACAGCTGATGACTTTGGAGCGGGTTCGAGTCTCGGCGTCGGCTCAACATCCTGTGATTCTGGGCGAACCACTTAATCTCCACGTGCCTAAAAAATAAGTGTGTCCTTGTGTAATGCAACTGATGCTCATGTAAAGTGCTCCAATATATTTGGGTTGAGTTCTCGCTGTATAAAACTGCAACAACAAAAAAGCTGAAGACTGGGCATTCTTTTAAGTGGGAGTCGGCACTGCACCCATGGCGCAGAAATCTGTATCCCAGTGAAAGTTGGCACCTTTTATATTTGGCCTATTCTGGAAGGAGGCAGACAATGTGTCATAAAACATTCCAGGGCAGGGCTAAGAGAGGTGGAGGTCAAGTGCCGTGAAGTCAGACCCAGGAAAAGAAAAAGAAATGACAGTGCTTAATTTGTAAAATATGAAGTGCCAGGGCTCTGACCAGGAGGCCAATGCAGCTTGCACCTCCAATCGCCCCTGTCATCGCTGTCAAAACAACTACTAACCATCTCTCTCGCCTTAAAGTGCAACAGTTCAGATTATTCCAGGTCCCCAAAGCTAAAAGAATGGCTGGGGAGGCAGGTATTAGAAATGTTTAATGTATATTGTTTTCCTAAACAACTGTTATACTGCTCATCTCTAAATTGCATGAACAGTGCCACCTTGTGGCACACTGCCCTAAGTGTGGTGTTGACAATTAGGTGCCGGTGCCTAGCACTAGAAAACAATTAAGTGCCAGTGCTCAGCACCGGAAAGCACCGGCTCAAATTCAGCACTGGGAAATGATGAACATATTTAAAAAAAAAACAGAGAGAGGAGCAAATATGGAGTGCGCAGGGATGAAGGACAATGTGAGAAGAAAGATCAGAAAATGAAAAGAATGATGGTAGATATCATTGGAAAATAAAAGGTAAAGAAATGAAGATTGAAAACAAATAAATGATGCAAGGATAGAGGGCTGGAAGGAGGAAAGTTTGGATGGAGAAGTGAAGGAATCAATTAGCGAAAGCCAGGAAGGGTGGATGAAAGGTTGGAAGAAAGTGTGTTAAGATAAATGGATGGAAGTGTGAAAAGATGGCTTGATATGTGAAGGAACTGGTCATTAGATGGATGCAATGATGAAAGGATGAATGGATACATGGAGAGCGGCGGCCAACAGAGTTAAAAGCGATGGGGCGGTGCAGTGGAGCGGGCTGTGATGGGGGGAAGTCGACAGACTACGGAATAGGTATAATTAAATAAATAAATAATACCTATTCCGTCATCTATTTGCTTCCCCTCTGCCACGCCCTGCCGCCCCCGCCTTACCGCGCTTACCTGTGCCGGCCGCCAATGTACATGGATAGAAAAGTGAAAGGGTGGGTTTATGAGTGAAAAGATAAATGCATGAATCAGTGAAGTGATGGATAGATGGAATATGGAATAGATTGTTGGAATATATAAAATCCACATTCGTAAAGCGCTAATCACCCGTAAGGGTCTCTAGGCCGTGGGGGCCGTCGGGAAAATTAAGCAAGCTATTGCCCAGAGTTACATGGTGCTGGGCTAATCTGCCACAGGCGCCGGGGATCGAACCGTGAACCCCAGATTCTGGAGTCAGTCGCCCTGGCCACTGCGCCACTCCTCTTCCAATTACAAAAGGAGGGGGTAAAGGGGTGAATGGAAGGGAGGGACAGTGAAAGGAATGATAGGAAGGCGAGCAGCTGAAGAGAACAGTCCTAGGAAGTGTCAGGCTAACCTGCTTCACCCACTCGGTGTAATTGAAGATTTGTTTCAAAGTGGGGGTATTTTACATTTCTGGCTACTCCCTTGAAATGACGTGTAACGTAGCACGTCATTTTGACTCCTACTGCTAGAAGGTTGAGCCACAACGGGTTAAAACAGATATGGTGATAAAGGGCGCGAGGAAAGGGCACTTCTATAAGGGCAGAGAACAGCTGGTGGGTGGAGGGTGAGTGACAGAGTCTCACCCAGCACCACCACTCCCCTGAGCCCAGGCAACATGGCAGACAACTGAGCCCTCGCAGGCAGTAAGCTGTGCGCCCTGTGTACACAGCAGGTCAGCTGGGGGCAGGCAGCTGTTGCCTGCATCCCCCTGTAACCACACCACAAAGTCCTCGAAGCAGGCAGCCGGCTTATGTCATCACTGGAGATATTTTTGGCCTCAGAGGCTTGGGCGTGCAAACAGGACCACGCCAGGAATGTGCCAGTCTTGAGCGTGCGCCATTGCCTTTGGCTGCAGCAGGAACCATAGGCTAGTGGCCAATGGAAAGAAGCACGGCAGCTCCGGAGGTTGAGCGCCTGCTGCCTCAGAAAATCTATTATATGTACCTCCCTTTGCATCTCTAATGAGATGCAAAGTGGGCGTTACTGGGCGGTACAACCTTGTAAATATCACTGATGTGCACATCGTGTATATTCACAAGGTGGCGCACGCATTTTAGCATACGTTAGCTTTAGGTGAAAACCGCTGTTTTTGGCCAAAAACAAACGTCTGCTAAAATCATGACAAACATAGGGGGTGGATTCTTGTGTTATTAGCATATCGGAAACCCAGCGATGTTCCCTGCAAAACGGCGATTACCACGCTATTGCTGTAATTTATATCGCTGTTGTGCTATGCGCTGTAAATACAGCGCAAGCATGGTGATATATTCCAGCGATAGACAACGATAAATATAAAAGCGCTAAGCGCGCTTTGCGATATTTATCGTCGTCTGTTGTAAATATGCCCCTTAATTAGCAAACAGTAACGCTTATACATTCATGGGCTTATTTATGTGCCCCTTGCGCCACCAGTGGTGTCACTTTTTTTTGATGCATCGTAGGCGCAGCGTGGTGCTTCATATTTACAAGGCCACACTCAGAAACCCACCCTTTCCCTTTTCCATCCATGTACAGCCAACCTGCGTGGCTTTTCAGTGCCTTGTAAATACGACCCCTTTTTGCGCATCACTTTGCGTGAAAGGAGTGTGCCATGGGTGCTGCTGTGGGTGTTGCCACGCAACACCTATGGATTCTGCCGCGTTCCCAGATGTACAACCTTTGTAAACCTGGGAATGTGTTAGAATCCGAAGCCTCCCCAGGGGAGGCGCAACCAGGTGTTAATTCTCCTTGTTTTCTCCTCTTTCTGAGTGCACTGCATTCTGAAGCACACTTAGAAAGAGGAAAACACCACCAATGATTGTTTTTGTGCAGGAAGGTCTACCTTCCTGCACAAAACAATCCATAGTGCAAGGGCGTCTGCATTGGCGCATGACAGCCAATTGTGCACTAGCACAGGGGAAAGCACAGGGATGCGCCGTATTGTTGTAAATATCACGCATCCCTGTGTTTTTAAAATTACGCAGCTCGGCACAGAAAAATAGGTTATGAGGCTGCGCAGCGTCATTTTGTTGTAAATAAACACCTCGGTGCCAAGAGACAAGTTTGCCAGTGGCCCCATTCTATGAATGTCACCCGTACAAACCGAAGCAAGCGAGCCGATCCGTCACACTGGATTTTACAGTCTCTCAAAGTTTATGAAGTTGTACCTGAAAGCAGTTAAGATTAGTGTGCGTTTTTTTTTTGTTGCAGAGTTTTATATAGAGCAAACTTAACCCGCAATCAAATCGGGTATCAGAGAACTTTACATAGCACCAGTTATGTTACATGAGGACACACATTCATTTTTATTAGGCACGGGGAGATTAAGTGATTTGCCCAGAATCACAGGATGTTCAGTGTCGTTACCGAGGTTCGAACCCAGTTTCCCCGGTCCGAGGTCGAACGCCCTAGCCGTTGCTTTGTGCACCAAATCATATTTTAGAGTCAAGCTGAATTTGATGTCTGTCCTAGTGGGGAACAAGAGGAAGAAAAGGGCAAAGCCACTGCAGATAAGTTGAAGTACCCAGGGATCTATTGCAATCATTCCTCACTTAGTAACAATGTGGGAGGAGTCAAATATTTTTGGGGACAGCAGATTTGGTAGAAACTGTCTAAATTTGCAGCAGCTACTGGTATTGTTGCATCCCTTAAGTTCACCTGAAAGGAACAATACGTCTGTTGTGGGGTCTAGACTGGTCTGGACCAGCTAGGAATGTTGCAATCGCTATGAGGGTTGCCCTCAGGGTGACAAGTTTGCTCAGATGTGGGTCCTGTGCTCACTCTGCCACTGTCATCAAGCTATACATGGCTGATGAGCCCATAACAAGGGTGAAACTAGTCCTAGGTTACTTGTATTCTGGTTCTGGGTGCACCTGGCTTGGCAGTTCGAGCTGGAGTGTTCCCCCTGGAGTAGGGGCAAGACTGATTTACATATGGCTGGGTCCAAATCATTCCTGATGTGCAAATTCCTCCCTTAACTCGGCACATTCCTCACCATATGGGACCTCACCTCCACACCAGCTCTCACTGAATTGCATGGAACTGATCCAGTCTACGACTCCAAATTTGTCCCTCCACAACTCTTAATGACATTGTTGCCCCGTTGACATACATATGCCGAAACATGTTCATACTACTCCAAGTAAAACGTCTCCCTTTTTGTGTCTGCTACCTGCCAAACGTTTTTTTTACAAATATTATGATTCCTTCTCTGTCTGTACAAAATGTTTCTACAAATTACTCTGTTTCTTTGTAAAGTGCTCTGATACCCTTTCCTGGGTCTTGTCCGCGCTATAGAAAACTCTCAAAATAACTTAGGAAGCATAGTGGATGAAAAGCAATGGACTGGGATGTGGCACGAGCGATTGGCAGTGGCTGGGATTAATTTAAGCTTTCCTTCCATCACTTTTTTTTTTTGATACCCCAAGTGTATAGAGTATGCTCCGACATGGGTCCGCACACACTGTGCCACTGGAATCGAGCTATACCTGGCTGATAAGCCCATGTAACGGGTCCTAGGTTGCTTGTATTCTGGTTCAGGGAGGACCTGGCTCTGCATTTCTGGCAGTACTTTTCCGACTGGAGCAGGGTCAACTCTGATTTGCATATGGTTGGGTCTGAACTGAGGTGGCATAGCGAGTGAAAAACAATGGTGAAGGATGTGGCCCTGAATGATTGCCAGTGGCTGACAATCATGACAATCACTGCCAAGCAGACAATCTAGGCACCACAGTTGCTTTCCTGTTTTGCCACTTTTAACGCAAATTTAATGCACAAGGGTTGAGGCAAGAAAAGCCTGCACCTGCTACCATCTGTGGCTATAAACTTTTGGTGATGGTACTCTGCCTAACCATCGATGCTTGACACAATCTTGGTTACTATGCCCTCATTGTTTACACAAGATACAGAATAAGTTGGGCAGAGTATCTAATAATCTGCTATGAATAATAAACAACAATTGCTTGCACTATTTTGATAAAGACAACTCTATGAGCCCTGAAGAAGTCTCATTCATGAGACGAAACGCGTTGGCTAAAAGGGACATTTTGCATGTAATTTTAATCTGTTTTTGGATCATCATAATAAAGAATTGAAAAGAAGCATCACTCAAGTCCGGACCTGTTTATTATGAGATTAATTTTCTCGATTTACTGAAGACACCAGAGACTGTTCCATATATTTCCTTGATGGGTGCTGATTCCACATTCCATGTTATGTATACTTGATCTACCTGTTTCTATTTTGTTGTATAATTTTCATCACTGATTGTAAAGCGCTCTGATATCCGAAAGGGGCTTGTTCGCGCTCTATAATACTTTCATAATAAATAAATAAATAAATTAATTAATTTATTAATTAATTCAAGCATTCCATCCCTCACTTTGGTTTTTGAAGCCCTATGGAGAATACCCAAATATGACTCTATGTTACTTATACAACTCATATTTCTCCATATTCTGTGTAGATCGTGTTACAAATTTTCGCTCTGACTGCAGGGTCACTTTAGCATCCTTAGGTTTCACTGTTGCAGAGCGGTTGAGGTCCTCTCATGGAAATCGTAGCTGGAGCATCCAGTATTTACAGTGGCTACCCCAACCCTGGAGCACTATGAGCTCCTCGGTCATCATTGTTATCGAGACCCTAGATCCCTAGTAAGGAAATCTTGGGACGCAGGCAGGAAGTTTCTTCCCCAGCTTTATAGTAAAGTTGTAGAGAGTAGTTGTGTATTCCAACAGTCAGTTATGTTATCAGTTATGGACAGTTCTACACTTTTGCTTATTCAACTCAGCCTAATCCTGCCAGGATCTTATACCATAGGTTCAACTGGAATGGAGCAACCATAGTGCCCACAAAATGGCCCCCAGTGTATCTCTGACCACTTGTGCTACACATGCTCTGTACATGCATCTTTTACACATGTAACAGGGTACACACATTCAATGACCATGTCTTACGTAGAAGGCAGTGGTAGTTGTTCCCAAATAGCATTAGTGGGAGGGGAGGGGGGTTTAAAAAAAATAAAAAACACTTACCTGCAGGCCTGCCGGCTGACCAGCCACCACCTCTTGTCGGTCCTCTACGTCCTCTCAATGCGTTCTGGAAGCAGGAACAGAAAGCACCCTCCCAGGCTACCCTGACTAAACACAACGCTGCAATGCAGTGTTGCGATTGGTCTGAGCACTGTGGTTCGGCACTCAACCAGGGAATGGGAGCATGCGGCATGCTCTCCACCCCGGCTATAATACAGCCTGGATGGAGAACATGCAAAGTGCCCATGAGTGTTTGGCTGGCTCAAGAGGGCCTGCCAAACATTCATGCTCACTTGGAGTGGGTACCACTCCTCCCCGGCCCTGCTCTGTGAGCAGAGCAGTCTCGCCCCGCCCACAAAGCTGCAGCAGCTCGAAAATATTAATAGCATTGCATTATTATCATTTTATTGTTCCTTTTTTGCAGTGCTGAAAGCAGTGGGGCAACGCTCCTTTGCCTTAGCGGAGGAGCCGTCCCCGGTGGAAGGCCAAAGGATCAGGTTGCAGTGCACTGGCAGACCCCTTTAAAGACATTTGAGAGGCTGGTAGGCCTCCATCCCAAGCAGGAAAGTGATACAAACACCAGTGCTGCATCTAGAATAAAATGACTGTCACTACTGCCAGGCCTTTACACCCCAGTGAGCTGACGGTTGTCATTCTCGACAAAGAGAGTGCAAATGGAGTGTCCATTTAGACCACAGTGGTAAGAAGAATGGGCAACCCAAACTACCCTTGAGGGCTCGGGCAAAGTATGACGGATGGGTAAATGTGCCTTCAAGGGATTTATTTAATTGAATAGTCAAATTATTTTATTGTAACATTTGGAAGCAAGAAAAGATGTATGCTTGCTGATAGATTTCTTTCAGGGAACTTCATTTTTTATACAATTTCTTGTAAACGGGTAGAACACCGTCCAAGATAGAACAATCATAAGAAATACATCTCAAAAAGGTGTACAGAACAAACACAAACGGTGTATATATGAAAGTATTCAATCTTTATATTGTAATTTTCAAAGGGTACATATTTACAATACATGCAATGAAACAATCATTCAGAGCACATACATGATGGCTGTGTGTGCTGAAAATTGCAAAAAACACAGTTGATGGACAGAATGCAGAACAATGTCTTACATTCACCCCAGTACAGAGATCTGGGCCTAAGTCCATCGTTTTTTTGCACTCCACACCACCCTAGGTCAGACACTGGCTATATGCAAATCAGCCTTGACCCTGTGCCTCATGGGAACAGTCCAGCCCGAACTACCAAGCCATGTCTTTCCTAGACCGGAATCAAGCATCCAAGGACCGGTTTCTGGCTATCAGCCTTCTTCAGCCTGGATAGCTTGACTCCAGTGATGTGGAGAGCCTGGGACTCACGTCTGAGCATACCCAGCACACTTGGGGTGAAAACTGCAAAAAACACAGTTGATGGACAGAATGCAGAACAATGTCTTACATTCACCCCAGTACAAAGATCTGGGCCTAAACCCATCGTTTTTTTGCACTCCACACCACCCTAGGTCAGACACTGGCTATATGCAAATCAGCCTTGACCCTGTGCCTCATGGGAACATGTGTGTGCTGAGGCATGGTTCAAAGCTGACTACTTATTATAGTGATTTCAAGGTGGGAGTACATGCACCACGCCATGGCGGGGACCATTGTCCATCCGCTAGAAGGGCGCCAGTCTCTGGCACTGTGCAATTTGTCTACAGATTGACGGGTTTCTCTTGGGAAGCCAGAATTGGCTCCATGAGGAACTCATTAAGTTGTAGCAAGGGTTCCAAAACTGATGATGATACATAAGGGTATTAAACTTCATTTCAACAGTTCCACGGCGTCTCTTGCTTTGGGTACCACAAAGGTAAAAGAAAAGACTTCCTCTAAAGAGATCCAGAAGGTTATGGAATTTCCTCTTCCAGGGATACTTCAAGGCCACTAGTATTTTGTAAGTCCAGGTACAGTGCATCATATGTATTATAAGGATGAAGCGGGATGTCAAATTAATGCAGCCACCGAAGGGGCCTGTGTTCGCCCTCATGGTTACAGGTTCAAATCCCAGTGGGTCCACTCGGCCTTTCATCCTTCTGAAGTCGAAAAAATGAGTACCATTGAGATGAGTAACAATAAACATCTGTTATTCAGCACCAAGATACCCTTGGGCGAAGGTGCGCTTTACAAATACATGTGTTGTGTTATGTTTGGAATCATCTTCCTACCTGCAACAATGTTTTGTAGGACATCAGACTCTGGTCTAAAAGTTCCTCTGAGCTCTAGGTAAGCGTGCAGCTAAAGGGCGGTCATCATAACTTGAATGAACATTTTCTTTGGCTACCCATATAATGTCAATTGACATAAAAGGGAGAAGCAGTGCCTAAATGAGTTCTGTGGGTTATGCCGGCGATGGTGCCATAGCCAGCAAAGAATCAAAAGGGGCAGCTGCTTAGAAAGAAAAAACTTTATCAAAGCCAGATCCTATAAACTGGGGCTGATGGTGGAGAAGAAAGAGCTACTAGAACTGCAACATCTCAAATCAGGGCTCCATTTCCGGAGTGGTCCAGGGGATAAGAGCTTGTCCTGAAGATCTACATCATGGCCTGTTAAAATTCCTTGGCCTGAGAAGACAAGGAAGAGACTAGCATTGGTGAATAGTGTTGAGTCTCCAAAGGGTTCCGAGAACAAGACCTTGAGGAAGAAGAGGACTTCTTTTTGCTGTGTTTTTTTGTCTTTCTTGAGCAAGGATCCCTTTGGAGACCACTCCCTATCTGGGGAATTTCCTGAATGAGAAGAAATTGAACTCTATGAGTTGTCCTGACAGACCATAGAAAGAAAATAGCTTGGATATCTTGCCATCCTGCTGTCTAGCGCCTTTGGATTCACTGAAAATCAAGAATCATGTGCCTAGTACAGAAATCTATGTAGGGGAACAAGCCTCCTATCAACTCAGCCATAATCCGTCCCTGCAAAGCTAATAGGAAACTTCGGTCAGATGAACTGCATCTGGCCGAGGTCCCTAGGATCAAAAAGGCTAGAAGTGGTGGACGGCTCTTCTCTTATAATGCCGCTAAACTCTGGAACTCTCTGCCACTACATCTTTGCATAGTTCCCAATCATCTGGCTTTCCGTAAACAACTGAAGACCTTTCTGTTTCCTTAGTTCTTTCTGCCTCCCCAGTGTCAGTCCTACCTGTTGGGATGCTCCTGGGTAGCCATGCGCTTTATAAATGTTTTTTCAATTCAATTCAATTGAAGAGGCCTCGGTCATGTCCAAGGCACTACATAGAGATGTCATGTAGATACGATAAGGGCATTGTTTTTTAAGACATTAGAAAGAGACATCCGATCTACTGGCCACTGGTTTGCTGAAGAATTACTTTGGTGAAAAACAAAACATTGCTCCTCACCTGCATCAATGAGGTGATGGAAAACTGAAACTTACACGCGTGAGCCGGTCAGAACCTCATATGCTGGTATGTGATCTCACCTGAAGTGGATGAATCTCTGGCTAAAGCTGTATCACTTGACCTGGTGCTGCTGGAAAGATAATACTGCCAAAAAAGTTTCTGGGTCGAGTCTGGAGCCTGGAGGGTACTCATTTATTTGGGAGTCTGCGGTAGTCATCATGATACCACACAAACTGAATAAAAGCGATACTGACTAATCGAAGGGTACAAATACTGATGGATAGTAACATGATGACGAGTCAACTGTGAGTGATCAACTGTAACACATAGGGCTTGATTTACAAAGGTAAAAGTACTACTCGTAAAACTACGGGGCTTATTTAGAAGCCCTTGCGTGATCAGTGCATTACTTTTTCCTATTTTAAAAGTGACGCACCAGGGGCGCAAGTATTTTATAAATAAGCCCCTACGAGTTTAATTTTAACAATAGTAATTTTATGACTGCAGAGACTCCGCACTTGATTAGATAGGCCTGTCTTATCTTTTTATGTGAGGAGTTCTCCGCAGTGAATGCAGAGTCTATGCAGTCGCAAAATTACTACTAGAAACAGTAAACTAGTAGTTTGTAAATACCAAACAATAGTAAACTTAGACAAGTGTAAGTTTACCTTTGTGAGTCAGGCCCTGAACTGTCAAAGTTTAAGTTGAGGGATTTAACCTTCCACCCTTTCTTCAAAGGGGGTTCTGTTTCGAAAGTGAGACCTGACATCCTTCTGTCTACTTTCCACATTTCCATATGTATCTTGTGTGCTCAGTGCAGGCAGTACTGCTGTCCTAATGAGTGGAAGTTACTATAAAAAGCACATTCTTGTCGCTGGCAAGAAAAGAGCTAAAGCCCGAGCTCAACACACGTTCTCAACCCACCCTATGAATTCCACGCCAGGAATAGGAAGTGTCTATTTTTACTCCTCGGATGTGCCCCTCTCGTCGTCACCTCCCAGTTCAGCGACACTCCTATCTCGTTGCCACATCAGGCTCAGAAACTGGAAAATGAAACGTGGAGAGAGCACAGCCTCTTCCTAGCGCTTTCTGCGTCATAACCAGGACCCCAGGAGAGAACCAACATGTGGGGGGCCCCTCTCTTTGTGGCCCTGCTCTCGGCCTGCTCTATGCCAGGTAAGTAGGTTCCTGTGCCCTCTGAGGGGTGAAAGGCAGAAGCCCCTTTACCTTTGAACTCTGGGCATCGACTTTTAGAGCCATGGTCCCTCCCACTTCGGAAGCAACTTGACCTTTGAACTCTGGGCATCGACTTGGAGGGCCATGGTCCCTCCCATTTCGGAAGCAACTTGACCTTTGAACTCTGGGAATCGACTTGTAGGGCCATGGTCTCTTCCACGTAGGCAATTTGGGACGCCCCAGCCAGATGCTGTATGGATCCCAGGGGTCGCGCTTCTCAAACATTGAACTATCCTGGTCCTTTTTATTAATCACATATATACACATCTGTATAATCTTTGATGCAGGTTGACTCACTTATTTTTTAGTATAATCTTTGATGCAGGTTGACTCACTTATATTTGTATAATCTTTGATGCAGGTTGACTCACATATATTTGTATAATCTTTGATGCAGGTTGACTCACATATATTTGTATAATCTTTGATGCAGTTTGGCTCAGTTATATATGTGTATATTCTTTGATGCAGGTTGGCTCACTTATATATTCGTATCCTTTGATGCAGGTTGACTCACTTATATATTCGTATCCTTTGATGCAGGTTGACTCACTTATATATTCGTATAATCTTTGATGCAGGTTGAGTATAATCTTTGATGCAGGTTGACTCACTTATATATTCGTATCCTTTGATCTAGGTTGACTCACTTATATATTTGTATAATCTTTGATGCAGGTTGACTCACTTATATATTCGTATCCTTTGATGCAGGTTGACTCACTTATATATTCGTATCCTTTGATGCAGGTTGGCTCACTTATATATCCGTATAATCTTTGATGCAGGTTGACTAATTTATATATTCGTATATTCTTTGATGCAGGTTTACTCACTTATATATCCGTATAATCTTTGATGCAGGTTGACTAACTTATATATTCGTCTAATCTTTGATGCAGGTTGACTCACTTATATATTCGTATCCTTTGATGCAGGTTGACTCACTTATATATAATCTTTGATGCAGGTTGACTCACTTATATATTCACATAATCTTTGATGCAGGTTGAGTCACATATATTTGTATAATCTTTGATGCAGTTTGGCTCAGTTATATATGTGTATATTCTTTGATGCAGGTTGGCTCACTTATATATCCGTATAATCTTTGATGCAGGTTGACTAACTTATATATTCGTATAATCTTTGATGCAGGTTGACTCACTTATATATTCATATAATCTTTGATGCAGGTTGACTCACATATATTTGTATAATCTTTGATGCAATTTGGCTCAGTTATATATGTGTATGTTCTTTGATGCAGGTTGGCTCACTTATATATCCGTATAATCTTTGATGCAGGTTGACTAACTTATATATTCGTATAATCTTTGATGCAGGTTGACTCACTTATTTTTTAGTATAATCTTTGATGCAGGTTGACTCACTTATATTTGTATAATCTTTGATGCAGGTTGACTCACATATATTTGTATAATCTTTGATGCAGGTTGACTCACATATATTTGTATAATCTTTGATGCAGTTTGGCTCAGTTATATATGTGTATATTCTTTGATGCAGGTTGGCTCACTTATATATTTGTATCCTTTGATGCAGGTTGACTCACTTATATATTCGTATCCTTTGATGCAGGTTGACTCACTTATATATTGGTATAATCTTTGATGCAGGTTGAGTATAATCTTTGATGCAGGTTGACTCACTTAGATATTCGTATCCTTTGATCTAGGTTGACTCACTTATATATTTGTATAATCTTTGATGCAGGTTGACTCACTTATATATTCGTATCCTTTGATGCAGGTTGACTCACTTATATATTCGTATCCTTTGATGCAGGTTGGCTCACTTATATATCCGTATAATCTTTGATGCAGGTTGACTAATTTATATATTCGTATATTCTTTGATGCAGGTTTACTCACTTATATATCCGTATAATCTTTGATGCAGGTTGACTAACTTATATATTCGTCTAATCTTTGATGCAGGTTGACTCACTTATATATTCGTATCCTTTGATGCAGGTTGACTCACTTATATATAATCTTTGATGCAGGTTGACTCACTTATATATTCACATAATCTTTGATGCAGGTTGAGTCACATATATTTGTATAATCTTTGATGCAGTTTGGCTCAGTTATATATGTGTATATTCTTTGATGCAGGTTGGCTCACTTATATATCCGTATAATCTTTGATGCAGGTTGACTAACTTATATATTCGTATAATCTTTGATGCAGGTTGACTCACTTATATATTCATATAATCTTTGATGCAGGTTGACTCACATATATTTGTATAATCTTTGATGCAATTTGGCTCAGTTATATATGTGTATGTTCTTTGATGCAGGTTGGCTCACTTATATATCCGTATAATCTTTGATGCAGGTTGACTAACTTATATATTCGTATAATCTTTGATGCAGGTTTACTCACTTATATATCCGTATAATCTTTGATGCAGGTTGACTAACTTATATATTCGTATAATCTTTGATGCAGGTTGACTCACTTATATATTCGTATCCTTTGATGCAGGTTGACTCACTTATATATTCGTATAATCTTTGATGCAGGTTGAGTATAATCTTTGATGCAGGTTGACTCACTTATATATTCGTATCCTTTGATCTAGGTTGACTCACTTATATATTCGTATAATCTTTGATGCAGGTTGGCTCACTTATATATTCCTTTAATCTTTGATGCAGGTTGGCTCACTTATAGATTAGTATAATCTTTGATGCAGGTTGACTCACATATATTTGTATAATCTTTGATGCAGTTTGGCTCAGTTATATATGTGTATATTCTTTGATGCAGGTTGGCTCACTTATATATCCGTATAATCTTTGATGTATGTTGACTCACTTATATATTCGTATAATCTTTGATGCAGGTTGACTCACTTATATATTCGTATCCTTTGATGCAAGTTGACTCACTTATATATTCGTATAATCTTTGATGCAGGTTGAGTATAATCTTTGATGCAGGTTGACTCACTTATATATTCGTATCCTTTGATGCAGGTTGACTCACTTATATATTTGTATAGTCTTTAATGCAGGTTGACTCACTTATATATCCGTATAATCTTTGATGCAGGTTGACTCACTTATATATTCGTATAATCTTTGATGCAGGTTGACTAATTTATATACTCGTATCCTTTGATGCAGGTTGACTCACTTATATAGTCGTATAATCTTTGATGCAGGTTGAGTATAATCTTTGATGCAGGTTGACTCACTTATATATTCGTATAATCTTTGATGCAATTTGAGGATAATCTTTGATGCAGGTTGGCTCACTTACATATCCGTATAATCTTTGATGCAGGTTGACTCACTTATATATCCCTATAATCTTTGATGCAGGTTGACTCACTTATATAGCCGTACAATCTTTGATGCAGGTTGACTCACATATATTTGTATAATCTTTGATGCAGGTTGGCTCACTTATATATCCGTATAATCTTTGATGTTCGCATTCTTAGGCGTATCCATGTGAATATTTAGGATGTATGACGTTACAACGCATACTTTTACTCCGCATACCATTACAACGCGGTATTTACAACGCATACCGTTACAACGCATAGCGCTTTGGGGTGCTGGATAGTGGTAAGTATAATTTACTATTCTAACTCCAGTCCCCGTGGACCCTAGGGAAGGTGTTGGATAGTAAATTAAACTTACCTCTTATCCTAGAGCGCCCCCCAGCGCTATGTGTTGTAATGGTATGCGTTGTAATGCCTGCGTTGTAGTGGTAGTGCGTTGTAAAAAATGCGTTGTAACAGGTGAATACCGAATATTTACAGCACACCTGCGGTACATCACAATAGGCCGCTCCGAGGTAACTACCGCCTTTTGTGCCCTAAGCCATACATCTAGCTTCATCAAGTGTCTACTATAAGACGAAGGGCAGTGCAAATTGCCCCAAGACCCCCCCCCCCCTCCTTCCCCGGCAACCTTCTCTTAATTTTGTTTGTCGGAGGCAGGAAGAAAGATATATTTAAAAAATGATTCCAAAATATCTTGTATTTGGCAACAGGGATTGAACACAAGACCAGCTTCGTATTCACATGGAAAACACCTGAAAACTATTTTAGCCCCCTGAATGCGGTATTTAGGAGTGAAATACAGCTCTTGAATCATTTTGAAGTGTTGAATTTTAAGATTTGACGCATTACCAAAGAGTGACCCCCTAACATTCCACCTCCTCACTCATCCAAAACTTCCAATTACGCTAATTATTTTTCTTATTTTTCTGTAAACAAGGTATGCATTTTTTCTAATCAAGCCTTTCTTATGTGAACGACTTAATGCTTCGATTAAGGAAATAGGTTCCATACTGATATACCTGGACATTGTCAATACACTGATGCACGCAGATTCAGTCACTTATAAAATACAAAAGCGACTCTCTCTGTAAAGGAAGTAAAGATTTTTTTAAGTTGACCCAGTGCAGGAATCCTCGACTGCTCCAAGGGGATTTGTGTGCAGGCTTCCCCTGACATGCAAATGACTCTAGGCCCCTGAAAGGCACATCTCTCTACCCCAGCCCAACCGTTCCCCCCTCTGTGATCAATAAGTAAACATTTCCAGTTTTATCAGGGGTCTGGACATGCCTTTAACCACAGGAATGGAAGGCTGGTTGAGAGGCCGGCTACAGTTACTATATATAGCCTTTTTTCTTAACCCCTTCAGCGCTTATGACGAGCTCAGCTCGTCATGAGGCACAGTGGAGCTGTGCTCATGACGAGCTGTGCCCGTCATAACTGCCGCGGAACGCCCACGTGGGGCTAATTCCCCTCCTGTGCGGGCGTTCCATGGAAGTGGGTGGAGTCGTGACGAGCTCAGCTCGTCATGAGGACAGCTCTACTGTGCAGCATGATGAGCTGGGTACTTCACTACCACCGCGGGGGAATTAGCCCCACATGGAAGGGGTTAAGCCAGAGGCCATTGGCAACTCCTGTCTGTGTGTGAACGAGAGAGTGGGTGTATGTTTGCAGTATACATTTATTTGCAAGGGGTGAATGTTTACGCATGTTCAGGTGTGCGCGAGTGTGTGCAGTTGCATTGAAAAGTCCCACATACCATTGCTCTCAAAGGGCCAATTCATGCAGTCCTGGGAAAGTATGCATATATGTATGTAGTATGTTTGGATGTGGTTTTTAGGGGTGGGCGTAACTGGTGTCATTGCCTCTAGCTTAATTACTTGTAATTACCACAAAATTACTCCTAATTACTCATAATTAGGCGAGGGACATATTCCACCATTTAGCACATATTTTATTAGCACAAACTTAATCGTTGTATCCAAAATGGACTGGAGGATGCATTTTGCCCTAAATGCAATGGGACATGAGCAGCAGCTGTCAGTGCAGATAAGCGCAGTGGGGCGGGGTAGGATGGATGTCGACAGACGACGGAATAGGATATATTTATTTATTTCATTTTCCATATTCCCTTGTCTCTCGACCTCTCTTCCTCCTGCCCGCCACACCGCGTTTACCTGCACGGACCGCCGCTGGACACAAACAGCAGCAGCCAGCAGCCACTCTGTGCTCTGTAAGTATCTTGCTCGTGTCATCCTGAGGAAGAGTTTTTGCCCCAAATTACTCTTAATTACCCCAGTGTATGTAATCATGTAATTTTGCATCACAAGAGTAATGCTAAATAACCAAAATTACTCCAGCATAATAAAAATTCCTCCCAGGCCTAGTATTTACATGATGGGCACCTTGCCAAAAGGCAGCAGGAAACTCGACATGTTCAAAGGCAAAAACACAGTCAATGTGTGTTAAGAGGGAAAGCTGGTGTGTGGAGTGTTGCTGCATCAAGGTTTAGTGTTCTTTAAAGAGGTGAGTTTTCAGCTCTTTCCTAAATTGGGGCAGTTCTCATGGTTATAGAGATATCGTTCCAAATCCTAGGTGCTAAGCTGTATAAGGGAGGGGGTGAGCATATGTTCCTCCTTTCCAAAGAGTAAATTCTGGTCAGTAGCGTAATTCCTTATTTAAATACAACACAGTAATCCCGGTTGATTTGAGTGAGAATAGTTCTTTTTATTCACCACTTGATTAAATCCATTTCACTCTGTTAGCGAGTTCGCCAGTTTCCACGGGAACGAAGAAGAATCCCACTACCTCCAGGACACAGAAGCAAGAATGTGATAGGGAACACACTCCTCTCCACTGTCCCCTAAAAGTATGAGGAAAAAACCCAAGGAGTGTCCACCACTCTCCTCATACGAGGGGGTCAGCATACAGGAAGAAGTACTTCAGGTGGTGGTCCAGGCTATGGAAAAGAACAGGATGCACTATATATCATATACGCTAGACATACAAGTAATACTCAAAACATTGACATGCGTGGCTGTCACCAAGAAATTCTTACCCCAAGTGAAGGTCGAGATTGCTGTAAAGATGTGTTCTGTAGCTCATGGGGAAATCCAGTAGGCCCAATAACCAGGCCAGGAAGGGCAGAACTCACACACCCAAACATACAAAAGAAAACAAAGGGTAAGGAATGAGGTGTACCGACCGGCTGTGCAGGGGCAAGAACAGCGGAGCAGTATCACACTCAGGAGGAGTGACACGCGGCCCCGAGGGAGAAGCAGGGCAGAGCGCTCACTCTCAGAAGGAATACATAAAAGGAAAGAAAAAGAGTAACCTCCGTTTGCCACAGAGTTAGGGGCTAAAGTCACGGGCAGAGCAGGACGCCCGCAAAATGCGTGAGAATAGGTAGGGGATACAGCCAGCGCCTGCCCGGGAGCTGCGAAGGAGAAATGACGGCAAACGGCTAGTAACTTGCCAAACGAGCACGGTGAAAGCTGGGCACAGCGGAAGATACCGGCAACAGGATGCAGGAAGAAATGGTCACAAAATGCCAAGAGGGAGCTGCAAAACGCTGCGGCTAGCGCGTTACGAAAACCAGGAAGTAGTAAGGGGGCGTGGTACTGGAACAGTAAGCCAAGCAACGGCTAAGTTCAGACGCACCTCTTTACGTGCGTTAGGGAGCGTCTAAAAACACCTATTATTTACAGTGGTTAGGGATAGTGATATATAACGGGACGGGGATTCCGGAACAAGCACACATGTCAAAGTTTTCATCGCCAGCCTCACCGGTTCCTAACACACTCATTTTTATTTTTTCACAGAATAAGTTATTAGGGAAAGAGAACAGCCGAAACGTGTTTCGCCCTTTGTGGCAAATTGAGCAGGGCTTTCTCAAGGCTAGTCATTTCGTTCCAGTGTAATGGTGTCAAACGATCAGTCTCTACACATTCAAAATTATTATAGGAAATTGTATTTAAACATCCAATTGAGAGAGCAGCAGCAGGGCTTGTGTGCGGCTTGCTTGCAGTAGTAATAGCAAACTCTGCCTCACTTTCTCTTCTCTTCTTTTCTGTTGCCTTGTTTTTTATGCTTTACACTACTTTAGTTCCAGTCTGATGGTGTTCTGGCTGCCATGTGCAGCGAGCCACCAGAGCTGGCGAGCTACTGAGCCTGGTAGGTAGTGTTGTCAGTTTTATTGGGTCACTTTAAACCTTCAAAATGTGTTATGGGCCCTTCAACTTTGCATGTCTGCATAAAGAAGCTCAGAGTCGTAAACAACGCTGTAAACAAATAACATAACAGAGCTGACAAGTCAGAGGCCAGAATGTCAGCGAAGGCGAGCGCAGTGGCCTCGTGAAAGAGAAACTATGAAAATGAGAAAGAACAAAACAGACAAAAAAGAAAATTGAGAGAGAATGCATGAAAGAAACAAATAAGAAAAATGGGAAGAAGAGAAATATAGATATTGAATGGAAGAGATAAATGGGCTTTCGGGAAGAAAGAATGGGGGATGAAAGGAAAAATGCAGATTTTGTGTGAAAGATACAAATAAAACAAAAAAAGCGGGATAAATGAAACAGTGAGAACAGAGAAGAAATACCGAAAAAGCAACACAGAAAGTAAATGAAAGAGAAATAAAGCGAGAATAAAGAGTGAGAAAAAGAGTAAGAAGGAAAAAAGTAAGAAGTAAAGCAAGAGTGGAAAGAATGAGAGAGGAAAGTAAGTAGCAAGAATGAGAAAGAATAGGAGAAAGCAGTAGAATAGAGATAAGACTAAGGCAAAAAGGAAATAAAAGCACAAAAGAAAAAAAAGGTGACAGAAAGATAAAATAAGAGAAGGAAATAGTAAAAGAAAATGCAGGTGAAACAAATGTAGACTGAAGAGATAAAAGAGTAGTTTGGAAATACATTTAAAAAAGGGGAGAGATGAAAGGAGAAGCAGATGAAAGAAGAAAGAACTCCATAGGAGACCATAGAAAATGAAACGGCGAAAAATGAAATTAAAAAGAAACAAGAAAGAGAACAAAGAAAAAGAAAGAAGGAAAAAAGTAAAGAAAGGGGGGTGGAACTGGGAAACATTCTTTACCACAACATTTTTACAACGCGGTACCATTACCACACAGGTTTTAAAACGAAAGTCGTTACAACGACTTTCGCTGAAGGGCGCTCTAGGATAGGCAATAGTTTAATTTACTATCCAACACCTTCCCTACTATCCACGGGGACTGGAGTTGGAATAGTAAATTAAACTATTCTCTATCCAGCGCCCCCCAACGCAAGTCGTTGTAACAACTTGCTTTGTAAAACCTGCGTCGTAACGGTATGCGTTGTAAAAGCACGCGTTGTACCGTCATACATCCAGTGGAACTATAATAGACAGCCGTATATTACAGATAAATAAATCAAGGTAGGAAATCGCAATAAAGTAGAAGAAATGGGTGGATTGAGACAGGTAAAAAATGGTGCAGAGACGGGATGAAAGAGGAAGTCAATGGTTGAGAATAAGGCTGGTGAAGTGGAAGATTGAATGAAACTGAAATGAAGAAAAATGTTGATAAGAGAGTGTGAAACAGACTTGAAAGAAGCAGGGCAGAAACAGTAGTTGTGGGCGATTAGAAGGTAACAGGGAAAGCCAGAGGTGATAGAGGATTTAGGTTAGCTTGAGCAGTACATGGTGAGAGTAGAGAAATGTGGTGAATGAATGTGAGCACAGTGGCTAGATTAGGTCAAGCTTTCCATCCATCACTTTGCAGTGGTTAGGGATAGTGATAAATAACGGGACGGGGATTCCGGAACAAGCACACATGTCAAAGTTTTCATCGCCAGCCTCACCGGTTCCTAACACACTCATTTTTATTTTTTCACAGAATAAGTTATTAGGGAAAGAGAACAGCCGAAACGTGTTTCGCCCTATGTGGCAAATTGAGCCAGGGCTTTCTCAAGGCTAGTCATTTCATTCCAGCGTCATAGTGTCAAACGATCAGTCTGTACACATTCAAAATTATTATAGGACATTGTATTTAAACATCCAATTGAGAGAGCAGCAGCAGTGTTTGTGTGCGGCTCGCTTGCAGAAGCAATAGCAAACTCTGCCTCACTTTCTCTTCTCTTCTTTTCTGTTGCCTTGTTTTTTTATGCTTTACACTACTTTAGTTCCAGTCTGATGGTGTTCTGGCTGCCATGTGCAGCGAGCCACCAGAGATGGCGAGCTACTGAGCCTGGTAGGTAGTGTTGTCCGTTTTATTGGGTCACTTTAAACCTTCAAAATGTGTTATGGGCCCTTCAACTTTGCATGTCTGCATAAAGAAGCTCAGAGTCGTAAACAACGCTGTAAACAAATAGCATAACAGAGCTGACAAATCAGAGGCCAGAATGTCAGCGGAGGCGAGCGCAGTGGCCTAGTGAAAGAGAAACTATGAAAATGAGATAGAACTAAACAAACAAAAAAGAAAATTGAGAGAGAATGCATGAAAGAAACAAATAAGAAAAATGGGAAGAAGAGAAATATAGATATTGAATGGAAGAGATAAATGGGCTTTGGGGAAGAAAGAATGGGGGATGAAAGGAAAAATGCAGATTTTGTGTGAAAGATACAAATAAAACAAAAATAGCAGGATAAATGAAACAGTGAGAACAGAGAAGAAATACCGAAAAAGCAACATAGAAAGCAAATGAAAGAGAATTAAAGTGAGAATAAAGAGTGAGAAAAAGAGTAAGAAGGAAAAAAGTAAGAAGTAAAGCAAGAGTGGAAAGAATGAGAGAGGAAAGTAAGTAGCAAGAATGAGAAAGAATAGGAGAAAGCAGTAGAATAGAGATAAGACTAAGGCAAAAAGGAAAATAAAAGCACAAAAGAAATAAAAGGTGAAAGAAAGATAAAATATGAGAAGGAAATAGTAAAAGAAAATGACAGGTGAAACAATTGTAGACTGAAGAGATAAAAGAGTAGCTTGGAAATAAATTTAAAAAAGGGGAGAGATGAAAGAAGAAAGAACTCCACAGGAGACCATAGAAAATGAAACGGCGAAAAATGAAATTAAAAAGAAACAAGAAAGAGAACAAAGAAAAAGAAAGAAGGAAAAAAGTAAAGAAAGGGGGGTGGAACTGGGAAACATTCTTTACCACGAAACTTTTACAACGCGGTACCATTACCACACAGGTTTTACAACGAAAGTCGTTACAACGACTTTCGCTGAAGGGCGCTCTAGGATAGAGAATAGTTTAATTTACTATCCAATACCTTCCCTACTATCCACGGGGACTGGAGTTGGAATAGTAAATTAAACTATTCACTATCCAGCGCCCCCCAACGCAAGTCGTTGTAACGACTTGCTTTGTAAAACCTGCGTCGTAACGGTACGCGTTGTAAAAGCACGCGTTGTACCTTCATACATCCAGTGCAACTATAATAGACAGCCGTATATTACAGATAAATAAATCAAGGTAGGAAATCGCAATAAAGTAGAAGAAATGGGTGGATTGAGACAGGTAAAAAATGGTGCGGAGACGGGATGAAAGAGGAAGTCAATGGTTGAGAATAAGGCTGGTGAAGTGGAAGATAGAATGAAACTGAAATGAAGAAAGATGTTGATAAGAGAGTGTGAAACAGACTTGAAAGAAGCAGGGCAGAAACAGTAGTTGTGGGCGATTAGAAGGTAACAGGGAAAGCCAGAGGTGATAGAGGATTTAGGTTAGCTTGAGCAGTACATGGTGAGAGTAGAGAAATGTGGTGAATGAATGTGAGCACAGTGGCTAGATTAGGTCAAGCTTTCCATCAATCACTTTGCTTTTTTGATGCCCTAAGTGTGATAGGTATGCTCAGACGTGAATCCCGCGCTCACTGTGCTGCTGGAATCGAGCTGTAACTGGCTGATGAACCCATAATAAGCATAAAACAGTCCTAGATTGCTTGTATTCCGGTTCAGGCAGGACTTGACATAGCAGTTTGCGCTAGATGGTTCCCATTGGAGCAGGGTCAAGACTGATTTGCATATCTAAACTCAGGTGGCATTGTGGACGAATAATGATGGATAGGGAACTTAAGACAAAATCATAAACGTACTACTTTTGTTATTCACAGAAGGCATTTAGTAGTAGTAAAGTTAGGATTTTGTCTTAAGTTTGACTTAAGACAAACTTAAGACAAACTTAAGACAGACTTAAGACAAACTTAAGACAGACTTAAGACAAAATCCTAGCTTAAGTCTGTCTTAAGTCTGTCTTAAGTTTGTCTTAAGTCAAACTTAAGAAAAAATCCTAACTGTACTACTACTAAATGCCTTCTGTGAATACTAAATGTAGTAAGTTTAGGATTTTGTTTTAAGTTAGTTCTGTGAATCCGGCCCTATGTCATTAATATCGTTTACAAAAATATTTGTGTTGTTAATATCATTTACAAAAAAGTATATGTTAATATCAATGTTAAAAATATCTATGTAGTTAATATTGTTTACAAAAATATTGCTGTTAATGATATTGTTTTAAAAAATTTTTATGCATTTCAGTATGTTTTAATTGTATATGTTTTAAATTGTTTGTATAATTATTGTTATTTTTTTATACAGTTTGTAAAATGTTTTTCAATGTATGTTTTTATTGTAATTTTTAATGTTGTAGCAGGTTGTGGGTTTTGTAGGGGTATAGGGTGGGAAGTAATTTAATTATAATGATGTAATAATTAATTTATAATCATTAATCATTATTTAATTAATTATGTAAAGAATGTGTGTTTGTTTAAATAGGTTTGTATATGTATATATGTGTAAATATTAAACATTTAATTTACATTATATTAACGTTATGTTAAAGTATTTAATATGTACTGCTTTTCACTATATATATTAAAATATAAAATTCAAATCAAATTCAAATCGCTGTGTATTGTTTACAAGTCACTCAATAATCAAGGTCCCCACTTTCTCAAACAGAATCTTCTCCATCATGTCCCAACCCGATCTCTTCGTTCCTCTATTCAGAACTTCTTGGCTGTGCCTCGCACTAGAACAGTCACCTGGGGCGACAGGCGTTTCCTGGTTGCCGCCCCTAGACTCTGGAACACCCTTCCTGCACATATCCGAGCAAGTCCCTCCCTGTTCACATTCCGCAAACAGCTAAAGACGTGGTTATTTGACCAATAGCCTTGTATATCTTCTTTACCCCAGTTGCTGATCCATCCCTTAATTAGCGCCGAGACACCCACGGGTATTCGCCGCGCTCTACAAATGTTAATAAATAAATAAATAAATAAATAATTAAAACAAAATGTTATTGTATATATTCTTTCGATATCAGTGCAAAACAATATTTTCCCCCCAATATTTTTGTACTTACCATTATAAATATAGGACAATTATATTTTTGTAGTTCGATATTTTTGAAACAGTATTTCTGTATCACAATATTTTTGGCCTCAATATTCTGGCACTGAACCAGGTCCTGGTTCAGATGTCATGCATATGTGTGTTCCAGCCCAATAAGTAGGCATCCATGACCACAGTAGCCTGTGATTACAGGGGACTGAAGAGGCAACCTACTGTTAGGTTTTAGCAGCACATCCACTAATGAAGATCCAGCAGAATAGATAGGAATATATTTCCCTTAACTGTAAAGCACCCCTGGCATTGGAGCCACTACCATATCAAATGTTACTAAGAAGCTCTCATTCACCCTCAGGAGCAACAAGATACCACCAAACCTAAAAGTAGCAGGACTTACAGACACAAGTGAAGACTGACTCAGAAGTAGCTAAATCAAATACATCTAACTCTAGGAGAAGAGGTAGCAGATATCACATTTGAAGGATGCCCTAGTGCAAATATTATCCTTTTTTTAGGGGTGGGTGGAACTCATGGAGTTACATGAAAACTCAGCGAGATTCTGCGGAGTTCCATGAACGGGCAGAATTAGGCATGTTGGGCTACTCATGCTGCTTTTTTGCGCCAGGAGCTCGTTCCACGCTGAAATATCAGCGCAGATGACATGACGTGGCAAGACAGAGAGCACTGCTCCTCAAGTTGATTTTGCTGCCACCCAATTAAATTTTCTACTCAAGCAGCAGTTTCTGACCACAAACAGATGTGACAGCCTGCGACAAACCGCTTAGGGGAAATCTTTCCGGATGCCCTCCCAGTGACGCACATTGCACTATGGTACGACAAACCTCGCTCACACTCACGAACATTTTATTGGCACGCCACGCATGAGAAAAAAATCTGCCACATGGAGGTTGGCAGAATTTGTCAGGAACTCCACGTTACGTCTGCAGCGGAGCAGAATTTATCACACAAACCTACTAAAAAGGAGTAAAAAATGGCAAAAAATTCCCGATTCTGCCAGACACTTGTGGGATCAAAAAACAAAAATGAAATGGTGATCAGGCTGCATGTATAAACTATAAGCCCTGAGGACACCACCCTTGGGGCTTGATCATGAGCCTGGCGTTCCAAGAACCACCACACTGGTGGGGGCACGGTGGTGGCAGTCTCCTGACCGCCCCCACCCTCTATGCATGCATACCAGTTCCTGCAAAGCATGGACTTTTAAGTCCATTATATGTTGTTATGTTAGTTACATTTCTAATGCACGCAGATACTACATGAGTGTCCCGGCGCGAGTCTAGCTTGAGAGAGGGGAGCAGGATCAGATGAATAAGTGCATTTTTAGTTTTTTCTTGAACACATTGATATCCTGAGTGCAATGGAGAGCCAGGGGCAGCTCATTCCAGCAAAGGGTGGCCTTAGAGGACAGAAAGCTACCGCCCATCCTTTGCAGCCGGAAACACGGGACTTAAGCCAAAGATTAGGAGGGAGAGCGCAGGTGTCTTGCAGGGGTGTAGAAGGAGAACCGTTTCTGAAGATAGCCAGGCCCTGTGGCGTGCAGAGCACGAAGGGCGATGACTAAGGTCTTGAACCTGACTCTCTCTGTCGTAGGCAGCCAGTGTAGAGTGCGAAGATGTTGTTTTTCACGCTACATCTGGCCGAAATGTTCAGGAGAAGCCTGGCTGCCGCATTCTGCACTACTTGCAGTTTATTTAACAAGTAACTCAGGATGCCGGCATAAAGCACATTGGCGTAATCCAACTGAGAAAGAATAAGGGCACAGGTGACTGTCTCCTTGGCTGCCTGAGGAAGAAGAGGAAGGAACATCCAGAGAATTTTTAGAAGTCCAAAGCATGTACCGGTCAACCTCTTGATCTGGGTTGCGAACAAGAGGGTCTCCTCGTACCATGCCATGCAGGAACTGTTTTTGGTGTTCCCATTGCGGTGCCCATTTTCAGGGCACCACTGCCGGAATGTAAAAAAAGCCCGCCAGGCGTGAGAATAACTCATAATCTGACAGGCAGCCTAACCTTAGGTTTGGCAGTGTGGTGGCGCGGCAGACCCGGCGTCGCACCCCCAAACTCGTAATCAGATCCAGGTTGAATTCATAATGGGTTAGGGGCTGTGTGCTCCCCTCCACGTGCCTCCAGATGCCCAAGGCCAAAAACATTGTTTATAGAGAGGGAAGGGACGCGTGCCCCCAGAGCCATAAGAGGCCCCGGGAAGCCCACCCCAGGGCAAACATATGTATGGGAGGGGGATGTGCAGCCACCCTTGCTGAGCCATCAGAGGCCCTGGGAAGCCCACCCCGGGCTGGTACATATTATGTATGCAGAAGGGTGATGACCATCCCCTCCCTCTGTGCCATGTGAGGCTTGGGGGAACCCACCCCTGGGACTGAATCATTAAAGAAAGGGAGGGGGCAGTGTGGCTGCCCTCCTGAGCCTTAAGAAGCCTTGTGGAGCCCACCCCCAGGGCCAAAAGTTTGTAAAATGAGAAGGACTCTGCGCATTCCCCCTCCCTTAACTTCTAAAGGTCCTAGGGAGCCCACCCCCAGGGCTGATTACTTGAAGGGAGGGGGCTGTTCAGCCCCTCTCCTTGAGCCCTTTGGCACTAGAGACCCTATCCCTCCGGGTTGGCTCAGATTCTGATATTCCAGGGAGCCCACCTCCAGGACATAGTGGTTTCCCTACCTGCAGTGGCATGGGCAGGGAAACCTGAGTTTGCTCTCGCTTGGCTGGAGCATTTCCAAAACTCTCCCCAAACACTAAGTCCGCTCCCATGGTGTGAGAGCTTCAGAAATGCCCCAGACTAGCTGGGAGCAGACGTTTGATCGGTTTCATGCCCGAAGTGATGCGGGCAGGTAAACAGATCAAAATATTGCTCCTGCCTGCTGGAATCAGCATTAGTAGCTGCAACCTATGGCCGGGAGCAATGCCGGCTCATGCTGTATACAGGGAGCCGGCTGTGAGAGCTTTAGGGCTTCCCTCACGGCCCCCAAAGAGACAATGGTGGGTGTCCAGGATGGGTACCAGGGCACCAACCTTTTATAGTGCAGGACCCAGGAAAGAAGGCTGCGTGCCTCCCTCCCCCTAAAAATAACGCCAGGCCCTGGGGGATGTGGTACCCAGGGTGGAGATCGACCCGGGAAGGAGGGCCGCACACCCCCCCATTTATTTAAATAGGTGATACCTGTGGTGATGGGCCCCCAAGGCTTATAACTGCTTGTGGAGAGAGCCGCGCTACCCGCTCCACCCCTTAAAGAAATACAGGGCCCTGGATGTGGGGGCCCAGGACCCAAAGTGGCAGTGATGTCATCAGTGATGTCATTTGAGAGGTCATCAGAGATGTCATAAATTAGGTCATAGAACATGTCATTAGTGATGTCCTATGTGTGGTCATGAGCAGTGCATGGTGAGGGCGCAAGTAATAGTTAGTGCTGCTAACTATAACTGGTGCATTTCTGTGTTTTCTATAGTTCAAAAAGTTAATGTTGTCACTTACAAGTTCACCTAACTATAACGTTACTTTAACCTTTGTTTTTTTTTTGTGAATATATGTATAAACTATTAGAAATTCACTGCAAACTCTACAGTTTTAAAATGAAAAATGCCCTTGAATATGCCAGTTATAGGTAAGTGACATTAGTACTTCTTGGTTTCGGACATTCTTAATGATATAATATGTGAGATCATAAG
Source organism: Lissotriton vulgaris (assembly GCF_964263255.1). Classification (NCBI taxonomy): domain Eukaryota; kingdom Metazoa; phylum Chordata; class Amphibia; order Caudata; family Salamandridae; genus Lissotriton; species Lissotriton vulgaris. The sequence goes on along the minus strand of NC_141699.1, from coordinate 1,077,055,183 downwards.
CAGTGTGTCAAAAGTGGTGCAAGTAATACTTATAGCAATTAAGTTTAATAGTTGAATTTTAGTGCTTTCATGTTTATAAAACGGTTGTGTTTTTCAATGAATTTCTAAGGTTTTTATGTAAGTTAAATTTTACTAACTTACTTAGGAATAACTCCACTTTAACCTTTGTTTTTTAGCAGTGAATTTCAATGTTTTTTTTAACATAAAGTAAAATCTTATTATGATGCACATATAGCCAATCCACAGCGGTGCATAGCCTGCTGCCAGGCCCCGCACCCAACTCCCCATGGGCAGCCAACAAAGCACAAATGCCAAACTAGTCACAGACCTGCCCCTCTTCTTTTTAAAATGTGTGGTTTTTTCCAGCGGGTGTCCCACAGGACCACTCAAGGGCTATGCTTGCTCTTGTGGGACTCCAGAGGGACTGTGATGACCCAAACACATTTTGTTTACAATGTTGTGCCCTTGGAACCCCCAAAAGGCCTAGTGGATCATGGTATGCCTACCCTCTTATATACTTTTTAACTTTATTTTTATAGATTCGGAGACTAGTCACCAAATCGTATAATGGTGGCTGCAAAATCTTTCTTTGTTGCAGACAGGCAATCACATCACTGGGTCCCTCAATTGTCCTGCAGGCCCAGTCGTACACCAACAGAAATCTCTATTTTCTAAAACTTCATTTTGCTAAAATAGATTTACAGCAAATTCCAACAAGCATACTCTCTGGATATAAATCTAGGTTTCTGCCAAATGTAGTGTAATTCTGTTCAGACATTTCCTCTTTTGGCTGTTCAATTTATTTTCCCTACGGAAACTGAATGGGGAAAAAGGTGTTTTGGGGCTGCCCCTTTTTCTTGGCTCCCACTTAATGGATCACCTTGAAACCTACCATAAAGGAGCTGAAATAAATGAACTTTTTTTGTTTTAAAGTAGTGTGAAAATTCGTCAAACATCACCAAAGTTACTTAGCAAAATAAAAAACAAAATTCCTAAGGAAACTCCTTCTTGTGTATCACTACATGGAAAGCTTTGTTCACAGTATTTCCTGGTCAGTCATGTGTTTGAAGTGTAAGTTAAGAAACAGAAAAAATTGGGTACTTGGACAAGTAACACAATATTTTTCTGCAAGATTTATGGTAGCATAATATAGAAGACCAACTTGGAAGTAAATCAATTATCAACACAGTACTGTCCGTGCATACTGTTTCTATTATAAATGAACACACTAATCAATATGGTGGCTGAACTTAAGGTCTCGATAGATAAACAAAATGTATAAATGATGATATATTATATATAAAGCATATGATGGGCAAATTACTGTCACAGAATTAATTTAAGTGTGAAGTATGATACTCCTTCTGTCTCTCAGGGATTTTCAAAGATAATCGTTGAAGTCTCCGTGGGCTATCATATAATAATGCACTTCAATAGAGCCCAATGTCCAATATTAAATGAAAAAATATATAGATTTAAAATCATGTGAGAGCACACCAAAAAGAGGAGTTACAAGCTCAGTACAAATACTAGCAAACAAGCTTTATAAAGGCACATTGAGTTCTTCTCCACTGTTTAATCATGTAGGTTCAGATGTTTCCAAATCAATTATGTGACAGGATTACAATGTTCTAAGTTCCAAAAACCCAGCTCCATCTCTGGGATCTTTTGCCACTCTATCAGCGTCCAATCATTCTTATGGAAATCTTCTGTTTGGATATTTTACATCAGGATTATTGATGGTGTTAATATGTTCCGTATCAGTTTCTTGACCTGAAAGAAGTTTCTTCCACCAAACCGAAGGTTACAAGGGAATGTCAAAACTTCCATGATATATTCAGAATGGTATGTTATTTGTTTCTTACCCTCTTTTTTGATTATTCAGAGGAGTAACAAATCATCTAGTACTTTGTTTGAAAGATTTCATCTTTTGTAACAAAAGAAACCTAGAATTTTATTGAATAGTTAATGACAGATACATTTTCATCCATTAAGCCACAACAACACATCCCTCTTGTAATTTCAGAGATCTTCCTACCACACAATCACGCGATACTTTTGCAAGAAAATCCAACTTTTTAAAGGTGGTAATGTGGGTTTGCTTACTTAATATTTCAATCAGTCTAAATGTATCGTCATTGCTTACATCTTGTTTTGATTCTCTCAATTTTCTTTGCGTGAGGTCCAGTGCTTTTCTATTCTGAGTCTACTTTAGACATTGCCTTTCCTAACAACCTCTAGCTCTATAGCTCTCTTACGTCTTATTCCTAAACAATTGTAATTGTTTGTTTCAGTAATTACCTGTAGGCAACATCCCTCTTAGGAGCTATTAGATGACTACTAGTGGCATTGAAAATACTGTAGCCCAGTGTTGGTTTTATGTGGAGAAGTATGGATGTAGCTGCTATTCTTGTAAATTCAGATAAAAAAATCAGTTGCAATGATATTATAGTTTATGGTTAATGTCATAAATGCCAAATTGAATTCATTCATCTTCCAGATCTTGATGAACTCTACCATCTCATTCTCCTAACCATAGCAAATAATAAACAAATCATTGATGCAACACAGCCACAATTATTGCATTTTAAGTACATCTCTCCAAGGAGGGGGAGGGAGGTGCCAGGCCACCGGCTCCTCCCACCAGCCCATGATGAAATTTGTGTTGCTCATCCTGAATTTTTTTATCAGCATCATGTTGTGCTTGTACGGGTCAATGTGTCTAACACTCAATTAAGGCTGACAAGCACCTTTACGGTTGATTTTACTAGAGAATGCATTTGTATTTGGTGTAGCAATGATGCAAACGGGTTACCAGTGTATATGGTTAAAACCTTGGATATGAAATCAGTTGTGTCTCTAAAGTAATATTGTAAAGGTAAGTCTCTACAAGAGGAAAGAGAAAGTGATAAATGTAAATGGATGTATTTTTCAGGTGACTCCAGATGGATGACATTAATGGTTGTTTAAAATATTAGGATTCACTTAAAAATCATAGTTTAAGTCAGGCATGGGATCAAAATAAAACTGAAAAACCATGGAAATCACCAAATATGGTTAGGTTCACAAAACCATAACTCACACAAATTCTTGGAAAACCAAAGCCGCACACCAATTGAAATGCATATTGATAAAGACCCTTTATGTGACAAACACAATTCCAGCTAACATAAATGATGTTACAGATGTTAAAATAAAACACCACATGTGGAGAAGCCAAAAGTCTAACATGTGTTTTATGGAAAAATAGTGAGCAACACCAGCTCTACTGTGCAGATGTTGAAAATAACTTGGAGGTCTAGGCCTACAAAATTAATGATATTTAGCAAAGAATATTGCAGCTAAAGGTCAATTCAGATAAATAAAAAAATTACACTAATATTTGATAAACTTTATTTTAAGATTTTCAATTACATAAACCATTGGTGCGCACACAGTAGCGAGCAGAGGCGATACATAGGCATGTAAAACAATGACAATGTTGTCAGACATCGGCCCCTCCCCCTCCCCCCTACCTCCATAGTCTGGGGCAAGAACTGAGCATTTAAGTTATTTCTCCCCCTCCTCATCCTCCCCATCAGTGCCCACTGAATCCTCCCCTAAAGTGGTGCTCTGTCTACCTGTATGGGAGGTCCCGGCCTATAAATTGTGACATAACTCCCTCCAGAGCCTTAAGTTGTCCTCCGTTTGGCCATACTTAGCAGGGGTTGGGAGGAGGGCCTGTCTTGTGCACAACCAGTGAAGAAGGTCAAGCCCTGCTGGGCACAAACTTTGACAATGCACAGTGAGTGTTGGCTGAGTCTTCGCTTTCGAGCAAGCCCTGCAGCCATCATGCAGCAGGTGGCCTTTCAGGACCCAATAAAGACGGGTCTTTTATTCAGTCTTGAGTCTGGTCCTCAAAATTATCCATTATTTATTATGTTTTTTTTCCGTTTTGAGTTGTTTTGCCTGTTTTATTATATTGGCAAATAACCTCTTATAAACTCTAAACATCTTTTTATTGGTGGAATAGTTATGGTTATCTACTATCTAGTTGTTCTTAATCTTAGGGTACTTCTCTCTGCTCCTAAAGTTTGGGTTTATTCAGTCAATGCAATATAAGGCAAATATTTTGATGTGTGGTCTGCTTTGCAGTGTGTCTGCTTTCTGTGCATCGGTTGCCTAATTTTTTTGTTTTTGCTTATTCGCCCTGAAACTTCAAAACCCAATTTCCTTGCTTTGGCTTGAGGTGTTAAGTCATGATCAAACATCTAAAGGACTGTAGACCTCTTTCCTCCTGCTTAATTTCCCAGCACAGAGCTTGCAGATGACCCTCCTCATGTATGTTCAGTTTTTGCTCTCCTGGGGGAAGCTCCATGTTTGAAGGAGCACTGATTGTCTTTGTGAACTTCAACGGTGTCCTGTTTGTCACAAAATGGCGGACGTGCCTCCGGTTGCTATGGAACAGGCACTTTTTGATGTGATGAAAAGATATATGAAGTTTCACCTAATAAAACCTCAGAACGCTCATGGCAAAAACCAGCAGACCTTGATTCAAAACCAGAGACTGTGGAGGAAGTCCTGCCCTCTTTGCTAGGCATGCTGGGTTAGGGTTTGTCAGTGCTTCAGTTTAAAAAGAATAAACGCAGGGGCTCTCGTCGGGAGGCCACTGCAGATTGCACAACACATTGCCCCAGCCACTTGCAAATGACAGTACCAACACAACTAGTAACCATCACACTCTTACAAGTGTGACAATTCAGCCTATTTCAGGCCGCCATAGCTATAAGAATGGCTTGGGAGGCAGGTATTAGTTATTGCAAATGTAAACTGAACTAATAAGCAGGTGTTGTTGTGCTCATACCTAAATTAGCCAGACAGCGCCCTCATGTGGCACATGGTCATAAGCCCCGATGCTGGAAATTAGGTGCCGGGACTGAGCACCAGAAACCACTGGCTCAAACTAAGCACTGGGGTTAGTAGAGTCAGATATGAGTACATAGACTCGTACCTTTTAAAAAAGTTTGAGTTCACTATAAATGATCCGCAAAACACAATTTGGCCCCAGCCTACACTAAACAAAAACATTTCAACATGATTTCATGTATTTTTTATATGTTAAACAACACCAAAATTGTCTGGAATTTCCCAACTTTAAATCAAGTCTGTGAAATTGAATTATCATTGACACCTGGTTACTTTGGAAACCTTTGGTGATTTTGAAAAGGGAAACAACGAATAGAGCCAAAATGCTTTAAATATATTTAATCAATTATTTTTCGGGTAAGGAATAGCTGGACTCAGGAAGGCACATATCACCAAACAATGGTCTAGCCCTGTATTCTGTGCCACTACATAGAGTACCAGTGACTGATGTTACCTTGACTTAACCATGGAGCCATCATGGATAAATGTTCTCAAACATAGGAAATCTATACCATTTGAAGAGCTAAGTCGAGAAATATCACTTCCGGCTTCTTGCGGGTAGCAGTAGGTGGTAAACAGGCTAATGAAGACATACTGTGATAACAGCTAAGACGTGATTGGACAATCAAGGTAGATCCAGCTATTAGTGGTTACTAGGTCTATGTATGGATTAGGATGAAAGGATAAAAGTGATTACTTTGCTATCCCTTTCTGGAAAAGGCAAAGTGGGCAAATGTACATGAAACTTTTCTTATTGAAGGGTCTGCAGCCGTATCTCAATGTATAAGTGAATCATGCAGCCACACTCTAATATATGTTATTTATCTAGCCACCTGTTCATTTTTTTATACTGTTCCTGGAATGGTTTATCCAAACATGGGCGGTGTGCTGAACCAGCCAGGAAGACAGTGAAATAAATGTACATAGAAGTAATAAAAGATCAGATCTAAGACTAACACAATTTTTTATTTTATTAGTATTATTATTAGTTGTATTATTAGTATTAGTATAAGTAGTATTGGTGCCTTCTGTCTAGTTTGCATATTGTCAATAATGCAATAATGTATTTTCCTTATGCTTTATGTTATTTACTGAAATTTCTTTCAGGAAAGTATTAAACATCTATTCATTTTTTTACTTGAACTGCTTTCCCTCCCTTTTTGATATCTCTATGTGACTGTCCCCCACATCAAGAGCTCCAACCATGTTGCTGTTGTTTTACGTTGCAGGTCTTTCTGGCAGGAGTGAGGAGGAGACCCTCATCCATTACCTCATGGTTGATAAAGGTTATAACAAGGAGATTCGGCCAGTGAAAAACAAGGATGAAACTGTGGACGTCGCCCTTGAACTCACCCTCTCCAACCTCATTTCTCTTGTGAGTCACTCCTCTGCAGTAGCGGCTGCTCTCAATAGCAAGTGGTGGGCGGGGGTGGGAAGGTGTGGGGTGGGGGTAAATAACACACAAAAAAGCACTTACCTGCTGCCCGCCGTCTTTGGGTTCTGCTGCTGTCCGGACTCCATTTCCCCATGGGCTGGTGTACACAATGTGCAAGCTGCTAGACTTCAATCAAGACACTGCTCTCATACTGGTTATACAGCATGAGAACTGCACCATGATTGGTCTGAGTGGGCTGGTTTGATGCCAAACCGCCATGCACACTTACAGTGTGCACTACTCTTCCCCTGCTGTCATCATTGCCCCACCCTGCCCAGACATGACTGGCGCTAGGGGGAAAGAAAAATAAAACAATATTAAAATGGTTTTATTATCATTTTATTTTTCCCCTTTCCCTCAGCTGACTCTAATAAACAATGATTTTAATAAAATGATTTATGTGATTAAGGCAGCAACACACCTTGCCACAGAGATTGACCAAGGGTCTCATTCCCAGGGTCATGGTTTTTTGGATACTATTACCATCGGAGGTAGCGTTATCTTCAAATTGTAAGATAGATACCTCAAAATATGCACTGATTATGCATGTTTTCTCTCATTCTGAGCTGCAAACTCTGAAAATGTTGAGTTTCCCATAAAGTGCAGATGTTACACAAATTAAATTTGAAACTTAAAATTGTAATGAGTAAAAATAGTTATTCAAGTGCCCATAAATTCAGATATTAATCCAGTGCTTAATTTGTAAAAGAAAAAAAAAGGGCCGTGGCTCTCATCAGGAGGCCATTTCAGCTTGCACCACCCATTGTCCCTGCTATGCTGCCAATGATGGCACAACACAACTACTAACCATCACACTCCTACAAGTGTGACAATTCGGACTATTCCAGCCCCCCAAAGCTATAAGAATGGCTTGGGCGGCAGGTAATAGTCATTTTTAATGTCCATTGAATTGAGAATTATCTGTTGGTGTGTTCATCTCTAAATTACCCATACAGCGCCACCTTGTGGCAGACTGTCACAAGCGCCGGTGTTGACAATTAAGTACCGGTGCCGAGCACCGGAAACCACTGTCTCAAATTAAGAACTGATATACAAATAATATTCAAAACACTGCTAGTGAACTAATTAGAAACCGTGGGATAGATCAGTAGTTTGGACCCATCTAAATTCCAAGGAAGAAAAGTATTATGACTAAAACATCAATTATATGACTCAAGCTACAAATCAGATGAGGGATTACATATACATACTGAACTAAACAGTGATCTTCTTTACTGGCTTAGGAAGTTTCTGGAGTAAGAGCAAGGCTGCAGCTGGCGAGCTTCCAGAATTCAAAATAATGACATTATTCCTGCCAAAGACCAAATGGTACAGGCATTCACAAGGCATGCCCAATACACCTTTAAGGATGCAAAGCAATCTTCTACTTAAATCTTTCCTACACTGATTGCTTTGCACCCATGATCTTTGGTAGCCAAGCAACTTTCAAGGTTTGCTACATTAGTATGCAAAGAGTTCAGGGGGCGGGTTACACATACTGTGCACTGTCTAACTCTACACTTCTGCGTACCCTTAAGTGTGCTTACAAGGTGCAAACCAGAGGTCTGTGCATATTACAGCAAATGCACAGTTCTCAGTGTAGACATGAACCCATTAGGCAAAGACGAACCGGCTTTTTCAAGTTACCGGTCTCCCTTGCACTGAAGATGGCAACCTGGGCTCCTTTTTAAAGGGGAGGCAGAGATACCCCTGTACTCTGATACACAGAGTGACTGCTTCCGCCTGCAGGTAGATGCCTGGGACACTCGTACCTTCCATTGAAAGAGGCGCACTGATTGTATGGCACTTTTTTGGTGCACAGTCAGTGGACTCTTTGCCGCTGCACCCACATCTGTAACATGGTGCAGACTCAAAGGATTTACTCATTTGCAAGTGGCTACGGCCCTTACAAGTGAGGTCGTAGAACCTTGGGATCGCCCTGACGCCATCCTTATTATACAAAGGGTTCGGCAAGCATCTGCCGCCCCTTTTGTAGTACAGTAGGATTACAGTGGTGCCAAAAGGTGGGATACCCACTCATTACATGTTGTGGCACTATGTATAATACACTGTGAGGTGGTCATGGTCCACTTGTGTAGACGTCAAAGTTAAGTCCTGTAGCTCAGTCAAGCGAAGGACCTTCTTCCACCATTTCTATTGGACAAGTATCTCACTTAGGTAGAAAGTGATTTGCTTTAATGATGGCTTAGACCTTCAGTACTGCTCAATAGGCTTTGCATCAGCAGTAGAATGTATGTAGGCCTAATGTTGCACGCACAAGGAGCGTCTGCTTAAAGTAAGTCAAGAAGTGGTCCTCTTCTCACCGCCATGTGTTTTTTTTCATATTGGCACACTATACAAAGACTATTACACAATGGTTATAAGACCTCCACCCTCACATCTCAAGAAGGCCTGCCAACAATAAAATGGCCACCACCTTGGCAAGGAGCTATTAGAAATTCAGAGGGTGAGAGGTGCAAATCCTCCAGACTAACCTCAATGAGTGCCTTCAAGAGGCTATATGTCACTCTTCAGGCTTACATACCTTTATTCGAAACACGTTAGCGGTAAACAAATTCACATTCTGAATGTGTTTCCATAACTTAAAGGATAACCTGTAGTAATTGTATGCTTTGACTTACTCTCTTACAGAAAGAGGCTGATGAGACGCTAACATCAAATGTGTGGCTGAAGCATGTAAGATATATACTATTATTATTAATAGTAGACGTAGCAGTAGTAAAACTATTACCACTAGTAGTAGGAGAGGTAGTAGCAGAATTGTTGCTCCTGTTATTGCTATTTTTATCACTAATATTATTGTTCTTGTTGTTGTTTTGTTGTTGCCAGTTATTTTTATGATTATGAACAGTGCCTTGCAATGCTAATAAGGAAGTTCATTTTATTTAAAATCAGTCTGCTATGCCTAGTTTCAGTCTCAGCCAACACATCACAGCATGTTATTGTGCCTATACCGCCTGTGTGTAAACATCACATTGTTTGAGTAAAGAACTAGAGCGCTAACCTAGTTCATAGAGTGGCAGCACTGGAAGCCATGAAGGGAAACTTCACCTTCTGTGTGCCAGGGTGATTGTATATCATTGGTTCTTGCCTGCACAACTTCAAGTTCTAGAGCTGCAAGAAACCACAAAAGCGTTATTTATCCATCTGTGGTATAGTTAGATATTTAAAGTATTTTCAGCCCGCGAACATTGTTTTAAAGTGACCAGTTCATCAGAGTTTTATCCAGTTTTAAAATATTTGCTTGATTCTTCATATAAATCAGGTTGTGATTTTAAGAACTTTTTTTGATTGATAAAGCAATATTTCCCATTTCTGGATTGAACTTTGTGCAGTTTGGGTAAATGGTATTAGATACAATGAAAAACATTTTCTTCAAAGAAGAAGAAATACTCTCTCATCTATTGTATACATGCTTTCAGCATTGTACATTCTTGTGTTAGAGCACTGAAACATGCACAGAACTACACATACATATGAATAGAATGGGTGGGTAGCCCCATCATTTGCTCTAAAGACCAGGCCCGGCTCCAGGAATTTTTGTTTGGGTGGGCCAAGGGCACATTTGGGTGGGCCACTGCGGGCTCAATGTGTGGTTCTGGAGGTAGCCTACAAATAGAAAAAACTGTACTCCTGCGTGTGATAGAAGGGGATAACAGGAGATTCAGGGCCCTCCATTATTTTCAAAATCTCTTTCTAATCGTTAACTCTCTCAAAAAGTGTTTTGATCCCCATGTAAGGTCCTTTTGATGGGCAGAGGAGGTTTCTGAGGTGGGAGTATCAGGCAAGTAACACTACTCAGCCTGCCTCGTTGCCAGCCTTCAGAGAGAATCTCTCTTCATTATTACCTCCATCTGACCCCAGACTCTGCAGTACACTCCCTTCCAGGCCTGATCATCAATTTTCTACAATCTCTCTACCGTGCACCTTAACTCACAGCTAACCTTGGTCCCCAGCCACATATCAGGCACCACCTGGTTTCATTCTCCATAATCCCACTAAAAAGATTTGTAAAATCACCTTCAAACTGAAAACCCTGAATATAAGAGTAAATATAATTAGCACACACTTTAAAATATGTTACACAGTGGCCCTAATGACCCAACTGCTAATTAAATAAGCAAAAACATTACAGGGTCTATTATAGCGCCGGTGCAAAAGTATTTATTGGTGTCTCACCACTGACCTCTTACTCGGTAGACACCTTTACTACCACCCTCCAACAGTGCACTTCATCTCTCCTTAGCCCCTTTCAGTCATGACCTCCCCATCAGACTCCCTCCCTACCTGCCCCCCACCAGTGTCCCTCATCACTCCAAAGCCCCTCCCCATGACCACCTCCTCAGACTCCCACACAAATACCCTCCACCAGTGCCCCTTATCGCTCCATAACCCCTCCCCCATTGACCTCCTCCTGAGTCCCTCACTGCCACCCTCCACCAGTGTCCCTCATCGCTCCAAAGCACCTCCCCCATGACCTCATCGGATTCCCTCATTGCCACCCTCCTCCCAGACTCCCCCACTACCACCCTCCACCAGTGCCCCTCATCTCTCCATAGCTCCTCCCCATGACCTCCCCCTCCTCGGATTCCCTCATTGCCATCCTCCAACACTGGCCTTCATCTCTCCGTAGCCTCTTCCCCTCATGACCTCCTCCTCAGACTCCCTCCTACCACCCTCCACCAGTGCCCCTCAGCGCTCCATAGCCCCTCTCCATTACCTCCTCCCCAGACTCCCTCCCTACCACCCTTCACCAGTGCCCCTCATCACTCCAAAGCCCCTCTGACCCATGACCTCCTCCTCAGACTCCCTACATACCACCCTCCACCAGTGCCCATCACTCCAAAGCAACCCCCTCATTACCGCCTCCTCAGACTCCCTCCCTACCACCCTCCACCAGTGCCCCTCATGACCTCCTCCTCAGACTCCCTCCCTACCACCCTCCACCTGTGCCCATCATCACTAGAAGCAACTCCCCCTCATGATCTCCTCCTCAGACTCCCTTCCTACCCCTCCACCAGTGCCCCTCATCAGTCCAAAGCAACCCCCCTCATGACCGCCTCCTCAGACTCCCTCCCTACCACCCTTCACCAGTGCCCCTAATGACCTCCTCCTCAGAATCCCTTCCTACCCCTCCACCAGTGCCTCTCATCACTCCAAAGCCCCTCCCCCTTGACCTCCTCTTCAGACTCCCTCACAAACAACCTCCACCAGTGCCTTCCATCTCTCCGTATCTCCACCCCTCATGATGCCCCCCTCGGATTCCCTCATTGCCACCCTCCAACAGAGCCCATCATCACTCCATAGCCCCTCTCTCATATGCATTTTATTTCTTGTATAGCGCTACTCGTAGTGTAGGGTATCACAGTACTGTACATCACACACACAGTATGCAGACACAATGATTCATAAAAGTATCCAAATCAGCCTATAGGGAATGTCACATAAGCTAATGAAGATTACCAGGTGTAGGAATCACATCTCATCCATGCTGCTGGGCAATATGTATTAAGAGGGTTGGGTCTGGAGAACCACAAACACAGGATTTAAAGCATACCCCAGTGGTTGGCTGTACTGATTAGAAATTATATCTGCCCAAACTCTGTATTGCAACATTAGAATAATGAAATACTGGGAAAATTCGAACTAACTAGCAATACAAAAAAAAAAAATTTAATTATACCATTCTGGTTTGTATACACGTCTTTGATCACACTGTCCTATGTATCAAAGGATCTCTGTGACAAAGGCAGTAACCCACTGAGCTATCCACGTTAACTACAGTTCTATTGCATTTAAATACAGCAAGATCAACAATCCCCAAGGTTATTTGGACATGAATGATACCAACGATTTAAACTTCCGATGTAAATGAAAATGAAATAAACACGGCGTTCTAAGTATGTCTTTCTCACAGATTTAAAAAACACAATAGCCACACATTCTCGGATCGGTTAAACAAACAGCTCAAGGGGTCAGGAAGGTCTGGAAAACGAAACGGCAAAACAAACTCCTCTTTACCAGCAGAAAAGAATTAATTATCCACAAATCCAGTTCAAACGAAAGGCTTTGTCCCCTTCTCAGTGCTCCTAATGTACCTGCACGAGTGGGCGGGCACACAGCCCACCTGCCTAATAGGAGATGCGTGATTGGGGGTGCGAGCCCAGGCCCAATTACGCAACTCCTAAAGAAAGATAACGTTCGAAGAACGTTTTAACTTGCAGTGGCCATATTCTGCAGGCCTTGCTGACGTCACTGCCAGGGCCAAGGGTTATGTTTGGGTGGGCCAGGCCAAAGTTTGGGTGGGCCCGGCCCACCCGGCCCACCCGCTAGAACCGGGCCTGCTAAAGACTAGCGTTATTTATGATAAATGCTGCAGCTCAGTTTCAACTCTCCAACTTTACGTCTACTTCTCCGCTTTGCCCAATTATGCAATTGTACGTACTTTAGAATACTGTCAAAATTAATTTTCACTAATAAGAGACACATTACTTAGTATATATAGCCTTAAACGTGATTGAAGTAGAGTTAACGTTGACTAATATGCTATGTATATAACAAGTGGCAATCAACACTGTGTAGTTATAGTTAGGTAAGAGTTTCCATAAGAAGACCATTTTTGGTGCCAATCGATGAATGTGCCAAATCTTTCACACAAAAATGTTCATCCACTTCGGCTCCTTCATAGAAAGTTTTGCGATAATCCATCAAGTGGAGGCTAAAAATAAGGGGGTGTCCCAAAATGTTGAGTTCAATTGTTAATTCCTCTAGGAAACCATGCTCTCTTACAATATTTTAGAGCCCTATCAATATGATTTTGTGGTTGGTATCTCAAGACCAATTCAAAATGTTTGAGCCTACTGAAGGACTCTGAGGTGCTTCATATGGTCTACGTTGAGATCCAAAACTATTGTGTGACATCAGTTTGATGATTCCTTTCTTTCAATGTACGTGACCATCTGATCTGTGATGGTATATAGACTTTCTCGGATGATAGTTCTGAATGTCCGCACACACATATTTCAAGAGACTCGACAGGAGCTATCTTCTTTAATCCGTGACTATGTTCTTCTGTAATCTCAATCAGAGAAAGAATGGTATGACAGTTCACATAAGTGTGAATCTGTTTTCCCTCTGTAAGGAAGCACTTATGTTTAGCCTGTGGTGTAATCCATGTGCATGTGAGTATGGTCCCTTTTCTGAGGAGTCAAGTCATCCTAAACAACTCATCCTCATCCATGGAATGTTGCTTGCAGCACTGTCATTGTTTGCAGTAGGGACATTGGTGCATATTCTCTTTTCTGTAGTTTTAAAGTGCCACATTTTTAACAAACCCATTTAATTCTGTCATACACGTACCAGGGTTTTTCTGCCCCTTCAGCAACATGGCTAGTTACACAAGGTAAGGGTGGCGTGTCTTTTGGTCTAAAAGTTGTCTTTGAGGTGTTCTTCCATCTCTTCAGATGACCATTCACACTAGGCTTTTTCCCTTTGAAGATATGGGAAATGTGATCTTTTCTGTTTTCAACTCCAGCCCTTTGATGTATATACAAGAGATTAAAGTCTTTTTTGTGGTGCTAACCAGAAACTTCTCCTTCATTGAAATTTAAATGCACCAATGCTTGTAGTAAACTATCAAGCATCTGCTAATCAGATCTCACTGTGCATTACACTGCACCCTTTTGGTCCCAATAAGATTTTTGGATTATCTACTGAAGTGTATTTTTTTTCATGCTCGGGCTGGTGCATGCAAGTAAGATCTGAGAGTGCTATTACATGTGTCATCTGGAGCAGGGTGCTATGATGTTTCTTCTCGGTAAGCAAAGTTTTGTACCTGCTGTTTCCAGCACCTAAAAAACAAATCTTCTAAGACCACCACCAATGGTGTGTGTTTGAACACTCTTTAATGGACACCCACTGTTGGGGCTTCCAAACAATAGCTGGAACCTGCTGTCTGCTGGCATTTCTGGACAATTGTGTGCATGGCATGTGATATCGGCTCCTCACCGGGTGACATGTGAAGAGAGCTGATATTGTGTAACACATGGTGGTACTATGTGAGTTGGAAGTTCTGCAATGATTCAAGATCCTGGTATATTGGTTCAGTGATGTTTCCTTATCGCATGCCAAGTTTTTTCTCAATGATCCATAGCTACCCTAGTACAATTAGAAAGCAGTTCCTAGGGCTCTACACTATGAGAGTTATCTCGTGACTACAGAATTAGAGATTAATCCGATTACACATGAGTTGCTGTATTCACCATGTATTTAGAAGGTAGGTACCTGGGAAACAGCTCGATAGCTAGATGATCATTTGAGCGAAACTGGCTTACTGAACTAGGTGTGAAATTGATTAGTAGTGTGCAGCTGTGCTCAGCATCACAATTTGGATTTAAAAGGCAGCCTCCACATTTTAGTAAAGCCATTGCCTTGATTTAGAGGTTTCTTTGACACAGGCTACCATTCCAGGCTACCGGGTAGCGTGATCATTAATTTCTTTGGAAGCTGGTTACGAATCATCTGTTTTGATACAAAGCGAGTTCTCGGACCAGCAGTTCATCATGCTGACAGAACATAGGGCTACCAGGTGAGCTGGGGACAAGAGGACCAATACATATTGATCAATCTTTACAGACATGCATGAATATTTGTTTTATTTATTTATGTTTTGCTTCTCGAAGTAGCATTGTTGTTGGTTCCATCGCTCAAGGTATTTGGTAGAAATTATGTTTTGGTACCTGCTTAATAGGTTTACCAATTCTTACTCACTGGCAAAGCTATTCACAAGTGTAAGTTAAGAGTGACTAATTAACAGAAGCAACTTTGCTCTTACACTTTTGAGCAACTCTACTACGTTTGTTTACTAACAAAATCCAAGCATAAATTTACACAAAGGTGTAAACTTACACATCTTGACCCCCTGATGGTGAGGAGCCAAACTTAGGAGTTTAAGTTACTGCTAAAAACCTAAACCCCTTCTTTACCCTTCTTCAGCCCATTTTCACTCCTTCCTTAACACCTCCCCTTTAGTAGTAATATTTCCCATTTTCCAGCCACCCCCTTGTCCTTACCACGTTCACTACTAAAACTTATACTTATGTGTTTGGAAACTCAACCGTGTGGCGGAGATCTCAATGCAGAAAAAAGTAGGCAAGGCAGAGGTATAAACTATACACTTAGGTTTTTAATAGCATATTGAAGTTCATAGCACTATTGTAGTACTACAAAACGTACTACAAAATCCTGTTTGTGAGTAGATCCCAAAACATTACTTTCTGTCACTCAGCTCCAGGTTTAGTTTTCCCATGTGATAATAAGATGTAAATGTGGTCGCAAGTGCCTAATTACTCGCTCCCTTAACTTGGGGTAAGAATTGAAAGAAGCACATGTATTCCAGTTAGTTCACTGTTAAATTCTCTCTCGACTTTTTAAGGCATGACTTTTCACGCATTAACACTTTTTCTCATTATGATATACCGTGGTTGTGTGTTGATTGCCTACTCTACACCGTGATTGGGAATTTCATTAATGTATTTGTAATAAGTTCAATTAGTGAATATGGAAAAGACATGATTGTCACAAATTCTTTGTCAAGGCAGAGACCTCTCATCCATCAGTGGAGAGGAGGCCACCTCCTTGGCTGGCCCTGGCTGGCTGGCCGCTATCATCTATAGGAACCTTTTGTGTCCTGATTATGATCCTGATCCACACAGTACAATTAGCACAAACTAATATTCCCTTCAAACATATCCTATTTAGCAGCAGAAAAATTAAACGAGTGGCCATTGAGTACTAATGAAATGTGCATTCTGTCCCTGAGTATTAGTTGTGTGATATAGATTTTTTCACCAGATATTGGTTATTGGAAGAGGGAGGAGATGTTATAAAGGAGATGTGGATATGTTGCTGCCCTTGCATAGGTAGAGCTTTGGCATTTTACCAACAACTGTGTGACTTTGGGAAAATCACTTTATCTCCCAGTGCTCTAACTTGTAAATGCATGTACTGTGTAATATACTCTCAATGTATTGTCCCATTTATTCACCGTCACCATAGACACCTCTGGTTGTAACCAGTGGTGTATGTAACCCACGTAATTCAGTTAATCGTAATCATGTGGAATTAACTAATCATTCTGCGAGATTCCACAGAGTTACACAAGAAGAGTAATTCTACATTTAGTGTCATTTTCTAAGTGCAAGACTGCCCCCACACATATATTTTGGAAATAGCTCTAAATTCAATAGAACATGAATAGCACTCCAAGAAGCCGCTTGTGCTCACTAAATGTGCAGCTTGCATAGGACTTTTTCTCCAAAATACTCTTAATTACCCAAGCAGGGATTATCATATAATTATTTGTAGAGCTATGTCAGGTAATCCCATGTGCTATGCTGAGACGATCTGCTGCACCCTCCCACACGTACACGACACCACATTGTGAAATGACAAAACAACCAGCCGCACACAGGTGTACATCGCTATATATTCCAGTAGCTCCCCAATAACCTCCCTAGTTTACCCCCCAAAAAAGTTAATAGTTCTTCCTCATCTTCCTCATCGGCAGTTCTGAAACCAATGGATTTTCAAATGGGTATGCATTCCTTAAAATCACATATATGACAGCAGAAAAATGTAATGGTGGGGGATACACCTTTAATCCACGGGCATGGGGAACCCATCTAACCAAGCTCTAACAAACAGGAACAGCATCGGGCAAGGGGGTAGCTCTCAGGATACTCTACTGTGCTGTACTCAATGTTTGTCATCTGCCGTAATGTAGTAACCTCTATGATCTAAAGTCACTGTTCGACTTCTTGTACATGCTTGTTGTTTTGTAACAACAGTATCTTCATTTGTCACACGAAATGCTAAATACCAATAAAAAAATTAAAACTAAAAAAATCATATCATTATTTGTAACTCTGCATCAAAGAACAATGTGGAATTACCAAAATTACTCAGATTAATCTGGTTTAATTTAAATTACTCCCAAGCCTACTTATAACTACTCCACTGACATTGATCTTATGTACCTCATATAAGTATGACCAATATGGAGTTGTTTAAATCTTACATAAATACATTCTATTAATTATGCAGCTGAACTGACACTGAGAATTAAAGGTGAGGCTGCTGCTATTGAGGTTGAATCATTAATGTGTTATCAACTCAACCACCCACCCACACACCCACAACTACCAGCAATAAACCTTCACTTTTGCTTATAAGCCAGACCTGCTGACTTTGCCAATGCCTATTTATTGTGTCAGCTTTATAAAAATACAATGCAAAAGCAAGGCAGTGTGACTTACACTCTTTTGTTTGTTGCTTCCAGGTCTGGTATGATTATAGGCTGACATGGAATCCCTCTGACTTCTATAACATCTCTATCATCCGTATGCCGGCGGACATGGTGTGGCTGCCCAAAATCACTCTGGAGAATAAGTAAGAGCGCTAATAACGTTCCTGATCAATGCTTGTCGTGTTGTGTACAATATGAGATCAGAAGTAATGCAACCTTGACATTTTGGCTTGACAATAAATGTACTACTGGAATAGTGTAGGAATGAAAAACGCGACGGGAAAGTACTCAGTGCAATAAAAACGATTTGCTTCCCCTACTATTGCTTAGGTTGTAGAGTGAATAGAAGATTTAACTTCCAAAGTCCAACACTTTCCTTCGCATTTCTTAATTTGGAGAGGGAATAGTAAATCTCACTTCTCCCAAATCCAACCTTTTTCCTACTGCTGCTTAGGTTGAAGTGCAAATAGTATATCTGAGCCCTCAAACATCCAATCCTTTCTCTACCTTTGCTTAGTTTGAAGTTAGGATAACATACCTGATCCCCTCCATAGCCCTCTACTTTCCCTACTGTTGCTTAGGTTAGAGTGGGAGTAGAAAGGAAATCTGACACCTACAAAGTTTAACACTGTCCCAACTGTTTTTCAGGTTGGAGTGGGAATAGTACATCTTTTCCCTCCAAAGGATAACACTTTCACCAATTTGCATAGGTTTGTGTTTGACCCCTCCAAAGTCCATTGTTTTCCCCTTTGCTGCATAGTTTTGTGTGGGAATAAATAGTAAATTGGACCTCTCCAAAGTTCCGTGTTGCTTCCCTTCTGTTGCTTAGGTTGGAGTAAAAATAATAAATCCCCCCCCCCCTCTGAAGTATAACACCTTCACAAAATGTGCTTAGGTTGGAGTTTGAATAGTAAATCTGACCCCTCCAAAGTTCAATGCTTTCCCTACTGTTCATTAAGTTGGAGTGGGAGTAGTAAACCTCCTCTCCTCGTAGTCTGACACTTCCAAAGTTCAAGACGTTCACCAATGTTGCTAAGGTTGGAGTGAGAATACTAAATCTACCCACTCCAGTGTTGAACACTTTCCCTATTCTTGATTACAGTGAAGTGGTAATAGTAAGTAAGTAAGCAATGTTTATTGTCTGATTAATAAAAAATCATCACAAATAGCACGAGATCGAAAGAAACACATTTTGCAAGTGAAACATTCACTAAGAGCAAGAATAGGAGGAATATTACAATAACAAAGACCAGATATTTAAAATCATTTGTGCATATTAATACTAAAGTACATAAAGGCCTATGATGTATCAATCCACTAAATATCAATGTGATGTACAAAATATCTTCATATGATCACAGTGTTTAAAACTATACAACATAGTGCAAAATAATAACTTAAAACAATGCTAAAGGTTGAAGATAAAGATTTAAACATTCTACCCACCAAAGCCAGAAACGTAAACAAATGGCAAGTTGTTGGATTTGATTTGCCCAATAGACAAAGCTTATTAGCTTGATGACATGTTCTCAGTCCTGATTTTAAAAACAATTGTTTTAAAAGAACAAAACAGGCCTCAAGAAAATAAGATAAACACAAACAATGTGTAATAAAGGTTCTTGCATGTAATTACAAAGTCTACAGCAGTTGGGTTGGATGTCCATTGTTGTACCCAATATAGTATTCCATCCTTGGTTGAATATCTGCAAAGGTGTAATTTTGAAAATATATTCCTCATTCCTGATGAAAAAGATGCAGACAGGTCAGATTGGATTTCCAGTTTTTCAAATTAATTTTCACTGCCCAAGTCTGCTTCTTTGCTGCCAGAGTATCCTTATCAGCTATAAACAAGAGAACGTTTGTTTTCCAGTTCAGGAAGAGTTTAAGGGAGGCACTAGTCTTTTCCTGAAATTCAGACTGTAGCTCAAAAGTCTTGAAACAGTTGGATAAGTACAATCTTCGTGCACCAGCATGGGTCAAGTGATTTATTTCCTGCCAACACATGTTCGCCAGAGAGCCTGAATCATATAGAGATAAAGAATACATGCATATTGGAAATGCTGCCTGCCTTGATCAGACATGGCTTTGGAGACCAAACTCTAGCAAAACCCCAGCTTGGCCAGTTTAATTTGGAATCATAAAATGCTTTCATCTGAAGTAAGCCAAGTAATTTGGCTTTCTTCCCTTTGAATATAACTGAACCGTAAGCTAAAGCTGGAATCAACTTGGCTCTCACAATTGTCACCAGATGGTCATTCGATTGACACCTAAGTTTATCCCCTAATAATTTAAAAGCAACGATAGAGGATGATGTCTTAGCTCTTAAAACATAAAAATATATCTTTAAAAGAGACCATATCATCAATTAGGATTCATTATAGCTCCTAGCAACAACCATAGTCATTTCTGCCATACTTTAGACTTGGCGAATGATGCCCCTATCTTAATTTTCTTAATATTTAGTTCAAAACAATTCACAGCTGTATATTCTTCAAAAGAATCTTGGAGTCGCTGTAGAACTATAGGGTTTGGACTAAGTAGGATCATATTGTCCGCATATTGTGAATATTTTCTGCAACAGTTTGCAAACGTAGGTGGATGGGCAATGATTTTATGCAAATGCTGGTACAAATCAACCATATAAAATTAAAAAAACACAGAGCAAGTACACATCCTTGTTTAAGATCAATAATGGTTTTGATTGCTAAGTCAAACTGAGGTCCTCCCCTAACTTAACCTGAACCCAAGTGTTTGTATATAATAGAGTAATTGTGTACAGTAATTTACGAGGAATGCCCCAACGTAATAATTTTTCTGTAGTGTAGCTCATGGGACAGAGTCGAATGTTGCTTTTAGATCTACAAAACGGACATATAGATTTCGTTTTTTTCAAAATTTATCTCTGCCATCAGGGTTAAGGTTAGTAGGTTGGTAACTGTGGATTGACCTTTACAAAAACCTGATTCATTGATTGAGATTAGATGCTTTTCCACTAACCATTCCTCAAGATCCCCCAAAAAACTGCTAGCAAAGACTTTTGCCTCAACATCTTTTAGGGCTATTATTCGTTAATTTGTCAGTTTTTCATATGGAAGAGTTTTGTAAGTAGGCTGCAGGCCACTTCCTTGCATGTCTCAGGAACCCATTCATTAGTAGAACCTCATTATATAGAGGAGTAACAACCTCAGTATTTGCTATAAAAATGCCATTTGGAAGACCATTTGGGCCTAGGGCCCCATTTGGTATAATCTGTCGTATTAAGGTGATACTTCATTTGACCTTAAAGGAGCTAATCTTAACACCACCGTGGAATCAATTTGGCTGCTCAGCCTCATTCAAAATGGTACATTTTCATCTACTCCATTTCCCCAATCTTTAGAGGAAATATCAGGTCCATACAAGGTAGCGATATAATCACCCCAGTCATTTTCCGTGACATTTGCACTGCAGGCCCTGTTCTCACCATTTTCAAGTTAATTAATTATCCCCCAGAAAGCCTTGGAGTTAATAGCCTTACTAGCACTTAACAATCTATTCCATAGTTCTTGCTGGTAAGCCATATTTGCTTTCTATAGTTCTTGGCAATAGGCCCTCCTTAGCCTCCTAAATTTTCATTTGTGAGGGGAGTCTGTTGAAAGCTGTTTCTGACTGAAAAATGAATATACCACTTTTTGATATTAGATATAAGCAGTTTTGCTTTTAACATATTTTTTGGCCCGAATGTGTACACCAGAGATTTATAAATGAACTTCCATTTATCCACCATTAGTTCTTCAGTTGCCTTATCACTACTCCAATTACAAATTATGCAAATTTAAATATTTAATCTTGTTTATCTAAATGCCAGACAATTCTTTTCAGATTATAAGCAGATGATACTTCTTGTAGCACCTCGGATATAGCAATCTACGGTTAGGTCTTGAGGATTGTGATCACATTCTATTCTTGGTATGATAGAATAGTGTAAATATTCCTGGCCAAATCTTCCATAATAAAAGTATAATCTATGGTGGAACTATGTTTCAGATTTTTAAAAGTCGGTACTGTTAATGCATTTTCTGTGAAGGTTTCACTTAGACTAGGTGACATATTTTCACGGCCAAATTGGCCCATATTTCTACCCTGCTTATCAGATGTATTAGCTATAATTGAATGAAAGTTAAAATCTCCATAGATAATTAAGCTGATGTTTGGATGTTGATGTTCAAGAGTTTTAATTTCCTACATGAGAACAATTGAGTATTTTTAATATTTCACCATGTACTCAGCTAAATATTGAGCAGTATAACAGGGGAATGAAAGTGTAATTTGATGCGCTGCAACCAAGTCAACTGAAAATCAATTGCCTCAATCTTGAGAGCAAAACTAAAAGTATTGTAAAAGGAAAGGATTATTTTAGCTCATCCTTGCTGTGATGCACGGGTGGCTGGGATGCTAAATTCTTGGAAACCAATAATTGGTAGGTTTTGTTCTTTCTGAATTTCCAGAAACATCAAAATATCAAACGTTTGTAGAAAGATTAGGGTATCTGATTCCTCCATCAAATTTGCCAGCCCATGTACATTACAGTACCATTTTCAACCATCAATCCATGCCACCAGATTTTGTTTCAGACAAAGTGCTGGGAAGCCCTGTCCATTACTCATTAATCTCCCTTTTATCTTGAGGTTTGTTAATAAGTAAGTACTCCTGAGAACAAATTCTTAATTATGAGAACTGAAATAACAGAGAGGTCAGCTGGTTTACACTGATCATTGTGATGGTAAATGAATCTTCATTTTTGGTAGTTCAACAGTAATAAGTAAAGTTGGCAGGTATTTTAACCGCAATACCACAATCAGCAAAAAAATTATCTACTTTAATATAGCCTTATAACATAGCGGGCTATACCAGCTGGTAAAGGCACGCTCTAGCGTTAAAGGCCTGAGCCGAAGGCGAGGGCCTTTAACAAGGGAGCAGGACTTTAATGGCCGGTATAACCCAGCCACGAAGGGCTATAAGGCTATTAGAACATTCTGCCACTAGATGGCAGAATGTTCTAACAAATAAAACAAAGGCTTCAGGAGCTCGAGGATTTTGAAACAGCAACATTGGAATGTTGTTCTGCAGGCCTTTACCCGCCGTAGAAGCACAGAGCACTCCATTGTATTCAATGGAGTGCTCCACATTCCAATGTTCTAATATACTTTATTTGCAATATCACTATTAGACAAATAGTAATGGTGGATTCACATGAAGGTTTGGATGCATCCTGCTTGAATTGAACAAATACAAGGTCAGATGGAGAGTTGCAAAATCTGACCCCTCCAAAGTTTGTCTTCCCCTACTATTGCTTAGGTTGGGGTGGGAATAGTAAACATTATCCCTCCATAGTCCAGCACTTTCCCTACTCTTGTAGGAATAGTAAATCTTATCCCTCCAATATCCAATACTTTCATCAGAGTTGAATTGGTTTGAGTGGAAATATTAGGTATGTCTCACCCCCAGAGGTAAACACTTTCCCTACTGTTGGGCAGTTGGTGTAAGAATAGTTAATATGTCCCCTCCAAAGGCCAACACTTTACCTTCTGTAGCTTGGGTTGGAGTGGGAATAGAATGTTTTGCTTGAGAAAAGGAAAACTTTCCCTACTGCATTTAGATTGAAGTGGGAATGCAGACAGAGCACTCGATTTACTTAAGTAGAGGGTGCCCGGAGAAATGGGAGAAAGTTTGAGGGTTCGAGCAAGCATTCTGGGGCCTCTGGGGGAGGGTAGTCCATTGACGAAGCTTCTGTTCAGTCGCCTCCAGTAAAGACTTAAGGTGGTTCACTGGGTAAATGTATATCTTGCAGATCTGAATCCAAAGTATGTATCTGACAGGTTAATTTACTGAGCACAATTAATAAAAAGAGTTATTATTGTGGTTGTTACTAATGGTAACTTATGGATTTCAAGACACAACATCATTACTTCTTTGACACAAGATCAAGATGTTGTGGTGCCTGTGACCGTGTGCCTTGGCGTACCCAATCAGAATGATGCAGATAGTAAACATTTTCAAAAAACAATATCCTAACCATGATGGAGGTGGTTAGAAAATTCCCATGGCTTCTTCATCCAGGAAGTTCCTCCTCTTCATCACTGGTGTAGCTTACATTTTCTCCTGGTGTCTCAGGAACACAGTCCTGTAGAAAGGAAGAGGGTAAGCCTTTAGAACATGAAACTCTGTGTATGAGTACTTTCTGGTGAGCGTGAGTACTCTAAGCAAGGCTCAATAAACCACTCATGATTTGCATATGCAAATTGTTAGTGGGATATTGCAGATCTCCTCATACATAATGCTACATCATAGGTTACCTGAATTAGGTAAAATGCAAGGGCACATTTCTTCCCATAAGTATATCTCTGCTTACATATGTACATGTGTCAACCAGGACACTTGGGTGTATCTAGACCAGTAGTTCTTACACCAGGGTGCATGGGCCCCAGGGGTTTGAGATGCCTTTTCTGAGGGCAGGCATAAAAGAAAGACAACAGGATTTCATTGATTGTTACTTTGACTCAGTTTTCAAAGTTTGTTTTGATCTTTCTTTAAGCAATTCCTTTTGCTAATCCTCTTTGTGGTTCTCTTAGTTGATATTTATCTTGCAAAGAGTAATTATTTGTGGATAAAAATCGCAATATTTGAGAAGAAGATTGTTTATAAAATGTATATATGTATGATGTCAAGTAGTTGTGTATATATGTATAAATGTGTATTTAATGTATAGTATTTTTCTCACTTATGAAAAACTTGGAAAAAGAATTGACAAATTTAAAAGGGTAAAAATAAATATACCCAACAAACAGAAGATTATTCTTTGTTTGTGTTCTCTTAATCTTGGAGACAAAAAGTCAAAGTGGGGGGTCAGCAACTTTCTCTAGTTTATTTTCTGAGGGTGAGGCATTTACTAGATGTTTCAGTAGACAAGTACCTAAATTCTCCACACCTTTGTATTTATTAATATGATATGTTAGCAATTATTGTACTATACACACAAAAAATATGTTAACTTCTTTCAACTTCTCTCCATGTAATTAGGCAAAGGCGATGAGGGGGGAAGCGCTGCAGGTTTGTTTGAATTCAGTTAAGGACAACTGCAAACCTACATGTTATCATTTTGGGAACTGCTTGGTTAACTTTAAATTGTCCAATAGCGTTTGTAATTCTCAAACTATCTGTGTAAAATTTTCCACAGAGAAAACCATGTCTTGTTACGACCAGGGGTTCATGAGTGGGTGTTTATCAAGAAATCCGACCCCCGACAGGAAGGACCCTCTCCAACTACAATATGACTTCATTATGCATTCTATTTTATAACTTTCATATTTTAGGTTTACAGAGTTTACCCTACTGTAACTATTTTCGAGAAAAGGTTCAATGCGAGAATGCAAAGGGTGCAAGCAGCAGTAACAGCTAAGCACAAACGTTTTAGAGCTCTTAACTGAAATTAGACTAGAGCTTCCTGACAGGTCCAGAAAATAAAAAGTACTTATTTGTGCTCGATAAATGTTCCTTCTCACCAACGTTCCTACTCAGTCACTCACAGGGTACTTACTTGCATCTGAGTTGGGGTGAGGAAGCGGTAGCATGGAATAAGATAATTTCCCAAAATATATTTAGCAAAAATTACTTGACAAAAATATTTTTTTACAATAACTTCCTTTTCTCAAAAACTCTTCCACCAAATGAATCATTGGATTGTATATTAGAAAAATTATATTTATCTTAAAAATTAGGAAACAAACTTGCTAAGGAATGGCTTCTGGTTGTGATGTCATGAACATGAGTGCTGTCCTTGGTGCTTGTTGTCACACTTAGAAACAATGGGCCCGATTCACAGAACTAACTTAAGACAAAATCCTAAACTTACTACTTTTGGTAATCACAGAAGTTAGGATTTTGTCTTAAGACAAACTTAAGACAGACTTAAGACAAAATCCTAACTTAAGTCTGTCTTAAGTTTGTCTTTAGACAAACTTAAGAAAAAATCCTAACTTCTGTGAATACCAAAAGTAGTAAGTTTAGGATGTTGTCTTAAGTTAGTTCTGTGAATCGGGCCCATTGACTGTTCCAAAGCCCTGCCTGGGCTATTTTCCAACTTTTAGGTCAACAAGTAGTAAGTAATTTATGCCAATAAATACAGAAAATACTAATCTCTCAATCCGCTAGATCACTTTTGTACTTTCGGACTTTATACATTCATATATAAATATATTTATTTTTGTATTTGTATTTTTTTCCTTCCCGCCAGCAATGATGCAGTCTTCAATGTAGCTTACTACTGCAACGTGTTGGTCTCCAATGATGGCTTTATGTCCTGGCAACCCCCATCCATCTTCCGCAGCACGTGCCCCATCAACGTCAATTTTTTTCCTTTCGATTGGCAGAACTGCTCCCTGAAATTCAGGTACAATTTGGCTCCTATTTACACAAAGATGAATTATTGTGGTCATATCCATAATCAAAATGAGACTTGAAGCACACTGTGGAAGCCTTGTTTATCTGATTATCTAGCATTTCTACTGAGTGCCAGTTAGAGGACTGAATTGAGATTGAAACTTAATGTCTTATTCATAACCCCGTACAGCACGCGCTTGCTGTTTGACACATGTGTATACACCAGTGGCGGCCGACAAAATTAAAGAGTGGTGGTTCAGGTGGAGGGCTGCGGAGAGGCCTGCAGGTGGAGTGAGTGGGAGAGCGCACGGCAGCTGGTGGTTTAATAATAAAAATTAAAAAAGAAAAAGACTCACATGATGATGCTGGGTTCCTCGTGCTCCTCTGTATCCAGTTCCTGGTCCCAGCAGTCCTTAGGACAGCATCACAGACTCCCCATCCATTGCATGCACTACTCTCAAGCATGAGAGCAGCGTGGGAATTGGCTGTACAGGCTGTAATAATACTCACTCAGGCACAAGGAGTCTGTGCTGTTTCTCCAACTCGGCTGTGCAATCCAGGTGGGTTAGAGAATCCTAAGTGCGCATGTCAGTTTGGCCAGCCTAAGACAGCCTGCCAAACTGACATATGCACTTAAAAGTACACCAGCACTCCTCCTCCCCCCTCACATGGCCCAGCCCCTCCCCTCCCCTCCGTGCACATGCTGGCACAGCCAGCAGCTGAGAAATAAAACAATAATAAAATATCATTTTATTTTTCAGCTTCTGGCTCTGAGCCAGTGGGATGACGCTCCTCCGCCAACAACAGAATCCCAAGTGCTCTCGTGCACACACAGGGACACGGACTCATGATATAGCTGGTGCCAAATTCTTGCTTTTATTTAATTAGAACTGTGCTGGCTCTGGCACGTTTCGGACACAAAACGGTGTCCTTGATCACATGACATATATATATGAGCAAGCTTTGTAAGAAGCGAAACGCGTTGAGTACTGGTTGCTGAAAAAAACCGCTGTAATTAAACTGAGACGAAAGAGTGCGTTTTCATTTCCCTGCTGGGAGCCCTGAGCGATATATATATATATATCCAAGATTTCTGCTACGATAAGCAAAACACGCTCTCAGAGAAGGTACAGCTAGTGGAAGTTTATTCACAAGGTAACGCTACGCGTTTCAGCACAAGGGTGCCTTGATCACAGGTTGATCAAGGCACCCTTGTGCTGAAACGCATAGCGTTACCTTGTGAATAAACTTCCACTAGCTGTACCTTCTCTGAGAGCGTGTTTTGCTTATCGTAGCAGAAATCTTGGATATTGACAAACTCGGCGGCGGGATTGGCCGAGTGTAACACGCCACCTGACAATGGGAATCGGATCCTGGAAACTAATCCTTTCGCAAAGTGCTTGAAATATATATATATATATATATATATATATATATATATATATATATATATATATATATATATATATATATATACTGAGTAATAGAGCAATATGGCCCAACATTGCCATCAAGGGGTACTGGTGATATCAGAAACCCAGAAACCCATGGATCATTAAGTGGCGCAAGCAGAAATTATGTTACTCAACAAAAGGCTTTACTTTGTATTGACCACCAAAATATTATTTAAATCTAAAAAAACAGAACTATTGTTTTGTTGTTCTTAGTAGAGTCCTATCGAAATGGTAGTCTCAAAAAATATTGGAGCCATAAAAACACAAGATCATCATAATTTTTCATCATACTTGGGCACGTTATTTCTTTCTTTAGTAATATCATATGGAGGATGATGACAGTGGCAGCCGGCACAGGTAAATGCGGTGAGGCGGGGACAGGGCTGGGTGGGAGGGGAGAAGTCGAAAGACGACGGAATAGGTATAAATAAATAAATAATACCTATTTCGCCGTCTGTCAGCTTCCCCTCCTGCCCCGCACCACCGCGTTTACCTGTGCCAGCTGCCATTGTCATCATCCTCCATATATTATTACTAAAGAAAGAAATAACGTAGCCAAGTATGTTAAAAAATAACTATGCCATCACTGTGAAAAGTACTGAGAAATGAATACTGAAATTCATGACCACCTCTCTAATTGAGTGCATTCATTACTTTGGGTTGGCACGTAAGCCTCTACCTAGAATTCAGACTACAACAAATGTACCACAGAAAAAGCAATGGCAGGGGTTTTCTCAGAAGAATGAGTGTCTATTCTTAAACAATCAGAAACCAAGTACTCCAGAGATTTAAACTTTACCTGAGATATGGAAAACTGCACAAAACTACCAGGACAAACTATTGAGTTGGGCCACCTCTCAGTACTTGAACCCTGGTGAATTTATGCCATTGTCCCCTTCCACCTGAATGAAGGTTTTAGACCTATCTTAATTTAACATAAAACACTTTCACAGGATCAAGGACAGTGTTAATCTCAAGATCATATGTGGCAATGTATCCCAACAGATACTAGATAGACAGAAATTAAATCAGAATAGTCAATTAAATAAGCCTTCAATCAAAAATGCTTGGTACATAGAAATATTTTACTCATAGACGACTTCATGGCATTCTCTTTACTGCTTTGGACAGAGCCTTCTGCTATTTTCCTACATAAATGTTACCATGTATTTCGACTAACTTTGATTTAGCCTTCTGTATAGCCGTTTATTTATTTATTAAACCTTCATGGTTTCTAGACTCCACTGGACTTAAGGGTCATTTAACTGACTAGGCTGATTTATTTTCCATCTATGGGGTATCTCCAGAGTCATAACAGCAACCACGCCCGCAGACTTGGATATACTCCAAGGGCCTGATTCACAAAGGGCCTCGGCACTCGCGGCAGTGGCCTTGCAGTAGAGGCAGGTGTTTCTCGTTGAGGTTTCTCATTGCGAAGAACATTTGTGAATCGGGGCCCAAGTCCATAGCATTAGATGGGAGAATTGGAAAAAATGATTCAGAGGAGATTTACAAAAGAGCAGCACAACTTACACAGTAGAAGATGCTAACATGTTTTTAGACCTCCATGATGGAAAGGGAGAAGACAGAGAGGATGGACATCTGATGGCATTGAATAACCAGTAACAATCAAGAGTCTCTGTTCCTGTTTTGGTTCAGCTCTCTAGCCTACAGCGCCAAGGAGATCACGATGAACCTTCATGTAGACCACGACCCGGAAAAAGACAAGATGTACATGGTGGAGTTTATCATCATCGACACCGAAGCCTTCACAGGTGAGGAGACCCTTCGCTTTCAAGCGGCCCTCCCAAAGCAAAAGCCAAAGTATCATTGTTTAAATTATTTATGTAAAAAGTCTTGTGTGATTGAAGTTATCAGTGAGGGACAGTACAATAATTGCCGTAAAAGAAAAGATAAGAGGAAAGGTTGAGGCAGAAGGATCCTGAGTTCAGTGAGGGAGCAGAATGTAAACAAGTTGCTAGTGGCTGTGTTGGGTCTAAACTGGGGGGCAATCCATGTAATATTATTTTATTGCAAAGGAAAAATAATTTAAAAATTCAGCTTTACAGTAAAGTATTAATTTCTAATAGAAATATTAGAAATATATGACATTTATAATGCAACCATTTCTGGTATCTTTGGGGTTCATTAAATTTCCATGGGATTTTTTTGTATATTGTAATACCCCTCAGCTCAACCCTTTATTGGCCTGGAGATGGCTATAAAAATCACCTCCTCTAAACCAAACCTCAGAGGACTTGTGATCTGCTGGGACCACTAAAATACTATTTTATTAATTTGTTTCTGAAACTCCACTTGAAAATTCACATACAATAGAGGCTAGTAGATTGTGTGACATCACAAACCAGGTAAAATGCGGACGGATGAGTTAAACTATCCTTATTCCAATATATAATTGATACATTATTTGCTATCAACTCTTCAAGTGTTTAGTTTAATATTAAAGTGGAGCATACACTCCTACTAACATGATTTATGGTTTCGACATGTTGTGTACACCTGTGTCTTACTCCTGTACCCTTCCAGTGTTCCTGAGATGTAAATAATGTATTCCGTGGCTGACTTTTCTTGAGCTGTACCTCTTCAGATGTCAAAAGCTTTTTATTCACTAGTTGGCAGAGCTGGCAGGCTTGTTTACGATTGAGAACGCAACTGCCTCTCATACGACGTATAGACCATCACAGTGCAGTGCAGAGTGGGAAGTGTTAGGAAGCACTAACATTGAGTGCAGTATTCAACACAGTGATGCTGATGTCTGTCTTTCACCCCTCAGCCAGTGATCATAAACACAGGAATATTAGAAAGCTGGAATATTGGTAGCTCCATTGAAGATAATGGAGTGGCTTGTAATTGCTGGTAGAAGCCTGGAGCTCCAACATTCCAATGTTTGTTCACAGCTGTTGCTGCGAACAAAGGCCTAAGCAAGCCTGAGGGGATTTTAATCCCCTCAGGCTCACTGAGGCCTTTGTTCTGTTTGTTAGAACATTGTGCCCTCTAGGGGCGGAATGTTCTAATAGCCCGATATCCCTCCATAGCAAGCTACACCAGCTTTAAAAGGCCCACTCCCTTGTTAAACGCTGGAGAAGGACGTTAATGGCTGGCATAGCCCACTAGGGTGGGCTATTAGGCTATATGAGGGTAGTAGAAGTGGGAAAGGGGGATTCAGATCAGAGAGAACACATAGACACACAACTCCACCACTGTAACTGGTTACTTTTGTTTGTCAAGTTGGTCTGTAGAATGTAATGGCTCTCTACCAGAGAAGCAGATACCTTAAGTACTTTGTCATCAAGAGTTCTAAGCTCGCCCGTAATTCTCAATGGATATACTTTAACAATTTCTTTGTGAAAATAACTCTCAATATTTTGATGGGAAACTGATAGTTCATGAAAACTAAATGTACACAGCACTTATCCTATGCCTTGAATTAATACCTCGAGCTTCATAACTATTCACTCTCTTGTTAAAGTTCCTACTTGGTGACTGTGGAACTGCAAAATTACTAGTGCTTGTTTACATCCTGTTTTTCGCTTCTCTTTAGCAGTTTGTATATGCATGCTGGCAGTCTCATATCTTGAACATGACATCAACATCAATACAATGCTGCACAATGAGACAGCGGCTCCTTTTCCCCAAGCAGTGGTAGGTCTCCTGCTTTCAGAAGTCCCCTCCTGTCTCGCAGACACCGAGTTTAATTTTGAGAAACACACAGGACAGTGACAGTGCACTGCCTGGGTTCTTGAAACTACCTGTCTATTGGACAGAATTTGAATGTGACATAACTCTTCATCATTTATGACAGCTACGCCTACCTCTTAAGCCTGCTTTATTGCTGCCTTTTGAGATACTTCATTTGAATGTCGTTGACCCAATCCTGATGATGACCCTGTGCCAAGTTACTTCCAGGGGTCGAAACGTCAACCTTTTTATTATGTTTAAATTCCCCTCACACAAACTACTAGGAATACCTCAAGTCTCAGTTGCCACTTTATCTGGCATGTATCCATGAGTTTATGAGATTCTGCTGCCATGGGTTTGGTATTTGTGCATCTCCACCTCACTTGCAAAGAACCAGAGCTCTTTGTGTTGGTTATATTACCCAAATTGCTAGGGATTTAGGGTCACGCTTTGAAAATTGGTGGCGTTTGACTACCGAAGAGAAGATGCTTAGCAATTCAGTAAACCTGCAGGAGCAACTGGTACCTGTGTCTCCAAGGACAGGGTCCATACTGCTCACAAAGATGATCTATTTGACCTACAGCCTCACGACCCCTGTAGAACTTTCCTGACGAATATAGCATGGTACAACGCATGCTTTTACATTGCATTACCATTACAACGCGGTCATTACAATGACCTTGTTGTTAGAACGCGATACCTTTACAACTCAAGTAAGTAGATCGCTTTGCACTAGATGGCGTTCCAACATTAGAAATAGTATAATTTATTATTCCAACTCCACCCTGTGCAACAGTAGGGAATGTATTGGAATAGAAAATCATACTATTCCTTAGGTTGGAGCGCCATCTAGAGCAAGTCTATCTATTGACTTGCGTTGTAAAGGTATCGTGTTCTAACAACACGGTTGTTGTGACAACCGCGTTGTAATGGAACGCGATGTAACCACGCGTTATAAAGGTTGTTTCCCTTGCCTGACTCATTATCTTTGAAATGGTGCCACAGACCTCCCCCAAACAATAGTTTAAGCTGCATTAACCTATCTTCTTGCCTATGACTATAGGTGTTCTCTTGGTAAAAGCTTTCCTACTTAATTTTCTCTTTCTATGGCACACTATTGCGAAAAAATAGAAGTTGAAGATTTTGAAGGCTTTCAAATGGAATCATCAGGGGTTTAAACGTTTCATTTTCTAACTCACTGAAGTTATTTACATGGTGTGCGAAGTTCCACAGGAAGAGTGATTTTAAGATGGAATACTGAGCCAGACATTTCCAGAGATCGACGTATGCGTAGTTCAGGCCTCGTCAAGTAGTCATGTGACAAAATTTGAGGTATTATTTTATAAATCATATGAGTAGGAGGCCCAGGCAAAATTTGACTTACGCTTCATAATTTGCATAATCTTGAGTCAATTGTGTTTGCTTATTATGCGAAATTCCTCAAATTACTCCAGTATGCCACATTATGTAATTATGCCATCATTCGTGGCAAAAATATAGCATGGGAGTGCAGGAACGTTGCGAACGACCAGAAACCAAGCAGGCGCTGTTCACTGCAATAGTGTTCTTTATGCCTTTTTACTGCCAACATTGATGCAAGTGCAAAGAGAACAATTGATAGACAGAATGCAGAACAATGTCATACATTCACCCCAGTACGAAGATCTGGGCATAAATCCATCGTTTTTTTGCTCACCATGCCATTCTAGTTTGGACCCAGCCATGTGCAAATCAGTTCTTGACCCTGTGCCCAATGGGAACAGTCCAGCCCGAACTGCCAGGCCAGGTCCTCCCTGGACTGGAAACAAGCATCCTAGGACCAGTTTCGGGCTTTCAGCCCTCATCAGCCAGGATAGATTGACTCCAGTGGCATGGAGAGCACAGGACTCACGTCTGAGCATACCCGTCCCACTTTGGTGACAAATGCAAAAAGAACAATTGGTGGACAGAATGCAGAACAATTTCATACATTCACCTCAGTACAGAGATCTGTCGAACCAAAATATAGCAATAAATGACAGATTAGCGTAATTATGCATAATTTACACAATTTCTTCCTGAATCACCATTTTGCAGACCCCTAAAAGTAGCCATCAAGGCACCCAGCTTCTTGTGTCCAGGAGCGGCCCATGCAGGTAAGAGCGGTGAGGCGGGGCGGGGTGAATCAACAGACTCAGACGAAGGAAAATCAATGATGTATTTCAATCTCCTTCATCATCATCTATCGAGTTCCCCCCCCTCTGTCCCCCCACTCATACCTGCACGAGCTACTCCTCCTTATGCCTGAAAGAGGCAACCCCTTCTACCTTTGACTTTCTGATATTTCTCTTCCACCAGAAAATGGCGAGTGGGAGATAGTTCATCGACCTGCCAAGATGAATATTGACAAAAGTGTACCGATGGACAGCAACAAGTACCAGGACGTCACATTCTACCTTATCATCAAACGCAAGCCGCTCTTCTACGTCATCAACATCCTCACACCCTCCATCCTCATCGCCTGCCTGGCCAACTTCGTCTTTTACCTGCCCGCAGACAGTGAGTCATGAAGTAATGAGGGTGGATCCTTTGCATGGCGCTGCGCGTGCACATGTGCTGTCGGTGGGTGGAGGGGCATGAGGGAGAGGAGGGGGGCTCCAATTTAGCTATCAGATCTGGGGATCCATGTTCTCACCTGCACCAAGCAACATTCTGTAGGGGTGTATAGGCAAAGGCTAGGATCATTCCAAATTGAGATTGTTCAAACAGGAATTTAAAAAAAGTTTTGATTCATGATTCTGATTGGTGAGCGATATTTGATACAACCAATCAGAATCGGATTTTCCTGAACTCCTTTTGCAACTTGAAATGCAATGAGCATGAATAGGCATTGCATTCTCCAGCTGGTAACATGTAAAACCTTTTAGATATCTGTGTTTGCTAGATATATGGGTCCTTAAAACATCCATAATTAGGGTGAAAAGGATCCCTCCCAGCTTTGGGCCCCGGGGCCGCTGCACCTGCTGCTCTATTGATAACTACACCCCTGTGACATAGTACAGCTTTGGCCCTTGGGTGTTGTTGCAAATTAGGGGATCATTCTACCACAATATAGATGTTAATCCAGAATACCTTTCTCATATAAAGCTTTGTATCTAGTGTATTTCATATTATTTTTTACTAAAAGTGTATTTGTCCCTAAATAATTTCACTTAAATCCTAATAGGTTTGGAGGGGGCAGTGCTAATGGGAATGCAAGTCTATAGCTTGGTACCAAAGAACATAAGTGTTGTGTAGTGCTGGAAGGGGTAAAGCTACATTTGTTGGCCATGGAAACCTGTGTCAGACACTAGGAGATATAGGGAACAAAAAGCACATTATTAAGATATACGTTTGAATAAAATGGTCAAGTAAAGAATGTAATGCCATGCAGCGGCTACCTGGATACTGTCACAGTCTAGGGTCAATAGTTTTGAGAAAGTGTAGCTAAAGGGGCAGGCCCTGCACCGCCCCAATCGTACAGCAGGGGACGCTACCAGACCGCAGTCACCTGGGTGTCCTGTCTTGCACCCAATGGGTCTGTTTCTCTTTCAGTACCTCTGGCTCCCAATGGCTTCCCTTTTCTAGGACTTATTTTCAAATGTAGTCTCCTTCCTTCCAGGTGGGGAGAAGATGACAGTGTCCATATCTGTCCTGCTGGCCCAGTCTGTCTTCTTGCTCCTGATATCCAAGCGTCTGCCGGAAACCTCTCTGGCTATTCCACTCATCGGCAAGTGAGTCCTGTTGTGCCCAGTGGCATTTGGGTTTGAAATGTTGACTTGAAGTAGAGGCCTTCATTTCTACAGAGGACAAATTATTTTAGCCTTTGTATTTTTTAATGTCCAAATCAGTGTTTTTTTTTCACTATCATTTGACAGTACCCTATGTTAGACTTCTGAGGTACCAGCAGGCGGGACGGTATTTTATTGTCATTCACAGCTTGAATAGTGAGGAGGATATCCAAAGCATTTCTTATGATCTTGTTGTATATAGCTTACAGTGGAAGCCATTAGCATGAAAAACAGGATCTGAATCTGGTCATTCACTGTTGTGACCTCACAAAAGTGATTAACCAAAGTGGACATGGAGGCCAAGAGTTTTTTAAATACTATTTTTCTTAAATGATATATATGGTCCCCTCTTTACTCTTCTGTGCCTGCATATATTTTGGAAGCACGGGTACCTGATTTAGGTGGACTACATACAACATAAATTTACATGTGGCCGAAAGGTCATTAAAGTGGATGTTATTCACAACAAGGTTCTGAGTGACATCATAAACAACTTGAGCTTTGATCTTGTTGTCTATTTCCTCAATAACATCATCATTATTATGGTTTACCCATTGTTATGTTATGTAAGGTTTCCATTGGAAACCTCTATCATGAATACCACATTCTACATCTGGTCATTCACTGCTATGATGAACACCAGTGGGAAACAAAAGGTGGTCAAAAGTAAAGAACAGGGATGCGTTTCACCTGGAGGTACTCAGGGCCAGATGTAGGTAAAGTCCTTAATAGCGATTTTTACCGAATCACTATTAAGGACTCGCAAAATGGAATGTATGTAGGAATCGCAATTCCTTCATATTCCCTAATTGCGTATCACAAATTGAGATTCGCAATCAAGGAATACCTTCCCATTCATTCCAATGGGCCAAGGGGCCCAAAGGAATTAATGGAATTTGCGCACGCAATTTGCGAGTAAACAAGAGGTACTCGCAAATTGCGTGCGCAGTTTCAAGGGTGCAAGGGCTCCAAAAGGACACCCTGTTGCACCTCTGAAATGTGCCTGTGTGCACATGTGGCACACATACATGCCCTAAGGGCATGTATGTGTGCCAAATGGCACTTTGAAAAAAGCAAAAAAGTGCTTTTTTGAAAGGAAATCGCAAAATACCACCAACTTGAAGTTGGTGGTAATTTGTGATTCCTTAAGGCAATATCGCAATTTGCGATGTACACTAGCATAGCATTTAGGGAATCGCAAACTGCGATTCTCTAAATGATTGCGCAAACTAAGGAATCCCAATTTTTGCGATTCCTTATGTTGCGAGTAGGTATTTGCTTACCTACATTGCACACAGCCAAATTGCGATCGCCAACGCTGAAATTCTGCGAATTTCATCTTTTGCAATCGCAATTTGGCTTCCTACATCTGGCCCTTAGTGACATGCTGGTCAAGATTCGCTATCATTGTATATTTGATGTCAGTCAGAACACCTTAGTGAAAAATATCCCAATAATTTACTATTAACACTTTACAACTCTTTAAATGTTCTTAATGTTTTAAGGTACTAAAGATATTTGTAGAAGTCTCAGATAGAGACCCAGGATGTTTGAAATTATAAAAAGAGAAGCCTCATGAAGCTGCTCAAGTTGATGTCAACCAATGACCTTTGGATTATCTTAACAGGAAGTAGCCAGTCCAAGATGCTCTTTCTTGCCATCTGTTGGTAAAAAGGAGAACTACTCAAAATGAAGTTGTTTCAGAGTGCTCCACACATTATTCTCCAGTCCTGGAATTCTGGAATAAATGACCAATAATAATCATTTCATCTTCAAAAATACATCTATCTGGGATGTCAAATTCAAATGAGAATGAATATTTAGAAGGTCTATAAATCACTATTGAGAAATTGTCTCAAGGGGGTTGATAGAATCTTAACCTCCAGGGGTCGCATTTAAAAAAGAAGGACATTCATTTTCATCCACATCTAATCACCTTGAATGGATTCAAATTTAAATTCACATCATTTTCCAGATTACTCCTGGAATGCTGTCCCAGAGTCACATCTTAGAAAGCATACTATGGCCTTATAGGTCCCTACCGAGGGCTCTATAGGTTGTTAAAGGCCCTGAACCCCATAAGGAGGAATAGGGCCTTTAACAACCGGTACAGCCAAAGGCAGAAAGGCAATTAGGCTTCTGGAAAATTCCACCTACTAAGGGTAGAATGTTCTAAATTAAAAAGAGAGAAAGGTAAAACAAACATTGGAATGTTTGAGCTTCAGGTTTATGCTGGCCATTAAAAGCCCGGAGCTACTCCATTTTACTCATTGGAGCTTCCAACATTCCAATGTTCTAATTTAGGAGATGTTTTATCAACTCCTGGCTATGCCTGTGTATTACCTCTATGTTGGCAGTGGTTTTAATATAGCCTTATAGCCCGCTGTAGCTAGCTATACCGGCCATTAAAGGCCCGCTCCAGTGTTAAAGGCCTGAATGGAAGGTGAGTGTCTTTAACTAGGGAGTAGGCTTTTAATGTCGGGTGTAGTCTGCTATGGAGGGCTATAAGGCTATTAGAACATTCCACCTATAGAAGGCAGAATGTTCTAATGAGTAAAACAAAGGCCTCACAGAGCACCAGGGAGGTGAAATCCCCTCAGGCTCCATAAGGCCTTTGTTCACAGCATCAGCTGTGAAAGGAAAGCATTTGAAAGTTGATGCTCCGGTATCTGCCAGCCATTAGATGCCCAGAGCACTCCATTGTCTTCTGTGGAGCTCCCAACATTCCGTTGTTCTAATTGTAGATTGTGCACAGTCATGCATGCTGAAATGGCGTCACTTTTGAGAAATTGTGTTTATTTTGGTCTGGCTTGACAACACATTTCTCACTCAACTGGGTGTGACCAACAGAAAATGAGCTTCAAGAAGCACAACAGAGAGACAGACTTTTGCTCTGATGAAATCTAGATCTTTTTTCATACAGGAATTAATGGGGCCCAAGTTGTGGCTTCCGTTAAAAAAGAATTGCACAGATTATGCTCAGTACAGTAGGCCTGAGCTGGCTGTGCAGACAAGCTATTGATCAAGACAGCAAGACTGATTGGTTTATTTGGAAAAGGTATGTCTAAAGTTTTAGATTTGATCTGTTTATTATGAAAAGTTACAATAGAGACAGTAGATTTAACTAATTGGGAAAAGCATATATTGAATGCAGTTGGCTCTAAATTATGGATTTATTACACTGTGTTAAAGTCTGGGAATACACATTTCTTACATGAAATCTCACAGATTACTACAATAGACAAG
Organism: Lissotriton vulgaris; assembly: GCF_964263255.1. Lineage (NCBI taxonomy): Eukaryota > Metazoa > Chordata > Amphibia > Caudata > Salamandridae > Lissotriton > Lissotriton vulgaris. Next base: position 1,077,016,891 of record NC_141699.1, on the reverse strand, counting down.
TGTTCCGTTGTTAGCTCCTGCTCTGAGAAATATATTTGTACTCTGATTAACCTTGTTAGGCCACATTAAGTGGGGTTGTGTATTGTTTTCCCTCCTAAAATTGTATACATATATGTAATTTCATGCATAATAGTTAGCTATGTGTATAAACGTATTTAATCTGGCCTGGCTCCCTTAGCTATCTGTCAGGTTCTTGTAATAATTACAACCATAATGAGATGCTTGCATTCACATCCATAAAGGGAGTCTGGGTCTCTTGCCAATGAGCTCTTCAAGTGTCATACACATTCTGCTTCTGCCATTAGAGCATCTAGCAGGGGGCAAGGGGTCAACCCACACTAGCAATTGGTTTGCTTGCCCTTTGAGAGAACATAATTTTCCTCTAATTACATGTAGACATTTGCATGAAAATGGGTGTGCATCAGTGCCAGTGGTGGAGAGCCAGTGTTTTACTTTTCCATTTTCTCATTTTTTGGCTGTTTTCAATTATTGTTTCTTTTTTGTATTTTTTTGTTTTTTTTATAGCGCCTGACTATTGCCAACTGTGGGCTTCATTATGATGAGACTCGGATAGCCGCTGAACTGCCGTCGCAGGCTTTCTGAGTCACACGTGGGTTTCACTTTCGACTGCCGCATTACGATGCAGGCGGTCGAAAGTGAAACCGGCCGGTCATTCCAGCTGGATTCCGACTGGCTCAAGGAGCTCATCAGTCAGTCAGAGGCCTAACCGTAATCCCAATGGAGAACGTTTCTGCCGTCGGGATTACGATGTCGATTGCCAACAGGCTGGGCCCCTAGCTGGGCCCGCTTCTCTCTCCGGCCTCCAGTTTGGGACAGAGGGGGCGCATAGGGGGCAGAGGTGGCGCATATGGTTCCCTCTGTTGATCGCTGCTCCGTGTGGCAGGCATCTTAAGGTGCCTGCCACACGTTCCAGGGGTCAACATATTCTCCCTTTTCTCTATGGGTGCTTGTGATATGGCCAGTTTACAGCTGCAGCACAAGCTCTCATAGAGAAGTGGAAGTATGAGACCACACCTTGTGCGGTCACATTGTAATGCTGCAGTCGGGACTGCGGACCGGAGGGCGGTCAGTCCCAATTCCACAACTGACATCGTAATAAGGGTTCTGTGTTATTGGGTCGCTCATTTAATCTGCACTGTGTCACATCCTACGCGTCAGTGCTTCTAAACCTTTAAACAACGATACACTATGAATAATAGCCTTTCATGATGATCGTTCACTGCTATATTTAATTTTTTACAACTTTTTTTATAGCAGACATGTACGTGCCATGATTTGGCAGAAGCATTTTTGTCTTTTTTTACTTATATTCTTTTACTTTAGTTTGTGTGTGTGGTTTACTATTAGTCCGTCAGTGAGTAAATGCAATGAAGGGATGGTGGATGAATGAACTAGTGCATCAAAAAGTGTTTATGATATGTTATTGATTGACTACACTAACCAGTGACGGTGCTTTCATATTATATTCATTTATTTCATGGAGCATGCTGTTAAAAATACTACATTATAAAATCACATTAAAATAATGTTTGCACAGTACAAATAAAATTTCCTACAGCACATGCTATCATTATATTTCATTTCACCCATAGGTTTCACGTTTCATCCATAAGTTTCATAGGCGCTGTACGGGTAAAGTATTTGTATTCAACAAATCAGGGGCACAGAGTGTTTGCTGAATATTGAAAAATAAGCTGCAGTCACATAAAATAAGAGTCCATGTAAAAAGACTATTAAAAATATATATTTTCTATCAAAACCTGGCAGTGAGGGACAGTAACTTGCAAATAATGCCCACCCCGCCATGGGAGATCACTCTCATTGGTGAGTGTAGCATTACTATTTTATTTTCGAAAATAAAAATATTGTTTCGGGATTTTCTTTTTTAAAATTAAAAAAGAAAACCTTTGGTGCAAGATTGCATCATCCTAAATTGGTTGTATAGAGAAGTTTGTGAGTATGTTGAAGAATACTTTAAACACATACTTTAAGCACAATGATGGGTCAGTGTCAACATATCTGTTCATTTGGGGAGCCTATAAAACTTTCATTAGGGGTGTGTGAATTTTCAAACAGATTGGAATATTAAATCAATTAGAAAGACAATTCTAAGTTCAGAAGGGAAACTAAAGCTCCTTGAAACTCAATATTAAAATTACCAGGACACGACAATAGCTCACCAAATCCACACAAAATTGCTTAAATTCAGGGAAGAGGCTGATAGAGAGCTCAAACACTTGGGGGAGCACGCGGTGGCTAGGCAGTATTGATAGGGCGATAGACCTAGATCCTGGCTGTCCAACGGACCACTGCCTGCTCTTAAAAAATGAAAAGAAAACTTTTAATTGTTCTTTTTGTAAAGCATCTTGTTTTTCTTTAAGGAAAACGGGATGCTTTACAAAAAAAAAGATTGCTTTATTGAAAAACAATAACGGAAATGGTGGTCTGCTGATCTCAGCAGGTCCCCATCCCCGTGATTTTTGCGATTCCTAGGGGGTCGCAAATTGTGACCTACCTCATTAATTTTCCTGAGGTAGGTCATTTGCAACCCCCTAGGAATAGCAAAAGGTGTACTACACACCTTCATACATTTCGCGATTCCCTAATTGCGAAGCCTTGGGATTCGCAATTAATGAATCGCAAAATGCTATCAGCACAATAGTGAGTTAAACTCTTGCTTCGAGTCTGCTAGTGTATTAAGGTGAGAAGTGGTATCTGACAATGTGCTGCTTCCCTGGATATACCAACGATGTTGCATATAACCCCTCTCTCCCTTCCTCAAATAGTTATTCCTCAAAACGAAAGGTAAACCATAAGTAACAAACATTCAGTGAGATAGTGAAGACCAAAAACATTGTTTTGTGAGAGAGTTCATTTATTATGTAGTCTGTCTGTAAGTGATTGGTTGATCTTGTAATGTGTTTCACCTCTAGTAGTGGTAGAGTCCACAGTCAACATTCCTTGCAAGCCTTGCTATAAAATTGAAAAAAATGCAAAACAAATCTTTTCACATACATTTACTTTTTTCCCTATTGCTGAGTTGTGACCCCATGGTTTTTCATGAGAGAGTGTTGCAGTACCTGTGAGTGGCCATGGGTGGTACTTGACTTACTCCAAGGCTCGTTTAGAGTACATCTGAACCTGTCTTATGACTTTTTGGGCTGTAGTAACTTTTAAAGTGTGGTTTGGGAACAGCAATGGTTTGAGTTTCTGTATTTTCATGTCCCTCCATAACCCCTGGCTTATATTTCACTAAACTTCCCCCATATAGTAGCAAATATTCCCCATTGTCCTGCCATCCTACTGTACCTCCAACATTTACTGCAAAAAAAAGGAATGCATATACGTGCCGAGATTTCTGCATATGTTGTGGAGGTTTCTGCACAGAAAAGATATGAGGGAAGGAGACCACTGCCACTAAGTTTGTCAATAACATTTTGTAGAATGTGAGTAGTTCTACTACTCACATACTACACAATAATGTTTGTGAATAGCTAAGGTACCTGGCAGTAAATAATAATGCACCTTAGAAATGAAACCTCGCATTTTATGTACTATGGGATTTATTGTCAGTAAAGTAAAGTGTTATCTCTGTTTCTACAGATATTTGCTGTTCATCATGGTGTTGGTGACAGTGGTGGTTGTGTGCTGTGTAATTGTTCTTAATATCCACTTTCGGACTCCAAGCACCCATACCATGCCTGCCTGGGTGAAGGAGGTAAGAAACAATTGATAACTTTTTGCAGAGAATCATCTTTCTTTCCTTGGTCAGCTCCATATCCAGGGATTTACTGTAAATAAAATCCATCTGAGGGCATGCAATAAACAACAGCATAAAATATATTATTCAGTCCATCGCCATCAGTATGTGGCCATCTCGTTGAATCAATAGCGCGTGTTCACCTATGCTTCTTGTGACAGCAGCCTTTGTTCTCTTGTCCACTCCATTTTCCTTATTTAAATTTGCTAAAGGGCACCATAAATTGGTGACATTTCATGGTTATGATGTGGGTCTGCCACCCAGTGGTCACCCACCCATAAAGAGCATTATAAAGCAGTTAATCATGAAAATGTTGACACATATGGGGATAAAGGTTACTTATAGGTTACTGTACACTGTAGCTCCCCAATCCCCGTGTAATTATTGGGGGAGTTTAAGTGTCTGATGGAATTTTTTCCTCTTTCAAAGTCAGATCAAGGTGCCATTTTTTAAGTGCTGAGCTTCTAGTCTTTTAGGGATGCATGTGAATGCTCCCTTTATCAGATAGACCAAGGCGTGGACTTGCAACAGTTTGCGCAGCATCTGTGTTGCTTGCATGCCAAAGTTGCGCCAGAGCAAAATCCGTCTGCTCCCATCGGCGGGCAACATAGCCAGTACCAGCCATACTGCAATCACAAGTCTTATTTATTCCACTAAAGATCTCAAAATATGTGGTGCCAACTAAAGTTGCAAAGTTGTATTCCAGGTGAATACATTTTCAGTCCAGTGCCACTCCCTGAGTGTCACCAGCTGGCTATGGCAACTTGGGTCATGCTCTAAGCAACATATCCCTATCCAATCTGAAACACTATTCTACGTCACCTGTTAACTTCCCCAGATGCCTCTTAAATACTCGGTCAATCCCTAAACACGCGATGGACATTGCTGGCCTTTTTATTGATTTAAAGGTCAACATTTTATTTATCACCGAAACTTGGATTAACGAGTCCTCTTCCCTGGATATTGTCTTTGAGGAGAAAGCCTTGCTATTATTTTCAAGGACTTGTTTCAGTACCTCATCTTTCCACTTGCAGATTTATGAAATGCTGAAGGCCTTGGCTTTTGTATTAAAACTTCCCAACAAACTTAATTGTATGGCTTTAATATATAGACTCCTTCTTTATTAAGGCCTTAAGTGTTGCTAATGCACACCATTACATTAAATTCACACATTTTACATTTCTTTGAAACTTTACTCTCCACATTGATCATAAGGATGATACTTATTCTCAAGCCCTTTTAGACATATTTCTAATTTTAGTTTTCTAGTTTTCTAGCTTTCTAGTTTAGTTTTCTAGTTTTCAGCAGCACACACTTCATGTGGACCGACCACTCCAGCATCCACTTCCAAATCAACACACCTCAAATCAACAGCTTCAGCACTCCAAGCCACAGCTGGGGCAAAATCACATAAGGAAACTGGCTGAGCAACCTCAGCACTGATCAGCCTCGCCCCACTTTTATATTCCCGGGTTAGGCCCATGTAGCAAGACAGCTTATTTTCTTACATTTTCCTTACAATATCATTTCAGCTGTGACCGTTCGCACATATTTATATGCATGAAATTAATTTCCCTGAAACTAAACTTGTTTACACATCTAGATTCGCACAACATTATCACAATGCCCTGAACTTCACGTACAAGGTCTCTTTGGGCACTATGTACAAATGTCATCTCTATCTTCATCCACGGGGCAAAAGGGCTATCTATAGATCCATAACATCACTAAGCTATACCCACACTGCAAGGCTGCTTTCTATTATAAAAGATGAACATCCTGATAGATTAGTAGAGGAGGCCCTTCAGCTGACACCAAGGGGCCCTGCCTGCTGAGAATTCACCACACAGTGGCCAGGCATCTCGTGGGGGGTGTCCAGTTTGTGACCAAGATGGTGTCCTTCATTCTATCCCATCAGGTAATGGGGTTGGATCATCCTTTGGGGGGATTCGCTTGAGTACTGCCTTGTTTTAAATCCCTACATATATACACTGTTTTAGCACAATGGTAGTACTATATCTACTATTTATGCTTTTGGTGCTCGTAATCACGTTTATCTGCTTCTGTCTATTGATCATTGCAGCACACCTATTTTATCTGTGAATAACTTTGGTTCAATAAACTTGTTGAAAACGTCCCACTGTATATTCTCTGTGTATTTGCTCCTGGAATAAGTGAGCACGAGTGACTAAACAAATGGTTCAGTACTGTTTCCATGTTCCCTGAGGGGTCAGGGTTGTCAGAAACCATTCTCCCACTGGTAAGGTTAGGGGGGCTTAAGCTGATACTGTGAGTGAGCTGGTCTGTCAGCCGACATATCCTGCGGGGGTTTTCGGAATCAGTCTAGTCACAAAGCCCATAGTTTATGTTGTCCAACAAATGCGCAGATCCTACGGATTAGTAGGAACTACATGACACCAAAGGCAACCTAAACAAGGTCATCAACAACTTCAAAAACTGGATCAGGAACCGCGCAGACTCCCTCGCACCCAATAAAACCAACAAGACTAATAGATCAAAAATACAAGCCAGCTGGTACGCTAAAGACCTCTGAGACACCAAACGACTTTGTAAACAGCTAGAGAGGAAATGGGGATCCAGCCACAACACCGCAGACCACAACACCACAGACATAACTACTTACATGGCTGCACTCAGACACTATCACCAGCAAATTAGAGTCACAAAGAAGAAAACGTTCTAGTGGACTGCATCAATGGAAGCTTTGACAGCTTCAAGGAGATCTTCTCGATCGTCTAGGATTTCACCTTAATAAGACAGTGGCAATCATGCAGATCATCCACTCTTGGGCCCCAATGTACCCATCCCCCACCACATCAAACAACTGGGAATGTCTCCAATCACCATCACCTAACCTACATCATTAACAATTTCATCACATCCGCCACTTTCCTGGACGAATGGAAACTTGCAGAAATCAATGCCCCCCTCAAAAAGGCCCACAAAGAACCCAAATCAAATGAGCAACTTACAACCTTTCTCCCTGCTCTCCTATCCAGGCAAACTAATTGAGAAGGCCATTAAGAAGCAACACACAACCCATCTTCAACTTACCATCATCTAGACAGCACACAATCAGGAATAAAAAAGAACCACAGCATTCATCGCAGCCACCATCGACAATCCAAACATCCTGGACGAAGGAGAAACAATGGCCCTCCCCCTGCCGAACCTCTCAGCAGCCTCCTACACTGGAGGAGTGAGGCTCAATGGTTAGAGCGGCAGACCCTGATGCAGAGCTCTGGCCTGGGACCAGGGTTCAATTCCCGCCTCGGCGGGTCTTGGGCTCAATTTCCTCGGACCTGACAATTCTCGCCTCGGTGCCTATTCTAATCATGGGCCCCACGCTGCAACTCTGGGCAATAGCTTGCTTAACCTCCACACCGGCCCCAACAGCGCTAGGATGCCTGGCTTCACCCTGGGGGTGCCCAGGAGTGGACACTTCACAGGGAAAGCCAGGATGGGTTCCTCAGCGGTATGAGTAATAGCGCCAGGAAACCGCTTGGTGACAGTGCGCTCTACAAATACCTTGACATTTACATTTACATTTACATTTACACTGTCTCTCTCAACTCCCTCATCAGAAGAATTCATGAGATTGGAATTAAAGGATCTGTTGTCAAATGGATCTGTTCTTTAGTCACTGGAAGAACCCAAAGAGCTGCCACTCTTCACATCAGAGACCAAGAAAGTCATATGCAGTGTCCCACAGGGAAACTCCTTCAACCCCACTCTTCAACATATACATGACACCGCTTACCAACATCATCCGATCACAAGACATTACAATCATCTCAGACACCGAGGACACCCAACTAATCATCTCCCTGATGGACAAGATAAACACCACCAGTACAACTGCGTGACCATGGGAGCAGACTGGAGGCAAACCAACTGCCTGAAGCTCAACTCCTACAAGACGGAAGTACTGGTCCTCGGAAACAAGTCTTTCCCATGAGATTCCACCTGGTGGCTGTCAGGGTTAGGACCAACACTCACAGGCAACGCAAGCCAAGATATCTAGGGATCATCCTAGATGGCAAGTTCAGCATGATGGCTCAGTTCAACATAGTGTGCACCTCCTGCGTCCACATCCTACGCCTGCTGCAAAAGATCTTCAAATGGTTTCCTCAGAACACCAGATAAACCATCTTGCATTCATTCATCACCAGCAGGCTTGGGTATGGTATGCAGACTAAATATCAGTTTTTAAATATCGACATGCAATAATATCGATGTTTAAATATCGAAGGGACATAATATAGAAGGTAAGTTATATCAATAGATGCAATATCGATATTAGTAATATCGATGTTTAAACTATCGATGTTAGTAATATCGATGTTAATAATTTTGATGTTACTAATATCGATTTTTATATTATTTTTATGTATATTATTATGTATTTATTATGTTTTTAATTTATATAATTTAATTTAATTTTGTATTTTAGTACTGTAGCGGGTAGTGGGTTTATAGGGGAATAGGGTGGGTAGTAATTTAATTATACTAAATTAATTATTAATTATTAGGAATTATAAATTAATTTTAATTAATTGGAAATTAATTTTGATTAATTGGTAATTCATTTTTAGTAATTGATAATTATGTTCTGTAGCGGGTTATGGGTTTATAGGGGAATAGGGTGGGAAGTCATTTAATTATACTAAATTAATTTTTTATTATTATGAATTATAAATGAATTTTAATTAATTGGTAATTAATTGTAATTAAATGGTAATTACATTTTATTAATTGGTAATTCATTGTTATTAATTGTTAATTGATAATTATGTTCTGTAGTGGGTTATGGGTTTATAGGAGAATAGGGTGAGGAGTAATTTAAATGTAATTAAGTAATAATGTTTTTAATTAATTGTTTTGTTAATTATATTATTGTTAATTAATTATTAATTGGTAATTAATTATTATTAATTGGTGTTTATTATTAACTTTTTTAGTTAATTATTTACTGCTAATCATGTTTTTGATGATTATGTATTGGTATTTGTAAATGGTTTATATTTATTTATTAGTAAGGTTTTGTATTATTTTCAAATATTAATTTATTTATAAGTATGTTATTTTTACCCCTACGCTATCCAACACTTTCCCTACTGTTGCACTCTCTGGAGTTGGAATAGTAATTTTACCTGTACGCTATCCAACACTTTCCCTACTGTTGCACTCTCTGGAGTGGGAATAGTAATTGTTACCCCTACGCTATCCAACATTTTCCCTACTGTTGCACTCTCTGGAGTTGGAATAGTAATTTTTACCCCTACCCTATCCAACACTTTCCCTACTGTTGCACTCTCTGGTGTTGGAATAGTAATTTTAACCCTACGCTATCCAACACTTTCCCTACTGTTGCACTCTCTGGAGTTGGAATAGTAATTGTACCCGTACGCTATCCAACCCTTTCCCTACTGTTGCACTCTCTGGAGTGGGAATAGTAATTTTTACCCCTACCCTATCCAACACTTTCCCTACTGTTGCACTCTCTGGTGTTGGAATAGTAATTTTAACCCTACGCTATCCAACGCTTTTCCTACTGTTGCACTCTCTGGAGTTGGAATAGTAATTGCACCCGTACGCTATCCAACACTTTCCCTACTGTTGCACTCTCTGGAGTGGGAATAGTAATTTTTACCCCTACGCTATCAAACACTTTCCCTACTGTTGCACTTTCTGGAGTTGGAATAGTAATTTTAACCCTACGCTATCCAACAATTTCCCTACTGTTGTACTCTCTGGAGTTGGAATAGTAATTTTACCCGAACGCTATCCAACACTTTCCCTACTGTTGCACTCTCTGGAGTGGGAATAGTAATTTTAACTCTACGCTATCCAACACTTTCCCTACTGTTGCACTCTCTGGAGTTGGAATAGTAATTTGTACCCCTACGCTATCCAACACTTTCTCTACTGTAGCACTCTCTGGAGTGGGAATAGTCATTTTTACCCCTACGCTATGCAACATTTACGTACTTTTTTTAGTTTGTTTTACCTTTTTATATATATTATTATTTTATGTGTATACATTTATTTGTAATTTATTATATTTGTATTTATTTATAAGTTATTAAAATAATTTTTAGAGTTAATATTAATGAAGTATATACTATGTATTATATCTATATTATTATTTGTTTTTTATTAAATTATTTATTAATTTTAAATATTATAATATATTTTTAACTATGTTTATTATATTTATAAGTATTATTTTGTTTATATTACATTTTTTTTTATTTAAAAAATGATATTTTTAATAACAATATTTTGGAAATCTATATATTTTTTTCGATATTTTTGTACTTACTTGTTAGAGATAGGATGTCGATATTTTTGTAATCAATATTTTTGTTGAGATATTTTTGTAGGTAGATATTTTTGTAATCGATATTTTGTCATAGATCCTTGGGTACACTCTCTACAATTGAATATCCAAACAATTGCTACACGGATTCCGGATCATGGAGAATGCAGCCGCAAGACTCATACTGGACCTCCCACTCTGCACCAGCATCACACCGCACCTCAGGAAGCTGCACAAGAACCACCAATTCAAACTGCTCAAGCACACGTACAAATCCTTATACAACACAGGACAAAAATACTTGAGCAGCCACTTACACTTTCACCAACCCGCCAGCCAACTACGCTCTGCCACAGTCTCACTTGCATACTCCCCAAATTGCGAAAACGGAGGTCGCTCATTCTTCTGCATCACATCCAAGACATGAAACGACCTCCCTCAACACTAATGAATTCTATTCAGAAAATTTACTGGAGACATTGAAACTGATCCTATACGATAAACTGGATTCAGTTGCCAATGGACATGCTGGTTTCATTGGTCCCTACTGCTCAACATGAGCAGAGAAAAACTGCCCCTCGGTCCTCAACACAGAAAAAGAAAAATTAAGAATCTTGAGCACAAGTGGTGCAGAAATTATTATTCTGAAGATAAAGAAAGATACAAAATCTGCTCCGAAACAATGCTGTAGGCAATAAGTTACTGGAAATGTTTAGAATTGCCAAGTTATTTTTAAACCCTAGCCCTTGCCACGCAGCTGTTATGTCCTTGCCAGATATATGCAAAAGTTGTCTGACTTTTTTGAGCAAATAGTCAAACATATACAAGCTGAATTTGACCCTTATAGTTTCAATACAACACTTGAAGTTCTTCCTAAACCACCTTCTATAAGCACCACTCCCAAAGCTGATAATCATATAACTATACAATAATCTGAGGTATTTATTTTATTTCTATTTTTTTTATTTTGAAAGTTTTATATAGCGCGGACAAGATCCTTGCAGATATCAGAGTGCTTTACACAGGAGGGGTACATGAGGGAGCATAGTCAAACAGGTAGGTTAAAAAAAAAAAAAGCAAACAGTACAATCATGTAAATCAATAATACAAGTAATACAAATAAGCAAGGGGGTCAAATAAGTAGTACAGATCGGTACAAATTCTTTAAAGAGTACGAGATAATAGTTCAGGTGTATTTTGCCATGAGGATAGCTTTTACTTCTACAGTTTACAGCATACATTTGTAAGGTAACTTGGTGCAGATATGGCATGCCCATGTACATTGGATTTCCTTTCTAGTTGCCAGGCATGCCAATGAAGATTGTGCATTGGCAAGTCAGTACCGGGCCATGGTCATCATACACAAGCACAGCTATGCTGGCAGCAAACCCATACCACTGCAATCAGGAGGACCATTAAGTACAGATCTATAAAACTAATTTCAAGTGCAGGGTAAATAACTAAAAGATTTTAAGGCAGGCCATCAAATAAAGTAGGTATAAATGGCTTGGTTTTCAAGACCCCTGCAGTGTCAAATTTCTTCCAGACCCAAAGACTATGTAATGCAGAGGATTCCCGAGTGATCCCCTTACATCAGGTTCTGACAGTCTAGGGCTAATTCAGCACTGGGGCTGAAACTACATACAATAAAACATACAAACTTGCCTAGGGTAACCTAAATCATACGATCTTCTAGATACGTGATTAACAAGGATATGATCTGGATTGATAGAAAATAATATGTCAGTGTTGGGCCAGTACTGTGTGTAGCAGTCTCCCACACAAGGCTAGCTTCACTCAATATAGAACGCAATGTGGTTGACTGATCATTCAATTTTTCCCTAAAAAAAAAAAAACGCAATGAGTTGGCCTTACTAGGCCCATCAATATCCTGAACATACATGAAAGCCCAGGACCCATAAAACCATCAGCAATTGTTTGCCATATATGGTAATGTCACAGACACCTAGAAACTCCAAAGCACACCTAAAGAAGCAGCTGTTACAATAGAAAAAGAACAGTAAATGCAAGAAAGTCACTTTCAACGTATGGACTTTATTTGAACTGGCCAAGTGTATAGTTAACCCTCCATTCACTCGACTGGCACCACATCTTAATAGAGGAGAGATTGTAACTTTCAACAGGTAATGGGAAAATAATGTTTTGGTGGAATGGTGAAAAAAAAGGAATGAAAATTTAGAGTAACACGAGCTTAAGGCAGAACATACAAAATGCACTTGCATGGATACAAATAAAAAAAAATACTATTATATACGATTTTACGTATGCGCTCCCACAGGTTGGGCAGCCTTCATGGAGGCAAGTAACAACTGTAACAATGCATTACACAATTTGGAATGACAGTACAATCAAGTCCTCTAATGCACTGCAGAACTTGGAATGTTGGCTCCACAATACCGACATACTCTCTGGTTTTTCCAGTTTTCCAATCCAGAGTCCAGCACCAGAAGCAAACTACAAAATTACCATGCCATCTCGGAATTTTCTGTGCAGTTATCTGCCCAGGTGCAAAATGGCAAAAGTATGTTTAGAAGCATTTGCGGTGGACGATGGAAGGGCCGAACTCATCATACTCCTGCTTGCTGATCCACATCTGTAGCCTGTCAAAGCTGCAAAATACTATAACACTTGACCCTGTCAACCAAAAATACTAACTAGTGGCGGCTCGCTGAGGGAATGCTGCGGGCGGTGGGGCACGGCGGGGGAGGGGCAGGGTGTTGGGTAGTAAACTCCGGCATACGGCGGAACGGAGGTAAGTAAATTAATTAATAACGAAAACAATTTACATTGTGCGCGCTTCAACGCCAACTTGGCGATGCAGCGCGTGCAATGTAAATTGTTTTATTTATTTATTAATTTACTTACCTCCGTTCTGCCGTATGCCGGAGTTTACTACCCCCCACCTTGCCCTCCCCCCACCCGCCCTACCGCCCCCCGCACTCCCTCGGCAAAATCAACACGAACGGCACCATGCGATGTGCCAGAGAGTGAGGCTTCATCCTGCCATACGATAAATTTTCTACTCGAGTGGGAGCTTTCTCAACAAGAACAGATTGCAACCTGCTGCTTGCATTGAGAAATCTCACCGTTGGCGAGCAGCTCGGGTGAAAATGCTCCGCCACACGACGGTTGGCAGAGTTTTGATGGAACTCTGCATTCCAAGTGGAAAGTGAAATGCACAAACCTCTGCGAACTCGGCTGGCAGAGCTGAATTTCAATCAACTCTACTTGTCTGGACGCACTAATTTTGGGAAAGGTGGTCTTCTAGTTACCGCCAATCGCTTTCAAATTTTACCAGGTGCCATTACATTTCGAAAAGGCCAGCTAGATTTCAGAGCAGCCTGGTTATTTCAGAGATGAAGGAGAATATCCAGATTCCATATAGGCAGGGCGATTAACACATAAGAGTGTCGTGGATAAATTTCCTGCAGCCGCTAGGATTTGGTAATATTGTCAGTTAGGAATCCCTGGGCTGGTGCAAACTCATAACGCACTTATCTGGTTTACCCACCTGTGTGAACATCATCTTAGATTATATATTTGCCCAGAACTACAATAAATGTCTTGTGGTGCTCCAGATTGCCTAAAAGGTAGTGTTATAGACCAAACAAACCAAATATAGAAAGTTGTCTAAACTTCTATTCCTTTGTTCTCCCTTTCTCTCTGCATATAATGATCCAGCAATCTGTACTCTGCACCGGCATTCCTTCTATCTCAACTGTCCCCTTTGAACTGATTTTCTCCTCTGAACCTTTGCTCTCCAATATATCATGTCTTAATGTTCTATCCATCTTCACACCCACCCCCTTCTGACCCCACCCTCTCCATCTTTGCATCCACCTTCCATCCATTGTTTCATCCAGTTTTCCAGGATGCACTGAAGAAGAGTCTACTGCTTGTCCCAAGTCTACTGATGCCCCAAGTGCAGTCTTTGCTTGAGTCAATCACAAAGGTCCAAGTAGAGTATGTGGCATGACTCGACCACTGGCCCAAGTAGAGTCAATCTTGGAAATGCTCTAATAGGAGCAGTCCAGTCCAAACTGTCCTGCCTGAACTGGAACACAAGTTGCCCAAGACCGGTTTCATCCTGGTTTGGGCCCTTCAGTTCCAGTGGCACAGTGAGCACGGGACCCATGTCTGGTATACCCATCGCACTTAGGTCATAGCACTGAAGTATACAACTATAATAAAGGTGTGTTAGCCTTCACAATTATATCCATTTTGTTAGTGGAGTTATTAATAATTATAGTAATAATGCTTACATATCTTGTAAGAGAATAGTACATCATAAATATTATTTTATTACTTTAATGCATGTACAGATTTTGGGGTTCAGTGTGGGTCTCCAATATATCCCCTGCAGATGAAATATCCTCTGATAGGATGGTCTGACTCCTAACACCCTTATCCACTATGGCATAGCTCAGCAGGAGAAGTAAAATACACCTGGCAGTTTCCCTTTCTCAGAAATGGTCATAGCTTCCTTTTGGGGATTAGAAAACCTACCAGGTGTGACCCCAATAATTTCATCAGCACAACAGTGGGACCAAAGGTCGGTCAAGCAGCACATATGAGGCTAACTAAATGAGAAAGTATAGACAAACTAAGGTCTACTGGTACCCAACTTGGAAATGTGATATGACAAATGGTACATGAGTTAAATGTGGTAACATAGAGTAGTTGCTATTGCTGATGATGCTGAACTGCTGTTTGCATTCTTGGTCCTAGCTCTTTCTGTACAAGCTGCCTCGGATCCTGCACATGTCCCAGCCAGAAGAGAGCCCAGTGGAGCCCTGGGATGGTGTCCTGCAGAGGCGCAGCAGCTCTGTGGGGTACATCGTCAAGGCGGAGGAGTACTTCAACATCAAATCGCGCAGTGAGCTGATGTTTGAGAAGCAGTCAGAGCGCCACGGTCTGACCAGCAGATCCACTCCTGCAAGTAAGTAAGGAGCCATCACTGGGGCTTCTATATGTCATCACTGGGCGTGAGTGTAGCCATGAGCGAGTTACTGTGTGAGTGAATTTGAGAGAGAGTGAGAGCTTAGGAGTAAGTGATTGTGTGTGAGTGAGTGAGTGAGTGAGTGAGTGAGTGAGTGAGTGAGTGAGAGTGATTGTGAGTGAGTGAGAGCTTATGAATAAGTGATTGTGTGTGAGTGAGTGAGTGAGTGAGTGAGTGAGTGAGTGAATGAGTGAGAGTGATTGTGAGTGAGTGAGAGTGCATGAGTGAATGATTGTGAGTGTGTGAGTACCCATGTAAGGGTGAGTGTGTGAGTATGTCTGAATGAATGCATTTATATAGCTTACTGTAGGCAATGAACTAAAAATGTAGCACTAACACTGTGGAAACCGAAAACATCCATTAAAACGCAGTCATTACAACGCACTACCTTTACAACGCGGCTGTTACCAGACAGCAGCCTTTATATCACATGCCATTTCAAAGCAGCCATTATGACGCATGTCACTACAACGCATGCCATTACAATGCATGTAACTACAACGCATGCCATTACAATGTATTATTAGCTAAGTAATAGGGATTTTTAAGTTTTAGGGTGGGTATGGGTTTTGGGGTACACGGGAATAGTAATTTTTACCCTTATACTATTCAACACTTACCCTACTGTTGCAATCACTGTACTGGGAATAGCATTTGTTACCCTTACGCTATCCAACACTTACCCTACTATTGTACTCACTGGAGTGGGAATAGTAATTTTTACCCCTACACTATACAACACTGAACCTCCTGTTGCTCTAAAAGTATTATGCGTTGTAATAGTGTGCGTTGTAATGGAATGCGTTGTAAATGTAGTTTCTTGTAAAATCATACTTTGTAATGGATGTTGCGATGTAAAAACCACATTGTAAAAGCATGCGTTGTAAATGTTTGTGTTGTAACATGTCCTATTCGTGGAAATACTTATTCTGCTTCTTGAACAAATGGCTTTAGTTTGTATTAAACAAACAAATGGTTCTGTTGGGTAAGATAAATTGCTTTGGAAAATGCTAATATATGCAAATGAAACATAAATGAGAACTCTCTCACATTACGAGAAGTTTCCGGCTTTGGACACTGTGGTTTCCGATCGGCTCCACAACGGATATGACCAGCAACTGAGCGGCAGTACACCAGGCAAATCATTAATCCTGTTCTATACTGTCAACGTCTGCTTCCTGTCTTGATAAAGACCTGCAGCGACCACCAACTGGGGCGCACCAGGGTCGAAACGTCGATGCTCAATAAGGTCCAGAACACTCCATGATCCCTCTACAATACACTAGGATTCCTTGGAGATCAATTAATTGCTGGCCTAATAATTACTTGTGCATATCATTGTCTCTATTTATTTTCACTGTACATATATTTCAGCACTTTAGCACTTTTTTCACCAATTGTTACTGAACTGTATCTATGTTTGATGGTCGCACTTTGTATTAATTGTTTGTTACTGAATGAAGTAATTCAGCATGAACATAATTGAATTCTAAACATAAATACTTATGAATTCAATACCTGGCCACACAATTTATTTATTTATGCTTGAGCATTGATTTCTCATTTGCATGTGTGTATCAGAGAGTTCTCATTTATGTTTCATTTGCATATATTAGCATTTTCCAAAGCAATTTATCTTACCCAACAGAACCATTTGTTTGTTTAACCACTAATACCCAGGTTCTGAGGGACACAGGGTTACCCCTTTTCTTTAAGCTTTAGTTTGTATTAGTTTTGTAACTTGAATCTCCCTGGTTTATGAACTAATTGAAATATGAAATGTCTTTCTCCATTGCTGAAGCTCAAATACTAAGAACCACCTTTCTTTAGTGATGACTTTGTATTAATCAGACACTGAGGACACCATTATGAATTGGGTAGATGTTGCCTGGTTTGCCCTAACTAGCCCCCAATTCTTGATAATGGCTTAATACACCACAGCGTGCATCAGGAAATTAGTGATTGCAGGTTTGAAGTGCAAGAAAACATGAGTGGCATTGCCTCTTTGACAATACCCCTGGGCTTTGCCAATGCATGTTCATGTTTTTTTTGTCATCCTTTTGTGTTTGAACTGTGTCTTCGGGTCACACTAATTCAAAGCCAATAGACCTTTGTATTTGTGTGATTACGAACCATATTTTACAGTGATGTGCATATACACAAAAAATGACTTTATTGCATCTTCTAGGTTCACCTGTCTTCTAGGAAGCACCAGTTATGTTTTATTACAATTCTAGTTCATTTATTTTGAATATATTTTTATGGCCAGTATGCGGCTACTTTTAAGTGGTGCCATATTTAGCTTCTTTTAATCTTGTAGCACATATTTGGAATTTAAAAAAAAATTAAATAAAAACTTCTGTCTGTTTCCAGCATGGAGCCTAGTATTAACCTGACCACTGTTCCCCAGCAACAAACGCTGGAATTAGACCAATTGAGGACCAATAATACTGCCCTTTGCCAAGCAATTCATTCCAGGTCTTGCGCTCTGCTTACCATCGCCCTAGAACATCAGAGTATTCTGGAGATCCTATGGGGTTGAAGGAGTTATGGGATGGCCTCGAGGTTTATTTTGACTTTCAACCTGGACAATTTTCTTCTGACAGATCCAAAGTTGGTTTCTTGATTGGTGCATTTCTGGACTAGTCAAATCTTCTAGTTTTTGCAGCAGATCCATGCCTGAATAATTATTTATTTTTGTGCAAAGATGAAGACGACCTTTGAGAGACCAGATCATGTAGCTTCCACCGAGGACACCCTGTGTGAGATCTCTCAGGGAAATTCCGAAGTACACAACTATTGCACTCAGTTTTGTGAGCTTGTTGCTGACACTTGCGGGGTGGAAGACTGGTAACTTCATTCCAGAAAGGGTTAAAGTAGGTCTTAAAGGATGAGCTGGCAAGAGTTCCCAGAGCTTCCTTAATTACTGAACTTCTGGACCAGGTCCTCCAGATTGACCACTAACTTAAGGAAAGGAGAAAGGAAACTACGCCTTCTTCCTGTGATGTTAGGCAAACTGAGCCTGTAGTTCCTTGCCTGGTGATCCAATGCAGCTCAGATCTTCTGAAGGACTCTTGTCCAATGTTGAAAGAGAATGAAGCTGTGAGGAAAGTTTGTGTCTCTATTGTGCGATTCCTAACCACCTCCTGTTGAATTATACTGTTTGTCTCTCAAGGCCACAGGGAACTGCCAGGTCCCATTCTTTGTAAGAGGAAAAAAGGGAAGGCGATTGAACTCTCCATAAAGATGTTAGTTCCTTCTGGGGATCAAATTCAAGCATGTTCTTGTTAGAGTTGATCCTACAAGTCTGTCCTGCCAGTCTGTCTCTGCTCCTGCCCTGTTAGATTTCTGTGCCTCCTGCATGTATATTGACTTAGACTGGGCCAAGTGACTGAAATGTCAATCAGGAAGATGTAATCTCCAGATCATATACAAACAATCATTGGATCTCCTTTGACTTCTAGTCTCATAACATCTATCATAGTTCAGCTCTTATTGTCTTTAAACTATCAAAAGGAGACAGTTGTTTTTGATATAATCACATCTTTCAACTGTACCCGGAGTCATAATTCCCTCAGGTAGACTGTACTCTCTATCCCAGCATGAGAAATAAGGTTTAAAGGAATATTTAGATGCGAATCTCAAAATGTGTTAATTGTCCTTTCAACATCAAATGCTGGAGCCCCACTTTTTCCGTCTCTGAAAAGTCGAAACAGCTAAAACCTTGCATCGATTAACATGGGTGAAATATGATCATAATGAAGGACCATTACCTGCTTCCACTCATCAAGGGTATACCTGAGTCCATTTGTGGTGCAAAATATTTCACAATGTTAGATCTCAGTAGAGCTTACCATCTGCTCTGGATTAAGGAAGGTGATGAGTGGAAGATCACTTTTTGGACACCCTTTGGCCTTACAAACACATCAGTGTTTTTTCAGAGGTTCATCAGTAGCAGGTTTGCTGATATTCTGAACCAATTTCTTGTAGTATACCTGAAGGTTAATCAGATCTTCTCTGCTTCCTTTCCAGAGCATTGAGTCTCTGTTAATTCAGTCCTTCTACATTTCAGGGAAAACCTGCAAGGCAAAGAAGTGTGAATTCGAGAGAACAGAAGTGGAGTATCAGGGATACTGTCTCTCACAAGGTGGACCAACTATGAACTTTCTTAAGATCTCTGCCATTTTTTATTGTCAACCCCAAGTCAATCAAGGAGACCCAGAGTTTTATGGGACTGGCTAACTTTTACAGAAAGTTTATTATTAACTTTGCTGAAATGAACAGTCACATTTCTGCTTCTCTGAAGGAGACCCTACTAAAGGTTTTGTTTTAACTTAATATGCTAAAGACACCTTTATCAAGCTCAAGAAGGCTTTCACACAAGTCCCTATTCTCAGACACTCAGGTCTATCCAAAATATTTATTGTGGCAACTAATGCATCTTATTTTGTTTTTGGAATGTTCTGCTTGATCTCCAGGCGGAGAATAATATGAACCATCCCATCTTTTATCTAGCTCATGTCTAGAACCCTTGTGAACAAAGATATTCCATTTTGGAATAGAAGTTCTTAGCCCTTAAGCATGCCTGTATAGAGAGAAGGCATTTTTTAATGGGGGCAGTTGAATCTTTAGAGGTTCAGACAGACAATTAAAACCTCAATTTTCTGTGGAACATCCTCTGTAGCAATAGCAGACATAGGACAATTCTTTTCTTACTATGACTGTTTTGTAACTCACATCCCTGTCACTCAAATAATTCATGCTGATTCCTTGCCCAGATGGGCAATTGTGGCTAAGGGTACTGGGACACCTGTCCTTTTACTCCATGACAAAGTTAACTGTCTGGGAAAGTCCTTCTTACACCGTATGAGAGGTGCTGCTCATGCTGTGATCTCTCTAGAAGATCTTGATGCTCTGGAGAGGCAAGTACCAACAGAATCTATATTTTTTCCAGCAGACCTTGTTGAAACGTGTTTTCAAACCAAGGTCCTGGAATTGTGTCTTGACTTGGAAGTATCACTGTGCAGTTACCTCAACCGTTGAATGTATCTTGCATTTCTTCCAGTGGCCTACTGTTCACCAGGATGTTCATCTCTATGTTAAGTCGCTCTGTTCCTATCTGTGCATAGCCCAAGAAGTCCATTATGAGCTCTTTGGTTTTCTTCAGCTTTTACCTGCTTCTCCTCATCCTTTGCACAAAATTCCCACTTACTTTAAAAATGCACTTACCCCTGTCAGGTGGGACCTGAGTGACCATGGTCACTGTAGACCATTTTCTCAAGATGGCTCACTTTTAACTATTTTGGAGGTTTCCGACTGCCAGAATGATAGGTAGAAAATATGTGGCTGATATATTTCACCTGCATTGGCTCTTTTACACCATAAATGCTGACAGTGTCTCTAAATACATTTCTAGGTTCTGCCACTCAATCTGCTCTACCCTAAGTTCCCATCAAGCTCTGTCCTCAGGTTACCATCCGCAGTCAAATGAACAGACCGAACGAGTCAGTCAGAGCCTAGAGCACTATCTAAGGTGTTTCTGTAATGCCATTCAAAATAACTAGTTTAGCAGATACTAAGTACATAAACGTCTCCTCTCTTGCCACCAAAGTATCCTCAGCCCTGTATTATCCATCCTAGAACTAAGAGATCTGCTCTCTGGTGACTCGCTAACAAAAAGGGGGAACATCTGAAATACTAAGCAGCCGTGTTTCCCATAGAAAGCAAAAAAGTAAGGCTGAAGAAATCAGCCAGCACACTGTTACACCTGCCAACTTTGAAAAAGTGAGGAAGTTTCTTAGAGCTAAAGAACAACTCTAGTAACAAACAGCTTTAAATAGCAGTCTCAAATATGGCACCTAGACAGCATAAACTACAAAAATATATATTTGAAATGAAACCCACATATTACATGACTTAAACTGAGCAAGCCAATAAATTGACTGAAGAAACTATTCACAATACTTGGACAAATCACCAATTCAACACATTCCACTGATCAACAATTCCAAAGAAAGCAGTGAAGAGGTCTCATAATGCTTTGAAGAGAAAATTAAAGGGATTGAGACCCTCTCAACCCATGCAGCTTTTTCTAGAGACCCCCACCTCCAACCAAGAAATCTGCAGAAATCTGGTCTTTCTTCGATAATGTCTCCCAAAGGAAGTACATAGATCACAATGAGCACTAAACCCTCCTCCCACTGACCCAATTCTAGGGAATCTGCTTAAAGACAGTAATGTGCCTCACGGGCCCTCTACGTG
The DNA here is from genome assembly GCF_964263255.1 of Lissotriton vulgaris. Lineage (NCBI taxonomy): Eukaryota > Metazoa > Chordata > Amphibia > Caudata > Salamandridae > Lissotriton > Lissotriton vulgaris. The sequence continues at coordinate 1,076,995,486 of NC_141699.1, read as the reverse complement.
ATAAACCTGATAAACACATCCCTGAAAAACGTGAGTTACAGCATCCCTATTGCTAGGACAAGTATCCCTCACCACTCCCTCCCCCGAACCCTCTAAATTCCAACGCTGATCCAGAAGACTTGAAAAATTTTCACCACATTCATTTTCTCCCATTAATGACTAAAGTCATAAAGAGGACAACTCACCTTATACATGTCACTTATAAATTTGAGAGGATCCTTCTTCTATTTTGTCGCATTTGTGTTAGTATATTTTATCGTCATGACTGTGGCCTTCAGCCTTCTTTCCTTCTTTATGCCTACTATCCTAAAACTAAAACTTATGTGACTCTGTAAAGTGCTTTGGCACCTTGGTGGTATGGTACATGTTACAAAATACTGCTGCCAAATAAATGTAATAAAACAATCTTCCAGAATAAAGAAATTAGAGAAGTCAAAGTGGCATGAATATCAATACATACATCAGGAGGGGGTGGGCAAGACATTTGGCAAATGCTTTATTAGGCCCGGCAGGTGAACAAGAGTGACTTAAATTCATGATGAAACATCATAGCCTGTCAGGGGCGGTTAGATGCCCAAAGAAACAAAAACATGGTGGTGACATGTTGCCATGAAATTAATACAAGTGACATGAAACTAATAATGCGGATTGATTTATGATCTAATTTCATGCTATTTTTTTTTAACATTGTTGAGAAAGTTCCCCAAACAATGGTAAAGGTTATTAATATCTCTAGATAGTAAGCCTGCAGCAACTATAATCAAATTAATTAAATATTTAGCAAAATCCAACACGGCTTGGCATGTCAAATCATAAATAGTGAATTCGTCCTAATTACATCATCAGTAAAGTTCTGTTTTCTTCAATTATTTTTTCATTCTTCTGACCAGGCATGAAACCTCTTACCCAAAATGAAGTCCAGGAGCAGCTGCTGACCGAAGTGACGCCGGCCATCGAAGGAGCCAACTTCATAGTCCACCACATGAGGGACAGGAACGCTTACAATGAGGTCTGTGGTCTCCTCTAGAAGCAAGTGCAGTTTAATGGGGCTAAATGCAAATAAATATGTAAAAAATTGAGCTTCATAAGCTCACGCTTAAGATTTGCCTATGTTTATGCATTTTACACAATTCACTAAAAGCAATAGGAATAGGCACAGAAATCTATGAAAATTGCTATGCAAAAGTGCCAGGAAGTTGTGAATCCAGCCTTCACAGTCGTCTGGGGTGAAAGGAATGTCTGATCAGGTACATTTATTTGAAGAGTGTTTCGGCTACCTACCAATTGATATTGCTTTTTAACAATCTTTAGAAGTCCATGTCCATTGTCCCTCACTATTGTTGTTCTGTCAAACTTTGAGCCCGGTATGAGACAAAAGAACACGTACACCAATATATTTGCCTCTGATTTCAAAAGGGATGTTGACGGAGTGATTGTATTTCCAGAACAAAAGAAAATACTGAATTAATGATCACTCAAAATACTTTAGCCGCATGTTCATCATTTCTTTGCTTGGGGTCATTCTGATATACGTCACTGCAGCACCACCCATCTGGGTAAACAATTCACTCCATGGTAATTGATTGTATTCACTCGAATTCCTTTCTCTCTTTTCTAGTAAATATGTAAATGTAAATGTAAATGTAAAACAGCTTTTGTAGAGCGCATTCTATCGCTCCAAGGAGCATCTTGGCGCTGTAGTCCGTAGCCTAGATGGTGGGCCGGAATATTGGCAGGTTCACCTTTATGCAAAGAAGTTCATCACTATTCTGGTAGTGAACAAAATCCCATTTACCACAGGTAGAGACAGGAGGTGGAGCCACAACTTCGCCCTTGTTACAATTTCTATAGGGAAAAAGGGAATTTGCTTATTTTCATCTTCGCATGTACACTTCATTAGCTATAAGCGACTAAAGATCCAGGTGTGTGCTCTGAAGTACCTTCCATGCTCAAACATCCTTATTCGTTGGGGCTCAGAGAACCCTTTTAGTTAGACTGAGCATACCATGCCATACCATAGCATACCATACCATACCATAACATACCATCCCAAACCATACCTTCCCATACCACACCAAATGATTCCATACCATAACATTTTTTTTTGTTTAAGAAATTTTTATTAGGATTTTACAAATACAATACAACAGCCATACAGTAAGAAGTAGATAAAAAGAATGAGATAAAACAAATGGCATGTGATGAATGTAAACTATCTACTAAAAGGAGAGATAAGAGTAAAGTGTGAAAATAGGAAAGGATAGAAAAAGAAAGAGAAAAAAAGAGAAGAGAATGGGAGAGGAGAGGGAAGGGAAGGGAAAGAGAAAGAGATCGAAGACCAGAATAAGTGGAATATTTGCAGGAACGAAAAAGACCATAGGGTCATCTGGTAGATTTGGAGGAGAGATAGGTAGTAAAAGGGAGCCAAAGAAGATTAGATTTAATTTGTGAAGAAACAGAGGTAGAGGAGGCGACAGCAATCCTATGTTCATCAAAAATAAAGTTCCACCAGGTAATAACAGATAATTTGGAGTTATCTTTCCAGCACAATAAAATCACTTTAAACACCAAGAATAATAAAAAGATCAAGTAATTTAACATTAGAAGATACAATATCTATATCAGTTGATACTGAACCTAAAAAAACAGTCAATAGCGATAAAGGGGATGAACATTGAAACATTGGCATGCAAATATTCCAAACAGCATTCCAAAATGTTAAAACAGAGGGACAATCATATAACATATGTTTAAGTGTGCCTGTTTCTTTCAAACATGACCAACATAATGGAGAAGATGTTGGTGAGAACTTATAAATACTAACAGACGTAATAACTGCTCTATGAAAGATGAAAAACAAAGATTGAGTAATGCGTGCAGCTATAGAAACCTTAAACAACTTGGACCATAATAGATCCCATGTTACAACAGATAAAGAAACAGACAAATCAGTTTCCCAGGCAAGCTCAATAGGTGATTTAGAACGATCAGGAACAGTAGACAATAATATATTGTATACAAAGGCAGCTTTGGGTTGAGAAGTTGAAAAGAAAGGATATAGGGGAGTAGATGGGGTACAGGGCGATAAGGTATCAAGTTTTAGACATATGGGATTGTATGGCAGTAGTAATAATGGTATATTCATTAAGACAAGACACAGGCAATTTATATATGGTTTGCAACTAATGAAAAGGGATAATAGAGTTATTGGGAAAAAATTGATGTACAAACAAAATATCCTTTTCTTTCCAGTATTTGTAATAGAAGGATTTGCCCTTGTACTTAAGGAATTTATGGAGGATAAGAAACATTGAAGGGGGGAAAGTCCTTAGAGAATGTATTGTGGAGGAGAGTTTGAAAATATTTTAGAACAGGGTGTTTGGATAAAAACGAGCAATTTGACATACAGACTGTGTGTTGAAATGAAAAATCTTTTAAGAGTGAGGGTTCAAAAATAACCCAACTAGGAATGAGAGTAACCGTAAAATGATATGCTAAAGAAAAGGATTGTTTAATTAAGAAGGCGGAGTGATACAATTTAAAATTAGGAAAACGGACACCACCTTCATTCTTAGGACAAATTAGTTTGCTTAAGGCAAAACGAGGATGTTTGTCATTCCACAAGAATTTAGTACATATAGAATTTATACGGGTAAAATATTAATTGTGAATTTTAATAAGGGGCATAGAAACAGTGTAAAGGTTATGAGGAGTGATCATCATTTTGATAGTATCAAGTCTACCCCACCAGGATAAATATAGGGGAGACCAAATGAGGAGAAGAGATTGAATTTTCTTAATAAGGGAATCAAAAGTAAATTTGAGTGTATCAACCAGAGAAGGCGAAAACCAGATGCCAAGGTATTTAATTTTGGAGGGGCATCACGCAAACTCAGTAGAATTAAGCATTTATTGATAACAGATAGCATTCAGAGGTAAAACTTCTGTTTTGGATAAATTGAGTTTATAACCCGAAATAGAAGCGTATAAAAGGACCTCATCCAAAAAAGGAGGAAGTGACGTAATGGGATTGGACATATAGAACAATATGTCATCAGCATAAGCTGATAATTTTATCTCATTAGTAGCTAGTGTAAAACCAGCAACCTTAGGGTTAGATTGAATGCGTTCCAAAAAAGGTTTAAGACATAGGATAAACAACAAAGGGGATAGAGGGCAACCTTTTCTTGTACCTCTAGAGAGAGAAAAAAAACTAGAAAATTGATTATTAACAAAAATACTGGCGCAGGGAGAGGAGTATAACAGTTTAACCAAGGAAATACAAGAGGGACCAAAACCAAACCAGTGAAGGGTATGGAACATAAATTGCCAATTGATGCGATCAAAGGCTTTCTCAGCATCCAAAGACAATGCTGCTAGAGGGGCGCTAACATTTTTGCTGTGAGATATGATATTAGAAAACATACGAGCATTATCTGCAGCTAATCTGCCTTTTACAAATCCAACTTGGTCCGTTTTAATCAAAAGTGGTATTACAGATTCAAGACGGGAGGCCAGGATTTTAGCAAAAATCTTACAATCATAATTAATTAATGATATAGGGCGGACATTTTTACATTGGGAGTGGTCTTTGTCCGGTTTAGGAATTATAATAATGAGTGCATCCATAAATGACCCAGAGGCCTTAGCATCAGTAATAAAGGAATTAAAAAGTTGGAGTAATTTTGGTGCAACAATAGTATGAAAAGTAGAGTAAAACTCAACAGGCAATCCAGCAGGGCCCGGTGCCTTTGATTTTTTTTGTGAATTAATGGCCTGGAGATTTTCCTGAAGAGATATATCCTTTTCTAAAAGACAAAATTCATCAGGAAGCAATGGCGGTGAAGGGAGACCATCAAAAAAAGATATCAAATTCTGATCGGAGGGGTGTGTGTCATTGGTATAAAGATTTTGATAATAGTTATGGAATACTTCTGCTATGTCTTCATCGGACGAGACAAGTTTATTAGTGGAATCATTGAGTATGGGGCCTATAGTTTTACATTCGGATTTGATTTTCAGATAATTTGCCAACATTTTACCGGCCTTGTTTTGACCACCATGGAATTTGGATTTAACTTTAAGCAAGGTGTTACATGCTTCAAAGGTAACAATTTTGTTAAGCTCAGTTTTCACATTGGTTAGGTCCTGAAGGGTAGCAGTAGATTTGGAAGTGAAATACAAGTGTTCAAGCCTTTTAATATTTTTGAGTTGATCATCATATTTAGTTCTATTCAGCTTCTTTTTTTTATAGACAAATGAAATAGTGAAGGCCCGCAAAGCAGCCTTAAAAGCATCTCAAGTATTAGGGACAGAAGTGTCCAACAGGCTATTAAAAGTAAAAAATTCATTAATAAATACAGAAACTTCTTTCACAAAAACATTATCATACAAAAGGAAAGTATTAAACTTCCAGCGAGTAAATTTAGAAGATGTAAGGGAGAGGTCGAGTACAGCATAACAGGAGCATGATCAGAAATAAAAATGGAACCAATTTCAGATTTTAGAATGGAAGGGAGTAAAGATTTACTGACCAAGATGTAGTCAATTCTTGAACGGGTGTGGTGAACATTTGAGAAAAAGGTGTACTCAAGAGAGTCAGGATTACACGTTTTCCATACATCATACAAAGGGCGAGAGGCATTGGCAGTTTGGAAACATTTATGGGACTTGTCGGGTTGAAATTTACTGGAGGAAAGTCTATCAGAGAAAGGGTCAAGCCATTGGTTAAAATCACCAGCAATTACAATGTTTGGACAATCAATTGAGGAGATAAGAATTTTAATATCGTTCCAAGACTTAGGATCAGGTCTAACAGGGCCATAAATATTAAGTAGGACCAATGTCTTATTCTGAATCACAACCTTAGCCATTGCCCAACGACCCTCATCATCATTTTGTGAGAGGATTTGAACTGATAATGCCTTATGAAATAAAATAGCATCTCCCCCTTTTTTGTTAATAGCAGGAGAGAACACAACTTGACCCACCGACTGTCTCTTCAATTTAAGCGATTCAACATCTGTACAATGGGTTTCTTGAAGAAAAACAATCTGTGAATTAAGCTTTGAAAGATGAGACAATACCTTTTGGCATTTGACAGGGTGTCCAAGACCTCGGACGTTCCACGTAACAAAGTTACACATGGTGGGAGGTAAGGATGATGGGAAACACGTGGAGTAGACATATTTCAAGGAGACAACTACAATAAAATAAACAACAAACAAATGCGTTACACATAAATAAGAACTTCAATACAATCATATTAGTAGAGTAAAGTAAGCCCAAAGTCAAAGCAAACAAAAGCATAAATGCCCGAAATCAAAGAAGATAGGGAACAGGAGAAGAGTAATAGAAAAGTACAAATAAGAGGAGGGGAGGGCAGAAAAAGAAAGAGCAAGAGAAAGAGAGAAAAGGAAAGAGGCAGAAAAAAAGAAGAGAAAGATAAACAGATCAAGGCAGAAAAGCCTGGTCTGAGAGAGAAGGAAAAACCAAGACATCAGGAGCGAAGAGACGCCAAAGAGGGCACGGAATCCAACGAGCACCAGAAGAGCAAAGATAATAAAAAAAGAGGGAGGAAAAGACAGAACCTCAAGAAAATAGTCAAGGTACAGGAAAGTTGAAAAGGAGCCAAATAATCACAGAGAGCAAAACAGATTCAGCCAAAAAGAAGAAAAATATCAAGAGTTAGTATCCATGGAAGCTGAGGAGACATTCTGCAAGTAATCGCGAAGCTTCTGAGGAGCATCAAATGATCGAGTACGACCATTATGAGTAATTTTACAAAAACATGGATGTAGGATACCATATTGGATATTCAACTGTCTCATCTGAGGACGGAGATTCAGAAATTCCTTGCGTCGGGCTTTCGTTGCATTGGAGATATCTTGGGAGATAAAGATATTATGGCCGGACCACTGGAGACGTCGTTTAAGCCTAGCAGCCTTAAGGATATTCATTAACTCTGTGAATTCAAGAAATAGAATAATATTGCCACAAGGCTTAGAAGCAATGGAATTAAGACGACCTAAGCGGTGAGCCCCCTGGATGTTAAGAGAATGGGACGAAGGCTGGAGGTCCAAAAGTTCGTGCAGAAATTTCTGTGTGAATGACACCATATCGGACCCCTCAACATTTTCTGGAATACCATAAATGCGTAGGTTGTTTCTGCGATTTCGATTTTCAAGGTCCTCAGTATGAAGATTCAGTTTGTGAATTTCTTGTTCCAAAAGAGGTACTTTAGAGGTAACATCCTGAATATCACTGACACGTTGCTCTAAGTTCAAAACCTTGCCTTCCATAATGACCCATCTTTCTTCAATTCGCTTACGTTTTTCATTGGTGGCACTCATAAAAGGCCGGAGACCCCTTACTTCCTCTAAAATGGAGTCCAGAACAGGGTTCGTAGAGGTATGTATGGGGGAAGGCAGATCACTTTTTAGAGGTTTAGGCTTTGTTCCAGTATGAGAAGACTTCGCGTTACTAGTATCATGTGTCATTGCGTGAGTGAGAGGAGGCCCCAAAAATGCAATAGATGGTGAAGAACTAGGTAGATAGCACCTCTCCTAAGGTGAACAAAAGTAGAAAACGTAGGAGTGCCCCCACAAGATTAAAAAAGAAGAAAAAGGAGAGTCATGCGGTCAAAAGAGTGAGTCCATCAATGGTGAAGAGCAAGGCAACATAGGCAACAAAATGGAACGAGTAGAAACAGTCCTGCGTCCTGCTCTCAAAAAATGGCGACCGTTTGTGTCAAAGAAATGCAAAAAGAAGGCAAAGTGACATGAAACAAGGCAGTAAAAAGGACAAAAAATATCGCGAATTAGGCCATACCTTGAGGGGAGCTTGAAATTGGGAGGCAACGCGATAATGGCGATGATTGAGGAGAGTGCCCATCAACAGAAGGTGCCAGTGAAGGAGTAGCAGTAAATTGAATAAAGACACGGGCTCAGCGGCATAACAACAATGCGGCCGTCCGTATCCAGAGATGAGGGATATATACTGCTAACAGCAAAAATGGGCAGCTGACCATAAACATGGTATTGAAAATACTGCAAATGGCGTGGTTTATGCCATAACTTGAAAGAAGTAAAACATAGTACTGTAATGGGACAGTAGTGGAGGATCAGGAAGCATCACCTCAGGAGAAGGAGAAGTAATTGCGGTGAAATCATCGATAACACGGACTCAGCGGCATAACATTGCGGCCGCCCGCAACCGGAAACATGAGAAAAAACACCGTAGCTCCACATGAATGGGAACAGCTGGTAGCAAGCATAGCGTGTAAAACTTGAGTGAAAAAACATGAGTCAAGCCATACCTCAATACAGGTTCTAAATAGGCTGGCAACATGAAACTTTTGCAAATTGAGAAAACGGCACCACAGTGGTTGAGGAGGATGAGGCAGCAGGGCAGAAAAAGACGCGGGTTCGGCGGCACAAAATGGCGGCCGCCCGCGTCCAGGAACGTAGAGAATGAGCCGCTTGTCAGAAGTTCTGCAAAGACAGCTAAAAACCTGCAAACGATGCTTCCTCCTGGTGCAGAGCAGCTTCCGCCATCAGTGCGACCACAAAGCAGGCTCCTAAAGGTGTCACACGAGGTTCATATGGAGTCGAAGATCCGTAGCTCCACGGAGCTCACGGAAGAACCGCCATCTCGCCTCGGCGCGTAAGCTATGCCCCCCATACCATAATAAAACATACCATCCCAAGCCATACCTTCCCATACCACACCATATGATTCCATACCATAACATAACATACCCTCCCAAGCCATACCTTCCCATACCACACCATATGATTCCATACCATAGCATACCATACCATACCATACCATACCATACTATTGCATACAATACCATAGCATAGCATACCATACCATATCATACCATACTGTACTATAACATACTGTATCATACAATAGCATAGCATACCATGTCATACCATACTGTACTATAACATACTGTATCATACCATAACATATCATACCGTACCATACCACACTGTAGTATACTGTACCACACCATACCATAACATCCTATACCATACCATTCATTACCATAATATACTGTACCATACCATCCCATACCATAACATACCATCCCATAGCATACCATAATATACTGTACCATACCTTATCATACCATACCGCACCATAGCATAGCATACTATACAATAACATACTATACCATGCCATACCCTCCCATTCCATTCCATATCATACTGTACCATACCATCCCATACCATTTCATACCATACCATAGCTTAGCATAGCATAGCATAGCATACCATACCATACCATATCATACCATACTGTACCATAACATACTGTACATTGCATAAAATAGCATACTACCCCATAGCATACATACCATAGCATACTGTACCATGAAATACTGTATCATACCATACCATAGCATACTATACCATAGCATACTGTACCATAAAATACTGTATCATACCATATCATACCATACCATGGCATACCATACCATAGCATACTGGACCATAACATACTGTATCATACCACACCATAGCATACCATACTGTGCAATACTATACCATCCCATACCATAAGATGCCATACTATACCATAGCATACTACACCATAGCATTCCATATCATACCACAGCATATCATACTACATCATACTGTACCATAGCATAGCATACCATGCTGGTCCACTGGGAATTATTTAGGTAGGTTTTAGACTAATAGGTTATGAATCTGTGATGAAAAATTATTGTAATGTATCTAACCTTGTTCCTAACAAGTATATTTGCTGAGATCCATTTGAGATCCATCTGAAATTCTTAATCATGCAAGTGCATAAGATTTCTAGAGCAGAATAATTTATCATATAGTGTAAAATACCAAATATTGTGCGTGTGCTGATTTCAGCATTTACTCCAAGCCAATGAGAAATTCTCTGACAGGCTTGCCTGACTACTGGCACTCTTAACTACCAGAGCATACCTCAGTGGAGGAGTGAGGCACACTTACCAGTTCTCCTTTTCTTTGAAAAGGTCACAGTTTGTCTTTGAGACTTTGGGGGTTTGTCAAGTGGGGCCCCCTGTAACTAGGAGGTAAACTGACAGCAAGGCATGCAAGGGATACACTGAAATTGTATTACATTATATACTGTCAATCAATTAACCATGTTACCCTGTCATTTGAGTATCATTTAGTAACTACTCACTACACCATTAATGTTTTGCCATTACTTTACAACTACAATGGTATTTTATTTCCAAGTAATTTTGCAATTGCAAGTTCATTCATTTGACTTAGATTCAGTGACTAGGAATATGGGGTGTTTTCCCGCAAGGCAATTGGATGTTCTCCTTAATTCTTCATTTTGATGGTCGCTGAAGTTGTGCCCTATAGCTCTCCCCATGTATTAGTTGCACCCACTTTACATTGAAAGGCTCTGTCACCAGAAGCGGCCTGTGGTGGGAGTGCTGCTAGGCGCTGATGTGGGGTGGGGAAAGGGCAGGGTGGGGGGTAGTAAACTACGGATTACGGCCGATTAGATGTAAGTAAACATATAAATAAATGAAATGAATTTTGTTGTGCGCGCTGCATCGCCATGTTTACTTACCTCTAATCCGGCCATAATCCGTATTCACTACCCCCACCCAGCCCCTCCCCCATCCCATGTCAGCGCTCAGAAGCACTCCCACCACTGGCCGCTACTGTGTGTCACAACACCCCAACCTTTAGTTGCCCTGCATATCTTATGTCTATATTATGTATTTTCTACTACCTCAGGCTTTTATTACCACAGTTAGAAAAATATAAATTAAAAGGTGCTGCTGTTTTGATAGATTATTTTCTAATTAATGCACACTATTTAAGGAATAATTTGGTATTTCTAGCAGTTTGGTGGATGATAAATGGCAGGCTGGTCTGGAAACCATTGAAACACAACTTGGATGTTTGTTCAAGGTGGCTGTCATTAAACTACCCCCACAACGTATTACTTGTACTAATACATTGAGAAAATAGTTGGCTTTTTTAATAAATGTATTTTATTGGTTCAGGTATCAATAAGCCCAAAGTGCAGTGTCTCATTGGTAAATTACCATTCTAACAGTCAGTCACTAGGGTTTAGTTCTGCCCATGGAAAAGTTTTCGATTTCTTTATCTGTGAATTATTACCATCCTCTAAAACTCAAAATCAAAGAATGCCCTGCCTGTCGTATCTGTCTCTTTTGGTTTTCAGCCCATTTAAGAAGGATTTGGCTTCTTTCCCTCAATGCATTGCTTACTCTTTCTCCTGTCACTTCACAGGAGAAGGACAACTGGAACCGGATGGCGCGGACGGTGGACCGGCTCTGTCTCTTCTTGGTGACTCCTGTGATGATTTTGGCAACTGTGTCAATTTTTATGGGGGGCATCTACAACTACCCACCCCCTCTGCCCTTTGCTGGAGATCCTCATGACTATTCAGAAGAAAACAAGAGATACATATAGTAGATCTCATGCTTGACTAGGAGAATGTTCCATGGGTGAGAAAACAAGAGATATCTATAGGAAATCTAATGCTTGACTAAGAGAATGTCCCATGGGCGAGAAAATATTAGATATGTATAGAAAAGCTCAGGCTTCACTTCCAGGATGCCCCATTTCCAAGAAAACAAGAGATATATATATAGTAGATCTCATGCTTGACTAGGAGAATGTCCATGGGCGAGAAAACAATAGATATCTACAGGAGTTTCGTGAGTGACTGGGAGATTGTCTCATGGGTAAGAAAACAAGAGATATGTATAGTAGATCTTATGCATGACTAGTCAAATGTCCCATGGGCGAGAAAACAAGATATATATATATATATATATATATATATATATATATATATATATAAGATCTCGTACGTAATTAGGATGTTGTCCCATGGTCAAGAAAACAAGAGATATATATAAATCTCATTCTTGACTACGAGAATGTCCCATGGCTGGGTCTTTTCGACACATTATACTAAATTAAAAATGTATATTTACGGTAATGCTCAGATTTAGAGAATACAAACACCTAAATAAATTTTAACTCACCATCTCCAACACAAAGGACATAGGTATCACACAGAATGTATGTTTTTGACTGTTTACACTTTTTATTTATGTATTGGGGACAGCCTGTGCAGCAAAGTAAATATGATGCTTAAAAAAATATATATTTTCAAGAAATACATTTGTAGAAATGCTGAATTATGAGCCAAGTAGTGTGTTAAATACAAAGCGCTAATTAAATAATTAATTAAATGTACATTTTAAGTAACATTCCTATCTGGAGCAGATGTAAAAACGCTTGATTTATAAAGAGTGAGATTCACCCAGAACTTTGAGTAGAAGTAAACAGGGTGTTTTTATTCAGTGGAGATTGATCTGTCATATGTATCTGAATATTCCCTTTAGTAATATTCAGTTACTATTTTGAGAGGGAGCCCAAGGGAGGAATTTGAGAAGGACAGATACAAAAAAGATTTATCAGACAGAGAACACATTTAGAGCCATTAAAACATTCTATTACATATCTTTTTTCAGAAATGTTCCTCTCACGTTGAGTACAGAAGAGTTACTACAGTGTAATGTAAAAAAAAAACACTGGGAGTTACTTGAACATGGTCAGTGTTAATGTTAATTGTATAAAGTACACAGTCACCAAAAGGTTTCTTGGCGCTGATGTAAACCTGAATGGTGTCATGGAAAGAAAAGCGACACCTAGGATTAGTGGTCAATAGCTTTATTGGATAGCCAGGTCTTAAAGACCCTCTTGCAAGTGATTAAATCACTATGTGATCTTACGTCTGGTGGAAGGAAATTCAATCAATAGGTTCCAGCATGAGAACCTTCGACCCCCAGATTTCGCTTTACAAACTTTTGGCATGCTCGGTAGATTTGATGTGGATAAGTGGAGTTGTCTCGAAGGTGTGTTTCTCGACATTTGTTTGTCTACAAATTTTCAGAGTCAGCCCGTAAAAGGCTATAAAACTAAAAAACTTTTTAAATTGTATGTGCTGTTTAATAGGTGTTCATTGACACTCTTTCAAGAGTGGTGTAGTGTGGGGGGGTCCTTAAAGACCAAATCTTGCCGCCACGTTATGAACCAATTATAATTTGGCGATGTCATTTTTGGGGAGGCCAAGATATAATATTAGCATAATCCAGCCTTGCTGTAATCACTGCTGCAATGATTGTCTTTAAGGCATCTGAAGGAATAAAAGGTTAAACTTTCTTAGGGGTCCTAAGACTAAAAATACATTTTGAGACCACAACATTAATTTGAGATCTCATCGATAGCTGTTGGCCTACTAGGTCTCCTAGACGTTTAGTCGCTCACTTAGGTATAGGGAGCGTACCCGTTTCTATGGACCAGTAATGATTGGACCAAATGGATGAACTACATTATAATTAAGTTTTTCCCTGTGAGGGTGCATGTTCATGAAGGCACAATAAAATCTGAGGGTTATCTGCATAATATTAAATCTGGCATCCCTGATTAATCCGCGCATTTATTAAGGGTCGACTATTAAAACGATGCGATGAAAGAGCGGAAGCCTGTGGAACCCCACATTCCACTCTGATCTCCTCAACTCTAACCAAAGATAGGTGTACTGCTGCACTCTGCTCCACAGGAACGATGCTAGCCATGTATTTGCTCTCTCTGGGATACCCGCAGTCTGAGCACGATGGAGTAAAATATTTCGATCACTGTGCCAAAGGCGGTGGACAATCTTAGGTCATCAATGCCGGAAAGAATAACTGTTTCAGTGTAATGTTTAAGTTGAAAATTGACCTGATGAAGATCCAAGAAATTAGAGTTTTGCACATGACTACTAATTTCAAGTGCTACATGAACCTCAAGGAGTTTGGCACAATAAGGCGGCAATGAGATGGGGCTATAATTCTTTAATAATTCTGGGTTATCACCAGGTTTCTTTAGTAGGGGCATCACTGAGGCTTTTTTGAAGTTGTCCGGGAGATCCTCAGAGTTCAGTGACCTATTTATGAGGACAAGTAGTGGTTCTATTATGGCAGGCACCCTCTACTTCATATCCTAATGTGGGCAAGGATTTATAGGGAACCTGATTTTGCCTTCATTAGCAGACATTGTAGGGTCTCTTAATCAAATGACCTAAAAGTAGCCAACTTTATTTGATTCTGCTCATCTTCCAGAAAACCGAGTCACATGGGAACTCAGAACTTCTTTTTATGACATCTTTGATTAATTTTATTTTCTCAATGAAGAACATATTCAGTTCACCACATCTTTCTTGTGAGTTTTTCATAGGTTATCTAATTCTGTCAGTAGCCAACAGATTAATGAAAGACAGTGAACTGTCTTCTGGGATGAAGCCTCCCCACAGATAAAAGGACGGCAGTCTCCTGATGCTCGTGACGGAACCGTTCCCTCACGAGCATCGGTTGGGCTGTGCTGGTGAAGGAACGGTCCCGTCACGGCCAGCTCGCCGCGCCTGCCCGGCCCGAATTCCGTGCCTGCGTGACGTTCTGAAGAGCGGGCAGGGCCGTGACGGAACCGTTCCGTCACAAGCACAGCTCACCCACGGGCGATGATGGAGCAGTTCCGTCACGAGTACGGGACCGCCGCGCGGCCCCGCCTCTCCCTTAGCGCTGCGGCGGAGTAGCCGCCGCAGCGAAGGGGTTAATTGAGCATTGTGAATCTTTCCCTTTAACAAAAGTGTGATCATGTTCGAGAATTATTCAAAATATCTATACCTATGTGGGTGGGCGCATGCATGTGTGTGTGTTGGCAATTGGTTAATCTGTATACACAAATAGATTTGATTCCTCTGATAAAAGTTGCTGCTCAAATAAATAATTTTGTTTAATAATAACTAGTATTGCTTCTTTAATTTGATTTGTGTGTAAAAGTGTTCCTTTGTTTGTAGATGTATAGGCAGATATATGTAAAATGCCTAGAAGAGATGTAAATTGTCTATTCCATCTCTAACACACAGAAACAAGATGGAGGGCACTGAAACAATATTTACAAATGAGCTGTTACTGCTTACTGTGTAGGTTGTCGTTTAGATATCACCTTCAACATTTTAGAGGAGATCTGACCTATGGTAAGTGTGCAAAGTCAAAGATTTTATTATGATTTGGAACTGAAAGAGATCCACATAAAATATACACAAAGTTTTATAAAATAGCAACAGTATGATTTCAGTCGCCGAACTTAGACGCTTAGCAAGGTTGCACCAGAGGCGTGGCTAATGTCTTATTTTTTGGGTCAGGAATATATCTAGAGCCAGATGTATCAAAGGGTTTGACCCATTCTGTGTCTATAGGATAATTCGTTCGCACATATGGCCACTAGTCTCTATGCAAACCAAGGGTAATAACATGGAAATTGGAAAACCCCTTCTTAGTTTAATCCATCCTGTTACACAGTGTGCCCAGAAGTGGCTATAATAGGGAACCATTTCATTCATCTTTTATTTTGTACAGCGCTGCATTATTTTAAAGCTTAAAGTTTAATGGTTAAAGGTAAAAAAGATCAAAGTTAAAGATGGTGAATAAAAATGAATATTGCGGAGGAGCTTCGCGGGCAACCAAGATGGCCGCGTAAGCTCGGAGCTCCGTGGACCGTCCGACCCGCCGCAAATATCCTGTTCGATATCCTGATCCACGTTGGTGGAACCTCATTGCTGGTGGTCTACTGAGGCGGGGACTGCCTTCAGCTTCTAAATCGGTGGTTCCAGTGCAGAGATACGTCGTGCTGACCTCCACGTCGGGACGGCGCCATTGTCCCTCCGGACTCCGCCACTTCGCATGATTGGAATGCGTAGCGGCTGCCTGCTGTCCCTACTAGCGGAGCGGTAGTGTCTCCAGCTTGAGCCTTCTACGCCCTGGGTTCTGCCTCCTCGGCCCTGCCTGCCCGTCGACTGAGGACCCGGGCTTGAGTGGCGCCTTGCCTTTGTTCTTCAGACCCATCATGGCGGGAAGAGGCGACTCGGACAG
The DNA here is from genome assembly GCF_964263255.1 of Lissotriton vulgaris. Taxonomy (NCBI): domain Eukaryota; kingdom Metazoa; phylum Chordata; class Amphibia; order Caudata; family Salamandridae; genus Lissotriton; species Lissotriton vulgaris. The sequence continues at coordinate 1,076,979,501 of NC_141699.1, read as the reverse complement.
GACAACGACCAAAGGCGGTCGAGGCAAGTCGCAAACACAACTAAATCGCATTGAGCGCTATGTGAACCTAAAGTCGCCGCCTGCATCGGGGGCCGTGTCTAAGGGCCCCCCTCCGACGAGCTCGCCGGATGGGTCAGACCCCACCCTCTGCGACATCATGGCTGCCATCACGAGTCACCGGGCCGATATGCAACAACGGCTTGACACTCTGGATCACAAGGTCGACTCGATGGCCGTTGATATTACTCTTATAAGGGCCGACTTGGGTAAGACCAACGAGCGTGTGAAGGCACTGGATATTAAGACCTCCAGCCTCACCTCTGATGTAACCGAGCTGCAGACCGAGGTCCGCAACCTGCGGATGACTGCGGACCTATTCTCGAGGCGGCTGGAGGACTTTGAAGGGCGAGCCAGGCGGCAAAACGTCCGCATAGTCGGCGTACCGGAGGGATCCGAGGAGGCTGCAACCGACCTGTTTGTGGAGGAATTGATCAAAACCCACCTAGCACCCACTGGACTGAGCAACTTTTTCTCGGTGGAACGTGCCCACCGAGTGCCTGGGTGCCCGCCGAAGTCGGGAGTGGCGCCGCGACCGATTGTGGCACGCCTCCTCAACTTTAGAGACCGGGACGTGGTCCTGCAAGCTTCTAGATCGCAAGGGCCACTCCATTACCAGAATGCGGAGGTGCACTTCTACCCTGATTTCACTAGGACGGTACAGCGCCAACGTCAGAGCTATGCGGGAGTGAAGAGGCGACTCAGGGAAATGGGTTACAAATACTCTATGATGTTCCCCGCTAAACTTCGTGTCGAACATAAGGGCCGTGCCCTTTTCTTTGACTTCCCCGACAACGTCAGTGAATGGTTGGACACAGTTTCTCCTCGGCGAGACGAACAGTATGATCAAGATGGAGGTGCCTCTGGTGGTGCGGAGCGGAGCGACTGAGCGTTGGGCTTGGGACATCCACGCCTTACAGGACTGCCGAAGTTGGTATCTGCAACTCAACTTGACTCTCCTGTTGCTTACATGGTGGGTGGCGGGACGTGTTCATGGTGACTCCTTACTCCTCTGGGGTCTTTTCGTAGATAGTTAATGGGGCGACAGGCACACTGCTGGTTGGGAGGGCTTTCTAGTCTGATGCAGGGGTGCAGGGTGGGGGGTATGTTGGGACGAGTTACCTTGTTTGTTGGTTTTTTCTATCTTTCTATCTGGCAATGGGTCGCTTATGCTCCTGAACTGTATATGTTGTCGGTGTCTTCTGGGACTGGGTGGGGCGGGCTGCGGGGTGATGGGGGGTAAGAAGCTAAGAATTCTCAGTTGGAATGTTAACGGGTTGGGTGACCGAGTCAAGAGAGGGGTGGTAATACAATTGATTAAACGTCACATGCCTGATATCGTCCTCCTTCAAGAAACACACTTGGTGGGAAATTCATGTAAAGCTTTGAATCGTAAAGGCTACAAAATGGTGGCTCATTCGGGGTTCTCTTCCGGCTCCCGGGGGGCGGGTATCCTTATGCGCGCGTCCCTTCCCCTAGAGATAGATGTCACCTTGATTGATGATAGGGGGCGTTACGCCGCCGTGGCGGGTAGATGGGAAGGGCGTTCCCTTTCGTTGCTCTCTGTATATGTCCCCCCGGGGTTGCAATCCAGTACTTTTCAGGACCTTGGTGGTGCCATTTTGTCTATGCCGGTTGGCCTGTTATTAGTGGGGGGCGACCTCAATTCGGTTTGCTCTGGTTCCCTCGATCGCCAACCGCCCCGTGACCTCCGCAGCTTGCAGATGTGGCTGCCCTCCTTTCTCGAATCCATGGGCCTTGTTGATGGCTGGCGTCTTCTCCATCCGACGGACCGCCACTTTTCCTTTCTTTCGGGCGTGCATGGGAGTCTCTCCCGCATTGACTATGTTCTTACACTGGCATCGCACGCGTCGGCCGTCTCTGAAGCCCGCTTTTTAGCGCGAGGCGTCTCTGACCACTCCCCCCTGTGGGTCTCCTTCGATTTTGGCGTGGCCTTGTCGGAGCGACCGGCGGCGATTAACCCGTGGTACTTTTGCAACAACAAGACTCGCTCCCTACTGGCCAAGGCCATTGATCTTTACTTTGCCAAAAATGTGGGCTCGGTCGGGTCGGCCGTTACCCTGTGGGAGGCCTTTAAAACGGTGCTCAGGGGCGAGGCCCAGGCGCTCATTGCAGAGGCCCGACGGACTAGGGATGCCGACTTGCTGAGTATTGAGGAAGAGGTCTTGCGCCTTGAGTCCCAACTGGGACCCGAGCCAGACCCCTCGGTCTTGCATTCCCTCTCATTGAAGCAAGCGGAGTACCATGACCTGGCCACGAATGCCGCACTCACTCTGGCTAAAGAACAGCAGGGCCGTATTTACGATGTGGGAGACAAGGCCGGGAAGTTACTGGCTTGGTTGGACAGGAAGGAGATGGCCAGCCGAGTGGTGCCTGAACTGCTGGGGGACGACGGTGTAGTCCTCAGGGACCCGAGCGCCATTGTCGACTCCTTTGCTGGCTACTTTCGGGAGGTCTATGACTCTAAGTCGGACTTTTCTGAGGCGGACTCGTCGGCTTTCCTTTCTGGCATAGAACTTCCCCGCCTTTCTGAGGAAGAAAGCGCGGATTTGGATAGGGAGATTACCGCTGACGAGATTGCTTTGGCGATCCGGTCACTGCGCACTGGTAAGGCCTCGGGACCTAACGGCATTCCGGTCGAACTGTATAAAATTCGGCCGGATGCGGTGTCCCCGCATCTGCGGAAAATGTTCTTGGAGTCCTTTGAGAAGGGCCATCTCCCCCTGGATCAAAGATTGGCCACCATCGTGGTCATCCACAAGGAGGGTAAACCACGGGACGTTTGCCGATCGTACCATCCTATCTCTCTCCTGAATGTGGAACCCAAGGTCCTCGCCAAACTGCTCGCCAATCGACTGATAGGGGTCATTGGCGACCTCGTACATCCCGACCAGTCGGGCTTCATCCCCCACCGTAATACCGCCCTCAACCTGCGTCGCCTTCACGGCGTTATGGCTAGGGCCCACACTCTCGCGGAGCCAGCTATCCTTGCGTCCCTTGACGCCACGATGGCCTTTGACTCCCTCGAGTGGCCGTATCTCTGGGCAGTGTTGTCCAAACTCGGGTTTGGGCCGGTCTTTGTGAGCTGGGTGAAGCTGTTATACGCCGAGCCGCTGGCTAACGTCACGGTCAATGGCCGCCTGTCGGCGTCATTCCCCCTACATCGGGGTACCAGGCAGGGCTGCCCCCTGTCACCCCTACTGTTCGCTCTGGCCCTTGAACCGCTCGCGGCCCTGCTGCGTACGCACCCGGACTTACACGGTATTACCTGGGCCCCTGGTTTTGAAGACAGGGTTTCCTTGTACGCGGATGACATCCTGCTTTATTTAACTTCCCCTTGTAAGTCCCTCATTGTGGCCTGTGACGTACTCAGACTTTTCGGACGCTACTCTGGCCTGATTATAAATTGGGCCAAGTCGTCCTTATATGTCCTTCAGGGGGATACTCCACGACTTCCCAGGGGCTGCAATATCCAGATTGCCGGCCACGGCTTCAAATACCTGGGCATTTACATCTCTGGTAATCCCAAGATGCGGTACGACCATAATTTGCTCCCTCCTCTCCAGCGTCTACGGCGTGATGTGGACAGCTGGCGTAAGCTCCCGCTCTCCCTTCTTGGCCGTGCGGCGTTGTTTAAGATGGTGTCCCTGCCCAGGTTCTTGTATGCCTTACAGAATGCCCAGGATCCGGTTCCGGCGTGCTATTTCCGTGAGCTTGAAGGTCTCCTGCGGACCCTTCTATGGGACGGGCGACCTCGTGTTGCTATTCACAAGCTCACACTTCCATGGTATGACGGCGGCATTGCTCTTCCGGATGTACGCCGCTACTATTGGTCCTCGCAACTTGCCGCCCTCAACCATGGGTTCTATGGTCCTGCAGATAGCCCCGGCTACGCCATGGATAGGTGGCTTCTGGGCGATGGCAACTATTATCGGGCCCTGTATTCGAGGTCTTTTGATCGGCGGATGTCGGGTCCTACGCGGACGGCGGTTCACGTTTGGCGGGCGGTTACCAAGGCGCAGGACTGGCAGGGTAAACTGTCCAGATTCACCCCTCTGTTTGATTTGGACATTCTGGGTAGACTGTGGCACACCAAGGGTTATGACAAGTGGGACCTCATCGGCATTAGCAGAGTTGAGGACATGCTTTCCAGAGGCACTATTAAGACCTTCCCCCAGCTGCAAACCGAATACCAGCTGGGCACTGCGGAGTTTTTCTGCTACGCCCAGCTGCGACATGCGCTGATCTCGGCCACACCGCCGGACGGCGTCATTCCTGAGAGCTCCCCCCTGGAGGATAGGATATTGGATGGGCACATGCCTGATAGCGCGATCTCCCTTTTTTTTTTTTTTTTTAAATATATTTTTATTGCAGAGTTATAAACCACAGGATACAATTAAGCAGCCAGTACACTTGTGAGCTCCCCCCGTCCAATAAGAATTGCCAGTCGTACACAGCCATTCAGCCCGCATCCCGGAGGCCGGGCGGCATATTATATCGCTCAAGAGGAACACATCACAGTGCACGTCCCATAAGGACCCTGGTTGAAAGATCGTTTTGCGTATCTGCTTTTACCCCCCCACCCACAACAACATTCCCGTCAGCCATCCCAGTAATAGTTAGTGATGTCGCCCTTGTCGGGACCTGCCCTAGGCGCCATGGGTCGTCACACCTGGCCACGCTACCCAGCCATTCTACCCTCCACATAGTAACCATCGTCCCAGTAGATCCAGGGCCCTAACAGGTGACCATCTAATGGCTTCCGGCCCTCCCCAAACACCCAACAACCAACCCCCCCTAAGCCCCCCCCCTGGCAACTGCTAAGGTGTGTGCCTCGTCCTGTCGAATTGGATGGGTCCACTACAGTGCGTGATGCTATACTTCTGTGTTCGCCCCGCGGTGTCCAGCGGCTCAGGTCTCGCCATCCTCATCCTCTACCAAAGAATCACGCATAGCCTGTACCACTAACTCCCATGCACGCGCCGCATCCAGTGCCTTCTCATTCCCCAACTTTACAGCTTGCTTCATCCGGAGCACACTCTCGCAGTCAGACCACCGCAGCAGCTCATTCTTCCATCTACGCAGTGAGGGTCCCCCCCTGGACTTCCAATGCCACGATATTTCCCTCTGTGCCAATATCAGGCCCAGGTCTATGAATTTGCTTGTCACCCTGGTGTGCTTAGTATGCGGGAACCAGAGCAATAGGCACGCCGCCATGTCGAATTCCACCTCCCTGTCAGTCACTTCATTCAGAAGGTCCCCTACCTCCGCCCAATAGGTCCCCAGTTGTGGGCACCCCCAAAACAAGTGGTCCATGTCCGCTCCCTGGGACGAACGCCGCGGGCAACAGGCATCCGGCACCTGAAAGTACCGCTGTAGTTTCTCAGGAGTTAAATAGGCCCTATGGAGCACATAGAAATGCACCTGCTGAAAACGCGCGTTTCTAGTGCCCTTCCACGTGCGTCGCAGGATGTGACCCCATGCCGTATCCGGTATGGGCCGGCCGATGCTCACCTCCCATTTAGCCTTGAGCCCTTGGAGTGGTTCCAACCCCTCGTTCAGCATCCTATTATGGAGGCACGTCACAGCCTTGAACGTGCCAGCCGCCATCACCACATATTGGCACGCCATAGTCGTCGTGGGTTCCAGGAGCCCCATTTTCCAATGCTTTTGTATGGCAGCAACTACTGCCACGTGTAGGAGAAAGCCCCCAGCAGGCAGCCCGAACTGGTCCCGGAGCACCTCGAATGGCGCCAAAGCCCCATCTATGTACAAGTCGCCCACCACCTGCAGTCCCGCCTCCTCCCAATCCAGCAACGGGGACCAATCCCCTCCGTGCGGCAATGCCGTCAACATCCCGATCGGGATCTCCGGGGCATAAGGCCGCGATGCCCTCGCTCTCCGAAGGCTCCGTTGCCAGCACAGCCGGAGCGTCCGCTCTTCCATGGTGAGGGCCCGTAACTCGAGCCGCTGCTGCATAATGATGTAGGACAGCACGTGGCGTTGCTTTCCCCGATCCCGGTCCTCCTCCGGGCCCCGGAACACCCTGGCCACGTTCTGTGTAAGGACCTGCAACTGCGCTGCAAGATAATACAGCTCGAGGTCGGGCACAGCCATGCCCCCTTCCAGCTTGGGGCGAAGTAGCGTGCTCAGGGCTACTCTACGGCGGCCATGCCCCCAAAGAAAGCCAATTATCATTGACCGCAGTTCCCTAAACACCCCCTGGGGAATCCAGACAGGCAGCGTTCGGAAATAATAGAGGAAACGGGGGAGCGCCACCATTTTCAACAGTGCTATCCTGCCCAGGACTGACAGCGGGAGGGTCGACCAGAAAGACAAGCTGCCCCGCAGCGCCCGGACGCAGCGGCCGATATTGCCCTCCAATAGGTCCGCAGCCGCGTGGTAAATGCGGACACCCAAATAGGTGATGCAAGAGGGTTCCCATACTACACCCAAATCGCTGCTAGGGGCTGGCGATCCCGCTCGCAGCGGGAACACACAAGTCTTCGCCCAATTGACCTTAAGGCCCGACAGCCGGCCGAACTCAGACAGCAGGTCCATCGCTCCAACCAATGCCCCCGAGGTGTCAGCTAGGTACAGGAGCAAGTCATCCGCGTATAGCGATATATAATGCCACTGCCCGTCACTAACTATCCCCGCGTATCGGTCACCTGACCTCGCTTGGACCGCCAAGGGTTCCATCGCCAGGGCAAACAATAGGGGGGAGAGAGAACATCCCTGTCGTGTCCCCCTGCCCACTGGATACGCCGCAGACACCAGGCCACCCAATCGTACTCTCGCCGTCGCCGAGGTATATAAGACCCTCGTCCACCTCCGAAACCCCTCGCCCATGCCAAACCTCTCTAGCACTCCATCCAGGAAAGGCCATTCCAAGCTATCAAAGGCCTTCTCGATGTCCACGGACAGAACCGCCGGTGCTCCCTCCCTGTCCAAGATAGCGTCCATTATTCCCACCAGGCGGCGGATATTCAGCGCCGTGCTCCTCGTGGGTATAAACCCGGCCTGATCCCTGTGTACCAGACCCGTCATGTGCGGGGCCAGCCTGGTGGCCAGGATTCGGCTCAGGATCTTATAATCCACCGTCAGCATGGACAGCGGGCGATAAGACCTCACATCCGCGGCATCCCGGCCAGGCTTGAGGAGCGGTACAATCAAGGCCTCCCGCATGGACCCAGGCAATGCCCCCTTCTCGAAGGCTTCCGTGTACACCACCAGCAGCCTGGGCGCCAAGCTGTCCACATATTGTTGATAGAATTCAATTGGCAGTCCGTCCACCCCGGGCGTCTTGTTGCGGGCCATATGTTTGATGGCCACCCGTATTTCCGTGAGCGTGATCGGGCTACCCAGCTCCCTCACATCTTCCTCGTCCAGGACCGGGAGCTGCCTCTCCCCCAGGTATTCCGCGATGTCCTGAACCCCCACTCCCAGCTGACTCTGGTACAGTTCCTCATAATATCCCCTAAATCGTTCCAATACCGCTGCCTGGGAGTACACCATCTCTCCCTGCGCATTATTAATGCCGAGAATCGGGCAGCCCCTAAGTTCCGGGTTAGCTAATCTGGCCAAGAGGGTACCCACCTTGTCCCTTTCTGCGTGTGCCCTGTTGATGTACTGCCTATAGTCATAGCACCTCAAACGTTCCGTCTCGGTGGCAACCACTTCCTTCGCCTCCAACAACTGGGCCTGTAGACCTGGCCTAGCCGGCCTGCGGCGCTCCAAGTCCCTCAAAGTGTCTTCCGCTTTCAATAGGTCATTCAGCACAGTCGTACGAGCATTCGAGAACCTACCCAAACACACCCCTCTCACCACCACTTTCATTGCATCCCATTCAATAGACCTACTCGCAGCCGTTCCCTCATTCACTCCGAAATAACTATCTATGCCTTGCCGAACCGCATCGCTGAACACAGAGTCCTCTAGCGTCTCCGGCCGAAGCCGCCATGTTGGTATCACTGAGCGCTCTCTCTGCCACTGAATGTGCACCAATAGGGGGTTATGATCGGATATAGTCCTAGCCAGGTACTCCGCATGGGTAATCAATGGGGCCAGGGATCCCCCGCAAAGCACCGAATCGATCCTGACATGTAGATCATGGAGAGCGGAATAAAAGGAATAATCCCTGGCTCCCCTGTGCTGCTCCCTCCAGACATCCAGCAACCCCCATCTTTCCTGCCAGTCCTTCCTGTGCGCGGCCAGCCTGCGCACCGGAGAGTCTACTAGGGGGGGATGGGACCTATCCAGAGCAACATCCGTAATCGAGTTAAAGTCCCCCCCTAGCACTATCGGACCCGCCAGGAAGGAGGCCAAGGACCCCGAGAGACTATCAAAGTATCGGCCTTGGTCAGTGTTCGGTGCATAGACACAGCAGAAAACCACATCCCGTCCATATAGCCTCCCCTCCACCGCCACATACCTGCCATTCGGATCTACTACTTGATTCAGCACTTGAAAGGGTATCCCCGCCCTCACCCAGATCAACACCCCCCTGGCATACGCTGAGTAAGTGGTGCCAAACACCTGGCCCCGCCATCTTTTCTGCAAGGCAGCGCACTCTTTTTTGGTGAGATGAGTCTCCTGGAGCATAGCAATCTGAACCCCCCTGCGTACCAGATATGCATGTACTTTGTGTCGTTTCACCATGGTCCGCAGCCCCCGGACATTCCACGTTAGGCATTTCAAGTTAGGTAATGTCCCCATTCCAACTTCGTACAGTCCGAATCAAAAAACAAAGGTCCATGGCCCCCCCATTGCAGTTGTCCCCCCCCGAACATTCCCAAAACTGAAACACTTCCCAAACCCCACTCCCCAGGACAGAGCACACAAACCCAGTGGCCGCCCCCATCCAAACCTTGAACCAACTTCTCACACTCTTACCCTGTGGTCTCCACCACAGTCGACCTTAAGGGCCCAAGGGGGGTGAGTCGCCGCCGACCCCAGCTAGCGGAGCCCGCACCCCGCACCTTCATCCCCTCCAATGCACACAGCTCCCCCTCCCGGCAACCCGCCCTCCATCAACAGGATATCACCCTACCATGAAGTCCCGATCTAGTCCCAGTTCTATCTCAGCCGCAGAAAATACCATCCGATGTCTGTGGGGTCACTATCGGCCCCTTCGAACTTTCCGCCTCTGAAAGTTCCTCTCCTGTTCTGCTGCCTTCCCCTCCCGAGTCCGTTTCTGCCCGTTCACTGTTCTGTTGGGACCCTGTAATGGCCGCCGTCGCTGCAAGCGCATCCCTCTTCTCCGCCGCCATTTGAGCCTCCCGCTTCTCCCGCTGGCGCCTGTTGCGGGATCTGATGCGTTGTGACTGCCTCACCCGGGGCTGCTTGGGTTGGTCTCGCCTACTTTGGTGTGATTTGTCCGTCCCCGCTCTGTATGACTCGAGCCATTGCCAAACTTCGTCCGGAGTCTGGAAGAAGTGCGTAGTGCCGTCCATAATGATCCGCAACTTGGCTGGGTAGAGCAAGGAGTACTGGATGCCTTCCTCCCTGAGCTCCTTCTTCACAGCAAGGAACGATGCCCTGTTCTTCTGGACCGCTTGAGTGTAATCCGGGAAGATCGTCACCTTACTGTTCTCCACCCCATACAGGCCCGACATCCTGGCCCGCTGGATGAGAAGATCCCGGTCCTTGTAGTGGAGGAGCCGCACCACCATCGGTCGGGGGGGGCGGCCAAGCCCCGGCGGGCGAGCAGGCACCCGGTGAGCTCGCTCCAGAGTGATAAAAGGAGTAAGCCCCTCCGGTGCCACCACAGTGCGGAACCAGTTCTCCATGTAGGCCACCGCATCCTCCCCCTCAATCTGTTCCGGCAGGCCTACGACCCGCACGTTGTTCCGTCTATTGCGGCCTTCGGCATCCTCCGCCCTCCGTTCCAGTGAGTCCAGTCGGGCCAAAATGTCCGTGATCCTATGCTCCGCGGTCACAACCGATGGCTTCAGGTCCAGCAACAGCTGGTCATGGTCCTTGACCCTGTCTGCCAGCTTCGCGTGATCCGTGCGTAGCAGCCCCAGGCCCGTGGCCACTTGGGCAATATCATTGTGCAATGCTTCCTTCGTGGAGGTGATCGCATCAAGGATGGCATCCAAACGCCGGTTCAGCCGCTGTTCCTGGTCAAGCTCCGGGGAGGGACTCTCACCCAGCTGAGTTGATGTCGCCGAGTCCCCCTTGCGACTCCCGGGCATCGGCCCTCCGATCGCCGCCATGCCAGGGTGCTGCGTCACAGGTCCTGTCGCCCGTTTTGCGATTACGCCCGTGGGTCCGTGCCGGTCTCCGGGCACCAGGCAGCGCAATGTCCCCGCCGACGCTCTCAGGAACAATGGCCAGGTGGACGGGCTCCGTTCCGTCACCCCCCTCCGGCCTGAGGGGGGAAGGATAAGTCTCAGAGCGGTGGCCAACGAGGGTCCCCGGGCTCCTGGGTGAATCAGGTCAGCGTCCCCTGGTCTCAGGACACAGCACCGCCAATCCTAGTGCCTCGGGCAGCCAAGTGCAGGATCTCGTGCCACTCGGCGACAACTTGGTTCAGGGTCGAAGTTCGGGACCGTCCGATCTCCTCGCCGCCATTTTCTTCTCACCCTCGGCAACACCTCGGCCGCCTCTTCACTCGATCTCCTCGGGGCCAGCAGTCCTCCAGCGACTCTCCGATTGCGCCCAGCTGTCCCCTTACACTTCAGAGGGCAGGAACGTCGTCTTCGGGTCGCCTAGGGTTCCGAAAACAGGAGAATTAGCGGGATTCCGCGCGGAGCTGCGAGCTCACGCCGCCATCCCGATCGGCGTCCAAGCCACGCCCCCAGCGCGATCTCCCTTTCATACAAGAAACTGATAAATGTGCGCACAGATCTTCTCCTTGGCTTGCGGGACCAGTGGGTGGCGGATGGTCTAGAACTTGATGACGAGGACTGGCAGTGCGCAGTTTCCTCCCCTAAGGAGGTTGCAATCTCCTCTCGCCTCCGCCTAGTGCAGTTCAAGATCTTGCACCGGGTGTATGTGACAGGTCCCCGATTGGTGCGTATGGGATACTCGCCTGACGGACTCTGCCGCAGAGGCTGCGGAGCCCCTGCCACCTTCCTCCACATCCTCTGGGAATGCCCCGTAATAGCCTCCTACTGGAGGAGGGTGCACCGTATTATGAATGAAGTTACTGGTGTGATCGCCCATGCAGAAGCTCGGAGGTGCCTCCTCAACGTGTGGGAACCTTCCGACCTCAACGTGGCGCAGACTAGGTGGGTGACCCTGGGGAACATGGTGGCCAAACGGGATATCGCGCAGAAATGGGGTGCGCCCACGGACCCCCTGGTGGTACAATGGAAAGCCAATATGGATTGGTGTATGTTTCGGGAGAAAACGGTCTACGTGGCAAGAGGGAGACCTCGCACCTGGAATAAAGTATGGGGGGCCTGGAACGCATATAGAGGAGACGTGTGTCTGCCACCTGAACCCGTCTCCCTGGATGAACATTTGTCGCCTTGACCTGTAGCGTCAACTGAGCTTTGATACACTGTACACTCCTGTTGGTCTTCCCCCCCTCCCTCCCGTTCTGACATCCTCTCCTTGATGGTTGTTTCCCTGCCTTTCCTCCCCTACCCGTCCCTGACACCCTGACTCACGCTGGACTCTATTGCCGTTTTTTCGCGCCCTCGGGCGCTTCTTTTTGTTAAGTTCTCATTTAAATATAAAATTAACCTTCAATGATTATGTGCTGATCTTTTTGCACTAAATGCTCTCATGTTACCCATGCTGCCTTGCCTCCGGGATGTCAGGCTGAATAGCTGTGTGCTCTGGTCTTAATAAAGGTTTTCAAAAATTTAAAAAATAAAAATAAAAAAATGAATATTGCGCCTTGCAGGTGTGGCAAACATCTGGTACACCAGAAAAGAATCATTCCCCCAGACCTGCTGTTACATTATGTTGTTATGAAGATTTGTAAAAACAATGTCTCAACTGGAGAATATTAGGGTAGGACAATTCAAAAATAATGAGATAAAATCACACAATGACCAGGTGGACGGCGCAGTGACCACCTTCACTAGCACACCCAGTGCTCACCCTGTGTGTCATGGTCATTGTATAACTATGTACTGTAGTGCTTCCTAACTACTTACGGAATTATAGTTTGATTTACTCCACCCCACCTTGACGTTGTGGTCTCTCTTCCCTTGTTCCCCTCCCAAATTGTGATTTATCTCATTGTTTTTGAATTGTCCTACCCTAATATTCTGTAGTTGAGACATTGTTTTTGATGTAAATTGCGCCTAGTCTCACCTGGGCTAACCTCATAGCTGCTATGGAATGTCCAGCTCCAGTGCTGGACGTTCCATTGCGCAGGTGAGGTTCGAACGTTCAACGGCCGACGGCAGCAGTACGGAGGTAGTGGTGCCGTCAACCGCCGAACGTGCGCAGCACCTAAGAGGTTAACGGGCCCTACTTCTGTTAATTCTTACTCTATGAAGATTTGTAAAGCACAGCTTATCATTTGCGAGGGTATCAAGGTGCGGAGGAGATGCGGGGGTCTGGAGACGGACTCAGGGGTCAGGCCGACTGATTATGGGGTTTCTGTGAAGTAGATCAGAAGAGCCGGGTCTCGAGCTTCTTTCCGAACTTGAGGCGTGAGGTGAAGTGCCAGATGTGGTGTGAGGGGCCTTTACAGGACTTGGCTGCAATGTATGGGGATGAGTGTCCCTGAGTTCTGCTTCTGTGGATGCGGGGAATGAGTGCCTAGGGGGAGTGCTGCAGAACGGAGAGGTCTGGTAGGTTGGTAGAAGTTCAGGAGGTGGTTGTGGTATGTGGGACCCAAGGTGTGCTGGGCCTTGAATGTATTTGTCAAGAGTTTGAAGTGGCGGTGCTTCTGCAATGGAAGCCAGTGGAGCTCTCTGATGTGTGATGTGATGTGGGTACGCCGTGGAAGGTCCAGGGTGAGTCGGTTGCAGAATTCTGGATGGTCTGGAGTCTGTGGAGTAGGAGAGTGGACATTCCTGCATAGAGTGCGTTGCTGTAATCCAATCTGCTCATAAAGTGCTTTGCCGTAATCCAATCTGCTCATAAAGTGCTTTGCCGTAATCCAGTCTGCTGGTGATGAGAGCTTGTGTGACGGTGCATCTGGAGTTCTGAAGGAGCCATGTGAAGGTCTTCCGTAGCACAAGTCCGATAAAGAAACAGGCGATGGTTGTGTGCATGTATGAGGGGTTGCACTTTTAACAGGAACTTGCAAGCAATTTGAGAGCAAGTACTGAGTGAAAAGTGGAACTGTGGTGATTGTAGAATATGTTTACGATAGTACACTGTAATTACGCGCTCTAAGGTAAAGGGTGTGTTTACTAAAATAGTGCAACACATGTGAATTAAAACATGTGTCAAGTGCGTACATGCACTCTATCAGCGTGCACTGTTTGAAGTTATTACTAGAGATATTCTTATTTATACATTGTGCGCATTATTCTCGTGTGCATCTCTAGGTGCTTTACAAGATACAAAAGTGAACTTTCATTGTCAAATACGCTTAATGCGGTTTTTATCGACCACCGAAGGATGAAAGGCTGCATCTTCCCCTTCAGGATTTGACCATGTAACCATCATGGTCGACACGGTTTTTAGCAGCAGATGATTACCAAGGGTTGCAGCTATGGACGGTGCAGCAGGTGCAGTGGAGCCGGGACTCAGGAGACTGGGCTTTCACTGAACCCCGATAATTGCAGGATTTCATATCCAGACAGCAGTCAGATGGGCCACTTTTCTTGCTTGCACTGAGCCCTTCGCATTACTGCTTCACCTGAATTGGACCTCGGGGTCAGAGAGCTGTGTGCCAGCTCATATTTTAGGAACGCGGCAGGTGATGGCATCAGAATGTGTGGTCATAGTGGGCACCTGTTGTTACATGTGCCCCCAGCCCCCAGGGCTCAGAGCAGACAGCCACAGCCGCCTGGAATGCGTCGCTTTGATGTGGTGATGCGCCCAGCAGCCTGTGGCGCGGATTAATCCCAGCTGCGCACGCCGACGCGCCGTCATCCTCGCCTGACGTCTGCCGGTCACAGGCTGTGGGCACGGGGCAGACACAGGTGCCTGTGAGCCTGCTGGTTTCTTAAAGCGGGTGAAGTCACCCTCTGCCGGCACTCAAAGGGTGCTTCTCGGAAGAGGGCCGCACGTGGGCCTCTGGTGGTCGCAGGGGCTAGAGGGGGAGAGGATGCCACCAACTCCCCAGAGTCCTTGGGGGGTTCGTGGCTGCTGGATAAGAATATCAGAGGGACACAGTGTGCGGCACGCGGTACTTAACCCCTTCAAGACTCTGGGATGGTAGACTCTGGGATGGTGTGAGACACTCACTGGCATCATTAAACACATGGCCTTCCTGCTCGCCTTCTCTGCCCCTTGTGCGTCCTCGCATTCCTTGTACGCACATGACCTCCTCCATGCACAAGCATTAGAATAAAAGCACACCCGTGTATACATGTAATTCCCAGTTTTTGTCTTGTTAAGCTCTTGCAATCCTATGCCCCTCCCTGCATGCTTACTTACTCACTTTTATTTATTTTTTTCATTTCTTTCTTTCTTTCTTTCTTTCTTTCTTTCTTTCTTCCTTCCTTCCTTCCTTCCTTCCTTCCTTCCTTTCTTTCTTTCTTTCTTTCTTTCTTTCTTTCTTTCTTTCTTTCTTTCTTTCTTTCTTTCTTTCTTTCTTTCTTTCTTTCTTTCTTTCTTTCTTTCTTTCTTCCTTCCTTCTCTCCTTCCTTCCTCCCTCTTTCTTTCTTTCTTTCTTCCCTCCCTCTTTCTTTCTTTCTTTCTTTCTTTCTTTCTTTCTTTCTTTCTTTCTTTCTTTCTTTCTTTCTTTCTTTCTTTCTTTCTTTCTTCCTTCCTTCTTTCCTTCCTCCCTCTCTCTTTCTTTCTTTCTTCCCTCCCTCTTTTTTCTTTCTTTCTTTCTTTCTTTCTTTCTTTCTTTCTTTCTTTCTTTCTTTCTTTCTTTCTTTCTTTCTTTTTTTCTTCCTTCCTTCTTTTCCTTCCTCCCTCCCTCTTTCGTTCTTTCTTTCTTCCCTTCTTTCTTTCTTTCTTTCTTTCTTTCTTTCTTTCTTTCTTTCTTTCTTTCTTTCTTTTTCTTCCTTCCTTCCTTCTTTCCTTCCTCCCTCCCTCTTTCTTTCTTTCTTTGTTTCATTTAGCACAGACTTCACCCAAAGGTGTAAGAGTGCTATGCAATAAAATAGGTTTCATTACAAGAGTTTCAGTTTAAAGTAGGCCTGGCGGTGTTCGCGGAGGAGTTCCGCTGTGGAACTCCGCGAGGTAGCCAAAAAACTCTGCTGCGCTACGCAGAGTTCCACAAGTGGCAGAGTGCTCTTGGTCATGCCGTAGGCGTTGATTTTCAGTGCTGGGTGTTTGTCCCACATAGTAAAATCCACGGGAACACCACCATGGGCATCATAAGCGGGCGCTGCTTCTTTTCTTACCGCTTGAGTTGATCTTTTACCCGAGCGGCAGCTTTCTCAACGTGAACAGAAGGTTTCTCAACACGAGCGGTTGCGACCATCTGTGACCGCCCATGTTATGAAATCTCGCCAGGAGCTGGATTTTCCTTGCTCGTGCTTGCTACCTTGGCATTGGAGAGCGTGATTGAGGAAAAAACTCTGCTACACAGAGCTGAGGGGCATATTATTATTAAATGTGAAGGACATCTAACATGAGCTTCAATTGGAATTCCATAGAGCATATTATCAAGCCCATTATCACCACTTTATCGGCAGTTTCCTGCCGATAAAGCAGCGATAATTTTATCGCCCAGGCTTGATAATATGCCCCTTAGTTTTTCGGAACTCCGCGTGGTCTACGGAGTGCGGTATACTCCGCAAACTCCGCGAATGGAGCGCAATTCACTGCCCAGGCCTAGTTTAAAGAACATTTGCTAGTTACTATTTTTACGAAACCACAAAGTGGTGGGTAGAGTCAAAGCTTGCTGGTTAATATTGAGGACTGGAAAAAAAGGAGACATTTATCAGGACACGCATTTACTGAAGGGACTAGGGGAGGGGGCTCCAGAGGCGTGCTATCTTATAAAGAAAGGTGGCAACTTGACTAATATAAATTGTATAGTCAAACCTGAAAAGTGGCAGCATGCACCTTGAACACTGTAAATTGTATGGTCGAACCTAACATTCAGGGGATTGCTATCACCTCCTCCGGCATGAATTGTTGATGCCAGCAGAGATTACATTTAAGCTGGCCGAAGACATTGGTTGAATACCCGACAGTACTACGTAATTGTTGTTGCAGCACATTGCAAAGAATTCACAGGAGATTGTATGTACATACCTGCCTCCCAGGGGTGTTGCAATAGCATCTGTTGAAATTTGGATAACACTCTTAGTGCTGGAGTGATATTTTAGTTTCCAACTACAATCCTTGAATCTCTAGATTTATTGCGGGCTAGGCCTGGTTACATTAATTATAATATAATCGCAAAATAAAAAGATGGACGTCATGCTGAAGACGGATTTGTATACTCATGGGTCCAAACTGGGGTGACGTGGCGAGCAAAATAACAGTGGATTAAACACAGATCTGTGACTGGGGGTGAGTGTTTGAAAGGTTTCAACACTCCGTCCATCATTTTATTTTGTGATAATGCTGAGTGCGCCCTCTGGGCCCAATTCACAGAACTAACTTAAGACAAAATCCTAAACTTACTACTTTTGGTATTCACAGAAGTTAGGATTTTGTCTTAAGTCTGTCTTCATTTTTTCTTAACACAAAATCCTAACTTCTGTGAATACCAAAAGTAGTAAGTTTAGGATTTTGTTCTTAAGATAGTTCTGTGAATCGGGCCCTAAGTGGTTAAGGGTATGCCCAGACGTGGGTCCCTTGTTCGATGCGCCACTGGATTCAAGCTAGCCTGGCTGATGAGGGTTGTCACCCCAAAACTGGGCCCAGGATGCTTGTTTCTGGTCAAGAGAGGCCCTGGCTTGGCAGTTCCAGATAGATGTTCCCATCAGGAGCAGGGTCAAGACTGATTTGCCGATGGCTGGTTCTGAACTGGGGTGACGTGGCAAGCAAAAGATTGATAGATTAAACCCAGGTTTATGACTGGGGGTGAGTGTTTGAAAAGTTCCAACACTCCGTCCACTTTATTTTGTGATGGTCTATTAATTATAAGCCATGTTCAAATGAATTCCTGTATTGAACTGCATGTGCAGACCCAATCCTCTACGGATGGTTGCCATCACATCTCTATAGGAACTGGGTAATATCATGTTGGCTAAACCTGAATTTAGTTCCAAAATGGCGAGCATGAAATCTCAAAAATGTACTGTGTTCAAGGTTGCGTTGCATTGAAGTACCACTGATGTCAAATTGACCCTCAGTGTCCAAGGTGCACGCAGGCCTGCCCTGGACCCTCACCTTCAGTAGTGTAACATGGATGAGCACTTCTTGTCTTGTCATCATGCAAAAGGGTCAGTCATATGGGTGAGCGGACACTCATTTGTGACCGTAGCAGGGCCCAGGAAAGGTAAAGAGAGCTAAAGGTTCTCTAAAATTCAACTCTCTTTGGGGTGAACCCTTGGATTATAATGGAACATGCTGGAGCTTAATATGCACGGCTGTTAATGGAGAAGTTGCATGAATCACACATATTTATGATACAGTTGGAGAAACAACCTTTCATCCTATGGGCTGTTTCCCCACAGTACACACGAGAAAAGGTCATAGGAATCAGTGTCGGGCACTACTGTACGGGGGTGGTGGGTCAGGCGGTGGGGGGGGAGGGGAAAAAAATAAAGAACATTTAAAATTAACTCACCTGGGCAGCCATCTCTCCCACGTCTTCTCTCCTCCGATTCTCAACCAGGAAGCACCTAGGAACCCCAAAGCCAATCTCAATGCTGCAATGAAGCATTTTGATTGTTTATCCTAAGCCAATCATAACCCTGCAATGCAGCGATGTGATTGGTCTGAGCGCCGTGGTTCGGCACTCAGACGGGAAATGGGAGCCTAGGCATATTCTCCACCCCGGCTGTAATGCAGCCTGGGTAGAGAACATGCAAAGTGTGCAAGACTGTTTGGCCGGGTTTAGACGGCCGGCCAAACATTCATATAAACTTTAGAGTGCAGCAACCTCTCCTCCTCCCCTATGTTATGGGAGCCAAGCATCGCCCTAACCTGGCGGATGCTAAAGATAAAGTGATCATAACTTCTGTTATTATCATTTTCTTTTTTCTTTTTCCACAGCTTCGAGAGCAGTGGGGCGAAGCTCCTCTGCCTTAGTGGAGGAGCCGCCACCAATAGGAATGCGCCAGCTCTGTTGAGGCATTCTGAAATAATTTGGTCAGAAATCCACTCACATAACTCTCGGTCGGGACCAAGTCACATTGAGTTGTTAGGAAGACGATTAACCTCAACAGACAGAAGTTTATGAAGCCGAATGGGGTTTGGCTTTGTTACTCAGTGCCTTATGAGTATGTGGTGGCAACTCGGTATTAGGTGAGGTGCAGGTGTTAGCAAATGGAATGGCCACTCTTTTGCTTAATGTTCAAGAGGCCATGGAGGGACCAAATGAGTCTTGGGTCTCGCGAAGTGCCATACCAAAAACTTGGCAGAGTTACAGGGCGATCCCAAACCTTTATACAGTGACAAAGGCCACAAGATAGTAGATCTTGGAGCCAAAAGAAAATTATTCAGGTCATAGGGAGTCACTGCAGTGGGGCCTGAGAAGACATGACAGTGCTTTTCAATCCCTCAAGGCACAGTTGGAATCATGAGCGACTGTTGAGACTGGCCTTTGTCTATCTGACTTGTCAAGATTATGGTGCTAAAAAATGATAGGGTGACAACCCAGGACCAGTGAATGAGCTGTAAAGAGGTGAGAGGCATTTGTACTGATACCACCAACAAGACAGCTCCAGCTTTCTCAGGATTGGTCTCAGCTGCTTTGTGAACTCCCCGCTGACACCTGGGTCCAAGCGAACCCAACGTGTGTAATCAATACGCTTGTGACAGCGTTTTATCCACAAAGATTTGTCAGTGTCATTTATTGTGGCACTAGTAAGATATTTGTAAGATCATATTTGGCCTCACACCCTCCAAGGACATGGGGCATCAATGCTATGCTTAAAGACATGCCCTTCCCTACACTTTTTCTCAGCCCCTTGTGCATCCTCATGTTCCTTGTACTCACAAGACCTCCCCCGTGCACAGATATTAGAATTAAAGCACTTTCCCAGGTATAAATGTAATGAAGCAACTCCTCCTTGCAGACACTTTGTCCCTTTTCTCTGTTGCCTGCTCCAGTAACCGCATGAAGCACATGGAGTTATGCTATAAAAAGTACTTTGTCTAGCAGCACGATTAGGAGCGATGATCATGCAACAGATTCTACTTGGGTCATGATTGACTCATGAAATGCACTCTACTTGGGCCTTCAGTGACTGATTCATGCAACAAACTCTACTTGGAGCTTCAGACAGTGACTCATGCAAAGGACTCTTAATGGGCCTTCAGTGACTGACTCATGCAATGACTGTACTTAGGCCTTCAGTGACTGATTCATGCAACAAACTCTACTTGGAGCTTCAGACAATGACTCATGCAGTGACTCTTTTTTTTTTTAAATATATTTTTATTTTCTCCCATTTTTTCCGTAAATTACATTACAATATATACAGTATAGAATTTTCTCACAATTATACAGTCATATATATTATTATACAATCAGAGCCCGGAAAGCAAGATGAAATTTAAAGAAATACAACAAAATAATTCGTGACCTAACAATTTATGTCTTGCTGTTCTTCCACTCTTCTATAGGACGCCATATCTTCCCCCCCAATATTCTTGCCCTTTTGCCTTTCCTATTATAAATGGCTTTCTCCAAATTATATATATGCAGTAACCTTGCCATCCAGACATGAAATAATGGTGCCGATTTATCTTTCCAGGCTTTCGCAATAATTAGTCTATAAACTGCTGTGGCCAAAAATACAAATTCGGGATAGTTGTTATTATCGCCTATACTAATTCCTAACATTATCAGCTCGTCTGTAAGTTTCACCTTTAATCTTAAAGATTTCTCAAGAAACTCCTCTATTGCAATTTTTAAGGTGCATAACTGAGGGCACTGACAGAACATGTGCGTAATATTAGCATTTGATGAGTCACAACGTGGACATGTTATACCAGTGTTACCCCCCCCCCATTGTGCTATTCTAGCTGGTGTATGGTATAACGAAAAGATAGTCTTATAATGTTGTGTTTGCAGTGTAGCAGAACAAAGTATGGTTCTTCCAAAGTCTAGGGAGGCTTGCAAAGCTTCCGGGTGAGCCCCAACTTGCTCAACCCATTTATTACTAAATTTCTCCCTGTCATCGGTTTTATACTCCTGTAGTTCTATATACAATTGTCTAATTGAGCCCCTTGGACCGCTCCCTAAATACTCCATAATCCTACAACTCGACATACCTACTGGCCCCCCCTGTTTTAGGTGAAAGTAGCTTCTTATTTGTAGATATTTAAAGAAGTTATTTCCGGGTATTTCAAATCTATGTTGAATATCTTGAAATAACAAAAAAACCCCTTCCCCATCCATCAGATCTCCTAATTTCTTAACCCCTTTATCATTCCAAGCTTTCATTGTGTTATCCCAAAAAATTTCTGTTGGCAGATCGGCATTTAGGTATAGCCTCAGATATCTATTAAATCTGCCTAACCCTACTCTCTTCATAATAACCCTCCAAATTTTATATACTGCCTCTAAGGTCTTAAATCTAGTATGTTTGAAATAGGTAAACTCTACTGTATTAACCAGGGCATTCTCAGCCCTTTCCCCTAATAACACTTTATAAGCATTCTCTATACATATCCCTTCCTCGTGAGGAGAACCACCACCTAATAGCGCTTTAGAGTACTGCAGTACTGCAGCCCAATAATAAAATCTGAAATCTGGTGCCCCCCAACCTCCCTTTTCCCGTGGTAGTGTCAAAAATCTGTATGCTCTTCGTGTCTTTCCTTGTGCCCATATTAACCCGTTCAGTGTTGCTTCTATTTTATTAAACCATATCCCATCAAACAGTAAAGGGATCGCCCTAAAGAAATATAGGAATTTGGGGAATGTGACCATTTTGATAAAATTAATACGCCCCATTAAAGTCAAATGTAAATTATTGACCCTCTCCAAATTTCTCCTAACTTTCCCTAGTAATGGCCCCATGTTTATTTCCACCAGTTTCCCTAAGTCGGCCGTCACCTTAACACCCAAGTATGTTGCTTCCTGAACTACTCTAATATCACTAAAGGTGGAATAATTATTCTGCACTATCTGTGTTTTCCCTCTATTTATTAAGTATCCTGAGAATACACCAAATTTCCTTGCCTCGTCTTCAATTTCGGTCAGTGCTTGCTCTGGCTCTGGAGTGACAATCGCTACATCATCTGCATAGGCAAATAATTTATAATCTTTCCCATGCAATGTGACAGGTCTAATCCTACAATTCGCTGTTAACCTTCTCAGATAGGGGTCCAAATAGATGGCAAACAACAACGGAGAAGCTGGGCACCCCTGTCTTGTCCCCCTCCCAATCTGTACCGTTTTTGAAAAGGATTTGTTTATTCTTATCCTAGCTGTAGGTTGTCTGTATAGAGCCTGGATTGCAGCCATAAATCCTTTACCTATTCCTGCCCACTCCATCGCTTTCCATAGGTAAGCCCAGGAGACCCTGTCAAAGGCCTTCTCGGCATCTAAAAAGATTGCTGCAACAGGGTCTCCCAAGGCCTCTGCTGCATCCAGGACCGTGATCATTTGCCTGGTATGTTGGGTAGTCCCTTTACCAGGTATGAACCCATGTTGTTCCGGGGACACCGCTTTCTCAATGATCTTACCCAATCTATTAGCAAGGGCCTTGGCGTATATCTTCACATCGGCATTGAGTAGAGTGATTGGTCTATATGACCCCGGTTCTGTTGGTGGTTTGTCCTTTTTTAATATCACAATGATGTCTGCACCAGACCATGACTTTGGGACAATCCTACCACCCTGTGCCAAACAACATATCGCCCACAAATCTATGCCTATGACGTCCCAGAAAGTTTTATAAAATTCAACAGGTATCTGATCCTGACCTGCTGCTTTGCCTGCTGGAAGATCAGAAACTGCATCCCCAATCTCCTGAAAAGTTAACACCTCATCTAATTTGTCCCTCTCCTCTATACTAAATTCTGTCTGTGGTCTTGGAGTTAAATAGGCCATACTTTCTTCCTCAAGCTCACTCGTACTTGCGTCTTTCTCGTATAAAACCTCATAGTATCTCCTAAATACCTCCTGTACCTCCTCAACCTTATTCACGATTACCCCAGTGCTATCCCTGACCTCTTTTATCTCCCCTGCTGCCAGTGTTTGTCTTGTTCTTATTGCCAGGAGATGTCCGACTCTTTCATTGAATTCATAGCACAACTCTTTTTTTGCTAAGTAATTCCTAGCTAGCTTCTGCGCTAGCGATACACCTGTTTCTGCTTTTTGAGTTTCCAATTCGAGTAATATTGATTCTTAGGTTCCCTCTTACTAATTGCATCTACCAACGCCTCTTCCATTGTTGCTAGGGTTCTAATCTCTTCTTCTGTTTTCTCCTTCTCCCTTCTATTTCTTGCAATTGTGTAGCTTAGTGTCTCCCCCCTTATACCTGCCTTGAAGCTATCCCATACTACATCTGCCGACGTAGAGTATCTATTAATGTCCCAGAAATTCATTATCTATGCTTTCATACTTATGATGTAATCCTCCTCCTTTAACAACCCTCTTTCGAACGTCCAGGTAGAATTTGTTCTCTCTTTGACTTGAGCGGTTTTTATACTTAAAACCAGGGGGTTGTGATCTGACACTATCCGGGGGAATCTATCTATACTGGAAATACCAACAAGAGAGCTAGATATAAGAAAGTAATCCAATCTAGCTATCGACTTATGTGGAGCGGAGTAAAATGTGCTGCCTGAACCCATTGCATTTTTTTCCGCCCACATATCACTTAATGCATTGTGTCTAGCAAGATTTTGTACTGATCTATATACCTTTTTCTTCCTTCCCGTATAGCTCCCCCCATGCTTCTCGAACAAACCATTTAAGCCATTAATGTTAAAATCTCCACAGCATATCACAGGCTCTGACCATAGTGCTAGTTCTCTGTCCACAAATTCAAAAACATCCGGATCATCATCATTTGAGCCGTACACTGAGACAATTGTAAATTGAAATGCATTTGTTTCCAATTCAATCATCACCCATCTCCCTTCACTGTCCTCTTTTTTCCTTTTGACTATTGTGCAGCCTTTCCTTGCCAGCACTGCAACCCCCCTACACCTTTCTAGCTGGCCTGTATAGGCTAGAACATCATACCCCATTTGCTCCAACAAATACATCTCATTAACGGCTATGTGCGTTTCTTGCAGACAAACAATGTCAATTTTCCAGAATCGCAGTAGTGTCCCCAGTTTTTGTCTTTTTTCTCTGTTATTTAGACCACATATATTCAACGTGATTATCTTAGTTTCCATCTAGCATGTTTTTTTTTTTTCCCCCCTTCCTTTTTCCAGCTTTCCACTCCCATTACTTCCAACTTTCCCTCTTGACATAATGATCATAATGACTTTTACCAATCTATACTGTATTTTTACTCCAACAACAAAACGTGCCCCCCCACCTCCCTCCCCTACTGTACCCCCCCTCCCCTGCTGCTCCCCCCCCCTGTGACAGGCAAATAGGTCAGTGCTGACCTATGCGTGTCCGCTGTGCGTTGTAGCGTCGCCCCCCTCTCCTCCCCTACCCAAGTGAAAATCCAGTCCCAGAAAAACTCCTATTCTCCCTAGTCTTTGTGCAGTTTTCCAAATTACCCTTTTAGCTGAGCATTACTGTTTTCTCCCCAGTTTCATTTCCTCTTCTTTTCTTTTCCTTTCTTTTTTTTTAACTTTTGACCCCTCTGCCCCACCCTATTCTCATATATCTGCTTGATACTATCTTCTAGCTCCACCTTTTTCCTTCATCTCTTTTAATTCTTCTAGATATTCTCCAGCCTTGATCTCTGAGAAGAACATCCTGACTCTGCCCCCAATAATAACTTTTAGTTTTGCCGGGAACATCAAATAGGCTTCAGCGCCTTGACTCTGAAATGCCGCAATCATTTGCCTGAGTCTCCACCTCCTTTCCACTGTTACGTGGCAAAAGTCCGGTCTTGCAAAAAATGTTGTTCCATCCACCGTCTTTTTAGAGTCAGGTCTGGCTTTATCCATCAGCTCTTGTCTCGCCAGAAAATTCCCGAAGAACACTAACATCGCTCTTGGAAGTGAACCATCCCCTCTTTTTTTCCCCTTAGCCGTGAGCGGAAACCTGTGTGCTCTTTGCACCTCTTGTTCCCATTGCCATGGGGTCTCCGGAAAGGCACCTTTTAGCAGCTTAATCACAAAGCCTCTGGGGTCTTGCCCCTCTGCTCCTTCCTCTATTCCAAGAAGACGTGCGTTATTTCGCCTCTGGCGATTTTCCAAATCCTCCACCTTCCATTGCAGATCCTCCATCAACTTTGAACTCTCTTCTCTGCTAGCCTGCCAGTCCGTAACTCCCTCCTCAATCCTGCCAGTCCTTTCTTCCACTTCGGTAACTCTTTCGCTCACTTCCTCGTATTTTTTGTTTATTCTCCTGATAGAGGCTTGAATTTTTTTAGTATCATGCCTGGCTCTTCTGCTCTCTGCTCTAGCTTCCGTTTGGATTTGTTTTAGAGTTGCAAATATTAGGTCTAATTTCCCATCCTCATTCTGGAGATCTGGCCCATCCTCCTTATAGAGGTTCGAAGTAGCGGAGTAGTCCCAAATCAGTTTTTTATGAGAGCTCTTATGTAGTGTTGTGGGGGAGCCTGTTCTCCTACTGGTCAGTCTGAGTTTTTTTTGTGTGCCTTTCTCTTTGGAGCCCCCTGTATCTTCAGTGCTAGAGCACGAGTCTCCCGTTTCTCTCTCATCTTCACTGCTGGTGATAGTGGAGTCTGACTCTTCAGGGACCGAGAAGAATTCTCTGTCCCCCTCCGCTCCCTCTGTGCACTCTGCGCCCTCTGTATATCTGATAACCAGCTGCTCCTTCTGTCCTTGCAATAAACCTGCCTCCACCTCCTGAAGCGCTTCTAACAAAGGGTCTGTGTTTAAAGACTTAGTTGCGTTCCCCTCTTTTACCGCTCTCACCTCTTTCTCCATGACCGTGCGCTCAGCCTCCTCTCCGGTGGTAACTGACTCAGTTGCAGCTTGCTCCGCGGAAAGCGTGAGCTCTGCACGTTCCGCTCGCGTTAGTTGCCTAGTAACGCCTATGCTTGCGTCCACGAGGACCCTACCTCCAGGACCGCTTCCTCCAGGACCGCTTACCGAAGAGATCTCCGTACCCAGGGCTGCCTCTGCGTCCTCCGTTGGGGCCGCCGGGGGTGCCTTGCTATTAAAGATCTCGATCACTGAGGGCTGACGAAAGATGAGGTCGCCCTTCTTTCTCTCCGTGGTGAATTTCCCCGCTTGGCTGGGCTGATTGCTGTGACTGCCGCTGCGAGTGTCATCATTTAAGTTCAGTGCCTTGCCTCTATCTTTCTCGGCAGCTCTTTCAGTTTTCTCGATTTTGCGCTGCTGAGCCTTGGAGGCCGTCGAGATCGTGGGTGTAGAGCGTTTGTTGGGAGGGGGCATCTTGGTTTTCGGGATTGTGCCAGTCCTCCCCGGGTCCTTCTGGCCTGTCTCTTTAGCTGGTCCGATGCTTGAGACCACTGTTTGTTTGTCTTTCGCCCGGTTTGCCATCTTAGGCGCAATAGCCTTTTGGAGCTCCCCAAAGAGCGATTTCAATTGCAGTAGGCTTTTTTTCAAATAGTGAAGAACACCGCTATTCCCTTCCACCATCAGCCAGCTTAACCTCCACTGCATGCTTCTTTAGCAGCCGATCAGGATCCTGTTTCCTCCATGGGTCAGAGAGGGGTCTGGATGCGACTTGCACCTACAGCGCTACGGCGGCCATCTTGCAGTGACTCTACTTGGGCATTTAGTAACTGACTCATGCAGTGACTCTACTTGGGCAATTAGTGACTGACTCATGCAATGACTCTACTTGGGCATTTAGTGACTGACTCATGCAATGACTCTACTTGGGCATTCAGTGACTGACTCATGCAATGACTCTACTTGGGCCTTCAGTGACTGACTCATGCAATGACTCTACTTGGGCATTCAGTGACTGACTCATGCAATGACTCTACTTGGGCATTCAATGACTGACTCATGCAATGACTCTACTTGGGCATTCAGTGACTGACTCATACAATGACTGTACTTAGGCCTTCAGTGACTGATTCATGCAACAAACTCTACTTGGAGCTTCATACAGTGACTCATGCAATGACTCTACTTGGGCATTCAGTGACTGACTCATGCAATGACTCTACTTGGGCATTCAGTGACTGACTCATGCAATGACTCTACTTGGGCATTCAGTGACTGACTCATGCAATGACTCTACTTGGGCATTCAGTGACTGACTCATGCAATGACTCTACTTAGGCATTCAGTGACTGACTCATGCAATGACTCTACTTGGGCCTTCAGTGACTGATTCATGCAATGCACTCTACATGGAGCTGCAGACAGTGACTCATGCAATGGACACTACTTGGGCCTTCAGTAACTGACTCATGCAATGACTCTACTTGGGCCTCCTGACACTGACTCATGCAATGACCCTGCTTGGGCATTCAGTGACGGACTCATGCAATGACTCTACTTGGGCCTCCAGAGACTGACTCATGCAATGACTCTACTTGGGCATTCAGTGACTGACTCATGCGATGACTCTACTTGGCATTCAGTGACTGACTCATGCAATGGCTCTACTTGGGCATTCAGTAACTGACTCATGCAATGACTCTACTTGGGCATTCAGTAACTGACTCATGCAATGACTCTACTTGGGCATTCAGTAACTGACTCATGCAATGACTCAACTGGGGCCTCCAGAGACTGACTCATGCAATGACCCTAATTGGGCCTTCAGTAACTGACTCATGCAATGACTCTACTTGGGCCTTCAATGACTGAATCATGCAATAACTCTACTTGGGCATCCAGTGACTGACTCATGCAATGACTCTACTTGGGCATTCAGTGACTGACTCATGCAATGACTCTACTTGGGCATTCAGTGACTGACTCATGCAATGACTCTACTTGGGCCTTCAATGACTGATTCATGCAATGACTCAACTGGGGCCTCCAGAGACTGACTCATGCAATGACCCTACTTGGGCCTTCAGTAACTGACTCATGCAATGACTCTACTTGGGCCTCCAGAGACTGACTCATGCAATGACCCTACTTGGGCATTTAGTGACTGACTCATGCAATGACTCTACTTGAGCATTCAGTGACTGACTCATGCAATGACTCTACTTGGGCATTCAGTGACTGACTCATGCAATGACTCTACTTGGCATTCAGTGACTGACTCATGCAATGGCTCTACTTGGGCATTCAGTAACTGACTCATGCAATGGCTCTACTTGGGCATTCAGTAACTGACTCATGCAATGACTCTACTTGGGCATTCAGTAACTGACTCATGCAATGACTCAACTGGGGCCTCCAGAGACTGACTCTTGCAATGACCCTACTTGGGCCTTCAGTAACTGACTCATGCAATGACTCTATTTGGGGCTTCAATGACTGATTCATGCAATGACTCTACTTGGGCATTCAGTGACTGATTCATGCAATGACTCTACTTGGGCATTCAGTGACTGACTCATGCAATGACTCTACTTGGGCATTCAGTGACTGACTCATGCAATGACTCTACTTGGGCCTTCAATGACTGATTCATGCAATGACTCTACTTGGGCATTCAGTGACTGACTCATGCAATGACCCTACTTGGGCCTTCAGTAACTGACTCATGCAATGACTCTACTTAGGCATTCAGTGACTGACTCATGCAATGACTCTACTTGGGCATTCAGTAACTGACTCATGCAATGACTCTACTTGGGCATTCAGTAACTGACTCATGCAATGACTCTACCTGGGCATCCAGAGACTGACTCATACAATGACCCTACTTGGGCCTTCAGTAACTGACTCATGCAATGACTCTACTTGGGCATTCAGTGACTGATTCATGCAATGCACTCTACTTGGGCATTCAGTGACTGACTCATGCAATGACCCTACTTGGGCATTCAGTGACTGACTCATGCAATGACCCTACTTGGGCATTCAGTGACTGACTCATGCAATGGCTCTACTTGGGCCTTCAGTGACTGACTCATGCAATGACTCTACTTGGGCCTTCAATGACTGATTCATGCAATGCACTCTACTTGGGCATTCAGTGACTGACTCATGCAATGACCCTACTTGGGCATTCAGTGACTGACTCATGCAAATACCCTACTTGGGCATTCAGTGACTGACTCATGCAATGGCTCTACTTGGGCCTTCAGTGACTGACTCATGCAATGACTCTACTTGGGCCTTCAGTGACTGACTCATGCAATGACTCTACTTGGGCATTCAGTAACTGAATCATGCAATGACTCTACCTGGGCCTCCAGAGACTGACTCATCCAATGACCCTACTTGGGCCTTCAGTAACTGACTCATGCAATGACTCTACTTGGGCCTTCAATGACTGATTCATGCAATGCACTCTACATGGAGCTTCAGACAGTGACTCATGCAATGGACACTACTTGGGCCTTCAGTAACTGACTCATGCAATGACTCTACATGGAGCTTCAGTAACTGACTCATGAAACAAACTCTACTTGGAGCTTCGGTGACTGGTGCAAGCAATGGCTCTACTTGGGGCTTCAGTTATTGACTCATGCAATACCCTCTACCTGGGCCTTTAAAAAGTTTTATGACTGCTTCTCATCCAGAAGCAGAGTCTTCAGACCTCCACAGCATATCTAACAATCATAACCCAGTGCTGTGGGTCTGTGTCAAGACAACCACAACAAAAATAATGTCCGACATAGAAATTGTGGCCTAAACAATGTTTACAAAAATATTGCTCCATTGGGTGTAGATTTTCTCCAATGGTGTGGTAATTATGTCGACAACATTTCGAAAAAATATTGTTGCTAGACAATACCGTGGACAATGTATTCCCGTAAAATATCTTTATGCTATGTACACCGCCATTAATAGTTATGACCCAGTATTTCGCACTTGCAGATTTCCATGTTACATCATGCATCAAAAAATGTGATCTTCAATCAATCAGTCAATCAGTCAGGGGCTTGTATAGCGCGACTACTCACCCGTGAGGGCCTCAAGGCGCTGGGAGGGGCTGCTGGTCCTTCTGGGTGCAGGATCATTCGAAGAGCCAGGACTTGAGGTCCTTCTTGAATTGTGTCAACGATGCAGATTGCCTGAGTTGGAGGGGCAGGGTGTTCCAGATCTTGGTGGCGAGGCAGGAGAAGGACCTTCCTCCAGTTCTGGTCTTGTGGCGCCTGGTGACGGCAGCAAAGGTGACTTAGGCGGAACGGAGTTGTCTGACGGGTGCGTGAAATGCGAGGCGGTGGTTCGGATATGCTGGTCCTTCTTTGTGGAGAGCATTCTAGGCATGTGTGAGGAGCTTGAAGGTGATTCCCTTGTTGACTGGGAACCAGTGGAGTTGCATGATGTGGCTGGGGCGGGGGACCTTCGATTGTCTTCCAAAGCACGTCTTCAAGTCCCAAGTGACCTGTAGATACCCAGTGGAATCTGACTACACAGTATCTACTGCAGGTGTCAGTTCCAGAGACAGTGTAATCAATTATGACGTGTTAAATAAAAACACAAATCAATAAATGACATAAAAATTATTTGATTATTAATGAACAAAAGAACAAAGCAAGCTGAAACATCTTGATAATCTTCCTTTTATATGTTTATATCAACGAAAGAGAACATAGACACATCACATTAAAAACATTGCGAAATGTGCTCAGTGTATAATCTGAACTAAGGGGCCAAAGTCCGCCCGTCATCCTAGCGGGGATTGGGACCGCCCACCATAAGGGCGGGGGTCCTGTGGAGGTATTAGGATGTGCCCGCCACAGTGGCGGGCACCTCCTGCATTTTTAGCATTGTGGCGAGCAGTGCTCTCAGCACCGCCTGCCACAATGCAAAAAATGCATTAAAGCATTTGCATAGACAAAGCGGCAGGCACCGCGCGGTGCCTGCTGCTTTGTTTATGCACATGAAGGGGGTACCACAGGTACCCCCCGTGTGCACCCCCCTCTTCTTCACTCTGGGGGCCCGCAGGAAGCCCCCAGAGTGAAGACCGCATGCCTTTCCATTGCGGCATCGCCGCCGCGGGAAGGCATCACAGAAAGCCCATTGTAATATGGCTGGTGGTGTCTGAAAGACACCGCCACCATATTAGTCCTTTTCCGCCCCAGCCGCAAAGCGACCGGGGCGGAACAGCGGCGGACAGTCTTTCCGCCCGCCGAGGTCCCACCCACCATACTAATATGGCAGGGGGAATTCCAATGCGGATGTCGGGCGGAATGCCCCTGCTAGGCTGGCGGTGGCTACCTGGTGGGGGCAACCTGGTGGGGGCAATCCGCCCGACATCCTAATGGGCCCCTAAGTGTCAATATTGTAAAGCCTGAATAGCGATTAAATAAATTAAAAGGAGAAACTCAACAAACATAAAACAGAATGGTAAAATCACATATTAAGTCAATTATTAAGTCTATATAGTTCAGTCATGCACTCTGTCTTTTGACCAGTTGATACACCTTCATTGCTATGTATGTCTACTGAGTTTCAACCCGGACATAATTCAAATGTTCATCATCAGGATGGGGAGAGTGAGCTGAGAAAAAAGTATGTCTAGGTAGCTAAGAAAATAGAGGAAACAAACTTGAATCAATGTGTTGTTGGAATTTTTGTTAGGTCAGGGTGCACACTCTTTGGAGCAGTGGTCTCACATTCAGTGCCTGTTCAGTCTACTTTCTTCTGATCACCACTTTGTGAGAAAGTTGATTTAAACCATGATTGGTTTTAAGAATTGCTGAGCTACTGGTTGTGTAGGCTTGGCGCATAAACATGACCATGAGCAGCAGCTTTTGCATCAATCAGCAGCAGAATCCCAAAGAGACAGCGCCTTTCCAATAACAGGGCTCCAGGACCTGCTGGGATCTATAGCTGTGCAGCGAAAGGTACAGGTAAGTGTGAATCTTTGGTCAAACAACACAGTTTTAAGTTTGGACTTGCTTAGCAAAGGAACTAGAAGGCACTCAACAGAGTAGCGCATATTGATAAAGGTTCTGTGCTGCACCTCATATCAAAGGAGGTTGCATGACGGAATCCTGCATGCATTTTGCTTGCATGCCTTTACAACGCCTGCATTAGAATGAACCTGTTGTTACAGCGCGTTCCTTAAGTCATTACAACAACTTGCCTTCGGGGAGCACTCGACTTTGGAATAGTATAATTTACTATTCCATCTCCAGTCTGTGCAACAGTAGGGAAGATGTTGGCCTTAAAATCCAACACCACTCCGCCAATGTGCTCCCCTGAAGCAAGTTGTAAATACTTGCATGCTAAACAAATGCCTGATAATGAAACGTTCATTTCATTGCCATCGTTGTAAAGGCACAGCGTGATTCCGGCTGCGTTCTAAAGGATGCTTCCCATCAAAGGACCTTCAAGGCATAAAAGTGAGTAGCGCCAGCTGAATGAACAGAGAAAGGAGGAAATGCTTGAGCATGGCGACGAGTATGACTCAGCATTAGGTGAATCTGCAATGTTATTCCTAGGCAGGTATTTAGGCTTTGTAAGGAATCTGGACTTTCCTACTTTTTGTCAAATCAGGAGGTGTCAGTTCTTCTGGACACCCAAGAGGCTCTGGAACCCATTTGTCCTCTGCTGTGTTTTGGTCCATTACAAAGTGTCTTTCAAGATTCATGCCAGTGAGTATCCTCTCTTTCCAATAATGGATCACATAAATGTCCAGTATTTGAAAAGCGCACAGCTACCTCCGCAGAGGTGTCCCGGTGCTGGGGGCCGTCGGGAAGATTTAGCGAGCTATTGCCCAGAATCACATGGTGCTGGGCTGATCTGCCACCGGCAACGGGGATCAAACTGTGAGCCCCAGGATCCGGAGGCAGTTCCCCTGGCAGCTGCGCCACACCTCTTCCACATACACACCCTGTTCCACCCTCTTCCACCATCTCACACCCTCTCACACCCTCTTCCACCCTCTTCCACCCTCTCACACCCTCTCACACCCTCTCACACCCTCTTCCACCCTCTCACACCCTCTTCCACCCTCTTCCACCCTCTCACACCCTCTTCCACCCTCTCACACCCTCTTCCACCCTCTTCCACCTCTTCCACATACACACCCAAATACTGAAACGATGGAGAGGGGCTGTGCTGAGGATTTCAACACCTGCTCTTCTCGGGCAACCCAAGCATGGAGCTTGGAGTTTCAATAAAGATGGAATGAAGTGTGTTCTTTCATAGACGGAACTGACCCCTGTACACAGTGGCAGCTCCTCCGCTAAGGTGGAGGAGCGTCGCCCCACTGCTTTTAGTCAGTGTTACTAATGGAAAAAGAAAATGATAACAACTTTAAGGTATTATCATTTTTTTTTTCCGTGTTGCGGCAGCTTTGCGGGTGGGGCTGCTCTGCTGAAAGAGCGGGGAACGGGAGAAATGGTTTGCGTTCCCTACACTGTGTATGAATGTTTGGCCGGCCCTCTGAGGCCGGGCAAAAATTCATGCGCACTTTACATCTTCTCCATGCAGGCTGCATTACAGCCTGCATGAAGAACATGCCCAGAGTCCTATTCTCTGGCTAAGCTCCGATGCCCGGCGCTTAGACCAATCACAACACTGTATTGCAGCATTGTGTTTGGCTATCGGGAGGCTGGGTGCTGGGTGCATCCTGCTTCCTGTACTGGAAGCGGGGAAGAGGACAGAGAGATGGTGGCGCAAATGGCGGACGGCAGCGGCAGGCAGGTACGTTTTTATCTAATCACCACCCCCCTCTGCCCTTGTTGCCGACCTCCCACCCCCACCGCCTTCAAATACCAGCCGCCACTGCCTTTTCAAGCTCTTAAGTCTTAATGGATTGTTATGAGAGATGAGGTTTGGCTCAGGTTGCCACCTGTCTTGTACTTCTTCACTCACAAGAAAAATATTGTCAGACTTGTTCTTTTCCCCCACTCCCAGCAAGGAATCGCCTAATGGAGACTAGCATGGCCGCTCCTCAATTCTATCACCCAGCATAAAAATACTGGCCCACCCCTTTTAAGCACACCCATTTCTGGTCATTAGATTGAGTAGAAGACTTTGGATAATAATAAAGGCCTTTCCTAATATAGATATTTAGTTGTTCAAGCACAATGGTGCTCAAGAGCATGCTTTCTAGGGGCAATCTAGAAAAAGCTATAGCTGTCTCACCAGTATTAATTAATAAAAAGAACAAATAAAACATACAAATTGGAAAGGATCTGGATCAGCCAATTTCACAAATTGCCCTGTTCAACTGTCCTTCACATTTTGCCTTCTAATCACTATAGTATACATCAAAGAGCAATAAGACATCCTTGTTCGTTTGTTGACTCTCTTGAAGTGTGAGCAAAGGCATTTTGCCTCTTTTTTATGCTCATCCACCTAAGAAAAGTGCCCTTCAGTGCCAGGACTGTCGGTCCAATACTTTTTTTTACCCATGCTTTTTATCTATATTTCTTATCCTTTTTTTATTTATTTTTTGTCATCATTGAGTGTTTAAATCATGTTTTCAGATTATAATATTTTTTAATGAATTGTACTTTTTATTGATGGCAATTTGAATCATATGTTCCTGTGACATGCAATAAAACCAAAATAAGCTTTGATGACCTCCTAAAGTACACCCATCTGTAAGGAGTCACACATACTATTCTATTAAAATGATATATGATTGTTATTTATTAGTTCATTCATTCATTAAATAATGTATTTATTTGTTTATTTGACTCTTCATGCAAGCCTAAGGCTACTGCATTTAGACAGTTTTAATTTTTTTCCAAAACATTTTATTTGGCACACGCTTGCATTAATAATTCAACCATTGCACCAGCTTGCCAAATGCAGTAGGTACTTTTGAAAGTGCACATTCCCAAAATGCATTCCCAATTTAGAATTTGCCCTGTTCTAACTTTGATAGCGAAACGTGTTTTCTTTAGTTTTATGAACACTGCAGTCTTGCTGATAAGACAATTACCTCTCTCTCAGGCCTCGTGTATGTGTGAATGTATGTGGCATTTGCATAGCACAAACCAAGCCAAAAAAGCAGTGGAGCGCTCTACGGCGTCAAATGGAAACGTACAGTCACAGAGCGGTAGGAGCGGAAGCTGTGTCTTCAACTCTTTCCTACACTCGAGCAAGATGGAGGACATCCTTATAGATATGTGGATGTTCCATATCCTGGGTGTATAAATGGAAAAGGCCTACTGGTTTTTCTTCCTTTTTTACGCTTCTTGGTCTCCAGTCAGATGGTGTTGTGGCTGCAGATGTGCTGAGAGCCACCAGAGGTGGTGAGCTTGTCCCTAAGATAAGTGGAAATGCTGGGCATGAACGCTTGTAAATGATGCAGCTAATTTTGAAGTTGGTGAGGGCCGGCAAGGGGAGCCAATGGAGTTCTAGGAGTATGGAGCTGATGTGGTCATATTTCTTCTGAATTTGTAGCTCAGTTTGTACGGTGCCCTTGAGGGATGCCTTGTGGTGTCTGCAAGGTCATGGAGTCGGGCGCTACCACCATCCAGATACAAGAGTACAAGGGTTCAAACTAGGCCTGGGCAGTAAATTCCGTACCGCTCACGGAAAGTGGGTAATTTTGCGTTCCGCTGTGAATGCGGAATTCTTAAAAATTCCGCAGGTTCGCGAAATTTTTTGCGCTTTCAAAATGCATGTTTTCAAGGTATTTCTCTGCAAGCACGCAAACAGCATTCACGAACAGGAAAAAAGCATCGCAAACGGGTGGAACAAGCAATTCCGCGTGTTCGCAGAGATTTTTTACCGTTTCGCTGAGGTTTGCGTAGCGCAACTACGCAAATTCCGCCCACCCCTAGTTTAAACAGCTGTTCTGATGTCGCTTTCTGAAAGAAACTGTTTCACTTTCTTTAGAAGAGAGAGCTGGTGCCAGGCCTTATGTATGTTTTTTTCAGTGTGTTCCTCAAGGGTGAAATTGGGGTCCAAGGTGAATCAAAGTGACTTGGCATTTGGTGAAAGTTGTGGCTCAAAACTGTCAAAGTTTATTGTCATTGAGCAGGGTTAATATATTTATTGATTGTTCTTAGCAGAAAAAATTCATTCTGACTTGGATGGGTTGAGGTTCAGGTGAGTTCTGGGCATTCAGCTCTGGGTGAGGTGTAGGTTTTGTTTGAAGCGTTGGATATCTGTATATCTGGTGCAGGGGAGACTTTTCGGTACAGGCATGTATTCAGTGCTTAACTGGGGCTGGTGGTTGAAGGTAGTACCCACCAACACTCACTCTAGTGGACCGGCACTTATTTGTTCTCATCAGACTTTGACCCAGAGCAAGAGAGGGAAAAGTACACACGAAGGAAAGAATAAGGAAGAGAAAAAAATAAAAAATATGACAAAAGGGAAAAGCAGGACCCTGCAAGAGTCAGGCGAATGGGGTAGGGATTGTCTGATGGGAGATAAAAGACGAATCAGATGGAAAAAAGACTATGCAGCCTTGAAATGCAGCACGTTGATATACAATAGCAATGGCTGCCGGCCTTTGAGCAAATCTTTGGGACTAGGCACTTATTCTTTTACAAATTAAGCGCTTTGTGTATTGTCAGCATACTGGTGAATCTCGATGGTGCTCCATGTAGAGGTTAAGGATTATAGAAACCAGCAGGAAAACCTGGGGAACTCCGCAGGTGATAGGATTTTTGTTAGGACCTGGAGGTGCCCATGTGGACAAACTGGTGTTGACTGGAAAGGTAGGTAAAGAATCTGTGAAAGACATCACCCGTTAATCCCATTAGAAGCTTCAGGGTGTAGTTGTGGGATGGATGGTCGACTGAGTTCCAGCATTATCAGATATTTTTATATGGGGTCAGGAGGGCATTGTCTACGATGTCTATGGTAGAGAATGCAATAGTATGATCCGAAGCCCGATTGATAGTAATCTAGGAGATGGTGGGCAGTGATGCTGGAGCTGAGCTCAGACTACTTTTTAAAGATATTGCAGATGAAGGGTAAGTGATTGAAGGGCAGCCTTTGGCAAGGTCACAAGGGTCTATTAGAGGTTTCTTTAGGAGTGGAAGTATCTGGCCTGTCATGGGAGCTTCCGGGAAGATGATGTGAGTGAGAGAGGCATTGACAATGGTGAACGGGGAGGGCGAGCTTCCACAGCAAAAGCTTTCCTTTTAAAAGAAATCTCGAAGCGATCCTGAGTTTCAACCCGGACATAATTCAAATGTTCATCATCAGGATGGGGAGAGTGAGCTGAGAAAAAAGTATGTCTAGGTAGCTAAGAAAATAGAGGAAACAAACTTGAATCAATGTGTTGTTGGAATTTTTGTTAGGTCAGGGTGCACACTCTTTGGAGCAGTGGTCTCACATTCAGTGCCTGTTCAGTCTACTTTCTTCTGATCACCACTTTGTGAGAAAGTTGATTTAAACCATGATTGGTTTTAAGAATTGCTGAGCTACTGGTTGTGTAGGCTTGGCGCATAAACATGACCATGAGCAGCAGCTTTTGCATCAATCAGCAGCAGAATCCCAAAGAGACAGCGCCTTTCCAATAACAGGGCTCCAGGACCTGCTGGGATCTATAGCTGTGCAGCGAAAGGTACAGGTAAGTGTGAATCTTTGGTCAAACAACACAGTTTTAAGTTTGGACTTGCTTAGCAAAGGAACTAGAAGGCACTCAACAGAGTAGCGCATATTGATAAAGGTTCTGTGCTGCACCTCATATCAAAGGAGGTTGCATGACGGAATCCTGCATGCATTTTGCTTGCATGCCTTTACAACGCCTGCATTAGAATGAACCTGTTGTTACAGCGCGTTCCTTAAGTCATTACAACAACTTGCCTTCGGGGAGCACTCGACTTTGGAATAGTATAATTTACTATTCCATCTCCAGTCTGTGCAACAGTAGGGAAGATGTTGGCCTTAAAATCCAACACCACTCCGCCAATGTGCTCCCCTGAAGCAAGTTGTAAATACTTGCATGCTAAACAAATGCCTGATAATGAAACGTTCATTTCATTGCCATCGTTGTAAAGGCACAGCGTGATTCCGGCTGCGTTCTAAAGGATGCTTCCCATCAAAGGACCTTCAAGGCATAAAAGTGAGTAGCGCCAGCTGAATGAACAGAGAAAGGAGGAAATGCTTGAGCATGGCGACGAGTATGACTCAGCATTAGGTGAATCTGCAATGTTATTCCTAGGCAGGTATTTAGGCTTTGTAAGGAATCTGGACTTTCCTACTTTTTGTCAAATCAGGAGGTGTCAGTTCTTCTGGACACCCAAGAGGCTCTGGAACCCATTTGTCCTCTGCTGTGTTTTGGTCCATTACAAAGTGTCTTTCAAGATTCATGCCAGTGAGTATCCTCTCTCTCCAATAATGGATCACATAAATGTCCAGTATTTGAAAAGCGCACAGCTACCTCCGCAGAGGTGTCCCGGTGCTGGGGGCCGTCGGGAAGATTTAGCGAGCTATTGCCCAGAATCACATGGTGCTGGGCTGATCTGCCACCGGCAACGGGGATCAAACTGTGAGCCCCAGGATCCGGAGGCAGTTCCCCTGGCAGCTGCGCCACACCTCTTCCACATACACACCCTGTTCCACCCTCTTCCACCATCTCACACCCTCTCACACCCTCTTCCACCCTCTTCCACCCTCTCACACCCTCTCACACCCTCTCACACCCTCTTCCACCCTCTCACACCCTCTTCCACCCTCTTCCACCCTCTCACACCCTCTTCCACCCTCTCACACCCTCTTCCACCCTCTTCCACCTCTTCCACATACACACCCAAATACTGAAACGATGGAGAGGGGCTGTGCTGAGGATTTCAACACCTGCTCTTCTCGGGCAACCCAAGCATGGAGCTTGGAGTTTCAATAAAGATGGAATGAAGTGTGTTCTTTCATAGACGGAACTGACCCCTGTACACAGTGGCAGCTCCTCCGCTAAGGTGGAGGAGCGTCGCCCCACTGCTTTTAGTCAGTGTTACTAATGGAAAAAGAAAATGATAACAACTTTAAGGTATTATCATTTTTTTTTTCCGTGTTGCGGCAGCTTTGCGGGTGGGGCTGCTCTGCTGAAAGAGCGGGGAACGGGAGAAATGGTTTGCGTTCCCTACACTGTGTATGAATGTTTGGCCGGCCCTCTGAGGCCGGGCAAAAATTCATGCGCACTTTACATCTTCTCCATGCAGGCTGCATTACAGCCTGCATGAAGAACATGCCCAGAGTCCTAATCTCTGGCTAAGCTCCGATGCCCGGCGCTTAGACCAATCACAACACTGTATTGCAGCATTGTGTTTGGCTATCGGGAGGCTGGGTGCTGGGTGCATCCTGCTTCCTGTAATGGAAGCGGGGAAGAGGACAGAGAGATGGTGGCGCAAATGGCGGACGGCAGCGGCAGGCAGGTACGTTTTTATCTAATCACCACCCCCCTCTGCCCTTGTTGCCGACCTCCCACCCCCACCGCCTTCAAATACCAGCCGCCACTGCCTTTTCAAGCTCTTAAGTCTTAATGGATTGTTATGAGAGATGAGGTTTGGCTCAGGTTGCCACCTGTCTTGTACTTCTTCACTCACAAGAAAAATATTGTCAGACTTGTTCTTTTCCCCCACTCCCAGCAAGGAATCGCCTAATGGAGACTAGCATGGCCGCTCCTCAATTCTATCACCCAGCATAAAAATACTGGCCCACCCCTTTTAAGCACACCCATTTCTGGTCATTAGATTGAGTAGAAGACTTTGGATAATAATAAAGGCCTTTCCTAATATAGATATTTAGTTGTTCAAGCACAATGGTGCTCAAGAGCATGCTTTCTAGGGGCAATCTAGAAAAAGCTA
Organism: Lissotriton vulgaris; assembly: GCF_964263255.1. Lineage (NCBI taxonomy): Eukaryota > Metazoa > Chordata > Amphibia > Caudata > Salamandridae > Lissotriton > Lissotriton vulgaris. The sequence continues at coordinate 1,076,940,364 of NC_141699.1, read as the reverse complement.
TAGCTGTCTCACCAGTATTAATTAATAAAAAGAACAAATAAAACATACAAATTGGAAAGGATCTGGATCAGCCAATTTCACAAATTGCCCTGTTCAACTGTCCTTCACATTTTGCCTTCTAATCACTATAGTATACATCAAAGAGCAATAAGACATCCTTGTTCGTTTGTTGACTCTCTTGAAGTGTGAGCAAAGGCATTTTGCCTCTTTTTTATGCTCATCCACCTAAGAAAAGTGCCCTTCAGTGCCAGGACTGTCGGTCCAATACTTTTTTTTACCCATGCTTTTTCTCTATATTTCTTATCCTTTTTTTATTTATTTTTTGTCATCATTGAGTGTTTAAATCATGTTTTCAGATTATAATATTTTTTAATGAATTGTACTTTTCATTGATGGCAATTTGAATCATATGTTCCTGTGACATGCAATAAAACCAAAATAAGCTTTGATGACCTCCTAAAGTACACCCATCTGTAAGGAGTCACACATACTATTCTATTAAAATGATATATGATTGTTATTTATTAGTTCATTCATTCATTAAATAATGTATTTATTTGTTTATTTGACTCTTCATGCAAGCCTAAGGCTACTGCATTTAGACAGTTTTAATTTTTTTCCAAAACATTTTATTTGGCACACGCTTGCATTAATAATTCAACCATTGCACCAGCTTGCCAAATGCAGTAGGTACTTTTGAAAGTGCACATTCCCAAAATGCATTCCCAATTTAGAATTTGCCCTGTTCTAACTTTGATAGCGAAACGTGTTTTCTTTAGTTTTATGAACACTGCAGTCTTGCTGATAAGACAATTACCTCTCTCTCAGGCCTCGTGTATGTGTGAATGTATGTGGCATTTGCATAGCACAAACCAAGCCAAAAAAGCAGTGGAGCGCTCTACGGCGTCAAATGGAAACGTACAGTCACAGAGCGGTAGGAGCGGAAGCTGTGTCTTCAACTCTTTCCTACACTCGAGCAAGATGGAGGACATCCTTATAGATATGTGGATGTTCCATATCCTGGGTGTATAAATGGAAAAGGCCTACTGGTTTTTCTTCCTTTTTTACGCTTCTTGGTCTCCAGTCAGATGGTGTTGTGGCTGCAGATGTGCTGAGAGCCACCAGAGGTGGTGAGCTTGTCCCTAAGATAAGTGGAAATGCTGGGCATGAACGCTTGTAAATGATGCAGCTAATTTTGAAGTTGGTGAGGGCCGGCAAGGGGAGCCAATGGAGTTCTAGGAGTATGGAGGTGATGTGGTCATATTTCTTCTGAATTTGTAGCTCAGTTTGTACGGTGCCCTTGTGGGATGCCTTGTGGTGTCTGCAAGGTCATGGAGTCGGGCGCTACCACCATCCAGATACAAGAGTACAAGGGTTCAAACTAGGCCTGGGCAGTAAATTCCGTACCGCTCACGGAAAGTGGGTAATTTTGCGTTCCGCTGTGAATGCGGAATTCTTAAAAATTCCGCAGGTTCGCGAAATTTTTTGCGCTTTCAAAATGCATGTTTTCAAGGTATTTCTCTGCAAGCACGCAAACAGCATTCACGAACAGGAAAAAAGCATCGCAAACGGGTGGAACAAGCAATTCCGCGTGTTCGCAGAGATTTTTTACCGTTTCGCTGAGGTTTGCGTAGCGCAACTACGCAAATTCCGCCCACCCCTAGTTTAAACAGCTGTTCTGATGTCGCTTTCTGAAAGAAACTGTTTCACTTTCTTTAGAAGAGAGAGCTGGTGCCAGGCCTTATGTATGTTTTTTTCAGTGTGTTCCTCAAGGGTGAAATTGGGGTCCAAGGTGAATCAAAGTGACTTGGCATTTGGTGAAAGTTGTGGCTCAAAACTGTCAAAGTTTATTGTCATTGAGCAGGGTTAATATATTTATTGATTGTTCTTAGCAGAAAAAATTCATTCTGACTTGGATGGGTTGAGGTTCAGGTGAGTTCTGGGCATTCAGCTCTGGGTGAGGTGTAGGTTTTGTTTGAAGCGTTGGATATCTGTATATCTGGTGCAGGGGAGACTTTTCGGTACAGGCATGTATTCAGTGCTTAACTGGGGCTGGTGGTTGAAGGTAGTACCCACCAACACTCACTCTAGTGGACCGGCACTTATTTGTTCTCATCAGACTTTGACCCAGAGCAAGAGAGGGAAAAGTACACACGAAGGAAAGAATAAGGAAGAGAAAAAAATAAAAAATATGACAAAAGGGAAAAGCAGGACCCTGCAAGAGTCAGGCGAATGGGGTAGGGATTGTCTGATGGGAGATAAAAGACGAATCAGATGGAAAAAAGACTATGCAGCCTTGAAATGCAGCACGTTGATATACAATAGCAATGGCTGCCGGCCTTTGAGCAAATCTTTGGGACTAGGCACTTATTCTTTTACAAATTAAGCGCTTTGTGTATTGTCAGCATACTGGTGAATCTCGATGGTGCTCCATGTAGAGGTTAAGGATTATAGAAACCAGCAGGAAAACCTGGGGAACTCCGCAGGTGATAGGATTTTTGTTAGGACCTGGAGGTGCCCATGTGGACAAACTGGTGTTGACTGGAAAGGTAGGTAAAGAATCTGTGAAAGACATCACCCGTTAATCCCATTAGAAGCTTCAGGGTGTAGTTGTGGGATGGATGGTCGACTGAGTTCCAGCATTATCAGATATTTTTATATGGGGTCAGGAGGGCATTGTCTACGATGTCTATGGTAGAGAATGCAATAGTATGATCCGAAGCCCGATTGATAGTAATCTAGGAGATGGTGGGCAGTGATGCTGGAGCTGAGCTCAGACTACTTTTTAAAGATATTGCAGATGAAGGGTAAGTGATTGAAGGGCAGCCTTTGGCAAGGTCACAAGGGTCTATTAGAGGTTTCTTTAGGAGTGGAAGTATCTGGCCTGTCATGGGAGCTTCCGGGAAGATGATGTGAGTGAGAGAGGCATTGACAATGGTGAACGGGGAGGGCGAGCTTCCACAGCAAAAGCTTTCCTTTTAAAAGAAATCTCGAAGCGATCCTTGTGCCAGGTACAATAACGCATTGCTAAAAACCTAGGGACTTATTTACAAGCCCCTTGCGCCGCCGGTGCGTCACTTTTAACTTGGGAAAAAGTGACGCACCAGTGGCGCAAAGGGCTTGTAAATAAACCCCCTACATTTTGAAAGCATTGCAAACATTTAAACATAGTTTTGCTCATTTGGTGACTGCACTTGTGCAATCTATCTTCTATTGAGTGTAAAGCATGTTTTAAAACAAATGACTTACTTGATTTGCTGTGCCTTCTGTCACAATCTTGGTCCTCTTAACACTATAAATACATGTCACTATTTCCCCAGGGCACTGACCATAATTCAAATGAGTGACCGCCTTTTACACACACAGATGTCTGAAGCAATCGCATTAACCAACCAAGCTGTCCTGCCATAAAAATGCATTTGCCACAGATTAATCTGCATTTATTTTTCATTTGAGATGACTGCATTATGTTTTATATGTAGATACCTGTAGGACAAACGCTGTAAACATATTTACAGAATATTTTGTTCTTATAGCTGCGTTTCTGTGTCCAACCCTACATTCGCTGGTCACACCCATATTCTATTCAAGATCACAGGGCCTACTCACAGGCCCTGTGACAAAATCCTAAACATACTACCATTTTGGTATTCGCAGAAGGCACTTACTCATTTCGGTATTCACAGAAGTTAGGAGTCCTAACTTTACTACTCCTAAACTGAGAAAAGTCCTAACTTTAGGACTTTCATTATTCACAGAAGGCATTTAGGCATCCTAAAGTTAGGACTCCTAACTTCTGTGAATACCGAAATGAGTAAGTGCCTTCTGTGAATACCAAAATGGTAGTAAGTTTAGGATTATGTCTTAAATTAGTTCCGTTAATCGGGCCCTGTGTTCTCAAACTTATCTTCATGCATTTCAACCGCTGCATACAACATTCCTTTAAACCCAGACCTATTGGCATTGCCAATGCTTGTTGTAATCATGAGCGGTAGAACCTGCACCAACCTTCATTTTCGAATCGACCTTCCCGCCTGACGCGCTCAGTGATCTTGACGAATTATTTGATAAATGACAGACAGTGATTGATCGGCATTCATTTTATATATAGAAATAATCACGTTGATTTCGTTTTTCTGCCAACAATCGCGCCAGGCTGGGTCGCCAATGCTATATATAGATGCCCTTCAGTGAAAGTAGCCGCGGAGTACGTTTGCTGTTCCCACGGGCAGGTCGGATGGTCTGGCAGCCGCTGGAGGTCTCTCATGCCCACCCGGCCAGCAGCGTAACCAGACCCGCCCATTGTGCTCCCCCGCCTGCGATCACCTGTTGAGAGACAGCTGCAGCCAGCCGGCGCCCGGACCGCGCCCTGACCACTCTGCCTCACTGCCTGGCACGTCCCAGAGGCGGGACACAAGGCGCTACGAGCTGGAGGCACCGGGAGGACGGGCACGACCATGGCGCCGCTGGCCCTTTTACTGTCGCTCGCCATCCCAGGTAAAAACATTTAACCCAGGAATTTGCTCGCTGCAATAAAAATAGCTGTAAGTCTATATGTATTTCAGCATTCAGTTACATAGCGCCAAACTGTCCACTCTCGGGGGTTTCACAGCACTTTATTGTGCCAGTTAGATTGCTCAGTAAATGACCAACTTCCTTATAAATGTCGTATCCTCTGAGGTCGAAAAAGGGTGTGTCAGAGTTGGGTAATAGATAACGGCGGTTATTGTTTACAGCGCCTTGAAATGGCAAAAGGAGAGCAGCGTGCGCTACACAAAGACACAGTGGTATTATTAACATCATTGGCTTGATTATTAAGTCTATGCATCTTACTGGGCTCATAGCGGGTGCTGCAAGGCTGGCACCGGGGCATGTGATGTGTAACCAACTTCCGAACTACTCTGTAAAGCAGCTTTCAGAGGCGCCTCCTCGCTGCCCTGTAGCGCCAAGTTCACAATGCGATCTGCCCTGGCGCATAACGGCCTCCTCTTCCCCTACAGAACACCTTTTATTCATGTCTTGAGAATGATTCTTCTTCACACATAGGACCAGGCCTCTGCTTTCCGAACACCACGGGGGAAACAGTGCCTAGAGGCACCTGTGTCAGCAGTGTGAGCTATATCTAAGCACGCTGATGAAAATGGATGAGTCGCTGAGTCCGGGGGCGATGGCCAGTCCAAGGCCCACTTTGGCAGCTCGGTACTGTATTCAGTAGTTTTTGGAGAGCGGCTGATGTGACCCAGAACTCACTGGGCCCGATTCACAGAACTAACTTAAGACAAAATCCTAAACTTACTACTTCAGGTATTCACAGAAGTTAGGATTTTGTCTTAAGACAAACTTAAGACAAATTTAAGGCAGACTTCAGACAAAATCCTAACTTCTGTGAATACCAAAAGTAGTAAGTTTAGTATTTTGTCTTATGTTAGTTCTGTGAATCGGGCCCGTTGTGCCACCCACATCCCTCCCTCAGAGTTGCCTAGGCGCTAGCAGTTAGTAGAGTTTGTCACAGACCAGGACGGGCACCGGATAACATGCGGAGTCAGTCCTGCCGGGGAGTCTTGGAGCGTTTACAGATCTTTGCAAAAGACCCTTGCAAACTCCCCAACCTTGTGTTAGTAAAGCAAACAACGGAAGTTATACTTAAGGGTCCCAAGTTTCCACATACCCGAAAAAACACCTGTTTCTTTTTCTTTTTAAAAGTGGAAAAAAAGGGAAAATTGCCTCTTTCCATTTATTTATGTCAATGCTTCAAGTTATGTCTACAGTCATTTTTGTATGTTTTTTTTATTTGTATGTTCCATGTAAATGAAAAGACAATAAAATATTTCACAAAAAAAGAAACTTTAAATAGTTGCAGCTGTGCATATGTTTAACCTCAATGCTCATGATTTCAAGAGATCTGCATGCCAGTGATGCATTGTATATGTTTTCTTGTACCACTAAAGCCCATCAGATGTCAAAGTGAGTTGACCTTTACCAGATAAAGCTCGACGTGTGCCATTTGCTTCTTCATTTTTACACAAAGCACAAAAAAAGGGTAGATACCGATAAAATGAGCAAAAAATAAATATGGAAGAATACCGAGAGAAAAGGAAAAAACAACAACAAACACAACTAGAACCAGGAGCCCTAGTTATTATTTCCCAGCTCAATAGTACTCAGTGCTACTCATCTTATTGGCTCTGGAAGGATGAGTTGCTCAATTGGCCCTGCGATAAATGAAAATGGACACTGAACAGGTCCAAGACAATTTGCAGCAGGAGCTGCTCAAACCACTGGTCTACCTTGCATGTTATATTAAGGTGAACAGATGTGATAGTACATTTTGTCAGTGTAAATTTCGAAATGACACACTGTATTCTGTTTACTTTATTAAATGGTCCTTTGTGATATATGGATCCTTGTAGCGTCCACTGTCCTTGTAACGCGTCCTTGATCCTTGTAAAGTCCATGTGTCCTTGTAGCGCATCCTTGATCCTTGTAACGTCCACTGTCCTTGTAACGCGTCCTTGATCCTTGTAAAGTCCATGTGTCCTTGTAGCGCATCCTTGATCCTTGTAACGTCCACTGTCCTTGTAACGCGTCCTTGATCCTTGTAACGTCCATGTGTCTTTGTAGCGCATCCTTGATCCTTGTAACGTCCACTGTCCTTGTAATGCGTCCTTGATCCTTGTAACGTCCATGTGTCCTTGTAGCGCATCCTTGATCCTTGTAACGTCCATGTGTCCTTGTAGCGCATCCTTGATCCTTGTAACGTCCACTGTCATTGTAACGCGTCCTTGATCCTTGTAACGTCCATGTGTCCTTGTAGCGCATCCTTGATCCTTGTAACGTCCATGTGTCCTTGCAACGCGTCCTTGATCCTTGTAGCGTCCACTGTTCTTGTAACGTCCATGCACCAATCACTGTTCCCCATCAGATATTTATTGTGTGAGTAGTACTACCTCCACTAGTTCAGAGGTCACCATAACTAGTCAGAGCGAGGACAGAATGTCGTCTGCCCTACCCGGAGGAGCATCAGAAGGAGGCCGATTCACCAGGAACAATAGGTGCAAGGGATATTGTTCACAGCTATGTCAACAGACCACATGTGTGACCTTCGGGTACAGACACAAGGTGAACCAATCATGTCACACCAGAAGAAATCCAGCTCTGTCTTTACTCTTGCACAAGGATTCCACCAAGGGCTTCTTGAATTAATTTGCCGACCCCCTACCCCCACTATTAAGGATAAAGGATACATGAATTGGGCAGTCGTCTCCCCAATTGATTTACCATCATCCAAATAAAGAAATTCCCATGGTCAACCCTGTATGGTTCAATTCCAGCCCCCAAAACACATATCTTAGTTCTGACCTCAGGAAAAGTCCTCTGTTGGAAATATTCATATTCTCTGCTTTACTTGTCCCCACCTCTGATTGATTTAAATGTCCTTCCCATACCACCCTGTCCTACTTCTCTTTCAGACGCCCAGATGAAGGTTGTTGATGTAGATGCTGAACTTACCTGTGCCTTCTAGGTAGCTCTGGATTGTCTCTATTGTTTCTTGATTCATCTAGTACCTTGGCCTCTAGACTTCCATGCAACACTGCTAGACTCCATCACTGGATGGTGCAGATTTCACTATGCTTGTTTTTATTGTGATGGTTGGTACTTCTCTCTACATATGCCCCTCATTCCCCTAGATGTTTGCACTGCCAGGCATTAAACCAAGTAGGCTGTAATAACTTGGTTTAGCTAGATGTGGTATTTCCATAGCATAACCTTAGCCAGGAGGCTGTGGAAAGTTGGACAGACAAAGGCAAAGGGGCAGGCAGTGAGTGATTGGAGGCATAACTGAGTTCTGAGAATTGAAGGTAACTTTTAGTTTGTCAGTCAGTGAGTGATTGGAGGCATAGCTGAGTTCTTAGAATTGAAGATAACTTTTAGTTTGTCAGTCAGTGAGTGATTGGAGGCATAGCTGAGTTCTTAGAATTGAAGATAACTTTTAGTTTGTCAGTCAGTGAGTGATTGGAGGCATAGCTGAGTTCTTAGAATTTAAGATAACTTTTAGTTTGTCAGTCAGTGAGTGATTGGAGGCATAGCTGAGTTCTTAGAATTGAAGATAACTTTTAGTTTGTCAGTCAGTGAGTGATTGGAGGCATAGCTGAGTTCTTAGAATTGAAGATAACTTTTAGTTTGTCAGTCAGTGAGTGATTGGAGGCATAGCTGAGTTCTTAGAATTTAAGATAACTTTTAGTTTGTCAGTCAGTGAGTGATTGGAGGCATAGCTGAGTTCTTAGAATTTAAGATAACTTTTAGTTTGTCAGTCAGTGAGTGATTGGAGGCATAGCTGAGTTCTTAGAATTGAAGATAACTTTTAGTTTGTCAGTCAGTGAGTGATTGGAGGCATAGCTGAGTTCTTAGAATTGAAGATAACTTTTAGTTTGTCAGTCAGTGAGTGATTGGAGGCATAGCTGAGTTCTTAGAATTGAAGATAACGTTTAGTTTATCAGTCAGTGAGTGATTGGAGGCATAACTGAGTTCTGAGAATTGAAGATAACTTTTAGTTTGTCAGTCAGTGAGTGATTGGAGGCATAGCTGAGTTCTGAGAATTGAAGATAACTTTTAGTTTGTCAGTCAGTGAGTGTTTGGAGGCATAGCTGAGTTCTGAGAATTGAAGATAACTTTTAGTTTGTCAGTCAGTGAGTGATTGGAGGCATAGCTGAGTTCTTAGAATTGAAGATAACTTTTAGTTTGTCAGTCAGTGAGTGATTGGAGGCATAGCTGAGTTCTTAGAATTGAAGATAACTTTTAGTTTGTCAGTCAGTGAGTGATTGGAGGCATAACTGAGTTCTGAGAATTGAAGATAACTTTTAGTTTGTCAGTCAGTGAGTGATTGGAGGCATAGGTGAGTTCTTAGAATTGAAGATAACTTTTAGTTTGTCAGTCAGTGAGTGATTGGAGGCATAACTGAGTTCTGAGAATTGAAGATAACTTTTAGTTTGTCAGTCAGTGAGTGATTGATTGGAGGCATAGCTGAGTTCTTAGAATTGAAGATAACTTTTAGTTTGTCAGTCAGTGAGTGATTGGAGGCATAACTGAGTTCTTAGAATTGAAGATAACTTTTAGTTTGTCAGTCAGTGAGTGATTGGAGGCATAGCTGAGTTCTTAGAATTGAAGATAACTTTTAGTTTGTCAGTCAGTGAGTGATTGGAGGCATAGGTGAGTTCTTAGGATTGAAGATAACTTTTAGTTTGTCAGTCAGTGAGTGATTGGAGGCATAACTGAGTTCTGAGAATTGAAGATAACTTTTAGTTTCTCATGATGTAGTGATCTATACAAAAGGTGTGTCTACACGTGAGATAATGGTGGTACCCATCAGTAAACTAGGCCAGTGATTTGTGTTTGGCCACATTGCTATGGTTTCATATCCTTGAGTGTGCTAAATTATGCCTTTTTGACATATAACACGCCAAAGCTTTCGGCAAATTTGTCATGCCAATGTCACTTATGACAATTTGTATACAAAAAGGACACATGATTTGTTGTCAGAACCCAGGGTTCAAAATTCCCGGCATCCCTGAAAGTCCTGATGAGGGTTTATTTGGATTTTTCTTGCACCCAAGACACAGTGAGGTTGGATGCCTCTGGACAAAAACCCACTCTGTTACCAGAGGTATCGAGATCAAAAGAAAACCTGGTCACCTTCCCCCAGATAGTTATTGATGGGGTAGAGAAGTACGGCTCAACCAATCAAACCCTTCTCTCAGTCTTCATGTCTGGCAGGTTCATCCATCGTCTGTACCCTGTACGAAGAACCCTAGACCAAGATGGGCTCCCCAATTCCTGCAGTGTTGAAAGCACTGTGAGGCCCCTGGTAGATCTGAGGGTGGTCAGGGCACATACCTTAGAGCACTGATACTCACAGTACGGCCCGGGGACGGATCACTGACAGAATATCGACAACACTAATATCGACCTATAGAAATATCGGGACATAAATATTGTTGTCAAAAAAATCGACCTCCTATCCTTATAATGGTTAGCAGAAAAGATATCGAGTAAAAAACATATATTGTTGTTAAAAATATCGAAGTACAAAATATCGTTTTTTATATGTATAAAAAATAATGTAAAATAAATTAAATAATACATTTTAGTAAAAAAAATATTTAGATTTATTTGTAAATTTTAACAATTATAAGTCATATATGTAATTTAAAAATAAATGTAAAATACATATATGAAATGTAATCCTCACAGCAGCTCCAAAGTAACGTGCACTCTCAGTAAAACGAACGTGCACCAGGCATTAAGTCCAAGGGTGTTTATTTATTAGACCATATAAAATGTAATTATATATATTTACTTAAAAATAAACAATAATGTTAATTAATTATAATATGTTAGAAATATTAAAAAAAGAAAGATACATATATATATATATATATACATACACCTGTAACATAAAATAAAACAAAATATATAATATAAATTAAAATATTAAAATATGTAATATTATTTAAACCTACATTTTACACTACAGAACGGTGTTGGATTAAACCCAGATCTTTTGACTAGGTGTGAGTGTTTGATTGATTCAGATGCTCCGTCCATCGCCACCCCCTTTTATACTGCTCCTTTTCTACTCAGGGCAGGGTAGCAGCAGACCGTGAAGGAGTGTTGTGATCCTCCTGGCAGACCAATTGCGGAAAGCCGAATGCACTTTCACTGAAGACTAAGTGAACTCCTGGGACCCATTTCCAATATCATTGCACCAGGCACCGGTCAGAGCCTCCTTGCCTGTCCAAGACACAGTGGCACCGCTTGAAGAGTGGTCTTTGGCTCCTCTAGGTCAACCGGCTCCAAGCAGCTCCCATGAGAGGTCTGTGATGCCCAAGTGGACACCTGGGGCCAGGGCTGCAGTCAATGGCCGAGACCGCCTTCTCTACCCGGGGAAGACATCTGCCTGTGAGAGTTTAACAGCTTCTAAACCATGTTTGGCTAAAACATCACCAGTGATAATTCATTCTCAAGGCAGAGCCAGCTAATGGACAAGAATCAATACGGCAGCTCTGAGATCTGCCTATGAACCGCATTCTCAAACACTACCAGCCAAGCAGGCATAATGAATGAATGTATGACGGTATTCCGCATGCGTTTAGGATGCATGCATTCAGAATGTTGTCTTTTGAACAAACATGTTTTAGGGCGCATTTGTTCAGCATGCAAGATGCTTTAACAACTTGCCTTAGGGGGGTTCTGGATGGTGGAATAGTTTAATTTACTATTCCAACTCCAGTCTGCACAACAGTAGGGAATTCAACAGCATTTCACCAATGCTCTCCCTAAATGCAAGTTGTTCAAATGACTTGCGTGCTGAACGGCTGCGTGCTAATGCCACATTCGTTCTATTGCCAGCTCTCTGTTTGCACAGCATGATTCCGGCTCCGTCCAAAAGAACGTTTCCCGTATTTAATATCATACAGGCCTATTCATATCCCAATGTGTCTACTGAGCCTGTTGTTCTTCCATAGTCAACAAAACGAGCACTATTCAGACAGATATAGATTTAAAGATGATTTCTGCCAATATTCCACAGGGTGAACGCTTCTTGCAAATATAGACTTATTGAGAGCTTTGTCTCTGATGCCTTGCTCTCCCTGTATGGTGTGAAGTTCCTCATGGTTTATCCACCTCAAATACACTAGTAAGCAGTGTTATCGAGTAAGATGGCTCAGTGACAGGATGTATGTACCTCTCAAATTCCCCATATCAGGTCTGAGTACCCAAATCAATCCTCATATAGAATTTCCATTCTACTACTTTTCGTTCTTCATTTAAAACGATGGAAATGTAAAACTGCAAATACCAGAATACAAATAAAAAATAAAATACTGCACTTTTCACTCCTATCATGCTGCACCCGTGTTATCTAAGAGCTTTGCATAATTTACAGATTTTGGGGCAGATTTACAATCCCGTTGCAACACTTTTGCGCCCCCGTTGCGTCACTTTTGAGACGCAGCGGTAGCGTAAACAATGTTGCGACACATGTACAATGTGACGCATCTATTGAGATGCGTCACGTTGTAAAGCCCTGCGTCACATTTATCTGCGTCAGGTATAATGGGGCTTATTTACAAGGCCCTTGCACCACTTTTGCATCATTTTTAACATGGGAAAATGACTCAAAAGTGGCGCAAGGGGCTTGTAAATGTGACCCAATGTATGCAGGCTGGGCGTTCTCAGGCAGGAAAGCCTTGTAAGAGTGACGCAGTGAAATCTACAAGATTTCACTGCGTCACTTCTAGGACGCCACTGTGTCAAAACCTTACGCCTGCTTGAAGCAGGCATACGGAGTGATGCAGTGTAGTGGGAATAGGCTTCAATATGTACTGCTGGAGTTGCATCGTGCTTGCGACATGACTCCAGCAATGAGTGACTTTTGCACCAACAGATGCATCAGATATCTGACGCATTTATCAACCCTTGCGCCATGGTGCGCCGTATTGTAAATACAGCTTATCCTTGGTGGCGCAAGGGTTCCTCAGGGTGCCGCAGGGAAAGTGATGTATCTCTACAGATGCGTCCCGTTCTTGTAAATCTGCCCCTATATGTTCAAACGCCCACAGTGCTTCCTAAGCCTTTCAGATTTCCAATGCCCATTTAATTAAATTAGGGAATTAAATCACATACCGTTTGTGATTTGTATGATTTATGCATCCAAGCAATGCAACGTATGAATACTGCAAACCGTACTCTACAGCTTTTTAATATTGCAATTTTCTTTTTAAATAAATTAAGATGATGATCGCACCCATCTCCAACCAAGTAGTCCCACCATTACCCAGGCTTTGCAGTGACAAAAGATAAGAAATAATTGACATTAAAAATTGAAAACAAGCATCACCAAAGCTAAACGGTCTTGCTTAAAATAAGCAGGCGCAATGCTAATGCTTTGCCAATTCTTCTTTGCTTTGCTACGCCAAATTTGCTGCTGGTGAGTCAGCATGTATGCCCATGCATCGGTAGTCAACTTGTGATATTTTTTGACTGAAAGAAAAGGCATTCCAAGGTGGCTAACTGTTTGTGTGTGTGTTTGTGTGTGTGCATGTGGTTATCTTCGATTTTTTCTTTAGTTATACCGTATTTATTCATTTTATTATTCCAAGATGGCTGACATCCATTTTACATGTCAATAAAAAAATTAAGTATGCATGAGACGCTATGGGCCAGATGTAGGTAGAACTTATTTACCGATCCTTAATTACCGAATTTTACCGATTCGGTAATTAAGAATCGGTAAATAAGAAGGGGGGGTATGTAGGAACATCCAGATGTTCCATTTACCGAATCGGTAATTATCTGTATTTACCGATTCGGTAAATACCGACCGGTAATGCTCCATTCATTCCTATGGGCTTTGAAGCCCATAGGAATGAATGGGGCATTACCGGTCGGTATTTACCGAATCGGTAAATACCGATTTTGACAAGGGTGCAGGGGGTGTCACTTTGACACCCTCTAGCACCCCCAAAAAAGGTTCGGGGGCCATGTGGCAGGCATACCTGCCCTAAGGGCAGGTCTGCCTGTCATATGGCACAGGTGTGCAGCAACACAGGTGCATGCACACCGGAATCTGTATTTTACCATCAAATATATTTGATGGTAAAATACCGATTCGGTAAAGGTTGTGGGACTCAGAAGAGTCCCACCTACATATCAATTTTACCGAATCGGTAAAAATACCGATTCGGTATTTTACAGAATCGGTAAATTTACCGATTGGTAAATTTACCGATTCTGTAAAATACAGGGCCCTACATCTCAAATTGCATTTACCGGTCGGTAACGGCCGAATTTGGCCGTTACCGACCGGTAAATGCCTACCTACATCTGGCCCTATGTGAATTAGGAGAGACAGTGCAAAGCTTCGAGGCCCTCGCTAGAACAATAGAAATACATTTATATACGAATTTTCTTTTTTTTTTCTTTTTTTTTTCTTCTTTTTCCCTTTTTTTTTATTGAAGACTTAGATAATCAAGCAAAATCAAACACTAACATATCATATGCTAGGCAAAATATACAGATAACAAAATGAAATCAGAAGACACACAACAGGCCATCTCATAAAGATGAATCACAGAAAAAAAAGAAAAGGAACCAACATAATCAATTTGAATCATTAAGATCGAAGTACGAACCCCAGATTTTCTCAAATTTACGAATCGCCCCAACTCTTTGAGCATAAAAATGTTCACTATTTCTGACTTTTTGCATTTTATAGCACCATTCATATAGATTGGGGCAATATTGTGAACGCCAGTTTTGTAGAATTAGCGATCTCGCTACAGCCATAGCTATGTATATTAGTTTAACTAGTTGCCCCTCTAACATCAATTCAGGATCAAATCCAAACAAAATCAATTTAACATTAATCGAGATTGATATTTTACACTGGTTTTGTATATATGCAAATATTTCTTCCCAAAAAGGTACAATTTTGGTACAATAAGCAACAATATGAGACCAATTAGCAGGATTATAATGCAGACATCTATAACAGTTGGAAGAGCAGTTAGGATACATTTTACTAACCATTGCCGGAGTGAAGTACAGAAGCCATTTACTAAAAAACAGCATTCTGCGCCAATTGGCACCTCTTAATACGGAAAAATTCAGAACATTAATTCTCTTCCATATAGCTGGGGTTAATACCATGTTTTCCTGCCCTTGCCACTTATTGATTGCTTTTAGACACAAATCCGGGTCCCCATTCACGGTTAAGCATCGTTTCCACTCCCCCGGCTTTCTTTCTTGTATTAAACAAAATAAATCATTAAATAACGGAGCAGGGGAAAAGAGGAGTGAAGGGTCTAGTTGGATCAAGATTCCATAAATCAACTTATATGATCCCAGCAATAGGAAATTACCTTGAACCAAGGTTGACATATCAGACATCCTAATCCAAGCACCATCTTTCATAAAATCGCTTAATATCTTAAACCCTATCTTCTGCCATTTTTCTAGTAGATCCATGCTGATATCCACTCCGAAGAATGAAAAAGCCGAGCAGAGGGAAGAGGATGTATTAAGAAACGAAAGGGAGTATCTCTTTAGGAGTGCTGAGCATCTCTTAAAAAACCAGTGCAGCACCTTATACCTGACTGTTTTTGGAGATTTAAATAATTTAAGTGGGGAGGGAATCTGGGATTCTTCACAAATCAAATCAATGAAAAAAATTATAAAGAGTTGCTGATTATTATCCTTGAATCTGGTCATGAATTGAGCCAAATATGCATTGTAATAGTCTTTAAATACGAATTTTCAAAAGATCAAATGAAGAGAGGGTACAGGGGATGTAATGGTTCAAGCATGGCAGGGGTTGGCCCGAGGGTGATTTGGAATTGAGAAAACAATTTATAAAATCAGGGAGCAGGCATATAAGGAGGCCGATAATCTAACAATATGGGGTTTGGGAAGGCGGAAGCTGATGGGAGGAGAGAGAGCAGGACAGCAATCCCTACCATGGAGTGTTAGAATCTGAATAAATAAATACTTACCTGATGTCTTCACTGGAAGTAGTGAAACAATACAAGTCATCCAACCAGAAACCATGGTAAAGAAGAAATATTCCAGAGGCTTGATGCAAACAGGAATAGGGAGGAAAGTCTTTGAGTAATGAGCAGGCCACTGAGTTAGACAAAAAAGCCATCCACTCATGAGGAAGAGGCTGAACCAAATCCCACTCTTTGGCTTGAATCCAAGTTGGGCAGAATTGGGTGGGATACACCACACATCTGGAAAATCCCATTACCATAGGGTGAGGAATCTGCTTGATGTAGTAAATACCTCCTGTTCTGAGTTTTCATCAGGAAATTAGATATTACATACAGAATCTGTATTTTAACACATTAAATCGTGTGTAGTAACTTTTTTAAAGTGTTCGAAAGCGAAATGTCAGGTGAAAATTGTTTCTAAAATTTGAAGGTTTAATGATAGAGCCATAATCGAGGAATGACTGCCCTTGAAACAAATTTACTGAGTCATTTCTAAATGTTATTAATACTGTGAAGTAGTTATGCCACATTTTCTTAGGAGACGCCATCATTATGATATGGATGCAGCTTTAGGTGTTCTGCTCCTCTTGCTCCTACACATTCCCCCTTCCAGTGTCCTGCGGCAAGCCATCTCTCCTCTTCGTTCTGTGGAGCATCAAGTGAATTAGGTTATGAAGTGTGTATTGTGAATGATGCTTCCTTCCTGAATCCAAAGTATCATATTCAAGGACTTCCACTGAAGGTTCAGCTGAAGACTTGTTGGTGTTAATTCTATGAGCCATTTTTTCAGAATTGTTTAATTTTGTGCTGATGGTCTCTGGAGTGCAGTTGCCGCAAGAGTAGGTGGAAGATTTCTCTTAGCTTAAGAAATGGATTAGTGTCAAAGATTTAAAATATTACGTTGTTGTTTCTGATTTGCCAATGCGACCCTAGCCATGATCATACCATGCGGAATTTGTAGAAACTATTAATAGAATATATAATTTGTGTACACAAGATACTGGACTTTACTACAGAAAGATCTTTTTTTCCATGGGGTTCATTTTGCTTGTTTTTTATTTTCCGTTGTGGTGACTTTTAATTTTTGCTTGAGCTTTTGTCCATTTGTCTTAGACGTTTCTTATGGGGATGCTGTCAGTACTCTTTATGAGTTGACTCTTGGGGTTTTGCCTAGACATTATTAATTGAGGGTAAGTTTTATGGGTCTCTATTTTTGGAATTAAGACTTCGTGTCATTTTCGTGCATTTTTCTATGTACGGCATTTACTACAAATTCTGCAATACACCTATTTTTTGCCTTATTATTGATATAGAACTCAGTTATTAGTTTTTTCATTAGTCATTTATTCTGTTTTACCCTACTGAAATGTATGCTTTTGGAAGAAGGGTCACGTCTCTAACCACTAGATCTATTTGAGATTCTGGAGGTGAGTTAATTGGGTAAGAATTGGGGTGTTCAAAATATTGAGGTTCAGATGATTATTGGGGTTCGACTCCCACATATGCGCATTCTGTTTTTTTATCTTAGCATAATTGCCCAATACATTTTGGCAGGTTTGACCTGCAAGAATCTAAAAAAGAAACCTGGAGTGTCTCATAATGATCACACAACTTCTCATTCCGATCCTAGTCAAAGAAATCAGAATAAAGTCAAGAACTTGTAATGAGAGCTTTAGTGTATGGTAAAGTAGGGGATGAAATGATGTGTGCAACAGAGCTGTCTCTAGTGAGAACACAAAAGGAGATAGAAATAATTTGTTGTTGAAGATTTGAAGCAAGAAACCAACATCTCAGGCAAAACCGCCTAATGTAGCAAAAGAAGCAAAGATCTCAGAACCGGAGAGGGTCTGAGAAGGAACAGTAAAGATTGAAATGTTAAAGTAAAGATCCCTCACTCCTATTCTGTCTCCCTTCCAGCTGTTCTGGGTCGGAACTTGGAGGAGAAGCTGCTGAGCAATCTGATGGAGAACTACAACAGGGACCTGCGTCCAGCGGAGAAGGATGGAGACATCATCGACGTCATCATAAAACTCACGCTCACCAACCTCATCTCCCTGGTAATGCTTTACTTACCTATACCTTGACTTACCTTTCTGTCTTCCTCCCTCCCTCTATCCTTCTCTCCCTCCCTCTCCCCCTCTCCCTCCCTCTCTCTCTCTCGCTCTCTTTCTCTCCCTTTCTCTCCCTCTCTCTCTCTCTGCATAATCTTAAGCAAATGCTGGACTAGTCATCTGGTATACCCAGTGCACCCTCTGAGTTTTGCCCTAATATCCTTGGAATGTTTCTGTAAAAATGACCAAATTCTTTAAAAAGCTTTCTTTTGAAGATGATACATCCACACATTTTTCACTTGCTGTAACATGGGGCCATAAAAAGACCAGTTGCACTCTGAATTTACATCCCAATCCTGCCTTGAACCTCAGCTTCCCTTAAGATGACACTTCGAAAGATAGATGCCCTAGCTCGATTCTTCATGATGATGAGGTCTAACCTCAATTCTTAATGATGATGGAGAAGTTAACACTAGTATTTGTATGATCCCCATCGGGTGTATCCCTTTCCAGGCAAGGTGAACAGACATGGTCAGGAGACACAGTTCCATCAGCATTTATTCATTAGCAAATGAGGGAGTCGCGTTTGCCTCTGCACATGCACCCACAGCAAAGCATCTACAGGGGAAATGATGCTCCTGGAAGATACAGTGAATGTATGCCAGCCATGAGGTGTCAGACTTTTAACACACCCCAGAGGGTTGCAGCTTTTTGTAGGGGACATGTATGATTCCAGAGAACCCCTCATGTGTGGGGACCCCTGGCCCACCTTCCCAAGTGTTGCTAGCATTTACATTTGCAAACCTTATCATGGTTGCTAGGTCCATAGTTACGGGACATAATCATGTGCATGCTGCACCTTGGCCTTTTGAGAGATGCCGAAGGGCCCATACAAGAGTAGATGAAGCCAGCGACTACAGCCACACCTGTTGTGTGCTTGCGGTCCCTCTTCAGTGGGAGAGGCAGGGTTGAAGCTGTGCTGCGCTGTCTTCATATAAGAGTTTGAAGCCAGTAGGAGGTAATTTCTTCATTTTATGTTAGATCCTTAGGTTACAGCAACAGCAGGTAGGCCCTGTCAAGGCTCCATTCTCCCTCCAACTCCCTGTCTGCTTGTTTACACTGCAGACCACACACCAACATTCAATTACATCCCTCACTCTCAGCATTCCAAACACAAGCTCAGACATTCATGAAATGGGGACAACAAGGACTTTCTTCAACACAAAACAAAGAACAGTCATTTTCTTGTATATAAAGAAGACGGACAATCATTCACACTCACTCGTTCTCTCACATGTCTAGCTTACTCCAAACAACAATCTCTTAAATGATTGAATACACATGCAGATACACAATACAACAAATAGTAGTCAGAGAACTATGTGATGGGCCAAGAACTGAGACTCCCCACACCTTATGTCAAACAACGAAATCCACCAACAACCAGTTTCTGACAACCATTGCACAACAGTCCAAGACATGCATGTGAGAGAGCGCAAACTGACCCAAATGTAGAAATGCATCACACTTACACGTAGTAAGCACAGATCATGAAGAGAAATGCCATGAGTGCTGATAGTAACTACATCTATATTCTGAAAATATGTAGTTAATTTAGAGAATGCATATAGAAGTGGAACTAATGAAGACATGAGTGCAATGTATAACTTTATTAGATGTGATTAATCATGGTCCATGTTAAATGTAGCTGCTAATAGGAAGATGGCGTGCTGTGAGCACAGAAAGAGACAGGCCTCATGCATGGCCATGACAGAAGGAATCAGACTGGTATACCTTTCATTTCTTGGACCGCACTCATGTTATGATTACATTATATTATTCAGAAGAGCTATATTATATAGATGTGAGTTCTTTTATTAATTCACAAAATGTGATACTATGTGATTTTATTCAACGTGAATATTCTTGAATCTATGTTGTGCAATTGTTAAATGTAAGATGGCATACGGAAACGTAGAACGTGGTAGGCCTCAGGGCCAGAGCTAGGAGGGAGGGGGAAGGCGATTAAATTGCATAATGTGGATTGCACTAATGTTTAGTAATAATGAGTAGGGTTTGATTTATAGATGTGTTTACTTAATCAGTAGAATAAGAGTATTAACATGCTAACAATTAAAGAAGAAGTTGAATATTATAAAACTGTTGTAGAGCTGGAAAGCCTTAAACGTTGATTTACACATATTAGTCTGGGCCGGGGAATGTTGCAACGCGGTTGGAAAACCATGAGAATTGGGATTTGGCTCCAAATGTCTGTCTGGAAGAGAAAAGGGGGTATTCAAGTATTAATATAATGAATAGAAACTTGTTCAAAGAATGGACCAGACATGGAGGAGGGTTCCGGAATGTTTAAGGGGTATCAGCGGGCCGGAGAAGCGTCTGAGAAGCAAGGTCGACTCTAACCGCAAGGCCTCATCATGGAAACAGCCAGAAGCTACATCACGTGAGGGGCGTCTCACGAGGGGCGTCCTAAATGTTGTTGTGATTTTGTATTAGGAACAGCACCCCTGGGTGGAGTTAGAGCAGACGCCTGAGGACCCTTTAGAGAGCGGATGGGTAGGCAGAGAGGGGTCATGACTGGAGAACTATAGGTTTTCACCAAGAGTTCGAGAGTGGGTGGCTTCCTTTGGGAGTCATTCACTGCTGACACCTTTGATAGGTTGAGACCTGGTTAAGTAGGGATACCATCTAGAGCAGGGTAGGGAAAGCCTAACCTGTAATTTCCTTCCGCCTGTAATGAGCGATAGATTTCAATACGTGTCTATGCTAACGGCACTATTGTTTTTAGAACTGGTATTGATAGTTTCCGTTGTTCGTCTGAGGGCTTTCAGAGAACACGTGTATGTAGTTGGGCCCGTGTATTTGGTGAATCTCATCTTGAGATGCTTGTACCTACAACTTATAATAAATCTTTGAAAGCTAGAAGTTGTTTGTGATCCTTTAAAGCAGAGTCCTTTACTGGGGGAACTAACTTGATAACGGATGCACTTTCTTTCCTCAATGACAGGCAATAAAGATTCAGTCGACCAGAACGGGGTTTTAGATCGATAAGTGATAAGGTATTGATCAAAATCTCAGCCCTCCCAGTTGGTAGCAGAGGATGGTTGCCTTCTTGAGGAAGGTGATCTAGGCCAGGTTAGATTACCCCAAGCCCCCTAGAGACCGATGATCGGAAGAACCGCCCGTGGAAGAAGGACCGGATGACGTGAAGCAGAGAAGCAGCAGTATCGGTCGAGAGTGAGTATAAAGGGTCATGCGTGTTAAGATTGCGGTGTTTTGTATTGTATCTATGTGTAATGTTTGGCGGAGTTGAATGACTGTAGAGAGACTGTGGAACAGGTTGTGAGCGCGCGCAACCGGTGGAAATCTTAGGCTCAAGGAGAGCTTAAGTGGTTCGGGTGTATCGGACACCCAGAAGTAATTGTTAACCAGGGTGAAGGGGGTCATGAGGTACCAGTGACCACCCGAAGGACCAGATAGGGGAAGTGGGTGCGCGAGTAACAGACGCTGGTCGGAAGTTACTGTGTGCGTAAAGAACCTATCAGAGTGACGACAGACATCTCGTCAGTTGTGTTAGTAATTACAGATAGACTGTGGACGTACAGTCGAGGGAAGTGACCGCTTGGTCGGAAGTAGTCATTTTTCGGTGTATGAATGGGACGCATGCATGACCGCGAGGAGAGCTGAGAAAGGAGGGGTGCTGCTGCGAAGCGGAGACTAGTGACGTCAGAAGGTGCCGCGCTGGGATTGGTCGGCCGGTGAAAGACCGCGCTGCGATAGGCCAGCTAGTAAAGCCGCGCTAGGATTGGTGAATTGTCATCGGGAAGTAAACAGAGTATTCAAGCTGGAAATCTTGCGCATAATTATGAAGTGTTTTAAATGGTTAAAAGCGCTGTTTAAAAGAGAACGTAGGGGATCGTATGAAGGGGAAGAAGCCCCGCCGGAGGGTACGCCAGCTCATTACATGGGGGTAAATGTTGGGCTACACACGATTCTGTGGATCTCAGAGTGGAGTAAGATGACAGATGGAAATGAGGAACTCACTTTCCCGAAGTACGGGACGTATAGATTAGAGGTGCTACACAGACTAAAAGCAGTTATGACCGCTACGAGACCCTTGCCTAGACCAACACAGTTTGAAGCCCTTAATGCATGGATTAGGGCAGCGCATGAAAGGAACACGAACAGACGGCAGGAAAGAGTGAAACGCTCGGTAAGAGCAGTACAGGATGCTAAGTGGGATGAGGATGCTAAAAGATGGAGGGCGCATAACATGGAAGTAAACAAATTATATCCAGTGTTAGAGATGCCCGGAAATAAAAGCCCCCTAGAAGAGGATGACGAGAGCGAGACAGAGGATAGCCTGATAAATAGATTATTGACAGACAGGCCGCCTCCGTATAACAGAGCAGAAGGAGATGCGGAGAAAGGGGGGGGCAATGCAGGAGAGCATGGGCCGCTTCCCAGTTCCGAATGGGATCCTGCTACAAAGAAAGAACTGTCTCAGCCTAGCCAGGTGCAACAGGTGGTCGGGAGGTTTGTGGTGCAAAGAGCGCCAGAAACGGCGTGTGCCACATCCTACGCATTACCTGATGCACTACAGGTACCTGTTACCATAGGTCCTATAGTATCAATATATGACCCAGAGAGAACTAGAGGGGAGGAACGGGTACGGAGGGACAGAGAAAGAGCAGAAATGGCAAGAAGGATTGGTACGGTTAACTCCCCAAGCCAGTTACCGATACCAAGAGAGTGGAGTACTCCAGTACCCACGGCAGGGGATCTGGGGAACATTAGATACCCAGAGGATATGAGGGGACCAGGACGGAAATCCTTTCAAGAGTTAAACGAGTACATGAAGCAATGGGATGAGGCAGTTGAGGCTCACAAGAGCATCATAGTGGCGGAAGCTGAAAGGGAAAGGCAGGACAGCAGAGCCCGAACTCACTGCGGGGCTGGAGAGAGTAGTCCGGAGTGGGACGGGAGGGAGAAAGACAGTAGGAGAGGCACCCATTGGGCCCGAAGTGGAGGTAGATCAGACCTGGAAAACGGAGGGGTGTCTCGCCCACTATGTAGTGATGAAGATAGAAGGGCTCGGGAGTACAGAGATAGCTTTAAGTGTATCCACTGCGTGCCAGACAATAGAGAGCAGAGTGGGAATTGCGAAAGGCCATACCATAGTCCCTGTGATGACGGACATGAGCGCAGTCCAGGGAATATGGGAAACCAAGAAGGATCGTATCAGATACTGAGTGATACAAGGCCAAGAGGGGATGAGGACCGAAGGGAGAATAACAGGGAGTCCGACGGTGAGAAAAGAGGAGAGAACGGACAGAGTAGGATAGGGGGTAACAAGCCTGTGTTCCATCACCTTCCAAGATCGGATGGCCGAGCATGGGATCTGGAGAGATGGGAACAAGAGAGAGCACTCCCCAACTCTCCCGAACTCAAACGAAGGGCCCGGAGTTGGGATGGGAGAGACACCTGTGAACCGCCCTCGAAGGAGATATTACGAGCAGAAATAAAAGCCAAAAGGCTCGATGTCTCCAGCTTAAAGTCAGATCTGGATGACATGGTAGATGGTACCCTGCCCTTAGAAAGAATAGACATGTATGAGCAGGGTGAAATTCTGTTCATAGCAAAGGACGTAACTCGAAAGGCGAGAGCAACCCATGAGAAATTAGTGGAACTAGCAGGCAAGTACATGGTAGATCTGTCAAGAACCAAAGTCTTACAAGGCAACCACAGGCTACATTACACAGACCGAGACCTAGATGAGAGGCGAACCATCGGATTGAAAGCACACATAAGGGAATTGATCACTGGAATAAGGACATGGAGGGCCCTAGATAAGTGGGAAGAGAGGTGGTCCAAGAGAGGGACCGTCAGGAGAAGCACACTTATGATGACACCAGGAGGACAGCAGGGAGTAGAAACATACCCTTTGAGGGAAGTCGCAAATGGGACCTACGTCCACGTCCCTTGGAGTAGGGGGGATTTAGCTGCTTTTACCACCTCTTTCCCCAAATTGCGGGAGAACCCAGTGGAGTGGTATAAGCAAGTTGAGAGATTTGTAAAAATCTCAAAGGTCCTATGGATAGATTTAAACACGCTGTTTGACATAGTAGTGCCAGGAGATTTGTGGACTGCATGCAAGGTTAGTGCTGAGTGGCCCACCATAGAGCCCGAGAGAGATGCTAAGACTAATGGGCCGTCCGAGAGTGTGATGGCAAAATTCGAGAGAGTAATGACTTGGCTGAAAGATAAAGTGCCAATGCAAGACATAGATTGGGTAAAAATTGACCGAACCAGACAGGAACCCAAAGAGACAGTTCACGAATACTATGAGAGATTGCTGAAGGCGTTCAAACAGTATAGCGGTCTGGATGTAATGGATCCAAAGGACATAGGGCAGTTTGTGTCCAAATTCGTCTTGGGCCTGAGACCGGATATTAGTTTAATGATACAGCAACACTTGATCTGTTGGCAAAATAAACCCCTGGACGAAATATTGAGGTATGCTAGGTACTGCTGTGATGAAATAGACTCCAAGGCTAAGAAGTTAAAGGAGAAACTGATGGTGGTACAGATGCAGGCAGCAGGGAAGGGGGGACAGCAGCAACAGCAACCGGGAACAGGTACTGGAGGAAAGAGACAGTACAGTCAGAACAAGGACAATGGGGAGAACTCCACCTTTAGACCAAGGATAGATATAACTACCTTAAAGAAAACAACTAGGTGCCACCAGTGTAACGAGGTGGGACATTGGAAACGCGAGTGTCCCTATAATGTTGAGATAGGAGACGAAGAGGTAGAAGAGGAAATGACCCAGAGTGCGCCTGCAAGAGGGGTAACGCAGTACCAGGGAAAGGTGCTCAAAGGGGGGGGGCCACCTCCCCGAGCTCAGTTCCCGCAGCCACCCAGAGTAGGGACTATGGGCAAGACCTATAGACAAATGCCACTGTTTGTTGGAGGAGAGGAATGCTATTATGTGGACCCACTAACTGGACAGAGGGTAGAAAGGGATGACTGTACCCTCGGGGCAGCTCTGGAGGTAGATCAGAGGGGACCCTATGTTGAGGCCGAAGTGGCAGGGTTCCCCACGACATTTCTAGTGGACACGGGAGCCACCAGATCCACGATCAGGTCAGCCGCCGTGCCAGGCCTGCCTATGTCTGGAGAGACCATACAGGTGGTGGGGGTCGCTAACAGGAGAATGACCAGTCCTCTGACGGAACCCGTGCAGGTGAAAATAGGGAAGTACAGAGATGAGCACCAGTTTGTGGTTTGCGATTCTAGTCCTGTATGTCTGCTAGGAAGAGACCTTTTGTGCAAGTTAAATTGCACCATATACTGCACACCACAGGGTGTGGAAGTATTGACTAATGATGATGATGCTGACTTTAAAGTCGCCAATTCCAGAATATGTGTGGAACTATATCCCACTTTGACAGTAGACGAGCTACCCTGGGATCTGAGAGAGACCGTTGCTCCAGAAGTATGGGATTTCACTGGGGAGGAGATTGGGTTGGTGAAAGGAGTAGACCCAGTGAAAATTGTAGTGAAACCTCATGCTGAGTTCCCAAGAACACCTCAGTATAAATTGACACCAGAGACGATTGCAGGTATACAACCCGTGATTGAGTCCATGATTAAGCAGGGAATACTGAAGGAAATCGTGGGTAGTCCATGTAACTCCCCGATTATGGGTCTGCAGAAACCTAATGGGAAATTTCGGATAGTGCAGGACCTCAGAAAGATTAATAACATAGTCGTTTCGTGTTGTCCAGTGGTACCGAATCCATCAGTGATACTGTTTCAGATACCGTTCCAAGCGGAATGGTTCACTGTAATTGATCTTTGCCAGGCTTTCTTTTCGATCCCTTTGGACGAAGAAAGCCATTTTCTTTTCGCATTTAAGCTGGAAGGTCGCGTCCTAACATGGTGTCGTATTCCTCAGGGGTATACAGAGAGCCCATCGATCTTCAACCAGCTCCTGAAGAGAAATCTTGAAAGTCTAGTACTGCCCCAGAGGTCAGTTCTGGTCCAGTACATAGACGACCTCCTTGTGGCGTCAGAGACAGAGGAAGCTTGCAGGGAAGACTCTA
Source organism: Lissotriton vulgaris (assembly GCF_964263255.1). NCBI lineage: Eukaryota > Metazoa > Chordata > Amphibia > Caudata > Salamandridae > Lissotriton > Lissotriton vulgaris. The sequence continues at coordinate 1,076,914,639 of NC_141699.1, read as the reverse complement.
TTGCCTTGTTAAACCATCTAGCCGAAAATGGGCATAAGGTGTCCCCGGGAAAATTGCAGTACTGCCTGACAGAGGTGCAGTACTTGGGACACAGAATTGAGAAAGGGAAACGGAAGGTGTCACCAGACAGGATAGAGGCCATCATGAAGATGAGTGCACCGAAAACGCAGAGAGAAGTCAGGATGTTTCTAGGAATGGTGGGATATTGCCGACAGTGGATTGCAAACTTTTCACTGAAAGCAAAGCCCTTGCAAAAACTGACGCACAAGGAAGTGAGTGATCCGGTACCATGGGACAAAGACTGTTTGATGGCGTTCCTGCAGCTGAGAGAGGACTTGTGTCGTGCTCCGGCTCTGGGAATGCCAGATTACGATAAACCATTCTTGCTCTACTGCTGTGAGAGAGAGGGATGCGCGCTGTCTGTGTTAGTCCAAATCCATGGGAATGCCCGTAGACCAGTCGCTTACTTCTCGGCTACCTTAGACCCAGTAGCCGCAGCGTTGCCCGGATGTCTCAAATCCGTTGCCGCAACAGGTGTCAGCATTGAGAGGTGTGAAAATATCGTAATGGGGCACCCGTTAGAGGTGCATGTGCCCCATTCTGTTGAATTGTTGATGACCAGGACTAAAACTCAGCATCTGACGAATAGCAGGCTCACGCGCTATGAGCAAGTCATTCTGGCTGCAGAGAACGTGACCCTCAGAAGATGCTCTGTTTTAAATCCTGCTACCTTAATGCCCCTTCCAAATGATATTGAGGATGATGAAGAATGTACAGACCATGACTGCCTCGATGTGACTGAACTATGCACCAAACCAAGACCCGACATCGTAGATGAGCCACTGACTGACCCAGATGAAATTTTCTTTGTCGATGGCTCATGTGTAAGAGACGAAGTTGGGCAGTTAAGAGCAGCTTACGCTGTTTGTACAATTACTGGAGTAGTGGAAGCTGGATGCCTGGAAGGAGTACACTCCGCTCAGGTAGCCGAGATTATTGCCCTGACGCGTGCCTGCCTGGCAAGCAATCAAATTCGAGTAACCATATACACTGACAGTCAATATGGTTACGGGGTAGTTCATGATTACGGGCAGTTGTGGTCTCAAAGAGGGTTCATGACCTCTTCAGGCTCTCCCATTCGCAATGGAGAGTTTGTGCGCCTGCTGTTAGAAGCATTGCAATGTCCAGCAGGTATTGCTGTTGTAAAGTGTACCGCGCATACCAGAAACATGGACTTCGTGTCACAAGGCAATAGATATGCCGACGAAGTCGCACGGTATTGCGCGGAGACAGGATACTCTTTCACAGAGGTGGAAGTGGGTGGAATAAATGTAAGGACTGAATTAGCTATGATATTGGAAACTGTTGATACTTGGGACGAACTGAAGGAAATACAAGAAAATGCTCCTGACTGTGAAAAAGAAACATGGCAAAAAGCAGGATGTGTAGTGGGGGAGGCCCATTTCTGGGTTTCAGCAGATGGCAGAGCAGTGTTGCCCAATGAGATGGTGAGCCCAATGGCCCGACAAATACATGGTCCTGTCCACTTAGGAAGAGATGCTATGCTGAGAGTGTTTAGACAGACCTGGTTTAACCCCAAGTTCAGAGTAGCAGCTGAAGCAGTGTGCCAGCGTTGTGTGACGTGCCAGCAGTTGAATGTAGGGAAGAAGACACCAGTGGCACTGAGCCACATAGGGAGGTCAGGAGGTCCATTCAATCGAATGCAGATAGATTTCATCGAAATGCCAAGGTGCAGCCGCCTCCGTTATATCCTGGTGGTTGTTTGCGTTTTCTCTAGATGGGTTGAGGCATATCCTACACGCAGGTGCGACACCCTCACAGTAGCTAAGATATTGCTCAGGGAGCTTATCCCGCGCTTCGGGGTGCCGGCCTCTTTGGAATCAGATAGGGGAACGCATTTCAACAGCTCGCTTGTGAAAATGATTTGCGCAGCTTTAAATATTGATCAAAAACTACATTGCAGCTATCGACCGGAAGCTTCAGGAATTGTGGAACAGATTAATGGCACCATCAAGGCCAGAATTGCAAAGGTGTGTTCATCAACATCCTTGAGTTGGCCTGATGCGCTGCCATTGGTCCTTATGAGTCTCCGTAGTACCCCGGATAGGAGAACTGGTTTGTCTCCTCATGAGGTACTGATGGAAAGAGCAATGAGATTACCTTCTGTCCCAACTGCTGCATTGATTAGCATCACAGATGATATGATCCTGGACTATTGTAAGGGGCTGTCTGACGCCATTCATTCTGTGTCCCTTCAGGTGCAGGCTGCCGAGGTACCATCGTGCCAGGACCCTTGTCATGACTTGCTTCCTGGGGACTGGGTCCTGGTGAAGAAGCACGTAAGAAGCAGCTGCTTGGATGTTCGTTGGCGTGGGCCCTTCCAGATCATCCTGACCACAAACACAGCCGTGAAAGTGGGAGGCCTGCCCAATTGGATCCACGCGTCGCATACGCGAAGAGTTCCAGCACCTCTGATAGAAACAGCTCCTCTCTCGGATAGACGTCCAGCAGCGGACCGAGAAGCCATAGAGGGGGCTAGCCAAGCTGTAGAGGTGCCAGAGGAAGCAGGGAACGAGTCTGACCAAGCTGAGGACGGTCAGTACAACAGCGAAACAGACAACGCTACTGAAGGAGAAAGTAGCTGGGAGTACGAGTCAGACACTGACAGGTCTGACAGAGAGCGTGAACCAACGAGGAGAAGAAGGAGTAGAAGGGTACGCGGAGAAGCTGATTGGCCGCAGAGAAGGAGCTCTAGCCTAAGGTCAACTCTGGAGAGAACCCTTCCTCCGATATCAGAAGACTCAGACCCAGAAGACGGTGCTCAGGGCGCTGAAGCACCAGAGTTGAGGAGGTCAAGAAGAGTGCGTGTGCCTAACAGAAGATACTCCACCCCTGAGTGGACATATCTGGTGACAGATGGCTTCGAAACCGGTGACGGGGAGGATCAGAGCGGTGGTGGTGTCCAGTTCTGAGCCCATCGTGACAGTGGAGATAAGATTGTTAGTGCCCGGTGTCGAACAAGAAGGGTCTCTGACATTCATGCTCCCCCGTCCTCCCCGCCTCAGCAAGATAAAGGACATGTTTCTCACAGAATTACAATTCCCTGATTTTGGTTCAAAGATATCAGCCGCAGAAGAGCACAACCTTCGTCTGGAAATATTGAATTTTGCTGTCGAAGCTGCAGGCGAGCGCCTGATTGTAGATGCTTAAAAGACTTTGTAAATAAGCGTGAAGAAAAGAAGATTACCTAGCACCTAGGAAGCAGAGAATCTTAGGGACTTTCCCTGAGTTGATGGAGAAGGGCTAGGGTTGTCTATATTGAACTAAAAGGAACTTTGGCGGAAAAGGTGGCAGCTTCCAGTTGCGTGGTTCTCAAGACAAAAGGAGTAAAGAGACTGTAAAGGAACGAAAGGAAAGGAACTTTGTGTAGAGTTGCGAGAGAACCACACTATCTGACAAAATGGAGGCCGGTACCCAGAACCGCAGAGCGAAATGTATAATAGGTACACTAATAGTAGGAGTGATAATACTAATAGCTTTAGTGGTAACAGTCTCTTATGTAAAGGGACGTGAGGAGGAGGCAAAGGTAACTGATGTGGCATCTGCAGAAGCGCTTACACCCACCATTGCTGGTGAGAAAGGGGAAAACACACACAAGAAAGCGTTATTGGCTGCAGAAGCCCGCAGATTACATGTAGATGAGTCCCAAGGTGACTTTAGGTCAAATGCTTATGCAAAATTACTGTATGAATATGTAGATGCCATGGAGGTCAAGGACTGCTATGTCTGCATGCAGTTGCCGGCATCTGTGGATGAAGGCATTCGTTATCATCACCTCCCGTTGACATATGGCATTACATGTAGCTTATTGCTTAGTATATTTTATGGGAGAGATAGTTTTGAATACTATTTCTCCAATTATGACTCAGTGTTACCAGAAGTCCCAAATTATAAGCAAATGAACAAATGGGACTACTGGAAGAGTGAAGACAGATTGGCCAAGTTCTTCATTCCTTGGATTACATTAGACACTTCACATGCCCGCAGAAATAACCTGACATGTAAGGTGTCAGAGGTCGAGAAAAAGTTTATAGGGCAGGTGGATGATCGGAATAGGAGGCAAAAGATTTTGAAAAAATCAGGACAATGGAAAACGGATTGGACCGAAGAAGAAAAGGCACACAAGAGAAAGGGTAGTAGTGGTCCAATAGCTTTAGATAGAACGCAGAGAGGAAAGTTATGTCTTCATAGAGCCAAAACGTATTATGAAAATGTATACGTGGGAGAGGTTAGCTGTGAACATGCTTTCAATTTGGAGTATTACACCAAAGACTTCCTGAAAGGAATGCAAGTGATTCCTAACGTATATTTTGTATGTGGGAGAAATGCCTACGTGAAGCTACCCGATAATTGGTATGGCTCATGTTACTTGGCAATTATCTTCCCTAAAATATATCATGCCCAAGACTTAGAGATCATTGAGGGCAAGACATCATCGAGAGGAAGGAGAGATGTGAGTGCAGAAATGGTTGGAGATGTCTTTGGAGCTGTGTTCCCACTTCTGGGATTAGCTCTTAATGATGTTAAAATTAGACGGCTAGCAACAGTCGTAGACAGGTTGTCTGCCAGTACTGCTCAGTCCTTAATGCTGGTAGAAGGAGAGATGCAATCGATAAGGGCTATGGTTCTTCAGAACCGTCTTGCCTTAGATGTCCTATTAGCAAAAGAGGGCGGAGTCTGTAAGGCTTTGAAGGTCCAAGAATGTTGCACTTACATTCCAGACAATTCAAAGCCCCTTGAAAAGGTTATTAGGAACATAACTGATATTCACAAGGAGATAGAAGACATGAGCAGAGAAAATGTCTGGGAAAAGGTGGGCCAAGGGATGAGTGACGCAGGAGGTTGGCTCACCACCTTAGGCAAAAGTTTTGTGTGGAGGATCCTGAAACCTATCATCATAATATTGATCTGTGGGATTGTGTTGTGGGGATTGGTGAGGGTATTCAAATGGTACAGATCAAGAAGGTCAGAGAGAGCTCGGAGTAAACAGCTGCAGAGATTGGCTGCCATCCAAGATAGTCAGTACCGAAGTCTGAGGGCTTTGGAAACACAGAAACGAGTTATGCTAGCAATCACTGCAGTTTAAATGTTAATGATGACCCCGAGAGGTCATCAAAGGGGGGAACTGAGAGAGCGCAAACTGACCCAAATGTAGAAATGCATCACACTTACACGTAGTAAGCACAGATCATGAAGAGAAATGCCATGAGTGCTGATAGTAACTACATCTATATTCTGAAAATATGTAGTTAATTTAGAGAATGCATATAGAAGTGGAACTAATGAAGACATGAGTGCAATGTATAACTTTATTAGATGTGATTAATCATGGTCCATGTTAAATGTAGCTGCTAATAGGAAGATGGCGTGCTGTGAGCACAGAAAGAGACAGGCCTCATGCATGGCCATGACAGAAGGAATCAGACTGGTATACCTTTCATTTCTTGGACCGCACTCATGTTATGATTACATTATATTATTCAGAAGAGCTATATTATATAGATGTGAGTTCTTTTATTAATTCACAAAATGTGATACTATGTGATTTTATTCAACGTGAATATTCTTGAATCTATGTTGTGCAATTGTTAAATGTAAGATGGCATACGGAAACGTAGAACGTGGTAGGCCTCAGGGCCAGAGCTAGGAGGGAGGGGGAAGGCGATTAAATTGCATAATGTGGATTGCACTAATGTTTAGTAATAATGAGTAGGGTTTGATTTATAGATGTGTTTACTTAATCAGTAGAATAAGAGTATTAACATGCTAACAATTAAAGAAGAAGTTGAATATTATAAAACTGTTGTAGAGCTGGAAAGCCTTAAACGTTGATTTACACATATTAGTCTGGGCCGGGGAATGTTGCAACGCGGTTGGAAAACCATGAGAATTGGGATTTGGCTCCAAATGTCTGTCTGGAAGAGAAAAGGGGGTATTCAAGTATTAATATAATGAATAGAAACTTGTTCAAAGAATGGACCAGACATGGAGGAGGGTTCCGGAATGTTTAAGGGGTATCAGCGGGCCGGAGAAGCGTCTGAGAAGCAAGGTCGACTCTAACCGCAAGGCCTCATCATGGAAACAGCCAGAAGCTACATCACGTGAGGGGCGTCTCACGAGGGGCGTCCTAAATGTTGTTGTGATTTTGTATTAGGAACAGCACCCCTGGGTGGAGTTAGAGCAGACGCCTGAGGACCCTTTAGAGAGCGGATGGGTAGGCAGAGAGGGGTCATGACTGGAGAACTATAGGTTTTCACCAAGAGTTCGAGAGTGGGTGGCTTCCTTTGGGAGTCATTCACTGCTGACACCTTTGATAGGTTGAGACCTGGTTAAGTAGGGATACCATCTAGAGCAGGGTAGGGAAAGCCTAACCTGTAATTTCCTTCCGCCTGTAATGAGCGATAGATTTCAATACGTGTCTATGCTAACGGCACTATTGTTTTTAGAACTGGTATTGATAGTTTCCGTTGTTCGTCTGAGGGCTTTCAGAGAACACGTGTATGTAGTTGGGCCCGTGTATTTGGTGAATCTCATCTTGAGATGCTTGTACCTACAACTTATAATAAATCTTTGAAAGCTAGAAGTTGTTTGTGATCCTTTAAAGCAGAGTCCTTTACTGGGGGAACTAACTTGATAACGGATGCACTTTCTTTCCTCAATGACAGGCAATAAAGATTCAGTCGACCAGAACGGGGTTTTAGATCGATAAGTGATAAGGTATTGATCAAAATCTCAGCCCTCCCACATGTATTGTATCCTCCTCAGATATGAGGCCCTGCCACCACATGTCTGCACACCCATCATGAAACCATGCAACGATGATGCATGCAGGACATGAAGCCTAGCCGGGGGGCGTGGCTTGGACGCCGATCGGGATGGCGGCGTGAGCTCGCAGCTCCGCGCGGAATCCCGCTAATTCTCCTGTTTTCTGCACCCTGGGCGACCCGAGGTCGACGCTCCTACCCTCTGAAGTATAAGGGGACAGCCGGGCACAGACGGAGAGTCGCTGGGGGACTGCTGGCCCCGAGGAGATTGAGCTGGGTGACGGCCGAGGTGTTGCCGAGAGTGAGAAGAAAATGGCGGCGAGGAGGTCGGGAGGCCCCGGACTTCAGCTTAGGGCCGAGTTGTCGCCGACTGGCAGGAGGTCCTGCAATCGATAGATCGAGACACTAGGGCCAGCGGTGTTGGATCCGGCGATCGGGGGACAGTGATTCGCCCCGCCCAGACCTTGGGGACCCTCGCTGGCCGCCATCTCTACATCCTTCCTTCCCCCCTCGGGCTTCCGAGGGGGTCGGCTGAACAGTGCTCGCCAAGCTGGTCATTGATCCTGAGGGCATTGGAGGCGGCATTCGACCCTGCTCGGTACCGGGGAGTTGGCACTGAACTACGAGTGCAGAAGCTAGACGGGCTCCTGGGCCTGTGGAGCAGTACCCTGGAATGGCGGCGGCTGGAGGGCTGGTGGCCGAGGAGCGCCCTGAGGGGGACCCAGCGACATCGACTCGGATGGGCGAGATTCCCTCGCCGGAGTTGGACCAGGAGCAGCGGCTGAACCGACGTCTGGACGCCATACTCGATGTGATCACCTCGACCAAGGAGGCGCTGCACCAAGACATTGCCCAAGTGGCCACGGGACTGGGGCTATTGCGAGCGGACCACGCGAAGCTGGCGGATAGGGTCAAGGACCATGATCAGCTGTTACTGGACCTGAAGCCATCGGTGGTGACCGCGGAACACAAGATCACGGACATATTGGCCCGGTTGGACTCGCTGGAACGACGGGCGGAGGATGCCGAAGGCCGCAATAGACGGAACAACGTGCGGGTCGTAGGCCTGCCGGAACGAATTGAGGGGGAGGATGCGGTGGCCTACATGGAGACCTGGTTCCGCACAGTGGTGGCGCCGGAGGGGCTTACTCCTTTCTTCACTCTGGAGCGAGCCCACCGGGTGCCTGCTCGCCCGCCAGGGCTTGGCCGCCCCCCCCGACCGATGGTGGTGCGGCTCCTCCACTATAAGGACCGGGATCTCCTCATCCAGCGGGCTAGGATGTCGGGCCCGTATGAGGTGGAAAACAGTAAGGTCACGATTTTCCCGGACTACACTCAGGCGGTCCAGAAGAACAGGGCATCGTTCCTAGCGGTGAAGAAGGAGCTCCGGGAGGAAGGCATCCAATATTCCTTGCTCTACCCGTCAAGCTGCGGATCATACTGGATGGGACTACGCACTTTTTTCAGACTCCGGACGAAGTTTGGCAGTGGCTGGAGTCGTATAGGGCGGGGACGGACAGATCACATAAAAGCAGGCGAGATCAGCCTAAGCCACCCCGGATCAGACAATCGCAGCGCATCCGGTCCCGCAACAGGCGCCAGCGGGAGAAACGGGAGGCTCAAATGGCGGCGGAGAAGAGGGATGCGCTCGCAGCGACGGCGGCCATTACGGGGTCGCAACAGAACAGTGAACTAGCAGAAACGGACTCAGGCGGGGAAGGCAGCAGAACGGGAGAAGACCTCTCAGAAGCGGAAAGCTCGAAGGGGCCGGTGGTGACCCCCCAGACGTCTGATGGAATATTTTGCGGCAGAGACTGTATTGGGACTTGATCGAGACTTAATGGTAGGGTGGTATCCTGTTGGTGATGAGTGGGTAGCCGGGAAGGGGGGCTAAGCGCATAGTAGGGGATGAAGGCGCGGGGCGCGGGCTCCGCTAGCTGGGGTCGGCGGTAACTCACCCCCCTTGGGCCCTTAAGGCCTGCTGTGGTGGAGACCACAGGGTAGGAGAGTGGGAAGTTGGTTCAAGGTTTGGATGGGGGCTGACAATGGGTTCGTAGGCTCTGTCCTGGGGAGTGGGGTTTGGGGTGTTTTTCTGTTCAGGGGGTGTTCGGGGGGGGCAACTGCTCTGGGGGGATTATGAACCTTTGTTATCTGGATCGGACTGTTCGATGTTGGTATGGGGACATTACCTAACTTGAAATGCCTGACGTGGAATGTCCGGGGGCTGCGAACTATGGTTAAACGCCACAAAGTACACGCATACCTGGTGCGTAGGGGGGTTCAGATTGCTATGCTGCAGGAAACTCATCTGACCAAAAAAGAGTGCGCTGCATTGCAAAAAAGATGGCGGGGCCAGGTGTTCGGCACCACTTACTCAGCGTATGCCAGGGGGGTGCTGATCTGGGTGAGGGCGGGGATACCATTTCAAGTTCTGAATCAAGTGGTGGACCCTGATGGTCGGTTCGTGGCGGTGGAGGGGAGGCTGTATGGAAGGGACGTGGTTCTCTGCTGTGTGTATGCGCCGAACACTGATCAGGCTCGATACTTTGATGGCCTCTCTGGGTCCTTGGCCTCTTTCCTGGCGGGCCCGATAGTGTTAGGGGGGGACTTCAATTCGATCACGGATGTGGCTCTGGATAGGTCCCATCCCCCCCTGGTAGACTCCCCGGTGCGCAGGTTGGCCACGCACAGGAAGGATTGGCAGGACAGATGGGGGTTGCGGGATGCTTGGCGGGAACAGCACAGGAACACCAGGGATTATTCCTTTTACTCTGCTCTCCACGATCTGCATGTCAGGATAGATTCGGTGCTTTGCGGTGGGTCCCTAGCCCCATTGATTTCCCATACGGAGTACCTGGCTAGGACCATCTCGGATCATAACCCCCTATTGGTACACATTCAGTGGCAGAGGGAGCGCTCAGCGATACCAACATGGCGGCTCCGGCCGGAGACGCTGGAGGACTCAGTATTCAGCGACGCGGTCCAGCAAGGCATTGACCGCTATTTTGGCGAGAATGAGGGCACGGCTACGAGTAGGTCCACTGAATGGGATGCAATGAAAGTGGTGGTGAGAGGGGTGTGTCTGGGTAGGTTTTCGAATGCGCGTACGACTGTGTTGAATGCACTCATGAAAGCGGAAGAGACTTTGAGGGATTTGGAGCGCCGCAGGCCGGCCAGGCCGGACTTACAGACCCAGTTATTGGAGGCGAAGGAAACGGTCGCCACCGAGACAGAACGGTTGAGGTGTTACGACTACAGGCAGTACGTCATCAGAGCGCATGCAGAACGGGACAAGGTGGGCACCCTCTTGGCCAGACTTGCTAACCCGGAGCTTAGGGGCTGCCCGATCCTTAGCATTAGCAATGCACGGGGGGAGATGGTGTATTCCCAGGCAGTGGTGTTGGAGTGTTTTCGGGTGTACTATCAGGAATTATATCAGAGTCAGTTGGGAGTGGAGGTCCAGGAAATAGCAGAGTACCTAGGGGAGAGGCAGCTTCCGGTCCTAGACGAAGAGGACGCGAAGGAGCTGGGCGGCCCGATCACGCTCACTGAAATACGGGTGGCCATTAAACACATGGCTCGTAATAAAACGCCCGGGGTGGACGGGTTGCCAATTGAATTTTATCAACAGTATGTCAACAGCCTGGCCCCCAGGCTTCTGGTGGTGTACACGGAAGCTTATGAGGCAGGGGGACTGCCTGGGTCCATGCGTGAGGCCTTGATTGTACCGCTCCTAAAGCCTGGCAGGGACGCAACGGATGTGAGGTCCTATCGCCCGCTATCCATGCTGACGGTAGACTACAAGATCCTGAGCCGAATCCTAGCCACCAGACTGGCCCCACACATGACGGGCCTGGTGCACAGGGATCAGGCTGGGTTTATACCCACGAGGAGCACGGCGCTGAATATTCGCCGCCTGGTGGGAATAATGGACGCCATCTTGGGTGGGGACGGGGCTCCAGCGGTCCTGTCCGTGGACATCGAGAAGGCCTTTGATAGCTTAGAATGGACTTTCCTGGATGGAGTGTTAGAGAGGTTTGGCATGGGAGAGGGGTTCCGCCGGTGGACGAGGGTTTTATATGCCTCGGCGACGGCGAGGGTGCGCTTGGGCGGTCTGGTGTCTGCGGCATACCCGGTGGGTAGGGGCACGCGACAGGGGTGCTCCCTATCCCCCCTATTGTTTGCTCTGGCGATGGAGCCTTTGGCGGTCCATGCGAGGTCGGGTGACAGGTACGCGGGGATAGCCAGCGGCGGGCAGCAGCATTATATATCGTTGTATGCGGATGACCTGCTCCTGTACCTCGATGACACGGCGCGGGCCCTGGAAGGAGCGATGGACCTGCTATCGGAGTTTGGCCGGCTATCGGGCCTTAAGGTCAACTGGGCAAAGACCTGTGTGTTTCCGCTGAGAGCGGAGTCGCCCAACCCTGGTCGCGATCTGGGGGTGGTCTGGGAGCCATCTTGCTTCACCTATCTGGGAGTCCGCATCTATCACGCGACTGCGGATCTATTGGAGGGCAACATTGGTCGGTGCGTCCGGGCACTGAAGGGCAGCATGTCCTTCTGGTCGACCCTCCCGCTGACGGTTCTGGGTAAGATCGCTCTTTTGAAATGGTGGCGCTCCCCCGCTTCCTGTACTACTTCCGGACGTTGCCTATCTGGATTCCTCAAGGGATCTTTAGAGACCTGAGGACAATGATTATTGGTTTCCTATGGGGGCATGGCCACCGTAGAGTGGCGCTGAGTGCGCTGCTTCACCCCAAGATTGAAGGAGGTATGGCTGTGCCCGACTTTGAGCTATATTATTTGGCGGCGCAGTTACAGGTCCTCACGCAGAACGTGGCCAGGGTGTTTAGGGGCCCGGAGGAGGACCGAGACCGGGGGATACAACGCCATGTGCTGTCCTATATAGTCATGCAGCAGAGACTTGAGTTACGAGGCCTCACTATGGAGGAACGAACACTCCGGCTGTGCTGGCAGAGGAGCCTTAGGAGAGCGAAGGCGACGCGACCTTATGCACCGGAGATCCCGATCGCTATGCTGACGGCACTGCCACACGGGGGAGATTGGTCACCATTGCTGGATTGGGAGGAGGCGGGCCTACAGGTAGTGGGTGACCTGTACATCGATGGGGCTCTGGTACCGTTTGAAGTGCTTCGGGAACAGTTCGGGCTGCCTGACGGGGGGTTCCTCCTGCACGCGGCGGTGGTGGCGGCTATCCAGAAGCACTGGAAAGGGGGGCTCATGGAACCGACCACGACTATGGCGTGCCAGTATGTGGTAATGGCGGCGGGTACGTTCAAGGCTGTAACATGCCTCCATAACAGGATGCTGAACGAGGGACTGGAACCGCTCCAGGGGCTCAAGGCTAAATGGGAAGAGAGTGTGGGCCGGCCCATCCCAGACACGGTGTGGGGCCACATCTTGCGGCGCACGTGGAAAGGCACGAGAAATGCGCGCTTCCAGCAAGTGCATTTCTATGTGCTCCATAGGGCCTACTTAACCCCCGAAAAAATACAGCGGTACTTCCAGGTGCCGGACGCCCGGTGCCCGCGGCGCTCGTCTCCAGGAGCGGACATGGATCATTTGTTCTGGGGGTGCTCGCACTTGGAGGCCTACTGGGCGGAGGTGGGGGACCTACTAAACGATGTGACTGACAGGGAGGTGGATTTCGACATGGCGGCATGCTTGTTGCTCTGGTTCCCGCACACCAAACACACCAAGGTGACGAGCAAATTTATTGATCTGGGTCTGATACTGGCGCAAAGAGAAATATCGTGGCATTGGAAGTCCAGGGGTGGGCCGTCACTGCGTAGATGGAAGAATGACTTGCTGCGGTGGTCTGAATGCGAGAGTGTGCTCCGGATGAAGCAGGCTGTTAAGCTTGGAAATGAGAAGGCCTTGGATGCAGCACGTGCGTGGGAGTTGGTGGTGCAGGCTTTGCGTGATTCTTTGGTGGAGGATGAGGACTGAGGGACTTAGGCCAGCGGACACTGCGGAGCAAACACAAACAGAATGGTAACTTACACTGTAATGGACCCAACCAACACGTCGGGACGAGGCATACACCTTTAGCAGTTGCCAGGGGGGGGGTATCGGGGGGGTAGCTTAGTGGGAGTTTGGGGTGGGTCGGATGCCAAGTAGCTGGTCGTCTGCTAGGGCGCCTTGAGATCAGTAGGCCGGTGGGGTACTATGCGGATCGAGAGATGGCTGGGGGGAGCGGCCAGGCATGATAGGCCCTACAGCGCTCGGGGTAGGTCCCGACATGGACAGTACCACTGATTACACAACTGGAATGGCTGACGGAAGCAATGTTGAGGGTGGGGGGGTAAAAGCAGATACGTAAAACGACATATCAACCATGGTCCCTATGGGACGAGCACCGTGAGGTTTTCCTACTGAGTGGAGTATTATGCCGCCCGGCCTCCGGGATGCGGGCTGAATAGCTGTGTACGATATACGTTTTACTATTGACCGGGGGGGATGTCACGAGTGGACTGGTTGACTAATTGTATCCTGTGGTTTCTAATTCTGCAATAAAAACAAATTTAAATAAAAAAATGAAGCCTAGCCGCCTGAAAGCCAGGGCACAGAAACTCATGACTAGATTCTGTCCTTCCTAAAATTAGCAGACCATCGGGTGCTCCACCATGTAATATCTCACAACATTTGTCGGCCTATTCCCCGCATACAATCTCTTGTGATAGGGTGCTACTCTTCACCAACTCCACATACCACAGGTGCTCTCCATATAGACTTCTAATGACCGGCCTTGCCCATCCTCCTTACTGGGGTCCCCCTGCCCAGCAGCAAGTGCTCACACCACTCACTGTTATTGTGGTCCCAGACCTGTCCTCCATGGTAACAGGGCAATCTTCTGTCTCAAAACACGCCTCTTCCCCTCTCAGAAAAGGATTCCAATTGCCCCAGAGTCTTCCTGCATTTTCATGCTGGTCATTTAAGGACTCACCACCGAAATGTTGTAGTTAGAGGGCAGGATCTTCATAGGGGAGTCCGGCCACCTAGGTAGGATTTAGGTTTTTTGTTTCATGCTAGGACCTTAAGCTACAGCAACACAGGTAGGTCCTGTCAGGTCTCCTTCTTTTCTTTAAAGATAGCTATCAGCTTCTGAATGGCATGCAAAGTCCTTGTCCTGAGGAGACCATTAAGATGTTAAGGGTTGAAACGTATCAACACTACCACAAGGGGCCTCGGCAAAACTTCACAAAGCCAAGAAAGTATATTGAACATCTGGGAAGAAATTGTCTTTGATCTTAAGGACTACATTTGTTTGATCCATCACCCGGGGACAAACAAAGCCATCAGGACAGTTGAACTGTGACAAGAAAAGAGTCTGTATTTGAATGCATATCACTTTTGTCACATTTACTGTACACAACGTATTCACTATTGATGTTTTGCTCACATTCCTTGACAAGCAAATATTCCTCTTCGCTCAATATGTGTATGTTTAATGCCTCCTTGATATGCCTTAGATGAATTGATTCAATACTGATGAATTTGACGACACTTATAGCATTAATTGTTGTTTTAATTTCTGGAACATTTTGATTAGCGCAATAGTTCTTTACAAGTGCAATACTATGGAGGCATTTTTTTTATCTTGACACCAAGTTTTGTTTCCTTTAATAAACGAAGGATGACTTCTTTCAGTTATAGGCGTGCTCATTAACAGTAAGTCTAATCCAGTATGTCTAATACAGAGATAATTTCGCCAAATTAATTTTTTTATTCAAAAATCTAATTTCTTCTAACAAGTACAGAAATCATTATTTTTTTTCAAAATTCTACTAGGTTCTAATGCACGTTCCACTGCTAGAAGGATTTCTTTTAGCCATTGCTCTGCAGTTTCATTGTTCAGGAGCGAATTGGCCCAAGGTAAAAAAAAACATCCCTGGGCCAATCAGAACACTCTATTTGTTTTAACTAGGTTTTAGGGATTCTCGTGATAGTCCCTTGAACGCAAACGTCCAGATATCTATATTTTTTTTTAACTTAATTTCTCAAAATCCACTAGAAAGGTTTTACAGCAAATAAAAAAAAACACAATCTGCGTACTAAGATCTAGCTTCCTGCCAAATTTGGTGTAATTCTATTTAGCAGTTTTTTCTGTAGCCCTACCTAAAGAAGTCTATGGAAAAATCATGGGGTTTTGTGTTTTGGGACCCCACATTTTACTCAGCTCACACTTGACGGAGCTCCACGAAACAGCATCTTTTTGGAAAGGTTCGTGTAGATTCGCCAAACAGTGCCAAAGTTATTAGCAACACGCAAAACTCTTTTCCTATGGAGCAGTTGACCAAACTATAGTTACCCAGTGGCAATTGCCACTGGGTAATACACACATTATATATTTAATTGTTTATTAGTATTAAACAGTTAACATAATTATTAATAATTTAAATAATTAATTAACAATTCACACACAAACACACATATAGGTTAATGTAATAAATTCAAATATATATTTTAAAATATTTTTTACTGGTATAAAAAGCATAATATATAAATATATCCAGTTAACTCCTTGCCACTCCGTTGGAAAACACAGAGCACGGACCACAAATGAGGTGCAGGTTTTTTTTATTTGCTCAAGTCCACCATCAGTGCCTTGATCACATGATGCGCATTGCGTGTTACATCCTGTATATATACACAGCCATTTTTTCTAGTTTTTTCTAGTTTTTTCTTTTTTTGGGCTGTTTTACCTTTGCTGTGTTGTTGACCCTTAAAGTGACAGGTGCCTGTAATAAGTTCAGCATAGACATAAACAACATACTCTCGCTATGAGTCTTAATACATTGCACACTATATGGCTCAATTTCATTGCATAAATAACGGTATATTAGATGGTAAAAAACTAGTTTTTGCATCCAGCGTTAAATATCACAACGTCTCCTAATCGCATCATAATCATACATATGTATATATATAACATTTGTTACAATTTACAGTACTATGATATAGAATAAATTATATAAATTCATATGGTTATACATTATTCTGCTGAACAATCCTTGTTCTAAAACATGTGCTATACTAATAAATACCAGTGTAAAAATCCCTGTTAAAAAAACGTGTAAAATAGTGTATAAAAAGTGTATAAAAAAGTGTGTATATAAAGAATATTAAGAATTTTTTCTGATAATTCAAGGGGTTCTAAAGAGCAGCGAGTTGGTTTAAGATTTTTCAGAGACATGTGTAAAGATCCTCAGTAATGTTGAGGCCTCCCGGCTGTTTAGTGACTAGGTCTAAAATGTATCTAGTTTCAAGCCTTCTGAGTGCCTTTTCCCTATCCCCTCCTCTCTTGTACGACAGGATGGCATCAATTAAGAAGTATTTAAGTTCTTTGGGGTCTGCATTGTGTTTCTCCCCAAAGTGTCTCACTACAGGGTACGCTGTATCTTTTTTTTAATGGCCCTGATGTGTTGCAGTATACGTTTATGTCCCTGTAGTATGGTACTCCCTACATATTTAAGGACACAGGGACATTCCAAAACGTTTGCCACATAATCAGATTTACAAGTTAGGGCTTTCTCAATAGGTTTTTCTGCTGTACTAAAAGGAGTAGTGTAGAATGATTTATTAACACCGTGCTGACATGCTTTGCATGTTCTGCAGTGGAAGAAGCCTTTCCTTTGTGATAACCAGGTGTTCTTAGGTTACATGTATGGACCATTTTTGACCAGGACATCTCTCATAGAGGTCAATCTGGTGTAGCTTATAGATGCCTGTTTCGATAAAGTATGACCAATGACCGGATCATCTAAAATTAAAGGCCAATTTCATCTGATAATCTTTTATAGTGGCTTATCCTGTTGGCTGTATTTAAGGATACATCTGAAGGTGGAGGCTTTTGAAGATTGTTCTTCTTTTTTGTTAGTTCAGATCTTCCCTTGCCTGTTCTCTACTTTTCCTGATGGCCTGGTCAATGCACTTGTTTGAATACCCCCTGACTTTGAATATGCTGGCACAGGCCTGTTGTGCCTTCTTGAGTTCGTCCTCCTGACTACAGATCCTTCTTAGATGTAGCATATCCCCAAATGGGATGCTTTGAATAAGAGATTGAGGGTGAAAGCTGCTGGCGTGCAATACTGCATTGCCGGCCGGCGGTTTTCTATGCAGCTTGGTTTCCAATTTACCTGCCTGAATGTAAATCTCTAAGTCCAAAAAGTTAATGGAGGTTGAGCTGATGTTAGATGTAAAGTGAAGATTTAAGTCATTTGTGTTCAACTCTATGATAAAAAGGTCCGCTTCCTCCACATTGCCCTGCCATATTAAAAACAAATCATCGGAGAAGCGTAACCAGCCTTTGATGTTAGTCTTAACAGTTGCAGTGTGTTGTTTCATACGCACCAGCTCCTCCCACCAGCCCATATGCAGACAAGCATAACTGGGGTCACCCATGGCAACGCCTCGCTGTTGTTTGTACAAAGTGTTTTGAAAAAGAAATGTTTTATTATATAGACAAAACTCAACCATGTTGAGCAACATTTTGTTGTGTTCCACGAACTCAGGTGTCTTTCTTCCTAGATAGTACTGAAAGGCTCTGATGCCATCATGGTGGTTTATAGATGTATATAATGAAGTCACATCTAACGTTATTAAAAGATAATCCTCTTTCCAATCTGTATGCTGAATTTTCTGAAGGAAGTCACTTGTGTCCTTTACATACGAAGGCAACTTTTGTACTAATTCTAGAAGGAAATAGTCCGCATATTGTGAAGTCTTCTCAAGCAGACTATTTCGCGCCGATATTATAGGCCTTCCTCGTGGTTTTAGGGCATGTTTATGAATTTTGGGAATAAAATAGAGAAGGGGGGTCACTGGTTTGCCATTCTTGAGAAATTTAAAATCCTCCATTGTAATTCGTTCCCCATTTCTCCATGTTGCCAATTTCATGTTGTATGTCCCGTATGTATCCCTTAATTCCATGTGGTCACTCCTGCGGTAGCAAGCTGTATCTGCCAGTTGAGTCATGGCCTCTTGTGTATATTCTTTCTTGCCCAACAGTACTAGATTACTTCCTTTATCAGCGTTACGAATAATAACATTAGGATTCGTTTTTAGTTGTTTGATCAGTTGATGGTGCTGTAATTCTGCCCTTTTGATCTTGTGGTGTTGCGCTCTTTGTACTTTGTAGTTGAGATTTTTAATTCCTTTAGCCAGTTGATCTTGAAAAATGTCTATTGAGTCTCCTAATGTAATCGGATTGAATTTAGATGCTGGTTTAAAGGGTGTGGTGGGTTTAATCATAGTGGCATCAAGTTCTGTATTGGGTTCTTGTGTGTCATTTTCATTTGCTAACTCCCATAGATCATCTAGAAGAGATTGTTCCATGTCAGTGGGGTTGAGCAGTGAAGGACTCATGGGGAGACTGGGTACAGTGATTACTTTCTCCTTATTTTTGTTTAATAAATTATATTTTCTGAGATTCAGTTTCCTTATACTTTTGAAGACATCCAACCTGGTACTAGGGTAATCAAATGAACTATCAGGACAGTATGACAGTCCTAAAGATAACAGTTGTTCTTCAGCTTTGTTCAAGTCAATGTCTGTCAGATTAATCACTGTTTGACTACTTTGGTTGGAACAGTCTATTGGTGTCTCCAATTCCGTCTGGGTGGGCGTGTTTGTGATTTTGTTGTGTCTTCTTGATTTTGCTTTTCGCCTCTCCCGATGTTTGGTAGATTTTGTTTTGGTTGTCTACTCTGTTGAGTCCTTGGTCTTAAAGTGTTGAGCCTTTCGTATACCCAAAAATCTACCTCCTCAACCAGGTCAATTTTTTGCAGGTACTTGTTTATTTTGTGCTCTGGGATCCCCTAGTTCTGTTTCACTTTCAATGGCAGAATTCCATTCCGAGTTGGATGATGTGCTTGGCCCTGCTTTGCTGGCCCTGTTTGAATTGTTGTTGAGGTGCCAGAAATATATATCAAGCAAGAGTTGCCCACAACAAGAAGGGCCCACACAGGAAGGTAAATCTGAAATCTTTAATGGAGGCTTTGCGCAGGCACACCCAGGAAAGTTGCAGTCATAATGTACAGCCGACGCATTTCTTGCTTCATGCACTTTGTCAAAGGCTCATCACTGCTGGCAAAGCATCCAGCATTATTTCAAGCAACAATGTTAACTCAAGGCATCTGCCCCAGTGGGCGTGGCCGCGCTCAGCACAAAACAAACTCTCCAAATGTCGGGAGCCCCCATCCGTTAAAAAATAGAAACAATTAAATATATATATATATATGTATGTATATATATATATATATATATATATATATATATATATATATATATATATATATATATATATATATATATATATATAAAAGAAAGAAAGGAAATAAACAAATTACATATAATAAAATCAGCCCTATAACTACCAAAAAAGAATTTAAAATTATTCTTTCCATTAATACATAAAAGTAATTCAAAAAACAAATATCATAGCACAAGCTTTCACAAACACCATAAAAGAAATATTTATAAATGGTGACGAAATAGTTCACAAATATACATAATTAATAACCAATTAATAAATTACATATACATATCAAATATTATAATAAATACATTATATTTATTTTCTTACCAACAACACATCTATATAAAGTAAAACACAACATTTAAAAATATGCGTAATACACATATAAAGAGTAAAATCCATAGAAAAGTTGAACAGTTGAACAATTACACAATTACGAATAACCTAATTATTTTACATTGTTAGTAATATTTTTAATAAATATTGTTAAAAACCAACATTAAACTTTATGCTACTTAGTATCCTATACCTCTACTAATTCAGCAGCCCACATATAATAGAACTATAATAAACCACTAATAAACATTTTACATAATTAATAATCAATTAACTAATTAATTGATAATTCGTTGTTAATTAATCCTTGCCTGTCTTCCTATCCTATTCCCCTATGAACCCAGTAGCCCGAACCTAATATATAAATAAAATGTATTTTTATTACGTAATTTACATAATTAATACTCAATTAAATAATTAATTTGCAAATAACCAATTGTTATTCAATGATTCATTAATTACCTTCCCACCCTACACCCCTACAACCCAGCAGTCCACAACAAAAATATATCCAAAACATAATAGTATTTAACAATTAACATTATTAATCATCATTTAAATAATGAATTAACAATTAATAATTAATTGGTGATTAATAGTTACTTAATTACTTTACTATCCTATAACCCTAAAAACCCAACAGCCCGTACCTGAAATATAACCAAAATAAATCAGTATTAAACAAATAAAATAATGACTACCCAATTAAACAATTAATTAAAAATAACTAATAATTTTTGCTCTGGCCATGGACACCCTGCCTTGCAGCTCACATGAGCGTGTGTAAGAGTGGCGCATCCGAGAGCTGGATGTTCACCACATCATATCGTTGTATGCGGACAATGCCTTGGTGTTTCTACGGGATGTTGGGGCCACCCTACCTGCATTGATTGAATTGCTTGATGCGTTTGGCAGTGTATCGGGTCTGCGGGTGAACTGGCCTAAATCCTGTTTGTTTCCCCTAGCACCACGCCTGCTGTCTCATAGGACTGAGTCTTGGGGGCATCTTCAATGGAGTTATGACTCTTTTAAATACTTAGGGGTTAAAATTTATCACACTGAGGGAAACTCTGTGAGGGTGATATTGATAGGGTGTTGGGGTCCATTTGCCACTCTTTGCTATTCTGGAGATCATTGCCATTGTTCCCACTGGGTCGGGTAGCTATATCCAAAATTTAAATGTTACCATGGTTGTTATATTTTTCTGTGGCCCTATGGGTTGTGTTTTATGGTCTTTTTTGGGGGTACTTAACGGCGTCTTACTTGAGTTGATATGGAGTAGCGGACATTGCTGTGTCACCCTGGCTATGCTTCAGCGTCCAATGGCATAGGTGGGGCCTTAGGGCGCCTTACTTTGAGTAATAACATGTGTCGGCAAAGCAGCTGTGGCCGATGGCGTGGCTGTGTCCTGCCTCTTGTCCTGAATTGCCTCTGATCCGTGCTGTACTGAAAGGTTCAGCATTTACATGTGGTTGTCTAACTCTTCCCATTCGCCCTTGACGTGAAACCACCCAGATATCTGTGACTCGTACTTGTGGGTGCTGGTTTTGTGCACCCCAGGGATCCCCACCTACCATACTCACCAGAGATCCCCAACTTTGAGGGGTGTGATTCAAGATGCTGATAAGACTCTTTGGATGAACGCTGGCAGTGTGCACCTGAGGGATCATTATCTTGAGGTCAACGCCAAGCCTTTTTCCGAGATCACCTTCTATGCCATACAAGTACAACCTGTAGGGAAGCTAAAACCCTCTTGCTACATGCCATAAAAGAACGCCTTAACAGAGAAGAAATCCGTGCCAGGAGAAAAGCGTATAAAACTCTCCTGGAGAACGCCCGGGCCGAATGGGACCATGACTATTGGGAAAATCTCACCAAAGCACTAACAACAAGAGATTCCCGTAAATTTTGGCGTATAGTCGCGAATGGCACGGAGGACCTATCCTCCGCAATAGAGCCCAATATATCCCCTCTGGTGTGGCACAGTCATTTTGAAGCCCTGTATGCGGAGGGAGGGGGGGATCAAAACACTGATATAATAACATACACATCCAGCGCAACTGGAGCTCCCTTCAATGAAAAAGAAGTGAGAGATGCCATAAAAGGTTTAGCTGCAGGGAAAGCCCCGGGACTAGACGGGGTGCCAGGGGACTTGTTCAAACAAGAACCTGGGATATGGGCACCTTACCTCACATTGATATTCAATGCCATCTTGGGGGGAATGGAGGTGTCCGATACTTGGAGGGGAGCTGAGGTGGTTCCAATTTATAAAAAGGGATCCCCTCTGCTTCCCTCGAACTATCGACCTATTAGTCTCATCGACATATCCCAGAAACTCTTTGGTAGACTGATCTTGAATCGTTTACAGGCCTGGATAGAAGAGATGGACATCCTGTCCCCCTATCAGGCAGGTTTCAGGCAGGGTGTCTCGACCATAGATCAAATCTTCAGGTTAAACCTACTCTACTGGAGAACAGCTGTAATCGAGGGCGGCACTCTATATACCATCTTTGTAGACTTACGTGCCGCCTTCGATTTGGTACCCAGAGCGAGGCTGTGGAGGGTCATGGAAGAGCTAAACGTCCCTGGGGATATTTTGGCAATCCTGATGAGACTCCACTGCAACAACTATGCCCGCGTAAGGTGTGGCAAAGGTGGCAAGCTAACCGAAAGGTTCCCCGTTCGCAGAGGGGTGAGACAGGGCTGCGTCCTCGCACCGACCCTGTTTTGCCTCTTTGTGAACGGGGTTGTTGCCCACCTAAACAGGATTGCCAACACCGATGCTCCAAAGTTGACAGGCAGCAGGGTGCCTGCAATTATGTTTGCAGATGACACCCTGCTGCTGTCTAAATCCCCTATGGGAATCCAACGCATCTTAGATGGCTTTCTGGAGTTTTGCTCCGAACGTGGATTGGAGATCAACCCACAAAAAACTAAATTTATGATCTTAAATCCAAACCCCCATAATCGAGCCCCACCCAGGCTAGGCACTGTCCAATTAGAACGTGTGCATAATATTGAATACTTGGGGATTACTCTAAACGAACATCTAACTTGGACGACTCACCAGACCAAAGTGACCATCAAACTGGCTCAGTTGGCGGGTGGCACGATGCGTCTGGCGAATAAATCTTCTTACCGCCCACTAACCCCAATTATTCATATTTACAAAACCCAGGCCCGGGCGGGTGTCACATATGGGGGTGAATTGTGGGGGCATTCCAAACTCCCAAAACTACAGCTAATTGAAAACAAATTCCTGAGACAGGTTGTCGCTCTACCTCAGAGCACCCCCCTACTCCCCCTCAGACTAGACCTGGGAATTCGATCTATAACAGAAGAGCTGGGACTCAAACCGCTAACCTTTTGGAGACGCCTGTGGTGTAGCCCAGACCTTATAAGCTACAGAGAGGAATTACAGGAAATTCTAGAGCTAAGGAACGCCAAACGAATTCCGTGGTTGATTTATGTCAGGGCAATGCTTGAGGAGATGGGTTTCCCGGAACTATGGAGGGATCCCCTAAACTTTTGTGTAAAGACTCCAAAGAAAGTACTCGTGAGAGCATATTATGAATTGATGTTGACAAAAGCTATCGATGCCACGAGAGAAGGATCCTTGACACATTCGTTCCTCAAAGTGAAAGACTCTTATCATCTTGAAAGTGCTCTTGACTCAATCTCCCCCACACTAACAAGAAAATTATTTTTACAGTGGAGGTATGGATGCCTCCCTCTAGCTTCATTCACAGCGTCATGGCAATCACGATCCACCACAGAACTCTGCCCAGTGTGTGCTCATCAGAAAGAAGACGATGTTCATGCCGTCTTCTTCTGCAAGGGCTACGAGAGGAGTAGGAGATACTGGCTAGTCCCGCTACTTAAAAACTTGGGCTTCAGATCTTTTCAACCTGCCTATAGAATTTTAAAGTCAGACCTCTCTCCCATTGTGGTTTTCGCCCTTTCAAAATTTTTGACCTCTATGTGGTTCATCCGGAATCGAGCGCTGAAAAGACTTATATAACAGTACCCCTGAAAATTTTACTGCTTTTACTGTACCCTATGTTCCCTTTTTCTTAAAATGTTCTTAATCATCGGATCACACTATGTTTAATCATTTTTTACTGTGTACAAATACTATGCATCTTTTATGATCTGTGATCGAAATAAAGATTTTTGAAATGAAAGTACAACATGTGTTGCATACCGTATGGCCTGGGGCAGATGAAGAGCCTCCTACAT
Organism: Lissotriton vulgaris; assembly: GCF_964263255.1. Classification (NCBI taxonomy): domain Eukaryota; kingdom Metazoa; phylum Chordata; class Amphibia; order Caudata; family Salamandridae; genus Lissotriton; species Lissotriton vulgaris. The sequence goes on along the minus strand of NC_141699.1, from coordinate 1,076,890,936 downwards.
CTACGTCATTGCATGCTGCTGTCTGCAGTCAGAGCTAGACATGCTATTACCACTCTTTATAAAGCTCTTCAAGCGATCCTGTTGGACCCTGCATGTAGCGCATGTGCTAGATGGGATGAAGAGTTACCACAACCCTTATCGGACAAGGCATGGTCTCGGGCTTTGCTGCACACCAAGGAAGTATTCCCCAATCCTCTGTTCCGATTTACTCAATTTAATTTTGTCCACCAAGCCTACCTTGCCCCTAGCATATCAAACACATGTTCTCAGCACTCAGCCCTACTTGTCCCCTCTATAGGCACTAGGAAGCAGGGTTTTACCATATGGTTTCTGATTGCCGGATGTTGCGTTCAACCTGGCATAGGGTGTCTGAGGTGATGTCTAAGTTGACGGAGCACACTCTTACTCCCACACCCTTCTCTCGCCTGCTGGGACTCCACCCCCACGCAAAGGGCGATAAACAGTTACATAGGTATGGTGAGCTGGCATTTGTTCTGTTTAGAGGCCGGTTGGCCATGGCATGGAAGGCGTCTGCTCCGCCTAACATCCAATGCTGGCTTCGCAACCTTTTAACATGGACCCGGGCTGAAGCACATGTCCTCCACTGGCTTCGCATGATTGGGCTATCTCGAACCAGAGGTGAGAGCTGGGAGACCTTCCTCCTCAACGTTGAGGCCAAAAACGACACACGTCCTCCTTGAATCCGTGCTCTAGTGCATTTCATTTCATTTCTCATAAACATGTATCTGGCAGGATGCACACTTTTTGTATGTTGTTTAGATACTGCTGTCCTCCGGTGTTGCACATTTGGTATTCCTTTCTTCGACTTCTGCACGTGCCACCTTTCATACCCCACCGCTCCTTGCTTGCACGTGCATTATCCTTCACTCTGAGGTCGAAGACTCTTGAGCATGTTTGTTTTGCTCTTTTCATTTAATGTACTTGTGTTTAATCTTATCATTATTGCTTTGGGCGCATTAGTGTTATCAAGTATATTGTTTGGCGAGCACATCTTGCATACGCTGCTGTGCTTTTTTATTTATGAAAATGTAATGTTGTCTATTGCGGGCTGTAATGTTTTTTCCTTTGAACCTAAAAACTCAATTAACTAATTTTTAAAAAATTAACAATACTTAAATGTTAAATAATTAAGACTTTCTACACTATACCCCTACAAACCAAACTCCCCACACCTAAAATGTAACTAAAATAAATCAGTATCAAACAACTTACAAAATGAATAATCATTTAAATACTTAATTAGCAAATAGTATTAATTGTTAAATTGATTCTAACCTAATTATCTTCCTACCATCTCACCTACAAACCCAACAACCTGCTACGACACTATAAATTACTATTAACAATTAAATAAGAAATTCTAGATGACCTAAAATTACGAGCTAAATTAAAAAACATAATCACAATTATAGAAACAATAGTAACACATAAACTTCATATACCAACTAAAATATTATAAAATCATTAAAAAACAATATTGTTTACAACTATATTACTGAAAACAATATTAATAACAATGATATTCTTTAAAGCAATATTACTTTCCCAAACAAACAATATTTTTGCAGCACAATATTTTACAATCACAATAATTATTTCCCGATATTTCTGTGTACCGATATTTTGAACTAGATATTTTGTCTAAATATCGCCTCAGGTGAGTAAGAAGAGCAGGGCCTGCACTGGCAATATCGGAGAGAATCATGTAGTGTTGCTTGCTTGGCATGATTTCATCTCATTTGTACAAAAGCTTCAATAAAACTAGAAATCACAAATCAATTACACATGATGGCTCCCTTATAATGTTTGCATTATGTTTCTCTTCCAGAATGAAAGAGAAGAGACCCTCACAACAAATGTCTGGATTGAAATGGTAAGGAGATATGGTTTTAGGTTTAATCATATACTTAACGTCTTGCTTGAGGTGGGACTGGGGCACAATTTGTGACGCAGCAGGAAGAATACTTTTCTGCTGAATTACTGTAAAGTGCTGGTAAGATTATCCTGCTGTGTCAGAGTTGAGACAATTCAGTCCTGATATTTTGACTTTGCATTTAATATTAGAGGCTGTTGGAGGTGGGGTGTCTTTCTGATATAGGATAAGACTACTGGATTTCCACAGGATGATACGAAATGCTTAGCTATGAATATCGACTGTGAAGGGTGGAAAAATGTGGCTTAGATCAATTATATATGAAGATTGTGGTGATAATAATAATAATTATGTGTCTTTTTCAGTTGATTACAGCCATAATTAAGAAAAATGGAGTCCCAAATAAACATGTACATTACAAAAGACAGCAAATTATCTAATTCATTAATATTATTAAAACAGCAAATTTCTGTAAAGCATATGGATAACATGGATATATACCGAAACATATCATTCATTAAGAGATAACAAATCACTTTGTTTAATGGCTGCAGCCAAGAAATAGCTCACAGAGTAGCAGACCAATGGGCACTGTAGCAATGGTAGGTATAAGAAAGGTGGTCTTCTCCTCACGAAACCTAGGATCTGAACCTGGGGTTGGGATATTTCTGTTTAGCATTATTATAAAATTTACAAATCAACTAAAATACATTTGTGTTTGTATCAGTATCTGGAATTATTATGGTCAAATGGTGTCCCAAAAGTAGTAAAATACAGAATAAAATATATATACTATTCTAATGTTTATCAACAGCGAACTCTCCTAGCAGCTTCAACCAATTGTTAAATATGGTTCTACTTTCAATTTTGATTTTAATATTAGGTAGGATGTTACAGAGGGTTTCTTTCATTCTAAGTGATCGTTGTCCAAAATGCTAAAATGGGCTACACTCTTGTTGACCCAGATTGTATCCTTTTTTTGGACTAGCCAGGGATGAGTGAAAATATCAGGTCTTCTTGGGTCGGCTCACAGCTTATTTACATATTTTAAAAAGTAAGTTTAAGGTATACATTCAACCTATTACAATCATTATTAATTTTTTGGTTTAACTCAGTGGCCGGGTTTACCCTGGTCAATATCCAGAGAAGAACTGGAGCTAGTTTCATGCAGTCTTTCAAAGTGTCTTAGGCCTAATCCTTCAAGGCATGTAAAACTCTAAGTACTCTAGGATAAACCCAGAAGACTCTACAAAATGTATATTTCTCTACTGGGAAGTTTGCAACATCTATGTATAGTTGTACCCAAACCACAGCTGACTGAAGAAATGCACATAATAAAATAGTTATCAACCATATGATTAAGTGATTCATTACCCAATTTGGCAGTAAAATGTATTACTGTACCTTGGATTTGTATAAGTTGAAGCATTTTTTAAGCAAATGAATGGGCCCATCTACCAGAGTCATCAAAAGAAACACCTGTGTATGAGACAGCAGTTACTTTCCCTAATCTATTATGTTAAAAAGTCTAGAATCAGTTTTCATGGGGCCTATTCATGATGAATGTCTTTGAGAAAATTTTAAATTAGACTGTTCATAAAAGTAACACATCCTTTTAATAATTTCTGTAACCCATTCAATGTCCTGGCCATTAAAACCACTTCATTGGTATAAAGGAGGAACAATGGGTCCTGATTTCCCACCCTTGGAGTGCCCTGTCTCAAATGCATTAGTACATTCTCCAGATATTTTGTATATAAAATAAGAAGAAGATGGGCTAAAACACAGTTCCATCAAACTTCTCTAACAAAAAAAAAGCATTCACAAAAATCCAAATAAAAAAATAAAAAGCAATACTTCACTTCTACTAAAAAAATTCAAACTTGAACCCAATCTCCCTGGAAACTATAGGCACATCTCCACTCTTCACTGGCTTGGGGAGACCATTGAAAAGTGCATATTCCATCAACTCACCACATTTATTGGCATAGAAAAGTTATTAGCAGTCTATCAATCTGATTTCAGAGTCAGTCAAAAAATGTAAACAAATTGATTAAAAAACCTGGATGATATCCTTAGCATCCTTGTATTACTCAACATCACCTTTTGACACAGTCGATCACTCCACCTTACTTACCTCTTTTCAAACATTATTTCTGTTTCAAAGACATAGTCCTCCAATGGTTTGCTTCCTTCCTTTCCAAGTGCTCTCAAATTGTAAAATCAACGATATTGTTGTCTCTGAATCATCGCCTATCATTTGTTGAGTGCCCAAGGATCAATCATATCCCGACCTCTATGTAGAACCTTTAGCTAAAAACTTGAACGATTCAAAGGCCATACACCAATATTCTGACGAAACCCACGTTTACTTGAAAACCTTAACCATAAGTGACATCCTCACCTTAACAACAATCTTGCTCAACGTCCAAACTTAGATGCAAAAAAACTTTCACACTCCCAAACTTAAAAAGACTGAATTCTTCCTATTCTTTCTGCTAAAACACCTTAATCAAACAGACTTTAACCTCACATTTGCGCCAGAAGTCTACTCATAAGGAATAACACTATATCCCTCCCTATCCATGGTCCAACAAATTAATGCAATTGCTAAAAGAGCAACTTTCCTATTTCAAATGTTAAAGAAACTAAAACTAGTTCTACAAACAGAACACCTTAAAGTAGCCACTCATGCTCTGATTTTATCTAGATTACACTTTGGCAATGGGTTCTACCTGGAGCATCCCAATCTGCTCTTACTCCTCTTAAAGCTGTCTTAAATGGAGCAGCTAGGCTACTCTCTTCGACCAAGAAATTCAACCACATCTCTCCAACAGTCAATGATCTGCACCAGCTCCCTATTAAGACCAGAATCAAATTACATTTTGCTTAGTTTGAATTCTTAGCTCTCAAAGCAATCCCTACAAAGTCCCTGTTCTACTTGACTAACCTTTTCAAGATATAATACAGCTCAAGGACATTGAGAAGTAGAGAAAACATTCTTGTGAAAACCTCACTGTTCTGAACTTCCCCGGTTCTACAACGCTACTTTTCTGGAGCGTCCCCCACCTTCTAAAATCCCCTACCCATGGGTATTAGAACTGCACAAATCGTCCTCTCATTTCAACGTCTGCTAGAGACTCACCTATTTAAACTATACCTGATGCAGCAACCTTTGAATATTCCGGACTATTCTGACCCTCACCTCTTAAACAGACCTGTTGAATATGAAATCTGTGTAACTATTATCCATCCGCTAACTTACTCTTGTCATTACCTTCACTGACCTATCTCTCCTCTTCCACCTGAAATCTCTTATTTGAATCTGTACCACTTCTTACTTCAACATTTTATCTTTTCTGTATAAGACCTTATGTCTCTTTTATTGGTAACCTGTAAAGTGTATGTATACCTTGGGTGACCATGTACTGTAGAAATCAGTTAAGTAAATACATTAAAACACTAGGGGGTCCATTAGGATGGCGGGCGGAAAAAGTCCGCCCGCCACCCTATCGGAGATCGGGACCGCCCGCCTAAAGGGCGGGGGTCCCGATATTGGCATTAGGATGTGTCCGCCACAGTGGCGGGCACATCCTTAATTTTTAGCATTGTGGCGGGCGGTGCACTCTGCACCGCCCGCCACAATGCTAAAAATGCATTTTTGCATTTGCATATAGAGAGCGGCAGGCACCGTGCGGTGCCTGCCGCTTTGTATATGCAAATTAAGGGGGGTACCACAGGTACCCCCCCGTGTGCCACCCCCCTATGGACATCACTCTGGGGGCCCACATGGGCCCCCCAGAGTGAACACTGCATGCCTTTCCGTGCCGCCACGGACAGGCATTGAGAAATGCCTATTGTAATATGGCTGGCGGTGTCTGATAGACACCGCCACCATGTTATCCCTTTTCCGCCCCGGCCGCAAGGCGACCGGGGCGGAAAACAGGCGGGCGGTGTTTCCCACCACTGCGGTCCCCTCCGCCATCGTAATATGGCGGGGGGAATGCAGGGAAGGATGTCGGGTGGATTGCCTCCGCCAGGGTGGCGGTGGCCACCGCTACCCTGGCGGAGGCAATCCGCCCGACATCCTAATGGGCTCCTAGGTCTTTAGCACAAACCTGAACCTAGAAATCCCATCAATGTTAACACACCCTAAAACGTGTAGGATATTTCACCAATGCCTCTGAAAGCTAGTATGGACCAAAGCTTAGCCCTGTCTACACAATCAAACGCTAATTTGAGGTCTATAGTGAGGCCATTCACAAACTTAACTTTCACTTGTGATTAATTTACATCCGTAGTTTACTAGCACACTTTTGAGTGATTTTACTTATATTGGCCATTCACAAAATCTGAGTCTAAATTTACTCAAAAGTGGGGAATTACTCATCTTCACCCCGCCCTTGAAAAAAGGGGGTGGAACTAAAGTTACAAGTTTAAGTCACTACTACCGAAATAGAAAGAGTAGTAAGTTCAGAACTACACATGATCACCCACTGGTACTGCCAAACCCTCCCATAGACACTAAAACCTCTTAGGAAATAATGTTAAATTAAATTAACCATATGGAGATCCACAGTCTGACTGTGGAGTACCGCTATGGTAAAGAATAGGGAAAAGTAAAATCAATGTATTTAACACAAAATGTTTGTCAAAATATGTGTAAGTAAATTTTTTACGTAAAGTAATTTAATATTTTTATTTTAAATGCATATCAAGAAAGAAAAAAGGTGCAAGACTAGCAACTTAATTTTGAATTCAATTAATTTGAGTATATATTAAATAGACATCTTTTACTAAAGTTTAAAATAAAAAATTAATTCCCCCCAAAAGTAATTTTCTTTTATGTATTAATAATTAATAAAAATAATGTCTATAATTACTTAAAAATAATATAATTACATTTCAATCAAATGTAAAGTTGGATTCATTTATAAATGTACTAAAGGTTGTTAAACAATTTTATAGTTGAATACAAAATATGTTTTATTTATTAGATTTTGACATTAAATTATATTTCATCACAATTTTTACTATTTTACATAATTTAATTTAACATGACATCATTTCCAATGGGTTTTGTTTTTAGTCTTCTGCCATTATTTTCTATGGGAGGGTGTTGCAGTAACAGTGGTTGGCCTTGTGTGATGTTGGACTTACTGCAGCTTCAAACTGGAGTAATATTCTACTGATTTGGGTCCCTCTTTAGATGTAGTAGTTTTAGAAATGCAGTTTTTCAAACACAATGAGTTCCTATTTTGTGTGATTGTGCATGTCCCTCCCTGTAGCACTCCCTAACCTTCCCTAATTGCCTCATTACTCCTTCCTAAACTGCTCCTATTTAGTAGTAATTCTGCCCTTTTTTCAGCCACTCCTCCTGGTCCAGCATTTACTACTAGGGATTGATTACGATGCCGTTCCGAAGGGCTCTGAATCAGATTCAGGTTTGCCGAATCCGATTCAGAACCCTTCTTTCCGACCGATTGGTACACACTTCCCAATGATCAATTACGATGCCCGTAAAACATTATGGCTGTTCGAATCGTTTCCGTAAGGCATTCTGACAGGCCGCATCTTTCTGAGCCAAATCGTACAGCTCTATGCACTCATTTTTTGAGCGAGCGATTATGATGACTGATTCGAACAACCGTTCCAAATCTGTATCTCCTGAGCAAATCAGCTACCGGAATCTGTCTTTGGGAGCCCATAGCAGGCCCCCTTCACCCAGGGCCCTCTGAATCATGCTGGTGTGGGTACCCAAGATAGCCCACTTTCCAACCATGCACAGTGTGGCAGGCACCAAGGGGTGTTTGCCACAGGGTGCATGATTTTCCCCAGCCATCCCTTTTGTCAAGGGGAGCCTGTGTTCTCGTTCCGGACACAGGTTCCCATTGAAGTCAATGGGAGCCTGACCGATTCGTATCCGTAAGCATAAGGATACATCCAAATTGCTGGGTCAGACTTACCTGATCCAAGTCATCTGGAAAGCCTTCGGGACCGACTCGTGGGAATGCTTTCTGGACGAGATCGGCCCCTAAGTAGTAAAACCTACTTGTATGAGGATCTCCAATAGAATAGTGGAGGTGGAGATTTACACTTTTAGATTTCTGAATTGCATTTTTTAGTAAGTAAGAAGTAGTACTACTTTCAGTACTTCAAAATGCAGTTTGTGAGTCGGCCTTAAGTCCTTAATATTCTTAAAAATAAAAAAATGCCATAATCAATCTTTGAAAAATGGCTGCTTCCGATGCCAGTTCCTAATGGCATTCCCTTGAACTAGAAGCAGCCAATTTGCATCATAAAAGCGGTCAAGAGTCTGTTTCTTGATTATATCTAAAACCAACTGTAACCCTTGGTTGCTGTTCATGATTCATTATTTTTGTGAAGGAGAAACCTATTCATCTGTGTATTACTATTCAAATCTCTTAGATCTACACATAGTCTTTCCTCAAATTGGCTATCTGGCCACAACCAGTTGAGCAATCCATTTGGACAACTCTACTGGTTCACTGATTTGTGTGTCATGCAACTTCTTTACCTGCTTCCACATCTACTCTAATAATCACAGGGATATTCTTCAGAGTATAACTGGTACTGCTTCATGTTTCAAAACTATTTGGTATGAAAAATGACCCAACTTTCTGATCTTTCCTGATAATACCCTTGGAAATCCATGTAACACTCTGAGGTATCAGCACCCTCGCCCACAAACACAACTTGATCAAGACTATTTGGTTTGAAGAATACATCTAAAGTTCTTTAGTTGATCCAAAATAAAACCAACATCTTTTTTCTGAAAGTTGGCCAACTACCTTACTTCACTTAATTCAAGGGTGACCATACTGCACCCTAACATGGGGATTGGCTCCTCAGTGAAACGGTCAGGCTTGATATGAGAAGACTCTAATATATCACCAAGGATGTTCATGAATGTTTTTTTAAACACATCCTTATCAACAATCATGTAAGGTGACCCAGATTCTGCAACCGTTTTTAGTTTAAACTCTCCAATTTTCATTTCACAAATTGGCATGCTCCTAAAATGTATTTTTAAATCCAAAACATTCCCTTGTATTACTTCACAGCTATTTTTTGCAGAGACTTCACTTCCAGAGCAACTATCCAAATCATTTTCCTTGACATGTTTAATTTTGGGATGCCTGCACCATTTTTGTTTCCACATGTTCTCATAAAATGCTGCGCTATACCAGAACCAGCACAATTTTGAAATATATATATGGCCATACAATTCATAGTATTAGCCATATGTTCAATACTGCAACATATGTTGCATTTTCACACTAATGGGTTTGATTTTTTTCTTGAGAAGATTTATTAATTTACCCAGTTAGGTGATACTTTTCCACCTAACATTTGTTGCCCCTTACTTATGCCATTTGTTTTGAAAACTTTACAAATAGTATCATTGTCCTTTACAGTTTCAAGAACAGACTTGGCACATCTTTCCAATATTTCAGCTTTGCATACGACGGCATCATCATCTTTTAATATGCATTCCCATGTACCCTTAGACTTTCTTGCACTTTGGGAATCTACATATTCATAATCCATTGGTCTTTGATGAGTCTGTCTTGTAAGTTTCCAAAGCAGCAAATTAGTGACAGTTTTTTGTAGCGCAGGAACATAACCATCTATTGGTTTCTTGACTCCTTGCTTCCCTTGAAAAACCTTCTATGAAATCCGCCCACTAGTCACCAAGTTTATGTTCTTGCCATAGTATACTGACACTCACTGTGACACATTCATTGAAAGAATGGCCTGACATGTCCTTTATTCTCAACGCTAGGCAGTGCTCCTCTCACCACAAAAGCTGCACTCTATCTGCCACCAGCAACCTGTATTCTCAATGTAATACCACTGATATCATAATGGTCCATTCTACAACACATGCTCAAGACAGAAAGAATTAGCTCCTTGTCTCTTCCCTTTCTTTTTGCCATTCATGTTAGTCTCCTTTTTTATGCTGACACCCGATTTGTAGGCAATAAGGACTGCTATTTAGTACACCTACTATGTGTATCAAATACCGTTATTTCGATTCTCAAATAGAGATTTCTAGAGAATCGCAATTCGAGAATCGCAAAACGGGATGTAATAAAAAAATTGCGAATAGTTTGTGATTCCTTGGCATTCCTTAAATGCGATTAGCAAATTGCGAATCGCATTTAAGGAATACCTTCCCATTTATTCCTATGGGCCTAGAGGCCCATAGGAATGAATGGGAAGACATTTGCAATTTGCGAGTACCCATTAGGTACTCGCAAAATGCGAATGCAATTTCAAGGGTGCAAGGGTTGCATAAGGACACCCTGTTGTACCCTTGAAATGAGCATGTGTGCACATGTGGCGCACATACACACATGGCACTTTGAAAAATGCCAAAAAGTGCATTTTTCAAAGAAATCGCAAATTACCACCAACTTGAAGTTGGAGGTAATTTGCAATTTCTTAATGAGAAATCGTCCAAATTGGGTGCTTTCTACATCCCATTTAGGGAATCGCAATTCAATTTACGATTCCTTAAATGCATTTGCAAAATAGGGAATCGCAAATTTTGCAATTCCCTATTTAGCGAGGGCCTTTTGGGATGATTCATCCCAAAAGGCTTTTTCCCGTTCGCAAACGGGCCCCGATTCTGAGAATCGGCCTATTTGCGAACGGGAAATGGGCTTCATACATATGCCCCCAAATGCATAAATTAAGATGAGAAGATAAAATAAAGCAAGCTACAGTGGGGGCAAGATCCAAACTATATAAAGGAAATAAAAATGGGGAAAAATCAATATATATTAAAAATACCAGCTCAAGTTCATATGGCAGACCAGTCTGATTTGGACTCAGATGCATCGACCAAGCTTCCCCCTGCGGAATCTCATGTCTGTTCATTTGTGGTATTAGCTCCTCTCAGTGTATCTGGGTTCTGTGGGCCCATTTTGGAATGGGGATGCTTACATTGTACATCCGGAAGCCAAGTTGTCTGTGTTCATGACACCCTCTCCCTGTCCTTTCTCCTGCCTGTGTTACAGCAATGGTTTGACTATCGCCTGCAGTGGGACCCCAAGGAGTACGAAGGCATTAAGAAGATGGTCATTCCCTCTAAAATGATGTGGCTGCCTGACATCGTGCTGGAGAACAAGTGAGTTGGACCCTTCTTTTTATGTTTTTATGGGACAGATGGGCCAGGTGAGATGGTTAAGTCCCCACTACTATGACATGTGTGCAAGATAATTATAAAAATAATAGTAATAACAATACTATTGGTGGTAAAAACAAGTAATAAATGTGGCATAAAGGATTAACAGAATAGGAACAAGAATATGAATAGGAACAAGAATAAGAATAGGAATAAGAATAAGAATAAGAATAAGAATAAGAATAAGAATAAGAATAGGAATAAGAATAGGAATAAGAATAAGAATAGGAATAGGAATCAGAATAGGAATCAGAATAGGAATCAGAATAGGAATAAGAATAAGAATAAGAATAAGAATAAGAATAAGAATAAGAATACGAATAAGAATAAGAATAAGAATAAGAATAAGAATAAGAATAAGAATAGGAATAAGAATAGGAATTAGAACAAGAGTAGGAATAAGAATAAGAATAAGAATAGGAATAGGAATAGGAATAGGAATAGGAATAGGAATAGGAATAGGAATAGGAATAGGAATAAGAGTAGGAATAAGAATAGGAATAAGAATAGGAATAGGAATAGGAATAGGAATAGGAATAGGAATAGGAATAAGAATAGGAATAGGAATAAGAATAGGAATAAGAATAGGAATAAGAATAAGAATAGGAATAAGAATAAGAGTAGGAATAAGAATAAGAGTAGGAATAAGAATAGGAATCAGAATAAGAATAGGAATAAGAATAAGAGTAGGAATAAGAATAAGAGTAGGAATAAGAATAGGAATCAGAATAAGAATAGGAATAAGAATAAGAATAAGAATAAGAATAGGAATAAGAATAAGAGTAGGAATAAGAATAGGAATCAGAATAAGAATAGGAATAAGAATAGGAATCAGAATAAGAATAGGAATAAGAATAAGAATAAGAATAGGAATAAGAATAAGAATAAGAATAGGAATAAGAATAAGAATAAGAATAGGAATAAGAATAAGAGTAGGAATAAGAATAGGAATCAGAATAAGAATAGGAATAAGAATAGGAATAGGAATAAGAATAGGAATAAGAATAGGAATAGGAATAAGAATAAGAATAAGAATAGGAATAAGAATAGGAATAAGAATAATAAACTGAATACGAATAAGAATAATACCAATAGTAACGACCAAGTATACGGTGCACACACCAAATGGAAGCTAAATAGTAAAGAATCCTAGTGGGGCCGGCTGTGCATGAGTAAGATTTTAGAAATTTCTGCTGTTATTTTGGTGAATGTTCTGCCTCATCAAGACAATGGAGAAGAATCAACTGGATTAAGAGTTCTCTACAAAGGTGGTGGTTTCTACACCATAGTAGTTCTAGCCTTCACTGGAAGTGATTTTCGGGGCATGGAAACAGCCAGAAGATCAGCTGACAGGTGCATTCAGTCTACATTGCAGAAGAAATCACCATCAAAGAATCAGAGGTCTAGTGCACAGTAGAAGAATCATAATCATGCAAATTCAATCCTGAATAATCTCCCCAAAGTTATTAAATTGTCCAAGTTAACTCACTGCTCTGATCAGAAAGCCAAAGGAAGGATAGAGCCCTACTACAAATTACTACAAAGTAAGCACCTCTCAAAGATTTCATTCTGAAACATGTATATCTGACTACTAACTTATGAGGGCCTTTACATAAATAGACAAAAAGTTGACTTGGACGTAATTATTTTCAGATGCTTTCTTTAGAGTAGAACATCGTTTTATCAGTATGGGCTGAAATAGCACATTTCAATGCAAACCCAGCACAGTAAATGGAAAATGGGTCCTACTTACCAATTGCAGCTATTTGCCACCTAATTCTCCTGGTTCTGGCTCAAAGTAGCTCATGGGTGCCACTCCCTCTTCAATGGTGTCATGTGCAGCAGCAGGCATACTGGGGAGTTGCATTTACATAGATTCTCACCTTGGAGGAAAACAATGTCAGGAACATTTGTGACACAGGTAAAAATATATTACCTCTGGAGCCCTCTCCCAAAGCAAAAGAGACATATTTCCCCTTTTGCACCTTTAGTTGCATTATGACGCCCTTTGCTGTTCCTTGCTGGTGTCACCTAGGTTGTTTCTTTACATCACCACACGGACAAGTCATTTAATAGATGGGTGCATTTGGTTTTCCAGGTCACATTTAAATAGATTTTTTTATGATGCCACTGTTCTCTGCTTTCCTTTGGATTGATTTATTATTCATTTGCTATTCAAAGAGGTTTTTAAGTGTTGCGTGTTGATTTTTGGATACCTCAGAGTGCCAGTCATGTTGAGAAGTCATGTGCGGGGAGATAGAGTTCAGTCGCTGAGGAGTGATCTCAACCCAATATTCTGTCATCATACTCTAACTGGGTGGAGTCAGTTGCAGGTGTGCAAAAGTAATCTAATGTTCAGGTATACCTTGAAATGGCTGGTTTTGGCTTCTGCTATCTGACGTGGGATCAGCTGTGGCTCTGGACTCCCAAGGCCCTACCTCCACATTTAAGTACTCTGAAGATTTGCTGTGTGTTGTTGCTTAAAGCAGGGTACTGTTGGGTACATAGTGGCTGTTCGTTTTAAAGATACAGAGAGCTCTTACTCCAGTAGACATCACGTATGATGCAAAAGATGTTGAGGCTTGCATCTACCAGAAGACAATGCGCAGGTTTTGAGGCTAGCTTAAGGTGGCAATGCTCTCTCAAGTTTCTTCAGACCACTTGATTAGGAAGCATGTTCATCTTTCAATACGATTTCATGCAAGGCTAGTGTAAAGACACTTGAAGTGTGACATGGTGTTGCCTCTCTTTAACTTTACCCAGTAGATGATGTGGAGGCATTGAAGTTATACTGTTCACAGTATCTGCAACTCTTTATATAACATAAAAGGAAAAGTGCTTTGAGGTCTGATTTATGTCCTCCTACATGGTCCTTTCAAATAAGGGCCCCATCGCTTTTTGACACTTTATTGTGTGGGTACTCCTAGGTTTATCCCTACAAAATTAACTTCCTATCTATAGTTGTTTCTTTATTTCATTTTTAGGGAATGGAGTTACTGGTATGTCTTACCATGCATGCTATGATCAAGTTTAAATATTCAGAGGTAGAAATGTAATACCAAATGCTGCATTGTACAGAAAACATGAGATCTAGTAGGGAAGAGGTTATATCTCCTTTAAACATGAATGTGCCAGTATATAAGCTACTTAACATGCAGTGATGCAGTAAATACACAAACTTGCAAAACAATACTAAAAGGAAGTGTATCATTTATAGGTCCAGCTAACAGATGCTACCGGACCTGCGCTGGCTACCACCCACTTAATCAGTAACCCATCTGACTTATAATTTAAAGTTTGTCTACATATGTCAGTGTGGCGCAAGAGAAACATTTATCCATGTTCAGCCATGAATCATACACAATTCCTTATATTCTTTCTATTTTTTTAATTTATTGACATATTTACAAAAAGATTTTTGTATTAAAATATATTTAAGCTTTATAGAAAAGTAGCTAACGTATATATTAATAGGACATCTTTTTGTATATATGTAAATAAAGTAAATAAAATAGAAGGAATATAAGAAATTATAATATGATTCATAGTTGAACATTGTTGAATATTTTTCTTGCTCCCCACTGACATGTGTAGTAAAAAGGAGTGTACATATGCTTCAGATATAAGAGTTCATAAAAATCCTGCCCTTCTTCAATCTAGCAATATAAAAATATAGCTGATTTGTGAACAGTTGTATTTCAGTCCTGTAAAGGAAACAGAAATGTTAAGGCTGTTACAGCACATTGATCTCTGATTTATCTTTATCCTGCTACTTGCTCAGGGAGCATCCATGGAAGTTGGTTGCAAAACATTTTGTCTCCTGTTATATGTGCAATGGATGCTATAATAGTACTGGAAATCTCAGTCTGGGATGTTCAGTGGCATCTTATAAACATCACCACAACTTGAGCCCAATAATTATGAGCCTCCTTAGCTACAATGCAATAGAAGTTCACAGCCCAAACACACCACACAGGCCTTCACATTCATCTATAAAGTCGTTGCAAGTCCTGATTTGTACTAATCTTTAGATATTTTCTAATTTTATTTTTATTATCCTTCTCCACATTTTCCAATAGGTTCTCTCAATAGAGTCAAAGAAGATTTGGGCAAAACTAAAGGCAAAATTAAAATGAAAAATGGCCAAGTTTGAACTATCAGTGGGAAGCAAATGGGATATGTAGAATGATTAGGAACACAAATGTCCATGTAGTAATAACATTGTAGATGAAAATCTGTTTGGTATCTCACTTCCTTTCATGTCACTCTCTTGCAGCATTGATGGCACATTTGAAATAACTTTCTACTGCAACACCCTTGTGTCCAATACTGGCTGGGTCTATTGGCTTCCTCCCGCCATCTACCGAAGCTCCTGTTCCATTGAGGTCACCTATTTTCCATTTGACTGGCAGAACTGCACCATGGTGTTCCGGTAAGCCTCATACATCAACAAGAGAGTGAGTGCAATCTTTAATTAGAGGCCATATTGGGATACCCAGAATAACACGGTATGATGTCCCACAAAGAGACAAAGAGGGGAATTCTTCTTCTCCAATCTGAGGGGTTTCTATGTCAGTGAAGGAAAACCCTTATCCACCTGGTTGGCATGCTTCATCGTCAGGTTTTACACATGTTAGACATGCAAAAAATTCTGCTTTTCCCAATGGGCTCCGATACAGTGAGCTCTTGATGGGGATCTATTTTAAAATGATTTCCAAAGTTTCTGGAAAATGCTACAGCTATGGGACTCTGGGCACTAAGGGTCTCTATTGACCCTATTGTCCTATCATCTGGTCAGATGTTTCTGCCTGCCCAAAAGTGGTCAGTGGCTTTAATCAGGACTAAAAGGCAGGCCCATGTTTTAAACGTATTCGCCAAAGCTAACTAAAGCTAGCTCTTTGTAAGAAGATGGTTGTCCATGTAGAAAAAATGAGACTTTTTTTAACAAAAAGTTATGCTAATCCACCCTTTCAACATTTCTTTAACTTCTCAACAAGGAACAAAATCTGATGATGAAGAATGCCACTCAGATGGGTATGGGTTTTGCTTCCTTAGTATAAGAACCCTCAGACTTGGGAAGAAAACGTTTACCTCACAATCTCTTTGTAGAACATCCCACAGTATTTTGTGAATGTGAAAACTCTAAAAGAGTAGTCCACACTCTCCAAGACATTCATTCCTCACTTGTTTTAACGCAGGGCCCAGTGCTCTCTCTAAGTTCTTACCACCCCTCCACCCCACACTTCCCGGTTGAGCACCGGTTCTGCCCACTCATCCCACTCTGTTCTCTTTCTTTTCATGACTCCTGCAGCTACAGAGTTCTTCTTGGCTGTTTGCTGTCTGTTTTGTCCTTCTGCACACTTTATATATTTTTATTCTACCATTCTGATGTGGCCATCGTCTATGTTGGAACAGTAAAGTAAAAAAGCCAAAATGCCCACCCCCGCTCCAGGATGCTTGCTTCTGCATGTATTATGCCCACTTCTACTCCTGATTACAGAACAGCCATCTTGAAATGGTACGAAAACCAGTGGCTGTTACTCAGTCTTTTGCTGTCGAATCTGCACTATCACCCCCCCCCCCATGCATGTCTATTTGAATTATAGTAACCCTAACACAATGGCCCCAATTCTGAGTGCGGTGGAGTGAAATGACCTGATAAAATTAGCTCCATCTAATTCAGAGTGGGTAGGTTTTCCTCACCCAGTGTAGGATGACCATGCTCGCTTTTTTTTTGTCTATAATTCAGACTGGAATAATCCCATGTGATTTTCAATGCCACAGGAAAGGCTACTCCAATCCTTTTTTATTTGTTGAAGAGAGGGAACACCATAAACTCATTGAAGGTTGGAAAGTTTTCATAACAACGTGCATGTTAGGGTGTCTGTGCTGTGCTGATGTCAAGACCATTTGGCACCAAAGAGTGGTCTTTCACACATCTGTTGTTGCTACAGTACCTGAATACCATTGGTTGTTTGCCAGACTTGACTTGATCACCGACTCTCTCGACCAAAGATCGTAACTTCAAAACTTGGCCTAATGAAGTTCTTCCTGTGACTCCAGGGCAGAGAAAGACTTGTGAGCGGATTTGTTGATTCAGCTATGGACCACTCAAGGATGCTCAATTTTTGTTTTTGGGCTCTTCTTCTACCCAAATCTCCTATGGACTAACATGGTATCTATGCCCTGAAAATGCTGGCCTTAAACTTAGCCCCCTTAACATGCTGCCTCCTAGTTTCCAACGTGAGTCCTGAATATAATGCAACAGAATGCCTTCCCGTAAGATATTCCACTCTCGAAGCATGGTCGTGTCAGATACCAATGTACACAATGGCAATGAAAGGGGCATGCATTTGAGACATATGTTCAATTGTATCGTAAAATTGGATTTTCTTAAGCAGTGTTCACCTTCAATATTTAGGTCCCAGACGTACAGTGCCAAAGAAATCAAGATGATGCTGACTGTGGTGGAGGGCACCACCATTGAGTGGATTGAGATTGACCCAGAAGCATTCACAGGTGAGGCTATGTGATTTCTCTTCCCATCCTGTGCTTAGATGTAGACGTGAATATTCTATACCTGACTCAGATGCCTATGGATCCCTATCTTATTTGATGGTAAAGTACTTTGATTTATCATCATGGATTTACTGCTTTTGTTGATGATGCTCATGACAAAGAGAACCTAAAGGAAATAGTCTTACTCTGAATGTTCTTAGTATCATACAAACAGGCCATCTGATATTTTGTTTTGTAGGGGATAATTAGATTCTTCTCAATGCAGGAAGTGATGTTTTCCCCAATTTATCATAATTGTCTGTCATGGAGTTCTAGACAATGGTTCCATGACCATTTGACAGTAAGACTGCAAGCAAGTGGATCTTTGATCAAAGTGATAGCAAGACCTAGTAGAAGTGATTATTTATCCTAGCATCCTCACCTAACCACATGGTGGGACCCAAGTCTCCTTAGTCCCTAACTCCCTAAATGGCCTAAATCAAGAGCTCTTAGAAAAGAGATACAGAGAAAACTCGACTTTTACTTTTCAATTGGTTGGAAGGGGTTTCAAAGAGATGTTAGCATTGTACCCAAACAAATGGTGAGCATAAACGAATCACCTATCAAGTACATGTAGTGTTTCCATGCTACTAAGTGAGTAATCTGATGATGAGTTGACTGAGCATTACAAGTGTCAGCTGGGTGCATGCATTGATATTTAAAGTCTTGGGTCAATTGGGTGTCCCTCTTCACAGAAAACGTATTTGAGTGTCAACAAAATATGTAACATGGGCTGAAATTATTATTTTAATAAATATCTGGGTGAATGTGCAGTTGTGTGAGTGCATGAGTGTGTGTGTATGTGCATGTGTGTGTGATAATCATAATATAGGGATAACAGGAAAATTATAATTAGGGTTGCTGAAATCAGATTTTGATTACCCTAAACGTAGATACCAAGGAGAAGTTTTGATTTTGGGGGTAGACCTTAATTTAAGAAGAGAGCCCTTTGAGTCTGACTCAGTTAAGCACAAACTGTTGCTGAAATAATATATAACGTTTCCTTTTCAAAATTTGCTCTAACATCAAATGCTACACATGGGTCATCCTTTGACACAGCAAAACAGAGTGTGACTAAATGGCAGGTTACAACAGAATTATCCCTTAAGAGGAACCTTGGGTGTTATTTAAGGATTGAAGTTTGTACTCCATTTCGCTAGGGTAGCAGCAGTATATACTCCATGGGTTAGTTTGTTGGACCTCGTACTCCAACACAAACTTAGTGGAGTACCATCTGCCAACCTGATGGCCTGACCGGTGTATATAGAGATGAGGTTCCATTGTGTTTCCTGCAGGCGATGGCCCCTTTAGCTCCACAAATGGAAACCTTTGATGGCCCAACTGATTTTGTTCCATAAGTCTAGGTACCTCAGACCATCCTCTCTATTTAGGGCGGATATTCTGACAAACTATTTTCCTTTTCGGCATCGCCAGAAAAAGCCTGGTGATTCCAAAAATAAAAATAAAAAATGACCACCACACTCTATCAGGGTGTCAGGGCCATTAGTTTGTTTTTGAAAGACAAAATGGTTTTCTGAGCAACTGTCTGATGAAACATGGCGGCTGTGGAAGTGGTTCCTTTGAAGGCACAGAGATCTTTTACATACAAGTGGAGATCTTTAAATATGGCAGGCTGTAGTCCATTAGGGCTGTGACCTCCTCTTCCCTGGTGTAAGGCAGTAGGGACTTTCAACCCTTAAATAACCCCCATAATCATTTGGAAACATAGGCTATATATGTATGTATCTGTGAAACAACTTAGTAACAAAAGTGATCTCTCTGCACTTCAATTCAACTATGGGCGATAGAATCCTCTTAACTTTAAAAGCATACTAATAGCTTCACTTAGTTTCCCCCGGTGGTTGTGGGCTCTCATAGACACATTTAATCTTGAGTTCCTATCTGATATACAACAATTAAATCCATCAAAGGAATTTTTTTTTTTAAGTGTTATGATTTGGCATGACATGGAAAATGTGAAGGAAAGGACACTGTCTAATGTAATTGGTAGTGGAAATGATGGCTGGAAGCAATTTTTAAAATCTAAGGGGGTCATTAGGATGGCGGGCGGACTTTGCCCGCCCGCCATCCTAGCGGGGTTCGGGACCGCCCGCCATAAGGGCGGGGTTCCCGGGGGTGGTATTAGGATGTGCCCACCACAGTAAGGGGCACATGTTGTATTTTTAGCATTGTGGCAGATGGTGCTCTCTGCACCGCCCACCACAATGCTAAAAATACTGTACATCATTTGCATTTACAAAGCCGCAGGCACCGCGCGGTGCCTGCTGCTTTTTGAATGCAAATGAAGGTGGTACCACAGGTACCCCCCCTGTGCTCACACCCCTGCTCACCTTCACTCTTGGGGCCCGCACGGGGCCCCCAGAGTGAAGTATGCCTGCCTTTCTGTGGCGGCATTGCCGCCATGGAAAGGCATTGCCTATTGGCCATCCTAATATGACTGGCGGTGTCTGATAGACACCGCCACCATATTATTCCTTTTCCGCCCCGGCCGCAAGGCGACCGGGGCGGAAAAGCGGCGGACGGTCTTTCCGTCCCTCGAGGTCCCCCCCGCAATACTAATATGGCAGGGGAAAAACAAGAGATGATGGCGGGCGGAGGCGTAAGTTCTAGGCAGAGGCGGAGGGGCAATCCGCCCGCCATCATACTGGGCCCCTAAATATTCAAATAATAAGCAATAGTTTGACAAAGACAGGAAGGTGCCTCATTGAAACAGTTTTTGAGAAAGCCCCTAAATGGGATAGTTCAAATGACACAACTGGAACAAAAATTATTCGCTTATACATGCACAATCAGATTTCATGTTGCTAAATTTAGATAATGCAGACAAAAATGCTTCAATCTGCTGGCAAGGTTTGAAAGGTGGAGACTCTGAGACTGGAGAGATCTCTCCTGACCACGTGTTCAGTTAATGGCTTATTATATTAGCTGCAATGATTTAGAATTGGTAAATTCCCAAGAAGTTAAATGCATGCTTTGTAAGTTTGGAGTAAATTAAGCATAAAGTAAGACATGGCAAAATGCAGCACACATAGGAAAAGCAAAAACAAGGAGAAATAAAAGTATTTCTCCTTGTTGCGCCATTCTAACTCCTGCCGTTGCTTGGCATAAGTTTTTGGTACTGCCTCAGATTTACTCCTTGTTAATCAGGGGCAGCGTCAAAAAGCAATGGGTGTTGCGGTGGAACAGCCCACTGAAACACCCATTGCACGCCCCTATCACACAGACAAATGCGTGAAAGGGTAAAATTTTTAAAAACGGACGTTAAGCCACAAAAGGTGGCTTAACGCCACTTTGTAAATATGGTGCAGGGCAATGAGCCACCGGAACGTCAAAAAAGTGACGTTCCGGTGGAGCAATCCCCTTGTAAATATGCCCCTAACTGTGACTCTTTATGCTCTTCCTCAAGCTTTAACCCCCTGGCTGCGGCCGGAATTCCGCTCCTGTGCGGGACATTCCGATCGCAGGCGTGGTCATAACGGCTCCTGGCCATCATCAGCACACGCCCACCGTAACTCATGACGGCCGGGAGCAGTCATCAGCACCGAACGGGTTAAACATGGTACTTGATGGCAGCTGAGAGAGAAGATCCTCTTTGTTTTACAAGTGGTTGTATTAGGTAAATAGTGGGAATGAGTGAGGGCTGCAATTGCAATTGGGTTTGCCTCATTGAAGCTGTACTGCACCACCTTGAATATCTGTTGCAAAACAAATGAATTTGTAGTTTCTCTACAGCAATAGATAGCCATACAGGTGCAGGAGTATTCTTTTTGAAATGTATTTGAAGCAATTTAGTCAATTTAGTCAAGGGTGGTACGTGCACACCAATGTTCAAAGGGTAGGAGTTGACTTCAATAGATTAAACAGTTTGTGTGCAGATCGCTCTCTGGTCCTTGAGCATCCTAATATATCTTATGAAGCGCCCCCCAGGGGAGACCTCCCCTCGGTGCACTGCTTATTCTCCAAATGTGTGGAGTGATCCCGCTCAATAACTCTTTAGAGCATATGTAGTCCAATAGTTGCATTTATTGTTTATTTTTTCATAAATTATTTTCATATATCAATTGTAGACACATGAACTGTGCTATTAGTTCAGCGGATATAGATTTGTAGCATGGGTTGGCATGAACATTGAGGTGCCAATTGATCAATCCCAATGCATTTCGGGCTCTATGGGCCCTTCATCAGGGGAATATTCAAAATCTTTTGGTTAGTAATCAACATTCCTCCAGGAATCCATGGTTGGAAAATAGACTGGAAAGTGCTTAAAGGGAATAGTATAAATGAAAACAACTGAATATTACAATATTGGTCAATGCAGTTACATTCAACTAAAAAAAGAGAAATGGTTTATTACATGTTGGTACAAAGTTACACCCTGAACTAAACTGCACGAAAAATAAATATTAAAAATGACCAGGGCAGTCAGCTGAAATTCACTGCAAGCCCTTGTAAATGTTGAAATTGAGGGATGCAACAAGTTTCTGGAAGTGGATACCAGCTGCAGAAAAATATATGTTTAAC
Source organism: Lissotriton vulgaris (assembly GCF_964263255.1). Taxonomy (NCBI): domain Eukaryota; kingdom Metazoa; phylum Chordata; class Amphibia; order Caudata; family Salamandridae; genus Lissotriton; species Lissotriton vulgaris. The sequence goes on along the minus strand of NC_141699.1, from coordinate 1,076,868,728 downwards.
CTGGAGGCGATCTGGATGCTTGCATCCTGTGTCTCGAAATGTACCTGATCAGACATTTGTTGGTGCACAGATATTTTGACATACCTACCCAAGTTTGTAATTCACATATGTGTTGTGCAGAGGTTGCTCGCTTCATGGCTCTAACATCTTTGCGGTCGGCGGTTCTGACTGCCGGATTATGATGCGACCGAACAATGTTCGGTCGAAGTCCCATTATTCCCTATAGGAGCTCATGTTCCGCCCGACAACTGGCAGTAACACAGGCTCCAATTGGGAAATAGGGTGTTTGCTGAAAACTGTGCACCCTGTTGCAGGCAACCCTTAGTGCCTGCCACACAGTGCAGGGTTTTACAGCGGGGGCACCAAGGTACCCCCTCAGCCATCAACCTTAGGCCGCTCACCCTAGGGGGCCCTGCCAGGGGGGATCGCAAAGTCACTCTCCGACAGCCTTTTCGTGTAGGACAGGCCGACGCTGAAAGGCTGTTGGAATTCAACATCATAATCCAGAGTGCGGAAGAGCTGCCCATAGGGGCGTACGACGTAGTTCCGACTGACAGGACTACTCTGCAAGTCGCTCAGAACCGATTCGGAATAACTGCGCAGTTTACATTCCGACCGCAAACATCATATTCGGTTGGTTGGAAGGTAATTAAGGGCTCCGACGCGGTCGAGGAGATTCCGACTGTCGGGAGGAAACTTTCTGCCTGACATTATAATGAGCCCCCTAGTGTGAACATCAACCAATGTAAACATGTATAAAGACTTACCAGTATTTGCTTATACATTCTGAAAACCTGGAAAACTGATGTCCCCTACCTCTCATCCGCTAATGATGCAAGCCATCCTATTGTCTTTTAAACATCCAGCATGCTCAGGAGGCCTGCATGTGACAGCATATAATCCCAACTACTATTCACAGCAGCCTGCCCACCTCTCGGGCTTTGGTTTGCACACCACAATAAAAACAAATATCTCCAATGAAACCCACTAAAGGAAAGCTAACGTGAAGGTGGGATGGATGTCCAACCAAGTCCTTCACACATTAGCATTTGCAAAGCAAGCCTTGAAGCTGGTGGACAGCCAACTATTTTTATCTCATTCTTATAGGAAGAAAAGAAAGAGACTAGCACGTAGGAGAATAAAAATAATAAACTTTAATACTAAGCACAAGAATGAGAAGCATACTGAATATTGAACATGACAAGCTGACTTTAAAGGGAACTCATTGAGGTTTCCTCAACCTACTGTAAAACTGAATAATGTTCGGTAGCTGTGGGCAGGGGTCACTATATCATCAGCGGAATATCAATCTACAAAAATATTAAATACACACGTTTTAATACTACTATATTGTAGGGGTTCATAATATGGAATTAAGAATAGTAAATATATATTTCCCTATATGAATTAAATTTGTTGAGATAGTGGTAGTCAATGTAGACGATTTACTATTTTTGTAGATTGATGTAAATATTGCTCAATATTCCGACATCCAACCATTCAGTATAGCAGCGCTACTTATCTTATTTCACCACTAAAACAATCTACATGATAACACTTTAATTGATCAATCATTTATATAGGGACATGATCAGCACTTATCAACAAATGTATTTATCGTGAATTAATTTATCCCCTGAACTGGTAGTCCCATGTGTACCCAAATGGTTTTGTCCTTATTTTTTTGGTTATCCTGTACTTATGCTCTCTCATATTCTTGTATTTGACTCTCACAGAGAACGGGGAGTGGGCGATCAAGCACCGTCCGGCCAAGGAAATCATCAATGATAACTTCTCCCCTGATGATCTGGAATACCAGGAGATCGTATTCTTCCTCATCATCCAGAGGAAGCCACTTTTCTACATCATTAATATGATTGTTCCTTGTGTGCTACTTTCCTCGGTTGGTGTCCTGGTGTACTTCCTGCCAGCAAAAGGTATTTTGAGTCTTATGCCCTTTGAATAGGCATTGTAAATGGGTCTATTTCTATATCCCCTGCCAGGTAATGGCGCATTGAGATTGGAGGTGTGATGGTGGGATGTGCATTCAGTTCCATACAACATCTCCCACCTCCAGCTACATTATTACATGTTGGGGTTGGGCCATGGGATGGAATGTACATCTATGTCCAGTACATTTTATGCCAGATAAAGTTGCAATGGGTGTTATGGGAGTGATGGTGTAGGGTTGGAGTATTATCTTTTTCCTATAGATCCGTTGCCAGATAAAGGTGCATTGCGTCCTTTACTGTGCATATGGTGGTGTGGAATGGAATGTGAATCCACTTTGCACACGTTCCATGAGTGTCAAAGCTATATTGATGCTTATTGGGGGGTTGGTGTGCACATAAACATTGCAATTTCCATGTAGCCCCCTTTTTACTAAATATGTAAAGATATTCAAGTCAGTGGATGTGTAGTAAAAATGTATCATAGTTAAGGTGTTGTTACTTCTAAATAAGGCATGTGTGCCACGTGCAAAATCATGTTATTGTTAAGCGAATAGGAATCTCTCAGCTCTTCTGCTTGGTAACAGAGTTGAGGCACAACACAACCAGTATATCATATGAAAGATCTTAGAAATAATTGCATTCATGGAGACACAAGAATCACGTTCCTTTCTCCACTAACAGCTGGAGGTCAGAAATGTACCGTCTCCATCAACATTCTTCTAGCACAGACTGTTTTCCTTTTCCTAATCGCACAGAAGGTTCCAGAAACGTCACAGGCCGTACCGCTCATCGTAAAGTAAGACTTACCTTTACATTTTGCTTGTTCTACCTGTCAGGAATTCCTCCAGGGGAAAAAAGTATATCCTTTCAAGCCACTCCCAGGAACCTTATCATGAAATTTCAAGAATGCTTGTGAAGAAATCCGCTACTACATCAGTGTCCAGCGTAGGGCCAGGAGGGCTGGATCCATGCCAGATTTATATGATATTCACGTAAAATAAATTCATTTTTGGGATATCCTCATTAGATAAATGTACATACAAATATTCTAAATGGACCTTATTTACCTAGTAGGTGGTTATGCTGAAAATATGGCATACTATACCCTGCCCTCCAGACCAGTGTTGTAACCAAAGCTAATTTTATTGATTGAAAATGTGTGCAATTTTAGCCAACATTCAAATTTACATATTTTATACATTCCTTCCGGCAAGTCCTCAAATACTGGGTGTTATGGGTTTAGGCATGAACACCCAGTGAAAAATAGAAACATCTAGAAACACAGCAAATTTGTGTATGTTCCATGGAAATACCCAAATAAATGAAAAATGTGTGCTATTGAACTGTTGTCCTTTGTTAGACTTAACTTTTCAGGAATACCAATTGTGGAAAAGATTGTTTATAAAATTGGAATAAAAGAGCCTGCCAATGGCCTGGGATATGTATGGAGAATATGGTTTCTCAACACAGCTAGATTTGTCATATGACACGTATCAACTAAGATAGTGTAACATGTCATTGGAGTACAGACAAGGGGGTAGATATACAACCATTTTGTGTTGGGTTTGCGTTACAAAAGTGACGCAAACCAGCACAATTTTTTTTTTCTAATTTACTTTCTAGTATAAAACTTGTTTGCGCTGGAAAGTAGCCTAAAAGTAATGCAAAGCAACGTGAATCACTGCTTTGCATTACTTAGCAGCAAGGGTGCGTTACATGGGTGGTATATGTGCGATCCCATGTGGCCACCTATGCTTTTTTGACGCTAAACCCTATCTACTAACTATAGCAGGCAGTGTTTTGCACCAAAGATTAACACCATTTGAAAGTAAGCCTTAAAAGGAGAAATGTTTTTATTTCTCCTTTCTTTTCAACTGACTTTGCATGCGAGCTGTACTGTGCAGCACACATACAAAGCAGAAGAAAGTTTTTAATTAAGACTAAGTATTGTATTTTGTACCGTAAGGGTACCTTTCCAGTACTAAACCTGTGCTAGATTCACGGACACACCCTTGCACTATGGTGTAAAGGGGCGTGCGTGTCACTGGACAGTAAAAACCTTTGCCGGTGCTAGGTAGATGGGGGAGAGTGCCATATCACGGTATACAGACATAATATCGGCAACAAAAATATCGAGGTAGGTAAATATCAAGTTTAAAATATCGAGTAGACAGAATATAGATAAGACAGAATATAGACTACAAAAATATCGAATAGAAGGACAATAATATCGAATCAAAAATATAGAATGGACAGAATATAGAAAACAGAAATATTGAGGGACAGAATATAGACAACAACAAGATAGATGGATAGAATATAGACAACAAAAATATCGAATTTTAGGTAAGTAAGTCAATTTATGGTATTTAATTTTTGCGTAATATAATTCTGGAGTGGGTTGTGGGTTTATAGGGGAATAGGGTGGGAAGTAATTTAATTATAATTAATCAAATATTTTAATTTATTGGTATTTATGTACAATTAATTGTTAATTAATTATTAATTGGCAATTAATTAAAATATAATTGGTAATTCATTTTTATCAATTGATTAATTGATAATTATGTGAATTTTATTTATTTATTTTCTGGAGCGGGTTGTGGGTTTATAGGGGAATAGGGTGGGAAGTAATTTAATTATAATTAATTAAATATTTTAATTTATTGTTTTTTATGTACAATTAATTGTTAATTAATTATTAATTGGCAATTAATAAAATATAATTGGGAATTATTTTTATTAATTGATTAATTGATAATTATTTGAATTATATTTATTTATTTTCTGGAGCGGGTTGTGGGTTTATAGGGGAATAGGGTGGGAAGTAGTTTAATTATAATTAATTAAATATAAAAATGTATTTGTATTTATTCACAATTAATTGTTAATTATTTTTTAATTGGCAATTAATTAAAATATAATAGGTAATTATTTTTTAAGAATTGATAATTATGTTAATTTTATTCATTTATTTTCTGGAGTGGGTTGTGAGTTTATAGGGGAATAGGGTGGGAAGTACTTCAATTATAAGTAATTAAATACATTTTTTTTTATTGGTATTTATTTAGAATTAATTGTAATTTAATTTTTAATTGGTAATTAATTAAATTTTAATTGGTAATTAATTTTTATTAATTGATTGATTGATAAATATGTTAATTTTATGTATTTAATTTTTGTAGTGGGTTGTGGGTTTATAGGGGAATTGGGTGGGAAGTCATTTAATTGTAATTAATTACCTTTATTAATATATGAATTGGTATTTATTTAGAATTAATTGTTAATTATTTTTAAATGTTTTAATAATTTATTGTTATTTGTAAATATGTTGTATTAACAGGTAATTATTGTTTAGTAATTAAATTAATGTTATTATTTTAAATTGAATAATTATTATAATATCTTAAATTGGGAATTAATTTTAATTATTTTGTAATTGGTATTAATATTTAATTTATTTTTAAATACATATGAAGTATTTACTTTCCCTACTGTTGCACTCACTGGAGTGGGAATAGTAATTTTTCCCCTACGCTATCCAACGCTTACCCTACTGTTGCACTCTCTGGAGTGGGAATAGTAATTTTTACTCCTATGCTATACAACGCTTTCCCTACTGTTGCACTTTCTGGAGTGGGAATAGTAATTTTTACCCCTACACTATCCAACGCTTTCACTACTGTTGCACTCACTGGAGTGGGAATAGTAATTAAAATTTCTATGCTATCCAACGCTTACCCTACTGTTGCACTCTTTGGAGCGGGAATAGTAACTTTTACCCCTACGCTATCCAACACTTTCCCTACTGTTGCACTCTCTGGAGTGGGAATAGTAATTTTGACCCCTACGCTATCCAACGCTTTCCTTATTGTTGCACTCTCTGGAGTGGGAATAGTAATGTTTACCCCTATGCTATCCAACGCTTTCCCTACTGTTGCACTCGCTGGAGTGGGAATAGTAATTTTTACCTCTACGCTATCCAATGCTTACCTTACTGTTGCACTCTCTGGAGTGGGAATAGTAATTTTTACCCCTACGCTATCCAACACTTTCCCTATTGGTTCACTCACTGGAGTGGGAATAGTAAATATTACCTCTATGCTATCCAATGTTTACCGTACTGTTGCACTCTCTGGAGTGGGAATAGTAATTTTTACCCCTACGCTATCCAACGCTTTCCCTACGGTTGCACTTTCTGGAGTGGGAATAGTAATTTTTACCTATACGCTATCCAACGCTTTCCCTACTGTTGCACTCTTTCGAGTGGGAATAGTAATTTTTACCCCTACGCTATCCAACACTTTCCCTACTGTTGCACTCACTGGAGTGGGAACAGTAATTTTTACCTCTACGCTATCCAACGTTTACCCTACTGTTGCACTCTCTGGAGTGGGAATAGTAATTTTTACTCCCACGCTATCCAACGTTTTCCCTACTGTTGCACTCTCTGGAGTGGGAATAGTAATTTTTACCCCTACGCTATCCAACGCTTACCCTACTGTTGCATTCTCTGGAGTGGGGATAGTAATTTTTACCCTCTTGCTATCCAACGCTTTCGCTACTGTTGCACTCACTGGAGTGGGAATAGTAATTTTTACCCCTACGCTATCCAACGCTTTCCCTAATGTTGCACTCATTGGAGTGGGAATAGTAATTTTTACCCCTTCGCTATCCAAAGCTTTCCCTACTGTTGCACTCTCTGGAGTGGGAATAGTAATTTTTACCCCTACGCTATCCAACACTTTCCTTATTGTTGCACTCTCTGGAGTGGGAATAGTAATGTTTACCCCTACGCTATTCAACGCTTTCCCTACTGTTGCACTTTCTGGAGTGGGAATAGTAATTTTTACCCCAATGCTATCCAACGCTTTCCCTACTGTTGCACTCACTGGAGTGGGAACAGTAATTTTTACCTCTACACTATCCAACGTTTACCCTACTGTTGCACTCTCTGGCGTGGGAATAGTAATTTTTACTCCTACGCTATCCAACGTTTTCCCTACTGTTGCACTCTCTGGAGTGGAAATAGTTATTTTTACCCCTACGCTATCCAACGTTTACTCTACTGTTGCATTCTCTGGAGTGGGGATAGTAATTTTTACCCTCTTGCTATCCAACGCTTTCCCTACTGTTGCACTCACTGGAGTGGGAATAGTAATTTTTACCCCTACGCTATCCAACGCTTTCCCTACTGTTGCACTCATTTGGAGTGGGAATAGTAATTTTTACCCCTACGCTATCCAACGCTTTCCCTACTGTTGTACTCTCTGGAGTGGGAATAGTAATTTTTACCCCTAAGCTATCCAACGCTTTCCTTACTGTTGCACTCACTAGTGTGGGAATAGTAATTTTTACCCCTACGCTATCCAACGCTTTCCCTACTGTTGCACTTTCTGGAGTGGTAATAGTAAATTTAACCCTCTCGCTATCTTATGGTAAATATATTGTATAATTTTTTTTAAAACTATGGTTATATATATATATATATGTATTACAAAATGTTTAAATATTTTTTTATAATAATGATTTATTATTTTAATGGTTTTTAAGTATTTTAAGTATATTTAAGTTAGTTATATTTATTATTTTATTAATTTAAAATTACTTTTAACTATTTTAAAAATTCGATATTTTGACTGTCTATATTTTTGATTCGATATTTTTGTACTTACCTGTTTGAAGATAGGAAGTCGATATTTTGGCATTCTATATTTTTTACTCGATATTTTTGTAGGTCTATATTTTTGCAATCGATATTGTTTCAGTGATCCCCATTTCACTGTAGATAGGGCGCTCTTCTGCTCTCTCACTGTCAAGCAACACAGTGCAGCATTTGTGGTTGCGGCGCTGTGTTGTGTGACAATTTTGTAAATCTGGGCCTTGATATGTTTCCATCTTTCCTTACAATTCCTCAAACAAATTGCTGTAATCCATCAACACAAATATAGTCAAAACAACATCAAAACATTACAGACAAAGGTTCAATTGATCACACATGGGCGCCGATTCCGATCCGGTAAAAAAAATCCCCCGTACGATTCGTATTCGTAGCCGTTTCCGTACGACTCGTAAACACACCGTACGACCCGACGAGTACGATCCGGACCGGGTGATCAGAACGCTATTCGTACGGGCCGCGTCAGGTAAGGGCGATTCGTACGGAAAAGCGCACAATCACATACACACCGTACGGCGCGTACCCCCCATGATCGCAGGGGTACGTCACGTACCCCTGCGATCATGGGGGGGTACGCGCCGTACACCCAGCGTACATGGGGTACGCAACGTACACCCATCGTACATGGGGTACGCAACGTACACCCATCGTACATGGGGTACGCAACGTACACCCAGTGTACATGGGGTACGCAACGTACACCCAGCGTACATGGGGTACGCAACGTACGATGGGTGTACGTTGCGTACTCCATGTACGATGGGTGTACGTTGCGTACCCCATGTACGATGGGTGTACGTTGCGTACCCCATGTACGACGGGTGTACGTTGCGTACCCCATGTACGCTGGGTGTACGGCGCGTACCCCCCATGATCGCAGGGGTACGTGACGTACCCCGGCGATCATGGGGGGTACGCGGCATCCCCGGGGGGGGGGCGTTCCGTACTTGTTTCGGCGCGAACTATGCGTTTACGGCTGTTTCCAGCTCCCGTAAAAAAAAGGGGCGTACGGTGCGTACCTGACACGATTCGTACTTGCTGGGTCGTAAAAACCAGCCGCGAAGCGTAGCGATGTCACGTACAGCGGGTTCCGAGTGAGACTCGTACGGATAATTTAGTCGTACGGAGTCCTGTACGACTCGTACGGTCTTTGGCTCCTGGTACGAATCGTACTTCGTTGTACGTACGGGGACGTTTACGGGTACGATTCGTACGGGGAAAATTGCTCCGTATGACGATTCGGAGCGCATTTTACCAGATCGGAATCGAGCCCATAGTATTACTGCCGTAATGCATTTATTTCTTTAGGATGGGTTTATCAGAACTCATTCTGTAAGATGTTTTAGTTCATAATAATTAGCACGATCATTGTGATGGAATTTCAGGACACATGTGGTGTCCACAAATGTTGGCTGTCTGTAGTACACCCAGAGTAGTTCAATGAATTCAAGCAAGGCGATAAAGGCATACAAGTCCACATTCCTTAGTGCCTGCTTGCTGTCTTCCTGAATTTCTTTCATTTTTTCCAGTTTATAGAACACCTGACAAGGGAAGGTCAACATGTTTCAGCCAATTAGTTCAAAGTCTCCTCATGACATACCAAGGATTTGCACTAGTTGCTGAACTACAAGCAATTACTGTCTTTATCTGCAAAAAATCCTACAGCTGAACCACATGCAACCACAACTCAATAAAAAATACCCTCTGATACCTGCACTGCAAATCAGGAAAGAAAGTGAAATATAAGTGCAACTCAAATATATATAAACAAAATATAACAAAAATATATTATATAAATATATACAAAGGAACAAATTAAAATAGATATATAAATATAAACAGACTAAAATATAAGTTTGGAATAGTGGGCATATTCAAATGTTTCTGCCAGATGAGCATGTGTGAAATCTTCATGAGCAGCTATTTTGCATGAGCAGCTATTTTGTTAAGTGCTAAAGGGTCGACCTTTCTTATCCTTTCCAGGGTCCTTGATAATATTGATACAATAATCTTGTAGTCTGGGGGCCTGTCCTTTTTTGTCCTTTTGGTTGGCAAATATACACACAATTTCAATTTCAAAAAGCTTTATTCGGTTTTTTAATACAAAACCATAAAAGTTCATGATTAAAAGAAATAAAAAATACATAAAAAATGCACATTATGATAATCCACATTACACAACAGCAAGGATAAAACCGTTAGGGTCTTCAGTTCTCGTATAACTGTTATTACACTTTACATAAACCTTAATCAGGGATTAATTTTATACAGACTAAAGGTCCAGGCATTTCCTATATTTCATTGAACACCTTAAAAAACCGATCACAAAAGGTAAACAATCAGGTTTTAACAGTTGTAAATAAAAGAGGGCCGGGCAAACTTGAACAAAATTTAGCCTTTTTAAAAGAGGTTTAAGATAACAAGCCCTGGGGAATTCATAGAATTTACAAAAGAATACAAAGTGCAGCAGATCCTGTGGAGACAGATTGTCGCAGCCACAGGTTGCTAACACTGTCCCTTTGTGACATCCCCTCGGCGCTGCTAAAAGTAGGTGGAACAAGTTGAACCGGAACCCGACTAATAAAAAAAACGCTCATGTGCCGTTACTGGCCAGAGCAGGTAAGGTTCTACACTAGGCACGGTTTTAAGCAGTATCTGGAGACGAGCATTGGGTTTGCACAGTTCCTTTTCCTCCCTCTCCAATCTTTGCAACACTGTTAGCAAACGAAAGCCATCACAGACTTAAGTTAGGATTTTGTCTTAAGTCTGTTTTAAGTCTGTCTTAAGTCTGTCTTAAGTCTGTCTTAAGACAAACTTAAGTCAAAATCCTAACTTCTGTGAATACCAAAAGTAGTAAATTCATTCTGTGAATGCCAAAAGTAGTAAGTGCATTCTGTGAATACCAGAATAGTAGTACGTTTAGGATTGAGTCTTAAGTTCATTCTGTGAATCGGGCCCTTAGTCTCACTCATTCTGACTCATACTCACTGACACTCAATGTTATTCATGACCTGTCGCCGACTTCCACAGTTATGCTTACACATAAGCCCTCTCTCACATAACACTCACACACAAGCACACACATACAATATATTTAAATTCTTTTTTTACTTACTTCAGCTCCCGGCAAAGGTTCCATTCCTGTTAATTGTACTCCATTTTTATTACACTAATATTGAGTTATAGAGTATTATTTACTATTAGTGTAAAAAAGAATTGCAAAATACAAGGAGGGTTGACCCCAATCCAATACTTATCAGGGAGGACTGTACCTGTGCACTTGGCACAGACGTTTCCAACCTTGAGGCCGGAGGGGCTCACAAAGGCAGTACCAGGGGACACAAGGGGCAAGCAAGTGGTAGGCGCTGAAACCCCTGAATGATGTCCATGAGTTCTGGATGCATTAGAGCTGATACTCTAAATTATTTTCTTCAAAATCCTCTGTGTTCTATTTTAACATAGACCATATTTGCTTTAAAATAATTTAATAGTACTCAGACAGTATTATTAATCTTTTGACATCTTATCATCCTTTGTTTGTATCTTTAAATTCATATTAAACATATTTTATTGATTCCAAATATTTTTTTCCACCTTGGCTTTCTTGCTATAAAAAATACCAGCTAGGCTGGTAAAGTGCTGGTCAGGAGGTCACCCTATCACTGAGTAATGTAAGCTTTATCATGCTCAATATTGTGTGAATGGGTTCGGCCATCTTGTTTACAATGCTGAAATGACTGTCTCTCTGCTGCTTCTGTTGGTTGTCTCCTCAGGTACCTGACATTCCTCATGACGGTAACCGGCATCATCGTAACCAATGCCGTGATTGTTCTGAACGTGTCTCTGCGTACGCCCAACACGCACACCATGTCAGAGACTGTGCGCCAGGTAGGGTGAACGACCCCCAGGAGAGAAAGAATGACAGGGGGTTGAGGGAAACACATTTAGTTGTTGACTAAAGTCACTGTGGCCAAGGCTTTGCATACAGACATTCCAACATCATCAGGTGTTAGCATATTAGTATAAGGTGCACAGGTGTGTGTGATGCTACATGCAGGGGCGGCTCTAGGCTCATGGCGGCCCTGGGCAGGGAGCATAGGTAGGGGGCCCCAGAAGAGGGGGTCCGGGCGGGGCGGAGCACGGAGGCCAGTGAAGAGGGGAGGGTCAGGGTGTTTGGAAGTGGAACAGAGCTGGAGGCCGCCAAATCCCTGCCAGGGGCCCCCACGCAAATATGTATCCATCCTCAGAGGATTATTATATTAAGGATATATATTGGCGTGGTGGCCCCTGGGTTTGGTGGCCCTGTGCAGGTGCACAGCTTGCACATGCCTAAGGCCGCCACTGCTACATGATTGTGTAATAAACTTTCCTTTGAGTGCAGTGGTTGTCAACATTGTAAACTGTTATTACACAGAAGTTGAAGGCTAAGGTGGCGGCTAGGTAAGAGCTCAGCACTTCAGCTCCCGGGTTTGGGGATCACTAAATCGGGGAATATCCCTGGCTAACCCAGCCATTCACCCCGCATCAACAGGCAATAATACTACAAGGCCAACTACGACTACAATTTTCTACTTTGAAGCTGCCTACCTGCATTGGGGACCACTGGAAGGCCTGCTGTATCAGAATCAATGTGCTCGCCCCCGTTCCTCCTTGATGACCACGGATGGCTGCAACTTCGAGTTGGCTGCCGCCTTCTGAGAGGAAATGACGGCCTCAATGACGCTTATCTGCAGTGGGGACCGATGGAAGGCCTGATGTGTCAGAGTCAACGCGCTCGCCCCCACTCCTAATTTGATGACCACGGAGGGCCGTAGCTTCGAGGTGGCTATGGGATGCTTTCTGAGGGGAGGCGACCGCTTTGGCAACCTTGACGGGTCTCGCCTCTGCTGACCGGTCACACTTGCCCCCGCGGAGCCTTAAGAGAGCTGAAGCTACGTTGTGGCTGTGGGACGACACAGTGTGGAGCCGAGCTTCTTCGGTCTCAACGAGCTGCCTTGCTTCCCTGAATACTGCCTTTTCCAGGGTGATAATGAGGGACACCTCCACCTTTTTTCAATACCTAGACAGGGTAAGTGTCTTTGTGTCTAAAACCTCCCTGCAACAATGGCAGCTCACTTGGAGCTACAAGGTAATGACCTCCTTTAGACTGCGTGTCTCTGATCTTACTGCGTATTTCAAACGAGCCTCAAAATGGAACCTCTCAAGGTTATTCAGCCACTTTTAAGCCAAGACTCAAAATGGCCTCGAAGATGATCTGACCATAACTCTTTAATTTCTGAGTCAGGTACTCTCAGAACCCTTATCAATTGACATCATTGTTCAATTGAGAAATTTTTACAACAAAAGGAGAGAAATAATTACTTGCCCATCTTGCTCCCCCTTTGCAATGGGAATAGAATTTAAAACAAAACTGGTGAAATAATTACCTACGCATCTTCTTCCCACCTACTCCTTTGCACTGGGACTAGATTTTAAACAAATCTGGTGAAATAATTACCTATGCATCTTGTTCCCACTTATTATTAGTCAAGGTTTCTTAATCACTCGTCTCACCACTCTGGCAGCGCCAAGCTGAACATGCTCACCTATTAATACTCACCTATTAATACTCAATATTCATTAATCACTCTTCACACTGTTCTACTCCCACCTACTGGCTCACCCATTCAGTGGCGTTCCCAACACGCACGGGAAAGATGACGATCGTGCTCCTTCCCTCTACCAGGACCCGCTACTAATTGGGGCTACCTCTCCACCCCTTATTCTTTTGGCTCCTTTAACCACTGACTACTAAGAACATCAGTCAACATGGCACAAAATACTTATCATGCCTCTAACCCATTTGGTCATTCGGGTGTAAACTCGGTTAAGATTATCTACTCCCTCGACCTACTGTTAAAGGCTAAGAAGACCTTTAAGCACAATATACTCAAGAGGTGGCCCGGAACACTGATATCGGACACATATATCTCAAATAAGGGCACTATAGTGACTGATCTCATCTCCTACACCAACAGAAGAGCACAGTGGAGAAAAGCCCCCACCTCTATGCTGCACTCCAAATAGACCAAAACTCTGCTTAGCTTTCGTTTAACCACACTTCCATCACCGGCCCTTTTGGCGGAGCTGACTATCTCCATTTACAATAATGGTAATGTCCTTATCCAAGCCTCAGACCTGAACCTCAAGTGATTCAATTATGCCTTCTTGAGTTTCAAGAACACTCTAACTAACAGCAACACCTCCACCGGCAGTCATAATGTGCCACTCACTGTCTTTGATCCTGAGGCGATTGACGGCCCTTCCTCCCCATTGCCCACGCTCCTGCCTGTTAACACGCTCCTCACAGCTTGACCCAAGTTAACAGAGGCTCTCCCTACTCCCCACACCAGGAGCCCGAAAAACCCACGTCTGTCTCGTGCTGACTACGGTTTAACTGACCTGAGTACCTCCCACCTTGTTGCTATACGCACCAATGCTCCTTCTTTACCTTGCCTCACCTCCTATCCTCAATCCCCTGTGTCACACACTATTTGCTCTAATAATTGGTGTGATGACCACCCTACCAACCCGCCAGTCAGGTAGGATTTAATACTCACGCCTTAGGCCCTGGATCTTCCAATTGCAGGGCCTGGAACCTTGTAGATGTCTCCTGTATGCTGACCAATAACAGACACTCACCTACACTTTCATTATACACTTCACCACCCTCTACTCCTCCTAATTCCACTCTGCCCCTCCCTATTCCCACTCCAAGCTCTGATTCCTATCTCGAGTATGACCATATCTGTAACTGTGCCAATGGTCCTACCCAACCCTCTACTAACCCTACCACAGTGAAACCTGCACTATTTGCGCGGGCTACTCCTGCGATTAAGTGCTTGAACAATTATGGCCTTGAGAAGAAGATTGATGACCTCAAGCATGATATCTCAGTAGTCAAAGAGTTGGTGCAAAGCATTCGGCAGTTCTCAGTGAAGATGGAAAAATGTTGGGTCTCACCTTCCACGCAGAGGAATGATATCTACAATTCACAGAAGCTGTACTCAACCAAAGTCCTCAACGCCTTCTGCTCCTATCTTAGCTCCACCTGGAGCTCGAGGCATCTACCTAACCGCCACTCTCGGCCCCACAGACCCTTACCTCAGCTATCGGATGAAGACATTCTCGCCCTGCTTGGGACCTACACTGACTCGAAGACGGTCTCCAAACCCAACTCTACTCTCAACATCCCTTCAATCACTGCAGACCCTGACGGGAAACCAAGCCTTAAGCTCAGAAAGGTTAAAACATAAACACCTTTACTCAAGAAGTGGTCTCTTCCAACCTGCACATCAACTCAATGCTAGTCAATTGTCGATCAGCTGTGAAACATGCAGCTGATATTTCTGATCTCATCATGGCGCATAACTTAGACCTTCTGATCATCACTGAAACCTGGCTCCATGACACTTGCTCCCCAATTTATGACATCTGAATCCTCCTGACTACTCCATTCTCAGAAGTGATCGACTGGATAAAACAGGAGGGGGCATTGCCTGCATTCATCGCTTCAACCTCACAGTAAAACAATACTCATGGACTGTCTTATCCTCCTGTGAACAGCTAGTCTCTGCCATCTGGAACAAAGGCAAGAAGATTTGTGTGCTGCACTCGATCTATCACCCTCCTTGTGACAATCTAGTCTTCATAGAGCAAATCATGGGGGTCATTAGCTGGAGCTCGGATCAATCCTGCCACATATTCCTCGGAGACTTCAACCTTCATTGGAACAACACAAATGATCCAATTGCCTGTTCCTTTCAGACTTTCCTCTCTGACTTTCAATTTCTCACAGCTCTGTAAAGGCCCTACTCACAATAAAGGCACCCCTCTCGACCTCATCGGTGCCGAAGACAACTTCATACAAATAGGAGAAATCCGACCGAGTGACTGGTCTGATCATTTTCAAATTCCCTTCCTCATCTTAGACAAGGGACAGGGTCAACCCCTAAAAGCTAAACAAATGACTCATAATATGAGAGACGTCGACATTAACATGATAACTTCAATCACCAAAAATAGACTACAGCCCCCCCCCCTAATTTGACCAACCTTGAGGATCTTTCTGAACATTACCTTAACACTTTTTCTACCATTCTTGACTCTATTGCTCCGAAACAGCTCAAAAGGATCCCAGTCAAACATTCTAAACCATCGTTTAATGGTGCCCTAAATGATGAACAGTGCAATCTAAGACTCTCTAAGAGACTCTGGAGAAGCTTGCCTTCCAACACAAATCCCTTGCAACTGAGGAAAGTGAGAAGCGCTTCAAGAATTCAACTGGATGGAGTCAAAAATCGACCAAAACAACTCTTCGAAATCATTAAGGAACAATGTTACCAATCTTCAAACCAGAGCTCTACTCAGTTACCCCTGCTCCCTAGTGGTGATGATTTTATAGCTCACTTCGCTGATAAAACAAGGAAAATAGAGCTGGAGCTATTACCTACCACCCCTACTTTGTTATCCAAGATGCCGCCCGCAGGATCCAGGGAGGTGCCAGAATTCATGACAATATACTCGCCTTTGGGCAGTTCTCTCAAAAACAACGCCTCTTGGAGCAGTTTTCTCCTACCAGGCTGCACTGAGATACTTTGCAACATGGCATCCATCCAACTCTCCAACTACTTTGGTGATCCTCTACCCGCCAAGCTGTATAAAGATTTGATCTCAGCCTTTCTCCCTCTCTGGACCTGGCCTGGCAGTTCGGGCTGGACTATTCCCATTGGCCGCAGGGGCAAGAATGATTTGCATATGGCTGGGTCCAAACTGGAATGGCATTGTGAGAAAAAAAACAATGGATTTAGGTCCAGATCTCTGTACTGGGGTGAATGTATGACATTGTTCTGCATTCTGTCCATCAACTGTTTTTTTTGCATTTGTCACACCGAGTGGGACGGGTATGCCCAGACGTGGTTCCCGTGCTCTCCATGCCACAGGAGTCAACTATCCTGGCTGATGAGGGCTGAAATCCCAAACCCGGTCCTAGGATGCTTGTTTCCAGTCCAGGGAGGACCTGACCTGGCAGTTCAGGCTGGACTGTTCACATTGGGCGCAGAGTCAAGACTGATTTGATTATGGCTGGGTCCAAACTGGAATGGCAAGGTGAGCAAAAAAACGATGGATTTAGGCCCAGATCTCTGTACTGGGGTGAATGTATGACATTGTTTTGAATTCTGTCCATCAATTGTTCTTTTTGTATTTGTCACCTTGAGTGCGACGGGTATGCCCATTCATGGGTCCCGTGCTCTCCATGCCACTGGAGTAGAGCTATCCTGGCTGATGAGGGCTAAAAGCCTGAAACCGGCCCTAGGATGCTTGTTTCCAGTCCAGGGTGGACCTGGCCTGGCACTTTGGGCTGGACTGTTCCCATTGGGCGCAGGGTCAAGACTGATTTGCATATGGCAGGGTTCAAACTGGAATGGCATGGTGAGCAAAAAAACTATGGATTTGGGCCCAGATCTCTGTACTGGGGTGAATGTATGACATTGTTTTGCATCCTGTCCTTCAATTGTTCTTTTTGCATTTGTCCCCCAAGTGGGATGTGTATGCCCAGACGTAGGTCCCGTGCTCTCCATGCCACTGGAGTCAAGCTATCCTGGCTGATGAGGGCTGAAAGGCCGAAACTGTTCCTAGGATGCTTTTTTCCAGTCCAGGGAGGACCTGACATGGCAGTTCCGGCTGGACTGTTCGCATTGGGTGCAGGGTCAAGACTGATTTGCATATGGCTGGATTCAAACTGGAATGGCATGGTGAGCAAAAAAACAACAGATTTAGTCCCAGATCTCTGTACTGGGGTGAATGTATGACATTGTTCTGCATTCTGTCCATCAATTGTTCTTTTTTGCAAAATTCCAGACTGCCTACAAGTTGGGCAAGTTACTCCCATTCCTAAGAAGCCCACCGCGGACCAATTGGATCCAAACAATTTTCGACCCATCACCAGCAGCATGACTCTAGCTAAATTACTTAAAAAATGCGTACATTTGCAGATCGGCAAACATATTGAGAAATATCAACTACTGGGTGCTCATCAGTCTGGATTCAGAGCAGGGGACAGCACTGAAACGGCACTAACTCACATTGTTGATGATGCCGTGAGAGCCATTGACCAAAATGTCCAATGTCTCCCGAGCCTTCTAGACCTGTCCTCAGCCTTCGATACCATCAAACATGGAAACCTGATTGATCTCCTACAACATAAGATGGTATTTTCGGGCCCGGTCCTAAACTGGTTTGCCTCCTTCCTTCAAAACCGCACGCAAAGGATCAAAGTTAATCATGCCATCACTTCTAGTACCCCTGTCCTCATTGGAGTCCCCCAAGGTTCTACGCTCTCGCCTATGCTCTTCAACCAATTTCTGGATCCTCTTGCGGTGATTCTGAATAGAGCAAACATTCAATACCACATGTATGCGGATGACACTAAATTGTACCTGAAGATCTCCTCGCAAGAGGACATATAAACTTTAAATACTGCACTTGCCCAAACTCAACAATGGTTAGCTCAGATCCAGCTCCTACTAAATACTATCAAAATGGAATTTCTTTTGATCACCCCACATACTCATTCAACTCCTAACCTTGACTGGATTAAACACCTAACTGCTCTGTACTGCACACCTCATGTTGTGGACTCTGCCAAATCTTTTGATGTTACGGATTTGTTGCCACTAGAGGGTAGAATGTTCTAACAAATAAAACAAAGATCTCCCGGAGCTTGAAGGGGTTTAAATACCCTTGGGCTCCGTGAGGCCTTTGTAAATCAACATTGGAATGTTGCTTTGCGGGCTTTTATCGCCTTTTAGAAGCTTGGAGCGCTCCATTTTATTCAATGTAGTGCTCCACATTCCAATGTTCTAATGTCCGCTAGAGCACACTACGGAGGGCACTAAGGCGATTACAACATTCTGCCCCTAGAATGCAGAATGTTCTAATTTGTAAAACAAAGGCCTCATGGAGCTCCAGGGGTTTGAAACCCCCTCGGGCTCTGTGAATACTTTGTTCACAGCTGTTGCTCTGAGCAAACATTGGAATGTTGGTGCTCCGGGCTTACAGCAGCCGTTATACGCCCGGAGCAGTCCATTGTCTTCAATGGAGCTCCCAACATTCCAATGAGCTAATGATTGTTAGAGATGCGGGAGCGGGACTGGGTGAAGAGAAACGTTTTTTCCTCTAGCCTGACTTGCCCATATAACAGCCAGATCATCTAAGATGAGATGAATAACATACCCTTCTGACTCCGCAGGTGTTCCTGAGACGCCTGCCTCGCTACCTGCACATGCACCTACTGCCACCTACCTGGTCAGATGACTGGAGTAGCCAGATGCCCAGGAGGAGGAGCTCCCTTGGATTGATAGCGAAGGCAGATGAGTACATGATGCGGAAGCCACGCAGCGAGCTCATGTTTGAGAAGCTGAAGGAGAGGGATGGACTAATAAAGGCCATTTTAGGAAAAATTGGTAAGACGTCCTGCAAAGTTCATTGCAAGCTTTCCAGGCAGCCAGCGATAACAGTGTGGCTTGAAACATTAAATAAATTGATAGTTTTTTAATAGGTTTCCACATACTATGGTTAAGTGGTTTAATGGAGAAAATCAGGTTTGTTGGGCGCACGTATAGTAAAAGGGTTCTGCCCATTTCACCCCAAACGTTTTGAAATCGTCTACCTGATTTTGGGACTTTTACTGTGAGTGAGTTTCACAACCTGAGTCTCACCCATCGTAAATTTATAGTAATTGGACTGAGCATGCTAACCAGCAGTGGCCCCCTTTTACTGTAAGACCACTGCTATGGTAAAAGGCTCTGGGCTGGTTACCAATGAACGCTTGAGCTTGCCTCTGTGTGCATAGCATGTGGACTGCGTGTGTAAGGCTACTCATGTTTGCATCCAGGTATCTACGCACCAATAGCCCGTAGGCTGTTCAGGGGTTGGTACTGACCTGGAGTAGACCTTTTAATGTGAGTGGATAGGCCTGCACTGCTTACTGAAGGTCTGTTGTGCCTACACTATATTACACATTATTGTCCAAATCTGTACAAATGTACTGTTTTGGACCACTTAGCCCTACAGGGTCTAGTGAGGTACCAATACCAATCTGGGGGTCAACATGCCCCAAAGTGTACATGTATAGTCACTAACATTCTACACCCTAGCCCACACTTAATATCACACTTTAAGATTTGTTATATTTACCCTACTTTGCTCAGAATTAGATTCCAGGCCTTTGTCCCTTCCTACAACATTAAACTGCCCCCATAAAAGTAAAACAGAAAGAAAAACAAAGCACATCTTGCTTCGCAATATCTCCCAAAATGCCCCGGGGTGAACAAGGGGGTGGCGGGCACATTTATTTTTTATAATGCTCACTCTGGTGACGTGGCATGCCAGGGTCATGTCCCTGGATTTAGGGAACCCCTGAGGACCCCCATCTTAATGGGGGATGGTGCAATAAAAGCAGATCGCAGGGTCCCCCCAACACTACTAGTAATCTCCG
Organism: Lissotriton vulgaris; assembly: GCF_964263255.1. NCBI lineage: Eukaryota > Metazoa > Chordata > Amphibia > Caudata > Salamandridae > Lissotriton > Lissotriton vulgaris. The sequence continues at coordinate 1,076,848,558 of NC_141699.1, read as the reverse complement.
GTATGGGCACATTATCCCCTTCATGCCACTGTCTGTGGGGCTGGCCTGCCATCTCCCTGCCTGTGGTTGTGGGGGTTGGGGAAACTATCCAACTTCCACCTTGGGGTGGCAGCGGAGATACAAGAATTGGTTCCCACAGTAGTTGGAGTGTTGTTATTGCATACCACCTACACTGAGCAGGCCTTGGACTTCCCGGCTTCCCTACTCTAATAGAGTCATGTGCTACAATGGGGTACTTGATTCCCAGTAAAGAGACAGTTGCTTATTTATCACATGTGAAGGACTCACGCCCTTTGCAATAGTCTAATTTCTTACAGGAACATATATAGACACCTGAATATACATTGAGACAAATTGTTAATCTTCATATAGGGACTTGCATTTTCTCCTGTCCTACCTGCTGCTACACCTATCACAGAAATGTGAATCATGCCATTAGGGCTCCACAATTATTAATATTATTATTATTACATTAAATTTGTAATGCGCACAGCTACCCTTGACAGGGTTTCCCGGCGCAGGCATGTCCACTACTGCAGACTAAGTAAACGGAGAGCTAATCACTGAGAGAAAAGCCAGGTCTTGAGATCTCGGCGAAACTTGAGGTAAGAAGATTCATGTGTCATAGAGCTGGGGAGGGAATTTCAAAAACTAGGTCCGAGGCATGAGAAGGATCGTCCACCCACTCTGGTTAATTTAAAACTAGGTGTTGCATAATCGCCTTGAGTGGCTGAACGTAAAGATCGGGAAGGGACTTATGGATGGATAAGTTCCTGAAGGTAGACAGGAGGGGGACCTTGTTTGATTTTAAAGACAAAACACAGTGTCTTAAATTTGATACGGTTGTCAATGCGGAGCCAATGCAGGTCCCGAAGGAAAGGAGAGATGGATATTTTTCTTGGGACGTGACATAGGAGGCGGGCTGCGGAATTCTGGACCACCTGGAGCTTCTTCAGTACCTCCTGACTTCCTCCCAGATAAAGAGCGTTACCATAGTCCAGGCGAGAGGTGACAAGTGCCTGGACTACCTTCTTTTAGTGGAGTCAGGGAGCATCCAGATGATCTTCCACAACCACCATAAGATGGTAAAACAGGTGGCGGCAACGCTAACCACCTGTTGCCGCATTGAGCGATTGTTATCAATAATAAACCCAAGATTAACGACTTGGGTAACGGGCTGGGGAAGAGGACCCATTTCCTCGGGCCAATTTTGGGGATAAAAGAGATGCTTGTGTTTTCCTAAAATAACAACCTCGGTCTTGTCTCCGTTTAATTTCAACATTCCTTCTTCTATACAAACTCTGGACCCATAGCAAAAATGGGCTCTTACATTTGTTCTGGTTTCACTCCAAATCATTCCTTCTTTCATAAATTCTCACACATGTGGAAACTTCTTCTGACTGCCTACTAGAATAAGAAAGATTTACAAACATGTTTTATTTCATAGAACATTAAAAACATGGCTTTTCTACGCATATAGTTAAATCCTTGACAAAAACTCTAGCTGTTCCAATGCAACACTATTCTTCAACTCATCATGCTTATGAGCAGTAAAGCCATGACAGCATGATTAGACACACCAAACTCAACATCTGTGATGTAGTTCTAATTACAACAAATACCCTGTTCAACTATGCCCTCCTAAAGGGCAATTGGCAACCCAGAGTGTTTTGCGGCCTTGTAACATGTGTAAGGCACTCTATAACTGCCACAGTACAATGTAATACCTATGAGTAAAGAAATATGCTACACTCTATAATGGTGTAAAACAATGTGAGTCCTGGTAGCAAGGCAGAGCATCTTGAGAAAATCAGACTTTGCTACTAGATTGTCATTTTGATTGGCCTGAGAAGATCCATTTAGGCTAGCCTTTCAGAGAACATGTCAATCAATTCAGCAACTCAGATGAGTAGAGCGCATCTAATCACCCAAGTGGGTACCCAGGTCTTGGTTTATTTCTGTGGTTAGTCGAAGAGCCAGGTCTTGAATTCTTTCCAGTAGAAATTTCCAGTTTTTGTAATTGCCGAATTGCCTCTAGAAGATGGCCACGGGCGAACAGTGATCCCAGTACTTTTTGTATGAAATTAGATGCCAATTAGATCCGAAGAGCCTTAATTTTTGGAAGGCACTTTGAGATTTTAGTGCAACCATGAAGCGATATCAGGGAGAACATGAAAAAATCATCTCATGCAGGGAATATCATGGAAAATCAGGCTTGTTTGTCAGTCTTATGCTGGAGTTTCATTGTGTTGTTTATTTGCTCTGTAGGACCGATGCATGGTGTTTCTGGAGCACTTGTTTTATTTAGGTGATTCTCACTTCTTGCAACCAATGCCTCTGTGATGTCATCCATCCAGGTAGAGGGATGGAGAATGGCACCTGCCAGGATCTCTACTACAGCCTGATCCACGCTGCCCCTGAGGTGCGCTCCTGTGTGGATGCCTCAAACTACATTGCACAGAACATGCGGGATCAGAACGACTTCAACAGTGTGAGTTCTGCTAATTGTATTGAGAGCAAATGAGCTGCAGGGAAAAACCAGGCATGGCCATTAAATTGGCTGTCCCTCATCCTTTTTTCTCTTTTGAGGTTTTGTTGTTTTGTTTATATACTTTAGTCCCATTTTAAAATATATATGGAAAGGATATTCATCTATTGGTTGGGACCAGAAAATGTGACTCTTGCCAACATTTTCCTCTTCAGTAATACACAATGTTTTTCCTTCACTTCTGGGGTACGTAAGGTTATTAGAGCCAGATCTGGATTAGGCAAGCAGAGCAATTTAAAAGAATCAAAAGTCTTAACCTGATCCAGCTATCATCAATAGCTTGCTTATTCATCATGAGTAAATGTTTTCCTAAAAACCTACTATCCCCCATTTCCTTCCCCTCAATCCACCCTTGCTCTAAAATATGATTCTCCCTCCTTCATACAATGTTTCCCTCTTCTTTATTGCAGGAGAATGAGGAGTGGATCCTTGTTGGACGAGTAATCGACCGGGTTTGCTTCTGGATTATGTTCCTCCTCTTCATGTTTGCTACCTTTGGTACCTTCTGGGTAGCCCATTTCAACCTGGCGCCAGCCCAACCATTCCCTGGAGATCCCAAGCGTTATCTGCCTTGACTGTAGCTGTGCAGAACCATGAAACTATCCACTGTCTGGAGCGAGCCCGCTGTGCAAAGTCAAGACTTTGTTGAAGATCTGGATTGCCCTTCCAGTGAGTCCTCCATGTTTTGACTGGAGACGGCAGAACTCACAGAGAAGATGTATTTAGAAGATGTAATCGCATTGGCTTTGAAGAGCCTACCAGAGCACAGTGCAATGAGTTTCAGGGAAAGCTTGTTGATTATTATTCTTCAAAAGAAGGAGATTATCCAGAATTGAAGGAAATGTATTCCTGGCCCATTTCCAGCCTGAAGTTAAACTGTATCATCAGTCATGATTTGAGCATCAACACACTTTAAGATTAGAACATCATCAAAGACTATAACAAAGAGGGAAAGTTTATTAAAATAAACATTTGCTGTCATCATATTCTTGCTGTCAGTGGAATTGAAGCCACTTCAGTTTTGCTGCATGTGTTGAATGAACATATAGTTTCAGGAATACACATGTAATGACATTATCGCTCTACAGAATGTAATTACTTGTACAATTTCCATTGCACATTCAATTAAACTTGACGAGAAGGATTTTCCATGGATTTAGAGACAATAGTCACCACTACTAAACATTTACTTCTCACCTGTCACCTAAGATCATGACAACCCCATGCACCGACCTATGTGTGCTAAGAATACAGAATAGGTATTTCTACCAGTAGATGTTGGCGTAAGACACAGAAGTGTGGTCAGCCTCCAGTTGAGGTGACTACTGGTGTATATCAGAGTTCTGAAGTCTTTAATTGGTTAGAGTGAGGAAGACACTTCAAGTTGTAGCCATCTTATGAATGTAGCAAAGTGTAAGCGAAAGTAAACGCAAGTGTTGCAGGGGTTTATCCTTGATTTATTCAAATTTGGCACAGCCTCTAATATTCCTACTTTTCTTCTACATTGCAACTGGAAACCCAGGGTCAGCAAACCCATTTAGACACCTAAGGTAGCATGGATTTCAATTAAAGTATGCAGAGGAAGGGTTTGCAAAACAGAAAGCCAATAATATTGTTTAGAATGTATGCCAGTTAAGACTTGGATGTAAACTCCAAAAGAAGATCTTCCAAGGTCCATGTCACAACATATGAATAAACTACCCTTACACAAAATCCCATTGGGTAACTGTGATAGTGAGAGTTTCATTCATCAGTAGCAATCTGAAAGAGCTCTTAAGATCAATGTTGTCGTCTTGTGAACAGTATGACATGATGCTTCAAACTATGTAGAAGCCATTCTCTACTGCTGCCAATTTTTCAAACAATACAACATTTTCTCGGGCTAAGTTTGTCAGTCATGGAAGCCTTTCTCTTCTATTGCAGAATGTTTTACTTTCTCTTCTGTTACGGAGTGTCTTACCTACTGACCCTTTCTTCACAAATGTAAGTTGTAAACCATAGAGACTTTTCTCCACCATTGCAGACTTCATCAACTATGGAAAATGTCCACCACTACTGCTGACTATGACAACCATGAATGGTTTTCCTATCTGGGGCTAAGTCTTACAACCATGGAGAAATGTCTCTACTTTGTTGACTTCATTAATCAGAGATGATTGGCAGCTCGGCGTAGGCTTTCTTGACTGCTTTCATGTGCATTGCAAGGTTTTTTGAGCTACATTGGAATGTAAAAGCATTCTCCTAGGCCCAAACATTTTTAACCAGGTGACTAGGTTCCATAGCCAGACTTTATATTTACTTTCCTTTATTATTTGTACTAATTTTCTTGTACACTTCCACTATGAAAAGCTTTGGGGCCATGCATCAGAACATTTTAGCAAAGAGGAAAAGTAATGTTTCATTCTCTACACACATCTAAAGGCAAAATAGTTCAGTCAGAATGTATTGAATAAAAAATGTGAATATGGATGCAATCAATGTAATTGGAGTTCTTGGCAAGCAAGCCTCTGGTTACCATGGCGGGGGAAATATGCTTCACCCGTATTTATGGGAAGTCTCTATGTGGAACCTCATATGAGGGTATTTACAAGCACAATTGAGCCTTTGTTGGTCTATGCTTAGGCCAGCACCCTAGACCTATTGCATTTTAATAATAATCTGATATATAGACTTCAAAATGTTACACTTTTGCCTATTTTATCCTATTCTTCAACTTGTGTATGTTGACTTTGTGTAATAAACTGTTTGAAACAGAAACATGTATTTTTAAATATTTTAGTGCTCATCAAAAGAAATGTGTAAATATGGAGTCATGTGTAAGTTTGGTAATATTTTATGTGCTCATTTGGCTTGTTTAATCTATCAATAATCTCAAATGTTACAAATAAATGTAGTGTTACACTGTACAGTGCTATAGTTCCTCTGTTAGAACATATATGTGATAATTCTTCTTTTCAAATCCCCTAGAGGTGGTGGTACATTTACTGGAATCACTAGGAGTGATAGTGCTTCTGTTTAAATTATAGGGGTGTTAAATACACTCCAGGTGATAGTTGTCTTTTGGAAGCTAATGGGGAGGTTGTTCTTCTGGTTGCTCCACATTGGGTAAAATAATCCAGGTCTATCGAGCAAATTTATAGTGGGGATCTTATTGTGTTGTTTATCTGTCGTACTGTCTAACACAATATCACTGATGCTACCTTGCTCCTTTTGGGGGCTAATCAGGCTGAAATTATGCATTTGCAGCGTGTTCAAAACGCTGCCGCCAAAGCCCAATTGAGGCTCCCACGTAGGTGCTCCTCTGCGGATGCCATTCGGAGATTGTATTGGTTACCCGTGGCCAAGCGGATTCAATTCAAGGTTCTGCCTGTCTTTTAAGATCTTGAAGTCTGAATCACCTGTCCTTCTTGCTAATTTGCTAGACCCATATGTTCCGACTCGCCAACTGCGCTCTCTGGGACAGCATCTGGTTAGAGTCCCACGAGTGAAGTGTCTTTGGATCGGTGGTCGATCTTCCCGCTGCTTAGCAGCTAAGCTATGGAATTCCTTGTCTTCCCAGATTTGCAGCTTGGACCGTCTGTTGGATTTCAGGAAAGCTATTAAAACTTTTCTGTTCCCCTCTGTCTAGCTTCCACTACGCGTCTGTTGGTTATGTGTCTTCCGGTTTGGTTCCCTGCATCTGGGGCAGCTGCATGCTATATAAATTCAGATAACATAACATAACATATATACATACACACACACATAGATGTATGTTTGTGTATATATATATATATATATATATATATACTAGTAGCCCATCCCAACCTTGTCCGGGAGCAATCAGGCTTCCCGGACCCCCGCCCGCCCTGACATTGTGCATCAGCAGCCCGGCCCCCCGCCCGCCCCGACATTGTCAAGCAGCCCGGGCCCCTGCCAGCCTTGTCCCCCGCCTGCCCCAACATTGTCAAGCAGCCTGGGCCCCCGCCCGCCCTGTCCCGTCCCCCACCTGCCCCCCGCCTGCCCCGACCCCCGCCTGCCCGGAGCCTTACCACAGCCGCCGCTCCTCCCCTGCGCTCCTCATTTCACTGCTCGGCTGCTCCTCGCCGCTTACCGCTCCTCCTACCTGTCCGCCGGTCCTCACCTCCATTCCGCCGTTCGTCAACGCTCCTCCCCCGCGCCATGTCCGCCACTCCTCCTCGCGTTCCTGGACGCCGCTCCTCCCCGCGCTCCTGACATCAGCAGGCAGGTCACGGCCTGTGCTACTTCGAAGGGACTACTTTTTTTATGTTAAATAACGCATATTTTTATACTTTATATAGCCTATGTCCATCTGCACACCCTGACAATTACAATGATGTATCGGGTTTGTAGATTGGCGCTGTGGTTCCCGAGTTTACCCGCCTCAAAGGTGCAAAGTTCTTCCTTTATAATAGTAGTATAGATATTCACTGAAAAAACCATAGGTTTCACATCAGTTATAGTTAGCTGGAAATTTTACTGACATAAAACCATTGAAATTCCCACATTATAGTTAGTTGGACTCACTATATCTTGCGCGCCTGCAATGCACTGCTGATGACGTCACATATTACATCACTCATGACATGGTCAGTGACATCACTCATGACATCACTGATGACACCATCCAGTGAATGTGTGTCTTTCTGAAATATCAATATGTTTTATATATGTATTTGTAAAGGTCGATGGACGAATAAATGTTTAAATAAGTGTGTAAATGGATGTTTATTTTAAAAAAAATATTGATTGGTTAACTGGCTTATAAAGTGTATCTTAGTGAATACATATATTAGCGAGTAATTTTTAAATATTTTAAATATATGTATCAGTGTTTCACTTTGTGTATAAGTGGCTGCATGGGTTGGTGACTGACTCACTGTTTGTATGTGTTTTTAAGACAGCATATGTGCAGGACTGTATGGGTGGATGAGTGTGAATATGTGTGTGTTAGTGAGTGAATGCCTGCCTCACTAGTGTTTTTATGAGTAACTACATATGTTTTAATCTAGTATATGTGAGTATTGATGTATATAAGTGGGTATATGTGAGAGTGAGAGATTGAAAGAGTTCCTGTTTAAATAAGTATGTGTTTCTATAAGTGATTGTTTAAGAGAGTAAGTATGTGTAAGTTTCCTTATAAGTAATGTACTAGTGTGTATAGCTGTATATGCAAATAAATGGATGTTCAATAGTTTATTTGCATGTGTGAGTATGTGTGTGAGTAACTTTTGGATGACTGTCGGTGTGTAACAGGATGTAAATGTGTATCACTACATATGATGAGTGAGTATATGTATGAGTGACTATATAGAACTGTTTCTGAATGAGATTCCTAACTATAACTGGTGTGAAACCTATGGTTTTTTCAGTGAATTTCATAGGTTTTTTAAATGCTAATTCCTAACTATAACTGGTGTGGAACCTATGGTTTTTTGAGGGAATTTCATAGATTTTTTAAATACTAATTCCTAACTATATATAAGGCCCCAAACCTATGTTTTTTTCTTTGAATTTCCAAATTTTGTCAATAGCAAATGTCTATAGCTATAAAATGTAATATTTTTGAAAATGAATGAATCCTATATTTTATTTGTATTTAAAACAATTTTTTTAATGTATTTTAATTTTTTTTTACCCTGGAGCGCTCCCGGGGCGCGCCCCGGAAAGCGTATTCTTTTGAAGCGCCCCAGGGCGCGCTCCGGAGAGCGTCCCGTTAGCGCTATTGCCGCGAACGAAAACATCATCGTGACGTTTCGCGTAGCCGCGTCCACGTGATACGCACGGCGTAAGCGCACCCGGAAGCACTCGAGCGAATACGATCGCGCAACATAAACATGTGACGCACTTACGCGACGCGCCCGTGGGCGCGCCGCGTAAGCGCGTTGGTCATGTGACCTGAAAATAACACTTTATTGGTGCAGAACAGTTTTAGTTTCATAATGATGAAATCCCTGGTCTTGTGACCTGAAAATAACACTTCTCATTGGTTCAGGACTTTTTTTTTCCAAATGATGAAAGACCCCACATTTTTTCCTTATTCTGACTTTGTCCTTTGACTTAGGAAGACCTGTTTTGCAATCTTTGAGGTATATTTTGTACTTTGAAATGGCTTCAATAGCAGCAGCAGCTGGAGCATCTGCACCACCACCACCACAACCACCAAGAGGACCACCACAAGATTACATTGGTGGTCAACAAGAGGAGGAGGAGGAGGAGGAGGAGGAGGAGGAGGAGGAGGAGGGGAGGAGAAGATGGCTGCAAGAACACAATACCCCATACCAGCCAAAACCACACATTGTATGGGAGTTTTTTTCGATCCCAGAGGGCAAGAAAAAAGTCAATGCGGCCAAGGTGACTTGCCTAATCTGTGGCATGGAACTTTCCAGGGGGAACCCTAATAAAAAATACTCCTTTGGAAACAACACCATGATTCGCCACATGCAGCGCAGGCATCCGATGAACTATTCTGCTGCAGAGATGAGGGAACTGGCCAGTAACCCTCTCCAATCTTCAAGCACCACCTCCAAAAGAAAGCAACCCACTCCATCGGGACCAGAGGTAAGGGAGACAATCCATTGCATTCAGCCACGGTTTGCGGATTTCCGTATAACATGTATCCATTGTGGTAAGACCATCTCCTATGGTGAACTGAGCATAAAGCTTATCGTCCTTGCTGAGGACAACCACAAATGCCCCAAAAAACCCTAATTTTTATTTTTTTTTTGCTCCAGTTGACCATTTTCAATTCCCTGTTTTTTCGTTTCTCCCCATAAAAATAACAAAAAATATATAAAATAGTTCATAAAAGCCAAAAAAAGTAAAAAATGTTCCAAAAACACAAAAAAATATAAAACAACAAAAAGAAGAAAAAAAACAGTTCTTTTTAGAACTACCTCCAATTTATAAAAAAAAAGGCTACATTTTTTAATAACTCTGTCATTCTTCTTTCCCCATGGGCCGCTCCCCGTTCCGCTCCCCGGTGCGTGTACCAGGCGCTCCCCCCGCGCAAATCAAAAAAAAAATTTATTTTGCACTGCGGGGCCCTTTTATAGCCCCCACATCAAACCTAGGGGGTCAGGGGGGTCTACCCTGCCCCCTTATGGTCATTTCCCCCTTTTTTTTCCACCTCTTGTGTCTCTGTCCTACCGAGACACAAGATGGCGGCCGGTCCGGACTGTTTCGAATGTTTACAGACACCCGAGAGCCAATCAGCTTTCCGTGCGCACCTCGCGTGTCGCGCCCGCTGCGCTCCCCGGTGCGCGTACCGGGGCGCGGCCATAGATATATATATTTTTTTGAACCTAAATTACTCAAAATCCACTGGAGCATATATCTTGAGACATAGCAAAGGCACATCGGGCTACCAGTCCCTACAATTTTGCCAAGGTTGGTGGAAATCCATTCAGCCGTTTTGGGCTAAAAGTGAGGTCGACCGCCCTATGGAAATTAACATGGGGAAAACACATTTTGGGACCCCCCTTTTATCTCGGCCCCCGCTTGACGAATCCCCCCCAAACTTCCAGGGAAGGACTGGGGCGCCACAAGGCAAATTTGAGGATATTTTCAGGCAGATTCCTCATTCGGCGCCAAAGTTATTCACAATAGAATGTTTGAGATTTTGCATTGAAAATTATCCTAACTATAACTACCTACTGGCGACCGCCAGTAGGTAATATGTATATATATATATACATTATATATATATATATATACACACACACACATATATATATATATATATATATATATATATATATATATATATATATATATCTTTTAGTTATTTTTTTAATACATACAAATAAACATTTAGGTAGGATGTTTCCAGTTAAATAAATCTTTAGAAGTATATTTAAACTTAACTTGATACATTCATAAATTAATTTAAGCACTTAATTCAAAATACATTGTTTGTTAGCATTTTATATAATTTATCTAAATTTAAAATACCTATATAAAATTCATTTACATTAATATTGCGCCATAAAAATATTTTTACTATTTTTTTTAAAGTTTAATCAACTTTTTTACTTTTGCCTATACTTACCCACACTTGTAAATAGGGCTCCACTTCTTAAATTGATGGGTCAGAGACATGTAAGTCTACACTATACATCAACTTTAAACTCGGAAATGGTGAGTAGCCAAAAGTACTAAAAATGACTACCAAGTGTAAGAGTAAATCTACATGTGTAGATTTACCCATGTGTACATTAGGCCCAGGCGAATTGTTAATTACGCTGGCATCATTTAGGATATCTCATGTAACTTTTGTCCTGTAAAATTTCAGAAATTATTACGTCACATCACGTAAATACATCCAATTTGCTTTAAACTTTTACTACAAATGCACATGAACAACAGAATGAAAGCGACTGTTATTCATTGTGCTTTTTTTGGGTTTTTTCAACCATTTATAGTGTGACATGCATACTCGCTATAAGGAAAGGGATATTTATGTATGATCACCCCCCAATTTTTGGACTGATGCTGCAGGTTTTTGATTCTGAAGTGCACTGGGCTCTACTGACGAGGCCCCAGTGCATGTGCCCTGGACCCTTGCAGAGTATGTACAATTTGCTAATCCCTGACTGGCATAATTAACTTACCTATACATCCCTAGTATATGCTACACAGTGTACCCAGGGCTAGTAAGTTCAATGTTACCACTGGACTGCAGCACCTATTGTGCCACCACTGTTGAGTCAAAGTGAAACATGGCTCTATGCCTTCAATTGCTGCCTGGTCCGATAGCTATTAAACTGACACCTCGACATGGCAAAATAACTCTTTTGCCATGCCAAAACCTTTCTTTTCAACATCTGTAGGTTACACCTAAGGTAGGCTTTAGTAGCCCAGAAGGCAGGTTGCTAGATATTAAAAAGAAGAACATGTTCAATTGAACCCTTATATGTCCTGACAGTGAAAACTCAAAATTGTTGTTTTCACTGTAGTAAGGCCAGTAGTAGTATTGGCTCACATGGAGTTTTACAATCCCATGAGCTAAATGTTAACCCCAAATTGGGACTACCAAAAGTAGTTAATTGTTACGTGAGACCTGACTTATTGCTGAAGTCGGATTTATAGTAAGTTTTAATGCAAAGGTGACTTTAGAACGTCACCACTTTCTTGCCCAAAAGTTATAGTCAGGGCCACACTGACTACCGGGCAATTTGGAATGCTGCCGAGCTGGGGGCTGATTTCACTGAGGTGGGGGCTGATTTCGTTCATGGAGACCTGCGTTTGCTTCGAAATAATTCATGCAAAACAAATTTCGTTTAGCACACGCAGGTCTCTATGAACGAAATCACCCCCCGGCTCAGCAGCATTCCAAACTGCCCGGTAGCCAGTCCGGCCCTGGCTATAGTAGCCAATTCTGATTTACTACAGCAGTACTAACAGGAGATAACATGCACCCCACCTGCCAAGAGGTGTGAAGCACTTTTAGGAATGGGGAACAAAAGAGCTGTTAGTGGGAGGTCACGGTCAGAATCTGTGGCCACAGATGTTCCAGGTTCAAAGGGGCTACTCCTTTGATAGGCAAATGTGAATCACACAGCAGCCTGCCTTTCCCTTTGTGCTGGCGTCACTTCCAAGGGAATAAAACCTGTTGCAGAAATGGATTTCCAGGAGGGGTGGCTCATTATACTGGACACACCTCAGGGTGTGACACAGACTCTGTCCCAGGGAAGAAGGGCCCCAATATCCTGGATTTGGGAAGAGAAAAGCACTGTGGGATTGTTTAGTGCCAACCCCACAGCAAATGATGTAAAAGTGGATAGGGTTGACCGGTGGGAATAGTCGCCCCATTGGTAGTGAGTCCAATCCACCCACAAACTCAAAATTGGCAGAAAAGTGGCACCCCTGGCTTCATGGGTGCCATTTGGGAGTAGTCAGGGGTCACATCTTCGACCTCGAGCTTGCTCCCTGCTACTCCTGGCACTTCCTTTGCAATCCCTGGCCTCGGAGAGGGCAAACCTCTTGCATACCAATGAAGAGAAATCTATGTATGTATAGGATATTTCTGTACTACAAACCCAGCCAAAAGGCTGTGGAGCACTGTACACGGTGAAAGACGAGGAAGCTGGGTTGTGGATGGATAATTCTTTGTGGTGTTGTGTTCTTTAAAGAGGTGAGTCTTCAACTCTTCCCTAAATTAGAGCAGTGTTGTGGTGGTCCGAATGGATATAAGGATGTGGTTCCAGATCCTGGGTGCTAAAATTGAAAAAGCTTGCTGACTTGTTTTTTCTTTCCTATGCTTATTCGTCTGCAGTCTGATGGTGTCCGGGCTGCAAGCCTTCTGAGAACCACCCGTGATGGACAGCTTGTCTGCAAGATAAGTGAGGGTGCTGCGCGTGTGTGGTTCTGTAAATTATGAATCTGGTTTTTAAGATGATGTGGTCCGGTATATACACATAAAAAAGCAAAATGTAAGAATGAAAATGTCAAAATGTATTCTAAAAGTGAAGGAATTTTGAACTAGAGGTTAGAAATTAATTTGGCACAGTTAACTTCATTTGTCGATATAGCACAAGTAGAGCAAGCAGTAGAATGTCTGATTGTGGCTTCAAATGAAGCACTAGCATGCGCTGACAAAAAGAGAGGATGCATTAGGAGTATAAAAGACAAAGTGATACGCTAGGATCTAATATGTCATGTTGTAATTTAGAAATAAAGACACATTTCCAGAAGCTCCAACGTTCTATTAAAATTAAACTTTTAATCTAACTTACGTCCATGTGATTTGTGGATGGTGACTGCATATGATAAACAGAGTGGGAATTGTTCCCATTCCACATATAAGTCTTTAAACAATAGAAATCTCACAGACAATTGTGCTAGCTTTTGCCAATGCTCCCTCAACTTCATCATCTTTTAGAATGAGAAACAGAACGTCATTAGTCTGGTTGGACAGCACAGCTGTCACTAGACCTAATGTGATCATCAGAAAAAAAGACCTTTCAGATGTACTACTAAGAGCGGGGCTATGGCTCCGCCCTCTTCTCTTAATAATTCCTCTAAGTACAATATTTGATTGTGCAGAAGTTGTATGCTTCCACGGAAAAAGAGTGCTTTTGTTGCACTTACGTTGTGAGCTTCCACGGAAAAAAGAGTGCTTGTGTTGCACTTTTTAGCTTGTGTGAAAGATTATGCTCAGTACAGCATGACTGTATTGGTTATGGTATAATGTAATCTACAATGCGTTCTGTTGGGTGATGCAACTGCTTAGCAAACAAGGAAATTAATCAGTAGAAAGCACAGCAGTGTCATTTCTAAACAGCAATCAATGCGTAGTAAATACTCCGATCACAAATGTGAGTCAAGGCACTACAAACACTTTTTTGCTCAGTTTTGTATATATATTATTTCTGATGGTTAATTTTATATATAACTGTCACATATATCAATAACAGAACAAACAACATAAGAAACGTGACTTTAGTGAGCCATGTGACATAAAGTGCATGCGTGCTAAAAACACAAATTATAAAAGAACACAAACTTCATCAACATATAAACAATACATCTAGTTGTAGGTCCGTCCTTTTAATACATAAAGTTATGCAGACACACTTTAGAATCACTTCTTTTTAATTTTTGGGTGATGAGACTTCTGGACATGGACATATCAAGAACCATCGACGTTTCGACCCAAGGTGTATGCGTAAATCAATATACGTCATGGAGGGTCTTCCTCAGGACTGGTCTATTTACATGTGGACAGACAAGGGGAAATGAATCAAAACGACTCCTCCAGTCCTTGATGAAGTCTGTGTGGGTAAGATAATGAGTATTCCTGAGTCATAAGGCAATGTAGCCTCAGTCAAAAGTCGATTAATTCTCACTCATTAAGGATTCGGTACAACCGAAAAACTCTTTGTCATCAAGGGCCATATGTATCAAGATACCAATTAGCGATTCTGTAATAGCGATTTTTAAGAAATCGCTATTTCAGAATCGCTAATTGGTATGTATCAAGAAAATCGCACTTTTTTAGCGATTTCTTGATATTCCTTAATTGCGAATTCGCAAATTGCGATATACATGCCCTAAGGGCATGTATGTGCGTCACATGGCACTTAGAAAAATGCCAAAATGGGCATTTTTCAAGAAATTCGCAAATTTCTTGAAGTTGGTGGTAATTTGCGATTCCTTAGGGACAATTAGCAATTTTTTTTAGCTTCATACATTGCATTTAAGGAATCGCAAAATTTGCGATTCCTTAAATGTAATTGCAAAATAAAGAATCGCAAATTTTGCGATTCCTTATTTTGCACCGGATTTTCATTCATACATCCCATTTAGCAAATTCGCATTCGCAAAGGCCGAAATTCTGCGAATTTCGGCCTTTGCGAATGCGAATTTGTATGATACATATGGCCCCAAGCCTTTAATTCTATGTACAATCTTTACTTATGCCTGGCAATGAATGCCAAAGTGCACCCGCGTGATGGAGACCTGTATTCTCTTTCTAACCCAGTAGAAAGGTATTTTGTTACACAGAATCCAGAATCGCATGGATTACTTCAGTAGGTAAGTGTGTTAGTTAGGATTTTCGTGGGGATAAAAGATTTTCTCAATGATTATCCCTGCTAGGCCTTCTTAGAAGAAATAGTATTTATGTTTGCAACTGTAATTTTGTTTTAAAAAATTCATTTTATCACTACATGGACTAATGTTTGCTTTGTGGAAGGCTACACTCAATGCAGTAGGCCTGAGTTCATTATAGTGACAAGCCAGATATTAAGTGAGATGCCTGATGGATTAATTTGGAACGGGTGCGTCCAATTCCATTGGTGCGATCTGTTTGTTAAGAAAAGTTATGAAAAAGGGAGTGGTCCTGGCTTATTTAGAGTGAAAAGCGTTTGTTAAACCACATAGGCATTTAATTGTTATAATACTGTGTTATAGGAATTTTAATATACATCGAATCGCACAGGTCTCCTGAGTAGGCAAGGGTTTGATTGTTGGTCGCCCGCTTGGACAAGCCACGGGGTGGGGAGATTTCACTGTACTTCTTTTTAGGCCTTATTGAGAAGAGTTGTGTATTGTTTTGCCTGCTGTTATTGATTGCATATTTCTGATTTTATAACAGCATACCTGATGGATGCCAGATTAGGTTGAATTCAGTAGTCAATTGTTGGCTTTGGTGATAGTCCAGAGGTTAAGTCTACAGGTCGCTTTGGTTTACTCACAAGGGTTATGTCAGGTTTTATAAATGTAATCTGTTGCTAAGAACAATTATGACAAAGCCAGTAGAACTGAAGCACTTATTTTGAAAAGCATGCATTAAAAGTAATAGCATTCTATGAATATATGGTTATAACCCTGTCCTAAAGGTTACAGAGAGGTATTTTCAGTGCTTTAAATGGGCACATTAACACAATAGAAAAGTGTTCCTGAAGGAATCATTCAAATCTTGCTTTACAATTATAAATTTATCACAGCAGTGAACATAAATTATGTAATGTTCAAGAGAAATACATACAGTGTATTAATTCTTTTATTGAATAATATTCTTCTTAGATTGTATGAATATGTGTATACATCATATGTCCATCCACCTATGGCAACCTAAAAATGTACTACTTCCACAGTTTCTCAAATTGTGCAGTACCTTATGACACTTTTGTACAGAATATGGTTAGTATTTACATATCTACCATATATGCATTATTTTTGCAAATATATATACACAATAACAATTCAATAATTGGTGATACTATTTACAAAGAAGTGTCGTATCGTCGACGTTTCGGTCTCTTATAGTACAATTCATCGAGACCATCATCAGGACACGTGTTGCGCCATGGACAACAATTAGCAATGAAGCTTATTTAATCCTTCAGCCTCTTATAATCGAAACTTAGTTCGGGGACATCTCTGAAGTAAGATAAATCGGCTTCGTCGAGTTTTTAGGGGAATGAATCACCGCTCGGTTCACTGCTCTTGCTAATTGTTGTCCATGGCGCAACACGTGTCCTGATGATGGTCTCGGTGAATTGTACTATAAGAGACCGAAACGTCGACGATACGACACTTCTTTGTAAATAGTATCACCAATTATTGAATTGTAATTGTGTATATATATTTGCAAAAATAATGCATATATGGTAGATATGTAAATACTAACCATATTCTGTACAAAAGTGTCATAAGGTACTGCACAATTTGAGAAACTGTGGAAGTAGTACATTTTTAGGTTGCCATAGGTGGATGGACATATGATGTATACACATATTCATACAATCTAAGAAGAATATTATTCAATAAAAGAATTAATACACTGTATGTATTTCTCTTGAACATTACATAATTTATGTTCACTGCTGTGATAAATTTATAATTGTAAAGCAAGATTTGAATGATTCCTTCAGGAACACTTTTCTATTGTGTTATTGAATATACCCAGTTCCTCAGGAAGATTGGGTTGCCCTATTAAATTTTGGAATTAAATGGGCACATACTATCTGTTACCGAGTACCTAAAGTTCTTAAATTTGAAAAGAAGAGCACATTAACCTCTCAGCGCTGTTGCAATACATTTAATTGGAGAGTATAAGCACTTCTAGGGAGCCAACAGGTATTCTAAAGAGTGAGTACCTGCACTTCTACATTTCCATTTAAAGCACTGGATTTTGTTACATTGAGGCAGATTACTGTAACAAGCAAGGGTTTTGGAGAGCCTCTCAGACAAATCATGGGGATAGAAATGTATACTAAAATAGTCCTCATCAGGGCATCCTACGAGGGATTTTATATGTATTTAACAACTGTAATTGTTGTACATATTTGTAATTAATATTGTGCATCTAATGGATGCCTTGTGCAAAAGCTCATGGACAATAAAATTGGCCTGAATATTTCAGGGGAAAATGTTATGTCAGAATGAGTTGGGGTCAGACTGAAACCATGGTGCAGTACTAATGAACAGAACGCTTGTGCTGATGTAGGTAAGTACAAAAGCTTGCAGCCCAGGTACACGTAGAATGTTCCAATAGTTTGGTGAAACATTTTAAACAAAGAATCGTCATTTTCCTAAATGGTTTACTTGATACGCTTCGGCCACGTGAAAAACTCACAAAACTGTCTTCACATTTGATTTCAGAGGCGTCATTTCTCTACTCATTATGCCGTCCTGCACACAAGTTTGCCGAGCCTCAAAAAGTGACTTTTAATTTCCTGGTAAAGTGTTACCAAACAGAGGGCAGAGTTTGAAGCTGTCACCCCCAGCTGTGGGCACACTGGGGCTGCCTTTCTTCTCGTCTGCTTTTCTGTATTGACTGAGAGCTGAGCTCATACAAGCACCGCACAGTGCAGGGCTTTAAACAGATGCTCAGCGATCTATTTGATTTGTTCCTTCAAATTTAAGAAATGCCCCCCCCCCCCTTGCACTCTGTACGCCTCCCCTTTCAATAACCATGCCTCTGCCTTTGCCTGCTACTAAAATAACTCCCCGTGTTCAGCACCTGAGCCAGATATATTGATGTGCAAAATGTGTGGTCAAAATTTAACAGGGCCACATTTACCTTTCATTCTTCCAAAGTCGGTGATACGAGTATATGGTGTAATGATAAAATCCGTTAGTGCTGTTATTTGAGAAAAAACATTGGGAGTACCTGACACAAAATACACTCACCATAGACTCCAAAGGGCGTAATAGAATTCGAAGCGCTTTACAACCTTGCGACGGGCTAAATCGATATAAAAATATTCCATTCGGACCATCCTGAAATCACGTAATGACTCCCAAGATGTTGTGGAAGGGGCTATGTAAAAACAATGCAACAACAAGGTATTATATGAGAATGATGTACTGGTGACGTCACTAGGGTCAGGTTGACTGTAGATGCCGTCCACTGACCAGACATTCTGACCACACTCCTAGTGTCACATGTGGTGGTGCCACTATGGTGACACCCTGACCAGTGTTCCTGTGTCCACCAGAGTGTAGATCTGAGGAGCAGTGCAGTGCCCATCACTTTCTTTATCTTGTATTAGACAAACACGGAAATGACACTGAGATGTGACGGTGTGCAACAAATTTACACTATTACTGTTTGTTATTACCTCAACCACATCACACCACATTGGGATATTGGGCCCGATTCACAGAACTAACTTAAGACAAAATCCTAAACTTACTACTTTTGGTATTCACAGAAGTTAGGATTTTGTCTTAAATTTGTCTTAAGACAGACTTAAGACAGACTTAAGACAAAATCCTAACTTCTGTGAATACCAAAAGTAGTAAGTTTAGGATTTTGTCTTAAGTTAGTTCTGTGAATCGGGCCCAGTGAATTTGATTAATTGCACCTATGCAAGTTAATATGAAGATACACAAGTGTGTCTGTGTGTATATGTCCGCAAACGGCGACAAAGTATCCTTGCCGCCAATAATGTGGTCTTCCCCCCCAATTTAGATGTGGACGGACCATAGGTTTAATCTCGGCAGAGACTACTCTGTGTGCGCCGTAATTAAACCGCTCCAACAGCCCGCGGATTAAGGGCCGTCAGAGGCAGATCTGTAACTCCGCCCACCTGATCTGGATGGGTGGAGTTAGAGGTCAGTTTCCACTGCAGCCGCCGTCAGGAAAGCCCTGGCGGTAAGGGGCAGTGAAAACTGCTAAATGCTCCCCTCGGCATGGAAGAGGACTCCTATGGTGAGGTGAGATTTTATTTTGTATTTACCCACTTTGGGATTTTCTTTTTAAAAATACAAAAGGAAGCAGTTTGGTGCACATCTTAGTCGTGTTGATGGAGCCATCCACCAAACTTTACAAATCATGGACAGGAACCACCGTGATGGTGGTTCCTGGCAATGCTTTAAGAAATGAATGCGTGCTTGGTGGTCATTTCTCAATTTAGTAAGCAGCAACCGTAGTGGGGATATCACGTGCCATTCGTCCCCCCCCCCCCCCCCCCCCACCACCACAAAGACACTTTTACAAGAACTTGGTGTTCACTGCGTAGCTTTTATTACTTGTCAAATAACACCATCTTTATTTGTTGTTAAAACCTTCACCTTTTGACCAATTTTATTAACCATAAAATCCCATTACTAAACATAAGGAGGCGCAATATACATCTGCGCCACAGGTTACCATGTATTTACAATTCATCAGCTCTAGATCCACTCGAGGCGTGTTGTACCAGCAGGACACAACCCAACCTCTTACCGCTTCATCCATATGAGATAGATTCCATGTTGCTTCATCCAAGCACCGGCTACTAGGGTAGGGCCGGAGAGTCCTGGACCACCAGCAGGACGGCCCCCTCTCCCGCCAGCCCAGAGACCCACTGCCTGCCTCCCTGTTGCAGGGTCGGGCAGTTTCCGCCAATAGAAGTCCCCCGGCCTTTTGCTCTAGTCCGGGACCCCGCCAAATCTATTTTAACATTTAGGGTTGGGTGGGTGGGCAACTGTTCCCGCTGCGCCTTTCCGGCCACTCTGAGAGGCGAGAGGACAGAGAGGGCTACTCCCTCAACTCCAGCTATTTTATCACCCAAGGGGAGGGACCGCCAATGCACCTCCCTCTTTACTCGCATTTCAGGCGACCCTCCCATTGCCCACTTTCAGGGAAATGAAACCGTTCCCTTGGCACTAAAACCCACCTAAGGCACCCCTCCCCTAGACGCGGGGGGTGCCCCTCATTGTCTATTGTCCTACCAGAAAAAAAGGTTGTCTGTCAACTTTTAAATTTGGTCCTAAGTGGTTCGTCCTGAATCTCAGGATGGTTGGCCAACACCAGGACACAAAACTGGCTCCTCAGTTGTATAGTCTGCAGCTCTGGCCATAACGCCACACCCTATATTTATTAGGTAACATGATACATGTGTCATTTGTATCTTTAAGCATGAGCTGTGTCAGTTCAGTGTGTGAATATTATCTTTCAATGTATGTGTCTGTGTGAATGGCATGAGTGTGTGTTACATCTGTATGGTATCTGTTTGTGAGCACAATCCACGTGAATGACGAAGAGATTTACGTGCATGAGCGTGATTTCCTTGGGGGGCCGTTATCTGTGTGTATGTGAGTGTAAACGTGTTCTGTGTGAGTTGTTCTTAGTTAATGTGTGGAGCCTGTGTATATCCAATGTGTGTAACTATGGACCACATGGATCAAAAATCCATTTTGCATTCCTTAACCCCTCCCATGCTTATGACGGAACCGCTCCGTCATGGCCCTCGGGTGGGCTGTGCTGGTGACGGAGCGGTTCCCTCACGGCCCGCTCGCCGCACCTGCGCGGAGCTGATTTCGTGCCTGCGCTGGCGTTCTAAAGAACGGGCGGGGCCATGACGGAACCGCTCCATCACAAGCACAGCCCACCCGAGGGCCATGACGGAGCAGTTCCGTCATAAGCGTCGGAGCGCCGCGCGGCCACCCCACCCCCTTAGGGCTGCGGCAGAATTGCTGCAGCAGCGAAAGGGTTAAATAGCTAAATTTAGGTAATCGCTATTTAAGGAATGCAAAAAGGTATGTAAGAAAATAGCGATAACCTAATAGCTATTTCTAAAGATTCGCAATTGCAATTAGGTAATCGCTATTAGGTAATACTACTCCATTCGTTCCTATGGGCCTAAAAGGCCTATAGGAGAGAATGGTTTTGCATTACCTAATGTGTGAATACCTAATTGGTGATTGCACATTAGGTAATTCAGTACCAAAGGTGCCCGGGGCCTAAGGCCCCCTGAAGAACCCCCAAAAAAGAAACATATGTAAAGCACACACATGCCCATTTTTATGCATTTTTCAAAATCTGCACATGGTTACTATCAACTTGGAGTTGATGGTAATAGTATTTCCTAAATGCATGGTTTGCATGTAGAAAACCCTTGGTATATGTGCTAAGGGAATAGTAAATTGTGATTCCCTATTTGTAGTCGCAAGTTTATGTTGTCGCAATTTTTGCGATTACCTAAAATTGCGATTAGAAAGCCTTTCCTACATCTTCAAATGCTATTTTGCATGTGCGAATGGAAATGTATTTGATTCATGTTGCCCTCTGATCTGTCTGGGGGTTCAATTAATCAATCCATAAATATTGTTTTAAACATAAGGCCACATAAATAGAACATGACATTAAAACCACAAAGTTTGAAAATACATATCACGGCAAAAAGTGCCAAAGTGCAAACTCAAAACTGTGTTGTGCGAATTTTAGGTACTGTATATAAAACTGCTGAAGCTTTAAAATACTTAAACATTAAGACTGTAGATCGATTTAAACTGTTTCTGTACTTAAAAATAAACAATGCAAATATTTCAAATTGCAAACTGTGCAGCGAAGCATATAAATCACAATTAATGTCAGTGATGCTGTCAGGATCATCATATACTGAACAGTTGGAAAGGTTGGGTCGTTGGAGTAAATTTCCAAGCCCGACTAATATGAAGGGAGACCCTCCAAGGCAGGAGATCTACATCAAAAAGAACGTGCCTTCTTATCTCCAACGCGTGAGCACATAGAGACATACGGCCAGATTCATCAAGCTTAATTGCGCTCGCAAAGGGCCAGATTCTGAGAATCTGGCCCTTTGCGAGTGCAATTTTTGCATTTGGGATTCATCATCCCAAATGCAAAATTCGCTATTAAAGAATTCGCACATTTGCGAGGAATTGCATTTAAGGAATCTCTATTTGAGATTCCTTAAATGCTATTAATGAACCATTTTAAAATTGCGAATTCGAAATTTTGGGCCGCTATTTACCGCGAGGTCAAACCTCGTGGTAAATAGCGAAAACTTAGAAAAATGCATTTAAATGAATTTTTCTAAGTTGCATGTTACACACACACATGTCCTTTGGACATGTGTGTGCGCAACACCAATGTAGATTACATTTCAGGGGTGCTACAGGGTGTCCTTTGGACACCCCTGGCACCCTTGAAATCGCATCCTTATTTGCGATTAGCAATTTGCTAATCGCAAATAAGGAATGACTCCCCATTCATTCCTATGGGCCTTTAGGCCCATAGGAATGAATGGGGAGTTATTCCTTATTTGCGATTAGCAATTTGCTAATCGCAAATAAGGAGGCTGTAGGAATCGCAATTTATTTAGCGATTTCCACATGAATCCCGATTTGCAAGTCCTTAATAGCGATTCCTTAATAATCGCTATTAAGGACTCACAAATCGGGACATTGTTGAATCTACCTGATAAAATCTAGAACAGTCCCTTGGTCACCCAGCTTGCAAGTGCATTGGCCTGAGTTGGGTGGGTGTTGGCCCAATTGTGGCTGGTGTAGGTAGGATACCCAGTCGCAATTTCAGGTACAGACCTCAGGTCTCTGCTGGGCCCTGGTTGCTTAAACATGGTTGGTAGATGAATGACGGCTTGAGATCGAGGTATGGTTTTGATAATTGAACTCTGGTGTATATTGGGTATGATCTCTTGACAATTTTTACACTGCGCTGAAACAATAAACTACAGTTGCATGTTGTGTGATCTCAGGCAACTAGCCGAGATTGATGCAAGGCGTTTGTGCAATTCAGCCACTATATCGTCAACAAGCTGGATTTAGACCCCTCCATTCCACCGAGGCGGTCATAGTGGCAGTCATGGACACCCTCAGGAAAGGAGCTGACAAGAACATCGCCCAAGCCCTTGTCCTATTGGATCTCTCTGCGGCATTCGACACGGTCGATCACACCATCTTGATCGACCGTGTCGCCAACGCCGGTATCCAAGGAGTGGCCCTTGACTGGCTTAAATCCTTCTTACACCAGCGCTCACAGTCCGTCCACCTTTCCATCTTTTCTGCGCCCTATTCTCCCCTTCACTGTGGTGTCCCACAAGGCTCGGCACTATCCCCTCTTCTTTTTAATTTATATCTCCAACCACTGCTTGTCACTCTCCGCAACTTCCCGGTCACAATTTACAATTATGCTGATGATCTGCAGATAATTTTCCCTGTCGACTCCCTCCCCTCCTCCTGCACTAACTTCCAGTCCACCATGCTAACCATAGCTGAGTGGATGTACCACAGTCACTTAAAACTAAACCCCACCAAAACTGAGCTCGTCTTGGTGGGTGGCCCCAATCACCCATGGAACGCTTCCTTTTGGCCAACATCTCTGGGGACGGCACCAACTCCCGTGAGCTCTGTCAAAAGCCTGGGGGTGACCATCTCCCAAGATCTCTCTATGAGACCCCACATCAACGCGGTAACTTCTGCCTGTCTCTTCCATCTCAGGCGTATTCGCAAGATCAATAGGTTTCTGAACAAAGAAGCCCTGACCCAAGTAGTCATTGCCCTCATCACCTCCAGGCTTGACTACGCCAACATCTTGTACGCAGGAATTCCCGCATGTCACCTTCATCGACTTCAGTTGGTGCAGAACCAAGCTGCCCGCTTGATCTTCTGCCAGCCCAGACACCAACACGTCACCCCCCTACTCCGCAGTTTACATTGGCTCCCTGTCTCAAAACGGTGTATTTTTAAACTGGCATGTACCACCTTTAAGGCCCTAGAAGACGCAGCCCCTAAGTTCATTTCATCAGCTTTGTCCCGTCATATTCCTGCCAGAGCTCTGCGCTCTGCATCTTTGAACCTTCTCGAGGTCCCCAGATTTAAAAGAAAAAGGCACGGAGGCCTGAGCTTCTCTGTTTTGGCTCCCACTACTTGGAACTCCCTACCCCTATCTCTCCGTCTTTGTTCTAAGTACGATAGTTTCCGTATTCTTCTAAAACTCTGCTCTTTCAAGCTGCATACGATTAATCCCCCCCACTGGATCTCCGCTATCTTTATCAAGAGCGCCAAGAAACCGATGGTGATAGTGCGCTGTATAAATATTTTTAATAGAATAATAGAATCGTTATCATGTCTCGCTCCCATTTTAGATCAAGGCTCAATGCTTTATGATTAACTCTTTCAGATGCTAAATCGGTGCACTCTGTGAAATACAACAAGACTATGCAGATTTCATAAGGATTCGTGGTAGCAGCGCTTGGAAAAGATGATGCTATAGAAAGGAAATTGACAGTAAAACAACCCCTCCACCTTCACACTTGGGCAGTGCATTGTGACCATTTGGCACCACGGGGCTAAAAGTCTATATTCA